>NC_138768.1:494950227-496317544 GCF_965119305.1 Pelophylax lessonae | reverse complement strand
GGAAGATGTAGGGTACAGATGGATAAATACACACATCCGTACAGATGGATGATTTGTAGATGGTGAACAAGATATATACTCCAATATGTGGATCCAATATAAAAGGGATGTATATAAAAATATATAATCAAATTTAAAACAGCGCTAGCATAAAAACATACATATGGTGAAATATAATATTGTGAAACATTCATAAAATAGCCTATAAATAATAAGTGACAAGTCCTTTTTAAAAGGGATCAAATTCCAAAGAAAGGTGCTCCAGTGCAAATAAAAACGATATAAAGTGCTCCAGGTGACGGTGACCCCTCTCGGTTCCCCACTCACCGCAATGGCAGAATGATATAGCATTTGCATTGCGGTGAGTGGGGAACCGAGAGGGGTCACCGTCACCTGGAGCACTTTATATAGTTTTTATCTGCACTGGAGCACCTTTCATCACTTTTAAAAAGGACTTGTCACTTATTATTTATAGGCTATTTTATGAATGTTTTACAATATTATATTTCACTATATGTATGTTTTTATGCTAGCGCTGTTTTAAATTTGATTATATATGTTACCTAAGTTTTTACTTAGAGCCACAGCAGCTGCATTATTTATATATATATTTTTATATGAATTTTCCATATATCTTTTTACAACATTTTATATAGATATTTATATTTCGTCACTTGCACATATATATCTTCACCGTTTTTGTACCACAAGCACGGGATTTCATTTATAGTTTACATGTATATAAAAATGCCTTCACTAATATGATAATGTAGGTGTACGGTACAGATGGATAAATGTGTGCAAATCTGTACAAATGAATAAATGTATAAAATTACAAAAATTGTGTGTCAGTAAAAGATGATCCAAATACTAAAACAGCATAGAGATAAATGTTTGTAAATCGATTGAACGATAAACAGAATAATGAATGGTACAGATGGATAAATAATGTAATAAAATAATCTTCTTCTCTAAAAATCCAAGATGATGGGTAAAAAATGCTACATAATAGTGCACGTGGTATACCAGAAAGGTGATGAAGTGCAGCAATAAAAGTGTCAGGATCAACAAAATGAACTGACGTAAAATTAAAAACTAAAACAGTCCATAAAGTGAATGGTGTGAACAAATGGTGACTCCAAACAATAAAGTGACTTGAGCAGGTGAACACCAATATAACAGGTGATTTCCTTGTGAATACAACCAAATGTGAGCAAAAAGTGTTGTCTGATGACCGTGATGTGTCACTCCAGTGAACTAAATAAAAACTGTGTGCAATGTGCACCTCCATGAACACTCAAAGAGCGTGTCTGTGATAAATATCACTTGAACCAATGATAATCTTTTCCTTATAGGATGGATGGGTAGATGAGTATCAACTTTCCACAGCCCCTCTATCTTCTTAATACACTCTCAAGGATTCAATGATAGGTGGTGAGATATAAGCAAGCTGTCTCTCTCCTTTCCTTATGGATCGCTCCAAAGCAAGCAACCCGCTGATGGTGGTCAATTGCCTCTCATCTCATAAATATCTCACAGATGGGGGGAATTTAAATGAATACCATCATGGTGTAGTACGTTTAAAATAATCACTTTAATAAAGAAAAATTGCACTTACATCATAGTAGACAATAGGAGCAGTGAATAAAAGCCGCAGATGCGGTACAAACAGCGACTTCCGGTTACAGCCATATATTTCCTTTGTTATTGTGAAATACTTTAATATAAAAAATAATGAAAAAAAAAAAAAATCATAGCCAAAAACAAAATTTAATATGTGCAAACAAGTTCTCAATGGAGAATCATAGATAACCCTTCACCAATAATGGTATTCATATATGGTGCTCTTCTTCATTTACGTGACACCACTGTGCTCCCTAGCCTCTCACCTTAATGATACTTTAAATAAGCCTGTAGTTTTAAATCACCATTGGAGTAGCAATATCTCCTGTTCGCCACTAGATGTCCTCTACCCTTTCTTCCCCTCAATGATATAATAGCCCTGCCGATGGCTGGGGTCTCTCAAGGTACTCACACCATACGATATAGGATAGGGGTATGAGAAGGATACTCTTATAGTATAGTAGATTTAAAAAATGTATTTAATAAATGCAGCATACACTCACATTTACGTGAGTCACGTGATCATGACTTTTTCAGGGGATCCCCTGAAGTTACGTGACTGTGACATAACTCGTAGGGCGTAAGCGGAGGTTACCGGAATTGACATAGATACTGATACGAGCACGACACTTGGCAATAGTCGTTGGATGCTTTTAACTTAAATTTGAGTGTTTGCTGCATTTGTTCAATCATTTTTTAAAATCTACTACACTATGAGAGTATCCTTTTCATACCCCTATCCATGGGCGTCCGCAGAACTTTTTTCAGGGGGGGGGGGCATAATTTTAAGGTCACCCATGCTCCGCCCCTTTTCAACAATGTCATGAAGGGGAGGGGCTTAGTCATTATACTTATTTTGAGTATATTCCCTTAAAGCATGTTATGGTCAGTTTATGTGCCTCCATCCTCCACAGCCTTCCTGTCCTCCTCTGTCCTCTCTCCCCCCTCCCTCAGTGCCTGTCTGCTCCTGTGTCGGTGCCCACCCCCCTCCTCTCCTGCTGCTGTAGTTTCATTTAAAGTTTCATATCCTGTCTACAGTCTGTTTAATATTCCTGTGTGCCCCTGTGTCTGTGTGTTTTATAAAAATAAGCCAATTCTTTACAAGTATAGAGTGCCACTCGCCGCTCACATGACCCGCCACCTCTCTCCTCCTCTCCTCCTCTCCTCTTCCCCTCCTCCTCCCCTCCCAACTGACATCAGTGAGGAATACTTGGCCCCGCCCGCTGCAGGCAGCTGTCAGCCGGAGAGAGGAGAGAGCCGACGGGTCACCTGAGCAGCCCTCTGAAAACTGGTAAAGAACAGCTTATTTAAAACACAGACACACAGGCACACATGATTATTAAACAGAACAGACAGGATGATATGAAGTGGCTTAACAACCACTTAAAAGGGGAAGTTGAGATTCCATTTGCCCCCCCTTGCCCCTACCTGCGGATGCCCATACCCCTATCCTATATCGTATGGTTCGAGTACCTTGAGAGACCCCTGAGAACACCAGCCATCGACAATTATATAATTAAGGGAAAAAAAAAGGGTAGAGGACATCTAGTGGCGAAGAGGAAATATTGCTAATCCAATGGTGATTTAAAGCTATAAGCTTATTTCAAGTATCATTCAGGTGAGAGGCTGAATAAGTAAGAGCACAGTGGTGTCACGTAAATGAAGAAGAGCACCATAATACGAATACCAATATTGATAATGGGCTACACCTGAATCTCCATTGAGGACTTGTTTGCACATATTAAATTTTGTTTATCACTATGATTTATTTTTTGAGATCACATTTGTTTATATGATTTTTGTATACCTGAGATTGTACTACTGCACGGCACACTTTATAGGTGTCTATGTTTTTGCACTTTATGTCATTATGATGTTTACCAATTATTCCTATGCAATTATACACTTTATGTTTTAAGGTATCATATTTTCTATAGCACTTTAAGGGCAGTGCAACACTAATACCCACCATTTGCACATTGTAACAGAGGATAAGCGTTAATGTGTTAGCAGCAGCCCCCACTGGTTGTTTATTTTATTGTTCTTTTTTTTCAATTGTTTTTTAACCATATACACTTTCTTTATATACACTGATAGCACGAGAGTTCACAACCTTTTATATAGCCTACTGCCTAATTTTTTTCATTTTGATTTTGGGGGTGTCTTTAAATTTAGCCCTGTGTGTGGGTTGATAATTTTAAATTCCAATAAACGATGTGGCATCCTTTCATTCTTAACACATTACCCAGTCCATATCAGTATAGATATCTAGCAGGATATTTTTCCCCATTGAGATCTGATGTGTTTTCAAAGTGTTCCTTTTTTTTTTTTTTTTTTTTTGAGCAGTGTATTTTTGGAGACCGGCACAATTTTAGTTTTTTTCAGGTATTTACCAAAACATATTCAAGGTATAGTTATATAATGGATATGGGCTAAAAGTGCACACTTTAATTTGAGGGTATGTAGAGCCAAATCGGAGGAAGAGTTTAGTAATTACAGCTCTTAAGAATAGCCATCCTCCCTTTTTCAAGGGACCAAAAGTAATTGGGCAATTGAATCAAAAGCTGTTTTACTGCCAGGTGTGGGCTACTCCATTATTTCTTCATCGATTAGGCAGGTAAAAGGTCTGGGGTTGATTCTAAGTGTGGTATTTGCATTTGAAATCTATTGCTGTGAACCTACATTATGCGTTCAAAGGAGCTGTCCATGCAAGTGAAACAGGCCATTGTAAGGCTTCAAAAACGAAACAAATTCATCAAAGGGATAGCAGCAAACATTAGGAGTGGCCAAATCAACAGTTTGGTACATTCGGAGGAAAGAAGAACGCACTGGTGAGCTCAGCAACACAAAAAGGCCTGGACCTCCGTGGAAGACAACAGTGGTGGATGATCGCAGGATCCTCTCTATGGTAAAGAAAACCCATTCACAAAATTCAGACAAGTGAAGGACACTCTCCAGGAGGTGGGCATATTATTGTCAAAGATTACAAGTTGTCAAAGACTTCACAAGAGTAAATACAGAGGGTTCACCACAAGGTGCAAACCATTCGTAACTGAAGATTAGAAAAGCCAGGTTAGACTTGGCCAAAAAACATCTAAAAAAGTCAGACAAGTTCTGGAAAGGCATTCTTTAGACAAATAAAACTAAGATTATTCTGTACCAGAATGACGGGAAGAAAAAAGTGTGGGGAAGGCTTGGAACAGCTCATGTTTCAAAGCACACAACGTTATCTGTAAAACATGGGGGAGGCAGTGTGATGGCATGGGCATGCATGGCTTCCAGGGGCACTGGGTAATTGGTGTTTATAGATCATGTGACAGAAGACAGAAGCAGCCGGATGAATTCTGCAGTGTTTAGAGATATACTGTCAGCCCAGATTCAGCCAAATGCAGCAAAGTTGATTGGACTATTCTGCACAATACAAATGGAAAATGATCCAAAACACACTGCAAAAGCAACCAAGGAGCTTTTGAAGGAAAATAAGTGAAATATTCTGCAATGGCCGAGTCAATCACCGGATCGTAACCCAATTGAGCACGCATTTTACTTGCTAAAGGCAAACCTAAAGGCAGAAAGACCCACAAACAAAAAACAACTGAAAACAGCTGCAGTTAGCCTGACAAGGCATCAGAAAGGAGGAAACCCAGTCTTTGGTAATGTCCATGGGTTCCGGACTTCAGGCAGTCATTGCCAGTAAAGGATTGTCAACAAAATATTCAAAGTTAACATTTTATTTATGATTATATTCATTTGTCAAATTACATTTGAGCCCCTGAAAATGGGGCGACTATGTATAAAAATGGTTGCAGTTCCTAAAATTTGTACTTGATATTCATGTTCAATCACTTGAATTAAAGCTGAAAGTATGCACTTCAAATAATTTTGGATCTTTTCATTTTAATTTTATTCTGGAGGCATACAGAGCAAAAAGTATCAACATTGTGTCTGTGTCCAAATATATATGGACCTAACTGCATAGCTGTAGTCTTCAGCTTTCTATATTCCTTAGAAAGTGCATATCATGTTACAAATTTTTCTTCCTGTTTCAACATACGCTGTGTGTGAGCGGATTGGAGGAAAGGCACCCCCCCTCCCACATAGGCAGAGGAAAGATGAAACTTGCAGAGCTGTGCTGTAAATAGACAAGCTCTCTGCTTATCTATCTCTAAGTTTCCTTCCCGACAAAAAATTTGCAGCTGCTTTTATCTCCTGTGTCAGAGAACTTGTCAGAAGTTACCATGCTGATAACAGAGGAATGGAGCAGCAGAGAGACACAGGACTTAGGGAGAGATAAGTAAACACTACAGATATATGTGCCGGGGTCAGATTTCATGGATGAGGTTTATATCCACTTTAAATCGTGCCACACCAAAACACATGTTATTTTTTTAGGGAGGTTATTAAGAATAAATCAGACATTAAACATTAGGAATTAATGGGATGGGCACATGCACATTAAAGGGATGTGCTTTTTTGTGCATTGCAGAATTGTGTGCCATTTTGCATGCATACTGGCAATGCACTAATGTGAACCTAGCCTACTTTTATCAACTAAACAAAAAACATACTTTAATGTAACCCTTTCTAATATATTGTATTTCATTTGAGCATCACCAACCAGGTTCTCAGAAAATCTTTTTTTCCCCTGGAGTTCAGATTTAAATGTAGCTGTCTATTTTACTTGATCAGCTGATCCTTTAAACAAATGTTTTTCACTCTAGGTAACCTCTGCTTGTGTACTTTAACCAACAGAATTCCCCTATTCCCTGTGTAAATAACATCAGAAAATGCTGAACAGCATATGCTTAGTCAGTGATAAGATGCTTGCATGACATTTTAGATAAAAACATATAAAACTTTCTAAAGATGAACAGGTGGAAAAGCTTTCAATGATACAATAGGAAAGGAAAGTGTGTATATGTGTTTATACAGTATCTCACAAAAGTGAGTACACCCCTCACATTTTTGTAAATATTTCTTATCTTTTCATTTGACAACACTGAAGAAATGACACTTTGCTACAATGTAAAGTAGTGAGTGTACAGCTTGTATAACAGTGTAAATTTTCTGCCCCCTCAAAACACAGCCATTAATGTCTAAACCACAGGCAACAAAAGTGAGTACACCCCTAAGTCAAAATGTCCAAATTGGGCCCAAAGTGTCAATATTTTGTATGGCCACCATTATTTTCCAGCACTGCCTCAACCCTCTTGGGCAGGGAGTTCACCAGAGCTTCACAGGCTGCCACTGGAGTCCTCTTCCACTCCTCCATGACGACATCACGGAGCTGGTGGATGTTAGAGACCTTGCACTCCTCCACCTTTCATTTGAGGATGCTTCACAGATTCTCAAAATAGGGTTTAGGTCTTGAGACATGCTTGGCCAGTCCATCCCCCTTACCCTCAGCTTCTTTAGCAAGGCAGTGATCATCTTGGTGGTGTGTTTGGGGTTGTTATCCTGTTTGAATACTGCCCTGAAGGGGATCATGCTCTGCTTCAGTATGTCACAGTACATGTTGGCATTCATGGTTACCTCAATGAACTGTAGCTCCCCAGTGCTGGCAGCACTCATGCAGCCCCAGACCTTGACACTCCCACCACAATGCTTGACTGTAGGCAAGACACACTTGTCTTTGTACTCCTCACCTGGTTGCCGCCACACACGCTTGACACCATACGTTTATCTTGGTCTCATCAGACCACAGGACATGATTCCATTAATCCATGTCCTTAGTCTGCTTGTCTTGAGCAAACTATTTGCGGGCTTTCCTGTGCATCATCTTTAGAAGAGGCTTCCTTCTGAGTAGACAGCCATGCAAGCCAATTTGATACAGTGTGTGGTGTATGGTTTGAGCACTGACAGGTTGACCCCCCACCCCTTCAACCTCTGCAGAAATGCTGGCAGCGCTCATATGTCTATTTACCACAGAAAACCTCTGGATATGACGCTGAGCATGTGCACTCAACTTCTTTGAAGACCATGGCGAGGCCTGTTCTGAGTGGAACCTGTCCGTTTAAACTTGTAACATTGACAGGGATGTTAAAGTCACCAAGAATGATAGTGGGTATTTCAGAGGAGAGAATGAAGGGTAGCCAGGCAGAGAAGTATTTAACAACGCGTGATACTGGTCCAGGAGGCCAATAAATCACTGCAATCCTCAGAGAAATTTTCTTATGGTAAATGTCGTCTGTTTTCAAAGAGAAAAAGTGACCGCACTCAAAGATGAATGAACTTGAAGTGTTTATTCCCATTCATAAAAGACAACGGTGCATCGAACAGACATGGACACGTCAACCATGTCCATGTCTGTTCGATGCACCGTTGTCTTTTATGAATGGGAATAAACACTTCAAGTTCATTCATCTTTGAGTGCGGTCACTTTTTCTCTTTGGAAGCTTGATTACTGACAGGGGAGGGCTGGCAGCCTTAAGCCTGGGGGGCAAGTCCGGTCAAGTGGCCCGTTGAACTACCGAATAAACTCACCATCCATGCCCAGCTTTTTAGTGGGACTGCGACATTGCGACGGACAAATCTGACACAAAGTGACACTTTTTGGGGACCAGTGACACTAATACAGTGATCAGTGCTAAAAATGCACTGCTACTGTATAAATGACAATGGCAGGAAAGAGGTTAACACTAGGGGTGATCAAGGGGTTAAGTTTGCTCCTAGGGAATGCTTTCTTACTGTGTGGGGGATGGATGTACTAGAGAAAATAAAAAGATCTGTGTTTCAGCTCAGCTGAAACACAGATCTCCATCTTCCTGTGACAGAACAGCCGTCTGCCTTGTTTACAAAGGCAGACCGCCGTTCTGTCATTCTCCTGCATGATCGCAGGTGACCTGCTGATTGGCTCCCGCTGTGTCGCGTCCCCTAGAACCCATGCACAAAATCACGCATCGGTATGTGATTTTGCACAGCCAGGCCGCCCTGCCACACTATATATGCGGTGGGCGGTCTGGAAGTGGTTAAGCTGGATGAGTGGGTCCTGTAGTCCTTCACTAGTTGGGGGATCGGGGGTGGGTGACACATGCTGAGCTCTGAGGGGCTTATGCTGGGACCTGTAGTCCTTCACTTTTGGGGGGATTACATCCCCAAAAGCAAAGGACCGCAAGTCCCAGCATGAACTCTGGCTGAGATCTACACATGCGACCTCCTCCCAGTGGCGGTTCTACATTAAATTGCTCCCCGGGCAAGACTCCCTCCCGGCGCCCCCCCCCCAAAAAAAAAAAAATAACATAACATGACAACATAACAATAAATGCAGAGTGCCACAGCATTGCCCCCAATAAATGCAGAGTGTCACAGCATTGTTGCCCCCAATAAATGCAGAGTGCCACAGCAATGCCCCCAATAAATGCAGAGTGCCACAGCAATGCCCCCAATAAATGCAGAGTGCCACAGCATTGCCCCAATAAATGCAGAGCGCCACAGCAATGCCCCCTTTAATGCAGAGCGCCACAGCAATGCCCCCTTTCAATGCAGAGCGCCACAGCAATGCCCCCTTTAATGCAGAGCGCCACAGCAATGCCCCCTTTCAATGCATAGCGCCACAGCAATGCCCCCTTTCAATGCAGAGCGCCACAGCAATGCCCCCTTTAATGCAGAGCGCCACAGCAACTCCCCCTTTCAATCCAGAGCGCCACAGCAATGCCCCCTTTCAATGTAGAGCGCCACAGCAATGCCCTCTTTCAATGTAGAGATGCCACAGCATTGCCCCCTTTAATGCAGAGCGCCACAGCAATGCCCCCTTTAATGCAGAGCGCCACAGCAATGCCCCCTTTAATGCAGAGCGCTACAGCAATGCCCCCTTTCAATGCAGAGCGCAACAGCAATGCCCCCTTTCAATGCAGAGCGCAACAGCAATGCCCTCTTTCAATGTAGAGATGCCACAGCATTGCCCCCTTTAATGCAGAGCGCCACAGCAATGCCCCCTTTAAGGCAGAGCGCCACAGCAATGCCCCCTTTAATGCAGAGCGCCACAGCAATGCCCCCTTTAATGGGGGGTAGGTGACACATGCTGAGCTCTGAGGGGCTTATGCTGGGACCTGTAGTCCTTCACTTTTGGGGGGATTACATCCCCAAAAGCAAAGGACCGCAAGTCCCAGCATGAACTCTGGCTGAGATCTACACATGCGACCTCCTCCCAGTGGCGGTTCTACATTAAATTGCTCCCCGGGCAAGACTCCCTCCCGGCGCCCCCCCCCCCCCCAAAAAAAAAAAATAACATAACATGACAACATAACAATAAATGCAGAGTGCCACAGCATTGCCCCCAATAAATGCAGAGTGTCACAGCATTGTTGCCCCCAATAAATGCAGAGTGCCACAGCAATGCCCCCAATAAATGCAGAGTGCCACAGCAATGCCCCCAATAAATGCAGAGTGCCACAGCATTGCCCCAATAAATGCAGAGCGCCACAGCAATGCCCCCTTTAATGCAGAGCGCCACAGCAATGCCCCCTTTCAATGCAGAGCGCCACAGCAATGCCCCCTTTAATGCAGAGTGCCACAGCAATGCCCCCTTTAATGCAGAGCGCCACAGCAATGCCCCCTTTCAATGCATAGCGCCACAGCAATGCCCCCTTTCAATGCAGAGCGCCACAGCAATGCCCCCTTTAATGCAGAGCGCCACAACTCCCCCTTTCAATGCAGAGCGCCACAGCAATGCCCCCTTTCAATGTAGAGCGCCACAGCAATGCCCTCTTTCAATGTAGAGATGCCACAGCATTGCCCCCTTTAATGCAGAGCGCCACAGCAATGCCCCCTTTAATGCAGAGCGCCACAGCAATGCCCCCTTTAATGCAGAGCGCTACAGCAATGCCCCCTTTCAATGCAGAGCGCAACAGCAATGCCCCCTTTCAATGCAGAGCGCAACAGCAATGCCCTCTTTCAATGTAGAGATGCCACAGCATTGCCCCCTTTAATGCAGAGCGCCACAGCAATGCCCCCTTTAAGGCAGAGCGCCACAGCAATGCCCCCTTTAATGCAGAGCGCCACAGCAATGCCCCCTTTCAATGCAGAGCGCAACAGCAATGCCCCCTTTCAATGCAGAGCGCAACAGCAATGCCCCCTTTCAATGTAGAGATGCCACAGCAATGCCCCCTTTAATGCAGAGCGCCACAGCAATGCCCCCTTTCACTGTAGACATGCCATGCCAGAGTGCCACTTTACAATGCAGAGCGCCAGCGTCCCCCGCCCCGCGAGACCCGTCCGTGCACAGCACTTACCTCACTTCTCTTCACGTCTCTTCAGTCCTCCCGCGGCGCCTCCTCCTCGGCCAATGGCGTGAGGTTTGCCTTTCGGCCAATCAGGAAGCGGGAGGACCCGCTCCCTGATTGGCCAGGAGGAAGATCAGTGTGACAATAGCGAATTTTCATTCGCTATTGTCACACAATGGGCGGGCTCGGGGGGGGGGGCAATGCTCTGCTCCTCGGCTCGGCTCGGCTGCGGCGGTTTAAGGCATGGGCGAACGGGACTCGGGCGGTCCGGTACCATTTGATCCACGGACCGGTACCGGTCCGCGGCCCGGGCATGCCGCCCCCCATGTGTTATGAAAAAATGCCACCCCGGGCGGTTGCCCCGTTCGCCCGTGCCTAAAACCGCCACTGCCTCCTCCTTTGCGGCCAGCTTATGCTCCCATGACACAAGGGGGAGCCCTAGGGGACCTCAGTGACCCAATACCTTTAAAGAGGTTGTAAACCCATGAAACTATTTTTTTTTTTTTTGCTGCAACCTGAAAGAGAAACCCATAATGAGCTAGTATGCATTGCATACTAGCTCATTATGAAATACTTACCTTAGAACGAGCCCCCGCCGTGCTGCCCGCTTACCTGTATGACGGGCGACATGTCCAGTCACCCGTCTTCCGGGATCGCGGCATCCGGCCATCTGATTGGCCGGAGCCGCGGGAGCCAACGGTCACGGCACCGGACTCTGAAGGAACGGCACCAGCGGCCGTTCCTTCAGAGCGCATGCGCCAGTGACGTCACTGGCTGCATGTCATTTAAATATCTCCTAAATGGTACATGTTTAGGAGATATTTACAGTACCTATAGGTAAGCCTTATCATAGGATCACCTATAGGTAAAAGTGTCAGAGGAGGGTTTACTTCATCTTTAAAGAGGTTGTAAACCCACCTCACAAACTTTTACCTATAAGTAAGCCTATATTAAGGCTTACCTATAGGTGCTATAAATATCTCCCAAACTTGCACCGTTTAGGAGATATTTAGAGTGCATACTGCCGATGATGTCATCGGCGCAGGCGCTCTGAAGGAACGGCCACCCGTGCCGTTCCTTCAGAGCTCAGTGCCATGAACGGCGGCTCCCGCGCGCAGGCGCGGGAGTTATGTAATCGCTCCTCCGGCCAATCAGATGGCCGGAGGACGCGAACCCGGAAGCAGGACGGCCGGACATGTCGCCGTCCTGGTGCTAAGGTGGCGGCACGGCGGGGGCTTCGTTTTAAGGTAAGTACTACATAATGAGCTAGTATGCGATGCATACTAGCTCATTATGCCTTTCTCTTTACAGGGCTTTTTTTTCCTCGTTTTTTTTTGGGGGACTTTACTTCCTCTTTAACCACTTTACCACTAGAGCATTTTGCTGTCTTACGTCTGGGCCACTTTTTGCGATTCGGCGCTGTGCGACTTTAACTGACAATTGCGCGGTCATGCGACGCCATACCCAAACGAAATTTACGTCTTTTTTTCCCCACAAACAGAGCTTTCTTTTGGTGGTATTTGATCACCTGTGCGATTTTTACTTTTTGCGCTATAAACAAAAAAAGAGCATAAATTTTGAAAAAACAACAATATTTTTCACATTTTTTTATATGAAATTCCCCCCAAAAAAATGTAAAAATCAAAATTTTTTTAAATTTTTGGCCAATTTGTTTTCTGCTACCTATGTTTGGTAAAAAAATTTACAATAAGCGTATTTTGATTGGTTTGCGCAAAAGTTATTGCGTTTACTAACTAAGGGAAAGATTTCTGTCATTTTTGGTGGGTTTTTTTTAACGCGTAATGGCGGCGATCTGCGTTTTTTTTTGCGGGACTGCGACATTGTGGCGGACAGATCGGACCCTTGACTGACATTTTTGACACTTTTGGGGGTACCAGTGACATTACTGCAGTAATCAGTGCTATATATATGCACTGTTACTGTAAAAATGACACTGGCAGGGAAGGGGTTAATTTTACTGGAGAGGGAGGGGTTAATGTATGCCTGGTGCTTACTGACATGTGGGGGGGGAGGTGACTGTGTGACACAAGGACAGATCCAGGGTTCAGCTATGCTGAACCCTGCATTCTGACCCTGCCTGTCACTTTGGAGATCCGCCCGCTTGTGTTTACACAAGCAGGCGGATCTCCACACTAGATCCCCGACGATCGGGGAAGAGCAGAGGCGATTGCCGCTGCTCCTCCCCTGGCCCGACTCCCGCTGTGACTGAAAACAGCGGGAGCGAGCCTCCGGCGGCGCGCGAGCGCCGCCCACAAGGGGAGTGTCTGACGACGTAGTACTACGTGGTCAGACGATAACGAGCCACTTTGCCGCAGTAGTACTACGGTACTCAGCGGTAAAGTGGTTAAAGAGGAAGTAAACCCTCCTTGGACACTTTTACCTATAGGTAAGCCTATATTAAGGCTTACCTATAAGTACTGTAAATATCTCCTAAACATGTACCGTTTAGGAGATATTTACCTTACATGCAGCCAGTGACGTCACTGGGGCATGCGCTCTGAAGGAACGGCCGCTGGTGCCGTTCCTTCAGAGTCCGGTGCCGTGACCGTCGGCTCCCGTGCTCACGCGCGGGAGTGACGTCGCCGCGGCTCCGGCCAATCAGATGGCCGGATGCCGCGATCCCGGAAGACTGGACATGTCGCCCGTCATCCAGCTAAGCGGGCGGCACGGCGGGGGCTCGTTCTAAGGTAAGTATTTCATAATGAGCTAGTATGCGATGCATACTAGCTCATTATGTCTTTCTCTTGCAGGGTCAAAAAGAAAAAAGAAAAAGGGTTTACAACCTCTTTAACTGGCCTGTATACAGCATGTATATTGATGTCTAGCTGCTCCTGGCTCTAAATATTTGTCTCATACCTGTATAATACAGGTATGAGACAGGTATATAGTGCCAGGAACAGCTAGACATCAATATACAGGCTGTATACAGTGCCAGGGGGTAAGTACAGGGAAAAAATGCTCCACATGTTGTCCACACATGACACTTTTTTTTTTTTGTCACTCACTGGAAATTCTTCTCCGGGTCCCGACCACGTCCTCACAGACACTGTCCACCGCAGCAGCCAGCAGGTAACTTCACTTTAAATCTGGATTGCTGCCCTAAGTTTACCAGGCCAGGCCAGCCCTCTCTTCTGCATCGGCCCCACGTTGATGGATGGAGGGAGGAGCTGGCCACGGCGCTTTGCATGATGGGTCCTCCTCTCTGCTCTGGAGACCGTGACGTCACAGGTTGCTAGACGCTAAGCGGTGATCTAGCAACCAGGTCTCCAGAGCAGGGCAGTCGCCGGTGTGCCGCGGCCAGCAGGAACTTCCAGGAAGTGACAGTGTCAGCGTGCGACTGTGTCTGTGTAAGTGCCTGAGCGCCTCCCATTTTCAATGCAATGCATTCGAGTACCGACTACCGACTGACCCAAGAAACTGAGCGGCCTTTTCTGAGGGGGATCAGATCGGCCCGGGGGGAAATTGCCACCTTACCCCCCGGCCCAGCCCGCCTCTGATTACTGGATGGCGGATCCGACCGGCACCTGGACATTTGTGCCTCACCTGAGCGTCTTTCCCTGTGTTGCTTAAAAAAAAAAAAATGTCGTCTGTTGCCTTATCCATAAGTCCATTCCTCCTGCTAAGTATGACTGATAATTGACACTGCTATACCTATGATAAATGTTTGATTCCATATCCTTTTTAACTTGTCTATATACAGTAATTGATGATTGATTCTTCCCTTCTTTTGCCTTTTGGCCCCTTTCACATGGGCGGTGCGCCCGATGGACTTCATTTTGCTCAGCGGGGACTCTGTTTTGCTGAGCAGGCGGGTGACCGCTCCGTCTCGGCTTACTTTGCAGAGACGGAGCTGTCAGAGTCCCGCTCTCCTCTACGGGAGATTGGAGGAAAACAGACCTCCTCCAAACGGATGGAAAATAGGGTTTCCATCCGTCTGGATTTCATGGACAGGATCGGATTGGATAGCAGCGGCTGTCAGTGGAGATGTCTCCGCTGACATCCGCTGCTCCATAGGGCTGCATGGAGCGCATACAAACAGGTCCGCCTGAAAAACTGACAGGTGGACCGGATCGGAAAGCCTGTGTGAAAGGGGCCTTAGTGATCAAAAGAATAAATTACCTTTTATGACTTTGGCCTGTGTCTGTGACTGGTTTTCTGACCATCTCCCCTCCCATTCAAGTGTCTGAAATCAGATCCTATTTTGATAAATTGGCAAATGTTTGCTTGCTCCATCAACCTATAAATTTAGAGCAGCTTATGGGGACGTCGCAGACAGGGGACAGTCGCGAACACCATGTACCTTTCCTGAGTCTTTCTTTTATGAGTGTTGTTGCAATTTTAACACTGAAGTTAAACTGAGGCAGGATAACTAAAGCTGTATGAAGATACAACAAGAACATTGCTCTACTCTGGAAAGACGAAAAGAAAACCAACATTTGATATTTAAATTTTTTTTTTTTTTAAGTTGGATTCCCACTCTTTTTCCACTAAAATGCTCCCTTTACTCTTCATTCTCTCATTGGTGTTCTCTGTCTTTAAATTGCCCTTACTCTACCCCTCCTCTCTACCCCACAGCCTACACATATCACCCTCACTCCTACCTTCTCCCTACTACTACACCCATCACCTCCTGCAAATACTGAACCCACATGCTGACCTAAACACCAAGACAGTGAGATATGTGTGCCCATACACATCCCTCTCCCATCTTACTTTCCTCACCCTCCTTCTCTTAATCTCTGGCCCTCCATTTTCTAACTGCAAGCCCTACATCCGGCACCTTTCCTCCTCTGGCAACAGCCACAATCAATTCAGTTAAATTTTTATCCCCCTACTTCCAAAAAACAGCCCCCCCATCTCATGTGCCCTCTGGAATACCCTCTCTGTCTGTAAAAAGCTCACATCTGTGCATGACCTTTTTATCTCCAATTGCTTTAACATACTTGCCAGAACTGAAACCTGGCTTCAAGATTCTCTTTCCCAGAAAGGAGGGTAAGTTGGATTCCTTCTATCCCCGCAGAGCACCTTCCAATTCCTTTCTACCCTTCCCTCTCTATCCCTCTCTTCCTTCGAGATGCACTGTATTTGTCTGTTTTCTCCAATTTCTCTGAGGATTGCAGTGATTTATTGGCCTCCTGGACCAGTATCACGCATTGTTAAATACTTCTCTGCCTGGCTACCATTCTTTCTCTCCTCTGAAATACCCACTATCATTCTTGGTGACTTTAACATCCCTGTCAATGTTACCAACCCGGCTACAGCTCAACTTCTCAATATAACCTCATCTTTTGACCTAACACAATGGACACACACTTCCACCCACCTCCCATCTCTGCACTTCTGGCAACCTCACCAACACCCTCTTTCCTCTCTCTAAACACAACCTCATCAGTTTCACAGTATTCTTGTCTCCAACCCCCTATCCCTCTTAGCAGCAAACGATTACTTGTAGAAGCCTTTAACTTTATCTTCTCTTTTCTGCTACTGACCATCTTTTTGACAAAATCTCTCCCCTTTCCTGTCCTGACCTGGCCACCTCTGTCTATAACAGTTCACTCTCATGCCCACTGGATGCACTTGCTCCTCCCAGAATCAGGCTCCGACTGTTACATTCCTTGCAAGCTGACAACACCAGAAATCTCAAGAGACATTGCCGTGCTCTTGAATGACTATGATGTGAAACCAAATCCCTGCAGGATTTCCCCCTATAAAAATCTGCCCTTCTAAAATACAATTTCTTCCTCGATGCTGCCAAACAAACCTACTTTGTCTCTCTTATTAATACTCTGTAATCCAGTTCTCATCTGCTCTTCTCTACCTTTAACTCTCTGCTTTGTCCCCCGCCACCTCTACCCACTAACTCACTCACTGCCCAAAAGATTGCCAGTCACTTCAAAGACAAGATTGATGCAATATGTGAGGAGACCTCCACTGTACCGTTATCTTCCCCACTTAACATACCTTGTCTAACAGGCAGTCAACACTCTCTTTTGAACTGGCTACTACTGAAGAGGTTACAAAACTTTTCTTAGATGACCACCAAACTAATTGTTCCCTGGATGCTATTCCCTTGCAACTATTATGGTCATCCTCTTATTCTATCCTATGCTTGCTCACTCTCATCTTCAATCTCTTCCTCTTTACTGGCAACTTACCCTCCCCTCTAAAGCGTGCACAGATCACTCTTATACTTAAAAAGCCCTCACTAGACACCTCCAACCTGAAAAATGTAAGACCCATCTCATTGCTCTCATTTACCTCTAAACTGTTAGAACACTTAGTCTACAACTGTCTTAGCTTCTACTTCACTGAAAACAACCTTCTTGACCCCTTACAGTCTGGCTTTCGCTCGCAGCACTCCACAGAAACTGCCCTATTAAAACTCACTCACTCACCGCTTCTTCTCAATAAACTCCACTTCTATCTATCACAATGCTCCTTCACTTTTACCCACAACTCTGTCTCCTCTTCTCCACTTCCTATTTTTCTAGGGGTACCCCAAGGCTCTGTTTTTGGACTGCTTCTATTTTCTATCTACAAAGTACATCTCCTTCCTTGGTCACTTGATAGCCTCCCACAGCTTCCAATATCATCTCTATGCCGATGACACCCAGATTTATCTCTCTACTCCTCAACTTGCTCCTTCAGTCCCCTCTCGCATTACTAACTGAAATAGCAGCATTAGAGATGGCCTTGCGGTTCATCCGGCGATCGGTTCGCGGCAAAAATTTGCTCGTTCGCAGTTCGCCAATCTTGCGAACATATGGCGTTGTTCGCGGCGGCCATATTAGTTTACATTGGGGAGAACTTTGACCCATGATCATGTTCATTATAAATAAACTTGAGCTGGCTGCCATTTTACATTCTGCTTTTTGTCAGTGTAGGGAGAGGTTTGCTGTGTGCAGCAGGGACAGATTGTCAGTGACACAGATTGCTCTGTTATAGGTCCACAAAAGTCCTTTTAAGAACTGATATTTGGTATAGGTGTACTATCTATATTGTCTCTTTTGTCAGTGTAGGGAGAGGTTTGCTGTGGGGAGCAGGGACAGATTGTCAGTGACACAGATCGCTCTGTTATAGGTCAACAAAAGTCCTTTCAAGGACTGGTATTTGGTATAGGTGTACTATTCTTTGGTGTGCAATATATAGGGTGTAATCCACTTATAATATACTTTCTAATATAGAAAGCATATTATAGTGGATTTGTATTGTGCACTGTGCAGCATTGTGACTGGTGTGGTGAGCGTTTCTTTCTGCAGCGATACTACAACTGCAAAGAGTGACAAAAGCACTTTTAAAAAAGTCTTATAACTGGTACGATAGACCAGTGGCCCCCCTAAATGACAGATTGAAGTGGGGTGTTATCTAACAATATACTTTTATAACAGTGTATTTGTGTCCTGCAAAAACATTGCCTCTTTTGATGCATTAACTCTGCTACACACAGTGCCAAACTTACTGGCCAATTTTTTGTATAACCGGTGTGATAGACCAGTGGCCCCCCAATACCACAGATTGAAGCAGGGTGTTAGGTATCTGAATAAATCCGCGCTAAGGATGTCAAAGGATAAGTAAAGTGTGTGCACAAAGGAGCTGCAGCCTCCCTTAGACTATAGCCAGCAGACTATATAAATAGATGTGTAGAATGAAAGGTGAAAGGTGATGGCGCTGCTTCTTAAAGTGCAAATAAGTATAAGATTTTTAAATATATAGCATAGATATGATTGAGGGATGGGTGAGATTAAAAATCAATGACCAGGTAAAAAGATCAAACATATGTTGTTATAAGGAATATATTCCTTATAACAACATATGTTTGATCTTTTTACCTGGTCATTGATTTTTAATCTCACCCATCCCTCAATCATATCTATGCTATATTTCTGAAGCAGGGTGTTATCCAACAATATACTTTTATACGTGTATTTGTGTCCTGCAAAAATATTGCCTCTTTTTCTGCGTTAACACTGCTATACACAGTGCCAAACTTACTGGCCAATTTTTTTTATAACTGGTGTGATATACCAGTGGCCCCCAATACCACAGATTGAAGTGGGGTGTTATCTAACAATATACTTTTATAAGTGTATTTGTGTCCTGCAAAAATATTGCCTCTTTTGCTGCGTTAACTCTGCTACACACAGTGCCAAACCTACTGGCCAATTTTTTGTAGAACTGGTGTGATAGACTAGTGGCCCCCAATACCACAGATTGAAGCTGGGTGTTATCTAACAATATACTTTTACAAGTGTATTTGTGTCCTGCAAAAATATTGCCTCTTTTGCTGCGTTAACTCTGCTACACACAGTGCCAAACTTACTGGCCAATTTTTTGTATAACTGGTGTGATAGACCATTGGCCCCCCAATACTACAGATTGAAGCGGGGTGTTATCTAACAGTATACTTTTATAAGTGTATTTGTGTCCTGCAAGAATATTGCCTCTTTTGCTGCGTTAACTCTGCTACACACAGTGCCAAACTTACTGGCCAATTTTTTGTATAACTGGTGTGCTAGACCAGTGGCCCCCCAATACCACAGATTGAAGCGGGGTGTTATCTAACAGTTTACTTTTATAAGTGTATTTGTGTCCTGCAAAAATATTGCCTCTTTTGCTGCGTTAACTCTGCTACACACAGTGACAACAGTTACTGGCCAATTTTTTGTAGAACTGGTGTGATAGACCAGTGGCCCCCAAAAACCACAGATTGAAGCGCGGTGTTATCTAACAGTATACTTTTATAACAGTGTATTTGTGTCTTGCAAAAATATTGCCTCTTTTGCTGAGTTAACTCTGCTACACACAGTGCCAAACTTACTGGCCATTATTTTGTATAACTGGTGTGATAGACCAGTGGCCCCCCCAAAACCACAGATTGAAGCGGGTGTTATGTAACAGTATACTTTTATAACAGTGTATTTTTGTCCTGCAAAAATGTTGTCTCTTTTGCTTCGTTAACTGTGCTACACACAGTGACAGCAGTTACTGGCCAATTTTTTGTAGAACTGGTGTGATAGACCAGTGGCCCCCCAAAACCACAGATTGAAGCGGGGTGTTATATACCTTCTTCCACATATACTGCGCTTCTCTAGAGACTTTTGTCACAGGGTAATTTAAAAAATGACAGGGAGAGGAAGAGGCAGGCCCTTACGCAGGGGTGGTAGAGATAGGGCAGGAGCAGTAGGCTGGAGCCAAAGTGTGAAGTTTCAGAAGGTGCGTTTGATTACGTCAAAGGACACACCAGACTTGATTGAGTGGCTCACTCAGCCTTCCTCTTCTGCACCCTCCTCATCCTCTCTATCTGCACCATTTTCACTCTCTGCTGTGTGCACCCCCAAAGACACCACCACCAACACCACCACCACCATATACCCTCTGCTTGAGTCACTGGAATTATTTTCCGATCCATCACAAGATGTTTGCGATGCACAGGCATCGGATCAGGAAGAGGAGGTAGCAACAGCCGCCACCCAGCAGTCTGACGACAGTACCCAGATCAGCCAAAGGAGGTTGGTCCCAGCTGTTGCTGCCTGCTCCTAGATCTCGAATGTTAGTGGTGGGGACGGTGACGTAGATGAGGACGTGTCTATGGACATCATGTGGGCGCCCACAAGAGAGGAAGAGGAGGGGAGTTCAGAGGGAGAGATGGACCAGCAGTAAGGGAGGAGAAGCAGGCGGAACTTACATTGCACGGGAGGGACAAAGCAGACTGCTAATGTATCAGGAGTGAGCCATCAACCATGTACAGTCACATCTGCCGCTCCCAGGACGCCGGCACATGGCTCCGCATTGTGGGCTTTTTTTAATGTGTCCGCTGCTGACAATAGTGTTGCCATCTGCAGCCTTTGCAGTCAACGCATAAGTCGCAGTAAGTTCAACACTCACCTAGGGACAACCGCCTTAAGAAGGCATCTGAACTCCCATCACCGAGCCCAGTGGGAGCAACGCTGTCAGAACCCACAAAGCCACACTCCAGGCTCTCACCGTCCAGCCTCTTCTCCTTCTCCTCTCTCCTCACAATTGTCCTCCACTCCACCTTCCATTATGCTGTCCTTACGTTGTTCTGGAAAAAGGCAGGCTTCCATGGCCCAAATGTTGGAGCGTAAAAAAATGATGACGCCGGATAACCCTCTTGCCCAACGATTGACTGCTGGCTTGTCGGAACTGATAACCCGCCAACTACTGCCATATCAACTGGTGGACTCTGAGGCCTCTCAGAAATTTGTGGCCATTGGAACACCACAATGGAAGGTCCCAGGAAGGAAATATTTCTCGCAGAAGGGCTTTCCAGAGGTATATGGCCATGTTCAGCAGCAAGTGAATGTATCTCTGGCACACAGTGTCGGGGCCAAGATACATCTGACCACAGACACGTGGTCTAGTAAACACGGGCAGGGAAGGTATATAACTTTTACTGCCCACTGGGAGAACCTTCTGATGGCTGTCAAGCATGTAACCCGCGGCACCCGTGTAGATTTGGTTTTACCGCCACGGATTGCATGCAGGCTGCCTCTTCTTCATCCTCCTCCTACTCCATCCGCCCTCTCCTCCTCGGCTGACTCCTCCTTTTCTGCTGCTACCGTCTCTTCCGCTGTGCCACCCAAGATCCCCAGAACCTATGCCAGGTGAGACGTTACCATGCTGTGCTACATCTGTTGTGCCTGGAAGCCAAGAGCCACACTGGTCCTGCACTCCTTTCAGCTTTGCGTTCACAGGCAGATCAGTGGCTGACACTGCTCAATTTGACAGTTGGTAAAGTGGTGTGCGACAATGGTGCCAATCTGCTGAGCGCGCTGAAACAGGGTAAAATTACACACGTGCCATGCATGGCACACGTCCTGAACTTGTTCGTGCAGCGATTTGTTGCCAAATACCCTGGGGTCCAGGATGTCTTGCGGCAGGCCAGGAAAATCTCAGGCCATTTCAGAAAATCTTACACAGCCATGGCTCCCCTTGCTGACATTCAGCGGCGACACAACCTGGACGTTAGATGTCTTATTTGTGACTGCCCAATGCGATGGAACTCAACCTTGTATTGCTTGATAGGCTGCTCCAGCAGAAACCTGCAGTTAACGACTACCTGTACGAACTCTGCGGCAGGACAGGTTCTGGGGAGCTTGGGTTATTTTCACCATGCCAGTGGCTGCTCATGCGCGATGCATGCAGATTTCTGCGGCCATTTGATGAGATCACCAAACTGGTCAGTCGCGACCAGGGCGTCATCAGTGACATCGTTCCTTACGCCTTCTTTCTGGAGCGTGCATTGCGTCATGTCATTGATCAAGCCATCGAGGAGCAGGAGCAGCAAGATGAGGAAGGCGCAATGTTGGATGAATTCCCAGGGGGTGCTACTCCATCTGATTCAAGTCAACAACAGCAGTCTGAAGAGGAGTCAGAGGAGGATGGTGCCGGGGCGGATGAGGAGGAGCCAGAAGAGCATGCTTTAAACCTTTCTGGGATCCCTGGTGTTGTCCGTGGATGGGGGGAGTAGAACGAGGACGACATTATCCTGGATGATGAGCAGGAGCCAGGCCACTACACTGTTTCCAGTTTAGTGCAAATGGGGGCCTTCATGCTCCAGTGTTTTAAGGGGGGCCCCCGTATAAAAAGCATAAAGGGCAAGGACCAGTACTGGGTGACAACATACTTAGACCCCCGGTACAAACAAAAAATGGTGGAAATGTTACCAACATCACAGAGGGCGGTGAGAATGCAGCACTTCCAGGCCTTGCTTTGAGAAATGCTGCATTCTGCTTTTGCGTGCGCTGGCAGAGGAATTTCCACTCACAGAGAAACAGTTGCGGGTACCAATCCAACAGCGCCTGCAAGAAGAGGGCGTTTTGAAGATATGTTGGTCACTTCTGATATGAGATCATTTTTTCAGCCGACCCATCGACAGCTGTACTCCGGATCCAGCATCAGGGAACGCCTAGACCGGCAAGTGTCCAACTACATCGGGTTAACGGCGGATGTGAACGCTCTGAGGAGTGATGAACCCCTGGACTACTGGGTGGGCAGGCATGACCTCTGGCCCTAGCTTGCAAAATTTGCAATGGAACTGTTGGCTTGCCCCCCGTCCAGTGTCCTGTCCGAAAGGACATTCAGTGCAGCAGGGGGATTGTGACCGATAAGCGCACTCGCCTAGCTCATGACAGTGTTGACTACCTCACATTTATAAAAAAATGAATGAGGCATGGATCTCAGAGGAATTCAACACATATGATCAGCAGACCATGTTTGATTAAAATTCCTAATGACAGGTCACAAATATCCGCCAGACCGCCATCCACCCATAACAATTCATGGTCCTTGTCTTCGGTAAATACAGCGGCAAAAAAAGGCATTTTATGTCCATTCAATGCCTAATTTTTGGGACCTTTCCTGGTCGACAATTATTTATCCTGTCAATGCCTAGTGTACCTCCAGTCACAGAATACAACGTTCTTAGCTGTCAGGTGAACGCTTGTGGGCTAATTTTTGGTGCCTGGAATGGGCGACACTTACTTCTGTATCCTGTGAAGGCCTAATGTACCTTCAGCCACAGAATACATCCTTCTTAGCTGTCAGGTGAACGCATGTGGGCTAATTTTTAGGGCCTGTAATGGCCGGGCGACACTTACTTCTGTATCCTGTGATTGCCTAATGTACCTTCAGCCACAGAATACAACGTTCTTAGCTGTCAGGTGAACGCATGTGGGCTAACTTTTGGGGCCTGTAATGGCTAGGCGATACTTACTTCTGTATCCTGGGAATGCCTAATGTACCTTCAGTCACAGATTACAACGTTCTTAGCTGTCAGGTAAACGCATGTGGGCTACTTTTTGGGGGCTGTAATGAGCGACACTTACATATTTATCCTGTGAATGCCTAATGTATGTCCAGCCACAGAATACAACGTTCTTTACTGTCAGGTGAACGCATGTGGGCTAATTTTTGGGGCATGGAATGGGGGACACTTATTTCTGTATCCTGTGAATGCCTAATGTACCTTCAACCACAGAATACAACGCTCTTAGCTGTCAGGTTAACACATGTGGGCTAATTTTTGGGGCCTGTAATGGCCGGGCGACACTTACTTCTGTATCCTGTGAATGCCTAATGTACCTTCAGCCACAGAATACAACGTTCTTTACTGTCAGGTAAACGCATGTGGGCTAATTTTTGGAGCCTGGAATGGGCGACACTTACTTATGTATCCTGTGAATGCCTAATGTACCTCCAACCACAGAAGACAACATTCTTTGCTGTCAGGTGAACGCCTTTTGGCTAATTTTTGGGGCCTTTACTGGCCGACACTTACTTCTTTATCCTGTGAATGCCTAATTTTTCAGACTGGAATTGAAAAGCAATGGGCCTGTAAACATTCTGATAAATTGTGGAACGGATGCGGACCCATTTTAAAGATGTGTAAATGGACCCTATATGTATTTGACATGTACTGTGTCTTCTGGCTGATTTAGAAACAAAAAAAAAATCTTTTGCTGAAAAAAATAAAAATACAATTTTATGACAACTATTCCAATAGCAATACTTCTGTTATGACAGTGTATATGTTGTGGGACTATTTGTGCACAGCTAGTAAGTATTTTGGGGCTGCAAATATGACCTGAAGGTTTTTAAAGTTCGTCTGACATTAAGGTCAATGGGGCCCGCCGCGAACTTGCGGTTTGCAAACATTTGAGAAAGTTTGCGGATAACGTTCACAAACCGCCCGGCCGATGTTCGTCCATCACTAATCAGCATGGATGTCGCATCACTTCCTCCAACGAAATCTCTCTGAAACCGAGCTGATAATATTTCCCCCATGCCCCCTCCATGTCTTTTCCATCAAAATCAATAATGCAATCATCAATCCCTCTCCTCATGTTGTCAAAAGCTACCTCCGTAACATCTCTAAAATGTCCCTCTTTTTTAACCACTTGCCAACCAGCCACCGCAGTTATACATCGGCCGGGGCCCCACAAATCTCTGTACCTGTACGGCGGTTCTCAGGAGTGATCCTGGGGGCGCGCGCCTACTCGTCAGCGGGGAAGCCGAACCGCTGGGCACCCGTGATCGCCCCCCAGGAAGGGAGAACGGCGGTCTGTTGTTGTAAACAGCAGACCGTTGTTCTCTCAGGAATCAATACAGAGCTTGTGTGTTCCGCCTATTTAGGAACAAAGGTCTCTGTGTTGATTTCACAAGCCTATCCCCCCACAGTTAGAAAACACCCCCTAGGCTCACATTTAACCCTTTGATCGCCCCTGGGTTAACCCCTTCCCTGACGGTGTCATTATTACAGTAACAGTGCATATTTTTAGCACTGATTACTGTAGTAATGTCACTTGTCCCCCGACAAGTGTATGTAAAAAATGTCAGTTAGGGGTTCAATTCATCCGCCGCAATGTCGCAGTCCCGCTAAAAATCACTGACTACCGCCGTTATTAGTAAAATAAAAATAAATAAAAATGACCTAAATCTTTCCCCTAGTTTGTAGACGCAATAACCTTTGCGCAAACCAATAAAAATATGCTTATTGTGATTTTTTTTTAACAAAAATATGTAGCAGAATACAAATTGGCCTAAAATGTTAAAAAAATTAGATTTTTAAATTCTTTTTATTGGGAATGTTATATAGCAGAAAGTGAAAAATATTGTTTTTTTTCTCAGAATTGTCACTCTTTTTTTGTTTATATTGCAAAAAATAAAAATTGCACAGATGATCAAATACCACCAAAAGAAAGATCTATTTGTGGGAAAAAAAGGACATAAATTTTATGTGGGTACAACTTCACACGATCGCGCAATTGTACATTAAATTAATGCAGTGCCAAATCGCAAAAAATGGCCTTGTATTTAAGGGGGAAAATCTTCAAGTCCAGAAGTGGTTAACTAATGAAACCATCATCCTTCTAGTTTTTTCTCTTGTTATCTCTCGCCTTGACTATTGCAACATCCCTTAGCAAAGGTCTACCTCCTCTTCAGTCTATCATGAATGCTGCTGCCAGACTCATCTACCTTACCAACCGCTCAGTTTCTGCTACTCCTCTCCGCCAATCCCTACACTGGCTTCCAAATGCCCAGCGAATTAAAACCAAAATGGTAACAACAACAAACAAAGCCATTTGTAACTCTGCCCAGAGCTACATCACTAATCTTGTCTCCAAATATCACCCAACCTGTCCTCTCCACTCCTCTTAAGACCTCCTGCTCCTAAGCTCCCTTGTCTCCTCCTCCCATGCTCATCTCCAGAAGTTCTCCAGAACCTCTCCCATCCTCTAGAACGCTCTACCTCAATCTGTCTGCCTATCTCCTACTCTCGCTGCCTTTAGGAGATCCCTGAAAACTCATCTCTTCTGGGAAGCCTATCACGCCTCCAACAAATCTTTTATCACTTCCATTAGCTCATTCCCCACAGTTATAACCTTTTGTACCACTTCCCCTACCCTCTTAGGTTGTAAGCTGTTATGAGCAGGGCCCTCTTAACCCTCTTAGCCCTCTTGTATTTTATTGTATTGTAACTTCTTTATTGTAAAGAGCTATGTAAACTGTTGATGCCGTATACAGTGTGTATAGAAAAGAATCATCCCCCTTTAAAATAATCACATTTTGTTGCTTTGCAGTCTGAAATATAGACAGACACTGTTTTTGTTTTATCCAACTGTATTTACTAGTGCAACTTATAACATCCAAGTGAAAGATATAACGCCAACATGTCAGAACAAATTAAATAAAAAAAGAAAAACAGAATCATTGCGTTGGAAAAAGGATTAACTACCTTATGTCAGTATTTTGTTGAACTACATTTTGCTTTAATTACAATCTTTAGTCTGCAGGGATATGTCTCTACTAACTTTGCACATCTAGACTTTTCAAAAATGGCCCACTCTTCTTTGTAGAACTGCTCAAGTTCAGTTAAATTTGATGGTGCCTGTATGTGAACTGCACTCTTCAAGTCATTCCACAGATTTTCAATGGGGTTTAAGTCTGAACTCTGACTAAGCCATGCAAGGACATTCAACCTATTCTCCTTCAACCATGATGTGCTAATTTTTGCTGTGTGCTTTGGATCACTGTCATGTTGAAAGGTAAACCTTCTTCCCATTTTCAACTTTCTAGCAGAGAGCAGCAGATTTTACTCAAGATTTTGATGGTATTTTGCCCCGTCCATTTTTCTTCAATCATGGTAAGTGCTCCAGTCCCTTCTGCAGAAAAACCCCCATAACAGGATATTACCACCTTCATGCTTTACTGTAAGAATGGTATTATTTGGATGGTGAGCTGTATTGGATTTCCGCCAGACATATTGTTTGGTGTTGAGGCCAATTATTCAATTTTAGTCTCATCTGACAACCTTAAACTCACTTTGAAGATTCTAATGCCACATGAAAAAAAGGCATTATGGTCATATGAGAGTAAAATTGAAAGTATTACTAAACCCAGGAACCTGTGTTCACTATATCTTGTAACAAACAAAAGAGAAAACAGGCGCCTCTGAGTTAAGACTGCGATTTAATATGGCAAACAAGTAATAAAAACTTACATCAGGGTAAGTATAAGCAAACAAGATGGGTCCTTCCGGTGTCCATGTGGAGGCTGGGGCTTGGAGTCATCACTGTGGGTCTGTAATCATCTCCTCTCTTCCTCTTCCTGTCCAGCAGGAAGTGGGGGGTGTTACGGCAGTGAGATGGAGGCTTGGACAGCAGGGTGAAACCGCAGTGAGATGGAGGCTTGGGCCACACGGTGGCCATGATGCTCGTCCACAGGATCTTCCAGCGTAATGACTGATGCGTTTCCGAGCATGCGCACTGTGGTGGGAAACCAGTGCGCGCTCCTTTTTCAAAGTCGGATTGGTTTCCCACCACAGTGCGCATGCTCGGAAACGCCGGAAGATCCTGTGGACGAGCATCACGGCCACCGTGCGGCCCAAGCCTCCATCTCACTGCGGTTTCACCCTGCTGTCCAAGCCTCCATCTCACTGCCGTGACACCCCCCACTTCCTGCTGGACAGGAAGAGGAAGAGAGGAGATGATTACAGACCCACAGTGATGACTCCAAGCCCCAGCCTCCACATGGGCACTGGAAGAAACCATCTTGTTTGCTTATACTTACCTTGATGTAAGTTTTTATTACTTGTTTGCCATATTAAATCGCAGTCTTAACTCAGAGGCGCCTGTTTTCTCTTTTGTTTGTTGCATGTTTGGAGATCACTTCTGCTCCCCAACAGGCTGGCCCTGAGCATCCAGACTATTTCCTCATCTCACCTTAAGACTTTATCATAGCCTTGATGTGCTATTATATGGGCTATCGTTTTTATGTAGTGCTAACAGCTTGCGCCACTTGTTCTGTTTTTTGTCACTATATCTTGTATCCCACAGTACACAGAACATGGAAATGCAATTATTTTAGTAAATATAAACTGCTAAATACCTTTTCTCATCAGCATTCGGAGCAGTCTTGAGACTTCTATCAGTGTCCAGGCAAGCACTGGTTAAAATTTGTAGGAGGAGTTTTCCAACTGTCCTATGAGACTGCAAGACCCCTAACCCTCTGTCTGGACAGTGCTGATCACATGCACTTTCCCATGAGGATCAGAAAAGATAGGATCAAAAAGCCTTTTTACACAATGCAGGGGATTAGGCCCTTAGGTTCCACAGTAAGTATAACACGCATGCTTCGCTGCATATACAGACTGTTTTAGCTGTTGTGGGTTTAGTAACACTAATTATTTGGCCTCAACACCAAACAATATGTCTGGGGGAAATACAATACAGCTCACCATCCAAATAATACCATTCCTACAGTAAAGCATGAAGGTAGTAAAATCCTGTTATGGGTTTTTTTTCTCTGCAGCAGGGATTGGTGCACTTGTCAGGATAGAGGAAAAATGGATGGGGCAAAATACCATCAAATTCTTGAAGAAAATCTGCTGCCCTCTGCCAGAAAGTTGTCCATGGGAAAAAAGGTTTACCTTCCAACATGACAATGACCCAAAGCACACTGCAAAAATGACCACATAGTGGTTGAAGGAGAAAACAATAGAAATGTCCTTCCATGGCCTAGTTAGAGCCCAGACTTAAATCACATCAAAAATCTGTGGAATGACTTGAAGACTGCAGTCCACAAACGGGCAAATCACAGATGGATAAAACAAAAAACGCGTCTATCTTCATTTCAGGCTGCAAAGCAACAAAATGTGATTATTATACAGGATTTACAGTGGGTATAGGAAAGAATCATCATCCTTTAAAATAATTATAATAATAATACTTTGTGACCAAATGGCTAGGAACAGTCCTGAACAATATATATTTCTATTTGTTTGTGTATGTATTGTAGCGGGATGCCTGTGAAACAGGTTAAAATTGCAGGAAAAGGGATTGATGGGATACACTGTACGTATGTTCCTCTGCGGATTCTTGGATTTGTAATCTAAGGTAATACCAGCAAAGACTTTATGGTAAAGAGAGATAGTTCTTTTCCCTTTATTAGTAAAGTCTGTTCCTGGGTCTTTTTTTCTGGGAGTCTGATAGAGCTCTGGGTGGGACAGAGTCCCAATTCCGTGGACCACAGTTTAATGGTCTCTGTCTAGGTCTTGATTAAAGCAGCTGATCCTAGATCCCAGTGACAGTGTGGATGTCTCCATGTGAGGAAGCAACTGGGAGCATGGCTGTTTATCCCTGAACCTTGGATACAAATGGTTGCTCTGTAAAGGACACTTACCTTTGATCAAGGACTTTATTGGACTATGGACACAGTAAGGTCCAGCAGAGCAGTAGTTTACTTTTGTTTGTTTTATGGCATGGAGCCTGTTTCTTTTGTTATAAACTTTCCTGTGGATTAAATGTAGCGCTACCCCTTCAGGAGCCGCTTAAGAAAAATGGGCCTCCTTGCTCTGCATTTCCACCCCCAAGACCAAGCTCCACCCCACTGGCACACCTGATGAATTTTATGTGTATGCGCCTTTAAAAATCACTTAACACCATATAATAGTTTAACTGTTTACTGGAATAGAACAAATGAAACAGGCACACAAATAATGAATCATCAATCTGTAGACAATCAGTAAGTATAGAGTCAGCCTCCCAAATCTGTGCTTTGTCACAGACAAGAACCTCCCGTGCTCTGCTGTCTGTCAGTCAGCTCAGCTCAGAGTCCGCCGCTCTCCGTTCAGCTTCACTGGCTCTGCCACCGCTGTGCAATCACCAACATCGGTCCGCGCTCTCTCTAGGCCACATGCACTAGGCCTCAAAACACAGACTATGTCCCAGCACACTTCTCAGGCTGGTCCATTTTCGCTGAGTCCCCGGGAGCAAGAGAGAGAGCGTGGTGTGAAACAGATAAGTCTATAGGCTCTGCTCTGGTCCTCCTCTTTTCCTGTTGTTCCTGGGAGTGTAGTTTCCTCTGTAATCCAGATAACAGTCTGCTCTCTATCCAGAACTATAGTTCCCACAATCCACTTCTTCTACTTCCTGTGGGAGGCTGATCTCTTCTGAAAGCAGTCCTAAAGGTACACAGAAACAGTCTGAAGGATCAGAAGGTAAACCTGCATTATCAAAGAATGACAGTCCACTACATTAAACATGACGTTTTTCTAAAGAAACTGTGAGCGTGTCCCTGCATTGAGTCTGATCCCCTACAACTGGTGACTTGGAGTGGGCACAAGACCCAGAAACTGTACCTCTTGCAGCAACATTATTTAAAAAGCCAGCACTTATAAAGGGACAGTACACCAAAATTTTATTTTTACGGGTGCCAGTAAATAGTGGGGATAATGGAAGAACTAATTAAACAGCTGATGCAAGCACCCACTGAGCAACAGGAAACTAACCGTTTGTTTGCTGCGGCTACCCAAGTGGTCATGCAAGAACAAAAATAGTTCCAAAAGGTCATACAGAGTCAGATACAGTCCCTGACTGACAAGGATCTATGCAGGGACAGTGTTGCAGATACGGAAGCAAGTGCAGGGTGCACTACAGAAAATGACGGCCGAGGTTAACGTGGAGGCTTTTCACACAGTTTTTGAGAGGGTGGCAGAGCGAGAAGGGCTTCCCCAGGACCTGTGGGCTGAGGTCCTTGCCCCCTTTTTCTTACCAGAGATTACACCAGAAGGCCTATTTTGATCTGAGTGCTGCTGAGGCCCGCAAATACAGAAGCCTTAAATTAGAGATTCTGGCCCCCCTTGGGTTAACAATGGCCTTGAGGGCCAAGAGCGACCATGCTTGGCAATTCAAGGTTGACCAACCTGCAAGGTCCCAGATGTCTGACCTCATTCACCTCACACAGATGTGGTTACAACCGGAGGTCGCCACCCCAGCCCAGATTGTGGAAAAAGTGGTAGTGGACCGCTTTGTGAGAGCCCCTCCCATCCCTATACAGCGGTTTGCCAGGAGAGCAGATTCTAAAGATTCCTATAAGTTTGTGGAGCTGTACTTATGTACTAAGGACTTTCTTCAGGGTGTAGCACCCAAAGAGTCCTTCTCCAGAAGACAGAAGCCCACCAACCTGGGAAAAAGCGCTCCCGCCCTAAAATGGGGGAAAAAGGAGGTAAATACAATTAAAGACACTGATGCGCTAAGCGTGAAGAGGCCCAATCGCCAAAGAAGGCCTGACAGGACTGGGGACCTATAGTTTGCTGGCGTTGCCAGGAACCAGGAATGCAGTTTGACCCAGAAAAGCTCCTTTATTGCTACACCAGGGGGCGCCCCACAACAGCCAGGTGGCTCTGAGAAACAGATTTATGTTATTAAAGTGGATGGTTGCCAGATGATTGCCTTGCTGGACTCCGGCAGTCTAGTCACTCTATTGCTCCTGAACTCCTACAAGTTGCAGCATCAGCTAATGGGGGTTGTTTGTATTCATGGAGATACCAAGTGCTACCCTACAGCCGTTGTGTCTATCGAATCTCCCCATGGCACCAGGGACCATGAAGTAGGAATGGTCCAAAATCGAATTTATAACGCTGTCCTTGGGCAAGACTTACCTTTTTTCTGGGATTAATGGGAAAATGCCAAGGGAGCAAGGCCCCCAGCTGCATCTGACTCCTGCTGCCCAGAACCGCTGGAGGAGCAGAATGAAGAGAAAGTCTTCAAATATTCCCCTGGAGGTCCTCGCAGGTGACACAGAGAATCCCCTCCACCGGAGAAAGACCCGCCCACCACCGGGGAAAAGTTTGGCGTGGCCCAGCTTAGGGACCCCACTTTAGCCAGGGCCAGAGAAAGTTAAAGCCAGTGGTAGCAGCAGATGGTGGGGACTAGGACTGCCTCTTGCCCTACCTCTTGTTTGCTGTATGGGAGGTACTGCAAGCCTCCACCGGCTTTTCCCCTTTTGAGTTTTTGTATGGCCGACATCCGAGGGGCCTATTAGATATATCAAAAGAGACCTAGGAACAAGAGGCTACTCCACTCAAAAGGGTAGTGGAGAATATTGCTCAAATGCAAGACCAGATTGGAAAAGTCATGCCCATTGTTAAATCCCACTTGCAACAGGCTCAGCAGGCTCAGGCTAGAGTCTATAACCGGTTAGCCAAGATCTGAACCTTTAACCCCGGTGACAGAGTTCTTGTGCTGGTACCTACGGTGGAGAGTAAATTTCTGGCGAAATGGCAAGGGCCATACGAGGTTGCAGAATGGGTGGAGGAAGTTACTTATAGAGTACATCAGCCTGGAAAAAGGAAGCCCTAACAAATCTACCATGTCAATTTATTGAAACCCAGAAAAGACAGAATCCCTTATGGTCTAAGCATCCTTGGCCATGACTACAGCAGGTCCTTCTATGATGCCTGGGTTAGAAATCAGTAAGGCACTGTCAGTAAGACAAAAACAAGAGACCAAGGAACTTCTGCTAAGAAATAGGGAGTTAGCATCTTCCCATCACATTCACCACTTGACTTCTCATAATAATAAGACCCTTTCTCGGAATGACGAAATATCCCTCCAGTTTGAACACTACTACAAAAAACTATATAATTTTCGTGACGACCAACAGTCCCCCTCCCAACAAGCAGAACGCTTGTCTCAGAGCAAAGACTTCCTCCTCAAACATTCTCCTAATCCCATTTCCTCCCAAGCTATGAAAGACTTAGAATGCCCATTTACCTTAATGGCTTTGAACGAAGCAATACACCAGATGAAGGTTGGGAAGAGCCCAGACCCAGACGGGTTCATGCTAAAATATTATAAGAGCTTCCAGACGATACTCTCGCTTTTAGCCCTGAACACGGTCCCCGACACACAGACGCTCCCTGGCAGCCTCCTGGAGGCCCACATAGCAGTGTGTCAGAGAAATGGCCATGCTGCAACTGGCAACTCCGCCAGTGCTTCCAATGGCCGCAATGGACTCAGGCCATAGACTCATTCACTGGCCTATAAAAGGACTCTGCTCAGCCCATCAAATTGCTGGATTGTCTTCAGCTCCTCCTGTTTGCTGAGTGTTGCTACTTCCTGGATTCCAGTTTGACCCAGCTTTTTCCTGACCTGTCTGCTCTCTCTCCTGGCTTTGACCTTCGGCTTAGTCTGACCATCCCTGCTCCAGTTTGGCTCTCCAGTTATCTGACCTCAGCTTGGCTCACGGACTTGTTTCCTGTCTACCTGCCCTCCAGTACCTGATCTCAGCTTTCCCACGGACTTGTCTGCTTCTGGCCTTCCTGCTATACCTTTGGCTTGCCCCTGTTGCAGCTTCCTGCCGAGCCCTGTGTTTGACCCCCGGCCGGTCTTACACCTACTGCCTGGTTGTTCCTGGTTCCTCCTTGGACTGTCCAGTGTATTCCAGCCCAGCACTCTGCTAGAGACCGCCTGTCTACCATCAGGATCCTGCCAGCAACCAGTGCTTCTGTGGACGCTACACTGTCACGTACCTGATCCGAAGCCGGAGTGTACAGAGGGCTCCCCCTTGCAGCTAGGTGCAGAGCACCCCTGGAAGTGGGACAGGGAGTGCTGTGCCCGAAGTTGCACGGGTTGCCGGTTGGGATGACCAGATGGAAGCAGGAACAAAGCTTGTTGTGAAGTTCCAAGCAGGTCCGAAACACTTTGGCAAGCCAGGCAGTAGCAGGTTGCAAACAGGAACAGACTGGGAGTATGCTGTAGAGAAGTCAAGAGCCAAGCCGAGGTCAAGTATAGGAGCAGACAGCAGGAAAACAGGAGTAAGCCAAGGGGTCAGGAGCCAGGAGAAACAACGTCAGACAGTCCGGGTCGGCAACAGGGAATCACGATCAGCAGGTTACAAGGCACAGGGAACACGGGAGGCTGTTGATCATCCAGCAACTTGTTGTTGAGATTGCTGGCTTTAAATAGGCCGTTTAGCGCCAAGCGCCATTACTCACTTGCGTATGCGCGTGCGCATTGGCGCACGCACATTTCGGACTGCGTTCGCCCGTGATTGGGCGCGCATTCCCCCCCCCCCCCCGAGGGGCAGCCTCCGGATGCCCAAGTAAGATCGCTTTTCAGGGAATCTGTTGAAGAATACTCGCAGGAGTCTGGGAGCGTGTATGTTCTTCGCCGGTTCCCACGAACTCTCCTCAGGTGCATAGCCTTTCCATTTTATCAGGTACTGAACCTGCCTTCCTCTTTTCCGGCAATCCAAGATAGATTCAATCTCGTACTCAGTTTCTCCATCTACCGTAACAGGAGGTGGAGGCAAGTCATCTCTTCCAGGAAAGGGGCCAGGATTTGCAGGCTTTAGCAGGGAGACGTGGAAGACTGGGTGAATCCTGTATGTGCTTGGAAGACAAAGTTCAAAAGCCACGGGATTGATCATCCTTTTGATCGAAAAGGGGCCAACTTCGGACCCAGCTTTCTGGATGGGCAGGACAACTTAAGGTTCACTGTGGAGAGCCACACTTTGTCTCCTACCTTCAGAGCTGGACTGTCCTTCTTCCTCTTGTCATAGAATTCCTTGTAATCCATTTGTGCTTTTTGCAAAGTTTCCTGTAAGAGTAGGAAGTTTTCTTGTATAAGGGCTACCCTGTCTTGGACGGCAGGTACAGTAGCTTCGGGCATAGGTGTAGGCAGAGAAGATGGGTGGAATCCGTAGTTCGCCCAGAATGGAGACTGACGAGTGGAGGCATGGATGGAGTTGTTATAAGCGAATTCCGCACATGGCAGTAAGACTGCCCAGTTGTCCTGGGAAAAGGTAGAAAAGCAGCGGAGGTATTGCTCCAATGTCTGGTTAGTTCTTTCAGTTTGGCCATTAGTTTGAGGGTGGTAAGCTGAAGACAGGCAGACCTGGATGTTTAAGACCTTACAGAGCGCCCTCCAGAATTTGGAGGTAAATTGTACCCCACCGTGAGTCTGGTTTCCTGAGGTACAAAGATCTTGTCCTTGTGCCAAAAAAGTTTTCCTCGTTTCTCGAGTGAAGGGATCTCAGGAACAAAACATTGGGCAGAGGCTGATTCCAGGGTAGACCTAAGGTCTGGTTGCATTAGGAGAAAATTTTGGGAGGACAGGATAGTGCTGGGGGTGGTATCCACAGGGGTTTCAGGGAACATCCGTGAGAGAGCGTCCGCCTTCCCGTTCTTGGAGCCCGGACGGTACGTGAGATGAAAATTGAATCTTGAGAAAAATAATGCCCATCTGGCTTGTTGAGGTCTCAAACGTTTGGCTGATCTGAGATATTGTCATGGTCTCACCTTCTTGCTGTTCTCCTTCGTTTGACATGTGCTGGCGGCCATCTTGGTTTCTGGGTTTCTTGTAGCCTCCCACCCTGCGGCTCCTCCTTCCCACTGGGAGGAGCTGGATGCCTAGCTCATATATATAGGAGGTCTGTGGCTTCAGTTCCCTGCTTGGTCCTCCTGTGTTCACATGCTACTAAGACTGCTGCTACTTCTGGTTCCTGTTCCTGGCTTCGTCTGACTACCCTGTTGGTTCCTGATCCTGGCTTCGTCTGACTACCCTGTTGGTTCCTGATCCTGGCTTCGTCTGACTACCCTGCTGGTTCCTGACCCCTGGCTTCGCAAAGACTCTGCATCGGTTTCGCCATCCGTTTGGACTTTTGCTTTATAGCTTGTTTTTCAATAAAGCTGTCTTATTTTCACTTATCTGTTGTTGTACGTCTGGTTCATGGTTCCGTGACATTAGGACCAAGCCATGAATTCTGACGGTACAGGGCCATCCTCGCTACCCACGCTGGTTGCCAGACTTGATCAGCAGGATCACCTGTTGGGTCGGTTCGCCGTGGCGTTGCAAACCCTGCTTGAACGCACGGTACCACAGGCCACGAATTCTGACGGTACAGGGCCATCCTCACTACCCACGCTGGTTGCCAGACTTGATCAGCAGGATCACCTGTTGGGTCAGTTCGCCGTGGCGTTGCAAACCCTGCTTGAACGCACGGTTCATTTTGCTCCCGTTGCCGATGGGTCGGTTGTCGCTCCTGGGTCCGCTCCTACTGCCGCTCCGGTTGTTGCGCCAGAGTCTACCCCGACACCTGTTGTTGCGCCCGCGGTGTTTCGGGGTATGTCCGGTTCTGCCCCCCTTCCACAGCGCTTTGGGGGAGAGCCAACTCAGTGCCGAGGTTTCCTCAACCAGGTGGGCATTTATTTCGAGTTGCTGCCACATGCCTTTCCTACTGAGAGATCAAAGGTGGGCTTCTTAATCTCGCTGCTCTCGGACAAGGCCTTGGCCTGGGCCAGCCCTTTATGGGAGAACAACAATCCGGTGGTTGCCGAGTTTTCCGGTTTTGTTGCTTCTCTTCGGAAGGTATTCGATGTGCCGGCTCGTGCTGCCTCTGCTGCGAAGCTCCTTATGTCCATCAGACAGGGTTCACGATCCGTAGCTGAATACGCCATTGAGTTTCGTACCCTGGCAGCAGAGGTGGGCTGGAATAATGAGGCTCTGGTCGCTGCTTTCTCTCATGGTCTCTCGGATGCCTTGAAGGATGAGGTTGCAGCTAAGGACCTACCAGTGGAGCTTGAGTCTCTTATTTCTTTCCTGATTTTGATTGACACCAGACTCAGGGAGAGACCTTCCTTTAAGGAGAGTCTGCGGAGGCCTCCTAACAGATTGGCGCCTACCTTTGTTGTCCCACCCGTGCCTCCCTCTCCTCCCACGCCTCCTGGGGATGACTTGTCTGGGGGTGAACCCATGCAGCTGGGGTTTGCTCGCCTGTCCGAGGGGGAGAGGGTACTCCGGAGACGCGAGGGCCGATGCATGTACAGTGGTCTCGGTGGGCATTTTCGGTTGGCATGTCCGAACCGTCCAGGGAGACGCTCGCACCTGAGATCCTGTAGGGGGCAGATCTTGGGTGGAGTCTCCTCGTCCCCGGTTTCCCGTGTTGACAAACCACTGATCACTGTTGTCCTTTCCTGGGTCGGGGGCTCGGTGACGACCCAGGCGTTGGTGGACTCTGGTGCTGGTGGTTTGTTCATTGATAGTGTGTTCGCTGCCGCCAATTCCATTCCTCTGCAGGCCCGAGGTTCTCCTCTGGCTCTTGAGGCGATAGACGGCAGACCCCTTCTGCCGCCACACGTGACTCATGAGACCCTTCCAGTGGGGTTAGCCATTGGTGCCGTTCACAGAGAGTCGGTCTGCTTCCAGGTTATTTTGTCTCCACACTACTCGGTGGTCTTGGGGTACCCCTGGCTCCAGAAGCATAATCCGATTTTCGATTGGAGATCGGCCGAGATCCTCTCGTGGTCACCGCAGTGTGGGACTAGTTGCATCCATGGGCCTGTCAAGTTGCTGTGTACTTCCTCGGACTCTCTGTTGCCCCCTGAATACGAGGAGTACCGGGATGTATTCGATAAGGTGCGCGCGGTTGCCCTACCTCCGCACCGCCCATACGATTGTGCCATCGAGTTACAATCTGGTGCCGTTCCTCCTCGTGGCAAAGTCTATCCACTGTCGGTAGCGGAGAATGAGGCCATGGAGGAGTACGTGAGGGAGGCGCTTTCACGTGGACACATTCGCAAATCCTCGTCCCCGGCAGGGGCTGGATTTTTCTTTGTGAAAAAGAAGGGCGGTGAGTTGAGGCCTTGCATCGATTACAGGGGTCTCAATCGCATCACGATCAAGAACGCTTACCCGATACCCTTGATTTCCGAGCTGTTCGATCGCCTTAAAGGGGCCACGGTCTTTACCAAACTCGACCTGAGGGCGGCATATAACCTCGTAAGGATCAAGGCGGGCGATGAGTGGAAGACCGCGTTTAACACCAGGACCGGTCATTATGAATCCTTGGTTATGCCCTTTGGGCTGTGCAATGCGCCCGCAGTCTTTCAGGAATTCATCAACGATGTTTTCCGTGACCTGTTGCAGCAGTGTGTGGTGGTCTACCTGGATGACATCTTGGTATATTCTGAGTCCATGGAGACCCACATTCTGGATGTCAAACGAGTGTTGCAACGGTTACGAGAGAACAAGCTGTTCGGTAAGCTTGAGAAATGCGAATTTCACCGATCCCAGGTAACCTTCTTAGGTTACATCATTTCCGCTGAGGGGTTCTCCATGGATCCTGAGAAGGTTTCAGCTGTCTTACAGTGGCCCCAGCCCAGTGGTCTTCGCTCCCTGCAGCGCTTTTTGGGCTTCGCCAATTATTATCGGAAGTTCATCAGGGACTTTTCCATGCTAGCCAAGCCTCTCACGGATCTGACCAGGAAGGGCAGTAATTCCCAGGTCTGGCCGCCCGAGGCCATCCGAGCTTTTGAGGCTCTAAAGTCCGCCTTTGTGTCGGCTCCGATTCTGTCGCATCCCAACCCTGGGTTGCCCTTTGTCCTCGAGGTGGACGCGTCTGAGACGGGAGTAGGCGCCCTTCTGTCTCAGCGTAGAACACCAGAGGGTCCTCTGCTTCCTTGTGGGTTTTACTCCCGGAAACTGTCTTCCGCGGAGTGCAACTACCAGATTGGTGACAGGGAGTTATTGGCCATCGTGCAGGCTCTTAAAGAATGGAGGCACTTGCTCGAGGGTTCGGTGGTTCCGGTCCTCATCCTGACGGACCACAAGAATCTGACCTACCTCTCTGAGGCCAAGAGATTGACACCACGTCAGGCCAGATGGGCTCTGTTCTTGTCACGTTTTAATTACGTGGTCTCCTACCTACCCGGTTCCAAGAACATCAGGGCCGATGCCTTATCACGGCAGTACTCCGACCTGTCCAGGGAGGAGTCGATTCCGACTTCGGTCATACCTCCGAATCAGATCCTGGCTGCCATTCACACCAGCCTGACCTCTCCCCTGGGTGAGCAGATTTTGGCGGCTCAATCTGGTGCTCCCTCTGGGAGACCCAACGGCAGATGTTTTGTGCCTGAGGAGTTGCGCACTCGGTTGTTGCGAACCTACCATAACTCCAAGACCGCGGGGCATCCTGGAAAGAATCAGCTGTCCTGGGCTGTTTCACGTCTGTTCTGGTGGCCTTCCCTACGTTCCGACATCGCCGCATATGTAGCGGCATGCTCCGTTTGTGCCCAGAGTAAGTCCCCTCGGCACCTTCCGTTGGGCCTTCTGCAACCCTTAGCCACCGGGGAGCGCCCATGGTCACACCTGGGGATGGATTTCATTGTGGACCTCCCTGCATCCCGAGGCCAGGGCCGATCCCAGGCGGGCGCTGCGGGTGCAGTGCGCCCAGGCGCCGCCTGGTGGGGGGCGCACTATCCTCTCCCGGCCGCAAGTCTCTCACTGCAGCCTCGGAGCTGCTATATACATTGCAGTTGTGAGCTGAGGGGAGGGGCGGGGCGGACCGCACCAGGGTGTCCACGGGGGGAGGGTGACACCACTCTGCCTCTTATTGAATCGCCGCTGCTCCACATAGTACTGAGCAGGACCAGTATGGGAAGAGGGCGCAGTTTGATGGGTACAACCCTGCACAGAATATGCTGCCGAATGTAAGAGACAGAGAGCGGCTATGTACCTACATGTAGAGTAGATGGTATCACCCACCCCCTGCCTGCACAGCGTGCTGTACTATTCCCCAAGTGACAGAGTGGAGGAGGCGGGGCAGGTGAGGATGGAAAGCTCCGACTATCAGTGCTTCCTGATGACTCCAGAATAGATGCACAGTCTGTATAACTTTCCTGCCTCTAAACAGCGGCTTCCCCCTCCCCTATCTAATCCTTTCTATCACTCCTGATTTCTCTCACAGTTTCCCGATGTCCGTGGGACATCGGCACCCTCCCCCCCCCCCCCCCCAGCCTTCTGTTTTTATCTCTCCCTGCTCTGGACGATCTCAGAGCTCATTCCTCCTCTGTGTAGTGACCCCCCCCCCCTCCTCCTCCTGTGCCCTTTCCTCTGACCCCCTCTTCTCTAGCTGTACAGCAAAGTTGAATGGTGCTCTCCCTCCTCCTATCTCTGTGCTGCTGAGTCTACTACGATCTACTCAGCTAACAGGTAAAAAGTTCAGGCTTTTTAGTCCCTGATATGGCTGTGCAGACAACTGTTCTATTTTTAGTAAGAACCTATTAACAAGGGGTGCAAACAATGTGTCTCCCATGCTGGGCTGTCTTTTATCAGCACGGGGGGTACATAGGTGTGCGCATCCCAGTGCCAGCACCTCATTCATTTCTACTGGGACATAGCCTCTGTATTCTAATATGACACACAGATGCAGGTGCCAATAGAAATGAATGGGACGCTGGCACAGGGACGCACACAGCGCCCGTACATCCCTGTGCTGATAACAGAGCGCCCTGCACAGGTTACACGTCTGCACCACATATGAATGGGCTCTAAAGAACTCATGTATATGGAGGCAGGGCCGCCATCAGGGGGGTACAGCCAGTACTCCTGTATGGGGCCCGGGCAGCAGGAGGATTGGTGGGGAGAGGGATCAATGACAGAGCGATGCACTGTCTGCCTCTTCCTCCACCAGCTGAAAGCCAGGTTTTCCAACCTCTTGCTGGCTTTCAGCTGTTTGTCCCCCACCACACTCAGAGCTGGGACACGGGGGCGGCAGTCTGGAGAAGTGGTGGAGTCGTGGAGAGGTAAGTCCTGGGAGAAGGTACTCTGTGTGGTGCTCCGTGGGCTCTCCTCTCCTGTCTGAACAACACTCGTCCATGCAGCATAAGAGACAGGATCGCTCTTACATTGCATCGCACTGTACACACACACAGTTTGATTACCACCCCCTACCTCCTTCAGAGGCTGCTCATCTCCCGACAGCAGGAAATGTGGGTGGGGGGGGGGGGGGGTAATCAAACGGTGTGTGTGAGTGTACAGTCCGATGCAATGTAAGAGCGATCCTGTCTCTTATGCTGTGTGTTATTCAGACAGGAGGGGAAAGCACAACACAGTGCACCCCCTCCTGGCTTAGTAGTGGTTTCTCCCTGTCGGTTTGGGGGGCTTACACAAATAATAATGGGAAAATAATTTATGCCTGGGATGTTTGAGGGATTGGCAACTCTCGTTGCTAGAAAGTGTAAAAGTGTAATGGGGATTTGGGGGACAGGGCATTTAATAGGAGGAATGGGGGGGTATGTGCTTGTAGGAGGGTTTGGGGGATTTGAGCCAGAAGGGGGGATTGGGGGGAAAGTTTGTGCTAGGAGCGGGGCTGGGGCATTTGTGCTAGGAGGGGGGAATTTGTGCTGAAGGGATGGGGTTGTGAATTTGTGGAGGGATTCAGGGGGTTGTGCTGGGAAGGGTGATTGGGAGGGATTTGTGCTAGGAAGAGAGATTGGGGGGGTAATCATTTTGATATTTTCGCCGGAAGTGGGGGGGGGGCCCTGTCAAATAGGCTGTATGGGGCCCTGGGATTTCTAGCGGCAGCCCTGTATGGAGGCTTAGTGATATCACTCCGTCTGTGAGCCAGGACTATGGAGGAGCCGTTCTCACAGTGACAGCCGCAGCCCCGCTGAGATATCACACAAGAGCTTTACACCCCAGAGCCCAGCACACCCCAGAGCCCAGCATCACAGAGACCAGCACACCACAGAGGAGCAAGGAATCAGGACAGGCAGCCAAGAATCAGGACAGGCAGCCAAGAATCAGGACCAGCAGCCAAGAATCAGGACCAGAAGCCAGCCCCAAGGCCCCAGCAGCCAGACCCCAGGACCAGCAGCCGGAATACAGGACCAGCAACCAGGAATCAGGAGGACCAGCAGCCAGACCCCAAGACCAGCAGGCCAGCCCCAGCAGCCAGACCTAAGGACCAGCAGCAAAGCCCCAGAAGCCAGGCCCCAGGACCAGCAGCCAGCCCCAGTACCCATTATTTAAGGTAAGTGAAGTCTTCTAGTCTTGGGCCTGGGCATCAAAGTGCTATTAATTAATATAATATGGTTTATTTTTCTATTGTTCGGTGACACTCTAATGTAGTCTCTCATGGGGGCTGGAGGGGACTCTTTCTATCAGAGACTCTCCAATAGGCACAGAGAGGGCTTCTGTAAGATAAACCCCCCTCCAGGTCCCATTAGACTCCATTGTAGTCTCTAATGGGGCCTGGTGGGGGGTCTTTCTAACATAGACTTTAAAATGCACACAGAGATGACCTCTGTTAGAGAGATCCTCCTCCAGGTCCCATGATACAACCCCATTGTAGTTTCTAATGGGGCCTGGTGGAGGCTCTTTCTAACAGACTCTCTAACAGAGGCCCTCTCTGTGTTCCTTGCAGAGACCCCCCTCCAGGTCCCATTAGGAAAGGGGAGGAGTTAGTAAGATGACCACGCCCACACGGGGGCGCCATAAATATTTCTGCACCCAGGCGTCTGTTATCCTAGGATCGGCCCTGCCCGAGGCCATACGGTCATTCTCATGATTGTGGATCGGTTTTCCAAAATGTGTCACTGTGTTCCTCTCAAGAAGTTACCCTCTGCACAGGAGTTGGCCACGATTTTTTCCAGGGAGGTCTTCCGGTTGCACGGTTTGCCCAAGGAGATTGTGTCGGATCGGGGGAGTCAGTTTGTGTCCAGGTTCTGGCGCGCCTTTTGCTCCCAGTTGGGGATTCATCTCTCCTTCTCCTCGGCCTACCACCCTCAGTCCAATGGGGCCGCAGAACGATCCAATCAGGCCTTGGAGCAATTCCTTCGTTGCTATGTCTCCGATCACCAAGACAATTGGGTTGACCTCCTGCCTTGGGCTGAGTTTGCCAGGAACACGGCGGTGAACTCTTCCTCTGGGACGTCTCCCTTCATGGCCAACTATGGGTTCCAACCTGCCGTGTTACCGGAGGTATTCTCTCCCCAGGATATTCCGGCTGTGGAGGATCACCTTTCCGTCCTACGTGCTTCTTGGGTACAGATCCAGAAGTCCCTTGAGGTCTCTGCGCAGCGCCAGAGACTCCAGGCTGATCGCAGACGAGCGCCTGCTCCTTCCTACCAGGCCGGAGACCGTGTATGGTTGTCCACCCGCAACCTCAACCTTCGAGTGCCCACTCCCAAGCTGGCGCCTCGCTTTGTTGGTCCCTTCCGAGTGCTTCGCAGGGTAAACCCGGTAGCCTATGCCCTTGCGCTTCCTCCTGGCATGCGGATCTCCAACGTGTTTCATGTCTCCCTGTTGAAGCCTCTGGTGTGTAATCGTTTCACTTCCTCGGTTCCTCGGCCTCGTCCGGTCCGAGTGGGCAATCGTGAGGAGTATGAGGTGAGCAATATCCTGGACTCACGCCTGGTCCGCGGTCGGGTGCAGTTTTTGGTTCATTGGCGTGGTTATGGTCCAGAGGAGCGTTCCTGGGTTCCCTCCGCAGATGTCCATGCTCCTGCCTTGCTCCGAGCCTTCCACGCACGCTTCCCTCAGAAACCGTTCTTTACTCCGCAGAGGAGGGGCCCTTGAGGGGGAGGTACTGTCATGGTCTCACCTTCTTGCTGTTCTCCTTCGTTTGACATGTGCTGGCGGCCATCTTGGTTTCTGGGTTTCTTGTAGCCTCCCACCCTGCGGCTCCTCCTTCCCACTGGGAGGAGCTGGATGCCTAGCTCATATATATAGGAGGTCTGTGGCTTCAGTTCCCTGCTTGGTCCTCCTGTGTTCACATGCTACTAAGACTGCTGCTACTTCTGGTTCCTGTTCCTGGCTTCGTCTGACTACCCTGTTGGTTCCTGATCCTGGCTTCGTCTGACTACCCTGTTGGTTCCTGATCCTGGCTTCGTCTGACTACCCTGCTGGTTCCTGACCCCTGGCTTCGCAAAGACTCTGCATCGGTTTCGCCATCCGTTTGGACTTTTGCTTTATAGCTTGTTTTTCAATAAAGCTGTCTTATTTTCACTTATCTGTTGTTGTACGTCTGGTTCATGGTTCCGTGACAGATATTCAAGATTTTTGTGGTCGGTGAATATCATTATCGGATGTGCTGCACCTTCTAACAGATACTGCCATTCTTCAAAAGCAGCCTTAATGGCCAACAGTTCCTGATCACCCACATCGTAATTCCTTTCAGGTTGGCTGAGCTTCCGGGAGAAAAAAGCAACTGGGTGAAGCATCGCCTTGGGTCCTTGGCGTTGGGAGAGAACTGCTCCTGTGGCCACTTCTGAAGCATCGACCTCTAGGACGTAAGGCAAGGCTGGATCTGGATGTTGTAACACAGGGGCACAGGTAAACAGGGCTTTGAGCTTGTCAAATGCCATCTGAGCTGCTGAGGACCATTGAAAACGGGTGTGTTGCCGGGTCATTTGGGTAATAGGAGCAATAATGCGAGAAAAGTCTTTGATGAACCTCCGGTAGAAGTTTGCAAAACCCACAAACCTTTGGATGCCTTTCTTGTCTGTGGGAGCAGGCCACTCCAGGATGGCAGATACTTTTTGAGGATCCATTGCCACTCCATCTGTTGAGATGATCAAGCCCAGGAATTGTATAGACGATTTTTCGAATTCGCACTTTTCTGATTTTGCATAAAGTCCGTGTTTCCTTAGAGTAGCCAGTACCTTCCTTACATGCATTCTGTGCAGTTCCAGGGTGGCAGAAAAAATAAGGATATCATCCAAGTAAACAATGAGAAAGTTGTCCAAAAATTCTCTGAAGATATCATTCACTAGGTGTTGAAAAGTGGCCGGGGCGTTGCACAGCCCGAAGGGCATGACAAGGTATTTGTAGTGCCCGAAGCGGGTTCGAAAGGCAGTTTTCCACTCGTCGCCCTCGCGGATCCGTACCAGATTGTAGGCCCCTCGCAAGTCTAGTTTAGTGAAAACTCGGGCGGTACGGAACCTTTGAAAGAGTTCGGGAACGAGGGGAAGAGGGTACCGATTTTTAATGGTAATTTTATTTAGGTCCCTGTAATCCACACATGGCCTGAGAGTGTGATCCTTCTTCTCCACGAAGATCCCAGCTCCTGCCGGGGAAGAAGGACGAATAAATCCCTTCTTGAGGTTCTCATCAATATATTGACGTAAGGCTTCAAGCTCTGTTTCAGAAAGTGGAAAGATACGCCCAAAGGGAATTTCTGCACCGGGCAACAGTTCAATTGGGCAATCATAGGGACGGTGAGGTGGTAGTGCGTCCGCTTTTTTCTTGTCAAAGACATCCAGAAAGTCGTGATAAACTGAAGGGACCTCTTGGCTGGCATTAGAGACAGGTTGGATGGAGAGACAGCTTGTAGACTGCGGGATTCCAGGTGGTATACAGTGTTGGAGGCAGTACATTGATTCGAAGGAAACCTCCCCTTTGAGCCAGTCTATCTGTGGGTTATGTGCCCGTAACCAAGGAATTCCCAAAATTATGGGAAACATGGGTGAAGGAAGAACATCAAAGTGAAGGAATTCCTGATGGTTGGGGCCAGTTGTGGAAAGGATGGGTAGGGTTTCCTGAGTAATGGGCCCTGATCTGGGCGTGCAAGGTGCATCTGCAAGGTGGATCTCTAGTTTATGGCCTTTAGTCTGAAGCGGGATATGAAGGGCCTTTGCTAGAGAGATATCCAGGAAGCAACTGCAAGCTCCGAAGTCAATGATGGCGGGCAGCTTGACTTCCCCTTCCGAAACCTGTAAAGACACAGAGAGGACTAGGTGAGTTGGGGAAGGTACCGGAATCTGGAGATGCATGCAGCTGGGAGAAGGAGCCTTACTTGGTCTCACCGGGCAGTTGCGAAGGAAGTGTCCATCTCCTCCACAGTAAAGGCGCAGGTTTGCTTGCCGGCGACGAAGTCGTTCAGCAGGAGTTAAAGCTGCGCGGACCGCCCCAATCTGCATCGGTTCGTCAGGGGGAATCGGATTGGCAGCCGTGGGCAGCGGTGCCGGAGTTGGCGGAACTTTGGGCAGCATCCAAGATGGCTGAAATAATTGTGCACGTTCCGACCGATGCTCCCGTAAACGTCTGTCCAGTTGAATAGAAAGCTGAATGAGACCTTCCAATGTGGTGGGGGTCTCTATTCTTGCGAGTTCATCCTTAAGGGTCTTGGAAAGGCCTAGCCGATACTGATATTTGAGGGCGGCCTCATTCCAACCCGTGTCTGCAGCCCACCTATGAAAGTCCACGGTATAGTCCTCCACAGGGCGTCGGCCTTGCTGTAACTTGTGGAGGGTAGCCTCGGCAGTGGCCGTGCGTTGTGGGTCATCATACAATTGACCCATAGAAGCAAAGAAAACGTCTATAGAGTTCAATGCAGGGTCTTTCTGTTCCAACAGATGGTGGGCCCATGATTGGGGTTCATCGGATAATAAGGAAATAACAAACTCCACTTTAACTGTCTCTGAGACAAAAGTTCTAGGCTGTAGAGCCAGATATAGCAGGCAAGCGTTTTTAAATGACTTGAATTTCTTGCGGTCACCAGAGAAACGTTCCGGAGTGGGTACCCTCGGCTCAGGGGGAGGAGCCATCACAGCAGGTGCTGAGGGTCCTGAAGCTGAAGGAGCGGAGGTGGAGACTGCAGCGGATGGACCAGGGGTTGCCGGCAAAGTTGGTGCTGACAGGTTCTGGAGGCGACCTTCTATCTGGAAGTAACCATCTTGGAGGTTCTTAACCGCTTGGGTCAATGCTGTTACTTGTTGACATAAAGCTTCCAACGGGGAGACACCTCTCTCGGCTTCTGTCATGGCTGGATGATACTGTCATGTACCTGATCCGAAGCCGGAGTGTAGAGAGGGCTCCCCCTTGCGGCTAGGTGCAGAGCACCCCAGGAAGTGGGACAGGGAGTGCTGTGCCCGAAGTTGCATGGGTTGCCGGTTGGGATGACCAGATGGAAGCAGGAACAAAGCTTGTTGTGAAGTTCCAAGCAGGTCCGGAACACTTTGGCAAGCCAGGCAGTAGCAGGATGCAAACAGGAACAGACTGGGAGTATGCTGTAGAGAAGTCAAGAGCCAAGCCGAGGTCAAGTATAGGAGCAGACAGCAGGAAACCAGGAGTAAGCCAAGGGGTCAGGAGCCAGGAGAAACAACGTCAGACAGTCCGGGTCGGCAACAGGGAATCACGATCAGCAGGTTACAAGGCACAGGGAACACAGGAGGCTGTTGATCATCCAGCAACTTGTTGTTGAGATTGCTGGCTTTAAATAGGCCGTTTAGCGCCAAGCGCCATTACGCACTTGCGTATGCGCATTGGCGCACGCACATTTCGGACTGCGTTCACCCGTGAGTGGGCGCGCATACGTGTTCGCGCCAATGCGCAAATTCGCTGATTAGCAATGACGTTGGTAGTGCCCTGACATACACCCTCTGTCTCTACCCCAGGGGTGTGCTGCACTCAGCCGCAAGGGGAGGCCTCTCTGCATCTCGGCCTCGGATCAGGTACGTGACAGTACAATCCAGCCATGTCAGAGGCCGACAGAGGTGCTTCCCCAATTGAGGCTTTGTGCCAGCAAGTCACCGCCCTCACTCAGGCAGTGCAAAGACTCCAGGAGGGTTATTTCCAGTTGGAAGGTCACCTGCAACACCTGGCGTTTCACCTCCTACAGACTCCAATCAATCGCCTGCCAGCACCTCTTCATCCTGGTTACCACAAGGACATGCTAGCTCCGCCCACTCCATGCTAGTCCTGCCTCCTGAACCATGAGTACCCACGCCTGAGCGATTTTCTGGAGATCAAAAGAAGTTCAGGGCCTTTAAGAACGCCTGCTTGCTATACTTGGCCTTGCAACCCCGGACCTTTTCTCTGGACTCTGTGAAAGTGGGGTTCATCATCTCTTTGCTGTCTGAAGAACCCCAAACCTGGGCTCATAACTTAATGGAACAGAAGAGCCCTGTTCTGGACTCTGTGGACACTATCTTTGAGGCTATGGCTCAGCTTTACGACGATCCCCAGCGCACGGCCACCACAGAGGTCGCCCTATACACCCTGCTACAGGGCAAGCGCCCAGTGGAGGACTACACGGTTGAATTCCGTAAATGGTCTGCTGACACTGATTGGAACGAGGCTGCCCTCAAGTATCAGTTTCGACAAAGGACTTTCTGAGACATTAAAAGATGAGCTGGCTCGAGTGGAGACCCCCGCTACCCTTGAGGGTCTCATACAACTCGCCATTCAACTTGATAGACGTCTGCGGGAGCGACGCTCGGAGCGTCTCCAAACATCCCGGCCTACCTGGATGCTTCCCAAAATCCCTTGTGCTCCACCTGCACCTCCGTTCTCTTCCCCCATGGCACCATCTGAAGGGGAACCTATGCAGCTGGGCCTGGTCCGCTCCTCCCTGACTCCTGATGAGAGACTACGACGTCGGCAGGCCAACCTATGCCTCTACTGCGGCAAGCCTGGACATTTTCTTCGGAACTGCCCCGTGAGACCCAGTAAGCCTTATTCTCAGCCCCCATTTAACTGCCGAGTTTCTGGACTTTCGCTCTCTCACCTTATTCTTCCGGTCTCCTTTCAGGTGGCGGAAGGGGAGGGCCAACTTCGAGCCATCGTTGACTCTGGGGCCAGCAGCTGTTTTCTGGACATTTCTTTGGATAAGAGACTCCCCATTCCTCTTATCCCTAAGACACAAAGGCTTGAGGTCCATCTGGCCGATCGGTCCCTACCCAGTTCCGGACCAGTTATCCTAGAAACTGGACCCATCCTCACCACAGCAGACTCCGGTCATCAGGAGTTCATAAGTTTTGATGCCCTTTGTTCCCCCATGTTTCCCATCATGCTGGAACTTCCTTGGCTGCAAGCCCATAACCCCCAAATTAATTGGGCCAAGAAGGAACTCGCCTTTTCTTCTGTCTACTGTCAGCAGCATTGCTTCTCTCAAAGACCTAATGGGCCTGCTAGTTGCTTGTCTGTTCAACCAACACCTGAGCCACTCCTGAATATCCTACCTGCTAACCAGGACTTCAGGGACGTATTTGACAAGAAAAAAGCCTTGTAGAATTGCTTCCCGGAGCCAAGATCCCATTTGGAAGGATATTCCCCCTTTCTGAAAAGGAACTGGAGGCCCTATGGGTCTATATCGATGAGAATTTGAAAAAGGAGTTTATTCGCCCATCTTCTTCTCCTGCAGGTGCTGGTATATTCTTTGTGGAAAAGAAAGATGGCACCTTGAGACCCTGTGTGGACTATAGAGAGCTGAATAAGGTCACTATCAAAAACCGGTATCCGCTCCCCCTTGTCCCCGAACTCTTCCAGAGGTTCCGGACCGCCCAGCTCTTTACCAAGTTAGACCTGCGGGGAGCCTATAACCTTGTCCAGATACGGGAGGGAGATGAGTGGAAGACCGCATTCAGAACTCGTTTCGGACATTATGAATACCTTGTCATGCCCTTCGGCCTGTGTAATGCCCCAGCCACATTCCAGCACCTGGTAAATTATATCTTTCGGGAGTTTCTTGACCACTTCGTCATCGTATACCTTGACGATATCCTCATTTTTTCTGCTTCACTGGAACTCCATCGGGTTCACGTTAAAAAAGTCCTTTCTACCTTGAGAAAACACGGACTCTATGCCAAGGCAGAGAAGAGTGACTTTGAAAAGGGGTCCATTCAGTTTTTTGGTACTCATCATTTCCACCGATGGGATCGCCATGGTCCCACAAAAAGTGAAAGCAATCCTAGATTGGCCTGCTCCTTGTGACAAGAAAGGTGTTCAGAGATTCGTGGGCTTTGCTAATTTTTACAGGCGTTTTGGGAAAAAATTTTCTTTCATCATTTCCCCCATCACACAGTTAACCCGTCATCAGTCCCGCTTCTGTGGTCCCAGGAGGCTCAAATGGCATTTGACAAACTTAAACAGCTATTTATCTCTACACCCGTCCTACAACACCCCGATCCGGCTCTGCCCTATGTGTTGGAGTTCGATGCCTCGGAAGTGGCCACCGGGGCAATCCTGTCACAACGTCAAGGGCCCAAATCTCTCCTCCATCCTGTGGCCTTCTTTTCTAGGAAAATGTCACCTCCGGAGAAGAATTATGATGTTGGCGACCGAGAACTGTTGGTCATTAAATTTGCACTAGAAGAGTGGAGATATCTATTGGAAGGAGCCACCCATCCTATCATGATCTTCACGGACCACAAAAACTTGGAGTACCTCAGGACTGCCAAACGTTAGAGACCCCGACAAGCCCGATGGGCGCTGTTTTTCTCCAGGTTTAACTTCCATATTTCTTATCCACCTGGCTCCAAGAATGGGAAAGCAGATGCTCTCTCCCGGATGTTTCCAGATACCCCAGAAACAGCAGAACCTGATACCATCCTTTCTGCCCATAATTTTCTCCTTATCCAGCCTGACCTGATGACGGCAATCCGACAGGCCTCAGCCGTTTGCTTGGATCCTGAAGTACCCTCCTTGAAAAAACAGGAAGGGTTGCTGTGGCATCAGGATAAAATATTTGTCCCTCCCCAAGTAAGACCTCAAGTTATTAAAATATTTCATGACAGTAAACTTGCTGGGCATTTTGGGGTGCGGAAGACTTCGGAGCTTATCCAACGCTCTTTTTGGTGGCCCAACCTTGGGCAGGATTGCAAGAATTACATCGGCTCTTGTACCATCTGCCAACGTAACAAGGGGTGAAGTACCAAGACTTGGGGTTTGCTAAGACCACTTCCCATTCCTGAGCAACCCTGAAAAAAGATATCTATGGACTTTATTGTTGAACTACCCCCTTCAGAAGGATTTTCCACCATCTTGGTGGTAGTGGATCGCCTTTCCAAAATGGCCCATTTTCTACCCATGGTTGGCACACCTTCAGCCCTGGACACAGCCAACATATTCATAAGGGAGATAGTCAGGCTACATGGTCTTCCAGACAACATTATCTCAGATAGAGGAGTGCAATTTACCTCCAGGTTCTGGAGGGATCTCTGTAAATCCCTGTCCATTGAAGTTTCTCTTTCTTCTGCATACCATCCTCAGAGCAATGGGCAAACAGAGAGGACTAATCAAACTCTAGAACAATACTTACAATGTTTTTGCACCTGTTCCCAAGACGACTGGGTCTCGCTCCTCCCCTGTGCGGAATTCGCTTACAACAATTCTCTTCATGCATCCACCAACCAGTCCCCTTTCTGGGCAAATTATGGATTTTATCCCTCCTTCCTGCCTAACACCCTTCCGGAAGCATCAGTTCCAGCTGTCCAAGAACAGCTTCATTCAAACCAATGATCAAACCCTACAGGAAGCCGTGCGTAAGGCCCAGGAGGACTATAAACGGTTTCATGACTATAAAAGAAAGAAGGGTCCGAATCTCAAGATAAGAGACAAAGTCTGGCTGTCAGCCTTGAACCTTAAACTCTCTTGCCCATCCAGGAAGCTTGGGCCAAGGTTCATCGGTTCGTTTGAAGTCAGGAGGGTGATCAATCCTGTGGCTTTTGAGCTGGCACTTCCCGACTCCTTTAAGGTACACCCAGTTTTCCACATCTCCTTGCTCAAACCAGTTGTACCCAGTCCATTTCCTGGGAGAGACGAGCTACCTCCACCTCCACCTCCACCTACTGTCTTGATCGAAGGGGGAATTTGAAATTTGAAGTTGAGTCCATACTGGATTGCCGAAAGAAAGGGAGGCAAACTCAGTATCTTATTAAATGGAAAGGTTACCCCCCTGAAGACAATTCCTGGGAACCCGCTAGTAACTTGCAGTAACCCCAGGCTGGTACAGGAATTCCACAGGAGATTCCCAGGAAGCTTGGCCCGGTTGGACATCCGGAGGCTGCCCCTTGGGGGGGGGGGGGGGCACTGTCAGAGAAATGGCCATGCTGCAACTGGCAACTCCGCCAGTACTTCCAATGGCCGCAATGGACTCAGGCCATAGACTCATTGTCAAGGAAATGGCTGTGCTGCAACTGGTAACTTTGCCAGTACTTCCCATGGCTGCAATGGACTCAGGCCATAGACTCATTCACTGGCCTATAAAAGGACTCTGCTCAGCCTATCAAATTGCTGGATTGTCTTCAGCTCCTCCTGTTTCCTGAGCGTTGCTACTTCCTGGATTCCAGTTTGACCCGGCTTTTTCCTGACCTGTCTGCTCTCTGTCCTGGCTTTGACCCTCGGCTTAGTCTGACCATCCCTGCTCCAGTTTGGCTCTCCAGTTATCTGACTTCGGCTTGGCTCATGGACTTGCTTCGTGTCTACCTGCCCTCCAGTACCTGATCTCGGCTTTCCCACGGACTTGTCTGCTTCTGGCCTTCCTGCTATACCTTTGGCTTGCCCCTGTTGCAGCTTCCTGCCGAGCCCTGTGTTTGACCCCTGGCCGGTCTTACACCTACTGCGTGGTTGTTCCTCGTTCCTCCTTAGACTGTCCGGTGTATTCCAGCCCAGTACTCTGCTAGAGACCGCCTGTCTACCATCAGGACCCTGCCGGCAACCAGTGCTTCTGTGGGCCCTACACCCTCTGTCTCAACCCCAGGGGTGTGCCGCACTCAGCCGCAAGGGGAGCCCTCTCTGCATCTTGGCCTCGGATCAGGTACGTGACACAGTGATTCCCAAGGAAGGCAAAGATAGGTCGAGAGTTGAAAATGACAGGCCAATCTCACTACTAAATGTAGACAAACTGTATGCCAAGATGTTGGCCAATAGACTTCTTCCCTTCTTTTCTCTATACAAACGCATGTGCACAAAGTTTTTATGGAAGGAGTCCCCACCTCACATTGGGTACACTAGATTGGCGCTGCCAAGGGTGAAGGGGGGAATCGGCCTACCTGACCTTTTTAAATATTACTTAGCTTGCCATCTCAACCGAATTATTGACTGGAATGTACAAAAATACTTGGGTACCGCTAGAAGACGGTCAGTCCCCTATCCCTCTCCGCACATTTCCTTGGCTATTGCCTTCACACCTTCCAGTCCAACTAATGGACCATCCTCCTATCAACCCTACGCTTCTATGCTTCAGAACCGCGTGTAAATTTAGTACCTTCTCATCCTCCCCAGGTCCCCTTACTTCGTTGAGAGGAAACCCAGACTTCCCCCGGGCTTGGAGCTCTATATTTACTATGGAATGGCCCCACAGGGATGTCTTAGCATACCAGATCCAGGAGAAAGGCAACATTCTCTCCCTTTCCAGATTGGAAGCCATGTCTACCACAGGCTCTTTTTCATGGTGGACGTACAAACAAATTTAGCATTTTATCAGCTCAGCCCAATGAAAAGCCCAATTCTCGAGACCACTTACGGATTTCGAAAAAACGTGTACTAGACTTTCACCCCAGCGTCATCTAATCTCTAGACTGTACTCCTTATTAACTGATGATCCACCATCACCTAACTCTGATACTGCTTTAAATTTGTGGGAGAGGGAGCTTTGCACCTGTCTCTCTGACGAAGACTGGGACACAATCAATACTTTTGCTCATAAATGCTCACTTAATGTTGCAGTTCAGGAAAATGCATATAAAATCAGATCTAGGTGGTATAGGACTCCCTCTCTGATACATAAATTCAATGCGAAGTGTTCCAGCCTTTGTTGGAGATGTGGACAATCAGAGGGGACAATGCTACACATCTGGTGAAGCTGCCCGCTCCTCCAACCGTACTGGACGCAGGTACACGATATCATCTCTAGGGTCACCACATACACACTGGATTATTCACCATCCCAATACCTCTTACATCATTCCTCCTTCTCCAAATGGAAATATCTTAGATCTCATACAATGCACATGGTCAATGCGGCCCGCCTCTGTATACCAATTTATTGACGTTCAACTCAAATCCCTACCATTGCAGACTGGTTTGGGAGACTGCGCAAAATCGAGGAAATGGAAGAGCTGATACACATTGCGTATGAAAGACTACATAAGTTTACAAATACATGGGCTTGTTGGATCGACTTTTGGAACTTAGACCTTTATAGAAAATACACATAAACTAGAGGGCGCCATGGCTCCCCATGGATAAGGGTGCCCCTTCTCCCCCCCCCTTTTTTTTTTTTATCTCTACCACTCCTTAACTTACCATTCCCCTTTCATCTGCCTCCTTCCCCTTTCTCCCCCCCCCCCCCTATTTTTTCCCTTTCTCTTTTTCGCTTACCTCTTTTCTATCCCTTTCTCTTTCTTCCTCTTTCCCCCTTTCTTTTTCTTCCCCCTTCTTCTTCCCTTTCCTCTTCTTTTTCTCTTCCTTTCTTCCCAGTCTTCCTCTCACATTCCCATTGACTTCTGTTGGAACATGATACCCCACTCCATAGAAAGATTGTTAATCTAGCCCCCGGCCAAGAGGGTCGATAGACAAGCCGGGGGCTGATTGGGTCATACCTCCAGTTCTTCTATGGAATACTGTGATACCCTCCCTTTCCTGTTAAAAACCAAATATACACCTTTTATTGTTGTTATTGCTATATGATGCCTCTGTTATAAACCCTAATAGTTATATTGAACCGACTGTTTCAAACTATGTTGTACATCTGATACTGTTATCTCTGTTAATGGCAATTTGCTTTAATAAAACATTTGTGAAAAAAAAGAAAAGAAATAGGGAGTTATTTTCTGATCTTCCAGGGGTAGCTTCAATGATAAAGCATATTTTGACCGAGCCCGGGGCGAAAGTTAATTTAAAACCCTATCGTATCCCAGAAGCTCAGCATCAAGTATTCTCAGAGGAAAAAAAGAGGATGTTGGATCTTTAGTTGATAGAAGAAGCCCATAGTGAGTGGTGTAGTACAATCGTCCTTATTCCCAAGCCGGATGGCAGCATCCGATTTTGTAACGATTTCCAAAAGCTAATTGAGGTGTCACAATTTGACGCTTATCCAATGCCCAGGGTAGATGAGCTAACTGAGCGTCTGGGACATGATCATAGGGCCGGCCTTTAGGGTGTGCGAGCTGTGTGGCCGCACAGGGCGCCATGGGCAACAAGGGCGCCGTGCGGCCATAACAGCTCGCAGAACATCAGGCCGCACAGCGGGAGGTAAGCGGCGACAGCAGCCTGGACAGGGTTAACACAGGCCACGGTCGCCGCTTACCTCCCGCTGTGCGGCTGTGTCTCAGTCTCCTACTGCTGCAGTCTGAGGCGAGCTGTGTATCACACACAGCTCAGCCTCTGATCCACGCTGACAGATCCCTCCTCCCTGCAGGGACGCCAGAGGAGAGATCGTCAGCTTCTCCTCCTCCCGCCTCTTCTCCTCCTCCTCTTATCCCGCCCACACTCCCCGGGATGTGTGGGCGGCAAGTTTAAAGAAAAAAAAAAGCTGCAGACAGCGTGAGGTAAATGAGGTCTCTCTCCTTCAAAAAAATGTAAGGGGGGTCTCTGATGTGGGGGGGCTCTGTGTGGGGCTCTGATGTGAGAGGGGCTTTGTGTGGGGGGTCTGTGATGTAAGGGGGGCTCTCTGATGTGGGGGGGATCTGTGTGGGTGGAGGGGGGCTCTGATGTAAGGGGGCTTTGTGTGGGGAGTCTGTGATGTAAGGGGGGCTCTCTGATGTGGGGGGCTCTGTGTGTGGAGGGGGGGGCTCTGATGTAAGGGGACTTTGTGTGGGGGGTCTGTGATGTAAGGGGGGGCTCTCTGATGTGGAGGCTCTGTGTGGGGGGGCTCTGATGTAAGGGGGCTTTGTGTGGGGGGGTCTGTGATGTAAGGGGGGCTCTCTGATGTAAGGGGGGCTCTGTGTGGGGGGGCTCTGACGTAAGGGGGCTTTGTGTGGGGGGTCTGTGATGTAAGGGGGGCTCTCTGATGTGGGGGGCTCTGTGTGTGGGGGGGCGCTCTGATGTAAGGGGGCTTTGTGGGGGGGGGGGTCTGTGATGTAAGAGGGGGTCTCTGATGTGGGGGACTCTGTGTGGGGGAGCTCTGATGTAAGGGGGCTTTGTGTGGGGGTCTGTGATGTAAGGGGAGCTCTGTGTGTGGGGGGCTCTGTGTGGGGGGGGGGGCTTTGTGGGGGTGGTCTGTGATGTAAGGGGGCTCTCTGATGTAAGGGGGGCTCTGTGTGGGGGGGGTATGTGATGTAAGGGGGGCTCTCTGATGTTGGGGGCTCTGTGTGGGGGGGCTCTGATGTAAGGGGGCTTTGTGTGGGGGTCTCTGATGTAAGGGGGCTCTCTGATGTGGGGGGGCTCAGTGTAGGGCTCTGATGTGAGGGGGGCTTTGTGTGGGGGGTCTGTGATGTAAGGGGGGCTCTCTGATGTGGGGAGCTCTGTGTGGGGGGGCTCTGATGTAAGGGGGCTTTGTGTGGGGGGTCTGTGATGTAAGGGTGTCTCTCTGATGTGGGAGGCTCTGTGTGTGGGGGGGTGCTCTGATGTAAGGGGGCTTTGTGTGTGGGGGGGTCTGTGATGTAAGGGGGGTTCTCTGATGTGGAGGCTCTGTGTGGGGGGGGGGCTCTGATGTAAGGGGGCTTTGTGTGGGGGGGTCTGTGATGTAAGGGGGGCTCTCTGATGTAAGGGGGGCTCTGTGTGGGGGGTCTGTGATGTAAGGGGGGCTCTCTGATGGTGGGGCTCTGTGTGGTGGGGGCTCTGATGTAAGGGGGCTTTGATGTAAGGGGGGCTCTCTGATGTGGGGGGCTCTGTGTGTGTGTGGGGGGGGCTCTGATGTAAGGGGGCTTTGTGTGAGGGGTCTGTGATGTAAGGGGGGCTCTCTGGTGTGGGGGGCTCTGTGTGTGTGTGTGTGGGGGGGGCTCTGATGTAAGGGGGCTTTGTGTGGGGGTCTGTGATGTAAGAGGGGCTCTTTGATGTGGGGGGCTCTGTGTGTGTGTGGGGGGGGGGTCTGTGATGTAAAGGGGCTTTGTGTGGGGGGTCTGTGTTGTAAGGGGGCTCTGTGTGTGGGGGGCTCTGATGTAAGGAGGCTTTGTGTGGGGGGGTCTGTGATGTAAGGGGGTCTCTGTGTGGGGGGGGGCTCTGATGTAACGAGGCTTTGTGTGTGGGGGGGGGTCTGTGATGTAAGGGGGGCTCGCTGATGTGGGGGGCTCTGTGTGGTGGGGGCTCTGATGTAATATGGGCTTTGTGTGGGGGTCTGTGATGTAAGGAGGCTCTCTGATTCTGTGTGGGGGGGGCTCTGATGTAAGGGGGCTTTGTGTGGGGGGTATGTGATGTAAGGGGGGCTCTCTGATGTTGGGGGCTGTGTGTGGGGGGGGGCTCTGATGTAAGGGGGCTTTGTATGGGGGTCTGTGATGTAAGGGGGGCTCTCATGATGTGGGTGGCTCTGTGTGGGGGGGCTCTGATGTAAGGGGGCTTTGTGTGGGGGGGTCTGTGATGTAAGGGGGGCTCTCTGATGTAAGGGGGCTCTGTGTGGGGGGGCTCTGATGTAAGGGGGCTTTGTGTGGGGGGTCTGTGATGTAAGGGGGGCTCTCTGATGTGGGGGGCTCTGTGTGTGGGGGGGCGCTCTGATGTAAGGGGGCTTTGTGTGGGGGTCTGTGATGTAAGGGGGGCTCTCTGATGTGGGGGGCTCTGTGTGTGGGGGGGAGCTCTGATGTAAGGGGGCTTTGTGTGGGGGTCTGTGATGTAAGGGGGGCTTTGTGTGGGGGGGGGGGGCTCTGTGTGGGGGGGCTTTGTGTGGGGGTCTGTGATGTAAGGGGGCTCTCTGATGTAAGGGGGGCTCTGTGTGGGGGGTATGTGATGTAAGGGGGGGCTCTCTGATGTTGGGGGCTCTGTGTGGGGGGGCTCTGATGTAAGGGGGCTTTGTGTGGGGGGTCTCTGATGTAAGGGGGCTCTCTGATGTGGGGGGCTCAGTGTAGGGCTCTGATGTGAGGGGGGCTTTGTGTGGGGGGTCTGTGATGTAAGGGGGGCTCTCTGATGTGGGGAGCTCTGTGTGGTGGGGGGCTCTGTGTGGGGGGGGGCTCTGATGTAAGGGGGCTTTGTGTGGGGGGGTCTGTGATGTAAGGGTGTCTCTCTGATGTGGGGGGCTCTGTGTGTGGGGGGGTGCTCTGATGTAAGGGGGCTTTGTGTGGGGGGGGGTCTGTGATGTAAGGGGGGCTCTCTGATGTGGAGGCTCTGTGTGGGGGGGGGCTCTGATGTAAGGGGGCTTTGTGTGGGGGGGTCTGTGATGTAAGGGGGGCTCTCTGATGTAAGGGGGGCTCTGTGTGGGGGGTCTGTGATGTAAGGGGGGCTCTCTGATGGGGGGCTCTGTGTGGTGGGGGGGCTCTGATGTAAGGGGGCTTTGTGTGGGGGGTCTGTGATGTAAGGGGGGCTTTCTGATGTGGGGGGCTCTGTGTGTGTGGGGGGGGGGCTCTGATGTAAGGGGGCTTTGTGTGGGGGGTCTGTAATGTAAGGGGGGCTCTCTGGTGTGGGGGGCTCTGTGTGTGTATGTGTGGGGGACTCTGATGTAAGGGGGCTTTGTGTGGGGGTCTGTGATGTAAGAGGGGCTCTCTGATGTGGGGGGCTCTGTGTGTGTGTGTGGGGAGGGGGTCTGTGATGTAAGGGGGCTTTGTGTGGGGGGTCTGTGTTGTAAGGGGGCTCTGTGTGGGGGGGGGTCTGTGATGTAAGGGGGTCTCTGTGTGGGGGGGGTCTGTGATGTAAGGGGGTCTCTGTGTGGGGGGGGGGGGTCTGATGTAAGGGGGCTTTGTGTGGGGGGTCTGTGATGTAAGGGGGGCTCTCTGATGTGGGGGGGCTCTGATGTAAGGGGGCTTTGTGTGGGGGTCTGTGATGTAAGGGGGCTCTCTGATGTGGGGGGCTTTGTGTGGGGGGGCTCTGATGTAAGGGTGCTTTGTGTGTGGGGTCTGTGATGTAAGGAGGGCTCTCTGATGTGGGGGGCTCTGTGTGGGGGGGGGCTCTGATGTAACAAGGCTTTGTGTGGGGGGGTCTGTGATGTAAGGGGGGCTCTCTGATGTGGGGGCTCTGTGTGGGGGGCTCTGATGCATGGGGGCTTTGTGTGGGGGGGTCTGTGATGTAAGGGGGGCTCTCTGATGTGGAGGGCTCTGTGTGGTGGGGGCTCTGATGTAATATGGGCTTTGTGTGGGGGTCTGTGATGTAAGGGGGCTCTCTGATTCTGTGTGTGGGGGGGGCTCTGATGTAAGGGGGCTTTGTGTGGGGGGTATGTGATGTAAGGGGGGCTCTCTGATGTTGGGGGCTGTGTGTGTGGGGGGGGCTCTGATGTAAGGGGGCTTTGTGTGGGGGTCTGTGATGTAAGGGGGTCTCTCTGATGTAAGGGGGCTCTGTGTGTGGGGTCTCTGATGTGAGGGGGGCTTTTTGTGGGGGGTCTCTGATGTGAGGGGGGCTTTGTGTGGGGGGTCTCTGATGTGAGGGGGGCTCTGTGTGGGGGTTCTCTGATGTGGGGGTCTCTGATGTGAGGGGGGCTTTGTGTGGGGGGTCTCTGATGTCAGGGGGCTCTGTGTGGGGGGTCCCTGATGTGTGGGGGGTCTCTGATGTAAGGGGGACTGTGTGGGGGGCTCTATGATGTAGGAGGGGGTCTCTATATTAAGGGGGGCTTTGTGTGGGGGTCTCTGATGTAAGGGAGGCTCTGTGTGGTGGTTCTCTAATGTAAGGGGGGCTAAGTTATTAGTGATCATAAAAAAGAAAAGTCAAATAAAGTGCAAAAAAGGTGGAAGAAAATGCACGGGCCCTTAGCACAGGATTAGCTCGCACAGGGCACCTGAACACCTAAGGCCGGCCCTGCATGCTCAATATATCACCACCCTGGATCTTATGAAGGGGTATTGGCAAATACCACTTCCAGATCGTGCTAAAGAGAAGACAACTTTTTCTACTTCTGAGGGGCACTGGCAGTATAGAAGGATGCCATTTGGCCTACATGGGGCACCGGCCACTTTTCAGCGGATGATGGATCGTGTCCTTAAACCCCACCGAGTCTCTGCATGTGCATATTTAGATGACGTGGTGATTTTTAGTGCAGACTGGGAGAGCCACACCTAAAGTGTAGGCTGTTATTAATGGCCTCCATGGTGAGGGTTTGACTGCTAATCTTAAGAAGTGTGCTGAGGGATTAGAGGGGGCCCAATATTTAGGGTACATTATAGGCCTGGGGGGGTAAAATCCCAGGTCACAAAAATACATGCCATCCAAAGTTGGCCAAGAACCCCTCAATAAAAAACAGGTGAGGGCTTTTTTTGGGGTTACTAGGCTATTATAGAAGGTTTGTCCCCAATTTTGCTACCTTAGTGGATTCCCTTACAAATCTTACCAAGGGTAAGCCGTAACTTGGACCCCAGAAGCTGAGAAAGTCCTGAAGAAGTCACGTGAGCGATCGTGATGTAACGCGTAGGGCATAGCACCGGAAGTGACGTTACGGGACACGGAAGCAAGTCCTGCAGCATATTTGCAAACAGCTAAGAACGGCAGTTTTAAATGTGAGTTATTACGATTTTTTTACTGAATAAATTTGGATTGAAAAATACTACACTATATTGGCCCCTTATTTCGAGATCCGAGGCACCACCAGAGGGCCCCCAACCTGATCCAGATAAGGAGGAGTATACCATCATCCCCTATACCCCACCATACACACCCAAAGAAGGAGAGGAGGTGAGATCGGATCATTTAGAGATCTAAAGGCGCATTACCTGAAAGTTTGAGGTGAGCTTGCAGCACACCCATAGGTGAAGAGCACCAAAGAGCACCTTTTAATCACATGGTGTAAAGGTGGACGAAATATCACTGTGATACCTGAAAGAGGAAGATCAGCGTTTCCTGTTTCCTTTGTTGTTTTGGGACACTTGAGCACTTTATAATATAATCTGGCACCTTATCCTAGGCTGTGAAGTATACTAAAAGAATACCTTGGTTTATATTTGCACTGAACACTTTATTGGCACATTTATATACTTGTGTAATCTATTATGAACACAATATCACCATAAGCACCTTATTATATAGATCAGTCTATTTATACACTTTTTTTATATATGTATTGATTTATCCTTTTTGAATACATTTTTATCACTATATGTATCTATTTGAGCACTTCAATATTTATTGTTACATGGAATGAATTTTTTATATCTGATCTTAGAGGATATATAACATATCATATATCAATAGTTTGCTATTTTACTCTGACACAACACATTGAATATTATCCATTGCACAATTATTTTTTAATACTCATTTCACAATAATTTATCAACATCATTATTTTATTAGATTTATCACCACTGAGGTAATTGTACACTACATAGATATCCCTATGATGTACCTAAGATCTACCTAGATGTACCTAAGCGCGGTACTTCCCCCCATCTTTTCATCTTTAGCATATAGGTTGCACCCCAATGAAAAGTGAGCCCAGTGCTCTAAAAACCCAAATCCCTCCTCCTTACACCAGGTCTTTAGCCATGCATTCAGCTCTCTAATCTCCCCCTGCCTTTCCTGTGTTGCGCATGGCACAGGCAATATTTCAGAGAATATCACCTTGGAGGTCCTTCCTTTCAACTTGCAGCCTAGTTCATTAAATTGGTTCTTAAGGAGCCTCCACCTTCCATATATTCTGTCATTGGTTTTAATGTGAACCAAGACAGCTGGGTCATCCCCAGCCCCTCCCAGTAATTTATCAACCCGGTCCACCACATGCCAAACCCTGGCACCAGGGAGACAGCAAACCATTTGGTTGAGGCGATCCTGGCGACAAATTATTCTATCAGTCCTTCTGATCATAGAATCCCCAATTACCGCCAACTGTCTAGGCCTACCTACAGTCCCCTCACCACCTCTACTAGACGGACTGCTCTCCCGGCTGTTAGGGATAGCAGTGACATCTAGGGCTGCCACCTCTGAGTTGGCCACCCCCACATCTTCACCCAAAATGGCAAATCTGTTAGAGTGCTCAAACCATGGTCTGGCCTTCCTTTTCTGTGAGCCCCTACCACTCCCTCTGACTGTATTAACCCATCTTCCTACCTGATAAACCTAAATTACCCCTCCACCCACCCCATTTACCCCACTAGCCACCTGCTCAGTTAGCAGAGGACCCCCTTCAAGGTTGTCAGTTCTGCCCAGTGTTGCAATTTGCTCCTCCAGATCTCTAATGCGAGTTTCCAGAAGGACAACCTGCTCACATCTGTCGCAGCGGTATCCATCCTGGAGCAGTTGCTCCGTTATTGTATACATGCGGCACACTGTGCACTGCACAAAACCTTCAATCTTGCTAGCACACATTTTCCCAGTTACAACAATAATAAACTAACTGAAAATTTTCAGATGTTACTGAAAGACTCCTGTTCAAAACTCTGGTTTTTAACTCACCACTTGCTTCAGCCTGGTCACAGCTCAGGGAACTATCCCTAGACCTCTGCGCGAACCTTTGCAAATAAGCTCACTTTACATCAATATAAATTCAGAGACAAGTGTGGCAGATTAATGGTATGCTCCCTGCATCCAAAAAACTTCTCCACTTTTGTATCTCACATTCAGAGTATGCATGGAGAAACAGTCTTCTCACCTTTTGAGATAGCTCAAGCGTTTAGGGATTTTTAGCAGTCCCTATACAATATACTTATTGGCCAGCCTTCAAGCTCCACCTCCACCTCAGAAGAAGAAAAAATGTCCTATATTGCAGAGACCACACTCCCACTTTGGACGATGATGCAGTCAATGATCTTGAGACACCCCTTTCTGAGGATGAAGCCGCAAAAGAGTCCGGGCCCTGAGGGCTTTACCTACAAATTCTATAAACAAGCCTTTTGTACAGTGTGTGTGTGTGTATATATATATATATATATATATATATATATATATATATATATATATATAATCTGTAAATATATATATATATATATATAAATGGATTTTTGTAAAATCTTACCGTAAAATCCTTTTATCTTAGCTCATTGACAGACGTAGTCCTCGGTGATACAGCACCTTCGGGTTATGTTGCCTCCACAGGAGCAGGACTAGACAGGAAATTAAAAAGCTCTGGCCACACCCTAGGGGCAGTCCCAGAGGGTATATCCTCTCTCTCTCTGCCTCAGCAAATCAGTTATGTGAGAAAGCAGTCTTTAGAGATTTTAACCCAACCCAACTCAAAAAACAGAGGGGTGGGGACTACGTCTGTCAATGAGCTAAGAGAAAAGGATTTTACGGTAAGATTTTACAAAAATCCATTTTTCTCTAGCGCTCATTGACAGACGTAGTCCTCGGTGATACAGCACCTTCGGGACGTCCCAGAGCAGTATCACAAATGAGGGGTGGGAAAATGAAAATCAAATCCCAATCTAGAAGGCCCAACCGGTGCCAACTAGAAGTTTACAATGCTCATCCTTAATGATGAGACTCAACAAAAAACAGAAAAAAACCCTCGAGGTAGACCACCGGTCTCCTCAAATTGCGGCCTGCAAAACCTTGCGGCCAAATGAGGCATCCGCCGATGCCGTCACATCAATTTTATAGAATTTTGTAAAGGTATGTACCGACGACCAGGTGGCCGCCTTACATACCTGGACCACTGACGCCTGATGGCGAAAGGCCCAGGAAGTACTGAGCGCTCGAGTGGAGTGCGCCCTAACAGGGAACGGAGGACTCTGACCCTTAATAGAATAAGCCTGTACCACCGTTTGTCTAATCCATTTGGCAATGGTCGCGGCAGATGCAGGCAAACCCTTTCTGGGGCCATCCGTGATCACAAAAAGTGAATCCGTCTTACGGAATGATTCCGTAGCTTTCAGGTATACCCTGATTGCCCGAACCACATCTAAGGAATGCAACGCATGTTCCCGATGATGCTTGGGCTGAGGACACAAGGAAGGTAGTACAATATCTTCATTCAGATGAAAATCTGAAACCACCTTAGGAAGAAAGGATGGCTTAGGATGAAGTACTACCTTATCCCTATGAATCACTAGGTATGGGGACTGGCATGATAATGCAGCCAGTTCTGACACCCTGCGAGCAGAAGTGATAGCCACCAAGAAGGCCACCTTCTGGGATAAAGTAAGCAAGGGAATCTCCCTGATGTTTTCAAAGGGAGGTTTCTGTAGAACCGACAAAACCAAATTAAGATCCCAGGGCGGTAAGGGCGCGCGGACTGGTGGAGCCAGGTGCCGCACCCCCTGGATGAAATTCCGCACCAAGGACTTGGTAGCTAAAGGCTTCTGAAAGAAGATTGCTAATGCTGAAACTTGACCCTTGATGGTGCTCAAGGCTAGCTTCTGCTCAACCCCTTGTTGCAAAAAGGCCAATATTCGAGTCACCGAATAGGTACGTGGAGGAAATCCTAAAGATTCGCACCATGCAATATAAGTCTTCCATGTGTGATAATAGACCTTGCTGGAAGTCGCTTTCCTTGCTTTAATAAGGGTAGGAATGACTGAAGTAGACAAACCTCTGTCCTTCAGTACTTGGGTCTCAATGGCCAGGCCATTAAAACCAGCGACTGTAAAGCACGATGGTAAATTGGTCCTTGAGACCACAGACACTCCCTGAGACGAAGTTCCCACGGAACGTCTGCGACTAGCATGTCCAAGTCGGCCAGGCCGGCTTGACGAGGCCAGCCTAGAATTTCTAGGACCATTGGCGCTGATTGGATCTGAACCAGGCGTCCCTAGAGGTATCTGGCCCCGACCATCCGAGAAAGTCTGGTCGTTTTCTGTTCCCACACATTTATCAGATACCTGATTGTTATCAGGAAGGGTGATCTTTTCTGGTTGAACCTCAGGGACCGAAGAGGCTTCTTGGCCCATCTGGTCAACCAGATCCGATTCCTGTGAGGTATAGGGACTAATCTTAGGAAAAGGTAAAGGAAAAGATCTATTCAGGGAACGGTAACTACCGCTTCCTGTAGTACTTAAATGTTGGAAGGGAAGAATCGCACCGGTAATAGTGGTTGATGCTCGATCTAATGTCCTGAATACCGGTGAAAACGTCCCCCCACCCTGAAACCGGGTGGGGGCGCACCTTCAGGCTGTGTACTCCTTTGCTTCGGGTTTGGCTGGGTTGGTCCTCTGTTTGTCCGACCAGCCCTTCTTGAACCCTCCTGGAGGAGTCTTGCCTTTCCCGCTTGTTCCAGCCGGGCGCCCTTTATGGGCGGTAAAGAAAGGTCCTCGCTTGTTGCGAGGTCCCTTAGCTTTAGCAGCCTGTGGCAAAAAAGTGCTCTTGCCCCCAGTGGCATCCTTAATGATTTCATCTAGGTTGGCCCCAAATAGACGATTCCCCTGAAAGGGGAGATTTGTCAAGGTCTTTTTGGAACCTAGGTCAGCTGACCAGCATTTTAACCACAGCACACGTCTGAGGATGACCGCTGACATAGATGCATGCCCTAATAGGGGAGTAGTGTCCAAGGCTGCGTCACAGATAAACTGTAGCCCTTGTATAATCTGTTCCATCAAATCAGATGTCTCCTGGGGAATATCCTTTCCCCTAAGGTCTTGGCGTACCATTCTCGCCCATTCCGTAAGTGTCTGGGAACTAGACCAATAACAATTACTGGTCTAAATGCTGACCCTATCAGAGAGAAGATGGTGCGGGACTCTGCTTCCATCTTTCGATCCACCGGATCCTTAAAGGATGAAGTGTCCTCCACTGGGATAACCGTGGCTTTATTCAGCCTGGAAATAGGTGGATCCACCACTGGTGGTACCGTCCATTTCTTAATGATGGATTCCTCAAACGGATAGCGTCTAGCAATACGCTTGGAAATAGTAAAGGTACGTTTAGAATGCTCCCATTCTCCTTTAATCTTATTACCGAAACACTTGGGTACAGGAAAAACCTTCACCGTTTTGATGGGCTTATTAGTACCAAAAGGAATCTCTGTTTCAGTTGCCTCTGCCGGTAAAACCTCAAGTTTTAAGGTTTCCCGCACTGCCACAACTAGTGCGTCCACCAATGCTTCTTCCTGAATTATAGCGGGAGAAGAAATGTCCTCCTCACTGTCTGAGGGAGCTTTACCTGAGATAACAGCCCTTGCAGAGGGACCTGCAACTGCAGTGACCATCTCTGAATCTGAGTCAGAGGTGTCAGATAGTATAGGGGTAGGCGGGGGTCGCTTCCTTGACCCCCGTCCCTGACAGGCCGCCTCCACCCGAGCCACCATAGACTCCAAAATTGCTGTAAATGACTCTACACTCTGTGCACCGGCGGGTCCCGTGGCCCCCTCGAGGGAAACAGGTGGGGGAATATGTGTGGCAGGGTCCATGATAATTCCAGTCACTTCCTGGATAATATATTTCAAAAATAAAAAACTTTTTTTTTTTTTTTTTTTCAGACCCCCAGCGCCACAAAAAGCCCCTTAGTGTTACCTGCTAGGGATCCCTATCGATCGAGAGAGAGAGAGATAGACCCCCAGGCTCACCACTTGATGCTCAGAGTTTAACTGCAACAGGTTACAGCGCTGTCTTGACAAACAGGAAGTCTTTTGGCTGGCTGCCCAGGAAGAAAGGAGGCGGCTCCGCCCCTCTGCACGCCTTCCGGCGCCTCCCCTAGCTCCACGAGGTGTTTGGATCACCTCAAACATGGCCGCCCCCATGCTGGAGACACGAGGCTATGCCAAGATGGCGGCTCGTGCGATCCAGCAAAAAAAATGGCGGCGGCCTGTACTGAATAGCGGTGTGCTGCAGGGCACACAACACTCTCTCTGCATGGGGATTTGGCGTGGTTGGCGGTACCGGCCCTGGCGGACCGCATGGCCGTTCGGGAGGCCTGCTTATAGCTGGAGATCTGATTTAGGAAGGCAGTCTACATGTCCGTGGCTTCTGACTGGTAGGTAGCTTATTCTTATCATAGTAAGATTCCCAGAATGCCACTGATTACAATCTTTTAAACATGTATACAATTAGATTGTTAGCTCCCAAACCAAGCCTCCTGGCTTTTTGCACATAAAATCACACTCAAAGTAGGAGGATCTGTGTCATGTTATAGGATAGAGAGGGACTCTATCTTACCATACAGAGAGGGGCCCGCGTTCACCACAAGACCCGTCAGGGGAAAAGGGGGAACATACTACTCACCATACCGGAACCAGGCGGGCACCAACTCCTGACAGTACCCCTCTCCACCGGGGCGGGAGGGCTGTCGACCGATATGGACGCCGTGACTCATGGTCTTTGGCGTTTCAGCGAGACGTTTAACTCGCGGGGTCAGTCCCTTAATGGGACTTTGTCGCGGCCGACCCAGCGCGGAGCTATGGCCTGCACGCGCTCGTAGGCTGAACTGGGGTGACCACCGGATCTCAACATCCAGCCCGTCGCCCAGTTCAGCTTTCTTGCTTGAAGATCTCACAGGAACACTGGAGAAAAAAAAAAGCTGTCTAAAAAATCTTTTAAGAAAAAAATCTTGCCAGGACCGAAGATCCCAGCAAGGTATCTAGGTCCTTACTCCTAACTAGACAGAAAATAACTGATTTGCTGAGGCAGAGAGAGAGAGGATATACCCTCTGGGACTGCCCCTAGGGTGTGGCCAGAGCTTTTTAATTTCCTGTCTAGTCCTGCTCCTGTGGAGGCAACATAACCCGAAGGTGCTGTATCACCGAGGACTACGTCTGTCAATGAGCGCTAGAGAAATATAATTTAGCGCTGTCCTTTTGTATAGTCTATATTTCTGATAGGTGTTGACTTAAACGTTTTTGTTAAGGTTTTAGCTAATAGATTACAGTTATTATTGCCCCACTTAACACACCTGGACCAGGTTGGTTTCGTTAGTTGACGCAAAGCTAGCTATAACACCTTGAAAACTCTTCTTCTGACTGATTATGCCCACACCCACAACATTTTTTTTCTGCCTTCTAAAGGTCGATGCTAAGAAGACATTCAATCGAGTTGATTGGCAATGTCATTGGTTATCCTTACAGCACATAGGGTTGGGCCCTCATATGCTATCAAGGATAATATCCCTTTACTGCTCTCTATCTGCTAGGATTAGGATCAACAGCTCTTTATCTCCATCGTTTGCTATCTATAATGGAACACAACAGGGCTGCCCCTGGCTATGGTCTTGCAAAACAACTCTAATGTAAGGGATATTATGGTGGGCCTATCCATACTAAACTCACCTATTTTCAGGCTATCAGCTTTTATTAGTGACCCGACCAAGCTTTTTTGGGACCGCTTGCTTCCCCCTGGCTTTGTGTGCAACAAGGTTTGGGCCCTGGCGAAAGGACGATAATAGGAGACTTGCTCAAGTCCTTCGAGCAGACCCTTCACTAACAGATACTCCTTCCTTGTCATTCTCCAGACACCCAATTCAGTGGCTTCAGAGAGAACAAGTAATGTCTTCTATTCATTCTATCCCTTCCTTAATGGACATCCTTGACAAACCGATATGACTCGAGGATATGTTCTTATAGGAAGACGCTCCAACTCATGTGGTTTCCCAACTCTATTACTTATTGCTAAATGCTTCTTCTCCTAACCTCCCTCCCTACACGCAGGTCTGGGTATCAGAGCTACATCACCCTATCTCTCGCAGGCAAAACTTTTTTATCTTAACCCACAAACTCTCCTAAGCCTCCAAGACTCAGGAAAAGCGGTTTAAACTGGTGACCAGATGGTACAGATGCCCGTTGACTGTTCAACATTTGAATCCATCATTATAAGAAATGTGTTGGCATTGTCTTGTTTCCAAAGGCAATATGCTCCACATCTGGTGGGATTGCCCCCCTGTAAGGAAATATTGGCAACAAATTTTCGAATTATACTGTAAGCCGATGGCGACCTTTATCCAACCATCACTTGAGGTAGCCCTTTGTCTATGCTGCCTGGATCCATCAAATCTATAAAGAAAGACATCCTGAGACATTTAATGGCTGCGGCTAGGGTAGTTATTTCCTGCTCTTGGAGATCGACAACCATGCCTTCCCTGGGGGACTAGGCAACTGAGGTGGACTGTATAAGAGAACTGGAATGTTTGTTGGCCCAGGAAGCTGGAAAGAAAAAACTGTTTTCTCTCTCGGGACTTCAGAGTTTGTTTATTGAGCTGAAGGTGACTCCGATGCTACCCCCTTATAGCCTTGCTGGAGTGTATTAATTCCCTGTTTCCTTATGTCACTTTCTTTATCCTGTTTTTTGTTTTCCTCATTCTTAATCTATGAATGCATTGATGAACATTGTCCATCTATGCAAGTGTGCGTTCCCTCCAGCATACTCTTTTTCTCAGAAGTAACAATGTTTCAGTGTACTTCATGAAGCACTATTTTTTATTGTAGTTACTTATGTTGCCAATGTTGATGCCTGACACCCTCCTTCTCATCTTGCTTCTCTTTGTTTTGTATAATCTCCCTGATATTTGACTTTATGAGTCTGATTTGTTTTTGAGAGATCATTTTCTTTATGCCTTTTATTATTCACAATATTTTTTATGCTTTCACTTTGTGTTTGTAGGCCTTTATCTGTATCTTTTTCAAGAAAAGCAGATTGAACAAAAAAAGATGTGCAGGTAACAGAGGAAGTTAGGAGAGATACCAGTTTTCATTGTCCCTCCAAACCAGGCCAATGCATCGTAGACCGCTTATGACGTTACCACACATCAGTAATGTTTCTAATAGCCTGCCATTTCCTCATTCTGTGCTGATCATTTGCCTGCTGTCTTCCACCTGAACTGAACCTGGCCTGTTTATTGCTTATGCCTGCCACCTGGACTGCTTATCAACTACATTTCTGCCTTCCACCTGATCTAAACCTTGCCCTGTTATTAACCATGTTTTTTGCCTGCAGCTTGGACTGATCTTTTGCCTTGCTACTGTAGCAGTGGGATTCAAGATAATACAGGGGTCTCACATATGAGGGGCTTCAGAGTAGTGTTCTAAGTAGAGAAAACACGTTTTTGGTTTTCTCTGGGTTTTGTAATTCTGAGATCAAGGTCTGGAGTCCAGAGGTTTTTGAAGAAATTTGGGTGGGAAGAAGCCTCTACTCCTGTGCCCAGGTCTTACCTGAATGTGGCCCTAAGCCTGATGCTGTTCCTACCTGCTTTCTGGAGTAATACTTTGGCTGTACTGACCAAATCTCTTCCTGCTGCCTGTACTGACCCAGGACTTTTTATGGACCATGTTTCTACCTGCTGTTTGAACCAATACTTTGACTGTGCTGACCAAATCTCTGCCCGTGGACCATGTTGCTGCCTGTACTGACCTTGACCTGTTTATGGACCACATTCCTGCCTGCTGTTTGGATGATTAATTTGGTTGTTGCTTACCACATCTCTGCATGCTTCCTGGACCAATGCTTTCCTCTGCAGACAACTACTCTACTACACAGTTAATTGTTTGTTTACTGTTTGTTTAGCTAGGCTGTGAAAGTCTCACACATGTAGTATTGCAATAGTCAGGAGTATCAGAATGTATTTTTAGGTGTAATTCTTAGTATGTTCATGCTGTGTGTTAAACCATATTGTTTAAAATGACAACTCTGAGGAGTGGAGCCGGCAGCAGACGGAGATGGCCGTGATCTAAAGAGCTCCAGCTGCAGCAGCAAAGGATGGCACTTTTCCAGTGACTCACAGCAGCCCTGACACAGCCTAAGCTGAGGCTTCCAGCTCTGTGAACTCCCTGGCACGAGATGGACAAACATAAACCGGGGGGGGGGGGGGGGCCAGGAAGCTTATCGACTTCTTCTCCTCAGCCAGCATGTCTCCCAGCCAAGATGGCACCGGCGAGTCAACTGCAGCATCATCAAGCGGTAGAAGAGGAGGGGGACAGCAGACATCCACCAAAAGAGGTAATACTAGCAGCTCCTATATCAATACCCCTAACAGCAGCCTGCAAAAAAGCAGATGCAAATAATCCTCGCCACATTCTGATAATGAGGAACATAATGAGGAGGACTGTAATTCCCAGGATGACACTAGGGCAGTGATCGTCAACTCTGGTCCTCGGGGCCCACTAACAGGCTAGATTTTAAGTATTACCTTGGGGTGATGCAGATTACTGAGCAGCAAATGAGATCACCTGTGATGTAATTTAGTTATCTTGCAAACCTGGCCTGTTAGTGAGCCCCGAGGACCGGAGTTGAGGACCACTGCCCTAGGGAAGTTGTGGAGCAGAATGAGAATTTTCCCACTACAGGCCAGCCCATTATGGACACCACATTAAAGGAGATGCTGATCCCTTTAAGGGGAACCCTTCGTGGGACTTGGCCACACTCATTTCACAAGTGAGGGAGTAAGTCTTCGGAGCTGGGGGAAAGAGTACATCACGTGGAAGAAAAGATGGGGGAGTTTGCCGTGAAAGAGAGGAAGAATCGGTTTCACTTAAAGTGGCAGAGTCTATACATCTATCAGATTTACATTCTTATGTGCAAAACATAAGCGGCTTTGCTCCCAACAATACCAGAAAGGGAATGGGAAGTGATTGCAAAAATACACTTCTTTCAGGTGAAGGAAGAGTTGATGCAATACGCCAGAAAAAAAACCCCACTACCTGACCCCCTACTCAGGCATCTCTCTCTTTACCGACCTGTCAAAACATACAATACAGCCTCGTAAACAAATGGGGACTATAACAAAGCTCCTATGTAATCATCATATTACATACGAATGGCGATACCGTCTGGTGAAGTAATGGAACCTTCTTCCACCTTCAGAAGGCTCTCGAAAGACCAAATCGCCCAGAGGTCACTTATCGCCTGACTGGGAGAAGGTGGCAGGCTGATCAGTGTGTGGTGCTCTTTCTATTCTCATAACCTGAGCTATAACCTAAAGGGCCTTTTAGACTTAGCCGTTCTGTGCAGAATGCTCACTGGAGTTGAGGAACCCCCATATTTGTGCACAGCACATGCTGTTTAGTGAGCGAGCTCACAACGTTTTTTATAATTTGTTCTTGTTGTTTATTCTTGACTCTTTTCTCTCCCTTAATGCACCGCAAAGTCAATCTACATCACTACATCTACTAATCGACTTTGTCCGACTCTACAATCAGAAACAGTTGACATGGCATCACTTGACTTTCTACAGGAAAGGTATGAACTCTCATTTTTCTGATAGCACCGGTGACAAACACACTGTTGGTGCCTATGAGGCCTCAATCTATATGCATCTATCTATGTTCCCTAATGGTGTTTGAACTGGTTTCCTTGAATGCACCTGGGCTCAATAGTCCTTACAAACAGAAAGCAATGTGGACAGAAGCTGGATCTCTAAAAGCTGGATTCCCAAAATATTTTTATTGAATATCAAAGGTATAACATACAGGTTTTACAATGCTGGTTTCAAACATCTGGTAACAGGAAAAGATAAAGTGTGCTTTTACTAATACAATAATCAACTACCGAATATAATGTATCGAAAGAGAACATGTATATTATCAGCGTATAAGTGGCGCTGCATTTTCATATTATTGAGGTAAACCAACGAGCTAAGCCTCAAACATTTAGGTATAGTAATATAAGATAAAGTCAAAATATATGATCAAAGATATATTAACTGTTTATAGAAGAATAGAAATGAAGAGGGCTAAATATAAGCCTTCTTGTCTCAACAACGTATGTGGGTAAGGTCAAAGCAATCAATAGTCGAGGAGAAGGGGGAAAAGGTATGTAATGTTCTGCACTGCACAGTGCAGAAAAGGATATAGTAAGCAGATTTAGCTGTATGATAGGAGGGTATGGGGGGAAGCCCGCTTCCCCCACCGCAAGGGCAGGAGACCCAGGCCCCCCTGTGTCAGGTATGATGATCATAGTAGGGAAAGAGGAGGAGAGGGAGGATAAGTTTGAGGTAAGTAGGGAAGGGGAGAAGGGGGGGGGGGTTGTATGAGAGGGGTGGGAGGAAGGTTGGTATTGGAATTAAATTAGGTGAATATCCCAGTCCCTTTACCCGCCATAAGTGGAAGGGTAGTTTGAGGTGAAGTGTGGTATGGTCAGGTAAGGTTTTGGAGGTGACAGTCGATGTTAAGTGATTATGGGGTGTATCTGCATAAGAGAGGGGGGCAGGGTCCCCCCACCATCAAAATATGTAGAAAGACAGTGCAGCGCTAAAGTAAAAAAACCTAAAAAAGTCCAATGATCAGATAGAAAGGTCTGGAAGTGACAGTCCGCAATAGTGCAATGAATCCCAATGAGAAAAAGAAGATCCAGAGGAGCCAGGTGCGGATAGCAGTGACACACAACCCTCCACCTTCCAAAGTGGCCTCCCACCTCAGATCACTAAATGCAGGCAATATAACACTTCTCACGAACACATAGCAGCACCTCCAGCCTCATTAAAAATGACACTTCTGGGTAATTACTCCTTCAATACCCCGGATCTCTGTATACCGGCAATGGGACACAGCAGCACCTCCAGCATCAATGGTACATAACACTTCCGGGTAATAACTCCTCCAATCCCATGGACAACATGAGGAAAAAATGCCCAAAATAGTGTAATTCTGACAACATTTATTGCAAAGCAAGAAAGGAATAAAAGGTGGCCTCTTACATTGGTCCGAAGACTTCACAGCGTTTTCTCAATGTAACAGATCCGGCGGGGACGACGAGACTAGCTCGGTCCCTGTCGGTCTCGTCAGTATCAGCGGGTGACGTCAGCACGCTAACTTCTTCCTCCGCACGCGTATCGCCTCCATGGGTGGTGGCTTCGTCAGCGGTGTTGGAGATTGGCTGTACGTCACCTCACATATAATCCTCCCTCACCGTTGATTGGCTGAACCACGGTGAGCATTCCTATGGCAACCCTGACGCCGGAACATATGGGATTTCCGGCCCCAGCTGCCATTGTTAAGGAGAATAGCTGCCGAACTTGTAAAGTGAAAGGCTGGCAACCCCTTTTCAAACAAGAGGACAACTACAGTGCCATTAATCTACAATGTTAAATGACACCATAAATAAATAAAATGCAATATCAATAAATATGCAAATACAGTAAAAATATAGATGCATAAAAAGGCGTGAGACATAATTCACCCGCTGATACTTGAGATAAAATAGGTACATATATAAAACATATTTTAAAATACATTAAGTACATAAAATTCATATTAAATTCATATCATAAAATCATGCTGATACTGAGAAATAAATACAAAGATAAAACTTAAATTCAAAGATAAAACTTAAATTCATAATTCAAACCCAGCCTATAAAACCACTGATCAGTAGTCAACGATCGGAAAGAAAACAGTTCAGGTCAAAGTCGGTGTTTAAACCTCGGGGTACAGCAACTTTTGTTTCGTAAATCCAAAAGGATTCCCTTTTACTCAATTGGCGAACAAAGTTGCCACCCCTCCAGTGTTTCTTTACCTTCTCAATGCCCCAAAACTTGAGGTCTTTGGGGTCTTTATTATGAAAGTTTTTAAAATGCTGATAAAGGTAATGGGGAGATTTTCCCTTCTTAATACACCTGACGTGTTCTGCTAGTCTAACCTGAAGTGCTCTGGAGGTCCTTCCTACGTACTGCAACCCACAGTTTCACTCCATCATATACACGACCCCAGTGGATGAACAGGTGATAAGATCCCCAATCTTATATTCTCTCTTTGTGGCCTGGGCTACAAAATCTTTCCTCCGTTTTAAGTTTTTCCTTGCAGTGCGACAGACAATACATTTGCCGCATGCGTAGAACCCTGTCAGGAAAGAAAACATCTTATTTTGTGTTTCAACTGGGGGGTCCACTACCCCTGGGGCCAAGATGTTCCTGAGGGTAGGAGCCCTTTTGTACACAAAACAAGGTCTTCCGGGCAGGTGGTCACTTAAAACTTTATCCTGCAATAAAATGGGCCAATGTTTGTTAAAAATTCTCTCAACCTTTTTATGTTGGATGTTATAATCCAAAATGATTCTAACATCCCCGTTGGAGGCTTCCTGTTTAGAACCACTGGATAATAGTGTGTTCCGGTCGACCGCTTTAACACTAAGTATGTAATTCTCCAGTTTGCATTTATTGTAACCCTTCTGTATAAATCGTTCAGATAGCACATTAGCCTGTGTGACGTAATCAGCCTCGGAAGAGCAATTCCGCCTCAGCCTTACAAATTGGCCCCTAGGGATATTGCAAAGCCAAGAGGCATGGTGACAGCTGTCGAGGGGTATGTACGCGTTCCTATCTGTCGGTTTGAAGAAGTTACTGGTGGTAAATTCACTGGTTCCCTTTGAAATAACAAGATCTAGGAAGCAAACACTCACAGGGCTGGTGGTCCATGACAGAACAATGTTCTTGTTGTTGCTATTGAGTTTACTCATAAATGACTCTAGGCCTTCTGGTTCACCGTTCCATACCAGGACCAGGTCATCTATGTAGCTCTTATAGCACACCAGCTCAGGGGGGCGGTCATGGAACACAACCTCCTCCTCCCAGTGGGCCATAAATAAATTGGCCACACTGGGAGCGAAACGTGCGCCCATGGCCACGCCCCTTTTCTGCAAGTAAAAGGTTTTATCATACCAGAAATAGTTTCTGGAGAGGCAGAATAATAAACTGCTCAAAAGGAAACTCCTGAGTTTTCTTGGTAAACTGGATGAAGGGGTAGTGGACCCCCCAGTTGAAACACAAAATAAGATGTTTTCTTTCCTGACAGGGTTCTACGCATGCGGCAAATGTATTGTCTGTCGCACTGCGAGGAAAAACTTAAAACGGCGGAAAGATTTTGTGTAGCCCAGGCCACAAAGAGAGAATATAAGATTGGTGATCTTATCACCTGTTCATCCACTGGGGTCGTGTATATGATGGAGTGAAACTGTGGGTTGCAGTACGTAGGAAGGACCTCCAGAGCACTTCAGGTTAGACTAGCAGAACACGTCAGGTGTATTAAGAAGGGAAAATCTCCCCATTACCTTTATCAGCATTTTAAAAACTTTCATAATAAAGACCCCAAAGACCTCAAGTTTTGGGGCATTGAGAAGGTAAAGAAACACTGGAGGGGTGGCAACTTTGTTCGCCAATTGAGTAAAAGGGAATCCTTTTGGATTTACGAAACAAAAGTTGCTGTACCCCGGGGTTTAAACACCGACTTTGACCTGAACTGTTTTCTTTCCGATCGTTGACTACTGATCAGTGGTTTTATAGGCTGGGTTTGAAGTATGAATTTAAGTTTTATCTTTGAATTTAAGTTTTATCTTTGTATTTATTTCGAATTTTAATTTAATATGAATTTTATGTACTTAATGTATTTTAAAATATGTTTTATATATGTACCTATTTTATCTCAAGTATCAGCGGGTGAATTATGTCTCACGCCTTTTTATGCATCTATATTTTTACTGTATTTGCATATTTATTGATATTGCATTTTATTTATTTATGGTGTCATTTAACATTGTAGATTAATGGCACTGTAGTTGTCCTCTTGTTTGAAAAGGGGTTGCCAGCCTTTCACTTTACAAGTTCGGCAGCTATTCTCCTTAACAATGGCAGCTGGGGCCGGAAATCCCCTATGTTCCGGCATCAGGGTTGCCATAGGAACGCTCACCGTGGTTCAGCCAATCAACGGTGAGGGAGGATTATATGTGAGGTGACGTACAGCCAATCTCCAACATCGCTGACGAAGCCACCACCCACGGAGGAGATACGCGTGTGGAGGGAGGAGTTAGCGTGCTGATGTCACCCGCTGATACTGACGAGACCGTCAGGGACCGAGCTAGTCTCGTCGTCCCCGCCGGATCTGTTACATTGAGAAAACGCTGTGAAGTCTTCGGACCAATGTAAGAGGCCACCTTTTATTCCTTTCTTGCTTTGCAATAAATGTTGTCAGAATTACACTATTTTGGGCATTTTTTCCTCATGTTGTCCATGGGATTGGAGGAGTTATTACCCGGAAGTGTTATGTACCATTGATGCTAGAGGAGCTGCTGTGTCCCATTGCCGGTATACAGAGATCCGGGGTATTGAAGGAGAAATTACCCAGAAGTGTCGTTTTTAATGAGGCTGGAGGTGCTGCTATGTGTTCGTGAGAAGTGTTATATTGCATTTAGTGATCTGAGGTGAGAGGCCACTTTGGAAGGTGGAGGGTTGTGTGTCACTGCTATCCGCACCTGGCTCCTCTGGATCTTCTTTTTCTCATTGGGATTCATTGCACTATTGCGGACTGTCACTTCCAGACCTTTCTATCTGATCATTGGACTTTTTTAGGTTTTTTTACTTTAGCGCTGCACTGTCTTTCTACATATTTTGTTCGTTCTGAGGTTATGTTACTGAACCTTTGGTGTCCAGCTGCTTTTAGTTAGGATTGAGCGCAGATATTTTTCCCTTTTTTGCATCCCCCCACCATCAACCCTTGTGTAGGGGTGAGAGGGAATTTGTATAATAATGCGATTAAGTAGGGAGTTAGTAATCCCTACATCCCCTATCTCACGTTTCACGGAAGTATACTATCAAAAGGAAAGAGTGGGAGTTGATTCCCATCTATGTATAAACGAATTTATGATGTTTTTATGATTAAATATATATTAGTTGATAAGCGCTAGAGAGGTGGCCGAGTTGCTGAATATTGTCCATGGGTCCCAGATACAGGTGTATTTGTCAATGGAGTCTCTCAAAATCGAGATCAGTTCCTCCATTTTCGCTATTTTGTTAACTTTACTTAACCAATCTGAGATGGTTGGAGGGGTCTGCGATTTCCAGTGAGTGGGGATGCAGGATTTGGCCACATTAATTAGATGTGGAGTGAGAGTCTTTCTGTATCTATGGGGAGGGAGGTCTGAAAGGTGGAGTAGATAGACAGCTGGAGAAAATTATATTCGCACATCCGAGATTTTTTGGATCGTTTCATGTATCTGTTGCCAGAACGGCTGAATTTTGGACCATAGTATATGCAAAAGGGTACCAGGGTTTTTGTGGCATCTCCAGCAAGCTGGAGGGATGTCAGGGTAGATTTTGTTTAGGAGGGTAGGGGTTGTGTACCACCTGGTCATTATTTTGTAACAATTTTCTTGCATGGAAACGTTCAGGGAGCTTTTATGGGTGATGTTGCAGATATTTTCCCATTGTTGTTCTGATATGCATAGTTTAAGGTCTGTTTCCCAGGCCAAGATAATCCTGTTGGTTAGTATTGGTGAGTTGGTGAAGATCATATTGTAGGTGGAAGAGATCAAGTGTTTTTGCGGAGACGTGTTAATGCACAACTGATCAAAGGGTGTTGAAGCTCTGGCAAGTGCTCCGTTTTTGTTTAACGATGTTAAAAAGTGGCGAACCTGGAGGTATTGCCATTGGGGAATGGGAGACATATCAGGGTTCGATCTGATAGAGAGCTGGTCAAGTAGAGTACCATTAGTATAGAAGAGATGAGCTCTTATCTGGCATGTAGGCCATACATTCGTGAGGAACTCAGGGGACAGTCCTGGGAGGAATTCTGGATTTAGTGTAATGGGGGTCAATGGGCCCATAACATAAAACCTTGGGATTTGGAGGAGGTTAGCCAGTGGTGAACACTGAGTGCTTTTGTGGTGTTGTCATGGGCTTCACGGCCCAGGACAAATCCCACTTGATCCTTGTTGATTATATTCGGAAGGATAGGGAGAAGTCTGTTTGCTAGTATTTTAGCAAATAATTTGATGTCCAGGTTGAGCAGGGAGATTGGCCTATAATTCATGATGGATGTGGGATCTTTGTCTTCTTTGGGGATGACAGTGATTTGGGCTTCAAGTAGTCTATGTGAGGAGAGGGATGGGGATGACATTGAGTTAAACATTCATAAGAGCGGTGTGGAAAGAGCGTTTATGAAAGATTTGTAGTATGGAGCTGTAAACCCATCTGGGCCAGGGCTCTTGCCGGGTTTAAGCTGCTTGACCGCAGTCTTATGTTCATCTTGTGGCTTTCCAGAAGGCAAGATGTTGTGGCAGGAATGGGCGCTGGGCAGTATTGTTGCAAGAAGTCGTTTATGAGGGTTAGTTTATCAGACTCTGGGTGTGAAGCAGGCAGGTTATGTAAGGAAGAATAGTATTGTTCAAATTGCATAGCAATTGCAGGCGTTGAGGTAAAAGGTTTACCTTGTTTGTCTTTAATAGTATGAATTGAGAGGCTCCCTTTATTCGTTTGGATGGCTCTTGCAAGGTAGCTACTACTCTTATTTCCAAACACATAAAACAGTTTTTTTTTGGAGAATGAATTTACGTCTGGTTTTGATGTTGAGTTCGTCTAGTAGGAGTTGTCTAGCAAGCAGGAGTTCTTAGAATGTGTTCTGCGCTTGTGTGCGTTTGTGGGTCATCTCAAGGGATTTAATTCTATTAATAAGTTCCCTAATTTTGCTCTGTTGGGCTTTCTTTTTACTTGCTTTGAGGGAGATCAATTTCCCCCTTAGGACACATTTATGGGTTTCCCATAGCGTAATAGGTGAGATATCAGGTGTGTCATTGTCGGAGAAAAAATTTGCGATTTCCTTGTGGATATGTTGAATATCCAGGTCTGTGGTTAGGATAGAGGAGTCTAGCCTCCAGGATTTTGAGTGTGTGTTACTGGCCGGTAAGGATAGTGTTAGTGAAACGGGATGGTGATCTGAAAGTAGCATTGGTTCTATCGTGGCTGTCTTTAAGAGGGGTAGGTCTTTCTGGGAGAGAAAAAGGTAATCAATCCTTGAATATCTATTGTGTGGGGGGGGCGGGGGGGGGGGGGAGAAGAAGGTGTAGTCTCTGTCGTAGGGGTGTAAGGTTCGCCAGGAGTCGTGGAGCAGTAAGTTCTTAAGTTGTAGGTTGATCTGTTTCAGTGCTCTATAAGGGAGGGATGCTGTACCAGAGGAGGTATCAAGAATTGGGTACAGTGCTACATTAAAATCTCCTCCTAGAATAGTCATGCCCGATTGGAATTGTGTTAATGTATGGGTTATTTTTCTAAAAAAAGGAACTTGGGCAGAATTGGGGCTATAGATGTTAATTAGCGTAACAGGTTTGTTTGCTATTAGACCTTTTAGAAAAATAAACCTACCTTCTGGGTCTATGATGGAGTCTTGTAATGTCCAATTTACACGTTTAGATATAATGATGGAGGTACCCTTTGTTTTTACAAATGGATTGGTGGCATGGTAAACGGAGGGTATAATCGATTCGAAAGTTTGGGTGTGATTCTTTTTAGGAAGTGTGTCTCCTGCAAGTAGACTATATCAGCTTTGAGTTTGTGCATTAAGTCCAGTACTTGGCTACGTTTTTCAGGAACATTTAATCCCTTAACATTTAATGAGACTATTTTAAGGGAAGTGGAATCTCTGCAAGGGTGGGGTTGCGGCATTGTTGGTTTCATGTCAAGTATGGAGACTCAGGTATGTCTGGTTCAACCGAGACGTCTAATGGGGGTTGGCCTCAGAACTTGGCTTTTGAGTTAAGGGGACAGGGACTGGGATATGTAGGGGAAGGGCGGAAGTAGGGAGGGGAGGGGGGAGGGAAAGGGAGTCCTCTAGAAGGGGATAGGGAGGAGTGTGAGGGAAGGAGGGGGGAGGGAAAGATTGGTGATGGGAGGGTAGAGTAAGGAGGATAAGTAAGACCGATGCTAGGGAAGAGTGGTCAGGTCTTCCCTAGGAGAATGTACAGGAGTCGGTAGAAATCGCCAATGGAACAACAATGCTGTTCCTATCTCTTGGAGGAGAGGGTGGTGTCTGAGTAAGATAAAAGAGTGTGTCAGTCCCGAAATGGAGGAAGGACATGTAGGAGATCAGGATTCGGTAGCCGCTCAAAGTGGGTATTATGTGAAATGCTTTTGCATTTGCATGGCAGTTTTGGAGGCTAAGTTGAGCAATGTGTATGAACCCATGAGTCAGTGGAAATCGTTCCAGCATAGATCAGAAGGGGGGGCAGTGTGTCAATGGAAATGGGGGCGATGCACCTGTAAGAGCTGAGCGGTAGAGATCTTTAGTCGCGTAAATTGATAATGTAGGGAATCCGGTATTGTGCAACTAGAGTTGGGGGGATGGAGGTAAGGTGTGGACAGTCAGGTGGGCCTGAGTAGGTTCTAGGGTCTATTGGTATTGAAGGTATTCGCTTAGCTATGTACCCTTAAACCCAGTTGAAGGGCTAGCTTACCTGGAGGGGGCCGCTGTACCGCAACTTGCTGGACAGGCGGCTAAGTCCCTGGAAAAGCCCATAACCGAGACAAAACTAGCGGCGGCTCTTAAAGCTCTGCCGAAAGGCAAGAGCCCAGACCCTGACGGGCTCACAAATGCATATTACCTCAAATTCAGCTCCTCATTCCTGTCCCCGATGTGTACCTATTTTAACGCTCTGACGACGGGTTACTCAGTTTCGCGGGATGCCCTCTTAGCCCACATCACAGTCCTCCCCAAAGAAGGGAAGGGCCTCACTTTGCCCAGCAGCTACTGGCCAATATTGCTCCTGAACACAGACATTAAAATCCTGGCCAGGATTCTGGCGGATAGGCTGAAACCACTCCTGCCGTCGGTAATACACCCTGACCAAACGAGATTTGCAGGGAGGCACGGGACAACTCTAACAGGGCACTGCAGATTATCCATTGGGTTGGATCCCAGCCTACCCATCCACCCTGTCTCCTGCTGTCTACGGATGGCATTTGACAGGGTGGACTGGGCAGGGGCGTAACTACAGGGGTTGCAGGGGTTGCAATCGCTACCGGGCCCCATGCTCCAGGGGGCCCGGTAGCAAACCAGTGGGTGAACTTCCAGGATCGCAAAGGTCACACTTGCGACCGGACCCTGGCATTGCACCACTGTGGGGAGGCCCCAAGATTGCAGGAAGGGGGCCCACTGCAGAACTTGTGAAAGAATCCTGCTGCGGGACCATAATAAAAGGCCATGCAACAAGTGTAAAGAGCCCCAGGATTAGTGGGAAGAGCCCTGGGCTTGAAGGTAAGGGCCCCGGCCAGGGGTCTGGGGGGCCCTTCATGGTTTCTTGCATCAGGGCCCTGAAGGTTCTAGTTACGCCTCTGGGACTGGGTGTACATGGAGATGGTGTTGGAACACCTGGGCCTTGGCCCCCACCTGTCTAGCTGGTTGGCAGCGTTGTATGCTTCCCCAGAGGCTAGGGTAAAGGCAGGGGGATTTTTCTCCGCACCCTTTCCGATTCGCAATGGCACACGCCAGGGGTGCCCCCTTTCTCCGCTTATTTTCACACTGACTCTGGAAACTTTGCTGGCCAGGGTCAGGGTGAACCCGGATATTGGGGGAGTCACTGTGGGCCCCACCGAACACAAGTTATCGGCATACGCAGATGATGTACTGTTTTACATGACCAGGCCCCTGACATCCTTACCTGTCCTCATGGCAGAACTTCGGGAATATCATGTACTCTCGAACTTTAAGATCAACTTTGATAAGTCGGAAATTCTGCCCCTTAATATCCCTCAGGAGTTAGGAGACTCGCTACGTTCCTCTTTTCCGTTCACCTGGTGCCACTCTAAACTTAAATATTTAGGGGTTTTCCTATTTTCCTACCTGACTGTGTAACAGACATCTTTACACTTAACTATATGCCCTTACTGACGACGATCCGCAAAGGATCTCGCTGACTGGACTAAATTATCAGTAACATGGATTGGCAGGGTGAATGTGTTACAGATGAATATTCTGCCACAAATCTTGTTCTACCTGCAGATGTTGCCTGTCCACCTGCCTAGATCCTTCTTCTCGAGCCTCAACAGTCTGTTCCTCTGCTTCATCTGGAATGGTAAGCAGCCTCGCCTGGCCTTCCGGCACATGCAACGTCCTTAGTGTGTGGGTGGCCTGGAGATCCTGGCGGTCCGGAAATACTACGAGGCAGTCACCTTACAGCGGATTCTCAATTGGCACCACCATGTCCGGGGCAAACTCTGGAGAAATTCATGGCGGGCAGGAACCTGTCTCATGCTCTGTGGCTGGTGGGGTCCCACTGGTGTCCCCTGCCACCCTGCACACCCTACAGGTCTGGGATGAGGTCAATAAGAGACTCCAGCTGTCCACCCGAGTCTCCTCGCTGGCGCCCTTGGGGGGGTTCCTCTGGTTCCCCCCTGGAGAGGACATGTCCTTCTTCGGGAGCTGGGAGCTGGGCGCTGGGCGGGGAGATTCGCTGTGGCCGGTTTGTCCAGGAGGGATCCATTGTATCACTGAAGAACTCAGGGAACGCTATGGACTTTTTCCCATGGACTTCTGGAGATACAATCAGCTCACCCATTTCTTGCGCCCCATTCTGGGCAAGGTGCGCTCTCCAACTTTAAAGACATCATACAAGAAACTTTGTATATCTAAAGACCTGATACCCTACTCCATTGCACTGCTTTACCAGCTTCTTCTTTCCGGGGATCCCATGCCGAGGCCTTTGTTCATACGGGAGTGGGAGAGAGACCTACAGTGCACCTTCATGGATCAGCAGTTGGATCACATGTTTCAGCTGACGCATTTTAGCACGGTGGATACCAGGATGCAGGAGAATGGGTACAAGCTGCTAACTCGCTGGTACAGGGTCCCCTCGAGACTGGCACAGATCTACCCGGGTCAAACTGACCGCTGCTGGTGGGGCTGTGTGGACCAGGGCTCCTACCTTCATGTGTGGTGGGAGTGCCCGCTCCTGCATTCCTTCTGGCTGGATATCCGGGGCGCAGATCTTGGCGATTCTAGATTTGGACATCCCAGACGACCAATGGCATTTCCTGCTCCACCTCCCGTCCATTCCTCTTAGCAGTTACAGGAAAAGCGTCCTGCCACATCTCCTGAATGGGGCTCGCCGCCTGGTGCCGATTTACTGGAAACAGACGGTGGTGCCAACCTGCGAGTCAAGCTGGGTTAAGCTGGTAAACGGTATCATGGACGCGGAGGAATGGATGGCTAGGTGTAAAGACCGTTATGATAAAGTTTATGCTAAATGGGCACTATGGACACACTACACTACCTCAGGATCTTCATATTTATACCCTTGAGTGTTATATGCTTGAGTTACTGAAATTATATTTTACCAAGACCTCCCCCACTGACACCCCATCCCCCTTCAGGCTCCCTTTCTTCTTTCCTCTTAGGGGACTCTTTGCCCCACATTACCATTCACCAGTTACTTCCCTCCTCCCTCCCCCCTCTTTTGCTCCCTTTCCCCTCTTATCTACCCCATCTTTTCCTCTGTTTGGAGCGAAGAGGTCGATCGATCCCCCTCCCGCCCTTCCCCGGGTCAGACCCCCTGGTTCACTAGCTTAATGGGTTGAGCTGGCCGGGTTTAGGGCCACGTACAAGAACTGAGAAGGCTGCTAGGGTAGCACTGGATATATTCAGTTACACACTTGCCAGTTGACCTAGACTGTTCATCCACACATCAGCATGTATGTTGCTTGGAATTCCCCCCTTTTGCTCCTACCATGTTATGTAGCATTGTATTTTTTTACCTTTATGGTTTTTATGGTTGTTGTCTTGTTCTCTCTTTTCTTTGTATTGCAATTCACTTAAATAAAGATTATACAAAAAAAAAAAAAAAAACCCAGTTGAAGGGGAGATGATCACGTGTGTGTCGTATGAACAAGACTAGTAGGCTAAAGCATGTATTATGATACCCACAAGCTACAAATCAAAAGATGGATGAGGACCAGCTCCATGGGACCCCCCACCCCAACCAACAACCATGGATGATTCAAGAGCGATCTATGAAAAAATGGTTGATTTCTCGTCCGTCTGTATTACGGGTAAACGTAGGGGGTGCTTAGGATGAGCATGTGGATGTACAGTCAGGTCCATAAATATTGGGACATCGACACAATTCTAATCTTTTTGGCTATATGCACCACCGCAATGGATTTGAAATGAAACAAACAAGTGCTTTAACAGCTGACTTCAAGCTTTAATTTGAGGGTATTTACATCCAAATCAGGTGAAAGGTGTAGGAATTACAACAGTTTGTATATGTGCCTGCCACTTTTTAAGGGACCAAAAGTAATGGGACAGATTAACAATCATAAATCAAACTTTCACTTTTTAATACTTGGTTGCAAATCCTTTGCAGTTAATTACAGGCTGAAGTCTGGAACGCATAGACATCACCAGACGCTGGGTTTCATCCCTGGTGATGCTCTGCCTGGCCTCTACTGCAACTGTCTTCAGTTCCTGCATGTTCTTGGGGCATTTTCCCTTCAGTTTTGTCTTCAGCAAGTGAAATGCATGCTCATTCGGATTCAGGTCAGGTGATTGACTTGGCCATTGCATAACATTCCACTTCTTTCCCTTAAAAAACTCTTTAGTTGCTTTCTCAGTATGCTTCGGGTCATTGTCCATCTGCACAGTGAAGCGCCATCCAATGAGTTCTAAAGCATTTGGCTGAATATGAGCAGATAATATTGACCGAAACACTTCAGAATTCATCCTGTTGCATTTGTCAGCAGTCACATCATCAACAAATACAAGAGAACCAGTTCCATTGGCAGCCATACATTCCCACGCCATGACACTACCACCACCATGCTTCACTGATGAGGTGGTATGCTTTGGATCATGAGCAGTTCCTTTCCTTTTCCATACCCTTCTCTTCCCATCACTCTGGTACAAGTTGATCTTGGTCTCATCTGTCCATAGGATGTTGTTCCAGAACTGCGAAGGCTTTTTTAGATGTTTGGCAAACTCTAATCTGGCCTTCCTGTTTTTGAGGCTCACCAATGGTTTACATCTTGTGGTGAACCCTCTGTATTCACTCTGGTGAAGTCTTCTCTTGATTGTTGACTTTGACACACATACACCTACCTCCTGGAGAGTGTTCTTGATCTGGGCAACTGTTGTGAAGGGTGTTTTCTTCACCAGGGAAAGAATTCTTCGGTCATCCACCACAGTTGTTTTCCATGGTCTTCCGGGTCTTTTGGTGTTGCTGAGCACCTAAGGATGTTCCAAACACTTGATTTGGCCACACCTAATGTTTTTGCCATCTCTCTGATGAGTTTGTTTTGTTTTTTTCAGCCTAATGATGGCTTGCTTCACTGATAGTGACGGCTCTTTGGATCTCATATTGAGAGTTGACAGCAACAGATCCCAAATGCAAATAGGACACTTGAAATGAACTCTGGACCTTTTATCTGCTCCTTGTAAATGGGATAATGAGGGAATAACACACACCTGGCCATGGAACAGCTGAGCAGCCACTTGTCCCATTACTTTTGGTCCCTTAAAAAGTGGGAGGCACATATACAAACTGTTGTAATTCCTACACCGTTCACCTGATTTGGATGTAAATACCCTCAAATTAAAGCTGAAAGTCTGCAGTTAAAGCACACCTTGTTTATTTAATTTCAAATCCATTGTGGTGGTGTATAGAGCCAAAAAGATTAGAATTGTGTCGATGTCCCAATATTTATGGACCTGACTGTATATGGATGTAGCCCTGCCCCCAAGGGAGTGGCTGGTTGCATGGGTATCCTCTTCACTTCTTGCACCCTAAGCCTGCTCCAACCCATCTGACACTATTAGTTCTGTCATCGTGAATAATTGAGACCACAAGTATTGCAGTGAATATGCAAACAGAATCCGAAATAACACAGATGTTGCTAAAGGGATAGATCCTGAATTCCCAACCAAGGATTCAGGCCTTTTAGTTCAGCACTCATGATCCAGAACACAAGCCACACATACATATACACAAACAAATATGTATGTATGCTAGAGGATTGCACTCAGCAACAATAAACAATACTTTAAATAAGCTGAAGTAATTAGAGAGTGACCACAGATAAGAATGACTACAAATGGTAACTTGAATGCAAAGTAAACAATATATCAATATTGGAACAACTATCAGAGTGCACTCTGTGTACTAACGGGAGCCCCCTTTATGATAAATTGCAAGAGTCTCCTGGAGAGTGAGGCCTCACCTGTCTTCACCAGCAAGGAATTCCCAACAATCCGAGGAAAGAATTTGTAATCCAATAAAGGTAGAGATGATGAACTGTATTCCCCAAAGCAATCAATAGTTGTAATCCACAGAGAAGCAAACGTAATAAATACTAGTGCGTCACAACAGGCTGACAGCCTAGAACTGGATAGAGGGCTTGAGGCCTAGCTCACCCACCTCACACTATATATATATCTGCAGTGTCCAGCGCTTTAGCTGAATGTCATTATGGCCTTAGGAAAGTACACAGTCTAGTTGTCCTGCCCCAATTCAGCCTAGGTCTGTGATTAACAGAGATATGGATACTGGATTTCTCTCACCCAAACCGGGAGCTCTGCTCTCCTCTGCGACCAGGCCCCGCTCCTCTCAGAGTCTCCGTCCGCCTGTCAGCAACCTACCGCTCGGTCACGCTACCGAGACTTCCTCCCCTCACTCACACCGCCGGCTTCACTCCGGTGTCCACTACTAGGCCTCGGCCTGCGATCCGCAGCAGCTCTTCCCCTTCTTTCCAGCACACTGTCCCTGAGGCAAGAGAGTGAAGTGGAGAACCGCCCCCTTTATATAGACACCCCCAGCAAGCTCCGTGCATCCTATTGCTCCCTAGGAGAAGGTTCTCTCTCTCCCTATGATCTTGCTCCTCCCGTACTACATCTCCCATAATGCCAAAGTCACTGTCCTTGCAGAACTTTAATAACAATAACAGTTTGAACAACACCAGCCGTGCGACCCGGCTACATGGACATCCAGGGGTAAACAGATAGGATGTGGAAGGGAATAAATGAGGATGGGAAAAAAGTTGTCAGAAGCATATGGGGCCCCAGGAAGCGGTCCCCCTCAGGAAACATAGAATACCAGAAATATATGCATAAAATCATTTAATATGCATTGTAAGAATTGTCTTCAAAGGCCAATCTATCCGGAGATTTAGGAGTGTATACGTTTTACAATAGGGGAGGAGGGCATAAGGTCCATCAGAGGAGTATAGGCTGGGAGGTTGAGTCTCTTCGGGGATTAGGGAGTCGCAGGCTTCCGGATATGGGTGAGGTAAATGTATAGACGGGGGGCAAAGATGGTGGGTTATTGAGTCTAAGTTCCTGTGTATAGTTGGATAACTGGGCAGGAAGTGAGGTAGGTGAGGTAGGTTCCGTAAGTTACAACTGGGAGAGTCTTGGTAAAAGAAGAAAGGGGAACCCAGGTATACATTACCACCCGCAAAGTCTGGGAAGGTTTAAAGCAGGACAGCGTCTGGTTGCGGATGTGTAGAGTAGGGAAGGTATTGGCTTGAAGTGAGATGAGGTGTCTGAACTTTGCTTGTCTGATGTATTTCTCAAGCAGGGGTCGGCATGGATCTTTGCAGAAGAAGAAGGAGGTTCAGTTGTATCAAAGCATAATCATCCGGTTGCGTCCTGGATACGACATCTGTCAGAGAGAGAGAGGAAAAAAAAAAAGAGAGCGAGAAAAGAGAACAGGGGGGGGTGTAAGGAGGGGAGCAGAGAGTTTGTCCGTGGAAGAGCACGAAGCCTTAAGCAACCTGAAGGTTAATCTGCTCTCTCTTGTCGTGGTCTCCTGTGTACAGGTGAGGCTGTGGGGCTGTCATTTCTGGCAGGCCTAGGATTAGTAGATGGAACGTTTCTGGGAGAGGCAGATCTTTGACGTCTGAGGTGGAATTCATCTCGCTCAGGTATGGTGTCCATAGATGTAGCTCTTTCAAGGTGGGGAGGATGGAAACTTCTGTATCAGGTACTTCAACGAGTGGGGTGTTCAGAGTGTTGCAAAAAGAAGTCAGATCTTCTGGGACTCGTAGGTTGGCAGTGCGGCCCTGGGAAGATGCTGATAGGCAGAAGGGAATTTTCCATCTGTATTGGATGTCCCTACTGTGTAGTAGATGCAGTAGGGGGCGGAGATCTCTTCTTTGCTGAAATGTTATAGGTGACAACTCTTGAAAATGTTTTATTTCAGATCCTTGGTATAAGATATTGCGGCGTTCCCTGGCTTTTCTGAGAATGTCTTCTTTTATTTTGAAGTTCACTATGCAGCATATGATATCCCTGGGATGATCAGTGTCTCTAGCCCTGGGCTTCAGTGCCCTATGTATACGTTCAAATTACATTGGTGTTTCGGGGGGATCTGCCCAGGATATCATTAAAAATGAATAGGGTTGTTTTGGCAATATGGTTGTGCTCAACAGATTCTGGATGGCCCCTCACCCTGATATTGTGGCGACGGCCATGGTTATCCAGGTCTTCCAGGTATCTCTGAAGATCTCTCATTTGGGAAGAGTGCGTTCTTGTCGTGGTATGGAGAGCTTGAATGGATTCTTCTTGAGCAATAGATCTGTCTTCTACTTCCTCAATCCTCACAGTGATGGCCTACATATCCCTCCTAAGTTCTGCAATGGCGGTGGTCAGCGTTGTTTTAATGTCATCCTTAATTTAATTTGCTATGGCCCTGAGGTCCTGTATGTTCAGGGGTTGTGGAGATGGTGTGGAAGGAGGGCTGGATGGCTGGGATGCAGGATGGATGGTTTCCCTTTCAGCAGAGTGCCCAGCGGTCGTGCCACAAGTAACCTCTGCATAGGCGTGAGGTGGAGCCGGGGCCTCGCGTGGTGGCTGCCGGAAGAGGTCCGGTATGCTGCGGCTCGGCTGCATGGAGCAGTCACGCGGGGAGTGGGATCGCGATGGAGAGGAATGTGCTGATGATTTTCCCATCATCAGCAGGGAGATAGAAGCTGGCGGCTGTGCTATAGCAGGGGTGTTTGCCTTCCTCGGTCTGGGAGCTCAGTCTTCAAGCGGCCATCTCAGTCAGACGCCCATTTTATGTATCCAAGAGACTCATTTCCTCCAGGACAAAGCGCCTAAGTGCACCAACAAGGCATACCCATTTATCTACACAGTTAATGCTCCTGAAAAGAAAAGAGGATTGTTAATAGCTGTCAAAAATTCAGTATCATTTACACCCCATGATGTTCTGTCTGATCCTCAGGGCAGATACTTAGTGCTCTCCTGCGATGTGAATAACTCAGCAAACACTATAGTAAACCTGTATACCTAAACCTAACGTGGAACAGATAACATTCCTCCATAAACTTCAGAAAAAAAGCAAACATATCCAAAAAGGCAGTTTATTAATTTGCAGAGATTTCAACTCCATCCTAGACCCCGCTATGGAAACTACAGCTACCAACCCTACAACACATAGTACTCTTCTGGCCTTTACTCACGAAGCAAACCTATATGAAGCCTGGCATTGTTTAAACCCCACAGAGAGGGATTATACGTTCTTTTCCACAGCTCATAAAACATATTTCAGGATAGATATGTGCTTTGTGGACTCAATCCTTCTACAACAAGTTGCAGATCTTCAGGCAATTACCTGTTTGGACCATGCTCCCATCTCTGTGGCTTTCAAAGATGGCTTCAACTCAACCCCGACCACGTTGTGGCGCAACAACACGGATCTACTGTCGCTACAACATATACAAAATCTCTGGTGTGCTCATTAAGCTGTTAGCAGAGGTTTACTAATACAATTAGCTGCAAGAGAAAGGAGGAGGAGGATGCAGAGTATTGACATGTTGTTGTTCCAGATCCCACAATTAGGACAACAGACCAAAATTGCCCCTTTGCTGAGGTTAGTGGCGGAGCTCCTACGTTACAGATGGGAGCTTTGGCTATTACTCATGCAAGAACAGGAAAAATCTTTAAAACTATGGAAAGCAAAATATTACTCTCAGGGGCATAGGGCTGGTAAACTATTGGCTAATATGTTGAAAGCTCGACAGCTGAGAACTAAATTAATCTCAGTGGTAGACCCCGCAAACGGTTCTCGCGTCTTCCACCCTAGGGATATAGCAAATGCGTTTCAAAATTACTACCACTCCCTCTACAATTTAGTTAGTTAATGTAAATCTGCCATAGGGGGACGAATCGACCTTGACAATCAATCATCATCTCTTTAGAAGTGAAAAAGGTCAATAATAAATCGTCTGGGGCTGACAGGTTCTCTGTAAAATATTATAAAACATTTGATGAAATTCTAGTTCCCCATATGATGGCAATGTTCAATGTGGCTGCATCCTCTGCATCATTTCTATCTAAAATGCTTCAGGCAGTGGTTATAACGCTCCCAAAACTGGGGAAGAAGCCGGATCACCCCAAAAATTTTAGACCTATCTCTTTGCTGAATACCGAGCTCAAAGTCTACACCAAAATATTAGCTAATCAATTAGCAGAAGTTACACCCTCCCTCATTAAGGCAGATCAAGTTGGCTTTGTTAGAGGGAGACAAGCTCCAGATGGTACCCGTAGTATGTTCAACCTGCTCAAAATAGTAGAAAAGCGTAGAGTGCCCTCTGTCTTTCTGACATTGGACGCGGAAAAGGCGTTCGATATGGTGCATTGTGGCTTTTTTCGGGCGGTGCTGCAAAAATTTGTATTTGAAGGCTTTGTGAACTCGGCCATAATAGCCCTGTACACCTTACCAACTGCACGTGTGCATAGCTCCAATGCCCTGTCGGACCCTTTCAGCATCTCTAATGGTACGAGGCAGGGTTGTCCACTTTCTCCCATCATATTCACTTTAATTATGGAGCCCCTCGCGGCTAGCATCCGCTCTAATCAATGTATTGCAGGTATTGATGTAGCCAACCATCCCAATAAAACAGGTCTGCTTGCCGATAATTTAATCCTTACATTGACTGACCCGGCTTCTTCCTTGGTAGAGGTGCAAAGAGAGCTCAACCGCTTCAGTGCGGTCTCATATTACAAAGTGAATGTAACTAAATCATTGGCATTACCTATTAATATTCCCAAACACATAATTAACTCTTTGCAAATGAAATTCTCCTATGAATGGGTGAAAAACTCAGTGTCTTACTTGGGTATTACGCTGACAACTCCTACTAGCAAGACCCATGAGAAAAATTACCCTAAATTGCTTTTAGATATCAAACGCAAACTAAATCATATAGCCTCTTTTGAAATATCCTGGATAGGCCAAATAGCGGCATACAAAATGTTGCTCCTACCTAAACTTCTATACCTCTTTTGGACAATCCCTATCTCCCTACCCCAAACCCACTTTAAGAATTTGGAAAGTGCAATTCGACAATGTATTTGGAAGGGAAAAAAAAACAGAATACCCTAAAATGTATAACGTATACAGCAAAACAAAACATATACAGCAAACAACTTGGCAGCCACGGTCTGTGAGGCTCCAGCCGGCCAGCGGCAAAACCTGGACACTGACTGACTTTTTATTCATTTATTTATTTTTTATTAGTAATGGTGGCTATCTGCAATTTTTAGGGGGACTGCGACATTGCAGCGGACAGATCTGACCCCTAACTGACATTTTTGACACTTTTTGGGGACCAGTGACATTAAAACAGTAATCAGTGCTAAATAATATGCACTGTTACTGTATAAATGACACTGGCAGGGAAGAGGTTAATACTGGGGGTAATCAAAGAGGTTAAATGTTTGCCTAATATGCTTACTGACTGTGTTGGGGGATGGTTCTGTGACAGGCACAGAGAGATCAGCAGTTTCAGCTTAGCTGAAACTGCTGATCTCTCCCTGTTTACATAAGCAGACGGGTCTTCTCTCGGTTTCTCGGACGATTGCGGGAGGGTATCGGCAATCGTCGCCGCTCCTCCCGTGGCCCGCCTCCCGCTGTGTCTAAACACACATGCACTCAGTCACATAGTACTACGTGACTGGATGCAGCCGAGCCGCCCTGCCGCAGTAAAAAGGCAGCAGGCGGTCGGCAAGTGGTTAAAATCCTACATAAGGGTTATTTAACCCCCCTTAAACTCTCCAAAATGTATCCAAATGTTTCCCCACTCTGTTGGCGGCAATGCGGAAAAATTGGCACTCTTTTAAATATTTTATGGGAATGTAAATGTGTCACAAGCTACTGGAGGGGGATTTTTACACTTATATCGCAATTAACGGGAATAGTTACTAAAGTCTCCCCTCACCTAGCAATTCTCAACCTTGACATTAACAAATTCCCACCCCAATACAGAACCATAATATAGCACATTTTGATTGCCTCAAGGCTGACCTTAACAGCGAAGTGGAAAACTACCTCTGCCCCAAATGTATATGAAGTAATCAATATGGTTAATACTCAATACAACTATGAAAGAATGATTGCCTGCAACCATCAAACTCTGAAATCCTTTAATTATAGATGGTTGGCTTGGACCCCTAAAAAATGTAATAGGAAATGCACTAGAACTGTTTTATGTACTACTTGCTGTTTGACATTTTTATAACATAGGATTGACTGAACAAAGTGTGCATATTGTTGCCTTTTCCTTTTTTTAATGTTTTTTCCTTTTGTTTCTTCTTTCTCTTCTCTCTCTTCCCTCTCTCTCTCTTTTGGATCTATCTCCCCAGCGTAATTAATTCTATCATAGAGGGATACACACAGGATGTATCCAACGAATATCATTCTGAATACAAAACCCTCAATATCCCGGCCCAGGATAAATTTGCAATTTCTATATAGTGGTTTATAATGTTTAGTTTGAGGTTTTATGTTGGTTGATTTGAACCATGTTACAAACTATTTTGTAGCTACTATGATGTATCATTTCTTTGAAACTTTAATAAAAATCTCTATTGAATCATAAAATGACAACTCTGTAAGAAAAAAAAAACGTTTTATTTTCTTTCCACATTTTCCAAAAACTTGTGGAAAAATCACATGTTCAAAAGACTCATTATGCCTCACAAAATATACATTGGGGTGTTTGCGTTTCAAAATATGGTCATTTTGTGGGTGTTTCCATTGTCCCTGTGCTCCAGGTCCTTCAAAAGTGTGACAGGTAGTCAAGGAAATAGATATTATGTAATTGATATCCCTAGAACACCTGAAGGTACTCCTTTCTCAGGAGGAGTAGCAGAATGTTTTTTGCGGTTTAATTGCAATTATGCCTATTAATTAATTGCAATTATGCCTAAATTACAACTTTAAAACACTCACCATGCCTCTTACTAAACACCTTGGACTGTCTACTTTGGGACCATTTGGGGGGTATATTTACTGTCCTGGCATTTTAGGGCATAAAGAAATTAGATAGGCAGTCAGTACATCGGGATTGATTAATTTTCAATGATGTGTAGACTCTAACTTTCACACAGACTAAATAATATACACTTATTTTGGTTATTTTTTATTCCCAAAGATATGTAGCAGTTTACATTTTGGCCTGAATTTATAAAGTAAATAAAGTGGGTGTTTTTTTTAGATTAAATACTACCAAAAGAAAGCTCTATCTGTCTAAAAAAAAATAAATAATAATTAATACATTTTGTTTGGGTACAGTATAGCATGAGTGAGTAATTGTCATTGAAAGTATGAGAGCTCTGAAAGCTGAAAATTGGCCTGGGCAGGAAGGGGGTAAAATTGCCCTGTATTGAAATGGTTAACAACACTTCACTACACTAAACGTCTGGGAGCTGAGGGGACCAGTTGCTGGAGTTTTGGGAGAGGAATGTTGTTCCAGTCTTGCCTAATACAGGATTCTAAGTGCTCAACAGTCACTTTGTCGTATTTCTTGTTTTTGTCTTTGTCTTAGTCTTTGTCGCATTTTTCGTTCAAAGATGCACCAAATATTTTAAATCGGTGAAAGCTCTGGACTGCAGCCAGGTCAGTTAAGCACCTGGACTCTTCTACTGTGAAATAATGCAGTTGTCATAGATGCAGTATGCGGTTTAGCATTGTCCTGCTGAAATATGCAAGGCCTTCCCTGAAAAAGACATTGTCTGAATGGGAGCATATGCTGCTTTAAAACCTGGATATATATTTTAGCAAAATGTGCTTTTCTAGATGTGCGAGCTGCCCATTCCGTCTGCACAAATGCACCCTCAAACCATCAAATAGACAGGCTTTTGAATTTTGCTCTAAAAACAAGCCAGAAGATCTCTCCTCTTAAGTCCACAGAATGTGGCACCCATGGTTGCCCAAAATGTCAAATTTTGATTTGTCTTACCATGAAACAGTTTTCTACTTTGCAATGGACCATTTTAAATGAGCTTTGGCCCAGAGAAGATGGTGGCATTTCTGGATCATGTTCAGATATGGCTTCTTTGCATGTTAGAGGTTTAACTTGCATTTTTGGATGGCACAGTGAACTGAGTTCACAGACACTGAGTTTTGGAAGTATTCCTGAGCCAATTCAGTAATGTCCATCACAGTGCTGTCTGAGGACCCAAAGATCACAGGCATCCAATATTGTTTCGACCTTGTCTGTTGCATACTGTAGATAATTATACAGTATCTCACAAGTGAGTACACCCCTCACATTTTTGTAAATGTTTTATTATATCTTTTCATGTGACAACACTGAAGAAATTACACTTTGCTACAATGTAAAGTAGTGAGTGCACAGCTTGTATAACAGTGTAAATTTGCTGTCCCCTCAAAATAACTCAACACACAGCCATTAATGTTTAAACTGCAACAAAAGTGAGTACAACCCTAAGTGGAAATGTCCAAATTGGGCCCAAAGTGTCAATATTTTGTGTGGAGACCATTATTTTCCAGCACTGCCTTAACCCTCTTGGGCATGGAGTTCACCAGAGCTTCACAGCTTGCCACTGGAGTCCTCTTCCACTCCTCTATGATGACATCACAGAGCTGGTGGATGTTTGAGACCTTGCGCTCCTCCACCTTTCTGTTTGAGGATGCCCCACAGATACTCAATAAATAGGGTTTAGGTCTGAAGACATGCTTGGCCAGTCCATCACCTTTACTCTTAGCTTCTTTAGCACAGCAGCGGTCGCCTTGAAGGTGTGTTTGGGGTCTTTATCATGTTGGAATACTGCCCTGTGGCCCAGTCTCTGAACAGAGGGGATCATGCTCTGTTTCAGCATGTCACAGTACATAATGGCATTCATGGTTCCCTCAATGGACTGTAACTCCCAAGTGTCGGCAGCACTCATGCAGCCCCAGACCATGACACTCGCACCACCATGCTTGACTGTAGGCAAGACACACTTGTCTTTGTACTACTCACATGGTTGCTGTCACACACGCTTGACACCATCTGAACCAAATAAGTTTATCTTGGTATCATTAGACCACAGGACATGATTCCAGTAATCCATGTCCTTAGTCTGCTTGTCTTCAGCAAACTCTTTGCGGGCTTTCCTATGCATCATCTTTAGAAGAGGCTTCCTTCTGTGACCACAGCCAAGCAGACCAACTTGATGCAGTGTGCAGCGTATGGTCTGAGCACTGACAGGCTGACCCCCACCCTTTCAACCTCTTTAGCAATGCTGGCAGCACTTATATGTCTGTTTCCCAAAGAAAACCTCTGGATATGTCGCTGAGCACATGCACTCAACTTCTTTGGGCGACTATGGCGACGCCTGTTATTAGTGGAGCCTGTCCTGTTAAACCGCTATATGGTCTTGGCCAGTTTCAGGGTCTTGGCAAACTTCTTATAGCCTAGGTCATCTTTATGTAGAGCAACAATTCTTTTTTTCAGATCCTCAGAGAGTTCTTTGCCATGAGTTGCCATGTTGAACTTCCAGTGACCAGTATGAGAGAGTGAGAGCGATAACACCAAATTTAACACACCTGCTCCCCAATCACACCTGAGACTTTCTAACACTAACGACTCACATGACACTGGGGAGGGAAAACTACTATTTGGTCCCCATTTGGACATGTTCACTTAGGGGTGTACTCACTTTTGTTGCCAGGCGTTTAGACATCAATGGCTTTGTGTTGAGTTATTTTGAGGGGACAGCAAATTTACACTGTTATGCAAGCTGTTCACTCACTTGTACACGCGCTTTATGACTTCTCATTGTGAGGGTCATATTGTTTTGGCAAGCTTTTAATTTGGGCACTGGTGTGGGAGCACTGAGTGAGTTTTTTTTACACCATATGAAGATTTTTTCATCTCTAATTCACAGTGAACTTTTTTTTTTTGCATGGACATTCTATTATAATCAAATATTCTGGACTGTTATCAGTTCTGTTTTTTGAGCACTGCACTTCAGTTTGGGTCTATTTTATATTTCTGTTTTGTATATAATAGTGTGCTAGCAGCTGGTTTAGAAACGTTACCTTTTTATCTCAGTTTTAAGCTGCAATAGATTACATTTTCACATTTTGATATAATGCTGCTTTAAGGCTTATATCAAGCACTGGAGGCTGCCCTTTTCTTTTTTAAATCAATACATTTCTATTGCAATAAGAAAAGTATAACATAGAATGGTACAAAACATTGAGATGTCACAGGAGGCAAACATGCATATGTTAATTTCAAGGAACATATTTCAGTAAGGTAAAGCACACCAGATATCTCCATACACAAGCAAGTTAAGCATAGCAATGGCCTAAACCATATTAGTGCATTTATCAGTCGATATTGACCAAACTTGGTCAAATCTGGTGCATGTGAGCGAGTAAATCGCCAACAGACCTTCATTGGTGTATTAGGGCAAACCATGTTGACAACCTCAGACATTTGGGGAATCTTGGGACTTCCATTTTTTTAGGTACTGTGTTGCATACTGCTATAAGAATATGTGTTGCTATAGGGAGTATAAGGATCCCTTCATCCGAGGACAGTACGAAAAAGGTTTGTCTCCAGAATCTTCTTAGACTTGGGCAATCCCAGAGTATATGTAGTAAGCTGCCTATTTGTCTGCAGTCTCGCTAGCAAAGAGAGGACATAGAAGGGAAAAATTTAGCTAGTCTGAATGGTGTATAGTACCACCTATGTGTGATTTTTTTTTTTTTTTTGTTAGCATCATCTCCTAGTGGTTAATGCAGTGTGAGGACCTATACGCCGCCGTGAGAGCTGCTTGCCATTGTTTTGGGGAATATGAGGTATTGAGTTATTTTCCTATTGTCACATGGTGGGGGTTTTTAGGAAGGAGGTATTGCCTTGTAGGAGGTTGTAGTAGAGTGGTGTCTATGAGGAGTAAAATTTCCATGCATTAGTGTGGATTCATAATTCAGGGATGGGGTGTTTAGACAGCAGATGTAGAATGCAGGAGCATGTAAATTGGGTATTTCTAGGGAAATCAAACTCATCCCTCAGGGCTTCCCATGATTTGAGTTTGGAGTTGCTTAAGAAGTCTTGCACCTTAGTCAGGCCATGTAAGTAGAGTGGTTTTGTATGTAGGGACGGTATAATGGCTTCTAGAGTTTGAAGAGGGAGTTTGGGGAATTCAGTCTGAGGGGAATGTGGGGATTGGTTGAGTAGGACTCTTCATGCTTGCAGAGACTCTTTCATGGGAGGGGGGTAGAGTAGAGGTGTCCCATGGCCTCCAGTTGTCGCGTATGGGTAGCAGGTATAGGTCTTGGGTGAGTGAGAGGGCTGATTCAATGTCCAGCCAAAGTGGGTCGTCTTTATTGCTGAACCAATGCTTAGTTTGGTCCATCAGTACTGCCCAGCAATAGTCTTGAATGTCTACCAATCCCATACTGCTGACTGATCTGTGTTTAATTAAATTTGAGTGTGCGCATCTGGCTCTTTTGTGTTTCCAAATGACATTTTTTATTAGCCCGAAAGGGACTTAAGGTAAAGCGCCAGGGTAGGGATAGGTAGCACCCGTAAAATTTAAAGTAGCTGGGGAAGAATCACTATTTTGAAGACTGCTAGTCTACCTGACCAAGTGAGCTCATGGTATGACATATGCGTTAGCTGATTTCTGACCTTAGTGAGGAGTGGTTGAGGTTGGCCTGGACCAGGGAAGCTGCTGAGGCTGTTAGTGTGATTTCTAGATAAGGGATATCTTGGGAGCTCCATGAGAGCAGTAATTGATCTTGGAGGGTCTATTTGTCCCTGGACGAGACTTCGAGATCTAGGATTAGGGACTTGGTAAAATTGACTTTGTAGTTTGAGATAGTACTAAAGTGTCCACAAATCTGGTGTGCTTGTGGTAGAGATGTTGCCTTATTAGTTAGGAGAAGGATGACATCATCTGCAAAAAGAATGAGTGATTGCATGTGGTCTAGAGTGGAAATGTGTTGAGAGGATGTATAAGTAATGTTTCTGCTAGTGGCTCAATCATAAGTTGGGAGATAGGGGCAGCCCTGGCAAATACCTTATAAATGGGGAATGTTTTGGACAGGAGGCCAGACGTGTAAAGGCTGCCCTTTTCTGAAGAAAAGCTTTTTTCAGGTCAAGCACATGAATGCAAATTGGTGCTCTCCCTTGGAAATAGTGCTAACTTCCAGAGCCAGGCAATTGCAACTGACACAAAACAGCAATCCTGGTCTGTCCCCGTCCGCTCAGCAGTTTAAGGGACTCATTCCTTCTTTCACATGTTCCAGCACCTGCTGTTGCTTTCTCTGTAATCTAACATAAAAATTTACCCAACTCAGACAGTAAATGCAGACCCAGAAACTCAATTGCAGAAACCTCACCTATAAAGCCATTGAATAGTCAGGAATATCATTTCTCCAACATCTACAAAAACAAAACTATTTATCAAAAAAAAATACATGTTTAAAATGTTTAAACAACAACAAAAAAAGAACTTATCAATTTAAAATATTTATGTCAAATTCCATATATCCTACACACATACGCCCTACACAGGTCTACTGCCTAAAGCTAAATTCAGATACAGCATGAGATTAAAATTAGTATTTTAATGAGCAGAAGCCTGAACCTAAAATCCAGGTCACCAAACTCTGCCTTACGCTCAGCTATTTACCACTTACTTCCTGATATTGCACAGTATGTTGAAATAGCATGACTGCTTCCTTTCATTGAAGAACCAGCCCACAGATTAAAGATATTACAAAATGCCAGGGTCATGCATGGAGGACTGCTGTTTCCTCATTTCCAGCACATTTTATAGAAGATACCAGTGGAAGTCTAAGTCTTGAGTGACCTAAAATGGTGAGTGCTGATGATTTTTCTACTCAAACAGAGAACTTTTTTAAGTGATTGAGAAATATAATATATATGTCTAAATACTTATGTCTTCAGGTGAAATATTAATAATAAGGCAGCAGTATTGTCAGTCTTTGTTCATTCAAGATTAGTTTCCTTCAGCCCGTACAAGTGTACTTGTTAGTGTGCATTGTTCATAGCAGGTTGTTAACAATGTGCCATGCTTTATTTCTAATCAACTGTTTGTATTTTGAAGGTACTGGTTGTATGAATAAGGTAATGGCCAAGAAATATACCAAAGTAATGCCTTTCATTGTGGACTAAAAAGAATTGTATAATTTTATAATAATGGTAATGAGTGTTCTAGTAAATCAAGACAGACAGACAATGCTTAAATTTCACAAATATGCAATCTGAACAAAGACACTGTATGATAACATTTTAAAACCTAATACATTTTAATATGTAGCACACAATGTGAAAAATCAAAGCTTCTATACCTCACTTCAAAAATTTTAATATGGATTCCTGACCTAAATTTCACCCCTTTTTTTATTTTTATTTTAATTTTTTTTTTATTTTAAACTGTGTTAAAACAGTGATTTTATATTATTTGTGGCTTGTTTTGTTTACTCACTGTGTAAAACCTCCTGTTTGGTCACTTTGTACATCATTTCTTGTAAACTGCATTTAAAGTGGTTGTAAACTCTCACCATACCCAGTGAAGTGACTGGCTTCAGGTGATACACAGAGATGAAACAGTTTCTCCTACATAAGTTGTAACTGTTTATTTGCAACCATTTGTCCTGTACATCCTTGGAAAACTCAGAGATGAAAATCATTTTTCACAGACTCACAAAGCAGTTGGTGTGGAGCTGTGGTTTACACACTGTAAAAGAGCTTTGAAAACTGATTGGAGGGAAGGTACACCCCCTGCTTCACACAGCACACAGAAACAGAGCTGAGGCCGTCAATCACAGGCTGTGTGCTGCATATCCTCCCTTGTCACCTTTTTAGTTCTTAGTGTCAGGAAAGCTTGTCAGAAGTGACTCATACAGATAGCAGAAGAGCAAGAAATGGCACATAGTGCTTTGGAGAGAGACCAGTAAACAGTATAGACCAGTAAACAGTAAACAATATATATTGTTCAGATTTCATGTCTGAGGTTTACAACCACTTTAATCTGGCATGTGATCATATAACTTTGCAAAAAGGGTTTACACAGTATTTGGTCTGTGAACAAGATGTGTTAGTTTTAGTAATTCTACATCAAGCACCTTTGGGGAACAAAATATCCAAATGTTTGAGTATTTCCTTTAATCGATAGTCCCTATCTATTAAAAACAAAACTGTAGCTTGGAAACACAGGAGTCCTTCCAGTGGTGGTGTGGAGCCTGGTTACAAGCCTTATTCAGTAGGAGCCAGGCAGACAGGTGCAGAATCTGGATCGGGGTTGCTAACAGACAGAAGCACCTTTGGGGAACAAAATATCCAAATGTTTGAGTATATCCTTTAATCGATAGTCCCTATCTATTAAAAACAAAACTTTTTCTCTTTTTCTCTAAGGCACCAGATTTGGGTTTTATACTACAGTTGCCATTTTAATCCTGCTGACCAGACAGTGGTTTGCCAGGCTATGGCTCACAGCTCAAACAATCTCATAGGCTTTGAGTATACAGTACATGTATATGTAAAAAGAAAAAGCACAAAAGTACAGCGCTTAATAGGTTACATATCATACAAATATTGTGCAATGTAGAAAAATGCCTATGCTTAAAGTTCCAATGAGTAATACTATAAGTAGACATTAAAATTATTTCTGAAGTCCCATACTAAAAAAAAACAAGAAAAAATTCCAAGTGGCTGGTGATCTGTTAACATGATGTAAGAGTGTATCCCAGAAGAAACAAACTTTTCAAATTCAGTGATTAATCACAGTGAAGGCAAGATGGGGGCATCTGTAGATATTTGATGGCTCCACAAGGCCTTTAATTCATTCATTGCTGTTACGGCAAGGCAGTATATGTCGGTATGTATTGCAACATATGTTGAACATTGGGGCTCCATGTGCTGATATCATTATAAAAAGATAAAAGGACTCTCCTATCAGGGATTTTGTGCGGCAGGTACTCATTCCCGTGCAGCAGGTGCTCATTCTTAAGCGCATGTGCAGAGTCACAAGCACAGAAACCCAAGCAAGGACTAGAATGCGCATGCAAATGCGCATACATGCGGGCGCATACACATAGGTGTGTGCATGCATCCACAGGTTCTGGTGCCCAGCACCTTTTTATACTGAGTCTGCCAGCTTCAGTACTGAACTTTACTGTCAAGTACCTGACTGTGGAGACCAAGATGATGAGGGCAGCATCTTCCACAGTTCCCGTCCAAGCACCCCTGGTAGTGGAGACAGGGGCTGCTAGGGCAGTAGAAGGGCGCAGGTGCCAGGAGTCTGTAGTAGTGAGCTGTAGCTTGGAAACACAGGAGTCCTTCCAGTGGTGGTGTGGAGTCTGGTCACAAGCCTTATTCAGTAGGAGCCAGGCAGACAGGTGCAGAATCTGTATCGGGGTTTGTAACAGACAGAAGTCAGTAACGTGCTGGCGGTGGGGTACCAAATCAAGGAGAAGAGACGTAGTCCTAAATCCAAGCCGAGGTCAGTAACATAAGTGAGTAGCAGATATAAAAGGCAGGGGTGATCCAAGAGAGGTGTCAGAAGTTTTCAGGTCAGGAACAAGGTTAGACACGGATTAGAATCAGGAATCAAAGCTGAAGACAATCCATCACTGAAGCTAGGCAGACTCTCAGTTTAAATAGGCTGCTAGGTACCAGAATCTGTGCTTACGTGTACTCGCAGATGCCGAAAGTATGTGTCAATACGCATTTGCGTGTGCAATCTAGTCCTTGCTCGTCTTGGGCTTCTGTGCTTGTGACTATGCACATGCGCACAAGAATTAGCACCTGCTGCATGGGAATGAGCACCTGCTGCACGAGATCCCTGACATCTACATAGCGTGAATCAGTTAAAAACAGCAAGGTTTAATAGATTGCACTGACAAGATGTTTAGTATAAGCAATCATACAGATCGATGCAAACTCGGGTCTTCCAACAAGCAAGATGGCCACGGCTAGTTGGCAATATCAATACTTTATAGCTCCTTGTCACACAGCTACCTCTTTATATAAAGTTATTCAGGAAGTAAAAAGCACAAATAGTTGATCAGCTGCCATGTGCTTTTTGGTATCTTGATTCCCAGACCCAATAGATATCAAGTATCATAATTATGTTAGTCATGAACACCACTAGTCATTCCTATAGTGGGATAAACTTTCACACAATAATAACGTAAAATTTGTATTCATGTATATTGCAAACGTTTTCAGCTTGTACCATTAGTTGACTAATAAATACTGTGTTGCATAATTGTGGAGATTTACTCACATGTATGGAGATTCATATGTTGTTGTTGCAAATCTGTGATTGCAATATCCAGCTCTAATGATGTAGTAATGTATTGTGACATCACATCTGTTCACCAGCCTCCCTTCCAAGTGGACTCTGATTATTCCTTGAGATTAAAAAGTGTGCAGGTACCCTACTTTCTAATGCATTTAATGCAGCCTTTGGGAGGGCTGCTCTTCCCATGTGTATTACAGAGGCTATTTTGAATTTTGAAACAGGTAGCCGTGGGGAACTTCGTTACCTGGGGCCAACCACAAAAAATTGACTGTCTAAGTTGGCACAGCTTACTGTGAATAGATGCTTTGTGTACATTGGTATGGTGTGATATCAAAAGCTTATACTAAACATATAAAAGGACCAGTTTGTGAGGTAGTTTCTTACAGCGTTTTATTAAAAACACTTCAAATACTCAAAAAAGAAAAAAAAAATAGCCAGACATCGACCCAAAACAGAAACCGCGGGTCCAATCGAGCTTGATTATGTCACCGCTAAACCCCGCCCAGGCTGTTTTTTTTCTTTTGTAAGTATTTAAAGTGTCTTTAATAAAACATTGGAAGAAACTACACTATTGGATCACTCTTCCGTCCTTTTACACGTGAGACCAGAATCTAATATATGCGGTGTCTGAGTGTGAGAGACCCATCAATGCCCCTGAGAGAAATTTATGTTTTATCATGTTGAATTTCACAAGTGGATGTACTTTAAAGATTATTGTGGGACTTTTTTGTGGATGTGTTTATATTTGAAATTGCAGTACCTAGAGCTAATGATTTGGGCACAAGACAGTGTGTAAGCAGATGCTTACAGGTGTTATTTATGAGTTAGCAAGTTACCTAGGTTGCCCAAGGGGTTAAACACATTTTTCTATTTTCCTGGGCTCTGCCCTCAACCCTGTGTTGTAAAAAAATATGTTTTTTACAAACTCTGATGCGGTGCCCCTCTTCTTGGTTAGCAAAATAGTAGACGTGAACTAGTCAGACCACTCTTTGCTCTGGACATCATGTGACACTTTAACAGTGCCCCATGGAGATTGAATGAATCACTTCTGAGTAATTCATTAATCTGTTTTAAAATAGAAAATCTTAAGGAATATTTTGCCTCAAATAACCCTGAGGACACTTCCCCAGTGCTTAACTGGGCAGACACAAAGCCACGATCAGGGGTTATCTCAAGAAGAAGTCAGACTCTCTTATACGCGATAAAGAAAGAATTATCTGACCTACTGACCCAACACAAACAAAACCCAAACTTGGACCTTAGAGACAAAATAGATTCTGTCTGGCTGGAACTGTATCTTTGCCTGACGACCAGGGTAGAAAAGAGTCTTAGCTGGACTCAGGCCTCCTTTTACACATTAAAGGATAAACCAGGTACCATGTTGGCCCATAAACTAACGCATCGATTTCACCAAATGGTACTCCCTAAGATTAGGCAAGCGAATAGCCTACTGACTCAGAATCCACAGACAGTTATGGATTTGTTTCATGCCTATTATGCTTCATTATCTGGTGCGCAGTAAACGCTGTAAACTGGAGCCATAGACCATTTTCTTAAAGATCCCGCTCTCCCTTCTCTCTCAGCCTCCCATTGAGAGATTTTGAAGAAGAAATCACAATAGAAGAGGTTATTGGAGGAATAAACAAGCTAAGACTTCGAAGACTATGGGCCCAGATGGCTTCTCTGCCGCATATTATAAAAAAATTGCTACCCAGTTAGCACACCACCTCCTCCAGCTTTTCATGGCAATATGGGACTGTGTGGCCCTTGACACACTCTAACAGAGCTAATATATGTTTATTATCTAAACCGGATAAGGACCATACTGATGTGGCCAATTATCGCCCAATATCCCTGATCAATAATGACTTGAAACTCCCAACCAAAATATATGCAAATAAGTTTAATAAATTCCTGACACAATATATTCACATTGATCAGGTTGGATTCGTCCCAGGGAGACAGGTCGCGGATCAAATTTGACGGGCAATAGATTTGGTCACTGTATTGAATTCTAACTGGGATGATGTGGGTGTCCGGCAGGGTATGCTTTTGTCACTGGACCTACAAAAGGCCTTTGACTCTCTATCCTGGCCTTTCCTGTTTCATATATTGGGGAAATGGAACTGTTGTCCAAAATTTCTTATTCTTCTAAGCGCTCTATACACAAATTTGTTGGCTAACATTATCTTGGGCATGGTCGTACTTTGGACCATTTCCAAATCCAAAGGGGATCTAGGTAGGGATGTCCTGTCCCGCCACTCCTGTTTGTGATAGCTATCGAGGCATTTATGTTGGCAATAGCTGTTAGATCCAACCCCAACATTCATGGCGTTGAAACTGGTGGCAAAATGCATAAATGTGGCCTATTTGTCGATGGCATGCTGCTATTCATAATGGATCCTGTTACGACCTTGCCCAATTTATTTGCCTAACTGTCCGATTTCGGAAACATTTCTGGGTTAAATCAATTAAAATCAGAGGCACTGAATATAAATCTTCCAGATATAGTCCTAAATTCTATACAGCCGTCTTTCTCCTTTAAATGGTGTACACAGCCGTCTGCAACCTTCATAGCAAACGGCATGGAAATCCGACCTAGGGGAGACAATTGAGGAGGAGGTGTGGACAAAATGGTCAACTATGGTGCACAAGGGATGCATACTTAATACTTCCTTGGTGGAGGCAAATTACAAAGTGTTATTGCACTGGTACCTTGTCCTGACAAGGTTGGTGAAATTATATCTTGGTACCTCACCCCTATGTTTTTGGGGATGTGGACAGGAACGTAATATGTATAATGTCTGGTGGTCCTGCCCGAAGGTCTGACGCTTCTGGATCAAGATGTTCAACCTGATCTATTCTGTGAAGGGACAGTATTACCAGAGGTGCCAAAATGATGCTGTTTATTTATGCCCCTGAACACTGAGCCATTCTGTGAGGGAGGCTCGGGCTGAGGGGACCTATTCTACTCTACCCTATTCTGATCCTTTCTTCTTTTTCACTTTTCTTGTTATTTGTTCTGTTATACCATAATAATTATAGTTGGTGGGATGCTACTAGGGGACCGTGAAGTCACCCCTATAGTTCTATTTTTTTTTTTTGGGGATCGAGACCACATCATTCGAGGTACTAGTTGACACTGCTTTTTATAGAAAGATTAAGCATCAGTTTGTCTCTGCTCCTGCTCGGTCCTGCTCCTGTCAGGTTTCCTGTCAGGCAGTTTCTCTTTTGCAGCAGCCGCACTGGGAAGATGCAGGGAGGAGGTGGGTGGAGCCAGACATTCAATAATAGGTGCGGAGGTGGACAAGGAAGATCCTCCTCTGCTCTGCATGCTGGGTCCTCTCCTCCTTTCATCCTTGGCATGTCACTGGTTGTTAGACGCCAGGTGGCTGGCCATCCTAGCAACCAGTCAAGTGCACAGACAGTAAAGCGGAAACAGGTCTCGGGAGCTGGTCGATGCTGCAATAAAAATACTGGCAATCGCATTGCCGGTATTTATATTGTACCAGTACCGGCTGGAGATGCCCAAATACTGGCTGTGCCTGTAAACCCTATTGGACCGGCCCGATCTCCGGCTTGCACCGGTTCCGCAAACTTGTAAAATATTAGTAACAGATTCGAACTAACTTGTGCGAACCGGCCGAATCCCACCACTGGATGTAGCTGCATGTACCGAAGAGCTTTAACGGTTAACAAGTGCACGCATTAGGTCTACAAAGCAGGATCCCATTCTGCCACTGGGAGTGAGGTGGCAGAGGAAAGCTGGATTGGTGGAGCGGGACACTGTCTTATGTTGCTGCACATCACTGAGCCTGAGTGTTTCACAGCTGTGCAAAGTGGCTCACTTCTAAGTCAGGCATAGGCGTGCGCCTGGGCACACCCTAATCACCCTGTGTGGCGTAGATTTCCCCTGTTTAGACCCCTGATATTTCACCATAGCCCCCTAATAGGGTTCCTAAAAAAATTGTACAAAAAAGTAATTAATAAAAGAAATAAAATTGTCAAAAATAATAAAAAAAATAAATAATAAAAATAAAAGCTACTGACACCAATCTCTGCCCTACGGACACTGTCCAATACTCTACTGACACTGTCAGTATATATACACATGCACACACGCACATATGTGTTTGAGCTTAGGGGTGCACACCCTAATTGAATAGGCTGCGCACACCTATAAATTCAGAGTTCCACCTTAACATTGATCTTCACATGGCTGTGGCCTCGCCTGGTTCTGGGCATTAGTAGACATGTGCACGTGAAGAGGTACCCCCATGTGCAAGGTGCAAAGGCCCCCCTACACAAGCACAACACCTTATTTATACAAGATGTTCCTGGTCTTCACTTTATTGGTAAATTTTGCACTGATTTTTGTTACAGCACTAAGCGCATGCTTGTTTTTATTATTGCACAGAGCAGGTATATATAGTATAATCAGTATAACATCTTTTTTATTTTAACCACTTTAGTAGGGCACTTTCACCCCCTTCCTGCCCAGACCAATTTTCAGCTTTCAGCGCTGTCACACTTTGAATGACAATTACTCAGTCATGCAACACTGTACCCAATAAAATGTTAGCATTTTTTTTCCACACAAATAGAGCTTTCTTTTGGTGGTATTTAATCACCACTGTTTTTTTATTTTTTTATTTTTTGCGATATAAAAAAGAGCAAAAATTTTGGGGAAAAAAAACACTTTTTTTTTAGTTTCTATTATAAAATTTTGCAAATAAGTAGCTTCTGCTACTCCTCCGGAGTATGGCGATACCACATGTGTGAGACTTTTTTTTACACAGCCTGGCCACATACAGAGGCCCAACATGCAAAGAGCACCGTCAGGTGTTCTAGGAGCATAAATTGCATATATCATTTCCTAACGACTAATCACACTTTTGAAGGCCCTGAAGCACCAGGACAGCAGAATTACCCACAAAATGACCCCATTTTGGAAAGCATACACCCCAATGTATATTCTTTGAGGCATAATGAGTCAATTTTTATAAGATATTTCTAACACCTAGCATGTACGTAGCAAAATTACACCCCAAAATACATTCTGCTACTCCTCCTGAGTATGGGGATACCACATATGAGGGACTTTTACACAGCCTCGCCACCCAACATCCAAGTAGCACCTTCAAGGGTTCTAGGAGCATAAATTACACTTATAATTTCATTACAACCTATCACACTTTTAAAGGCCCTGGAGCACCAGGACAATGGAAACTCCCACAAAATTACCCCACTTTGGAAAGCAAACACCCCAATGTATAATCTATGAGGCATGGGCTGCAGATAGGTACTCTGATGGGCTACAGATAGGTACTCAGGTACCCCGATGGGCTGCAGATACTTGGGTACACTGATGGGCTTCAGAGAGGTACTTGGGTACTTTGATGGACTGCAGAGAGGTACTCTGGTACTCTGATGGTCTGCAGATAGGTACTCGGGTACTCTGATGGTCTGCAGATAGGTACTCTGGTCTGCAGAAGTGTACTCTGATTTGCTGGAGACAGGTACTCGGGTACTCTGATGGGCTGGATACAGGTATTCAGGTACTCTGATCGGCTGCAGACAGGTACTTTGGTACACTGATCGGTGCCAGACAGGTACTTGGGTACTCTGTTGGGCTTCAGAGAGGTACTTGGGTACTCTGATGACAGGTTCTTGGGTACTCTGATGACATGTACTCGGGTACTCTGATGGGCTGGTGACAGGTACTCGGGTACTCTGATGGGCTGGTGACAGATACTTGGGTACTCCGAGGACTGGTACTCTGATGATGGGTACTCGGGTACTCTGATGACAGGTACTCGGGTACTTTGATGGGCCGGTGACAGGTACTCTGATGAGCTGGTGACAAGTCCTCTTTATTAGCGTGCAATCAGTGTGTTTTACTTTGTGCACTAATGGTAACTAGCTGTAACCGCAATCTCCTCCTCACACAGGATCGGTGTGTGGGAAGGAGAGCCCAGTAACAGCTAGTTACTGCGATTTGTTTACCTTCTTTGACCGGCTGTGATTGGACACAGCCGGTCACGTGATAAAGAGCCAATCTCATTGGCTCTTTACTCTGATCCGGGATAGACAGTGTCAGAGTGATGCTCTCCTCCCTGATTGGCGCGCACGAGCGGCGCGCACAATTACAGTGCATATGTCACATGGTAAAGAGTCATTTTTATTGGCTCTGTACACTGATCGGGGATGGGCTGTGTCCTGAGGGACACGCCTCATGTATGATAGCTGCGCTGCACGCCCCCCCCCCGGGGCGCGGGAGGGCAGCAAGAATGGGCGGACGTAAGGACGTCCGTAGGTAGAAAGCATCCCTGCTGGTGTCATATTACCATGCGTTGGGCGGCACAGTGGTGTAGTAGTTAGCACTTTCACCTAGCAGCAAGAGGGTCACTGGTTTGAATCCCAACCACGACACTACCTGCCTGGAGTTTGCATGTTCTCCCTGTGCCTGCATGGGTTTCCTCCGGGTACTCCGGTCTCCTCCCACACTCCAAAGACATGCTGGTAGGTTAATTGGATCCTGTATAAAATTGGCCCTACTATGTATGTATGAATGTGAAGTAGGGACCTTAGATTGTAAGCTCCTTGAGGGCAGGGACTGATGTGAATGAGCAATGTATATGTAAAGCGCTGCATAAATTGACAGCGCTATATAAGTACCTGAAATAAATAAATAATGTATTAATTAAAAAATAGCTTAACAATCACTTTAACCCTAATGATTAACAAGTGACTTAGAACCCTTAAAGCCATGCACACCCCATCAGTGGCATTTAGGTTCAGATGCTGGATGAAGTTGTCTGTAGAAATCCAGAACTGTTATGTGTACATTTTGCAAACAAGCTGTAAAAAAATTCTGCACTTTAAACAACTGGAGACAAGAGAAGACTGCAGATAAACTGGCACAACTTATGGAGAAGGATTTGTTTCATCTCTGTGTATCACCTTAGGTTAGTCACTTTACAGGGTACCGTATTTTCCGGCGTATAAGACGACTGGGCGTATAAGACGACCCCCCTATTACATGATCTACCGGTAATACTTATACATAGGTTACCTTGGAGATATACTCGGCGTATAAGACGACCTCCCATTTTTGGGGGATTTTTTTGAGGTTCAAAAGAAGTCTTATACGCCAGAAAATACAGTATTTGTAAGGGTTTTCAACTTAACCAAATTTAAAAAAAAAATAGTAGAGACCAACACATTTTCCCATTTAAATGTGTGTCACAGTAAAAAATATTTTTCACCTTTACAATGTTAAGTACACTATATTGTCAAAAGTATTGGGACACCTGCCTTTACACACACATGAATTTAATGGCATCCCAATCTTAATACGAAGGGTTCAAGAATAAGTTGGCCCATCCTTTGCATCTACAACAGCTTCAACTCTTCTGGGAGGGCTGTCCACAGGGTTTCGGAGTGTGTCTATGGGAATGTTTGACGATTCTTCCAGAAGCTCATCTGTGAGGTCAGGCATTGAAGTTGGACGAGAAGGCCTGGCTCATAGTATCTGCTCTAATTCATCCCAAAGGTGTTCTATCAGGCTGAGGTCAGAACTCTATACAGGCCAGTTAAGTTCCTCCACCCAAAACTTGCTCATCCATGTCTTTATGGATCTTGCTTTGTGTACTGGTCCAAATCATTTGGTGGAGGGGGATTATAGTGTGGGGTTGTTTTTCAGGGGTTGGGCTTGGCTCCTTAGTTTCAGTAAAAGGACTTCTTAAGGCATCAGCATACCAAGACATTTTGGACAATTTCATGCTCCCAACATTGTAAGAACAGTTTGGAGATGGCCCCCTTGTGATCCAACATGACTGCACACCATTGCACAAAGCAAGGTCCATAAAGACATGGGTGGGTGAGTTTGGGGAGGATGAACTTAACATCCTGACCTCAACCTTATAGAATGCCTTTGGAATGAATTAGAACGGAGACTGTGAGCCAGACCTTCTTGTCCAAATGTGCTTCTGAAATAATTGTCAAACATTCCCATAGACACACTCCTAAACCTTGTGGACAGCCTTCCCAGAAGAGTTGAAGCTGTTATAGCTGCATAACCAACTCCGTGTTGAACCCTACGGACTAAGAATGGCATGCCATTAAAGTTCATGTGCATGTGAAGGTAGGTGTCCCAATACTTTTGACAATATAGTGTATCTAATGCAAATCAAATTGTAAAAAATCCACGTTCAATCTATTTGAATTCCAGGTTGGAACAATACAAAATTGGTAAGAGGCAAATTGCTTTAAATAATTCAAAATAAGGTCAAAATAAAGCTCAAACCATGCCGGGTCTACAAAACTGTGGAGGATATAGGGGAAAGGAAAGCGAGAAAACCAGAATAGACTAGAATAAGCAAAAGTAAATAAAATACATAAAACTAAAAAAGTAGGGCAAAGGAAGAGGATGAAAGCTTCCATAATCACCAGAAAGTCCGCAGGGAACATACAAGTGCTATGTGGTACTGGCAGACCAATGATTCAGCTGTCAAGCAAAATGGGAACTCACTGCTCCCATACAAATATTTTTATGTCCCATGTTGAGACTTTTTCCCGCATTTATGGGAAAATTTATATTGATTGTGAGACAAAGCATATACATTTAGAAACATTTATCTGTTAGGGTGAAAATGATTTAGCTGCATGAAATCTTATTTAATTCTTTCTGTTTTGTATGTTTATCATAGCAACACAGACAGCGCTAAAACCATGACATTATTAAATTTAAGAAAATGAATTATGATATCCAAGGAGATAACATTAAACAGGATATAAAATGAGGGTGGTGCGCTAATCATTATCTAATAAAATACCTTCAAGACATAATTAACCTCAATAATTTATACCAAAAACAATCATGTGCTCATTTTTCACTTTGATGCAAAATATCAGCATTTCATAATTATGATGACAAAGTGAACCAAACACAAAATTTATGAAATAATAATAGGTATCTGAACCAAAACAATATTGTGAATACTGTGATGCCAAAGTGAACTAAAATTTCCTGTGAACACACAAAAAAATGTAAAAAAAAAAAAATCTGTGAATCTTCAAATCATATAGTGATTATAAATACAATCCTCATATATCAAATGGGACTTATTCAATTCCATGCAGTGCTTCTTTATACAATGGTTGTGCTTGAAAATGCCAAAAATTCTCCTCCTGCATATCACCTCTGTGTGCAATGCACACTCATCTGCAGCACAAAGGTTTTGTGCAATAAGAAATCAATCTCACATCCACTTGAGAAATTCCTCAGACTCCGTTAATACCGGTCATTACAGCTCCACGGTTATACAAATAGAACAGGATATCTTATAGTGTATTAACTTAAAATGTATTTGATCACTTAAAGACAATCCAAAACACTCACATTTTGGGTGTGAAAATTGCGCGATGACAATCTTAGCAATCAGTTGGTGGTAAATGCCACAGACAAAGCCTGGCTCCCCGACTCTCCAGCTTTCTACTTCAGATCATAATGGAACAGCTGAGAATGACGCCACTGGCTCCTCCTACGCGTTGCTTCACCTGTCACGTGACTTCATCAGGGTAAGAGCTCAGTGACAGATACCGGAACTTTATACTGCCCGGCTCGTTTACTTTCGTTGCTATATTAATGTTTTTCCCAGTTATTTAATGCAATTCCCAGCTTAATTACCAACCATCTATCTATACAGCTTTCTGTGCAGTCTCTAGCTACCGAATGGGAGTGTTCTGCATAATATTAAAGTTTATAAAAACATGAAAGATACAGGTATTACAAATGACTATTGTAAAAAGGGGGAGAAAAAAAGGGGGAAGGTGAGATGCTACATAGAATAACCCTTCCTCGTTAGGATTCTCCCATCCAATTAAGGGTTATTTAGTTGCCATATTTCCTAAGTGGGGGTGCAACTAATTGTTATTAGTAAGAATCAAAGCAGAGAGAGTGTTCAGTATATATATATATATATATATATCCTCTAAGAGTGCTGATGTGAGCCCCTTATCTACAATTTTTAAAATATACGATCACATTATATGTATTCTTACTAATTTAAGCGACATTTGGATAATAATACTTAGTAGTTTTAAAACAATTTAAATCAAAGTCCATATTCAGGCCTCCGGGCTGGAGAGTACCCAATTCAAAAATCCAATAAGATTCTTGTTTAGTTAATTCAATGGCTTTAATACTACCCCTTCAATTTGGTTTATATCTGTCAATTGATCAGATTTGTAACAATGTAGAGTCTTTGTTATGATGCTACAAAAATGGTCTTGATAGGTTGTGTTTAGGGATGTTCTTTACATGCTCTTTTCTTTTCCACGTTGGTCCTTTGGTTTTGTCAATGTATTATTTTTAACATGGACATTGGAGTACATAAACTACTCCTTCAGTCCTCCGGGATATAAATTATTTTATTGAATATTTTCTTCCTGTAGTAGTAGAGGAACATTTTTTGCATTTTATTCAATTTTTGTTTGTTTTGTGACACGCATAACATCTCTTACAAGGGGAAAAAAACTTTTTCTCTGATAAAAGGTCATGATCTGTTTTTTTGGGGGGTCCACAACATATTTGGCTATAATATTCCAAAGAGTAGGGGCTCGTCGGTATATAAATTTAGGTTGCTGAGGTATTATTGATTAAAGTTATCTGTCTGCTTTCAGGATAGGCTCTTTTTTTTTTTTTCTATTTGTTTATGTTGTATAGGATAGTACAAGATGATTGGTACTTATAATAGAGTTGTTTATTTTTTTTTTTGTTGTGCGATCTTGTATGAGTGTTTCCCGAGGTATATTGGCAACTTCCTGGATACTTTCAGTTATAAATTCACTTTTATATCCTCTTTCAATATATCTATGTCATATTTTGCCTGTTCATGATAGTCATTTATTGCAATTTCTTCGAAGTCTAACCAATTGTCCTTTTGGGATATTAATTAACCATAGTGCAAAATGACAGCTTTCTAATGGTATATACAGTATCTCACAAAAGTGAGTACACCCCCCCCCCCACATTTTTATAAATATTTTATCATCTCTTTTCATGTGACAACACTGAAGAAATTACACTTTGCTACAATGTAAAGTAGTGAGTGTACAGCTTGTATAACAGTGTACATTTGCTGTCCCCTCAAAATAACTCAACACACAGCCATTATTGTCTAAACAGCTGGCAACAAAAGTGAGTACACCCCTAAAAGTGAAAATGTCCAAATTGGGCCAAATTAGCCATTTTCCCTATCCGGTGTCATGTGACTCGTTAGTGTTACAAGGTCTCAGGTGTGAATGGGGAGCAGTTGTATTAAATTTGGTGTTTTCGCTCTCACTCTCTCATACTGGTCACTGGAAGTTCAACATGGCACCTCATGGCAAAGAACTCTCTGAGGATCTGAAAAAAAAATAATTTTTGCTCTTCATAAAGATGGCCTAGGCTATAAGAAGATTGGGAAGATCCTGAAACTGAGCTGGAGCACGGTGGCCAAGACCAAACAGCGTTTTAACAGGACAGGTTCCACTCAGGACAGGCCTTGCCATGGTTGATCAAAGAAGTTGAGTGCATGTGCTCAGTGTCATATCCAGAGGTTGTATTTGGGAAATAGACAAATGAGTGCTGCCAGCTTTGCTGCAGAGGTTGAAGGGGTGGGGGGTCAGCCTGTCAGTGCTCATACCATACACCACACACTGCATCAAATTGGTCTGCATGGCTGTCGTCCCAGAAGGAAGCCTCACCTAAAGATGATGCACAAGAAAGCCTGCAACCAGTTTGCTAAAGACCAGCAGGCTAAGGACATGAATTACTGGAACCATGTCCTGTGGTCTGCTGAGACCAAGATAAACGTATTTGGTTCAGATGGTGTCAAGCATGTGTGGAAGCAACCAGGTGAGGAGTACAAAGACAAGTGTATCTTGCCTACAGTCAAACGTGGTGGTGGGAGTGTCATGGTCTGGGGCTGCATGAGTGCTGCCAGCATTGGGCAGCTACAGTTCATTGAGGGAACCATGAATACCCACATGTACTGTGACATACTGAAGTAGAGCATGATTCCCTCACTTCAGAGACTGGGCCACAGGGCAGTATACCAATATAATGACCCCAAATACACCTCCAAGATGACCACTCCCTTGCTAAAGAAGATGAGGGTAAACGTGATGGACTGGCCAAGTATGCCACCAGACCTAAACCCTATTGAGCATCTGTGGGGAATGTTCAAACGGAAGGTGGAGGAGTGAAAGGTCTCTAACATCCACCTGCTCAGTGATGTTGTCATGGAGGAGTGGAAGTGGACTCCAGTGGCAACCTGTGAAGCTCTGGTGAACTCGATGCCCAAGAGGGTTAAGGCAGGGCTGGAAAATAAAGGTGGCTATACAAAATATTGACACTTTGAGCCCAATTTGGACATATTCACTTAGGGGTGTACTCACTTTTGTTGCCAGCATTTAAGACAATGGCTGTGTGTTGAATTATTTTGAGGGGGCAGCAAATTTACACTGTTATACAAGCTGTACACTCACTACTTTACATTGAAGCAAAGTGAAATTTCATGAGTGTTGTCACATGAAAAGATATAATACAATATTTACAAAAATGTGAGGGGTATGCTCACTTTTGTGAGATACTGTAACTGTTTTGATCTACGCTCTTGAAGAAAGTTTTGGTTGTAATATGCTAATTTTCCAGCTTAATGGTTAAATCAAGAAAATCTATTGTTGAATTGTTAAGTTCCCACGATAGGGTGATATTTTTATTATTCTTATTTCAATTTGTCAGAAATTCGGGTCAAAGTGTTACGGTCTCATCTTTGTTTCCATATTTACCTTTCAGAGTATATTGGTTTTTATATTATTATCTCTTATCAAGAACCAATATATATACTCTTTTAAGATAAATGTGTAACAGCTCTTTTACCCATAGGGATTTTTGCCCAATTATTCATGCGTGTGTATGCATCACCAGATCTCTGGGGGGCGTTTTTTGGTATATGCCCTCGGAAATCGGACATTTTACTTTTTGCATTTTGACCAATATTTTTGCTTTTATGTGAATATACAATTTTGACACATTGAATTTTTTGAATGTTTCTCGTCATTTTTTGGGACCAATGTGCTTTGTATGTTCACATTCTTATACTCAAACACGCATGCTACTGCATGCATATGAACCAGTGAATATATGTTTTTTGTATCGGTTGTATTGGTTGCCTTAGACATTGAACGACAACAATATTTAAATAAAAATGGGTAGGTAATTTTACTTTTAGTTCCATTCTTCCAATTATGCCATTTTTATTCCATGCTTGTCATTCATGATAAACGTTGTATACACATACCTTTTGTGTCAGTCTATGAGAGATCTGGCGATTCACGTGTATGGCATCCGTTTGGTAATTATCGTTTGCCGATGTGGTTGTCGTAGTGTCTATGTGTTTTTTATGTAATGATCATTTTTATAGATACTACATTGGTTACATCAAAATTTGATTTCTCAGGGCTGTATAAGTGGTTTTCTGACTAATCTTCCTAACATCTACAGTGTGGACAAGTTTTGTCCACATTGTCTACGACCGGTTCTTCTTTCTTTCTTCTTTTCTTTTCCTGTTTTTCTTTTTTCTTTATATATATATTTTTATCCTCACTGTTTATTCTTGTTTTCGTTTTTTCTTTTCTCTTTTTTCTTTTATGGCTTCTCTCAGGTTTTTTCTCCACTCGGAAATTCTATTCTGGAGCCCCTCACCTGTGTGAGACCCCTGTGTTGAATAGTACAGTGGCAGGGCAAACAATCAGTTCCAGGAGGCAGGCAAAAAGCATGGTCATTCAACAGGCCGAGATCAATTCACGTGTTAGGCAGAAACATGGTTGGCAGAGGCAGAGGCATAGTCGATAAACAGTCCGGGTCATACACAGAAATAGCAGAAACTGGAAAAATATCTTCACATCATAGTTGATAAACAGTCCGGGTCATACACAGAAATAGCAGACAGTGGAAAATGTCTTTACTATACTAATAGCACCCTACAATACAGAGGCCTGGCTGGGAGGGACATTGGGGACAGTAGTATCGGGTGTCGCAGCGAATTCCTCTACTTGAACATACACAACATTTTTTTTGGTGTCTGCGGTCTGTGTGGGTAGGAGGGAGGAAGTGCCTTTCATGAAGTCTGGCTAATGCATCAGAGCGAATTTGTTCAGGGGGATGGCCATGGGGATAGAGAAGGGCCATGATAACGTCCTCTTGAAATTTTAGATAGGTTAGGGATCCTTGGGTACACTTGGAAAAAATAACATAAGAATTGAACAGGGCTAGCTGAATTATATAAATGGCAACGTTTTTTATACCAGAACAGTGATCTCCTGGTGGCCAAGTAGGGCTGCATCAGCTGGTCGCTCATATCCACCCCCCCCCCCCCCCCATGAATAGGTTATATTCATAAATGCTTTTTGGCTTCTGGATGGGACCTCGTCTTGTCTGAAGTTCCACCAGGGTGTCGTTGTGTATTGTGGAAAGGATGTAGACGTCCCTTTTATCTCTCCACTTCAGAGCAAGTACCTCTTCATTACGCATACTGGCCTTTTCCCCCCAATTTAATTTTTGGGTGACTAATCTCTGTGGGAAGCCCTTGCGGTTGGACCGTGCTGTCCCGCAGACCATAGGCTTTTTCAGGTAGAGATGGCGGAAAAGTGGGAGACTTGTGTAGAAATTGTCTACATATAGGTGGTAACCCTTCCCAAACAGTGGTTCTATCAGCTGCCAGAGGATTTTGCCACTTGTCCCCATATAGGTAGGGCACCCAGGGGGGTTTAGCTGACTGTCCTTTCCCTCATAAATTTGGAAATCATAGATGTAGCCCGTGGCCCTATCGCATACCTTGTAAAATTTTACCCCATATTTGGCCCGTTTACTTGGGAGGTATTGTTTTATTCCAAGCCTTCCGGTGAAATGGACTAGGGATTCAGCCACACAAATATTTTTATCAGGGGTAAACATTTGCTTGAAGCTGGAGCAAAAAAAATTGATTAGGGGCCGAATTTTTAATAATTTATCGTAATTTGGATGATTTCGGGGGAGGCATTGGGCATTGTTGTTGAAATGTAAAAATCGCATTATCATTTCGTAACGGGTTCTGGGCATCAAAGGGGAGTAGACTGGCATATGATGGCAAGGTAGGGTAGACCAGTAGGAATGGAGTTAATTTATTTTGTCAGACCCATGTTGAGGGTCAGTCCAAGAAATATTTAAATTCTTCCATGGTGAGGGGTTTCCAAACAAAAGGGCGGGCAAAGTATGAATCAGGATTGCTGGCAATATGTTGGCTGGCATACGCAATGTAGTTCAGCAGATCATCAGTGAAAAACGAATGAAAATAATAAAGTGGGGTTACATTATCCGATTGGATTTGAGGGCCTGGCTGTGCTGTAAAAGGGGGAATTACAAGTTCTGCTGAAGTATCGGGCAGCCATGTAGGATATAATAGAACATCCAGGAGCCTAGTATGGGCCCTGCCTTGTTGTGGGTGGGACGCCCCGTTACCAGTAGCTGGCCTGTCATGTAGGAATGTTGCCCTGATTACGCTTGCGCTTGCCACTGCACAAGGACTTGCAGAACTTCTGGTAGATGCCTGCGTATAATCCTGGATGTGGAGTGCTGCGCTGCTGGTGGATGCCTCAGGAGTTGTCGCGCTGCTGGTGGATGCCTGAGGATGTGTTGCGCTGCTGGTGGAAGCCTGCGCCTGCTCAAACCTCCTGAGCCTCTTTGTTAGGATTCTGTCATCCTCCGTTTCCATTTCAGAGCCACTGCTTTCTACTGGCTCATACTCGCTATCCGAGTCTGACGGAGAGAGTTCCCCGCTACTCTCATCCGACATACTCTGCAGAATATGGAGAGCCTCCTCGCAGCTATAAAATCTTTTAGCCATGTGGACAGATGTGCACAGACGTTGAAGTGAGATGCGGCAGATGTTCACTGGGACAGGTGTGTCAGATCACGGACAGGTGTGGCAGATCACGGACAGGTGTGGCAGATCACAGACAGGTGACGATGTGTGCCAGATGTGTTTGGACAGATGTGCGCTGGATGATCACAGACAGATGTGCGCTGGATGATCACAGACAGATGTGCGCTGCATGATCACGGACAGATGTGCGCTAGATGATCACGGACAGATGTGCGCTGGATGATCACGGACAGATGTGCGCTGGATGATCACGGACAGATGTGCGCTGGATGATCACGGACAGATGTGCGCCTGATGATCACGGACAGATGTTTATATCGGTGTTGGGGACACTGTGTTTTGGGGACACTGTGTTTGGGGACACTGTTTGGGGACACTGTGTTTTGGGGACACTAGCAGGGTGATCAGTGTGTAATTGGCAAAAAAAATGCTTCAAACTCACTGATCCCCTGGCTGCAGCACAGATCTTCTCTTCTTCTCCTCACTGACAGGATCTGTGTGAGGAGAAGAATAGATCAAAGCCGTTACAACGGCTGTATTTACATTACATGACGGCTGTGATTGGACACAGCCGTCATGTGATCAGGAGGGCCAATCACAGGGCCCTCCTGCCGCAGCTTGTTGCTATGTGTCCGAGGGACACAGGTACATCGAGACCGCGCCGCTGCGCGTGGCAACGGCGGTGCAATCTCTCTCCTTCTGCAGGACGTTCCGGAACGTCCGGTCAGAAGGACGAGACTCCCACCCGGCCGTATATGTACAGTGGCCGGGTGGGAGGTGGTTAAGAGACATACAAACATGAATCAACTTCATGCATCTGTGTTTACAACACAGATGCATGGATCTATATATGTACATCTTTACCATGTTTACCATCTGGTAATATTCTTCTCTCTTTGCATATTTTCTTCTTTTTTATTCTATTTCTTTCATTTTTCATTTTCTATATATATTCAATCTTTATATATTTTTTTACTCTTTTCTTCTTTTTCTTCATTCATGTGGAGGGTTATTTTCTTCTCTTTTCTCTAGCATGGAAATCTGCCTGTTTTACTCTTGTATGCAATTACTCCTTTATGGCTTGCAACCTTGCACTTAATTAACGGAAATTGATTTTAGGTTGCAGTTTACTATTTAGGCAGCATCTCCACATGTACCCTCAAAGCTATGACTAAGCGAATGTAATTTCGTGAAACGCGTCAACTATGTCTGTCCCCTGTGATTTTTGTTATTATGGATTTTTGACATAATCAACGGATTTTATTCATCTTTACTTTCAATTTGGAGTGCGGTTGCCTAAACTTCTATTTACACAGTTACGGTCTCCTTTCCATATAATGATCACTTCATCTATGAAGCGTTTGTACAAGATAAATTTGTTTTGGAGGGTTGTGATTGTTTCTTTCTCCCATTTTGCCATGAAGAGATTGGCAACACTTGGTGCGTATTTGGCTTCCATGGCTATGCCTTTTATTTGTCTAAAGTATTCGGAATTGTGCCAGAAGTAGTTGTGTTGAAGGCCATATTCAAGGCACTGGAGTAAAAACCTCTTTTGTTTGGTTTTCAGATCACTCATATTGTCCAAAGCCCACTTTGAAGCATCAATTGCCTCATCATGGTTCATAATGCTGTAGTTCTCAACTCCGGTCCTCAGGACCCACTAACAGGCTAGATTTTAAGTATCACCTTGGGGAGATGCAGACTAGAATACTGCAATCACTGAGCAGCAAAATATATCACCTGTGATGTATTTCAGTTATCTTGCAAACCTGGCCTGTTAGTGGGTCCTGAGGCCCAGAGTTGAGAACCACTGCTGTAGAGGGAAGCCACATCCGCTGTTGGTAATGTTTACCCTTGGTCTCCTATTTTTAGTTGTTCCAAAATCTGTATGAGATGCTTCGTATATTTTCAGATATGTGTTTTAGTAACCAATGGTTGAAGATACCAATCAATATAGTCTCCTTTTCTAGCATTAACCGATTGAATTCCATTAACTATTGACCTACCTTATTTTTGTGTATTTTTAGGACCAGGTATATGACTTGTACTCTACATATGCTTGGAAGTAGATATTTACTTTATCATTAAGGATTTTCTTCTTGTGACCCTGCTGGATCAGACCCTCAAGGTCTTTCTTATAGTGCTTAGTTGGATTACTTTGTAATTTTAAGGTATGTACTGGTATCACCTATTTTTTTTTGCCATTTCCTCGTTCTAAGCTTGTTTGGACAATACCACAATTCCTCCTCACTTGTCGGCTAGTCTTATTACAATATTTTTCCTATTTTCTAGGCTGTGGATACCCCTCTTAATTTCTTGAGAATTTGACATTTTTTTGACTTTAAGGTTTTCCAAATCTTGTGTCACCATTCTGTTAAACACTTCCACACGATCTTTATCACGATTTATTGGGTTGAATAATGATCTATTTTTTAACTGGGTATATATTATATGTTGAACAGACCAAATATGAGGAAAATTGAAGAGAGCAGTGATATATTCCTAATATTGAGTGTTTTTGTATATTTCTGTGAGTCTACATAGACTTGAAATGTATTCATGTTTTTCTTGGGGGCAAATTTAAGTCCTCAATCCAATACTTTAAGTTTCTTTCGTAATTTCGACCCCACTGATGTTAAATACTCCCTCTCCTATCACTTTTTCTTTTGGATTTTCTGCCCACTTCTACATCCCCTCTTTCTGGGGACCTTCTTTGGTCTGTTCATCTCTCCTGGGATTTCTCTTTTCTCTGGGGATCTCTCTTCTGATTGGGGTCCTGTTTTATCTGTCTGGAGTTCACTCGTCTGATTGGAGATCTCTGGCTTCTGTCGGAGGATCTCTCCGTCCTCCTCCTTTGTTCTAAAAAAAGGTTTGGGGGGGTTCTTCGTCATAGCGATGTTTAATCGGATCAAATCTATTGTGAGTGGGTACTGGACACCATCTTCGTTGATTATAATAATTATTACGCTGATTGTTAGTGTGATTAATTACCCTGATTTCCCCACTGTTGTCGTGGTGATTTATACCAAGGTTTTGTATTGCCTTTGTTAGCCCACCAGGGCTTTAGTATTCTGGGCCCTTGTTGATAATGGGGGGCCTTGGTAGTGGCTTTGTCCAGCCTGATGATTCCTTGATTGATCATTATGTCCTAGATTGGGTTGATTGTTGGTTTGCCTGTTGATGGTTCCTATATTGTTCTCTCTGGGTTCTCGATATTCTATTATCCATATGTCTAGGTGGGATTGTTGTTGGGGTAGTTCTCACCCCAAGAGAGGTTATCCTCTTGATTTTTTTGTTGCCATTTGAAGACTGTTTCATGTTTATAGTCATTTGTATCACGTATTTTCTTCTTTTTCCTATATTGCACCTCTGCATCTTTTTGTTCCAGGACTTTATTTAGCTGAGTAGTTAATGTGCTAAATTGAGGTGTGTCCTTTAATGGTTCTATTAACTTCTTATACTCAGATAGTTGTAGTTCAATTTTTTTCATTTTTTTCTTTATTAAAAATTGTAATCTCTCCAATCATTTTGTGTTAAAAAACTGAAACCATTCTTCCACAGATTCCTTATCTGTTATTCAATCACTTATAGGGACCTCCCACCTTCGTCTTCTGGGTATTATTTTTTTATTTTAAATATTGTTCATGTGAGCTCAAATCCCACCATAGATTGATCTTCTTTTCCATGGCAACGCTTCCTTAATATACAAAGTCACCCGTATTGTGTGTATCCATTGTATTAAAAACATCAATATTAACCTCTCTATTTTCTAAAAGTTGGAACACTTCCATGGATGTAACACCAATATAATAAGAAAGGTAAGTCTAAGGAATATACTATACGCTATACAATTAAAGTAAACGAGCCAGAGCTTTATACTTCCCGACTCGTTTACTTTAGTTGCTATAGTAAACTTTAATATTATGCAGCACACTCCCATTTGGTAGCTAGAGATTGCACAGAAAGCTGTATACGTTATAAACGTTACTATAGCTATTAAAGTAAATGAGCTGGGCAGTATAACGTTTGTTTATTTGTCATTTGTCACTGAGCTCTTATCCTGATGAAGTCAGGTGACAGGTGACGCAATGCGTAGGAGGAGCCAGCAACGTCGTACTCAGCTGTTCCATTGCGATCTGAAGTAGAAAGCCGGAGAACTGGGGAGCCAGGCTTTGGTTGTGGCATTTACCACCAACTGATTGTTAAGATTGTCATTGCGCAATTTTCACAGCCAACATCTGAGTGTTTTGGATTGTCTTTATGTGATCAAATACATTTGAAGTTTTTACACTAGGAGATATTCTCTTCTTTTTGTATAACTGGGGAGCTGTAATTACCGGTATTAAAGGAGTCTGAGGTATTTCTCAAGGGGATGTGAGATTGATTTCTTATTGCACAAAGCCTTTGTGCTGCAGGTGAGCGAGCATTGCACACAGAGGTGATATGCAGGTGGATAATTTTTGGCACTTTCAAGCACAACCATTGTATAAAGCACTGAATGGAACATTTTTCACATTTGATATGAGGGTTGGATTAAGAAGAACTATATGAATTGAAGATTCATTGATTTTTTTTACATTTTTTTTTGTGTGTTCACAGGAAATTTTAGTTTACTTTGGCATCACAGTATTCACAATATTGTTTTGGTTCACATACCTATTTTTATTTCATCAATTTTGTGTTTGGTTCACTTCGTCATCATAATAATGAAATGCTGATATTTTGCATCAAGGTGGAAAATGAGCACATGATTGTTTTTGCTATAAATTATTGAGATTAATTATGTTTTGAAGGTATTTTATTAGTAAATGATTAGCGCACCAACCTTATTTTATATCATTGTATCTTATCAAGTTTTATGAGTACTTTGAAACTGGTGGTAACAGGAATTCACTATTTATATACGCTTGTCACATTAGATACCATTGCAGCGCACCTTTCAAATTCCTATTCTGAATTCTCACCAGATACCTAGGTCTGAATTCTCACCAGATACCTTTTTTGGGTTATATTTTTCCCTTTCACTTACTTTTCATTCTTTTATTTTCTCACTTAGAGAGTAATTTACTAATTGATCGCTTTGATAATGATATTTTTAGTTTCCAATGGTTTTTAACCACTTTAAAGATTTGGCTGCTCAATGACCAGGCCACTTTTTTAAGTTTGGCACTGCGCGAATTCAACTGACAATTGCGCGATTATGCAATGCTGTACTCAAACAAAATTTACGTCCGTTTTTCCCCACAAACAGAGCTTACTTTTGGTGGTATTAAATCAACTCTGCGTTTTTTTTTTTTTTTTTTTTTGCAATATTAATAAAAAAAGAGCAAAAATTTTTCAGAAAATTGACATTTTTTACTTTGACTGTTAAAAAATATCCAATATATTCAATTTATGTCATATATTTAGGCCAAAATGTATTTAGCTACATGTCTTTGACTAAAAAAAAATCTCAATGAGCATATTTTTATCCACTTTAAGAACAGAAGATTTTATCCCCTTACTGACCAGGCCATATTTTGCGATTTGGCACTGCGTTATTTTAACGGACAATTGCGCGGTCGTGCAACGCTGTACTCAAATTAAATTTACATCCTTTTTTTCCCCACAAATAGAGATTTCTTTTGGTGGTATTTGATCACCTGTGTGAATTTAAATTTTTGAGAAAAAGAGCGACAATTTTGAAAAAAAAAAAAATATTTTCACTTTCTGATATATAACATTCCCAAAAAAAAAATTTATAAATCAAAATTTGTTAACATTTTAGGCCAATTTGTTTTCTGCTACATATTTTTGGTAAACAAATCGCAATAAGCATATTTTGATTTAAAACAGGTGCATATCATCTTAATAATGTCAAGAACAGTATATATAAGCAGCGCTAAATCATGGCATATAGGTAATCATGACATTAAAGTCCAGATAAAAGTTCATAGGGACAGTGGTAGAAAAGTCTCTTGTGGAATCACAAGGGGGTTAATCACCAGTGCTGGAGCCGGAAAAAAAAATTGCTCAATCCCTTCACCTCACCGCGTGCATCACTCCCCAAGGAAACACACTTACCAGATACTGGCAAAACAAATCGCCCAACAGATCCACTGATAAATCCGGACCAAGAAATCTCCAAGATCCACTTGTAGAAAAGAACATATACCGCTGATCATCCAAACATGCAGCACTCCAGCGTAGTGCATAGGAAAGATAAAGATAGGGGCACATAGAGCAGTATTGCCAAAAGCATATTTTGATGGTTTGCGCAAAAGTTATTTACTAACTACGGGAAAGATTTGTCATTTTTATTGTTTTTTTTTTCTACTAGTAATGGCAGCGATCTGTGATTTTTTTGCAGGACTGCGACATTGCGGCGGACAGATCCGACCCCTAACTGACATTTTTGACACTTTTGGGGGGACCAGTGACATTACTACAGTAATCAGTGCTAAAAATATGCACTGTTATTGTAATAATGACACTGGCAGGGAAGGGGTTAACACTGTTGGTGATCAAGGGGTTAAATGTATGACTGACGTGTGTGGGGGGAGGGGGTTCTGTGACAGAGACAGAGATCGCAGGTTCAGCTATGCTGAATCCTGTAATCTGTTCCTGTCTGTCACAGAGAGGACCTGCCCGCTGTGTTTACACAAGCGGGCGGATTTTCTCACTCTTTCCCCGACGATCAGGGAAGAGAGGCGGTGATCGCCGCCTCTCCTCCTCCGGCCCGACTCCCGCTTTGTCTAAACACAGCGGGAGCGAGCTTCCAGCGGCGCACGCCGCCAAGACAGCTAGGAGTCCAGCGACATAGGTCTACATCGCTGGACACAGGGCTGCCACTGTGCCGCAGTAGCAGCACAATGAGCAGTCCTAAAGTGGTTAATGAGAATTTTGAGTTGAAAAAGTAGACCTCAGCAGGTACGAAAACTAAACATAGGGTACATTAGTTGTGCATCAAAATACAACAAGAAGCTGTTCACCTAAAAAAAATTTAAAAGAAACATTGTATGGTCAATATGAATTACGCTATGCATAGAACTCACAAAGGTCCGGCCTGATACACAACAAAGGTATACCCTCTCCTGCCTAATCATTATGAAGCTCTCCCCCCATCAGCTTATCGTAGGGGGGAGAGATGGGGATGATGCTGTAGTGTACTGATAAATAATCAGCCCCTCGATTAGGGCCTTACGAATGAGAAACCAATGGGGATGAACTGCTTCCCCGTCACCCCCATCTTGCAGCATATCCCCAGTATACAAAAATGGGCACATAGTGTACCATAAATTACTTCACACGGCCAAGTAGCCTCCAAGAGCAAGAAAGGAGAGAAGAAGAAAAAGAGTGCAAGAAAAAAGTAGAGGGACAAAAAGGGCAATTTCATAATTTAAGACAGACGAAGGGCGTTCATTCACCAAGATCCAGGACAGTTTAGATTTAACCAGACCGAACTGGATTGAAGGAGACCTCCACAATCTGGCAACAGCAATTCTAGCCACCATAAAGATAAATGTCACAAACCGACTCCTGTATCTCGGAGTCACCTCCACCGGTCTACACAGAAGTTCCTGAATTGGTGACTTGACAAGGTTCACCTGGGTGAGCGAATAAATAAAGTTATAGGTACAGATCCAAATTTCCTTCCTTTTGGGCATTTCCACTAAATGTAAAACATTGTGCTTTCCATACCACATCCTCTAAAGCACAGCGGAGAGGCTCCCAGGACACACAATGTCACTCTCACTGGCACCATATACCATCTTAAAAATACTTTGTAATTTGCTTCAATTAGTGAAGTGTCGATAAGCGATTTAGACGCACATTGTGCCAACTTACTCCAGTCCCCCGCTTCCCAATTCTCATTTATATCATTTTCCCATTTATTCATATAGAACTGCTTAGTGGACGTGGGATGCAGCTCAGAATATATTTTAGAAATGTGACCAGTGTGTTTGTCAAAGTTTCTGCAAACATATTCTGTAGAGGTGGTTAAATCAGAAGTTCTATGTAATACAGCCAGAAAGTGAGCTATCTGGCTATAGCGATAGGATTCTAAATTAGGAAGCCGATATTTTTATTGCAGGAATGATTTAGACAGGACACCCCTGTGGTCACACAGATCCGCAATACATAATAAACCCTTATTAGTCCACCAGGTAAAACCCTGAGGATGGAGATCCGGGGTGAATGTAGGACTGCCAAATAACGAGGCCATGGGGGCATGAGGAGACTTGAATCCATATGTTGTCAGTCTATCCCATAAATTTAATGAGAACGACAGAGTGGGGAACAACATTGTTGCTCTGTCTTTAGCGCTCAGCCACATCAGATGGCTGATGTCACTAGATGGATAATGGTCACTAGATGGATAATGAGATGATTCAAGAGCCATCCATAGCGGATGGGGCTGTCACGTGTGAAAACAGATCAGCTGTGACAGTTGAGCAGCTTGATAATATTTATGCAAATCTGATACTCACAGTCCCTCCCCCTTATTTTAGGAGTATGCAGGGTTTGTTTATTCACCCTGGGTCTCTTATCTTACCATATGTATCGCAATATTTTCCTTTGGAACAGCTTCAAGTCCGACATCTTAATCGAAATCGGAAGGGTCCTAAACAAGTATAATATCCTAGGCAGGACATTCATTTTAATTTAATGCAGTTGACTGAACCATGAGGGAGGATTATTGGGACACCTGTTAAGATCTCCCAACAATTTTTTATATAGTGGTGGTAAATTCTTTTGATACACTGTGGAAAGAGATGAAGTTAGAAAAATACCCAGGTATGGAGGAGTATCTGAATGCCATTGGAAGGGAAATGAGTCTTGTATGGTACAGACAGTGTGGGCCTCTGGGGATAGGTTAAGAGCTAGGAATTCTGAATAGTTAATCCTTAGACCCGAGATTGAAGTAAAGCATCGCAACACCTTAATAATGAAGGCACCTTAGGTAATGAAGTGACTGGGGATGAGAGGAGCATTAAAATGTCATCTGCAAATAAGGCGCACTTGTGCTTCCAATCTCCACAATATATTCCTTAAATATAAGGAGTGTTTCTGGGCCAATATGAATTAAAGTGGAGATAGGGGGAAACCCTGTCTTGTACCCCTATGTATCTCAATGGGTTGAGAACTATATCCCTTAATGGAAAGACGGGCCGTGGATTCGCTATGCATTGCCTTTAAGATAGTCAGGAAGTTTGAGCCAGTATCTTCCTAACTTAAAAAAAAAAGGTAGTCCCATGAAAGAGAGTCAAATGCCTTATGAAGGTCCAAGGATAACAGCATGCCCCTCCGAATCCCCTGTTGGAATGCAAGGCAGAGATAATGTCTTGCTGAAAAAAATATTTTAAGCAATAGACAGCATGGATTCATGAAAGACAGAAGTTGTCAAACAAACCTGATTTCTTTTTATGAGGAGGTAGTAAAACCTTGGACAGAGGGGTGGCTGTGGATGTAGTATACTTGGATTTTGCAAAAGCGTTTGACACAGTTCCCTACACACGGCTAATGTGTAAGGTAAAGTCTACATGCTTGGAAAGATTTGTTTGTAAATGGATAGAAAATTGGCTAAAAGATAGAATTCAGAGAGTAGTGGTTAAGGATTCTTACTTTGAATGGTCTACAATTATCATTGGTGTACCCCAAGGTTCAGTGTTGGGATTCTTACTTTTTAATATCTTTATAAACAATATAAGGTCTGGGATTGAAAGTACCATTTCAGTCTTTGCAGATGACACCAAGCTTTGCAGTGGAATAACTTCCTTACAGGATGTCTCCAACTTACAAGCTGACATCAATGCACTGTTTCATTGGGAAACTACGTGGCAAATGAGGTTTAATGTTGATAAATGTTAAGTTATTCCCTTGGGAGCTAAGAATATGCATGCATCATACATACTAGGGGAAGTAGAACTGGGGGAATCCATAGCTGAGAAGGATCTGGGTGTTCTGTTAGATCCTAAGCTTAATAATAGCATGCAATGCCAAGCTGCGTTATCGAAAGCAAGCAAAGTCCTTTCTTGTATTAACAGAGGCATAGACTCCAGAGAGAGAGATATCATTTTGCCCCTGTACAAATCATTAGTAAGACCTCATCTGGAATATGTAGTTAAGTTTTGGGCACCAGTTCTTAAAAAGGATATTGGGGAACTGAAGAGAAGGGCAACCAAACTCATAAGGGGCATGGAGGAGCTCAGCTGTGAGAAAAGATTAGATGAACTGAATTTATTCTCTCTTGAGAAGGAGATTAAGGTGGATATGATCTTCATGTATAAAAATACATAAGGGGTCCATATAGTGAACTTGGTGTTGAGTTATTCACTTTAAGGTCAACACATAGGACAAGGGGGCACTCTTGACGTCTAGAGGAAAACAGATTTCGTCTTCAAATACGGAAAGGTTTCTTCACCGTAAAAGCTTTGAAAATGCGGAAAAGACTACTTCCGAAGGTGGTTCTGGCTAGCTCACTAGATTGCTTTAAAAAAGGCCTGGATTCTTTCCTGGGTGTACATAATATAAATGGGTATTAATATTTATAAGTAAAGTTGATCCAGGAAATATCTGATTGCCTCTCGGGGATCAGGAAGGAATTTTTTCCCCTGCTGCAGCAAATTGTATCATGCTTTGCTGGGTTTTTTTCGCCTTCCTCTGGATCAACTGCGGGTATAGGATTGTGTATATGGGATTGTATGGTTGGGTTTTCTTTACTGTTTTTTGTTTTTTATTGGTTGAGCCAGATGGACTTGTGTCTTGTTTCAACCTGACTAACTGTGTATACTATGTATAATGTCAATCAGCCTTCTAGTTTGGTCCGGTGCCTATCTGTTGGTCCGGATGAATGTATTTGGATATGAAGGTGTTCAGATGGGAGACTAGGATCTTTGTCATTATTCTGAGATCTACATTTATAAGTATGAATGGGCGGTGGTTTGACCAGTTTCCATGGTCCTTACCCGGTTTAGGAATGACATTGATAAAGGCTTTATTTCCATATGGCGACAGAGAACTACAAACCTTTTCGCAATTCATTAACAAAGGAGCATAGGTGGGGGGTCAAAATGTCAGTGTATTTGCATTAATAATGTCCAGGTAAAACCTTCCGGACCCGGCGCTTTCGATGGGTTAAGGTTTTTGATAACTATCATGACCTCGCCCCCTGTAAACTCGCTATATATTAGTTCTGCATGAGCACGCTCTATTTGAGAGAGAGGGAAGTCTTGAAAGAAATCTTCAGCTGAAAATGGTTCAGGAGATGTGTAAAAATTATAAAATTCCCTCACAATAAGTTGTGGGTTCTGGGTAGGTTTGCCATTCTGCAGTCACAATTTAGGCATAGTAGAATTAAAGGGTCTGGGGGCTAGTCTTGCCAAAAGTGTGTTGGGTTTATCACCCGTTGTATAGTATTGATGTCTGGACCAACAAATATATTTTTCCGATTTTGTTGTTAAGCTCAAATTCAAGGCCGTTCGTGCAACGTTGAGTAGATTGGATCTCTGTTCTGTGGCGAGTCATTGTAACTCCTCATTCTGTTGTTTAATTGCATGTTCGTGGGTACGTTTAGCTCTAGATGCAATTTGTATTAATTTACCGCGAATAATTGCCTTATGAGCAGCCCAATTAGTATTAGAAGTATCTAATGAGGTATTTTCTGTAAAGTATTGACGAATGGCAGTTTCCACTTCTTTGAAAATAGTGGGATCATTGAGGAATAAAGCATTAAGGCGCCACGAGGATGGACGTGATTTAGTCCAAAAATCCAACGCCATCTGCACTGGGGAATGGTCTGACCATGGAACAGCAGCAATTTTGGCTGAGGAAATAAATGGAAGCAATGGAGAAAGTGTTAATAAGTGATCTATACTTGAATGTGTTTTATGTACGTGGGAATAAAACGTGTAATCCCGCACTGTAGGGCGGATTTCTCTCCAAACGTCTATGAGGTCAAAAGAGTGTAGTAGTCTTGCCAAATTACTGCTTTGTTTGGGGGTGTGTTTTAAAGTTGCTCTCTCTGTGTTGGATCTGTCCAGAATTTGGTCAAGAGAAGTGTTGCGGTCTCCACCTAAGAAAACATGACCTGTCACATGAGGCATCAAGACCAACATAGAGCGAAAGAAGGATGTCTGTCCCTTGTTGGGTGCGTAATAGATTAGAGTGACTGCCTGCTCATTTGTTTTCCCTGCCACCATAAGGTATCTTTCGTCTTTGTCTTTAATAACTTCATCAGGTGTGAAAGGGACTCTTTTAGCAAAACAAATCGCCACTCCACGTTTCTTATCTGAGGCATTTGATAAATAGAGAGTAGGGTATCTAGCGTTTAAGTATTTGGGCGTAGAGGTAAGCGAAAAAGTGCTTCTCCTAAAGTAGTAAAATGTCAATGCCCAATTTGTGGTAGTATTGAAAGGCCTTTGTCCATTTGGTTGGAGAATCAGGACCCTGGACAATGTGTCTCCTGATTTTAAATTTAGAGGTGGGAGCGTTCAGCATAATGGTTTGGTGGACTGAAGTCGCCTGTTAAGGGACCCATGCTTCACATACTTGAACCAATGGATCTGTCGTATTGCAGTCATTCCTGGACTGAAGAGTGCACTAGAATAAAGAAAAGCTCAGAAAATGGAGAAAAGAAGAAAGTTAGTGTGGGAAGGTTGAATGCCTTCCATTTACATATATTTAAACATTTGAAATGTAACAATCAGAAACACGTAGATGAGCTGTAACTCAGCTACTACTTAGGAGAAAACCCCCATATGTTTGAGTGAAGTTGCCGCTACCCGCGAGCAGGAGGCAAGTTCACTAAAGGTGGCATGCGATTCCACCTCAGCTCTTCTATCCTATCATCCAGAAGAGGATAAAACTGAGAAGCAGGAGGGATAGTAGGGCATTGGCAGGTAGAACAATCATAATATTCGTCAGAAAACGTAAGCAGTAAATAAAATCAAATGTAGAAGGAGAACTCGTTACAAGTTCATATGTGACAATGGCATAAAAAAGAATATGCAATTAGTTATAGTAGCCCTGGACCGCCTCGCACACAGAACATGGCCACGGAGTGAGGGAATCCAAACAACCCCCCATATTCCCGTATGTTCATAATGCCATAGTGATTGCAGTCACTCCAGACATTGCGTGTCGACCAGTCGGTCATGGCTACAGGCCCAGGGTTATTTAAAGAGAAAGAAAAAACAAAAAAATTGATATGCCCTCGCAAATAGAGGGGAACCATCGGGGAGACAACTGGTCTCAGAAAAGAAAACATTCAACTGAGCCCTCAAAAATAGTCTTGGAGTCTATCAAGTGGTAGGCAAAGGTCTCCCAGAGGCGGATCATTTCTGTTGGGACCACAGAGGGGAGATTGGACGATCCATAGCTTGTGGCAGTTTGGAGTTGGGAGATTCTCTCGAAATCAGGCCCAGGTCCAAGAGCAGCTCCTCTCCTGATTGAAAATTGATGAAGGAATGTGATTTTCCTTTTTTAAGTAAAAGCGAGGCGAAAAGGAAATGACCATCGATACTTGATTTGGTGATTAATTAGGTGGGTCAGCATTTCAGTTTCAGTGCTCGCCGTTTTTGGATCATCACTTGAGAGATGTCTGCAAAAATTTGGACAGCGCGACCAAGAACTTTAAGGGTCACTTCTGGATCTTCTTTCATCTGTGTGGACCTTTTTTTGGTGTTTCTTTTATCTTGAAGTCACTGGAATCTCACTGGACTATCTATACTATCTATACTCTATACTTATATACAAATATATTTTTGGTGGCAGTGTTTTGGAATTTTATTGTTCACTTATTTGATTGATCACTTATACACATGTCACTGTTTTGGATGATATATGTGCGCAGCTAACAGTTTATATCATTTTGCACTGTTATTTTTCAGTTATATTTATTTAAGTTGCAGCACTGTGATCTATTCACTTTCATCATCTTTTTCATGTTTGCTCATATATTGATTTCACATTATATATTGATATCAATATTATTTTTGGAGTAATATTGCTTTTGAGCGCGAGAGCTCCCACTATTTATTTACTATTAAGCACATGCCTGGGAATTTTAATGAGAGGTGGCTGCAGTTGGCAGGACTCTGCATTATGTCCTGGGCTGTTGCAGAATGTCTGACAGCCCCCTTGTAGTAGGGGTATGCCTAGTGACATTTAAAACAGCTGGAGAGGTGCTGGAGAGAGGAGGGGGAGTTCACGATAAGAAAGATCAGTGCTACACAATGAGCCTGAAACAGCTATTGAGATATTGGGGAGAGAAGAGCAAATTCAGGACACAGGATCAGAAATATACAGAGCATTTTGAACAGCTGACTAAGTGCTGAGGAGATTTACATAGTTTTACATAGATTTACATAGTTGGTGAGGTTGAATAAAGACAAAAGTCCATCCAGTTCAACCTGTGTAGATGTGTGTGGCTGTAATCATCTTGCATACCCCTGAATGCTCTGATCCTTGAGATGTACGTCTAAGAGTCTTTTGAAAGCCACCATACTACCCGCAGAAACCACCTCATGTGGTAGAGAATTCCACAATCTTGTAGCCCTAACAGTAAAGAACCCCCCACGTTGCCTGAGGTTAAAACGCTTCTCCTCTAATCGCATTGTATGCCCCCGAGTTCTCATGCAATCCCTTCGACTGAACAGCTTTTTTTCTAAGCCTAGATCCCCATTTAGATATTTAAAAATTGCTATCATGTCCCCCCTCAGGCGTCTCTTCTCCAGGGAGAATAAATCAAGCGATTGCAGACGCTCCTCATAATCAAGGTCCTCCAATCCCCTAATTAGTTTAGTTGCCCTTCTCTGGACTCTCTCCAGCTCCAACACATCCCTTCTGAGGACTGGTGACCAGAACTGGACCGAATACTCCAGATGAGGTCGGACCAGAGTTTTATAAAGTGGAAGGATTATAGTTTTATCTCTGGAATACATCCCTTTCTTTATGCATGCTAATATTCTGCTAGCCTTGGCAGCTGCCGCTTGACATTGCATGCTGTTGCCTAGTCTATCATCAACCAAGACTCCCAGATCCTTCTCCATTTTTGATTCTCCCAAGGGTTCCCCTCCTAACGTGTATTGTGCTTTTATGTTTCTAGTCCCCAAGTGTAAAACCTTACATTTCTCCACGTTAAACCTCATTTGCCATGTCTTTGCCCACTCCGTTATTTTGTCCAGGTCATTCTGTAGGATATCTGCTTCATGCTGTGCTGTTATTGTCCTGCCTAATTTTGTGTCATCTGCAAAAACTGATATTGAACTACTGATCCCGTCCTCAATGCTGTTTATGAATAAATTGAACAAGGTTGGTCCTAGGACTGAGCCTTGGGGGACCCCGCTTACTACCTCAGACCAGTCTGAGTATGTGCTGTTTATTACCACCCTTTGGATACGCCCTTTTAGCCAGTTCCGTATCCAAGAGCAAACCCTGCTGTCGATACCTGCAGACCTTATTTTATAAATTAAGCGCTTATGGGGAACTGTATCAAACGCCTTAGCAAAATCTAGGTACACCACATCCACTGGTCTGCCCCTATCTAGCTCACAGCTCACCTCCTCGTAGAATGTTAAGAGATTGGTTTGACAAGAACGCCCATTTGTAAACCCGTGCTGGTTACTACTGATGATGCTGTTGTTCTTAGCAAACTCTACGATATAGTCCCTTATCATCCCCTCCAGAAGTTTACATACTACTGATGTCAGACTGACAGGCCTATAGTTTCCCGGTATATGCCTCTGACCCTTTTTGAATATCGGAATCACGTTAGCTTTCCTCCACTCCCCTGGTACATCTCCTGTCCTAATACTGTCCGCAAAGATCAGGAACAGTGGTCTGGATATAACCTTACTGAGTTCCTTGAGTACTCTCGGATGTACGCCATCCGGGCCTGGTGATTTGTTTGTGTTGAGTTTATCCAGCCTTTCCCTGATTTCCCCCTCTGTTTGCCATAGTGGCAAGTCCTGTGTATTACTACTAACTATACAGTCATGGTCAGTGTACCCCTCCGATTCCTGTGTAAAGACTGATGAGAAAAAGGCATTCAGTACGGTTGCTTTTTCAGTGTCCTCTGTAACCATCCTCCCATCATTGTTAATTATGTGTGCAATATGCTCTGCCCTAGTTTTTTTGCTGTTGATATACTTAAAGAATTTCTTTGGGTTTTTTTTGCTATCCTCCGCTATTTGTCTCTCAAAGTCTATTTTAGCCATCTTGATTTTGTGTTTACACTTCCTATTTGCCTCCTTGTATTGGTCGAAAGCCAATACTGTGCCCTCTGATTTATATTTCCTGAAGGCCAATTTTTTTCCCCTAATAAGTTTTTTAACGCTCCGGTTTAGCCAGCCAGGTTTGGCTTTGTCCCTTCTAAATTTATTTCCCATAGGAATGCACTGCAAGATGCCTTTGCTTAATATGTTCCTAAAGCATTCCCATTTTTCCTCTGTGGTCAGTGATCCCAGGGTTTGGTCCCAGTTTACCCTTTCCATCAACAAGTACAATTTTGGAAAGTTTGCCCTTCTGAAGTTAAGGGTTCTTATGTTCCCCACTTGCCTTGCTATATTGTTATTTACGCTAAATGTGATCATCCTGTGATCGCTAGAGCCCAGGTTGTCCTGGACTCCTACCTCCGAGATTAGGTCTGGGTCATTAGTGATCAATAGATCCAGGATTGTGTTTTCTCTGGTAGGGGAATCCACCAACTGTGACATGTAATTATCCTGTAAGGTTTCCGTGAATTGACGGCCCTTATGTGAGTGTGTAGTCCCCTCTCCCCAGTCAATGTCGGGATAATTGAAGTCCCCCAATATGATGACTGATCCTAGCTTTGCCACTTTACCCAAAAGTGCTAAAAATTCCAGCTCTACCTCCTCCCCTTGTTTAGGTGGCCTATAGCAAACCCCCACAATTACTTTTCCCTTTTCTCCTTCCCTATGGAGTTCTACCCACACGGATTCTAACTCCATACTCATCCCTTCCGTAATGTCACTCCTCTCTATCACCCTTACATTATTCTTGACGTAGAGACATACCCCTCCCCCTCTTTTTCCTACCCTGTCCTTCCGGTACACTGAATACCCTTGGATATTTGCCAGAGAGGAGCAAGAGTTAATGAAACAAAGGAGCAGTGCTATGTAGAGCAGGTGGAGTGATGCAAGGGGCTTGGGACACAAGAGGCATGCCATTCAGAAACAGGTCAAGAGGATAGCATGGGGAGATTCAAGACAGGGGTTTTATTCTGAGTGGCATGTGGAAAAGAAGGGGATGTTTTTGGAGAGGAGGGGGATTCTATGAAACATTTTGACAGTAGCTCTGAGCTCAGCAACATTGCAGAAAGTGAGGTCTTGGGGACATGAAGATGAGCTTGGTACGCAATGGCATAGCGGCTGTCTGCAGCATGGCAAGTTGGAAAGCTGCAGAGACTTTGTAAAGGGGAAGAAGCCTGAATGAACAAAATAGTTCATACTTATGCAGGAGCCCCAGCAGCAGCTCCTGTATAAAAGAAGCCTACATTACATACTTTGTTCATATAGAAGCTGCTGTCAGAGATCCTGTATAATACTAAACAAAGCCGGGACTAGGCTGTTCATTTTTGAAAGCTTAGTCCCTCTCTCTTGTAGGAACCCTAAGTGGCTTCTGTATAAACAAACTCTGCAGAAAAAACCCTGTTTGCAGGGTGTGTTTACGAATACTTTACATTTAAAACCTTATATGTAAAGCACTATCCTCTGTCTTCACAAACATTGGTAAATCTGCAATATACCACACAGTGCTGTATCTTAGCCTAGGCCAATAAGGCCCAGGCCTAGGGCGGCACTTTGCAGGGGGGCAGCAAAAAAGCTGCACACCACTCAAGAAAAACCCAGCCTGCTCCCGACTCCCGCATGAAAAAGGTCCCCACCGGCTTGCGCTACACTTTAAGTATAGTAGTGCTAGTCTTATGGGACGAATTGGGTCGGAGGGCACCGTCCAGGAGGCAATGCAGTCCGGCAGCCCCATAAAGTGGTCACACTGCTACCTGCTGGTATGATAATACTGGCCAGTGAGGACATTCAGACAGACCACAGGCTGCTGACAACACTTAATACAACTGGCCCGACGGCCGCCATTGCGAATAACTGTGACACTGCAGCCTAATGCATAATTAAATTAAGGGTCGCACAAGTTTAGTCAGGCTTAGGGCAGCACAAAACCTAAATACACCACTGATACCACATGCAATTTATGTTTGAATTAAAGACCCCAAAAAATTTCTTTTTAATATTCAAAATTCAAATTAAAAAAAAATCAAAAAAAGTGATAAGTCCACAAAAGTGGTCGTGAAAACAAAATATCCAAATTCCTTTGTGCCAGGATGCAAGCAAACCAATGCAGCCACCACCACCAGAAATTATAGCAAAACTCCTTACCCTACAAGGTTACACATTATTTGTTGTTATACCACCATTCCACACTCCTTCCTGCTCCAGACCTACTCAGATGTCTTTCCCAGGACCTCACAAACAACTTAGGGCCCTTTCACACGGGCGCTCCGTATGTCCGCAAATCATCCTATTTTTTTGCGGATGATTTGCGGACATAATGTAAGTCTATGGCATTGCGGATGTCAGCGGAATACCATCCGCTGACATCCGATTTTCCTCCTGTCAGTTCTGTTCCGTTTTTTGGAACAGAAAAAATCCTATTTTTGTTACGTTCAAAAAACGGAAAGGAAGGAAAATCGGATGTCAGCGGTGTCATCCGCTGACATCCGCAATCCCCCATAGACTTACATTAGGTCTGCATATCATCCGCAAACGGATGGGATGATATGCGGACCTACGGAGCGGATGACAGAAATGTCATCCGCTCCGTGAAAAAAAAAAAAAGTCCCGCAGCGGACCTTTCACACGGAAAGCCCATGTGAAAGAGCCCTTACAGCACCCAAGAGTTGTGATTTTATAACACTTTTTGTGGGTAGGTTTTTGTTTTTATTAGCACAGAGTTTTTTTGTTTTTTAAATACTTCATGTTGCAATATAGAAATGTTACATAGTATTGGGTAATTTTTTTATAGGCAGGTTAAAGGAGCTTCCTTTAACCACCTTGGCGATAATCCCGAGCGTGACTCGGGGTTGATTTTTCATATCAGGAGCGGTAACCCCGAGTCACGCTCGGGGTGGATTGCAGAGAGCGCAGCGGTGTTCTCTTACCTTATCCTGGCGATCCAGCGATGATCTCTCATTCAAAAAAAAAAAATAAACGTTGCACAAAACACAAAACACATTTTATATTATATATATATATATATATATATATATATATATATATATATATATATATATATATATATATGCATATATATATATATATATATGCATATATATATATATATATATATATATATATATATATATATATACCGGTATATATATATATATATATATGCATATATATATATATATATATATATATATATATATATATATATATATATATATATATATACCGGTATATATATATATATGTGTATATATACACACACACACACATATATCTATATATAATATATAATGCATGAATTATAATCTAATCAATAATATAATTTTATTATATATATTATATATTAAATAATAAAATAATATTATTGATTCGATTATAATTCATGCGTTTGTGTTTCAAATTTATCCCATCTGGGATGTCTACTAGAGTCTTGTTTTGGTCAGGTTTAAGTCAGTAATTACTAAGAATTGTATGCCTATAATACATAACGCCAAATTTCCATGAAAAGAATTGTACCGCTTTTGGTATGTAATTCCTGACATAATCATACCGCCAGGGAGGTTAAACTGCTAACAATGTCAACAATAGGCAATTGGGGATATATGGGGTTTTTAAGGTGCCAGTACACAAAATGGAGAATTCAATAAAACATTCAAAAATTACTTTATTTGTAGAAAATATAAAAACATGTAAAACAATGTCCATTTATACATGTGCTATGCAGTCAATCTATTCCACTCTACATGTTTCGCTTTGATTTAGCTTCTTCAGGAACTTAATTATGGACTGCACATAAGAACAACTGATAGGTCCATGGAAGGAATATAGGTCCTACAAACATCTACCCACATAAGTGTACAATGGGTTAACCAGCAAAGATACTTGAGACACTAGTAGATTAGGTTTATTGGGAAAGATATCAGCATACCATAGGGAAAGATTAGCCAGGAATGGTAACACCCAAAAATAGGGAACACAATTTTGGTTTTGGACTGCAGTGGTGAGATGATTATTAAAGCTTATAGCAGTCCTAATAGTAGGCCTGTAACATCATAGAATGGTAAGGTCCTTTAAATAGATGGCCACTGGGCAAACAATAGCCGAATAAACCTGTAAAAATGACTTGGTTCAATAAGGGGTGTACAGGTGCAGCAGATAAAGCTATTAAATCTGCCTGTCAATCCAATCTCTGATACCTCCAGACCAATTGTTACATTCACAAAGTCAGTTTTTTCTGTGTACTGTGCAACAGTAATTTGTAAAAATCTTTTGAGGAGCACACAATGGCGGTTTTTTACTAAAACTGCATGGTGCAAAATCTGGTGCAGCTCTGCAGAGAAACCAATAAGCTTCCAGGTTATTTTTGTCAAAGCTTAATTAAGCTGAAGTTAGAAGCTGGTTTTCTACCATGCATAGTTGCACCAGATTCTGAGTGCTCCAATTTTAGTAAATCTCTCCCAATTAGAGATGGCCTTGCAGTTTGCCCGGCGGTCGGTTCGCGGCAAATTTTGCTTGTTCGCTACTCACCAAATTTGCGAACACATGGCGTTGTTCGCGGCGGCCATATACGTTTACATTGGGAAGAACTTTGACCCATGACACAACCGTCAGGTGGAACGGGACAGCCAATTAAAACATTTCAGCACATGGACATGCCCCCTACCCTAGAAATAGACCTGAACTGTCGGCCCTTTTTTACATTCTGCTTTTTGCCAGCGTAGGGAGAGGTTGCCTGTGCTCATGAGGGAGAGATTGCCAGACACAAATAGCTCAGTGAAGATCCACAAAAGTCCTTTTCAGGGCTGGTATTTCGGTATAGGTCTACTAGTATCTTTTCAGGTTAGAGGCAGGTATCCAGTCGGTGCTTTAGGGGCAGTTAGAGATCGGCAGCAGTCACACAAATCGCTCTGTTAATGTCCACAAAAGTCCTTTTCATGGCTGGTATTTCGGTATAGGTCCAGTCTCTTTTCAGTATAGGGACAGGAATCCAGTCTGTGCTTTAGGGGCAGTTAGAAATCGGCATCTGTAGTGACACAAATAGCTCTGTTAATGTCCACAAAAGTCATTTAAAGGGCTCCAATTTCGGTATAGGTCTATTACAGTCTCTTCAGTATAGGGACAGGTATCCAGTCTGTGCTGTAGGGGCAGTTAGAGAGATCGGCTGCAGTCACACAAATTGCTCTGTTAATGTCCACAAAAGTAATTTAAAGGGCTGCAAATTTTTTGGTATTGCTGTTGTGCAGTGCACTAAAAGGGGGGGGGGGGTAATCCACAGTATAATATACTTTGTAGAAAGCATATTATAGTGGATTAGTAGTATTATTGTGCATTGTGCAGCATTGTGACAGGTGTGGTAACTGAGCGTTGCTGCAGCAATACTACAAACAGTTCCAAACTGCCTGGCCAATTTTTTCAACAACTGGTGTGATAGACCAGTGGCCCCCCAATACCACATAATGAAGTGGGGTGTTATCTGAGTATACTTTTGCAAGTGTATTTGTGTCCTGCAACAAAATTTCCTCTTTTGCTGTGTTGACTGTGCTACACACAGTGACAACAGTTACTGGCCAATTATTTGTAGAACTGTTGTGATAAACCTGTGGCCCCCCAATAACACAGATTGAAGCGGGGTGTTATCTGAGTATACTTTTACCAGTGTATTTGTGTCCTGCAACAATATTGCCTCTTCTGCTGAGTTAAGTCTGATACACACAGGGCCAAACTCCCTGGCCATTTTTTTCAACAACTGGTGTGATAAACCAGTGGCCCCCCAATACCACATATTGAAGTGGGGTGTTATCTGAGTAAACTTTTACAAGTGTATTTGTGTCCTGCAACAATATTGCCTCTTTTGCTGAGTAAAGTCTGGTACACACAGTGCCAAACTCCCTGGCCATTTTTTTCAACAACTGGTGTGATAGATCAGGGGCCCCCTAATACCACATATTGAAGTGGGGTGTTATTTAACAGTATACTTTTCTAAGAGTGTATTTTAGTCCTGCAAAAATGTGGCCTCTCTTGCTGTGTTGACTGTGCTACACACAGTGACAACAGTTACTGGCCAATTATTTGTAGAACTGTTGTAATAAACCTGTGGCCCCCCAATACCACAGATTGAAGCGGGGTGTTATCTGAGTTTACTTTTACAAGTGTATTTGTGCCCTGCAACAATATTGCCTCTTTTGCTGAGTTAAGGCTGATACACACAGTGCCAAACTCCCTGGCCAATTTTTTCAACAACTGGTGTAATAAACCAGTGGCCCCCTAATACTACATATTGAAGTGGGGTGTTATCTCAGTATACTTTTTCAAGTGTATTTGTGTCCTGCAACAATATTGCCTATTTTGCTGAGTAAAGTCTGGTACACACAGTGCCAAACTCCCTGGCCATTTTTTTCAACAACTGGTGTGATAAACCAGTGGCCCCCCAATACCACATATTGAAGTGGGGTGTTATCTGAGTAAACTTTTACAAGTGTATTTGTGTCCTGCAACAATATTGCCTCTTTTGCTGAGTAAAGTCTGGTACACACAGTGCCAAACTCACTGGCCAATTTTTTCAACAACTGGTGTGATAGACCAGGGGCCCCCTAATACCACATATTGAAGTGGGGTGTTATTTAACAGTATACTTTTCTAAGAGTGTATTTTAGTCCTGCAAAAATGTGGCCTCTCTTGCTGTGTTGACTGTGCTAAACACAGTGACAACAGTTACTGGCCAATTATATGTAGAACTGTTGTAATAAACCTGTGGCCCCCCAATACCACAGATTGAAGCAGGGTGTTATCTGAGTTTACTTTTACAAGTGTATTTGTGTCCTGCAACAATATTGCCTCTTTTGCTGAGTTAAGGCTGATACACACAGTGCCAAACTCCCTGGCCAATTTTTTCAACAACTGGTGTAATAAACCAGTGGCCCCCTAATACTACATATTGAAGTGGGGTGTTATCTGAGTATACTTTTTCAAGTGTATTTGTGTCCTGCAACAATATTGCCTCTTTTGCTGAGTTAAGCCTGGTACACACAGTGCCAAACTCACTGGCCAATTTTTTCAACAACTGGTGTGATAGACCAGTGGCCCCCCCAATACCACATATTGAAGTGGGGTGTTATTTAACAGTATACTTTTCTAAGAGTGTATTTTAGTCCTGCAAAAATGTGGCCTCTCTTGCTGTGTTAACTGTGCTACACACAGTGACAACAGTTACTGGCCAATTATTTGTAGAACTGGTGATAAACCTGTGGCCCCCCAATACCACAGATTGAAGCGGGGTGTTATCTACCTTTTTCCAGATATACTGCGATTCTCTAGAGACTTTTGTCACAGGGTAATTATAAAACATGACAGGCAGAGGAAGAGGCAGACACGTACGCAGTGGTGGTAGGGGTAGGTCAGGAGCAGTAGGCCGGAGCCAAACTGTGAAGTTTCAAAAGTCGCATGCAATTACGTCAAAGGACGCACCAGACTTGGTTGAGTGGCTCACTCAGCCTTCCTCTTCTGCACCCTCCTCATCCTCTCTATCTGCACCCTCTTCACTCTCTGCTGTGTGCACCCCCAAAGACACCACCACATACCCTCCGCTTGAGTCACTGGAATTATTTTCCGATCCATCACAAGACGTTGCGATGCGCAGCCATTGTTGGAATCGGATCAGGAAGAGGAGGTAGCAACAGCCGCCACTCTGCAGTCTGACAATAGTAACCAGATCAGCCCAAGGAGGTTGGTCCCCGCTGTTGCTGCCTACTCCGAGATCTCGAATGTTAGTGGTGGGGAAGGTGACTTGGATGATCACGAGTCTATGGACGTCACGTGGGTGGCCACAAGAGAGGAAGAGGAAGGGAGTTTAGAGGGAGAGACGGACCGGCAGATAGGGAGGAGAGGCAGGCAGAACTTGCATTGCACAAGAGGTAAAAAGCAGACTGCAAATGTATCAGGAGCGAGCCATCAACCATGTACAGTCACATCTGACGTTCCCAGGATGCCGGCACATGGCTCCGCAGTGTGGGCTTTTTTTAATGTGTCCATTGCTGACAACAGTTTTGCCATCTGCAGTGTTGCCACCTGTCACAATGCTGCACAATGCACAATAATACTACTAATCCACTATAATATGCTTTCTACAAAGTATATTATACTGTGGATTACCCCCCGCCCCCCCCCCCTTTTAGTGCACTGCACAACAGCAATACCAAAAAATTTATAGCCCTTTAAATGACTTTTGTGGACATTAACAGAGCAATTTGTGTGACTGCAGCCAATCTCTCTAACTGCCCCTAAAGTCTGGTATAGATTTTGGGGGAACCCCACGCCATTTTGTTTCACAATTTTTTTATTTTTTATTTTTGCCACCAATTCTTTTTTTTACATTTAGCTGTCTGCGAGGAATCCCGCTAACAGCTGATGACTCATCGGCTCTTATGGATGCGACGGCTAACTTCCGGTCAGCTCTTTAGCAACCAGCTAAATACAGTGTGTTTACAGTGAGTTTAACGAGACAAAAAAAAAAAGTAAAACGCAAAATGCATTAAAACTGCATGCAAAAATGCATCATAAATGAGATTTTGAAAACACAAAATGTGCCTGAAAAAAGCATCAAGCATAGCCCGCATGAATGTGAACCCAGACTTAAAGTTAGGAAGATATTTGAGAGTTTTGATAAAAGATAACACAGAAGAGTTTTTCCTAGAAAACAATATTTTAAACAAAAGACAGCCTTGATATATGATTCTGTACATAGTGGTTTTCTATTTATTTATTCTATTTGTTTAATTCTTTTTTTTTCTATTGGCTGGACTAGATTGAATTGTGTCTTTTTTTTCCACCTGACTAACTATATAAAATGGACAAGGTGCGTTTAAATGTCTGACTGGTCTGGAGTTTGTGAAAAGATCTTTTTTTTGAGTGATGTCACATTGCCTGACAAGGAGGTCTTTGCTGCCCTGAAACATTTTGATACTACAATACAAACACAGTCAGGGCAGGGCATCGTTAAGAATTCCACCTGCTTGCCAGCAGATCAATATGATTATGATAACTGGGAGAGGATCCCAGCAACCATCCAATTCATATTTAGTATTAATGGGCCCCTTAGTCCCAGAGGGTCCTTGTGGAGCTGCACAATCTGTCACTGCTGTTTCTACTAAACTGGGCAATGAATAACATTTGAAAGGTCTGTGCAAGCAATACCTCCAAATCTCTTAAGCACCATACATCAGTTAGCCTGCCTTAGATGAAATATGTTTTACTCAAGTGGTTTTAACCAAAAACTATGTTCAGAATTACAATCTCTATTTACTTCTCTAAGCACTATGCACCTAGACTTAAACCACATATGTTATGATGTTGAATTTAAGTCCAAAGGCTTCACTTGTTGTTTTATTTTAATATAGGTCATACTAGTTATCTAGAAAAAGGTATACTATATGGCGTACAGAACTAAAAATAAAAATGAGGCCAATAAACAGTACATGTTCTGAGAAATCTGTGTCACATATAGTAAAATGGGAGCAATATGGGTGCACAATAAACAAGGGAAAACCCTTAACTACTTGCCAACAAATAGGTTTTTTTTCTAGAACAGATGGCTTATTGGTGGTTTTTAAGGGTGCATTGGGGCTTTAAATAGTTACATAGTTACATAGTTAGTGAGGTTGAAAAAAGACATCCGTCCATCCAGTTCAACCTATGATGTGTGTGTGTGTTTGCTGTTAACCGTACATTGTATACCCCTCTATGTTGTGGTCTTTAAGGTGTCCATCTAACAGTTTTTTGAAACTATCAATGCTCCCTGCTGATACGACTGCTTGTGGAAGAGAATTCCACATCCTTACTGCTCTTACAGTGAAGAACCCCCTACGTATTTTGAGGTTAAACCGCCTTTCCTCTAGTTTTAGTATGTGGCCACGTGACTTATTGTATTCTCTTTCTCTGAAAAGTTTGTTCCTTATGCTAGGGTCGCCAGTACAGTATTTGTACATTGATATCATATCCCCCCTCAATCGTTTCTTCTCCAGAGAGAATAAGTTCAGTGCTTGTAGTCTTTCCTCATAGCTGATGTCCTCCATTCCCCCAATTATTTTTGTTGCCCTTCTCTGGACTTTCTCCAGTTCCAGCACATCCTTCCTGAGGACCGGTGCCCAGAACTGGACAGCATACTACAGATGTGACCGGACCAGAGTCTTGTAGAGAGGGAGAATAATCTCTATTTCTGGAGTGAATCCCCTTTTTTATACATCCAGTATTCTGTTGGCTTTGCTTGCGGCGGCTTGGCATTGCATGCCACTGCCAAGCCTGTTGTCTACCAGTACCCCCAGGTCCTTTTCCATCCTAGACTCACCCAGAGGTTCCCCCCTAGTGAGTAGCTTGCTTTCTGGTTTCTGGCCCCCAAGTGCATTACTTTACATTTTTCAGCATTAAACCTCATCTGCCATGTAGTTGCCCACCCCGTTATTTTGTTCAGGTCTGCTTGTAAGGTTTCCACATCCTGCATAGAAGATATTGGCATGCCTAGTTTAGTATCATCTGCAAATACTGAGATTGTACTAGATATCCCCTCCTCTAGATCATTTATGAATAAATTAAACAGGATTGGTCCCAGGACAGAACCCTAGCGTTAGGGAAGCCATTTTCAACTATCCTTGGCCTAAAATTTGCCATTAAAGGACCTGTCTTAGATGGAAACCTTACACTGAAGCTAGACCTTTCATCTCTTTAAAGTGTTTTTGCCTTTCAGGACCCCCTAGGTCAACAGAAATTGCACTCACCACACCAGTGTTTTTGCATCTGATGCAAGGCTGTCCAGTGACAGCTTACCTCCTCTCTGCTCCCTATTTTAGAAATGGGCTACCATTATACATTAAATGCACCACCGCTTGTTACCTTGGTGTAAATAAGCCCATAGGGAAGATATTTTTTTTTTCTTTCACCCAAACAGTGCTGCATGGCAGAACTAGAAGCTGAAATAAATCTAATAATAATAATAATAATAATATTTCAGTGAAGAAGAAATTAGTAATTTTCCTACCAAATCAGTTCTGCCAAATATTCTCTGCTCTTCTCAGCAAGGATTTTGTTTTCCATAGGGTTAACTGCAGGTTTAGGATTCTAAAAAAGGAAAGCTGTGTTTTTTTTGTTTTTTTTTCAGCTCAACTGAATTGATGTCTACAATAGCAATGTGTTTAGATCATCTATTTCCCTGACACATCAAAAAATAAATTCTACTAAATGACAGGGACAAAAATATGAAAGAATGTTTGCAGTAGACATGGCACTGACAGCAAATTAGATCTAGTTTCTCTTCCCCCTATAGTACCCATGCCAACTAAATGATAATGGACAGAAAGAACCGGATAATCATTATTATAATGTAATATAAATATTATGTATTATAACAGTGTAATATTAATATTTTTATAATGTATTATTATTCTTTTAACCACTTTTCTTCCTGCCCAGGCCAATTTTCAGCTTTCAGTACTATCGCACTTTGAATGACAATTTCTCAGTAATGCAACACTGTACCCCAATTACATTTTTATCAGTTTTTTCACACATATAGAGCTTTCTTTTGGTGGTATTTAATCAAACAAACAAAAAAAGACCGCTGCACTGATGAGTGGCCCCGATGGGCACTGATGAGCGTCACTGAAGGGGAAATAAAAGGTGGCACTGATGGGCACTGGTAGGTGACACTGATAGGCAGCACATATGATGAGGCACTGATTGGGAGCACTGATTGGCACTGATAGGTGGCACTAGTGAGCATTAATAGGTGGCACTGGTAGGTTGCACTGGTGGGCACAGATGAGGCGGCAGTGTGCGGTACCGATGTCCCTCTGACAGAAGCCAAGGATCAGCTTTTTTTTTTCTCGCGTGAGGAAAAAAAAAGCAGATTACCGGCTCTGTTTACATCACGTGTTCAGCTGTCATTGGCTGACAGCTGATCACGTGGTAAGGGGCCGGGATCAGCCCCTTACTTCGATCTGTGATAAGCCGTCTTGAGCGACCTGTGCGCGCCCCATAGGCAGATCATGTAGGGGGGAGACCTGCCAATTTAGGCCTGCACTGTAGCCGTCTTTCAGCTATAGCGCGGGCAGGATATATATTTATATATATATAAAGCCAAAACATTTATTTTTAGTTTTTAGATAGATGGGGAAAGGTGAGCAACTCTGTAAAGTTGTTGTAGCTGTCTATGTCCAGGCTGGTTAGATTCACCATCTCTATTCATCCTAGTAACCATTGCCACCAGAACCGAAAGAGAGGGAGAATAGGAATGTTTGAGTTGTCATGAGAATAGAGAGGAAATGTTTAAACACTGTAGAAGTGTCCCCTTGTCCCCATGTTTTCTTTTACCTCCTGTTGTTTCTGCATTCATGTGTTCCTGTGTGTGTGTGTGTGTAGAACACAAACAACAAATAAAACCCTGACATTTTAAGCATTCCCTACTCTATTCAGAACTAATATCTATGTAGCACTCTCCTAGGTAGGTACTAGAAGAGAGAATATTGTTTTTGTATCTTTTCTGCTTACCAGAGAGATCTCCAGGTAAATTTATTTTGCTCTCTGCCTACCAGAGAGTAGGATCTGCTAGTGAGGTCTGCTCATTATGCTCAGGTGCAGCTCAGTTTGTCTGAAGTGTTTCACACTAGTCCAATAGGGAGGCATATTGGACAGTGGGAGGAAGCCTGACAAATGAGTTCACAGGCATTTAGTACAGCCCTGGTGATTGGCAGAGGAAAGTGCCTCGGTGCATGCTGGGATACTGTATAAGTGCCAAGGGTACATGTGCTTAGGGTCTTTCAGCTAGAGAACTGGGTCGCGGAGGGAAGGGACGGCTGCCGCTCCTCTGTATAAGCTGCCATGCGGCCTCAGGTGGTCGACCTGAGGGTCTGAGAGTCAATGGAGCTGAACCCAGATGTCCTGCAGAGCTGACTAAAAGAAAGACACTGGAAAAGATCTGATTCTGCCTACAGGGAGTACAGAATCAGATCTGTGTCATGGGGGCTGTCCTGAGGGGGCTACCCCTTCTGCTAGAAGAGTCAGTGGATGGATGTCAGTCAAGGGGATGCTAGAGAGTGTCCTGAAGATAATGTATTTGCATCAAGTCTGCTGCTAGAGAAAGCAAGAGGACTTAATTCTTCCATACAAATAGTTAAAGCAGTGTGTCTGCTTCCACAAATAACCCGGTGAGGCCAAGTGAGAGATGTCCTTATCTATTGTTAATAGTTCAAGTTGGAGTATCCCACTATTCCCTTCTCCCATCCAAGTTCCACAATAAATACCAAAAAAATAAATGTTCCCTGGACTGTTTATTGAGTAACAAGCAACTGGGAGTAAAGATGGATGAGTGAACTGTCATCAAGTAATGGATGAGTAAACTGTCCCTGCAGGTAATCAGAGGAGACCCAAAAAGTCATCATACAGCAAGCCTGTATATACTGTATATATATGAACTCACAAAAGTGAGTACACCCCTCATTTTTGTAAATATTTTATTATATCTTTTCATGTGACAACACTAAAGAAATTACACTTTGCTACAATGTAAAGTAGTGAGTGTACAGCTTGTATAACAGTGTAGATTTGCTGTCTCCTCAAAATAACTCAACATACAGCCATTAATGTCTAAACCGCTGGCAACAAAAGTGAGTACACCCCTAAAACAAAATGTCCAAATTGGGCCCAATTTAGCCATTTTCCCTCCCCGGTGTCATGTGACTCATTAGTGTTACAAGGTCTCAGGTGTGAATGGGGAGCAGGTGTGTTAAATTTGGTGCTATCACTCTCACTTTCTCATACTGGTCACTGGAAGTTCAACATGGCACCTCCTGGCAAAGAACTCTCTGAGGATCTGAAAAAAAAAAAGAATTGTTGCTCTACATAAATATGGCCTAGGCTATAAGAAGTTTGCCAAGACAATCTTCCTTTTTTCTTCAATAAACTTTGATTGTGAAAAAAAAAAGATTGCCAAGACCCTAAAACTGAGCTGCAGCACAGTGGCCAAGACCATACAGCAGTTTCACAGGACAGGTTTTCACTCAGAACAGGCCTTGCCATGGTCCACCAAACGAGTCGAGTGTGCGTGCTCAGCATCATATCCAGAGGTTGTCTTTTGGAAATAGACATTTGAATGCTGCCAGCATTGCTACAGAGGTTGAAGGGTTGGGGGGTCAGCCTGTCAGTGCTCAGACCATATGCTGCACACTGCATCAAATTGGTCTGCATGGCTGTCGTCCCAGAAGGAAGCCTCTTTTAAAGATGATGCAGAAGAAAGCCTGCAAACAGTTTGCTGAAGACAAGCAGAGTAAGGACATGGATTACTGGAACCATGTCCTGTGGTCTAATGGGACTAAGATAAATTTATTTGGTTCAGATGGTGTCAAGCATGTACTGTGTATGTACTGTGACATACTGAAGTAGAGCATGATCCCCTCCCTTCGGAGACTGGGCTGCAGCGCAGTATTCCAACATAACGACCCAAAACACACCTCCAAGACGACCACTGCCTTGCTAAAGAAGCTAAGGGTAAGGGTGATGGATGGTAAGGGTCTCCAGACCTGAACCCTTTGGAGCATCTGTGGGGCATCCTCAAACGGAAGCTGGAGGCGCGCAAGGTCTCAAACATCCACCAGCTCAGTGATGTCATCTAGGAGGAGTGGAAGAAGCTCTGGTGAACTCCATGCCCAAGAGCATTAATGCAGTGCTGGAAAATAATTGTGGCCAAAAAATATTGACACTTTTGACCCAAATTGGACATTTTCACTTGATGTACTAACTTTTGTTGCCAACGGCTTGAACATTAATGGCTGTGCGTTGAGTTATTTTGAGAAGACAGCAAATTATACAAGCTGTACACTCACTACTTTACATTGTAGCAAAGTGTAATTTCTTTAGTTTTATACACACACACACACATATATATATATATATATACATATATATATATATATATATATATATATATATATATATATATATATATATATATTATAATATATATAAAATGTATCACTGATCATGAAGCATGCAGTTTTTCATCCAGTGTTCTATTTACATACTGAAATTACTACACCAAAAGATCTTCATTTACATTTTAGTTGTCTGTGAGGAACTGTGCCAATTGCTTCAGCATTTCCAAATATATTATACCCACAGCCACTGCTTTCTTCTTTCTAATAGGAAGGTAAATTTATTTGACAACATCTTTAATAAATAAATGTGGTTATCTCCTATGGTATTTTTGCGTGTTGTCCATTTTAATATTTTATACTATTTCCTACTATAGAAATGTATTTACAGGTGTATAATTACTAAGTGAAGTTTATATATATATATATATATATATATATTTTTTTTTTTTTATTATTAATTGGTACCACATTTGCTTTGCACTATTCCAGTAGGTAAAGTGTTTCTAAAATCATAAATATTAACGGAAACAAAATTGGAGTTCATACTTTGAGGATTCATAGATGCAAGCTACCTGGTCCACGTACTTTATTCACATGTATTTCTTTCTTGGTTATTTCAACATTAAGGTATTGTGCTTTTATTGTATTCAGTGAAGGAAGAAATATATTAGTTTTTTTTTTTTAATCTAAGTGGATCATTCTGATTATTAGGGGGCTTGCATCATTTTTGGATTTGTGTCTTACTCTCTTTAGCAACAAGTGCCTTTCAGATTTAATTTTTAGTAGTCTTACTTATTGCAGAAAAAAGCCCAGTTGTAAAAGCCAACTGAGCACAATGGTGGACTTTACAGGCACATCGTAGGATAGGCTTGGACACAAAAATTGTATAAAAAAGCATTTATTAGATTCAAATTAAAATCATTAATACATAAAAAGGGATAAACCTGACCAAACAAAAGGCTCTAAGTCATCCCACATATAGGTGCTTGTTCCCAAACCAATGGTTGGTCATATGTTAAAGTTGAAGTACGTATCAACCATTGCGTGAATATGAGAGTATATGTCTGCTCGAGAGTCAACGCGTTTTGCGGTAAGCTTCATCAGGACCAAATGCAGACAACAGTATTCTTCTAGAAACAACGCAAGGCAAATGATTGGCTTTGGGCGGACACAGGAACTGAATAATGCCGAAGGTCTCAAAGGGAATTTGCACTTGAGTAGATAAGAAATAATATATCCCATAGAAGGCTGTTAAACCAAGGGCAAATGTATAGGGTCTGGGTCTATTACTTGTAAGTATATTACTTTAGGCCGTATGGTAGATATATGGTGAAAAGTAATCCCAATAACAGATGTAAAATATATCATGCGGTAGCTTGGTTGCAAAAATCAAGTGGAAGGTGTAAAAACCACCTAACATAAGAAAAGCCCAAACCCAGGACTCCACCTTAGAAAACACCCCATATAGCCAGGAAAAAGTGAGAACCCTTAGACCCTTAGGCCCTTAAACCCTTAGACCAAACCAGTGACTGTTCCCAGGATATGCTGCCCCATATTGCCCATACCATGAGAATGGGGGGCTACTGTCTCTAGTAAGGAATCATCCAATGGGAGTTGGTGTGCACATTGGTGGTGGTTTATTAAGGTGATTGTTGTTTGATTCAGGGGAACCACACCTGGAGAGTCCAATTAGGATTTCAAAGACTGAAAGGATCACCATTCCAGGATTATTGGTCACTAGCAGAAGCACTTGTTATTTATGTGTTTAATCCCCTAGCTGTATTCCCGAGTGTGGCTCAGGGTTAACTTTCAGCGATAACCCCGAGCCACACTCGGGATTACCCCGCAATGTTACTCACCTTCCCTACGCTCCCCCGCCGTCCTTCCCGGCATCCTGACAGTCTTTCCCCACTCTGTGCATGGCCGATTGCCGGCACCTGTCTTCCGCTTCCCTTCCCTGTGAGCGTTGGGACGCAGGGGGGTGGAATCGCCGGCAATTTAAAAAATGTAAGTACACTAAATGATATGATACAAAGTTGTGATCCTAACAGATCCCACTGTATCATGCCATTTCACCACAACATTGTACCTGATGACTTTTCCAGTGCCCTACCTGTGTTTTCCAGTGCTTTTAAATCGCTAACCATTGAGAAATTGTCTCTAAAAATATAAAATCAAAGTGTCTGTTTTCCCAACGAGTACTTGTTTTTCTCATAACCTGGACTAGATGAAATCATGCTATACCACAGCCACCCAGTTTTTTATTATTATAAACATTTGTAATAAACTCTGAATTATTTGAGATTAACAGATTCAGCAGAGCATCATATCTAGTTGCAACTTCTATAAACTGTGTCATAAAATCCTTTGGTACTTGTCATTTTGTTTGTGCCACTACACAATCAATTTCAGCGTAGTAAAGACCTTCTATAATTGTCAGTCCTAGTATCTGCATTCCTTTTTACATTTTTCTCTGTCCCACAGAAAGGAAGTAAAGCCAGGAATATTACTAACCAAAGCAAACTTTGATTTGTTCAAGCATCAACTCTAAATTTACACTGTCATTGGATTTTGCATATAGATCTACCATATCATTTTTTGTTGTGTAGTTTTCCACATGAATCTGTAACAAAGGAACATCGGCTGCCATAATCCTACCATAATCCTCTCTATTTTCACCATTTAGAAGTGCCTGTTTTTTTATTCAGGAAGCAAACACAATACAGCTCCATAAAATGTAGGTGACAGAGCATGTAAAACAAACAGGAGGATGTCAATACTCGCTCAAGTGAGCATGCTGGGGAGGATGTCAGGACTATGTCTGACTGTTTTCATCCTAGCTCCTTCAATTTTGCCATCAAGGGATGTTAGGTGGGGGACAGCGGACATGGTCACTAAGGAAATTTTCTTACGGTCCACGACAAGCTTAACTTTTACTTTTGCTGCACAGCTTGGTCTGTTAAGGGAAGTTGAAAAATAACAGCAAGATCAAGGGGTAAAAAAAGTTGGGAGCGGGTGTTTTAGAAATACAAACACTGCTTATGTGTAATTTTTGCCATTAGTACCAATTTAGGTAGGTTAAAGCTGCTTGTCTTTGAAGTTGGGTAGATCTGGACGCACATTAATGATATATCCATAATTAAGTATATGTTGCCAACAAACCTGCTTGGGCTTCCTGATCTCTCTGTTACTCATGTATAGCTGTGTAAGTAATTAGGTTACAAAAGTGTTCATTTTGCTGCCTTGAACTGATGTTGCTTCTTGCAAACGTTTAAATATTTTTTATAAATTGCGTTTATGTCTCTAATTATTTTCACACTAGTACTAAAAACGAAACAACCTGCAAATAACAATCTTTGGTCAAGGCATTTTTAGTTACATCTTTGGTCAATTAATTGTCACAGGCCAATATTACCAGCACGCGTGCATTATTCAGTGTCTCACTGCTGGCCCTTCTGCTTCCTCTTCTCTTTGTCAGCATACCTCCCTGAAGGAGGTTGAAGGAACTGTTTGGAGGCAAAGAAGCAATACCTGTCACAGCAGAGAAAATCTGCTTGGCAGTGTGATAACACCAGTAGGTTTCTTAATGCCAGTGAATACATTTTAGCATTCAGCACAAAAACTCTTATATCGGATAACACATGAGACTATAAGCAAACATGTTAAAGTACATTAGCAATTTATGGGCTGTACTTGATACCCCCTATGACTGGATCTAGCCTGTCTGATGTGGGATGCAGTAAAAAATGTCAGGAAAGGATGCAAGGTCAGAAGGGCAGTGTACAGGGGGTCAGCAGGGCAGAGGATAGGGTCGGAAGTTTACAGGGCGGTTAGTTTGTAGGACAATATACAGGGGTTTATCAGGGCAGTGTACAGGGCTTAGAAGGGCAGTGGACAGGGGGCAGCAGAGCAATGTTCAGTGGACTAGCAAGGCATTGTACAGGGGGTCAGCAGGGCAGAGGATGATAGATCAGCAGGGGAGTGTACAAGAGTCAGTAGGGCAGTGTACAGGCGGTCATTAGGGCAAAGGATAGGGGTCAACAGGGGAGTGTACAAAAGTCAGTAGGGCAGAGAACAGGGGTCAGCAGGGTGGAGAACAATGGTTATCAGGACAGAGGACAGTGGGTTAGCAGGGTAGAGGACAGGGGTTAGCAGAGAGGAGGACATGGTCACTGGTAACACAACAATCAGCAGAGCTCCTCCTCCCATCCCCACACTGCACACAGCCTTGGCACTTAGCAGATTTCCTTCCCATACAGCACATGTTCTGATAGGAGTGTAGAGAGCACAGCACAACTCGCAACTCCTCCTGGATCTCTGTTGCTGTAGTTTTTCCTGTCGGGACTTTTACTAAATTGTTCCGTTTGGTAATTCATCCCAAGCTGGGAGTGTGGGAATAGGGAGCTCTGCAGGCCAAGCATAATATCCGTGAGAGGGTCAACCTTGGGGGGCACAACTAAATTCTGGAGGGGCGCAGCCCACCCCAGCAACCCTCTAGATATGGCCATGGTACCCCTACTAAGCTTTTGTATATTGCGAAGTAGGACAGGAATCTTTATGCACCGACAGAACAATGGCATAAATGATATCATGCCTCTTTTACAAACACACGTAAAAGAGAAGTATGGCATTTGTGAAAAAAAACTAAATTATACTCATCTAAGTGGATGCAGCATCAGTCTGATGCTGCATCTGTCCCCTGCCAGCTCCAGACCAAGAACTGAGCAAACAAACACCACTGATCACTCAGCTCTTGGTCTTCAGGCTGCAGAGAGTTGGTGACTGTCAGTCACAGGCTCTCTGCTCTGCCCCCCCAGCCTAGTGCTGCCTGAGAGACTGAGCCAGCTGCCGGTCTAGGCATCTGGGTGGATCCTGACTGTGAAGTCGGGATCTTTCCCAAGCCTGGACTGGCTCTGTGAAGTCAGCCGACAGCAGGCTTTATTCAGCTGAATTTGGGTCAAAGGAGTGCAGAACGTTCTGCACTCCTGTGATGCGTAGGAAAAGTTCAGTCAAAAAAACTTCTCCTTTAATGTATTGCTCATCAAAGCTAATCTCAAAGTATTGATGGGATGGTATCTAGTTCCTCACCACCTTTCAAAATTATACCTGAAAATCTTGCTTGTGTTTTTAGGGTATATGATCATATGGGTACTGTGTATCATATTTGGTGACAGTCCCCCAAGATCAGGGGATTTTTGTATGAAATGTTCGCTGTGATACGAAGGGTTACAGGGGCTTCTATACAGCAGTCTTCGCAAATTGCGCTATTAAATGAACCTATATCTGCCATTCCTCTTACTGCAACGATTGGTATTTTTTATGCTATTAGCAGCCAAAATCACTATTGCTGGAACCTGAAAAAAGGCTACAGTGAGTTTATGCCATGCTAAGCAAAATGTTTCCGGAATTATGGATTACTAGCGTTGTGAACGATACGAGAAGAAGTTTGGGAAGGTATGGGATCCCTGGGCCCAATATGTGCACGCTCCAATTTCTAGCTAGGCATGCTCATATATTTTGTAGGGCTTCTGGGTATTGTGCAGTGTGTCTTCTTATTCTTCCTTTAATAAAAAAGGTTGAACGTAAAATACACTAGCATCTGTCCATAATGTAATAATAAAAGGACACCTGCATTAATTATTAGATTTACAAAGCATCTATATGACACAAGCATCATTAAATTGATTCCATTTGATTCTATCACACAGAAAACAGTGGATTTCTGTGTGCCCCATTCACACTCCCTCACAGCTGACAGCTGCAAAGCGCTCACAAGTCAGTGACAGGCTAGTGACATACCGGTAAGTCACTTTGCCTTGCCGGGGCTGACCACCGCAGTATATGTCCTGCTGGCATTCTCCATAACTATCACCTTGAGTATGTTGCCATGAAGATGCACAAGGAAAGGAAAATTACGGAAAGGTGAGTATGCAATTTTCCATTTTCCTGGCGCATCATGGCAGCCTACATTGGGAGATAACTTGCCAAAAGGGAGGGTATACACCAAGATAAGTTTTAATAATAAGTGTTAGGACAAACCTGAACAACAGATCTGCCAAAAACCACTGTGGTCAACAGGGCCAGATCTATTTTATAGTGAGAGATAAAGGTAGCCAGGTAGCCGCTTTTACATATCGTATCATGGGAAGCGTGACAAAATGCTGCCCGGGAAGTAGCCACTGCCCTCGTCGTATAGGCCCTTAAGCCCTCTGGAGTGGGAAGTTTACTTAGCACATAGGCTTTATTGATGGTTTGACAATCCATGAAGCTAGAGTGCGGACTAACGCAGCATGACCTTTTCTCAGACTGAGTGATACCACAAACAAGTTGTCTGCTTTCCAAAGCAAATCAGTTGCTTTCAAGTCGGATTTTAGCATGAGGCCTACATCCAGAGGATGAGGAGAGCCTGATTTGCTAAGGAAGGATAGAAGTGTTACTTCTTGGTTGAAGTGGAAGGAGGTAGAAACTACTTTTGGAATAAAAGGCTTTAGGACCACTCTGTCCGGAAAAAATAAATGAGGTTCCTTATAAGGTAAGGCTCTCTTAGCTGGGGTTATCACTACTAGGAATTATATTTTCAAGGTTAAGTCCCAGACAGACACCAGTGGACAGATTCCAGAGGATGGCAGGGTGACCTTATAAATGCTTCAAGGACCACTGTTAAATCCTACTTTGGAAACCATGCTTTCATGAACCAGATAACTAGTGGATCGAGGGCCATTTGACACCCGTCATGGCTGACAGCACTGATTTGTGAACTTTTAAAGTATTGGTGCCTAAGCCTGTGTCAAGGAATTACAGGATCTGAGAAATCTCTGGCGATAGTAGGTTACAATAATTTAATTTAGCAAGTTCTGCAAACTTTTCCCTGATTTTATAATATATTTTGTTCACTGTGGCCTTTCTGGCTTGCAACAGCGTAGCTACCACCTCTTCAGACCAGCATTGATCTAACAGCCCCTGCCTCAATTTCCATGCCATGAGGTGTCATTTATGTGGAGAATGGCAGTGGGCTGGATCCTGCAAATCTTTATAGGTTAACTGTCCTTTTGAGGTTGAGGGACAGAGCCACAACCCAATGTATGCTGCCATGCTGTGGCAGAAAATGATTTTATTACACAAGAAAATGTAATTAAGTTTAAGTTTTGTGAAGACTAGAACAGGTTTGTATGACCTTAAACAGTATTAAACCTAAAAACAAAAATCGTATAGCTTGCAATCCTTAAAATGAGGCTTCGTTATTTTTTTCCCCTTTAATTTCATCTGGTGATCTAGCCAGTAACACATTTCCTGTCTTAGGGTGTCTCCAATTCACTGAAGGAACAACAGAGACATCTTTGGACAGCAGCATTGTCAGTCAGGGAGAGGGAAGTATTTGATGCCCTAGTAAATTTAGATTGACTTGACTAACAAATTAAAGCTTAACTTCAGCTTAAAATTTTAAGCAGTTACAACAGCCAGCTTTGTTCATTTTGGGATAAAGGCTTTACATAAATTAATAAAAGCTGATAATTGTAAGCACCCATGCCAGTGATACATGGTTTGTCTTAACCCTTTACCTGTCACTTTTTCTGGACAGCCTAGTCTGGTAAAGAAAGTTAAAAATAAAGGAAACAGCCTAAAACTGAATAAATAATGTAGCCATGAAAAAATGGTAAGCTGCAATACATTACATGTTTGCTTTTTGGTTTAATATCCCTTTAAATGAAAGCTTTATTAAAATGGCAGCTCTGCTGTCAATTCATTTTGTAAAGCTTATGACATACACATTTTCTACATTTGCTGCAGATCAAATCTATACTGTATTGTTCCTACATTGCTGATATTATAAAATGTATGGGATTCTTTAAAAAAGTAAGATTTCAAACTTCAAGATCATTCCGATTAACCTCCCTGGCGGTATGATTCTTTCGGATTTTAGGTGCTGAAAGTGGTACCATTATTTTGCATGTAATTCTTGAGAATGAGCAGAGCCAAACCAACTATTTACATATTGTTTTTTTTTTACTGTGCGTTCTTCTTTATAACATCTTGGGTATGATAAAGTTTGAAATACAAAATCATAAATTATAATATAATAAAAAACTATACTATAAATAAGCTAAAGTATGTATGTATACACATATATATATATACTTTATATATATATATATATATATATATATATATACGTATATATATATATATAAATATACATAAAAAGTACAGTAAAACTGCAGGAAAGGGCACTGGGGGGCAATGTAATGTGAATTTATTTTATTTTGAATTGTATCAGTGTGTTTGGTGTGTTTTACATTTGAATATGCCGTCGGTTCGAACGTCACGTCGCAGGAAACGGAAGCCAGGGCACGGAGACGATCGGGAGGAAGATCCGCCACCGCATACCGCTTGCATACATGGCTGGATCCCGGTGACAAGGTAAGTAACCTCTTTTACAGGATCCAGCGATGCTTCTGGCGGCACCCCGAGTGTGGCTTTCTGCTCTGAAATTTAACCCCGAGCCACGCTCAGGAATACCGCTAAGAAGGTTAATAAGAGTAGGCTAATATGATTTAAAATGCAATGTGGAAATGAATATATGATCTTAAATGTTGACATTAGATACTCTTTAGCTTGGATAGTGAATGCCAACAAGTTGTTGTATTTATGTTTATAGTATGTGTAGAAAATCTTGGCCTTTATTCATTAGGGAAAAAATTATAAAAACCATAATTCTTTGCGTAAATAGCATTCAGTAGGTATTCTTGTCTGCTATATTTAGATGTTAAAATTGAAGACTGGATGCAGTGAGCAAATTTCAGTGTTTGCAAACGAGCATTTTAATACAAAATCATCCTTTGCAGTGTGTCAAATATGTTTAATGTGCGAGAAGTGTGAATTAAGATGATGGACAGGAATTACTGTTTCAGGTCCCCATAAGTATTATGGTTCGCCAGCTGAAACTGGTGACTGTAACATTAGTCAAAATATAAATACACCAATTTTGCTCATACTGTATCAGGATTTCCTATTAACATATTGATTCAAACATATATCTAGACAGCAGAAAATTAGTAAATGTTCAGCTGAACAATTATTGAATTACTTAACAAATACTGAACAGTCATTAAAAAAAAAAAAATGTTTAAATCTACAATCTGAAATATATTTACTTCAACAACAACTGTACAATGGTCCATTGACAGTTACTGCATGCATAACTGTAACAACCTATTATATGTATAATCATTTTAAAATAATTACCTTTATAGGAACACCGTGACAGCTTTAAAAGTATTCAATCAAAATTTCAGCAGGAGCTTGGAGAAAATCCTGGTGCAAGACCTATTACATATCCACGACCTGGAGCAAAGCCTGTTATACCAGCAAAACCAAATATTCAGCTTGCAAATGACCGCTTTTTCCAGAAGCCAGTACCCAAAGCTATATCTTCTCCAGAATTAGCAAATTCACCCAAAAGTGACCCTTTCAAGACTGCAGGGAACCCTCTACAATCACACCAAAGTTTCTCATTTCGAAGTAACTCTGCAATCCATCAAGAAGCATCTCTCAAAAGGCCTTCATTGCCAGTTATTAAACCTTTATTAGTACCAAAGCCATCTGTGAACATTTCACATTATACAAATGCTGCAAATATTCGTGTCAATGCTGTAAAAACTAATACGGCAAAATATGAAAAGTCCAGCCCTCCGAGGTTAAAAGTTTTGCCAAGTGAAGCTGTTCTGGGACTCAAGCCAAGGAAACCAGCTCGACCTCCAATTGTAGACCTGGAGAAATTTACAAGATCAGACATTGACTCTGGGGATTATGTTACAATGAAAAGTTTTGCAGGTATTTATCAATTATATATTACATTAATTTGAGTAATACAGTCTGCCCTAGCACTTACAAATTAGTCAGTGAATTACAATTGCAAACAAGCAGATAATTCATTTTTATTTCAAATAAATACATGCATTTGTTTTTTTTTTGTTTTTTAATAAATTATTGCTTGGAATCTTGAATTTCATTAGATTAACCTGAAATATTCAAGCAAATAAAATGATGTCGGTTGCAACTGCAGTGTAGCTCCAAAGAAACATTGTCCCAAAATGCCTGCTTTTGAATCTTTCATCACAAGACTAAAGATATGCAATACAGGAACAGCTAAATTGTTCAAAGCCAAATTAAAATGAAATAATTATAGCCCATATAAGGAAAATTATGGTAAAAAAATTGTGGTAAGTGAGCTGTAAAACAAGATTGACCCTAAACTATTACAGTATACATAGGGTTAAGGATTTACATGTACTTTATGGGGCCACCCTCCAACCACCCACAACACCCACGATTGGCCTGTATTTAAGGGTTAAAACAGGCAGAGAGGAGGTGATATAACTTCTCACTACCTGTCAAATGCTCCCTTAAGTGTGACCCGAATGCAGGTTGATCTTTAGAGAGCTATGCAGGAGTAAACGAGTCCTATATGTTTTTTTTTTTTTTTTTTTTTTGATGATTGGAATGGGAAAGTCATATAAATCTCTTATATGCAGAGGTATAGCAATAAAAACATTTTTTTTGTACAGTGGTTAAGTTTATTAAATGTCTGTGAACCTGTTGAGGGGATTGGGGACACAATCAACAAACCTGACAGCGCTTCCAATCCTTTCCCACTTTATCCAAAGTCATACCACTTTATTACCTTTCTTAATATCACTATATTTACTACATTTACTAGTGTGGTTTTCTATGATATGCAAGTTCCAAAGATTAAACTTTTGCTGGCTTATTTGTGGTTTTTCTAAGAAAAATATGTAAGCACTGCCCCCTTGAGGACTGCTGGATATTACACTTTCGGGTCCCCCTGGGTTACCGTTAGCAACACTGGCATTCAAAATTGAACACTTTACTTCTTGGCTCAAGAAGTAAACTTTACTTTACTTCTTGGCTCAATGATCAGTCCAGGGGTTTGTAGTTGTTTTTGGTGTTTTATTTTAAATAGGGATGGGAGAAGGGAATAGTGGGATACTCCAGATTAACTATGCACAAGGTTTAGATGACATCTATCTGTTGATACAGCCAGGCTGTTGATTCACCTTGCCACTTAGGTGGATTTAGGGTTAAGTCTCTTTCCAGGTGACTTGATGAACTACAATTATCTTCAGGACACTCTGCTAGTATCCTCTTTCTTGGCCACCCGTCCACTGACCATCCTACTCCGGGGTGGCCCCCCTCAGGTCAGGCCCCTTGACACGATCCCCTGTACTCACAATATTGTTTTTCTAGGGTCTCCACAGTGTCTTCCCCTCAGTCAGCTTTCTTGGAACTCTGGGTTCAGCTCCATTCCTCTCGTCCACAGGACGACCTCCTGATGCCACGTGCCACCGCTACAGAGGAGGAGGCAGCCGCCACCCTCCCTCCGGGACTTTGCTCACCAGCCAAAGATCCCGCAGCACATGTGCTCCTGGCTTTTATACAGTATCCCACAATGCACCAAGCCTGTCTCTACCAATAACTAGGACTGTATCAAAACCTATGTATCCATTGGTCAGGTTTCCTCCCACTGTCCAACATGCCTCTCTATTGGACCAGTGTGAAACACTCTCTAGACTCAATGGATCACATACTGAGCACACTGAGCAGTCCTCACTCACAGATCCTGGTCTCTGCTAGACAGAAAGCGATATAGATTTGCCTGCTGCTCCTCTGATAGCCAGACGTGGCCAAAAACGTTACTCTCCCACTAGCACCAAGCAAGGAGGGTGCTACATATATAATGTGGATTTTCTCAAATGTTTTTGCGTTAACATTTATATACAGTATGTGCAAACCATGTAGGGATTAAACCTTATTAGGTGTTGCAATGCAGGATAGTTAACGCTCGCCTCTATTGGAACCAACCTATTAGACACTTTCTGAGGCTCGGTCGTAGTTGTCATAGACAAACTGGGTCCCCACAGATGTTCGAGAGCCAAAGGGAGTACTTTGGATCTCAACTGACAGAAGTGTAAGCCTTTAGCCTCCAGACAACTTCAGACAACTTCAGACTTCAGTGTTCAATTGCAGTGTCTTCTATTTAGTGGTTTAACTCTTAGATACAGTTTTTAATTAAAAAAAGAAAAACTTGTTTTTTTTGTTTTTGTTTTTTGTTTGTTTTACATTTTTGCTACATTTTAATCCTATTTAAAAAAAAACTGAACAATGTTTTTAGTTTTTAACAGCGTGCCAAAAAACGTATATGCTATGCAATATACAGGGTTTTTTTTCCTCAGAGAATAGGTGTAGGAACTCAAAATTCCCAGCCAACTCTCTGCCCCAACCCCTTCCTTCCTCGGGGAGAGAAGTAAATGGCACAAATCTGTGCTTTGCTTAAAGCCAGGTACACATGGGCCGAATGTCGGCTGACATCGACTGGTTCAATAAAAACCAGTTGACATTCGGCCTATGTGTACGGCAGCCTTCTGTCGAAGGGTGATGACCGAAAAAAGGTCTGCCGACCAACTCCCAATTAGTGCTCTTAGCCAATGACTGAGTGTGCTGACCAGAGGGTTCTGTTGGAGGAGCTGTCCCCCTGTCGGAACATAATAGAACAGCAGGGGAGATCGCTGTACTTACATCAGATTGTTAGTTCAGCGGCTTTGACTTCAGCTGTCAGTTTATTTTCATTCACCCCACTGGATTGAATAGTAGTGTGTACGAGGCTTTAGGCACAAGAGGCACAGAGTACTGCACTCAGAAGCGCACAGGGCTCAGGAGAGCGTACAGTTTAGTGGTGAGGTGTGTGTATTGTACAGGGCACTGAAAAAATTTAGCATAAAGGACAGTACTTGCATATCTTCCCCAATGTAACCATTTATTGCTCACCTCTATGCCCCCCATTCACAGCTCTCCTCTTCTTCCCCCTCTCCGCAGCAAACCTCTTCTTCTCCCGGTACGCAGCACACCTCTTCTCCCAGACACACCCCCCCCCCCATCCGCAGTACACCTCTTCTTCCCCCAGTCTGCAGCACACCTCTTCTTCCCCCAGTCTGCAGCACACCTCTTCTTTCCCTAGTCTGCAGCACACCTCTTTTTCCCCCGTCTGCAGCACACCTCTTTTTCCCTGTCTGCAGCACACCTCTTCTCCCCACCCCCTGTTCGCAGTACATTGCTTCTTCTCCCCGTTTTCAGCTCACCTCTTCTTCCCCCTGTCCCTAGCACACCTCTTCTTCCCCCATCCACTGCTCACCTTTCCTTCCCTCCCATTCGCAGCACACCTCTGTACCTCTGCCCAGAGCTCAATTCTGCACTCCTGTCCACAGTTCACCTTAGCACCCCTCTCACAACTCATCTTTGTACCCCCGTCAACTAAACTCTGCTCCCCTCCATCTACAGATTACACCCCCAGTCCACAATTACAGCTTGTCTCCGAGCCCTTTCCACCTTCCACTTCTGCATCCCCATCTTTGGATTACCCCAAACTATAGCTCTCATCTCTTCAACCCTCTAACTTTCACCTCTTTACCCCCTGCCACCTCTATACAACCTGCCAACCCCCCTTCCCAGCTCTTGCCTCTGTACAACCAGCTCCCCCTCCCCCACTACACAGCTCTCACCTCTTCTCACAACTTCACCCTCCTCTTCAGGAATTCATCCCTACTGCAGTTCATAGCTGTCACCTCCCCCACAGATGGGGGGAGGTGCAGTCCCCGCCTCTCAGATCTGTGTAGGTAGGGGGTTGGTGCAGGCCTTGCCTATCAGACCTGTGTAGCACAGAGCCAAAGAGGAGTTTTAGAACACTACACTTGGCTCTGAGCTATACAGATCTGACATGCTGGGCTAGACAGGAGCTCCAAGCACCAGAGGTAAAAGAAAATGCAGCGGTTGCAGCGTGGGGACCTGGGGCACCCGCTGACATATGCACTGGTGTAAACATGCCCTGAGTGCCCGGAAATAGGACACAGAAGCAAGTAGAAGAAGTGAGTAGTGCAAAAACTTCCTCTACTGCCTTCTGCGTTCAATGACAGGTTGGAGAGGACAGGGCTGTCAGAAGTGGCAGAAAAAAAAGCCCTGATAATATATAGAAAGTATTTAGGTGTGCAAATTAGTAATAGAGTTACCGTCAAGTTAAAGTGGTTGTAAAGCCACATGTTTATGTTTATTCAATCCCCTCTGTTTAACAACGATATGTACCCTAGTATCTGTGCTGTATAAAAAAGATGCCGATCCCCCTTAGCATAGCATAGCATAGCTGCATTTGCAATGATTTGCTCACTCTTTGACTTCTGCCTCTTTCCTCTCTTTTCATTCTGCTGCTCTCCTTTCTCTACTACTTTTCTTTCCTATTTTCTTCATGTTTTCTCCCTCTTGTTGTTTAGTCATGACAGGGTCAGGGGTCGTTGAACCCCGCCGTAGTTTTTGCTGTGGCGCTCACCCTCTTGCCCTATGACCCTACGGTGCTTGCGGCCAGGTGTGTGTGTGGGGGGGGGGGTCGGCACACACCCTTCCGGGGCGCCTGGGCGGCAATCGCCAAGTTGGTGCCCGGGTGCTCTGGGCTTTCAGGATCATTATGATGATGGGAACGGTCTTCATGGCCAGCCTTGTTGAATGTGCACTGTTGTGCTATCTTTGATTTGTTCTTAATCTAATGAGTTTTCTATGTCCTGCAACCCCTCTGTTGTTTGTACTGTTTAAGATCTGCTCTGTTTTACTTGTTATTGCTTGATATGGAAAAACCCAATAAAAACCATTGAAATAGAAAAAGATGCAGATTTCTGCCTTATTTTACAGCGCCTCCTGGCGCTCATGTGGCTGCTCAGCTCTCTCCTCTCCTGGGCTGACAACTACAGTGGGAGGGGCCCAGTGACGTCAGGTGGGGAAGAGGAGAGGAGGAGAGAGGCGGGGCGGTCACGTGAGCGCTGGGGGCGCTATAAAATAAGGTAGAAATCAGCATTTTTTTTTATACAGCACAGACACTGGGGTAAATATCATTATTAAACAAAGGGGATTGTATAAACGTATAACAATTGATACCAGCAGGAGGGGAAGGGGCAGGCACTGGCACGAGCTGACAGGTGGGGGACGGGAGAGGAGGGCAGAGGAGAGCTGCAGATAACTGCGGATGATGGAGGCACGTAAACTGACTACGGTGACAGGGCTCAGCAACCATGATAAACAGTTGTCAGTTTACAGCGGGAGGGCAGAACCAGGCAGGATCAGCCAGATATTTTATATGATACAGAGAGCCAAATTGCACTGTGCTGCATAACATGCTTTAAGGGAACAGGATCTATTTTTATTTTTTTTAGGGTAACAAACACTTTAACCAACCTATGCTGATGCTGGTTAAAAAACAAACAAAAAAAAACCTTTAGTAGTGCAGATCTTAATGCACAGATTTTCAAATATTAGACAGTGCACACGATTTCATCATTTGGTGTTCTGAACAGATATTGCTATGTAAAATACTTAATTGTGCTGTTTTTTTTTTTTCATACAGCAATAGGTTTTTTTTGGGCCTGCTGCTGTGCTTGGCTCATTAAATTTTTTGACTGGTTCAATTTTTTCAATTTTCAGGTAAAAATTTAACACACACATGCCTTAGTACACTTTAACATAAGTGAAAGTACAAAGGCAGCATTATTTAGACTTTGAACATCTGTGTATGATCAGTTAGATGCACACATACATTTACACACTCGTGAAGGCCCACCTTGTAAGAGTACTAAAGCAATTTACAGCCCATTCAGGATTTTGTGGGGCGACCTCGGCGCGACTTGCACGGACTTCATATAATTGAAGTCAATGCAAGTCGCCTCCAGGTTGCCCCAAAGTAGTACAGGACCCTTTTTCTAAGTCGGAGCGACTTGTGTCGCTCCTATTAGAACGGGTCCTGTACTATTCAATGGCGAGCGACCGACCGCGACTTGTCAGGCGACCAAGTCGCCTGACAAGTCGCACTAGTGTGAATGGACCCTTATTGCTGCTCTTGTTCATTTGTTTATTTATTTGTTACAAGTATTTATAGTGCTGACAATTTATGCATTACATATCTCATTTACATACACATGCGAGGGCCAATTTAGACATCAGCCAATCAGTCAGTTTGGTCTAATGATGAGTATTGGTTACTTTTACATTTTACATAGGTAGCCAGCAATCAACTTCTTTGATCAAGAACCTCAATTAATCAATCTATTTCATATAGTTGCAATGTGACACCAGCACCACACAATGATATTAAAGCCCAGATGCAATTTTGTTTTCCAATGATCAGATGAAAGACTGTACACAAATCCAAACTGTTTTGAGGGGGGGGGGGGGGGGGAGGGGGTTCACTCCCTTATTCAAAGCTAAAAATAATACAAAGAAAATACACAACATTGTAACATATGATTCTCACATGAATAGACTAAGAAATGTGATCAAATACAGAGTATAGGGCATAATAAGTACGTTGATAATAATCATAACAGTAATAGTCTGGGTTAGGGATGAGCCAACGGTTTGGACAAAAGGTTCAGAACAATCTTTGGCTGTTTGGCCATTTGACTATGACATTGACAAAAATGATTATGGCCATATCTGGTTAATGATGGCAACACTATTCTCACTCCTTTCTTTAACCACTTAAGCCCCGGAGGATTTGGCTGCTCAAAGACCAGGGCTTATTTTGCGCTTCAGCACTGCGTGAATTTAACGGACAATTGCGCGGACGTGCGACGCTGTACCCAAATAAACTTGACATCCTTTTTTTCCCACAAACAGAGCTTTCTTTTGGTGGTATTTGTTCACCTGTGCAATTTTTACTTTTTGCGCTATAAACAAAAAAAGAGCGACAATTTTGAAAAAATAACAATATTTTTCAAATTTTTTTATATGAAATTCCCCCAAAAAATGTAAAAATCAAAATTTTTTAACATTTTAGGCCAATTTGTTTTCTGCTACATATTTTTGGTGAAAAAAAAAATCACAATAAGCGTATTTTGATTGGTTTGTGCAAAAGTTATTGTGTTTACTAACTACGGGAAAGATTTTTGTCATTTTTATTGTTTTTTTTTTTTAACTAGTAATGGCGACGATCTGCAATTTTTTTGGCGGGACTGCGACATTGCGGCAGACAGATCGGACCCTTGACTGACATTTTTGACACTTTTGGGGGTACCAGTTACATTACTACAGTAATCAGTGCTATAAATATGCACTGTTACTGTAATGATGACACAGGCAGGGAAGGGGTTAACTTTATTGGTAAACAGTGGGTTAAATGTATCCCTAGGGGTGTGATTCTAACTGTGGTAGGGGGGGCGTGGCTTGTGATGTAACCACAGAAACATACGATCCTACAAAGCAGGATCGTACAGTCTCTGCAGTTACACCAGGGAGAATGACAGGCAGCTTTGTTTACATTAGCCGCCTGCCTTTCTCCCTCTCCAGCAGGAGATTGCGAGTGACCGGCGGACATCGGAGCCGCCGGTCACTCACGCGGGGATGTTAGTGAACGAGCAGGGGCGGGAGCGCGCCTCCGGCTGCGTGCGCTCGCCCTCTAGAGCCTTGTGGGCGAGCGAAGTACCCCTACGTCGCTTTGCCCAGTAGGGGCTGACCGCCGCAGTAAATAGTTGTGCGGCGGTCGGCAAGTGGTTAAATAACTGATGACCGCTTAGGGAGCTGTCAGTCAGGTGCATTGAGGTCCGTCAGGGTTTTTCTATCCATGAGTTTGTGGGCAGCATATATCATGATTGACAATGCATTTACAGGGGACTTTTTTTGAGGATTTTTTTTTTTTTTTTAAGAAAGGATTTGTCTAGCATTTGTTGTCTTTATCTCTATATTACTTTTTTTTGTGTAAATAAGTAGGGGCACTAAGTACTCATTTACCTGGAATGGGGGTTATCTGGGGGCCCCCCTTATTTTTAAAGGGAGCTTTCTCATTCTGATGAGCCCCTAGTCTGTACTCCCCCACAACCGCCAGGCCAGTTTTGTGGAGAGGAGGCTCTTCTTTACCAGGGGGGTGGGGGCAATACAATGCTATTCTAGACTAAATACAATATATTCAACTAGAAAATGTACAATTTTTGGGGAAATTGTGTGAAGTGTTCTTGCCGCCACCGGTAGTCTCCAGCTGGAGTGGGCGGAGTAACTATGTGTGTGTGGGAGTGGCAGCAGTTTGTGTGGGGTGTGTGTGTTGTGTGTAAGTGGTGTGTGGTTGTGTGGTGTGTGTGTGGGGTGGGTGTGTGTATGGGTGTATGTGTGGTGTATGTGTGGTGTGTGTGTGGGGTGTGGTGTGGTGGGATGTGTGTGTGGGAGTGGCAGCAGTTTTGAACTTTTGACAGTTGGAAACAAACGGTCTAGTTTTGAACATTCCGGAACATTCTGCCATTCATTCTTATGGGACAACTTACCAAAGTTGGAGGTGCCCATATTCATACGGCTCTAGTTTAAAAGCTCTAAATCTCACAGCTTAGTGACTTATACCGTAGGAATCACAAGACAAGACCCCGGCCGACATTTTGTTGTATAGTATGTTTATGAAACATTGAAACTGAAGACACAGTCACAGGTTAGAAAACGGCCTTGAAATTTGAGATGGTTTGAGTGCAGTTTTAATGAATGTCAATGGATGGCGTGAGTTGGAAACAAACGGTCATAGTGTAAAAACTATTAGAGCTATGGCTTAGATGTGGAATGTTAAGTGGCAGCAGGGATAGGCGAAGGTATTGATGTAACATTTGTGTAGGTGGCCTTAAAAATGAGGGAGTGGCAGCAGTTTAGAAAATGTGGCAAGAATTCTTTGCTAACCCTCTATTTTCAGGCCCCACTCTAGTTTTGAACATTTTGCCATTCATTCCTATGGGGCCAATTTCGCCAAATTTCACCACAAAAACAACGATATTTCACAAACCATACGGCGAATCCTTCCAAAAAGTAATAGCAACGTGATCGGGAATGGTTTCGGTATATTACTTGTCTGTGTAGGGTAAAAACTGTTGGAGGAGTTAGGGTGCCAAATTTTCCCATAGGCTTTCGCTATAATAAGAATAATATATATGTAAAAGAATAGTAAGTGTACTTGCCATAGGCAAGAACACTTAATTAATATTTGGCTGTTTTAGTTACCTCTTTAGAGTAAAGCCAGCCATACATGGATTGAAATTCGGCTGGTTCAGCAGGGACCGTCAGAGATTTGATCCATCTATGAGCAGGCTGATTGTACCCAAGTTCATCGACTGGATCCACTCAGGTACAACCAGCCTGTCAGATTATTTACATGCGATCCCCACCCCCACCCCCACCTGCAGACAGAATACTATAGCGCAGTGGGAGGCATTACCCCTTCAACACTTACTGTGTTGATGGGGGAATCAAGCTATTTTCTTTTCTTCCACCCGTAAAAACCTCTGTAGCTCAGTCAGGAGTACCTAACAAGAGATAGCAGCATGTTTAATCATAGCATGTTCAATCTCCTGTCGCTTTGGTCCTCTGTTTATCTTAATCAGCTTGTTGGAACTGCAGTTTTACATCCGTTCAAAAATTCTCAGTCCAAGGTTTTTTTTTCAGACTCATTTGTTTTCAAGTGTAGCACCCTCATAGATAGGTGCTTAGATGGTGCCTGGAAGTTTGTATAAAAACTTTGAGTCAGGGAGCAGCCAGGTATTTTGGGGGGTATAAGGGGGAGCTGTACTGGCTGAGGGCTGAGACTGATGCCTAGAGGGTTTGTCTGCAACTGCATCCAGAGGAATGAGACCACTACTTCTGCTAACAAAGCAGGGCCCAGGGCTAAAATTCATCTGAGGAATGCCTTGAAAAGGCTTTTACTTACAGTAAGTCAGTCATGTTGTACTCACACAGAAAGAGCTGGGAGCCACTGTTTCAGCAGATGAGCCATGTCCGGGTGTAGAGGAGAAGGGCGTACGTAGCGAGAGCACCAAGATGGTGGCACCTACCGAAACACATTACTCGTGGTGAACTGGTACCGATTCCACACCGCCTAATGTTCATGAAGCAGAGATGAGGAAACTGAGTAGCACTAAATGGGCTGAATGCTGTACAGCAAGAGGGAGCTGAATGGGAATTAGGGCTGGGACTGTGCCTAGAGGGCTTGCCTGCAACTGAATCCAGAGGAACAAGACTGCTACGTCTGCTATCAAAGCAGGGCCCAGGTCTTAAGTTCATCCGAGGGATGCCTTTAAAGACCTTTTGCTTAAGTCAGTCCAGTCGCCCCTGCACAGAAAGGGCTGGGGTCCACTGTTTCAGCAGGTGAGCCTATGGAGGTCAGCGGCAGGGCAGGTTTAGGCTTTCAGCCACTAAAATTGTAGCAGAATCAGGAGAGATTCTCTAATACGGGAGACACATGCTTGAAAGTACTATATGGAGCATTATTGCTGGGGCACTTGCCTTTGCACAGAGTTTAGCTCAAAAGGAGCCTATCAGAAAGACGGATTCTTGTGTCCCACCAGGTAGGGGTAACCCACAGGAATTGCCTGGGCTTTCACCACTTCAGAGAATGATACAGAAGAAAGTAGCCATTCAGTACGGATATGACTATCCCTATGTGCCTCATCATGTGATGGAAGAGGTGGATGCGCTAAGAGAGCAATGGTGTGATAAATATACACTATATTACCAAAAGTATTGGGATGCCTGCCTTTACATGCACATGAATTTAATGGCATCCCAGTCTTAGTCAGTAGGGTTTAATATTGAGTTGGCTCACCCTTTGCAGCTATAACAGCTTCAACTCTTCTAGAAAGGCTGTCAACAAGGTTTAGAAGTGTGTCTATGGGAATCTTTGACTATTCTTCCAGAAGCGCATTTGTGAGGTCAGGCACTGATTATGGAGAGAAGGCCTGGCTCCCAGTCTCTGTTCGAATTCATCCCAAAGTTGAGACACTCCTAAACCTTGTGTAAAGCCTTCCCAGAAGAGTTGAAGCTGTTATAGCTGCAATGGGTGGGCCAACTCAATAATAAACCCTACAGACTAAGACTGGAATTCCATTAAAGTTCATGTGCGTGTAAAGGCAGGTGTCCCAATACTTTTGTTAATAGTTTAGCTCTGCAAGAAAGTTCAGTATCCGCAAATTGTTGGTAAGGGTTACTGAAGTATCCTATCACTACCTGCTACCTATTGAAGTTCTACAATAAAGCATACCTGTAGACTATTTAGCCAGAAAAGCAATTAAACTCTGAGTTGTGCTGTAAGGAAACTACTGGGGAAAGAATCCAGGCAAACTACTTAGCAGCTCCTACGATGGTAGTGCTACACAAAAAAGGGGTTAATCACAATTTGTAATAATGCTGTACTTGCAGTAATCTAATCTTACCAGGAAGTTATCCCTCTCCTGGCAGATATCATGAGTAGAAGTAACCATTGTGAGTCCTAACAGCTGCAAGATTAGGTTAAAGTTATTTTTTTTTCAGTAATTCAATTCCAAATGGGAAACTCCTATTTTATATAGATGCGTTACACACAGAATGATATATTTCAAGCATTTATTTTCTTTTAATTTTGATGATTTTTGGCTTACAGCTAGTGAAAATCAGAAATATCAGAAAATTAGAATTTTACAAGGCCAATAAAAAAAAAAAATGAATACAGAAATGTTGGCTTACTGAAAAGTATGTCTATGTACAGTATATTATGTACTCAATACTTGGTTGGGGCTCCTTTTGCATGAATTACTGCATCAATGCGGCGTGGCATGGAGGCTATCACCCCAGTACAACCACGCAAAGTCAGCAGACATAGGTCTACGTGGCTAGCCGTAAAGTGCTTAAAATAACCTATTGATTACAGTTACTAATAAATAGTTAAAGCGATTCTAAATGATCACCTTGCAAAACAACCTATTCAGTTTAACCACTTTACCACCAGAGGATTTCCTGCTTAACGTCCAGGCCACTTTTTGCAACTTGGCACTGCGTGAGTTTAACTGACAACTGCGCGGTCATGCAACCCTGTACCCAAACGAAATTTACGTCCTTTTTTTCCCACAAACAGAGCTTCCTTTTGGTGGTATTTGATCACCTCTGCGCTTTTCATTTTTTGCGATATTAATAAAAAAAAGAGCAAAAATTTTACGAAAAAATTTACATTTTCTACTTTGACAGTTAAAAAATATCCAATATATTTAGCTACATGTCTTTGACAAAAAAATTCTCAATAAGCATATTTTTAACCGCTTTAAGACCGGAAGATTTTACCCCATTCCTGACCAGGCCATATTTTGCGATTCGGCACTGCGTTACTTTAACGGACAATTGTGCGGTCGTGCGACGCTGTACCCAAATTACATTTATGTCCTTTTTCCCCCACAAATTGAGCTTTCTTTTGGGGGTATTTGATCACCTGTGCGATTTTTAATTTTTGAAAAAAAGAGCGACAATTTTGAAAAAAAAAAAAACAATATTTTTTACATTCTGATATATAAAATTCCCCAAAAAAATGTATAAATCAAAATTTTTTAACATTTTAGGCCAATTTGTTTTCTGCTACATATTTTTGGTAAAAAAAAATCACAATAAGCATATTTTGATTGGTTTGCGTAAAAGTTATCGCGTTTACTAACTACGGGAAAGATTTGTCATTTTTATTGTTTATTTTTTTTTACTAGTAATGGAGGCGATCTGCGATTTTTTTTTTGCGGGACTGCTACATTGCAGCGGACAGATCAGACCCCTATCTGACATTTTTTACACTATTGGGGATACCAGTGACATTACTACAGTAATCAGTGCTATAAATATGCACTGTTACTGTAATAATGACACTGGCAGGGAAGGGGTTAACTTTATTGGTGATCAAGGGGTTAAATGTATGCCTCATGCTTACTGACGTGTGTGGGGGGAGGGGGTTGTGTGACACAGATCACAGGTTCAGCTATGCTGAATCCTGTAATCTGTCCTTGTCTGTCACAGAGGAGATCCGCCCGCTTTGTTTACACAAGTGGGTGGATTTCCTCACTCGATCCCTGACGTGGTTAAAATAGAAATGGAAAGCAAAACATTTTTGTATAGATATAAAAAAAAAACAATATAAATACCTTTTTTTTTCTCCCCTTTTTTATAAGTGATCCCATTCCCTCTGTTCTCAGCTGCATAAGAGCTTGAGTGAGGAGAAGCAGCAGTACACTGAGCTACCCAGTGAATGGCTTGCAGCGGGGGCATTTCAGGTCATGTCCTATTCATTGGAGGAGAGTTATAGCATAGCTAGAGACCTGACCAAAGTGTGTTCTCCTGCTTAGTGTCATCAGTTTTTAATATGAAAGCAGAGGGACTGGCAGGAACACCAGGGATTTCACATAAAGGAAGCAATATAAAGAGAACAGGATATTGTCTCATGCAAGTACATGGTACAACAGCAACAAATCAGGAATATGAAGTTGTGGAGTAACAAACGCTTTAACAAACCATTACCCATATACACACTTGCCACCCTCCTCTCCTGCACTTCTGTTCTCTATACATATGGTCTGCTGGCATAACCTCTGTCCTTTCTTTTTCTGCACATTTTGTCCATTGTTATACCCTCTGTACTCCTTCACATATTGCATATTGCCCTAACCTCCTTTCCTGCAACATTCAGCTCACTTAGGTTTTATGCTTCCCTATTCAATTAAAAACTACAAATGTTTAGGGTATAGATACACTTTATGGTAATAGGGCCGATAACAATGCAAGGGGCCTGTATAAACACATTAGTATGCCTGAAGTGGTGGGTTGGTGACTCTCATTATCGGGACAGATGGGGATGCCTTTTTTCTTTGTTATTTTATTAAAACAAAAAAATAAAAATGAACAAAGAACTTCTCTTTTGCTGTTAGTTTCAGTTATTTAATGAATGTCCACTTTTTTTTCTATGAAAAAAGGGCCAATTTTTTTACAATTTTAGCTCCTAACTAAATATAAGCTCATTAAACTATCTCAATAAATAGGATTTTGTAGCTGTAGAACATCTGTAGTTCATTTAAGGGATAGTAAATGTTGAAATATAATCAAGTAAAGTGGGTGTAAAGGCAGAAGGATTTTTACTATGCAGTAAGGTAAAAAAACCTTCTGCCTGCAGCTTCCTCCGCTGCCCCCCTAAATACATACCTGAGCATGATCCAGCAATGTGCATGAGAGCCAAGGCTCTCCCGGGTCCCTCGCTCCTGATTGGCTCAGATACAGCGACAGGAGCCATTGGCTTCCGATGCTGTCAATCAAAGCCAGTGGGGAGGGGGCGAGGCCAAGTCCTGCTCTCTGATTCTTATAGACACTCAGAACAGGGCTCTGGAGCGAGCACACTTAAGTGTCCCAATAGCAAATGGCGAACGCACAGTAAGGTATCACTGTGAATGTCAGATCATGGGCAGTAATTCTAGCACCAGACCTCCTGTATAAATCTAAAGTGGTAACCTGTAGTAGGCTTTTAATACGTTGCCTATGGATAGTAAAATTTATGTCCTGTGTCGCTGTTGTATGAGTGTGCCTATTTTAAAGTGTGACCTATTTGATGTCTATTTAATCAGTGTAACATCATCTTTTATCATATTTTATGTTTCACCAAGAAATTGGGTAATGTATTGTGGTTTTTTGCACTAAAAGTTTAAAAAAGTGTATTTTTTCCCAAAAAATTGCATTTGAAAAACCACTGTGCAAATGCCATGTGACATAAAAAATGTAAAAGCGTAACCAATTTGTTCTCTAGGGCCTCTGCTTTAAAAAATATATAACGTTTGGGAGTTCTAAAAAAATTTTAGCAAAAATACTGGTTGTTACATGTAAACAAAAAAGTGCCACAAAAGGCCTGGGGGTTAAGTGATTAAAAGTACACACAGTTTTTCATTGGATATATTTTACTGGTTTTAACATTTCAATATTAAACATCAAGGAGTGTACAGTACTTTTAAATTGTTTGCAAACCACATGAAGGAAGCTGATTTTTCTGCCCAGCAAAGTATAAGGTCTTTATTTTTTTTTTTCCTTTCAGTTCCACATGAAGGACAAGCACGGTTAACTGCTTCACAGTCTCAGCCTAATCTCACCACTTGCTATTCATCACGTAAAATTCGGAGTTCACTCAGGTAACTGATAATTACTGCATGAAGTGGGGTGAATTAGTTCTGGCTATTTTCAAAGCTAATAGCGCATGGGAATGTGGACACTGCCATGGAAGGCATGTGCCAATAAAAAAATGTAAATAGCATACAGTAGGGATTGCATCCTCCTTTTAATCTGATTTCGAGGGCGAGGTGGGATAAACACAAATCCTTTTAATTCTATGCCTGGGAGATGCTGTTAAGCTGTATCAGGATGGCTGCTGTGCCAATATGGACACCCCAGAAGCACTGTATTTCCATACCGTGTTCCTGGGAGTTCCAAATGAAAGGTGGTAGACATACCAGAGAATTGTGGGCCAAAGGTTTTAGTAGAGTGAAGTACCATTAGACAATTTAGACCTGCATGCTGAATTTGCAAAATAGAAACCACACTGGAAGAGGTAAGACCTAGGAACTGGAACAATATTACACTGGAGTGAGTCAGGACAGGTCAGAGTTCAAAAATGGTCCCACATGAGGGCAGGAATCTAAGAGCCAGCTGATATTCTCCATTGACCCTCAAGGAAATTTGGACTTGCGTGCCGACCCCAGGTCACAACCCCTGCGTTCACTCTGCTCCAGCACCACTGGCTACATAAGGAGCTAATAAGTGAACTCCCATATAGCAAGCAATTCTGCTCTTGATGCTGTAGGCTTGCAGAGCTCTTGCTGTAGACTCACCACTGCAACTTTGCTCTTGCTAGAGACTTACCTTGCAAATTGTTCTTCAAGTGCTCTGCAAGTGCATAACTTCCCAGTGAAAATGTGTAGCAAGTCAACAGTCATACAGTAACACTGCCACAAATTTGTGGCAAGTAATCCTTGCTAACTTGGCTGTAGGCAACAGTGGAGTGTAACAGGCTATCAAGTTACAGTCTAGAAGTCTTTGGACACAAGATAGTAAATATTTTTGCCAGAAGTCAAGCACACACAGATAACCAAAGGTCAGTCTTAAAAGTTTATTAAAATGTAAAAACAGAATGCACAAATACACTTGAAATCCATAACTCCACATTCCCCAAATACCCTCCCAGGTTCCTCCCAATTACTTCCAGAAAATTAGGAATATAGACATAAGATATATGTTTGGTAAGAATTAACTAGTAGCAAGTGCATGAGCCCTAAAGCAGCAAATTGAAAGAATAGGTAGTAAACTGAAAGAAACAAGATGTCACAGTTCCAGTTACACTGATCGGGCTCCGGGTTTTACCCCCTCTCTGAGCTGCTCAGGTTCCTGCCAGTCCACCCTGAACCTAGTAATTATTAAGCGTTTGCACCTGTGGGTTAGTTTTCGAACAACCTGTCTTCACGCTGAAGCTGGACATCCCTGTTTCTCTGACACTTGCTGTTCCTTCAGTACACTTTTTATTATGTTTGTTTGTTCGGTCTTGTCATTGTTCTTAGTGTTTTCCCTTTTGCTGCACTCTTTCTTTCGGTTTCTGTCTGTGTATCCCTTCCTTTCTATTGCTGTCATTATCTTGTCCTTTCGCTTTGGCTCTCATTCCTGCTTGCTGTGTCCATCTCTCCTTGTGCTATTGCCCAGCTATCCCCCACTCTCCTGTGCTTCACGCTTGTTCCCTATGTCCTCCTCCTAGTGTCTCTTCTTGCTAGCTGCTGTAGTCTCCTTTAGTCCTTTTATCCTGTGTGTACCCTAAATCCATCCTGTATGCTATCAGCTGGCACTGTGCCTGAACGGGTGTGTTAGAGAGCCATAACCTGGGGTCTCCCTTGCAGCACAGCATCCACACCTCCAGTGGCTCTGGTGAAGACCAGACGGCTCCTTAGATCCTGCAACTCTGACACATCCCCTCCTGCGTGCCATCACAATTCCCCCGGCACCTGCCAGGCTCCATACCCTGGCGCAACTGTTTAGTTGTCCCTACTGCTCCGCTAGACCCAGAGTTTTAAAGTCCCAGGTGTTCCAGTCTTTAGATCGTGACACAAGGCATGTTGCATCTTGCAATTAAAATTAAAGAGTGTATTATCTGAGAGATGATAGCTTTAAATCTTTTTCAGTGGCTGTAGAGTATATAAGCAGCTTCTTTAGGCCACAATGTAAAAGAGGGATAAGACGGATTTATCCTGAAATAAAAATGAATTTGATTTTTTCAGAGACAGTATCCACAAATATTCTACAGTGGCTGGTCAGTATGTATGCAGCTTAATTGGGACACACTGTACAAAGGAGAGATGAGGCAGGTTTTATTTTAAATAAATATTACAATGTATTGTTTTAGAGACAATAGCTACAAATATTTTACAGTGTCTGTACACCCATACAATAGGCTTCTTTAGGCTATAATATAAGAGGAAGAGCTGATGCAGGTTTAATCATGCAGCAAACATTACAGTGTATCATTTAAGAGCCAATAGTAACAAATATTGTACATTGGCTGGACAGTATGTTAGTAGTCTCACTAGGCTACAGTGTAAGAGGGAGATGCAAGGCAGGTATAATCCTGAAAATCAAAGTAGATTGCATTATTTCAGAGACAGTAGCTACACATTTTATACAGCGACTGGTCAGTATGAAAGGAGATTAGTTAGGCCACAATGTAAAAGGGAGAGAAAAAATAAGAATCAAAGTGTATTATTTCAGTAAAAAATAGCCATATACTGTATACAGTACAGTATCTGGAAAGTAGGTGGGTAGCTTGTTTAGGCCTCAGTGCAAGACAATAGCCACACAAATTGTACAGTGTCTGGATGTAAGCAGATTCTTGAGGTTGCAGTGGAAAAGGGAGACACAGGGCAGGTTTTAATCTAAAATCAGTATTTAAAGTATATTATTTCAGAAAACAATATCCACAAATATTATACAGTGGACGGTTAGTATGTGAGAAGCTTGGTTAGCCTGCTGTCTAAGCCTGCTGTCATCATTCACATTGTCAAATGGCCAACCTTGGTGCAGCAAAATCTTGTGATAAACTGCACCCAGGGGCTCTGGTGTGCATGGTAGGGAAACCTGTACAAAGAAATCAAAGGCTGACAGCAGCTTCAGCTGTTTGCCAATGTTCAGAAGTAATTAGACAGGAATTGATCCTGTGGTTAGGAAAAAATGACTGCCCCATGTAGCATGCGGGGATGATCATCTGTTTCTAACCACAGATAATCGCTGTGTGATTACAACTGAACACCAGTGGACAACTGCAATCAGTGCACAGGCTTCCTGGCAATGGCTGTCCGCACACACCCGGGTTACCGAGCGCAGTATTTTACAGTATAGTTGCTGCACCACTGCTAATTTGGCCCTGTGATTGAGGCATTATTGGGAGACACGAAGCACATTTTATCCTAAAATAAACAAAAGAGTGTATTTTTTCAGAGACAATAGCCAAGCAGATTGTACAGTGGCTACACAGTACAGGACATAAACAGCTTCTTTAGGCCACAATGTAGGGGGAAGAGACAATGCAGGTTTTGTCCTGAAATAAAAAATTTAGAGTGTGTTATCTGGCAAACAATAGCCACACATATTGTACAGTGTATGTAAGCACTGTAGCTTGGTTAGGCTACAATGTAAAAGGAAACTTTCAAGCATATTTCAGGGACAATAATCCCACATATTGTTCACATTTTGTGGTCCAGCTGGAGAAACATTATATGTGACATCATTACAGTGCTTAATCACCAGCAGAGATGGGCTTCGAGTTCAAGTCGAATTGCAGTGCATTAAGTGCTGGTCATTGGCCAAAGCATGCACCTGACCTGTATGCTTTGGCCAATCACAGCACAATGTCCTGTCATTGCCATGACTGGACAAAGGCAGGGTGCCTTTAGCCAATCGTGGTACCGGGGCTAAGTCCACATCCACACTATCTAAGCCTGCTGCTGACACGGCAGCCGTGTAGAGTGTGTTTGGGTGAGATAGGAGTGAGATTAGGCAGGTAGTGGATTGTGTGAATTATATAGTGATTTATTAGCCAGTGCAGTAGAGATATATCAACCAGTGCAGTATAGATAAATCAACCCTTGCAGTATATATCACCAGTATACAGTATCTCACAAAAGTGAGTACACCCTTCACATTTATGTAAATATTTTATTATATCTTTTCCTGTGACAACGCTGAAGAAATTACACTTTGCTGCAATGTAAAGTAGTGAGTGTACAGCTTGTATAACAGTGTAAATTTGCTGTCCCCTCAAAATAACTCATTATTGTCTAAACCCCTGGCAACAAAAGTGAGTACACCCCTAAGTTAATATGTCCAAATTGGACCCAAATGTCAATATTTTGCGTGGCCACCAATATTTTCCAGCACTTCCTTAACCCTCTTGAGCATAGAGCTCACTAGAGCTCAACAGATTGCCACTGGAGTCCTCTTCCACTCCTTTATGACGACATCAGGGAGCTGGTGGATGTTAGAGACCTTGCGCTCCTCCACCTTCCATTTGAGGATGCCCCACAGATGCTCAATAGGGTTTAGGTCTGGAGACATGCTTGGCCAGTCCATCACCTTAACCTTCATCTTCTTTAGCAAGGCAGTGGTCATCTTGGAGGTATGTTTGGGATCATTATGTTGGAATACTGCCCTGTGGCCCAGTGTCCGAAGGGAGGGGATCATGCCCTGCTTCAGTATGTCACAGTACATGTTGGCATTCATGGTTCCCTCAATGAACTGTAGCTCCCCATTGCTGGCAGCACTCATGCAGCCCCAGACCATGACACTACCACCACTATGTTTGACTGTAGGCAAGACACACTTGTCTTTGTACTCCTCACCTGGTTGCCGTCACATACACTTGACACCATCTGAACCAAATAAGTTGGTCTATCTTGGTCTCATGGTTCCAGTAATCCATGTCCTTAGTCTACTTGTCTTTAGCAAACTGTTTGCGGGCTTTCCTGTGCATCATCTTTAGAAGAGGCTTTCTTCTGGGACGACAGCCATGCAGACCAATTTTATGCAGTGTGCGGTGTATGGTCTGAGCACTGACAGACTGACCCTCTCACCCCTTCAACTGCCGCAGCAATGCTGGCAGCACTCATACGTCTGTTTCCCAAAGACAACCTCTGGATATGACGCTGAGCACGTGCACTCAACTTCTTTGGTCGACCTTTGGCAAGGCCTGTTCTGAATGGAACCTGTCCTGTTAAACCGCTGTATGGTCTTGGCCACTGTGATGCAGCTCAGTATCAGGGTCTTGGCAATCTTCTTATAGCATAGGCTTTCTTTATGTAGAGCAACAGTTATTTTTTTCAGATCCTTAGGGAGTTCTTTGCCATGAGGTGCCATGTTGAACTTCCAGTGACAAGTATGAGAGAGTGAGAGCGATAACACCAAATGTAACACACCTGATCCCCACTCACACCCGAGACCCTTATTTGGGCATGAGTTATTTTGAGGGGACAGAAAGTTTACAACAAGCTGTACACTCACTACTTTATATTGTAGAAAAAGTGTAATTTCTTCAGTGTTGTCACATGAAAAGATGTAATAAAATATTTACAAAAATTTGAGGGGTTTACTCACTTTTGTGAGATACTGTATATAAGACATTGTAGTATATACTGTATCAGCAGTGCAGTATATATCAGCAAGTGTAGTATATATCAGCAGTGTAGTATATATCAGCCAGTGTAGTATACATCAGCAGTGTAGTATATATAAGACAGTGTAGTATATATCAGCCTGTGCAGTATATCTCAGACAGTGTAGTATATATTAGCCAATATAGTATATATCAGCAGTGTACAAAACCAGAAAGTTCCAGCGCTAAGACTGTGGCAGTCTCACTATGAAATTACACACTCAACCAATGGTGCTGCTGTTTGGGAATGCTGAGACCAGCATGAAATTGTGCACAAAAAAAGAGAAGGAAACCTGCGCTAACCACAGTTGCTACTATAAACACTAGGAAAGCAGCCCATGTGAACCAATAATGTTTATTAAAAGGACATGTGGTAAAAGGAAAAATTCCAAAACCGGTATTCTGTTACAGATGGAGCCGCTGGTCATGAGGGGTTCACAGCACACGCAACCGCTGGGTGGGAGGTCCGCATATGGTGGGGAGAATGCTGTAGATAGTAGTTGCCCAAACGTCACAAAAGGGGGGGGGGGCACCGAACCAGCCGGTGTCCACTACAGGCTCCCTTCTGCTTCCTCCAGCGATGCAGAGCAAAGCGGAGAGGATACGTCTCACCGGAAAGCGTCTGAGCCGGAAGTGACGAAGCGGAAGTCAGAGCAGGCTTGGAACGCAAACAAAGCCCAGTTTTTTCACGAAAGGCCATTCCAGCTCTCTACCATCATGTGAAGAAATTGTTTTGGGCTCGTTGGACAGAGCAGTCAGTGGGAAGGTTCACATTACTGCTGACTCTTTGTCCAGCAGGCATGGATAAGGAGGTTACATTTCCCTCATGACGCACTGGGTAAATCTGCTGGCAGCTGGGAAGGATACAGGACAGGGTTCAGCGCCTCCCAAAAGCTGGTGCTGATTCTGCCACATCTGTCTACTCCACCCCCTCCTCCTCTTCTTCTTCCTCTATGTCCTCTTCTGCTGTATTGTCCTCTGAACCAGCAGTGCTCCCTAAGCATTCAGGGGGCTACGTAAGTATTCAGGCTAAATGATGCCATGCAGGATGGACCACTGGCCAGAGCTTGCTCAATATGCAATCGAGCTACTGGCCTATCCTGCTTCGAGCATGGTTTCCGAATGGACATTCAGTGCTGCTGGAGGTTTTTGTGACGGACAAAAGAGTGAGTCTGTCCACAGACTCGGTTGACCACCTGACTTTTATCAACAGCAGCTATCAAGCCCCTGATGCTGATGTAACCAAATTTGCTAGGGGTCTGCCATCCCTTGAAGACTGCATATGCTGCCTATTCCTATTCCTCAATATTGATTATGCTAGCTTCCAACAATGTTTTTGGTTTAGGGCACCACCGACACCCAAGGCCTAATTTTTCTGCACTTGTATGAGAGGTGCATGCAATTTCAATTTTGTATCTAGTTTTTTTACAGCAGGGCCTGTTCCTGCGCCAAGCAAGAGTAACTGCGAGTAGTTACGGTGTTCAAGCACCACAACCCAAGGCCCAATTTTTCTGCACCTGTATGACAAGTACATGCGATTTGAATTTTGTATGGAATTTTTACCAGCAGGGCCGGCCTGTTCCTGCGCCCAGCAAGAGTAACTGCGAGGGGTTGCAGTGTTCAGGCACCACCGACAACCAAAGACATATTTTTCTGCACCTGTATGACAAGTACATGCGATTAGAATTTTGTATGGAATTTTTAACAGCAGGGCCCATTCTTGCGCCCAGCAAGAGTAACTGCAAGGGGTTACGGTGTTCAGGCACCACAACACCCAAGGCCCAATTTTTCTGCACCTGTATGACAAGTACAGGCAATTTCAAATCTAATTTTTAACAGCAGGGCCCATTCTTGCGCCCAGCAAGAGTAACTGCAAGGGGTTACGGTGTTCAGGCACACAACACCCAAGGCCCAATTTTTCTGCACCTGTATGACAAGTACAAGCAATTTCAAATCTAATTTTTAACAGCAGGGCCCGTTCCTGCGCCCAGCAAGAGTAACTGCGAGGGGTTGCGGTGTTCATGCACCACCAACAACCAAGCACTGCTGCCTTGCCTAGTCGGGAGGGTGCAGGCTGGCCCAGATGGATCACTATGTAATTTCACCTGGCCTGGCGGCAGCCGTGGCTTCGCCGGAATAGTGCTGTCACTGTGTCTGTGCTGAGTCTCTGAGTGTCACTCACTGTGTTTTGCTGCTGAACTTGTGCAGTGTGTAAGCCTCACGATCCGTCTGTCTGTGCACATCGGATTGGTGTTAGTGACGTCGCCGTCTGCCAATCCCTGCAGCCTTGCTGGCACTGTGTGCCCCGGACAGGTGCCGTGCCAACCAATAAGGTGCTAAACCTGTGCAGTGTGTAAGCCACAAGATCCGTCTGTCTGTGCACATAGGATTGGTGTTCGTGACGTCGCCGTCTGCCAATCCCTGCAGCCTTGCTGGCACTGTGTGCCCAGGACAGGTGCCGTGCCAACCAATAAGGTGCTAAACACGGGCGCGGTGCCCACGTTAACATGACATAATTTCCTGCTCCAGTCCAGTCCCACCCATAGCAGAGCAGAGGAGCCGTGCAGTCCCTGGCTGTCTGTCCCACACGGTGTGGCTCAGACTAAGGATATTGGAAGAGAAGGTACAGTGTGTCAGTCAGATAGTGTGGCTTGTAATAATTGCTGCCTGGCTCATGCTGTAGACAAACAGAAATAACACAGCCTGTAGCTGCGGCAATCGTTATCGGAATTCCCCGTGTACAGTATTATGTACATATTTATTGTAGTATGGTCATGGACAAATATTGGATACTGAATTGATGATCTAGAATAGAGATGAAATTGGGATGGATGGTGGACCAGTGTGTGATATCAGAAGTAAATTATATAAGCAGCAGTCTTGTGTGCCGTCCCCCAATATTATATCAGCAGGAAAATATAATATATATACAAAAGCAGTAGTCTTGTGTGATCCCCAATATTATATATCAGCAGTAAATATAATATTATATTTTATATAATATAATATTGTTATTATTATAATAAAAGACTGCTGCTTTTGTATATATCTGCTTCTGGACTGCCCAACGCACATATACTGCAGCAGGGCGGCCCTTCAGCATGGAATCACGTACCGTACCTGTATGTCTTTTTTTTTTCTGGGGAGGGGAGCGCAAGTAGCTGGTCTTGCCTAGTGCGCAAAATAGTCTAGCACCGGCCCTGAGCCTGAGTACCCAGTAGTCCATGTGGTTCTCCCTTCTAAAAGTGTCTGCATCAGCCCTGAGTCCCAAGTAATCGGTAATCATGTATTTGAGGTGCTGCCTTTAGCCGGGCCTATCCGCTATTGGTTAAAAAACATTCTAAAAGTGTTGCTGAGACAGCTGCCTCCCTTTTGGCTATCTGGTAATTGGAGGCATGTTGGGCTCCAAAATGCAATGGTAACAATGCCTGCTTCACATACCTATAGAGCACTGTATGGATCCAGGTATCAGAGGTAGACTACAGCAGCTCAGATTACTGAGCTGTAAGGTGTCCAATGCTCACAGCACTGATCTGCCTGTGCCTGTGTTCCTCTGCCAATGCCTGATTGGATGCTAGACAAAAGCTTCAAAATAGGATACCAGGTCCTGGCTGGAACGCAGAAAGTATTGCATATTGTTGGCCAGACAATGTGATGGGTGATGCCAGTACATAGCATTGGCGAGTTCTGACACAAAAAAAAAGCCTCAGTCAATCACAATGCAATTCATAGTAATGTAGCCCACTACAGCACTGTATATCAGCAACTATCTCTCTCTATAAAAACACTTTCAGCTCTCCCTATCCACTGAACCCAGCCTTTTATAGTGAGTTGGCTGGCACATAACAAAGCCCCTCATTATTGGCTACTCTAATCCACCTGACCTAAGTTCAAGGTCAGAAAGTGCAGTATTGGTAGTTGATTGCTAGGATACTAAAACATTACATGAATTCAATGTAAAGCAAACTGTGAATGGGTTGGAGTCATCTTAAACCCATAGTCAACCCAAATCTTATCTATATTAATAAAACCCCAGTGTCCCTGCGTCCAGATTCCCTGTGTCCGTGGAAATGTGCTACTGCACATGTGCCCAGGGACAGCCGTTGGGACGCAGAGCCTTCGGGCGGGCTGCCGGCTCTGGGTGGGTGTGTACATGAGCGGATCCCCGCCCACCTTTCAGCATCTGCCTCAGGATTGGCTGACGTTCCGTTCCAGCTGGAGAAGGAGATGTACCTCTGTGGCGGAGAAGACCGCAGCTCCTGTCGGACTCGGACAATGCCTCCCGTGTGTGCAGTGTGATGTACCGCCTCCTCTCAGGTCTACTAATCCTCCCCGCCCTGCCCCCTGTAAGAACTCGATGACGTCTCAGCCCCGCCTCTTCTCAGTCAGCTGTTCGCTATACACATCGGACCTCCAGAATGCCTTCTGCGCATGCGCACCGGGGCGGAAGTGACGAGGGTATAGCAATCTGAGCGGGTATAGCATTCTGTCAGAACACTGGAGCCCGCACTGCCGACCGTACACGGAGCTGGAGACGGGACCCGGCTCCACCACAGGGACACTCCACATCGTTCTATGGGCTCCCAACTGACAGGCACGACCCGCACACAGGCTCACCTCCTCTATAAAGACCGGCCATTTCACACCTTTTTATCCCTTGGCTCCCTGTACAGGGCAAAAATCCTATCCCTGCCGGGTTCTCTAAGCTTCTTATCCCAGAGAGAGCACTGGAAGGCGGCTACAGGGCACCCCGACCATGCCACAGCATTGCCCCCAATCATTGCAGAGTGCAACAGCATTGCCCCCAATCATTGCAGAGTGCCACAGCATTGCCCAGCGTTGCGTGCCCCCCTTTTAATGCACAGTGACCAGCGTGCCCCCCTTTCAATGGACAGTGACCAGCGCTGCGTGCCCCCCTTTCAATGCACAGTGACTAGCGTGCCCCCTTTCAATGCAGAGAGACCAGCATGCCCCCTTTCAATGCACAGTGACCAGCGCTGCGTGCCCCCCTTTCAATGCACAGTGACCAGCGTGCCCCCCTTTCAATGCACAGTGACCAGGGTGCCCCCCTTCAATGCACAGTGACCAGGGTGCCCCCTTTCAATGCACAGTGACCAGCGTGTCCCCTTTCAATGCACAGTGACCAGCATGTCCCCTATCAGTGCTGCGTGCCTGCCCCCCTTTCAATGCACAGTGACCAGCGTGCCCCCCTTTCAACGCAGAGAGACCAGCATGCCCCCTTTCAATGCACAGTGACCAGCATGCACCCCTTTCAATGCACAGTGACCAGCGCTGCGTGCCCCCCTTTCAATGCACAGTGACCAGCGTGCCCCCCTTTCAATGCACAGTGATCAGCGTGCCCCCCTTTCAATGCACAGTGACCAGGGTGCCCCCTTTCAATGCACAGTGACCAGCGTGCCCCCTTTCAATGCACAGTGACCAGCGTGCCCCCCTTTCAATGCACAGTGACCAGCGTGCCCCCCTTTCAATGCACAGTGACCAGCGCTGCGTGCCCCCCTTTCAATTCACAGTGACCAGCGTGCCCCCCTTTCGATGCAGAGAGACCAGCGTGCCCCCTTTCAATGCACAGTGACCACAGCATTGCCCCCAATCATTGCAGAGTGCCACAGCATTGCCCCCAATCATTGCAGAGTGCAACAGCATTGCCCCCAATCATTGCAGAGTGCCACAGCATTGCCCAGCGTTGCGTGCCCCCCTTTCAATGCACAGTGACCTTCGTGCCCGCTTTCAATGCACAGTGACCATCGTGCCCCCTTTCAATGCACAGTGACCAGCGTGCCCCCTTTCAATGCACAGTGACCAGCGTGCCCCCCTTTTAATGTGCAGTGACCAGCGTGCCCCCCTTTCAATGCACAGTGACCAGCATGCCCCCCTTTCAATGCACAGTGACCAGCGTGCCCCCTTTCAATGCACAGTGACCAGCGCTGCGTGCCCTCATTTCAATGCACAGTGACCAGCGTGCCCCCCTTTCAATGCACAGTGAACAGCGCTGCGTGCCCCCCTTTCAATGCACAGTGACCAGCGTGCCCCCCTTTCAATGCACAGTGACCAGCATGCCCCCCTTTCAATGCACAGTGACCAGCGTGCCCCCCTTTCAATGCACAGTGACCAGCGTGCCCCCCTTTCAATGCACAGTGACCAGCATGCCCCCCTTTCAATGCACAGTGACCAGCGTGCCCCCCTTTCAATGCACAGTGACCAGCATGCCCCCCTTTCAATGCACAGTGACCAGCGCTGCGTGCCCCCCTTTCAATGCACAGTGACCAGCGTGCCCCCCTTTCAATGCAGAGAGACCAGCGTGCCCCCTTTCAAGGCACAGTGACCACAGCATTGCCCCCAATCATTACAGAGTGGCACAACATTTCCCCCAATCATTACAGAGTGCCCACAGCATTGCCCCCAATCATTGCAGAGTGCCCACAGCATTGCCCAGCGCTGCGTGCCCCCCTTTCAATGCACAGTGACCAGCGTGCCCCCTTTCATTGCACAGTGACCAGCGTGCCCCCTTTCATTGCACAGTGACCAGCGTGCCCCCTTTCAATGCACAGTGACTAGTGTGTCCCCCTTTCAATGCACAGTGACCAGCGTGCCCCCCTTTCAATGCACAGTGACCAGCGTGCCCCCTTTCAATGCACAGTGACCAGCGTGCCCCCCTTTCAATGCACAGTGACCAGCGTGCCCCCCTTTCAATGCACAGTGACCAGCGTGCCCCCCTTTCAATGCAGAGAGACCAGTATGCCCCCTGTCAATGCACAGTGACCACAGCATTGCCCCCAATCATTGTAGTGCCACAGCATTGCCCCCAATCATTGCAGAGTGCAACAGCATTGCCCCCAATCATTGCAGAGTGCCACAGCATTGCCCAGCGTTGCGTGCCCCCCTTTTAATGCACAGTGACCAGCGTGCCCCCCTTTCAATGGACAGTGACCAGCGCTGCGTGCCCCCCTTTCAATGCACAGTGACCAGCGTGTCCCCCTTTCAATGCACAGTGACCAGCGTGCCCCCTTTCAATGCACAGTGACCAGCGTGCCCCTTTTCAATGCACAGTGACCAGCGTGCCCCCCTTTCAATGCACAGTGACCAGCATGCCCCCCTTTCAATGCACAGTGACCAGCGCTGCGTGCCCCCCTTTCAATGCACAGTGACCAGCGTGCCCCCCTTTCAATGCAGAGAGACCAGCGTGCCCCCTTTCAAGGCACAGTGACCACAGCATTGCCCCCAATCATTACAGAGTGCCACAACATTTCCCCCAATCATTACAGAGTGCCCACAGCATTGCCCCCAATCATTGCAGAGTGCCCACAGCATTGCCCAGCGCTGCGTGCCCCCCTTTCAATGCACAGTGACCAGCGTGCCCCCTTTCATTGCACAGTGACCAGCGTGCCCCCTTTCATTGCACAGTGACCAGCGTGCCCCCTTTCAATGCACAGTGACTAGTGTGTCCCCCTTTCAATGCACAGTGACCAGCGTGCCCCCCTTTCAATGCACAGTGACCAGCGTGCCCCCTTTCAATGCACAGTGACCAGCGTGCCCCCCTTTCAATGCACAGTGACCAGCGTGCCCCCCTTTCAATGCACAGTGACCAGCGTGCCCCCCTTTCAATGCACAGTGACCAGCGTGCCCCCCTTTCAATGCAGAGAGACCAGTATGCCCCCTGTCAATGCACAGTGACCACAGCATTGCCCCCAATCATTGCAGTGCCACAGCATTGCCCCCAATCATTGCAGAGTGCAACAGCATTGCCCCCAATCATTGCAGAGTGCCACAGCATTGCCCAGCGTTGCGTGCCCCCCTTTTAATGCACAGTGACCAGCGTGCCCCCCTTTCAATGGACAGTGACCAGCGCTGCGTGCCCCCCTTTCAATGCACAGTGACCAGCGTGCCCCCCTTTCAATGCACAGTGACCAGCGTGCCCCCTTTCAATGCACAGTGACCAGCGTGCCCCTTTTCAATGCACAGTGATGTTTTTTCATTTTTCACATTATTCTTCTGTAACATTTCTAAAGAATAAATACGATAAGATAGAAATCAACTACATGGTTGTCCACTCTTTTTTGTACTGGAACAAGTCTGTTTTTACAAATTTTTGCCCACATATGTTCTAGCGCCCGTTAATTTAACGGGCTTAATGTCTAGTCCTTAATAATCATAGGCATGCGCACGGGGTGTGCTGAGTGTGGCACATCCAAATAATCCCCTGCACCTACTTGCCTCCTGTACCAGCAGTGCCACTTTGTACAAAAATGTCATGCCCTAGTTGCGTCCTGTGATTTGTGCTGGGAACTCCGTGTCAACCGCACACCCCCCAGCACATTAGTCAGCACACTGTGTCGCCATGACCTTCTTTTCTGTTAGCACACGCTGTACAGCTGGGTAGTGGGCTGGACATCCCCAAGAGAGTCCCGCCCGGTCATTAATCTGCTATAGGCTAGGCGGGAACTGGTTTAGGAACTTTTTATTCTACCTGAAGTTCCACTTTAAGTCTTTGTAGTCTAGCTCTTTATCTTACGTTACCTTATACAGTGCCTTGCGAAAGTATTCGGCCCCCTTGAACTTTTCAACCTTTTGCCACATTTCAGGCTTAAACATAAAGATATAAAACTGTAATTTTTTTTTTTTTTTTTTAATAATCAACAACAAGTGGGATACAATCATGAAGTGGAATGAAATTTATTGGATATTTCGAACTTTGTTAACAAATAAAAAACCGAAAAATTTGGCGTGCAAAATTATTCAGCCCCCTTAAGTTAATACTTTGTAGCGCCACCTTTTGCTGCGATTACAGCTGTAAGTCGCTTGGGGTATGTCTCTATCAGTTTTGCACATCGAGAGACTGAAATTTTTGCCCATTCCTTCCTTGCAAAACAGCTCGAGCTCAGTGAGGTTGGATGGAGAGCGTTTGTGAACAGCAGTTTTCAGTTCTTTCCACAGATTCTCGATTGAATTCAGGTCTTGACTTTGACTTGGCCATTCTAACACCTGGATATGTTTATTTGTGAACCATTCCATTGTAGATTATGTTAATATGCTTTATGTTTTGGATCATTGTCTTGTTGGAAGACAAATCTCCCTCCCAGTCTCAGGTCTTTTGCAGACTCCATCAGGTTTTCTTCCAGAATGGTCCTGTATTTGGCTCCATCCATCTTCCCATCAATTTTAACCATCTTCCCTGTCCCTGCTGAAGAAAAGCAGGCCCAAACCATGATGCTGCCACCACCATGTTTGACAGTGGTGTGTTCAGGGCGATGAGCTGTGTTGCTTTTACGCCAAACATAACGTTTTGCATTGTTGCCAAAAAGTTCGATTTTGGTTTCATCTGACCAGAGCACCTTCTTCCACATGTTTGGTGTGTCTCCCAGGTGGCTTATGGCAAACTTTAAACGACACTTTTTATGGAAATCTTTAATAAATGGCTTTCTTCTTGCCACTCTTCCATAAAGGCCAGATTTTTGCAGTATACGACTGATTGTTGTCCTATGGACAGAGTCACCCACCTCAGCTGTAGATCTCTGCAGTTCATCCAGAGTGATCATGGGCCTCTTGACTACATCTCTGATCAGTCTTCTCCTTGTATGAGCTGAAAGTTTAGAGGGACGGCCAGGTCTTCGTAGATTTGCAGTGGTCTGATACTCCTACCATTTCAATATTATCGCTTGCACAGTGCTCCTTGGGATGTTTAAAGCTTGGGAAATCTTTTTGTATCCAAATCTGACTTTAAACTTCTCCACAACAGTATCTCGGACCTGCCTGGTGTGTTCCTTGTTCTTCATGATGCTCTCTGCGCGTTAAACGGACCTCTGAGGCTATCACAGTGCAGGTGCATTTATACAGAGACTTGATTACACACAGGTGGATTCTATTTATCATCATTAGTCATTTAGGTCAACATTGGATCATTCAGAGATCCTCACTGAACTTCTTGAGAGAGTTTGCTGCACTGAAAGTAAAGGGGCTGAATAATTTTGCACGCCCAATTTTTCAGTTTTTTATTTGTTAAAAAAGTTTGAAATATCCAATAGATTTCATTCCACTTCATGATTGTATCCCACTTGTTGTTGATTCTTCAAAAAAAATTACAGTTTTATATCTTTATGTTTGAAGCCTGAAATGTGGCAAAAGGGCGCAAAGTTCAAGAGGGCCGAATACTTTTGCAAGGCACTGTATCTTAACCACTTAAGCCCCGGAAGATTTTGCCCCCTTCCTGACCAGACCCCTTTTTTCAACTTGGCACTTCGTGACTTTAACTGACAATTGCGCGGTCATGCAATGCTGTACCCAAACAAAATTTACGTCCTTTTTTTCCCACAAACAGAGCGGTATTTGGTGGTATTTGATCACCTCTGCGCTTTTTATTTTTTGCGATATTAATAAAAAAAGAGCAAAGATTTTGAGAAAAAAATACATTTTCAAATTTGTCTTTTAAAAAATATCCAATATACTCAATTTATGTCATATTTTTTGGCCAAAATGTATTTAGCTACATGTCTTTGACAAAAAAAATTTAAATGAGCATATTTTTATTGGTTTGCGCAAAAGTTATAGCGTCTACAAACTATGGTGTAAATACTGAAATTTACGCAGCTTTAATTTCTGACTGCCTATCTCATTTCATGAAGTGCTAAAATGGCAGGGCAGTACAAACACACCCCCCCCCCAAACTACCACTTTTTGGAAAGAAGACATCCAAGGAATGTCCTGAGAGGCATGTTGAGCTCATTTAATATTTCGTTTTTTTGTCACAGGTGTTTGAAAAATGACTAAAAAAAAACTTTTTTTTTACACAAAGTTGTCATTGAAATTATATATTGCTCACACATGCCATGGGTATATGTGTAATTACACCCCAAAATATATTTTGCTGCTTCTCCTGAGTACAGGGATACCACATATGTGAGACTTTTTGGGAGCCTAGCAGTGTACGGGAGCCCGAAAACAAATCACCACCATCAGAATTTCAAAGGGCGTACATTTTTCCTTGCATTTTCTCACTACCTATAACGGTTTAGGAGGCCCTGAAATGTCAAGATACCACAAAATCCCCCAAAATGACCCCATTTTGGAAAGTAGACACCCCAAGCTGTTTGCTGAGAGGCATGGTGAGTCCATGGAATATTTTATATTTTGCCACAAGTTTTGGGAAAATTACAATTTCTTTTTTGTTTTTAACACAACGTTGTCACTAAAAGATAAATTTCTCACACATGACATGAGTATATGTGGAATGACACCCAAAAATACATTCTGCCACTTCTCCTGAGTATGGGGATATCCCATGTGTGAGACTTTTTGGGAGCCTAGCTGTGTACGGGACCCCGAAAATCAATCACCAGCTTCAGGTTTTCTAATGGCGTAAATGTTTGATTTTACTCCTCACTACCCATCACAGTTTTGGAGGCCCTGAAATTTCAAGATAGCACAAACCCCCCCCAAATAAACCCATTTTGGAACTATTTGCTGAGAGGCATGGTGAGTCCATGGAATATTTTATATTTTGCCACAAGTTTCGGGAAAATTACATTTTTTTTTTTTGTATTTTTTTTAACACAAAGTTGTCACTTAATGATGAATTGCTCACACATGCCAAGGGTATATGTGGAATGACACCACAAAATAAATTCTACTGCTTCCCCTGAGTACAGGGATACCACATTTGTGAGACTTTTTGGGAGCCTAGCTGTGTACAGGACCGCGAAAAACCAATCAACACTCTCAGGTTTTCTAATGGCGTAAATTGTGCATGTCACCTCTGCACTACCTGTCACAGTTTTGGAGGCCCTAAAATTCCAAGATAGCACAAAACCCCCCCAAATGACCCCATTTTGGAAAGTAGATACCCCAAGCTATTTGCTGAGAGGCATGGTGAGTCCATGGAATATTTTATATTGTGCCACAAGTTCTGGGAAATATATATATATATATATATATATATATATATATATTTTTTTTTTTTTTTTTTTTTTTTTTTATACAAAGTTGTCAGTAAATGATATATTGCTCACACATGCCATGGGTATATGTGAAATGACACCCCAAAATACATTCTGCTGCTTCTCCTAAGTACAGGGATACCCCATGTGTGAGACTTTTTTGCAGTCTAGCCGAGTACAGGGGACCCTGAAAATCAATCCCCACTTTCAGGCTTTCCAAGGGTGTAAATTGTTGATTTCACTCCTGACTACCTATCACAGTTTCGGAGGCCATTAAATGCCAAGACAGCACAACCCCCCCAAATGACCCCTTTTCGGAAAGTAGACACCCTAAGCTATTTGCAGAGAGGCATGTTGAGTGTTTTGCAGATCTCACTTTTTGTCACAAAGTTTTGGAAATTGAAAAAAGAGGAAAAAAATGCATTTTCCTGTTTTTTCTTAATTTTGCAAAAAAAAGTGAGAGCTGCAAAATACTCACCATGACTCTGAGCAAATAGATTGGAGTGTCTAATTTGCAAAATGGGGTCGTTTGGGGGGGGGGGGGGGTGTGCCATCTAGGAATTTCATGGACTTCAAAAGTGTGATAGGTAGTAAGGAGGGAGATCAACAATTTACGCCCTTAGAAAGCCAGAGGGTGCGGATTGGTTTTTCGGGTCCTGTACGCGGCTAGACTGCCAAAAAGTCTCACACATGGGGTATCCCTGTACTCAGAAGAAGCAGCAGAATGTATTTTGGGGTGTCATTTCACATATACCCATGGCATGTGTGAGCATTATATCATTTACTGACAACTTAGTGTAAAAAAAAAATAATAATAATTTTCCCGAAAATTGTGGCAAAATATAAACTATTCCATGGACTCATCATGCCTCTCAGCTAATAGCTTGGAGTGTCTACTTTGCAAAATGGGGTCATTTGGGGGGGGGGGGGGGTTTGTGTTTGTGCTATCTTTAAATTTCAGGGCCTCTGAAACTGTGACAGGTAGTGCAGTGGTAAAATCAGCAATTTACACCATTAGAAAACCTGAAGATGGGGATTGGTTTTCGGGGTCGCGTACACAGCTAGGCTCCCAAAAAGTCTCACACATGGGGTATCCCTGTACTCAGGAGAAGCAGCAGAATGTATTTTAGGGTGTAATTTCACATATATCCATGGCATGTGTGAGCAATATATCATTTAGTGACAACTTTGTGTAAAAAAACAACAAAAAAAAAAGAAATAATAATTGTCCCGAAACTTGTGGCAAAATATAAAATATTCCATGGACTCACCATGCCTCTCAGCAAATAGCGTAGAGTGTCTACTTTGCAAAATGGGGTCATTTGGGGGGTTTTGTGCTATCTTGAAATTTCAGGGCCTCTGAAACTGTGACAGGTAGTGCAAAGGTAAAATAAGCAATTTACGCCATTAGAAAACTTGAAGATGGGGATTGGTTTCGGGGTCCCGTACACAGCTAGGCTTCCAAAAAGTCTCACACATGTGGTATCCCTGTACTCAGGAGAAGCAGCAGAATGTATTTTGGGGTGTCATTTCACATATTCCCATGGCATGCGTGAGCAATATATCATTTAGTGACAACTGTAAAAAAAAAAACAAAAAAAAAAACAAATTGTCATCTTCCCGAAACTTAGGTCAAAATATAAAATGCTCCATGGACTCAATATGTCTCTCAGTAAATAGCTTTGGGTGTCTACTTTTCAAAAAGGGGTCATTTGGGGGGTGTTTGAACTGTCCCGGCATTTTATGCACAATCTTAGCCACACATCACCCATTCTTCTAACCACTTGAAAACCAAGCCTTTTCTGTGACTTTTTGTTTACATGAAATTTTTTTTTTTTTTTTACTAGAAAATTACTTTGAACCCCCAAACATTATATATTTCTTTAAAGCCCTATAGAACAAAATGGTGGATGTTGCAATTTTTTTTGTCACATGGTATTTGCGCACAGATTTTCCAAACGCAATTTCTGCACAAATACACCAAAAAAATTTTAAATTTACTGCACAAATACACCAAATTCCAAATTGTTTGGTAAAATTTAAAAGATGATCTTATGCCGAGTACATAGATACCAAACATGACATGCTTTAAAAATTGCGCATGACTGTGCAGCGGCAAAAAAACAACGTACATTTTTAAAAGCCTTTAAAAGTCTTTACAGGTTAATTACTGCACTCGACCTGGCGTTCGCGGCGATACCTCACATGCATGCTGCAATTGCGGTTTACATATGACACTAGACCAACGCTTGAGTGTGCCATTGCGCGCAAGCACGGGGGGGCTTGATTTTTTTTTTTTTTTGCTTTTTTATGTTATTTTGACACCTTTCCTTTCATTTTTTTTAATCATTTTTATTGTTATCACAGTGAATTTAAATATCCCCTATGATAGCAATCTGTAGTGACAGGTACTCTTTTTAAAAAAAATTGGGGTCTTTTAGACTTTAGATCTCTCCTCTGACCTTAACGCATCTGACCACACCAAAATTGGTGTGATAAAATACTTTCCCAATTTCCCAATGGCCCTGTTTATTTCTGGCGAAACAGAAGTCATGAAATGCTCGTAGCTTCCAGGATCTTAGGCCATAGAGATGATTGGAGCCATTCTCATCTCCAATTAGCTCTATGGTTAGATAATTGAACCACCGGCTGCACTCTCGGGTTAACCGGTGGGACAGGAGAGCCCGAGAAAAACCGTGGAAGGTGGCGGTGGGGGGGGGGGGGGAGTCCCCTCCCACTGCATGTAAAAACAGTTTTTTTTTCCATGCAGCCTGTGGGCTGAACGAAAAAAAAGAGAACCTATCAGAAATCAGCACAGGAATATTGTGTAGTATTACTCATCATTAACCGCCCAAACAACCACCCACTGAATTTAATGACAATATTCCACGTATACCTTAAATAGTATTATAACTGCAGTGCTGAAATCAGAAAATCACCACAGCTGCTGCCAGCAAAGGTATCCATATATGCTGTTCGCAAACTGTTTGTGTCAGAATATATAAAATCAATGTGGCAGCCGACGAGTACCTGCAAGAGAAACAGGTTAACAAAAGAATGAAAAACAAAGTACAGTAGGAAGAGTAGAAGAACATAAAAAATGACTGACACGACAACTGTTTTTGGATTTTTTTATTTTTTTTTGGAACACTTTTTTTTTTGTGAACTGTGATTTTCCAGCTTGGGTCTCTCAAAATGTCGATAGCCATCGAACATCTTTCGAGACCCTGTGTTTGTGTGCCCTACACTGTGTCGTGCTGTACCCTACAGTAATACTCTACTAGTGTATGGTAGCGCTCGAAACATTCCCCGATGCAGAGACCAGGTTGGTCAGGACATCTGGGACAATAATAGCGGGTGTCACGCCTAAATCCGCGCCTGTGAAAAAATAAGGAATGTACCGCGCTATGGATAAAAATAATGACCCAAGTGCAGCTGTGCAAAAAATGGGGAATAACCAGATTCTCAATATAAAGTGCCAAAATACTGCGCAAAAAGGTACGTGTATAAAATGTTAATCATCATATAAATAAATCAGAAATGATCTTAAAGTGCCATGTGCAAACCAAGTGCCTACATACAAATATAGTGATTCAACAATAAATATCATAGAGAGTTGAATAAAAATTGAGACGTGTCCATATAAAATTATAGTGCAAAAATGCAAAAGAACTTGGATAGTCCAGTAAATAATAAAATCAGCAAGTGTCCATATAGCAATTCACATAAAGTGCATTAAGTACTCAGAAAAATGTGCAGCATCATGCCATAACTCCAGTGCTGTGAATGGTGCCAATCATCCCCCTTTGGATAATCCACTTACTGAACTTAATTGACCCCTAGGCTAGATGTCTTTGATAACGCCCAAGGGAGGGCGAAACGCGTAGACGCAATTTCCGGTCTACGACCCTTTGGCACGTCACTTCCGGGACGGTGGAACGCACGCCGGGACCCAGGCTTACCCGAGCGCACACCGCAACCAGGAAGGAGCGATAGACCTGCCTTACATGTTATTACCTGCTCGATTTCGCTCTACTAAATGTGAGTGATATTCTTTTAAATATTCCAATAAAAGATTGTTAAACGGGATTACACTATTGCAAGTTTTCTTTCCATATTTATGCATACCAGTGTACTGAGAACTCCAGACCTCCAAGGATTCCTTATCAGGTTCCCCATTAGGACACAAGCCTTGTTGACCCTCTACAGCTGTATAGCCTAGGGATCAATTAAGTTTGGTAAGTGGATTATCCAAAGGGGGATGATTGGCACCGTTCACAGCACTGGAGTTTTGGCATCATGCTGCACATTGTTCTGAGCACTTAATGCACTTTTGTTGAATTGCTATATGGACACTTGCTGATTTTATTATTTACTGGACTATCCAAGTTCTTTTTGCATTTTTGCGCTATAATTTTGTATGGACACGTCTCAATTTTTATTCAACACTCTATGATATTTATTGTTGAATCACTATATTTGTATGTATGCACTTGGTTTGCAGATGGCACTTTAAGATCATTTATGATTTATTTATATGATGATTAACATTTTATACACGTACCTTTTTGCGCTGTATTTTGGCATTTTAAATCCGCGCCTGCTACAGACACGACATCTTCTTTGGGGATAAGTTTGGGTAGGGGTACGCGGGAGGACATGTGGAAAATGTCTCTCATGCAGCCGGCTCACTGCATCTGGAAGGGGAAGTTGGGCAGGCATGCCTCCTGGGTACAGGTAGGCAAGGATGATCTCTTCCTGGAATTCTCGGAAGGATCCGGTGCGTCCTTACGCCCTGTATAGAACAAAGGCGTTCAGCATAGCCAATTGGAATAAATAAACAGACACTTTTTTGTACCAGCGTCTGGCTTTATGGGCAACTAAATACAGCGCCAAAAGCTGGTCGTTAAGGTCCACCCCTCCCATATTAAGGTTGTAGTCGTGGACAAAGAGGGGTTTCTCCATAACGCTAGTTGCCGTAGGAATTTGGATCGTCGTGTCTGCGTGAAGGGAGGACAGAACGAAAACATCCTGTGTATCCCTCCACTTCACCGCAAGCAATTTGTCTGTTTTCAAGCAGGCTCTCTCCCCCCGACTAAGACGGGAATCTACAAACCATTGGGGGAAGCCCCGGCGATTAGGTTGCATGGTGCCACATGCGCCAATTTGTAATTCGAGCAGGTGACTAAATAGTGGCACGCTTGTGTAAAAGTTGTCCACGTACAAATGGTACCCCTTTCCAGATAAGGGTGACACCAAGACCCAAACTATGTTGCCGCTGCTCCCTATGTAGTCTGGGCAGTTGGGGGGCTCCACACAGCTATCTTTTCCCTCATAGACCCGGAAACTAACTGTATAACCTGTGGCCCTGTCACACAGTTTATACAGCTTGACCCTGTACTTGGCACGCTTGCTGGGGAGGTACTGTTTCATAGCAAGGCGGCCAGTAAATTTAATCAGGGACTCGTCAACACAGACAACTTGTTGGGGGGTGAACAAGGCTGCAAACAGCTGATTGAAGTGGTCTATGAGGGGCCGAATTTTGTGGAGCAGATCATATGCAGGGTCTCCCCAAGGATGACAGATTTCATTGTCGCTGAAATGCAAAAATCGCAGAATTTGCACGTATCTCGTCCTGGACATGGAGGCAGAGTACATGCGCATATGGTGAAGTGGGCTAGTGGACCAATATAGCCGCATTTCACTCTGTTTGGTTATGCCCATGTTGAGGGAAAGGCCCAGAAAGATTTTAAAATCAGAAACCGTTATTGATTTCCAGCTGAATGGTCTGGCAAGGGGCGAATTTGGGTTGGCGGCGATAAATTGTTGTGCATATAAATTTGATTGATCCACAATAGATCTGAAAAGATCTTCCATTAAGAACAGCTCAAAAAAGTTCAGGGGCGTGAAACCAGCTGTCTCCATGTGGATTCCAGGTTGGGCAGTGAATGGGGGAAGTACTGGCGCTGTAGAATCAGTGGGTTGCCAATTGTGATATGCCAGCGCATCAGGGAGGGCACTATGGGCTCTACGGGCCTGTCTTCGAATACGCGGTGGCTGCGGGCCACTACTCGTGCTAGCCACCGCACCAGCTTCAACTGCACTTATGGGACTCGCCACGTCACCAAGTGTTACTGCAGTGCTGGTTGTACTAGGTCCAGGGTGTACTAGGCCACTGGTGCTTGCCAGGTCACCAGAAGGATGAGTGGCCGTAGTACCAACACTCTGCTCCATACGAGCACCCTGCGATTCCTGCATCTCAACAACTCCAGAATGGGGTCGGGTATGCCTGGGTCTAACAGGGACCCATCTGTCGTCTGAGCTATCTGTCAGGGAGCCGCTGCCGTCATCAGGTTCGTATACTGACCCTTATTCTGCCAGTGAGGCTTCCCCATCGCTCTCATCTGACATGGCCAGTATACTATAAGCCTCTGCACTACTGTACAAACGTTTGGTCATTTTGGTAACTAAATTTACCGGTACAGTAGTGTTGACTCACAGGTAATAAAAGCACCTGGTTGTCAAGGAGTATTTCAAGCGCTACCAAAAAAACTGCTAATGCTAGCAGGGATCAGGCCTGACTCTGCTAACACAGCGGTTTTGTGTGTTGTGTTTTTTTGTAAGTGACATAATCTATTGATTACTACACTTACCTGGGTGGGCTGGGCTGGGTAGAGGGGTTAAATGCAGGTGCTGGCCGGAATCAGTGCTGATTGTGCAAACACCGCGTTTTGGGAACCCTAAACTATGGGGACGCTAGTATAGTTCTGATCAGATCAGATATTGATCTGTTCAAACACTATACTAGTAATGGAAGTGTATGTGCGTGTGTGTGTGTGCGTGTGTGTGTGTGTGTGGTAATCAAGGGGTTATTTCTAACTATGCGCCGGGGATCTGCGCTATTTTAGACTGACACTAACACTAGCTAATGTCACCTGTGTCACTAATAATAGTGATCAGAAAAAAAACTGTACACAATAAAGGGGCACTGTGACAGGGCACAGAAAGGGGTTAACTGGGGGTGATCAGGGGGGGATCAGGGGGTTAAATCTTTATTGGGGGGTGGCGGGGACCCTAAACCTCCTTTGGGATAGAAACTAACTCGTTAGTGCAAACTCAAGTCACAATCACACTAATACAAAATACAGTAAAACACTATATTACGCGTGTATTAGTGTGCAATGTGACAGGGGGGAAGGGGTTAACTAGATGTGATCAGGGGGGGATCAGGGGGTTAAATCTTTATTGGGAGGGGGTGGCGGGTATCCTAAGGATAAAAGGAATGACCGCAAGCGCTAAACCTGGTCACAAGTCACACTTATACGGGTATATAGAAAATGCTATATACTGTACAGTGTGTGTTGTGACAGGGGGTGTAGGGGTGATCAGGGGGTGATCAGGGGGTGATCAGGGGGTTAAATCTTTATTGGGGAGATGGCGGGGACCCTAAAACTAGCGCTACGTCAAGTCACAATTGCACTAATACAAAATACAGAAAAACAGTATATTACGTTTGTATTAGTGTACAATGTGACAGGGGGGGAAGGGGTTAACTGTGGGTGATCAGGGGGGGATCAGGGGGTATCAGGGGGTTAAATCTTTATTGGGGGGGTGGCGGGTATTTTAAGTGAAAAGGGGAGGGCCGCAAGCGCTACACCTGGTCACAAATCACACTTATACGGGTATATAGGAAAATGCTATATACTGTATACAGTGTGTGTTGTGACAGGGGGTGTAGGGGTGATCAGGGGGGGGTCAGGGGGTTAAATCTTTATTGGGGGGGTAGTGGGGACCCTAAACCTACTTGGGATAGAAATTAAGTCACTAGCGCTAAGTCAAGTCACAATCGCACTAATACAAAATACAGAAAAACAGTATATTACATTTGTATTAGTGTGCAATGTGACATGGGGGAAGGGGTTAACTGGGGGTGATCAGGGGGTTAAATCTTTATTGGTGGGTGGCAGGTATTTTAAGTGAAAAAGGGGGGGCCGCAAGCGCTACACCTGGTCACAAATCACACTTATACAGGTATATAGGAAAATGCTATATGCTGTATACAGTGTGTGTTGTGACAGGGGGTGTAGGGGTTAACTGGGGGGCGATCGGGGGTTAAATGTGCCTATCTAAGTGTAAATGTATGTGCTTGGTGCAGTATTTACAGTTAGATGTGCTCTCCTCTCACGCTGGATCCAAAAAGGATCATGGGAGGGGAGGGCACATCTTTTCTGAGCCTGTGTTTACATTACACAGGCTCAGCATAGAATCTGATTGGGCAGAACCGATCAACAGGTCCAGGCCAAAAATCATTGGCCTGGACCTGATGACTGATCAGTTCTGAACCCAATCAAGCCATCGGCGGCGGCGGGGGGGCGCGGGAGCGCGCACCGGACCGGCGGGAAGTAGTGACGTAGTACTACGTCACTTTGCCTGGCCAGGGCTGACTGCCGACGTAGATTGTCGTGCGGTGGTCGGCAAGTGGTTAATGTAGCAGAATTCTCAGCCATTGTACTGGATGTGGGTCTGCCAGGGTTAACGCTAGTAACAACAGCACATTTAAGCATGTTCTCCAAGTGTGAGCACTGAGACAAGAAACAGTCCAGCATCTTTGGTTTTTGTATTTATTTTTGGAACTTGGATGGGAGAAGGGAATGAGTGGGATACTACTCTGGCACGACTATACACAATAGAATGGGACTCTGAGAAAAATGCCTCTTGACGCTGGCTGAATGCCGGTCAACACCCGATTTTTATCTTACTGTCTGTGGACTTGAACTGACTTCTGACACTTCCTTGTGACTCAAAAGTCCTTTTTACTGCTCCCTTTAGCCTTCCTGGCTGAGGTAGCCACTTGTAACACTGCTGCAACTCTTAGCACTTCAGGGCCCGCATCAGCACCCTTTCTACTGGAATTCTCTTCAGGGCTTAGACTCAGGCACACCCTTTCTAAGCTTCCTCCTGGATCCCTCTGACCTCCTTGAGTGGTCTCCTATCGTAGGCAGACCCCGGGGCAGTTTACAGTACTCACGACTCTGCTTTCCTGGAAACTCCGGCCCCAACAGCTCCGCACGGTCCTAAGCACACTGGATCCCTCTCTGCAGCTCAGCTCAACCTTCTGTCCTCTAAGCCGACCGCCAAGGACACCTTTCCTCACACTGACTGGAGGAGAGACAGCCGGCACCCTCCTCCTGGGACTCTGCTTCCCGCCAAAGACACCCTGTCATGTGCTCCCCTCAGACTTATATCCCATCCCAGGATGCATTGCAGCATATTCTGCCCTCTGGGATAGATACAAGCCCTGGCGTTTGAGGTTTACAAAAGAAATGTATACTCACCTACTGAAGGTGGATTCCGCATCAATCAGTTCTTCCCTCTTCTCTCAACAGAGCGGTTCTCAGCTCTACCCCTCTAGCACTCTCCGGAGTGCTGGGCTGGGGAAGGAACTACAGTACAGCTGAGAAGCTAAGCCAACTGCTGGTCCAGGCATCTGGGTGGATCCTGACTGTAAAGTACCTGTCACGTACCTGGTCAGTGAGCCTGACGTATAGAGGAGGGCCTCTCATACAACTCCGGCTCGAGGACCACTGATAGTGAGACAGCACCCACAGGAGCATGGTGACGTAGGAGTGCCTGTAATCAGTCTAGTAGTTTGCGTGGCCGCAGTAAACAGGCTGGTAGAGGTAGCTGGAAGCAAGACTTGCTGGGCTGAAGTTGTAGCAGGCCAGATGAGCGGGATACGGGGTCAGACAAACCAGGTCGGGTAATTGTCAGGCAGAATGGACATAGACGGTAGACAGCAGGATGGTCGGGTCACAATCCAAGTCGGTACCAGGAGAACAGTAAAGCAGGATCAGAAGGCAGAAGCAAAATCCAGTAGACAAGCCGGGGTCAGGGTATGAAGCAGACAATCACAGGTTAGGGATAAGCTGGATCAAGCTCAGAGGTCACACGGAATCAGGAACGATACACAGAAGCTGTAGACCAAACAGCAATGAGTCCATGCAGAAGGTCAGTTTAAATAGCCAGCCTGGCGCCAACATTAGTGACGGGTGCGCGCATGCACCTACGCCTACGCATGCTCCCTAACCCACGAACAAGAAGGTCTGCTTAACCAGTTGCTGGCCTGCACATGCACGTATGCACGTGCCAAGGAACTCCATCTATCCTATGGACCAGACTTCTCTGACATGACTGAAGTCAGCTGACAGCAGAGTGCACTTTGTTCTGTACTACTGTGACCCATTTTCAGCCAACAGTGGGAAAAAAGCTTTGGGCATACTTCTACTGTAAAGGAGAAATATAGCTAAAGCTAATTCTATACTTCTCCAATGGACCACAGGAGTGCAGCTCGTTCTGCACTTCTGTGGTCAATTTCCAGCCATATGGTTGGGATCCACCTTGAAGTCTGGACTGACAGCTGGCTCAGTCTCTCAGAGATTTGTGGTCTTTGATCGTGCTCAGTTCTCAGTGCAGAGCCAGCGGGGAACAGATGCTGCATCCAAATAGGTGAGTATACATTTTTTTTCTAATTCCAATACTTCTCTTTAACCACTTCTGGACCGGAAGATTTCCCCCCTTAATGACCAGGTCTTTTTTTGCGATTTGGCACTGCGTTATTTTAACAGACAATTGCGCAGTCGTGCGACGCTGTACCTATATAAAATTGATGTCCTTTTTTTCCCACAAATACAGTAGACCTTTCTTTTGGTGGTATTTGATCACCTCTGCGATTTTTATTTTTTGCGCTATAAACAAAAATAAAGCAATAATTCTGAAAAAGAAAAATAATATCTTTCCCTTTCTGCTATATAACATTCCCAAAAAAAAAAAATTAAAAAATCTAATTTTTTTAACATTATAGGCCAATTTGAAGTCTGCTACATATTTTTGGTAAAAAAAAAATCACAATAAGCATATTTTGATTGGTTTGCGCAAAAGTTATCACGTCTACAAATTACGGGAAAGATTTATGTCATTTTATTTATTTTATTTTTTTTACTAGTAATGGCGTTGATCTGAGATTTTTACCGGTACTGCGGCATTGTGGTGGACAGAATGGACCCCTAACTGACATTTTTTAACACTTTTGACGGGGACCCGTGACATTACTACAATAATCAGTGCTAAAACTATGCACTGTTACTGTAATATTGACACTGGCAGGGAAGGGGTTAACACAGTGGGTGATCAAGGGGTTAAATGTGTACCTAGGGGCGTGTTTCTAACTGTATGGTGGCGGGGCTTATGGAATGACCATAGAGACCTGTGTTCCTATATAGAAGGATCACAGGCACTCTGTGATCATTCCAGAGAGAAGTAAGGTCAGCTGTGTTTACAACAGCTGCCCATCCTTCTCTGTCAGCGGGGAAAGATCAATGACAATTGAGGCAATTGGAGCCACCTGCCCCTTGCATCAGTGTCCCCGCTGCCGTGTGGGGGTGGGAACGCCCCGGTGGCAGCGTGCGCTCACCCCCTAGCTGCAGGTGCACGAACGACGTACAGTTACGTTGGTTCGCACAGGAGGGGCTGCCTGCCACAGTAAAACTGCGGTGGGCGGTCGTTAAGTAGTTAAAAAACAAAGGCAAATTCCTTGTATGCTGCACATACTTGCCCAATAAAGCAGATTCCCATTCTTAATCATCTGTACACTGTGCTATAAACTACACCGGAAAGATGGGACAGCTCTAAATAGGTGAGAGGAGCTACATAGGTGTTTAGGGACTGGGGGCTAGGACAGGTAGTAGAGTATTTTTTACCTTGATTCATTGTATGCATGTTATGACTTTAGAACCACATTAAAATTCATAACGTATGATGCGCATCTGATTTATTAATACATTTAGTAATGTGATATTACTGAATTCAATTCACAACTTGAATTATTGCCATAAAAAAAAAAAAATAATAATCTTCTGTTTTCTAAAGTTTGCAACCAAAGGACTGTTTTAACATTATCACCTTTACAATTTTCTGAAACTACGATTTTGCTCTTGCTTGGTAAATGTATGTTTTTCTATGACTTACAATACTGGTTGTCGTGGAGGATGTAGAGAATATTTAGGAAATCCTGCAGTTGCATAAGTTTGAAATCCTCTTACCAGAAATGTTGCAGATCTTCTCTTGTGTTGTTCCTCATTCTTTGAATTGACTCTCTTTTGCATTCTTGAATGTCTTTTCTTTTACATTTTCATCAACATATAACCTAATGTTATTTGGCAGTTTTTCCCTGCTCTCTGTTTCTAGGCAAGTCTTCATAATTAATATATGATTTTGCACTTTCTCTGTTTGGGCAGTGCTGTGATTCTGTTCAGTGTCCTGTATACACAGACAAAAGTTATAGCCCAAAATTGTAAGATTCATTTGGTGATGGGGTCCAATTACCTGTCTTTCATTTTCTCTAATGTCAGGATATCTACTGTATGTATCCCAATGCCTAGGCCTTTAGCCATGTTTGCCAATTGTAAACTCAAGCTCTGAGCTCTTGAACCAAAGCTGTCAACCTCTGCGTAGTGGGATGGTACTGGTAACAAGTATGGTAAAAAATAGCCAGAGAGTCAGGAAGTATTAAAATAACAGTAGATGGCACAGAGAAGCAGAGTTCAGTCAACAAAGGTGCAGATGTACACATAATGTCACAGGTGCTGGTGTGGAAAAAAATACTGTATATGCAGGGGTTAGACAAAACTATGGAAACACATGGTAAAAGAACAAAATCGTTACCCAATATGGTGTTAAACCACCTTTGGCATCCAAGATGGCCTGAATTCTCCTGGGAACTGACAAATATAAGTCTTGGATATTGGATAACGGAATGTGATACCACTCCATGCAAAAATCGTTTCTGTTTTTGCAAAGATGCCAGAGGCGGAAAACGAGCCTGAACCATGTTCTCCCCAAGTAACCATAGTGGCTGTTTGACATTGAGGTCTGGCGACTGCGGTGCCCAGAGAAAATGGAAGACTTTGTCTGCACACTCATCAAACCATGATTTGACAACCCCAGCTGTGTGAACCGGAGCATTATTGTCTTGGTAAATGGCACTGTCTTTGGAAAGCAATGTCTGCACTATGGGGTGCACACAGTCAGCCAGTATTTGTACATAGTCGCTTGCAGTGACTTCCTTTCAAGGTGATGATGGGGCCTGCAGAATACCAAAATATGACTGCCCAAACTATGATGGCGCTGCCACCATGCTTTAAGGTTGGCACAAGACAGTCCTGGTTAAAAGCTGGGGACGGTATTAGCCACATGTAAACACGTCCGGTGGTTGGGAAGAATGTAAAGCTCGATTCATCAGACCATATTACAGTCTTCCATTGATCAATATTCCATGATTTATGGGTGTTTCACCACTCTTTCCTCTTCTGAGCATTAATATTAATCACTAGTGGTTTGGCAACTGCAGCTCGTCCATGAATGTTTTGCTTATGGAGTTCCCTCTGCACAGTGTTTGTGGACACGGGCTCACAGCGGAAGCAAAAAAGGAAAGAGGGAATAACCTGTTTTAAGGCCCCTCCCTCATGGGATGGTGGCAGTAGGAGTTTCAAACCCCCCTATTGTTTGATTTCAATGGGGGTTTTTGTGATACGTCAAAGGTCAGCTGATTGGGAATGTTCTGGAAGTCCTCTAGTATAGGTCATTTAGGATCACCTGACCCCCTAAAACATTCCAGAAATTCCCAGGACCCCTATTTAATCATAAGGCTGAAGAGGGGCTTTGCCAGTCACCAGAGGGAGATTTTGGCTGATTTTGCTTATAGTTTTAAAGTATTGATTGAATAAAAGAGTTAGGCTCCTTTCACGCGGGCGGTGCGCACAACGGTGCCCGTTCTGCTCAGTGGGGGATCGATCCACCGATCCCCACTGAGCAGGCTGATAACAGCTCTGTCTCCGCTCTGTGTGCAGAGACAGAGCTGTCAGAGTCCCGCTCTCCTCTATGGGGAGAATGGATGAGAACAGACCGCCTGTCCGTTCTCATCCGAACCTATCCGATCCGATCCTCCAGACGGATGGAAAATAGAGTTGCCATCCGTCCGGATTTCACAGACAGGATCAGATCAGATAGCAGCGGGTGTCAGTGGAGATGTCTCCACTGACATCCGCCGTTCCATAGGGCTGCATGAAGCATCCGATCCCATCCGTCTGAAAAATTGACTGGCGGATCAGATCGGAAAGCCCGTGTGAAAGGGGCCTTACGGTAAATTGTTAATTGTTTATATTTGTGAAAATCAATAAACAAGGCTTAGGCGTTAATAATTGAGTTTGGTGTGTCGAGTGTTCTTTGTATGTTTGGAGTTTATGCTGCCTACCGTCCCATGTTACATCACTTTTGCCTTCAACGCAAAACATGTCATCACTTTCACACCCGCAAATCATGTAATGTTTCCCTATTTTAGCCCAACCCCTGTATTCTATTATACAAGATTTATATAGCACCAACAGTTTGTGCCGTGCTTTACAACGTGAGGGCAAACAGTACAGTTACAACACAATTCAATACAGGAGGAATCAGGAAGGCCCTACTCGTTAGAGCTTATAATTTAAAACAGCTGCTGTATATGATATAAGAGGAAGGATGGCACAAAACCACATCAGGATCACAGACTGAAGGGGATGGTAGTATTATAGTTGCATTTCCGCTTCTACTGTATAGAATTTTAGTTAACTGTTACTATGGATAGATAAGAGGATAGATACTTTAGGGGACTAATTGAAAAGGATGAAGAAGTTACAAATATTTTTCATTCCTGCATTTTGATAAACAGAGAATTAGGTAGCAGATGTAAAATTTGTATTAGAGCCTCTAATATTTTAATAAAATAATTTGTGTTATGTCAACAGAACTGGTTTTGAACAGTCTAATTGTTTTAAATAGATTATTATCTGCCATCAAATGTTCCATTAGCACTGGGAGACACTACTAAGATCTTAAAAATAAAATCAGCAAGGAGGAACTTTGGGAGTCTTCCTGTTGGAGATGGAGATCAGGAATCACTAGCACTTTATTGAATGTTTCTGCTTTGCAACATACATGTCTGTTATTTCTTCAAGTGGTGCAATGTGTCAGTTTATTTGGGTGTCCTCATTTGGGTTTTTCCCAAATATTTGTTTTTACATGCACTTGCCCATATCATTTGACTTCTTACACAGGATCTGATTTACTAATATTAACTAGAGCGGGGATAAATCCATTAAGGTACACTTGCACGCAAACAAGCAAGTAAGTACAAACACTGCAATCCAGATCCCTGAACCTATCTAGTTGTATCTGTGCAATGATGTTCATTTCATAAACTGCAGTCAGTATTTGTCATGTTAACCACTTGCCGACTGCCACACGACTATTTACGTCGGCAGTCAGCCCCTCACAGGCAGAGCGACGTAGTACTACGTCGCTAGCCTGTGAGGGTCTAGGGAGCTCCCGCGCGGTCAGGGACCCCCCCCCCCCCCGCGTGTGTGACCGGCGGACCCGATGTCCGCCGGTCACTCGGCGATCGTCGGTGCAGAGGGAGAAAGGCAGGCGGCTGATGTAAACAAGCCGCCTGTCATTGTCCCCTGTGTAGAAACAGTGATCATACGGTTCTACTATGCAGGACCGTTGATCACTGTTCCTACACCTCAAGCCACAGCCAATCACAGTTAGAATCACGCCCCTAGGGACACACATAACCCCTCCCTCTCAAAAAAGTTAACCCCTTCACTGCCAGTGTAATTTTACAGTAACAGTGCATATGTATAGCACTGATTACTGTAGAAATGTCACTGGTAACCCCAAAAGTGTCAAAAATGTCAGTCAAGGGTCCGATCTGTCCGCTGCAAAAAAAATCGCAGATCGCCGCCATTACGCGTTAAAAAAAAAAAAAAACAACAAAAATGACAAAAATCTTTCCCTTTGTTAGTAAAAGGAATAACTTTTGCGCAAACCAATCAAAATACACTTTTTGTGATTTTTTTTACCAAAAATATGTAGCATAAAACAAATTGGCCGAAAAAGTTAAAAAATTTTGATTTTTACATTTTTTTGGGGGGGAATTTCATATAAAAAAATTTGAAAAATATTGCTATTTTTGCAAAATTGACGCTCTTTTTTTGTTTATAGCGCATAATCAAAAAATCGCACAGGTGATCAAATACCACCAAAAGAAAGCTCTGTTTGTGGGGAAAAAAAGGACGTCAATTTCATTTGGGTACAGAGTCGCACGACCGTGCAATTGTCCGTTAAAGTCACGCAGTGCCGAATCGCAAAATAGGCCCTGGTCAGGAAGGGGGTAAAATCTTCCGGGGCTTAAGTGGTTAAACATCTAAATAATGCCGCTTTCAGACCTACCTATAAGGTTTCTATAAGGTGCACAACAGAACCCATGTGCCATCATTTTCTTTAAAAAGCTACAGTATTGTGAATATTTTCTAACAATAAAAACATACACGCACCCATCTAAGAAAAAAGGGTAGTGTGTAAATGAGAGTTCTTCACTGGAATCTCAATTCTATGTACTAGTGTATGGAATATCTTATGCCTTGAGCAAAACATTCCCCCGTGCATCATTACTTACAATCCTTTTTTTTTTTTTTTTTTTAAAGAGGTCCTTAAAAATATCTAAGTGCACTACATGTTGTATGCCTACATGACATGTGTTTAAAATGCTCACAGTGGTTTAATCCAGAAATTGTGCAGAAAATCGTATTTTTATTTTGGTCATACTACAGCTTCGCTGCCATTTGTTTGAATGTTGGAGTTTACATTGCAAAGTAAAAAGTTTGTTAGTGAACCCCACATATATACTCCACATATAAACATTGTGTCCTAGTACATTTTTGATGCACAGCAAATACTGTCATAACACCTATTGTCCATGCACAATCAATACAAAGCCATATACACATCAGTAAATCTTGATAATAGTTTTTGTCGGCAGTTGCTATTTAAGCAAAGTACACGCAAAGAAAGTTTGTGCAGAAGTAACACTATAGATTGTTGCATGCTTGAGGGGTTTGTTTTCCTGTTTTTTCTGAATTTAAAAAAATCTGAATTTACTAAAAGGAAAGGCATAAGATAAGGGTCATTTGGGGGGTTTTTGTGCTATCTTGACAATATCTCAATTCTTGAAGTGCTAAAAATAAAAGATAAATTGCTCACACATGTCATGGGTATATGTGGGATGACACCCCAAAATAAATTTTGCTGCTTCTCCTGAGTACAGGGATACCACATGTGTGAGACTTTTAAGGAGCCTAGCTGTGTACGGGACCCAGAAAACCAATCACCGCCTTCAGAATTTCAAAGGGCGTTATTGCTCATTGCACTACCTATCATGGTTTCGGAGGCCCTGAAATGTCAAGATAGCACAAAATCCCCCAAATTACCCCATTTTGCAAAGTAGGCACTCCAAGCTATTTGCTGAGAGGCATGGTGAGTCCATGGAATATTTTATATTTTGCCACAAGTTTTGGGAAAATTACACTACGTGCAGCGGCAACAAACTACGTACATTTTTAAAAGCCTTTAAAAGTCTTTACAGGTTATCACTTTAGACTTACAGAGGAGGTCTATTGCAAGAATTACTGCCCTCGACCTGATGTTCGTGGCGATACCTCACATGCATGCTTCAATTGTGGTTTACATATGACACTAGACCAACGCTTGCGTGCGCCTCTGCACGCAAGTACGGGGGGACAGGGGGGCTTAAATTTTTTTTAAATTTATTTTGCTTTTATGTTATTTTGACACCTTTCCTTTCATTTTTTTTAATCATTTTTATTGTTATCACAGTGAATTTAAATATCCCCTATGATAGCAATCTGTAGTGAAAGGCAATGTTCCCTTTAAGCTGCGGGCATTCGCGGCCGCGCAGTCTAATTGAGGGTCCGGCGCAGCACAAATTCAGACCGCGCAGCCGCGTGAAGACGATGAAGGTAGTGAGCAGTACGCCCCGAGAGCCCGCCCATTGTGTGACAATAGCGAATGAAAATTCGCTATTGTCACACGGATCCTCCTCCTGGCCAATCAGGGAGCGGGTCCTCCGCATTGATTGTGGGCAATGCTGTGGGCACTCTGCAATTGATTGGGGGCAATGCTGTGGGCACTCTGCAATTGATTGGGGGCAATGCTGTTGGCACTCTGCATTGATTGGGGGCAATGCTGTGGGCACTCTGCAATTGATTGGGGCAATGCTGTGGGCACTCTGCATTGATTGGGGGCAATGCTGTGGGCACTCTGCATTGATTGGGGGCAATGCTGTAGGCACTCTGCAATTGATTGAGGGCAATGCTGTGGGCACTCTGCATTGATTGGGGGGCAATGCTGTGGGCACTCTGCAATTGATTGGGGGCACGCTGGTCACTCTGCATTGATGTCCCCCCCCATTGCTCAGTCTAAAGGTTTGCGCTCAGAATTTTTTTTATTTGCTCAGCACAGTAAAAAATTAGAGGGAACATTGGTGACAGGTACTCTTTTTTTTAAAAAAATTGGGGTCTTTTAGACTCTAGATCTCTCCTCGGACCTTAAAGCATCTAAACACACCAAGATTGGTGTGATAAGATGCTTTCCCAATTTCCCAATGGCGCTGTTTATTTCTGGCGAAACCGAAGTCATGAAATGCTCGTAGCTTCCGGTATCTTAGGCCATAGAGATGATTGGAGCCATTCTCGTCTACAATCAGCTCTATGGTCAGATAATGGAACCACCAGCTGCACTCTTGGGTTAACCGGTGGGACAGGAGAGCCTGAGAAAAACTGCGGAAGGCGACTGGAAGGGGGGAGTCCCCTCCCACTGCTTGTAAAAGCAGTCTAGCGGCTAATTATCCACTAGGATTGCTTTTACATGTAAGCCGACCGCTGGCTGTAAAAAACGATACCGAGATGATATCTAAATCTGCAGGCATCATCCGGGTTTAACCACTCAAGGTCCAGCAACATACCAGTACATTGCTGGTCCTTGTTTGGCATACAGTGGGGATCGAAAGTTTGGGCACCCCAGGTAAAAATTTGTATTAATGTGCATAAAGAAGCCAAGGAAAGATGGAAAAATCTCCAAAAGGAATCAAATTACAGATTAGACATTCTTATAATATGTCAACAAAAGTTAGATTTTATTTCCATCATTGACACTTTCAAAATTACAGAAAACAAAAAAATAGCGTCTGCAAAAGTTTGGGCACCCTGCAGAGTTAATATCTTGTACTGCCCCACTTTTTTTTTTCTTCAACTGTAACATTCCAGCTTAGGGTCTCTCAAAATGACGATAGCCATCAAACATCTTTTGAAACCCTGTGTAAGTGTGTCCTAGACTGTGCCATGCTGTATCCTATGCTAATACTCCACTAGTGTGTGGTAGCATTGGAAAAATTTCCCGATGCAGAGACCAGGTTGGTCAGGACAGAAGGGATAATAAGTGCCGGAAAATGCCTCGCATGCAGCCGGCTCACTGCATCTGGTAGGGGAAGTTGGGCAGGAGCACCTCCTGGATACAGGTAGGCACTGATGATCTCTTTCTGGAATTGGAGGAAGGATCCAGTTCGTCCTGACGCTTTGTATAGCACAAAAGCGTTCAGCAAAGCCAATTGGAATAAATAAACAGACACTTTTTTGTACCAGCGTCTGGCCTTACGGGCAACTAAGTTCGGCGACAAAAGCTGGTCGTTCAGGTCCACCCCTCCCATATTAAGGTTATATTCGTCGACACAGAGAGGCTTCTCCAAAACACCAGTTGCCGTATGAATTTGGACCATCATGTCTGCGTGAAGAGAGGACGGAACGAAAACATTCCGTGTATCCCTCCACTTCACTGCAAGCAATTTGTCAGTTTTCAAGCAGGCTCTCTCTCTAAGTTGGGAATCTACAAGCCATTGGGGGAAGCCCCGGCGATTAGGTCGCACGGTGCCACATGCGCCAATTTGAAGTTCGAGCAGGTGACTAAAAAGTGGCACGCTTGAATAAAAATTATCCACGTACAAATGGTACCCCTTTCCAAATAAGGGTGACACCAAGTCCCAAACTATCTTGCCACTGCTCCCTTTGTATTCTGGGCAGTTGGGGAGCTCCACAGTGCTATCTTTACCCTCGTAAACACAAAAACGAACTGTATAGCCTGTAACTGGGGATATACTGCTTAATAGCAAGGCGGCCAGAAAACTTAATCAGGGACTCATTAACGCAGACAACCTGTTGGGGGGTAAAAAAGGCTGCAAACAGCTGATTGAAGTGGTTTACGAGGGGCTGAATTTTGTGGAGCCGGTCATATCCATGGTCTCCCCGAGGACGACAGATTTCATTGTCACTGAAGTGCAAGAACCGCAGAATTTGCTCGTACCTCGCCCTGGCCATGGAAGCAGAGAACACGCGCATATGGTGAATTGGGTTCATGGACCAATACTGTATAACCACTCTTTTTAATTATGCCCATGTTGAGGGATAGGCCCAAAAAAGTTTTAAACTCAGAAATCGTTATAGGTTTCCAGCCGAATGGTCTGGCAAGGGGTGAATTTGGATTGGCGGTGATTAATTGACCAGCATAATAAATTGCTTTGGTCCACAAAAGATCTGAAAAGATTTTCCGTGAAAAACAGCTCGTAAAAATCAAGGGGAGTAAAATTCCGGGTTGGGCAGTGAATGGGGGGAAGTACGGATGCTGTAAAATCTGGGGGGTGCCAATTAGAATATGCCAGCGCATCAGGGAGGGCACTATGGGCTCTACGGGTCTGTCTTTGAATTCTCGGTGGCTGCGGGCCACTACTTGTGCTAGCCACCGCACCAGCTTCAACTGCACTTATGGGACTCGCCACGTCTCCAAGTGTTACTGCAGTGCTGGTTTGTCTACAACCAATTTGTACTAGGCCGCTGGTGCTTGCTAGTTCACCAGAATTTTGAGCGGCACTAGTACCAACACTCTGCTCCATACGAGCACGCCGCGATCTCTGCACCTCAGCAACTGCAGAACAGGGTCGGGTACGCCTGACCTTAGCAGGGGCCCCTCCGTCGTCGGAGCTATCTGTCAGGGAGCCACTGCTCTCTACAGGTTTGTATACTGACCTTGATTCTACCAGTGAGGCTTCCCCATCGCTCTCATCTGACATGGTCAATATCCTGTAGGCCTCTTCACTAGTGTACCTCCGTTTGGACTTTTTAGCCACTAAATTTACAGGTACCTAGTGCGACTCAGGTAAAAAAGCACCTGGTTGTCGAGGACTATTTCAACCGCTACAAAAAAAAACTGCTAGTGCTAGCAGAGATCAGGCCTGACTCTGCTAACGCTGCGGTTTTGTGTGATGTGTTTTTGGAAGTGACAGTAATCTATTGATTACTGCACTTGCCTGGGTGGGGTGGGGTGGGGTGGGCTGGGCGGAGGGGCTAAACGCAGGTGCTGGCAGGTGTCGTGACCGATCCTGCTAACGCGTTTTGGGAACCCTAAACTATTGGGGACGCTAATATAGTTCTGATCAGATCAAAGATATTGATTCGTTCAGATACTATACTAGTAATGGAGGTGTTTGGTGTGTGTGTATGTGTGTGTTACTGGCAATCAAAGGGTTAACTAATATTTCTAACTATGCGGCGGGGATCTGCGCTGTCCTAGACTCACGCTAACTAGCGGTAACGCTAACTAATGTCACCTGTGACAATAATAACAGTGATCAGAAAAAAACTGTAGACAATTAGAGTGACACTGTGACAGGGCAATGAAGGGGTTAACTGGGGGTGATCAGTGTTTTTATGCAGAAGTATATTTAGGAAAAGTACAGTACATAGGAGGAAATATATTGCAGTTTCAAATTAGTTTGAGGTCTTTCCAACAATCAATATGGTGTAAATCCTGGCTCTAATCCAAGAACAACTGCTAAACCTTTTCTGCAATGATTTCTAAAATTTCTTAAGAGTAGAAAATCCCAAAGTTTAAAGTTTCTGAAAAGCCACAGACAGAGATCATTTCCTCTAGTGCTTCCTGAAACAGTAACTCCTAGATATCTTACTTCCCATTGCATTCTTTTTTTGAACAAAGGTTTGCTAAGCCTTGAAAAAAGGTTACATAGATACATAATAACTATAAAGTAATATTAAACCCTCAGTGGTTTTTAGCTATTAGCCACACATAGCCACACATTTAGCACAATTTCCTAGTAAACCATTTGTGAAAATTCTTACCCAGACACATGCAGGTTAACAAGTGCTGCTGGCTCCTGCTCTCTCAGTGCTGCTTCCCTAAATTTCCAGTCTTTACCTTCCCTGCCAGTTTCATTATTACAGTAACAGTGCATATTTTTAGCACTGATTACTGTAGTAATTCTACTGGTCCCTCCAAAAGTGTCAAAAATGTCAGTTAGGGGTCTGATCTGTCTGCCGCAATGTCGCAGTCCCACTAAAAATCGCAGATCGATGCCATTACTAGTAAAAAATAAATAAACAAATAAAAATGACATAAATCTTTCCCCTAGTTTTTAGATGCAATAACTTTTGCGCAAACCAATCAAAATACGCGTATTGCGATTTTTTTTTTTACCAAAAATATAAAGCAAAATACAAATTGGCCTAAGGGCTCTTTTACACGGGCGTTCCGTATGTCCGTTTTTCATCCCATCCGTTTGCGGATGAAAAACTGACATAATGTATCTCTATGTAAATACGGATGTCAGTGGATGATCATCCGCTGACATTCGTTTTTCGTCAGTTCAGTTCAGTTTTTTTGAATGGAGGAGAACCCTATTTTTTCTTCCTTTCAAAAAACGGAACGGACGCAAAAACGGATGTCAGTGGTGTCATCCGCTGACATCCGTATTTACATAGACATGCATTATGTCAGTTTTTCATCCGCAAACGGATGGGATGAAAAACGGACATACGGACCGGATGACACAAGTGTCATCCGTGTCCGTTACAAAAAAAAAAAAAGGACCTGATCGGGCAAAAAAAAGGAAAGCCCGCGTGAAAGAGCCCTAAAAGGATGAAACATTTTGATATTTAAATTTTTTTTTGGTGTTTTTTTTTGGAATTTTATATAGCAGAATGTGAAATATATTGTTTTTGTTTTTCAGAATTGTCGCTCTTTTTTTGTTTATAATGCAAAAAAAAAAAAAAAGGTGATCAAATACCTCCAAAGGTGATCAAATACCTCCAAAAGAAAGCTCTATTTGTGGGAAAAAAGGACATCAATTTTATTTGGGTACAGTGTTGCACGACTGCGCAATTTTCCGTTAAAGTAACGCAGTGCCGAATTGAAAAAAATGACCTGGTCATTAAGGGGGCAAATCCTTCCGGTCCAGAACTGGTTAAATAAGGGCCAGTTCACACCATGTATGGTGATGCATGGTAAAATGTTTGTCACCGCATGGACACACAGGAAACAATTGTTTCCTATGTTTCCCATTCACACTGCAATGCAGCCTAACACTGCTTGGCTAGGTTAGCAGCAAAGACATGGTGCATTTTATCATTTTATTGTAAAATACTGCAATGTCAGGCAGCGCAGCGTGTCGTCCAACTTTGCAGTGAGTGAAGTGTAAGTTTTGTACACTTCATATAAAGCATGGAAAAACAAAAAGGGAGCAGTGCGATGCTCTGAATCGCACATCACACTGCCTAGTGCAGCCAGCAACACACAGTGGCCCGAGTGGTGATTACTCTGGCTGCTCTGTGGTTTCCATCATTGTATAGTGGGAATTGGCCCTAAAAACTAAATTTTGAGCTTGACTTTGGTTGTCATAAATACAGAGGGAAAGCCATTCACCATATCAAGGCAGACAAAATTATGCACTCCTTCTGTTTTTTTTTTTGTTTTGTATTTTACGATATTGGAAAGACCTATGCAACAAAAACTTTGCTGTTGACCTAAAATTCTGACAATAGATTTAGGCTTTTGGTCGTCATTAGTTGGAAAAAGTGGTAGGATATTTTTGTGTTGTTCAAAGTAATTTGCGCTAGTGAAATTGTACTTGGCTTTAAAGCCTAATTTCCCCTTTTGCACCACGTAACATGCTCTCCCCCACAGCCTCTGTGACTTTTAAAATGACATCTGTGAATGAATGAAGTACAAGCCCCGTCTGCCACCACGGCAAATTAACTTGTAGTTCCCAATGGCACATAAGTGACCGCAATTCTAGTCCACTGATACTTCCTCAAGCTCTCCAACTGAAAGACCATACCTCGTTATGGACAGGGAGCTGAAGGAAGAGTCTGCAGCAGCCTGACATTGCACCCATGATCCACTGATCTCAGGTTCAATGCTTTGCAGGCTCCTATTTTAAAAAAAATGCTAATTTCTTTAACTGTAAATATACTGTAGGTGAATATATTTATTTATTTTTTTAAATCAAAGGTGGCCTTAGCCTTTAAACAGAAGGCGCTGTTAACCTTCCTAGCGGTATTCCCGAGTGTGGCTCGGGGTTAAATTTCAGTGCCAAAAGCGGTAACCCAGCGCCACACTCGGGGTACCGCTAGGAAGATCCCTGGATCCTGGTAGAGGGGTTACTTACCTTGTCCCCCGGATCCAGCGATGTATGGCGGTGTGTGGCGGCGGATCTTCCTCCCGATCCTCTGTGTATCCTGGCTTCCGTCTCCTGCGACGTGACGCTCCCAGGGGGGTGGAACCGGCGGCAAATTCAAATGTAAAACACACCAAACACACTGATACAATGCAAAATAAAATAAATTCACATTAGTTTGCCCCCCAGTGCCCTTTCCTGCAGTTTTACTGTACTTTTTATGTATATATATATATATATATATATATATATATATATACACACACACACATATATATAATATATATACCTGTATAAATATATATACATACATACGTGTATATATATATATATATATACATACACACATATATATATATATATATATATATATATATATATATATATATATATGTATACATACATACATACTTTAACTTATTTATAGTTTTTTATTATATTATAATTTATTATTTTGTGTTTCAAACTTTATCATACCCGAGATGTTATAAAGAAGAACGCACAGTAAAAAAAATTGTATGTAAATAGTTGGTTTGGGCTACTCATTCTTAAGAATTACATGCAAAATAATGGTACCACTTTCAGTACCTAAAATCTGAAAGAATCATACCGCCAGGGAGGTTAAAGCTCACCTTTACTGATTTTTACCTCAGAGGCCTTGTGGACATGTTTAAAGGGATGTTCCCTTCTAAGAAAAGATTAAAGATTTGGATCTTATGTTACTAAAGCCTGGCATCATACTGAAGTGATGTGCCTCATAATTGTATACCCCCGATGTTATTAAGGGGGCTTATCTTCAATGGTATTATTGCAAAGTGGTACCTCTGGATGACCTGGCATGCCACATCTTTCAGTAGGGAAGTGTTAAGCCACCACGTTGATGGAGTGCTAAGCGTCAATAAGCTGTGTTAATACTGGGGCATTGTCTGAGCTAGAGATAGGTAGTTTTACATGAAAATTGTTCTTGCCACTTAATGTTAGTAAAATTGTCCTTTATCGATTATTCTTCAGCCAGCTCTGACTTTCTATTAAAACTGACAATAAAAATCAAGTATAAATTAATGATATGGAGGTGTTTTAAACACTGTTTAGAAATATCGTTTTCTGCTCACATAATTGCCTCACAACACTGGGACTGGTCATGAGGCTATATCAAGAAGATCCTCCCACTTAAGAATTAGTAAATGGCTGCTAGACATATGAATGAACAAAAATGCCATATGTGAGCTTGAATGCAAATGGCAGCAGGTATGAATGTGCAATGAAAATTGCCAAAATACTTGCAATGTGTGTAAATGATCAGAGGATCGTTGTTTTTTTTAATCAAGAAAATGTATATTTACACTGTTGCAATACAACGAGTTAGGGACTCAATTGTCATTTTCTGTACACTAGCTTTTTGTCAGTTTATTATGGGTTTGTTATAAGTGGGTTAATAGATATGAGTTAGTTTACTGTTTTAATATTTGTATCGCAGTATTAATTGCATCTCCTAACCATTTTTTTTTTTTTGTTTTGTAGAGAAAAACAAGAACTATATGAAGAAGTTACAGATTTTAGCTCATTCAAGAAATCAAAATCAACCTCCTTACAACACGTGATACCAGAAACTAGCGGACAAGGTGTGTATGACGACCTCATCATAAATACAAAAAAATAAATACCAATTTTTTTCTTGTAAACTAGTTCAGTGCTGTCAGCTAAAGGGAATATTTATAAAGAGTGGAATGATCATATGCTGATCATTGTGTGCTTATTTGCTACACTTTGGGCTGCCTTGTTGCTTGCCATGTTTATAAAGCACATTCATCTAATGCATGCATACGGGATCATGTTGCATTTACTAAAATTTCTGAATTCTTCGATTGGAAATTCAGATGTCTGTAAATATATCATAAAATTCAAGGTAAATGTTATAGGTCAGTGATGGCCAACCTTGGCACCCCAGATGTTTTGGAACTACATTTCCCATGATGCTCCTGCACTCTGCAGTGTAGCTGAGCATCATGGGAAATGAAGTTCCAAAACATCTGGAGTACCAAGGTTTGCCATCACTGTTATAGGTGCTTGGCGCCATCCTCTATTGCAAAATTGTCACTTGGAGGAGGCGAGCGTTTGATTTTATCAATGATTTGCTAATTGCTTACCTTACAATCAATTTTATTTTATTTTGATTGACAACACAATGCACTGTTACAGTAGTGTACAAAGCATAAGGCAAACGCTATGCATGGTGCTGTGCTGTGGCTAAAAAAAAAGTAAACATCCAATCTTTAGTGCTTTAGGGTGTGTTGCTTGCCTAAAAAAATGGGTTGCCTTAATGTAGCGCAACTAAACACAAAGTGTGAGTGGGCCTTTACAATAAGTAACATTAAACTTCACTTTCCATGTTGCTGCCCAGTACCCATTCAAATATTGCAATTAGGCCAGGTTGTAAGTCAAAGACTAAGCAAAAATGGCAACCGCCCCAATTTAAAGCTTTTGGAGTAAGGTGCACATGAGTTTTAGTTGCCAGCATTTGCAAATTTATGTGGAAGCCACATTGCCTCTCCAAAGGCCACTCTGTATAGTGTGGTCCTAACTCTAATTTTTATGAGTCTCCATGTTGGAGCAAATATAGCAATGGATAAATTAGGGGTATGCCTGGAGGCAGCCCGATCCTCCTTAAATATGCAGGGATGCAGCAAAAGCTCATCAAAGCATAATGAAGGCATCCAATGTGTCGCTGCACCAATTTCAGCAGGCCAGAAACATCTTATAGGGACTGTGTTTCCCTTTGTCATTTTGTGTCCTTTGCAAACACAGAAATATACACCGTATTACCAAACATATTGAGATGCCTGCCTTTACATGCACATGAACTTTAACAGCATCCCAGTCTGTAGAGTTCAATTTTGAGTTAACCCACCCTTTGCCCTCTGCAGCTATAACAGCTTCAACACACTCCTAAACCTTGTGGACAGCCTTTCCAGAAAAGTTTAAGCTGTTATAGTTACAAAGGGTGGGACAACTCGATATTGAACCCTACGGACTAAGACTGGGATGCTATTAAAGTTCATGCACATGATACCGATACTTTTGGTAATATAGTGTACTTTTAAACCTAAACTTAAAATAATTTATAAACATGATAAAAAGTATCAGTTCAAACACTAAACTTGGGTTTACAACCTTAGACAATTTAGAGTATTATTCATTATTCATACCTCTATTAAAGTGATTTTTAAAGCCTACCTTAGTTTATTAACCTCTTCACGCTGGCCATACACATATATATGGCCTCTCGGCGGGTAGGTCTTAATGCTAAGAGGCCACATATATGAGTACCAAAATGCGCGCTCCCGGCACAGTTACCAGCTGGTAAAGGAATTCTCCCAATTGCTACTTGTGATAGGGAGCTTTCCGATCATGTGACCGCTGTGACAGCCAATCATACAAAATGCCCGCCTCCACCTCCTGGCGTCTACAACCTCTTAAAGGACCAGGAGGGGCCAGTGCTGTCTCCTTTCTCGGGTAGATGGCACCCAGTATCATACAACCTTTTCCTGTAAGCCTAAGGAGTCATAGATGCACCCTCTCTTGTCTTATGTACTGCAGATGCGTGCTCATTCTGACCCCACTAACAATCAGAACATTGAACGGACGTTACAAAAATGAGACTTTTTTTAACAAAATTTTTCTAGTGTATGGCCAGTATGACTCTTCGGACACAGACATGTGGCTGACCTTGCCACCCTTCTGAAAAGCGATCCAGAGTGGAGGCAATATGTGACCTCCTCACCACCTGCAAAAGGTCAAACCACCATACCACAGCCATATGCAATGCACACAGTTGGCAGGCGGTTGCACCTCGCCCCCAATTCCTTAAATTGGTTACATTCAGTGGCGGTGCTGACTGTCAAACGAAACAGGTGGTTTTATTGTTGCTGTGGCCATGGCATGTGTACAGCTCTGAGTGTCTGCATGTCTTTGTTTAGGTGTACAAAACCAGGTGCCCACCTAAACCTGTTTAGGTGGGTTGTAAAACCACCTGCTTTTACTGCTCCCTGACCACCCATGTGATTGAAAGCTAAGTCTGCTTATGCCCCGTACACACGTGCAGATTATCTGAAGACTTTTGTCTGCAGACTTACCAAAACCATATAATATGAGGTCAAACCTAAACACTTTCAATTTGTATGCAATCCGGCAGGCCCTTGCACTACATAGAAAAGGTAAATCTGAAGACAAAAGTCTTCAGATAATCTGCACGTGTGTACGGGGCATTAGATTCCTGTATGTTCAGGCACAAACAGTCCTGGACACACATTTCTTGATAGCATGAGAATGTTGCTATCAAGCACACTTTCTCTGACAAAACTGTGGTTCCCAAGGTCTCTATTTGCATCTACCTGGGACAGTCAGTATTCTTATCACAATTAATTAAGCTTCCTGCACAATTATAATGGCGCAGGAAATGGTTAGGAGTTAATTAGGCAGACTTTCAGGTCTATCTGCTCCAGTTTCTGTTTCTAGTCTAACTAAAATAGAAACTAGCACAAGGTCTTCAGTTAATTAACACAGAGAATGAAGCAGTTATCCATATAGAACTGTTGCAGATTCTTGCTAGGTGTGACCTGTCGTATGAGATGTTACATAGTTGAATAAAGACAATAGTCCATCAAGTTCAACCTGTGTAGGTGTATGTGTGTCAGTGTAGATAATCAGTTCCCATAACAAAGTATGTTGTGTTCTTTAAGATGCATGTCCAAGAGTCTTTTAAAAATATCAATACTCCCCGCTGACACCACCAGTTGTGCAAGAGAGTTTCACATCCTTATCACCCTGACAGTGAAAAAACCCCATGTGCAGCTTAAGATTAAACCGCTTCTCTTCCAATCTCATTGTGTGGCCCTGTATCGTCCTCTTACACTCCCTAAAACTGAATATTTCTTTGTCCTACGCTGGCATCACCATTGAGGTATTTCTAAATTGCTATCATGTCCCCTCTTCTCCAGCGCGAATAAATTTAGTGCTTGTAGTCCTTTTTGGTAATTGAGGTCCTCCAGTCCTCTTATTAATTTAGTTGCCCTTCTCTGGACTCGCTCCAGCACATCTTTTTTGGGGACTGGTGACCAGAACTGAACCGAATACTCCAGATCTGGCCTAACCAGGGCTTTATAAAGTGGCAGGATTATAGTTTTATCTCTGGAGTATATCCCCCTTTTTTATGCATGCTAAAATCCTGCTGGCTTTGGTAGCTGCAGTTTAAAATTGCATGCTATTGCACATTCTGTCTTCTACAAGGACCCCCAGATCTTTCTCCATCCCTGATTCCCCTAGAGATTCTCCCCCTAATGAGTAGTTTGCATTTGTTTTTAACCCCCAAGTGCATTACCTTACATTTCTTCACATTAAGCCTCATTTGCCATGTAGTTGTCCACCCCATTATTTTATTCAGGTCTTTCTGTAAAATTTCTATATCCTGATGTGAAGTTATTGCCCTGCTTATTTTTGTGTCATCCGCAAAAACTGAGATTGAGTAATTTATTTATTTATTTTTTTCCCGTCCTCTATATCGTTTATGAATAAAATTAAACAGAATCCGTCCCAAGACAGAGCCTTTGGGTACCCCAGTTACCGCTCCAGACCAGTCTGAGTATACATTAATTACCACCCTTTGGACATGCCCCTGTAACCAGTTTTCTATCCAAAAACAAACCCTATGGTCCATGCCTGCTTCTAGACTAAAGGAGATGTACAGCCAAAGCAAACAAATTGCACTTCTGTGACCTGTTTTCAGCAGAGAGCGGACTGAAGTCTGCTCTCTGCTGATGTCACAGAAATCAGTCCAGCCACCGCATCATCTCGACAATGGAAATCAGGATCCGCCAGGAGCCTGGACTGACACCAGGCTCAGCCTCTCAGGAAGCCTCTGGGAGCTTGAGCGGGCTGCTTCCTGCCCCTCTACAGCTCAGCGCTCCAGTGAGCGAGGAGGGGGGCAGAGCAGAGATCTGCTGACTGATAGTCAGCAGCTCTATGCTCGGGGAGCTGTCAGAACCGGGTGATCGGCGATGTTCGATCGCTCGATTCTCAGTGCAGAGGTGCCGAGGGACAGATGCAGCATTGGACCGATGCTGCATTCACCTAGGTAAGTATAATTCTTGAATAAAAAGCATTCCCATACATCTCTTTTAAGCGTTTATTGGGAACTGTATAGAATACTTTTTAAAATCCATATACCCCACATCCACAGGACTCCGCCTATCCTATCTTGTAGAATGTTAACAATTTGTTCTGGCAGGAACGACCCTTCATAAACCCATGCTGATTACTACTGATGATACTGTTTTCTTCAGCAAATTCTTGTATATAGTTCCTTATCACCCCCTCCAATAATTTACCTACTATTCATGTTAGGCTGAATGGCCTGTAGTTTCCAGGAGAATGTCTCTGCCATTTTTTTGAATGTTGGTACCACATTGACTTTTCTCTAAACAGCTGGTACAATTCCTGTCAGTATGCTGTCCACAAAGATAAGGAATAATGGTCTAGCTATAACCTGACTGAGTTCTTTTAGGCCTCAGTTAGCCACAAGGGTACGTTCTGTGACGTGTTACTAACAATACTGTCATGGTCGGTATACCCCACCTTTTCCTGTGAAAAAACTGAGGAGAAGAAAGCATTTAGTACAGTTGTCTTCTCTGTGTCATCTGTAACCATCCTCCCATCATCTTCTTTTAAGTGGGCAATGTACTCTTATCTTGCATTTTTACTGTTAATATATTTTAAAAAATTCTTGTTTATTTTTTACACTCCTCTGCTATGTGTCTCTGGTAGTCTTTTTTAGCTGCCCTGATTTCGGTCTTACACTTCTTATTGCATTCCTTGTAGTGTTGATATGCGGACAATGGCATGACCCCTCCACTTTATATTTTTTAAAGGCCATTTTTTTTCTCTTTAATTCGACTTTTTATATTACGATTTTGCCACCCAGGCTTAACTTTCACATTTCTATATACCTTTTTCATTGAAATGCACTATGTGATACCTTTTTTTAATATGTTCCTAAATCATTCCCATTTTTTCTGTTGTTCAATGTTCAATGTTTCTAGGATTTGGTCCCAATTGATGTCTTGTAGTATTGAGCACAGTTCAGAAAAGTTTGCTTGTTTGAAATTAAATGTTCTTCTGCTACCCTTGTGCCTTCTTTTCTAATGATTTACGCAAAATGTGATCATTCTGTGATTGCTAGATCCCAAGTTGTCCCGTATTTCCACATCTGAGATCAGAATTGGATTGCTCAAAATTAATATATCTAGCAATGCATTCTTACTAGTCGGGGAATCCACCAATTGAGACATGAAGTTGTCCTGTAAGACATTTAAGAAATTACAGGCATTTAATGAGTGAGCTGTCCCCTCTGCCCAGTCAATATCGGGATAGTTAAAGTCACCCATTATGATGACATTTCCCTGCCTTGCTGCTATTTCTAACTGTGATAGGAGATTCAGCTCCTCATTCTCCTTCAGGTTGGCGGGGCCTGTAACATACCCCCACTATTAATGTTCCACTTCTTATCTTTAAAGTTTTACCCACATAGATTCCACCTCCACCTTGTCCCATTCACAATGTCACCCCTCTCTACTACCCTCATATAATTTTTAATATGTAGACACACACCTCTCCCTCTTCTACCTTCCCTGGCCTTCTGATTCAAAATATACCCCTGGACAGTTGCCAGCCAGTCGTGTGAGCTGCCAAACCAATTTTCTGTTATTCCCACAAAGTCTAAGTCCTCCTTGCTTAATAACAGCTCTAGTTCCTCCATTTTGTCAGCTAGGCTCCTGGCATTTATGTACATGCCTCTCAGTATTGTATGGGTGCATATTATTTTCTCTCTCTCTCTTCGTTTTTGGTTTGTCTAGCAATTCACCCCACGATTAGATGTTACGGCTATATTATCACTATTGACTCCACTATAGAGTTGAGCGGACACCTGGATGTCCGTGTTCGGCGGGTTCGGCCGAACTTGAAAAAAAAGTCTGAGTCCGTGTCCCGGACTTTTCCGAACTTTACCCGGACACCGAACCCCATTGAAGTCAATGGGGACCCGAACTTTCAGGCACTAAAATGGCTCTAAAACACCAATGGAAAGGGCTAGAGTGCTGCAAATGGCAGCAACACGTAGTTAAGAGCATGGCAAGTGCTCTGCAAACAAATGTGGATAGGGAAATAACTTAAAACAACAAAAAAAAACCCAGAAAAATAAAACAATGTTCTTCATCTGTGAAGGACGAGGCCCATATGGAGTAGGAGGGAGGTTGAGGTGGTGGTGGATGTGGCGGTGTCATAGGCGTGCGCACAGGGTGTGCCGGGTGTGCCTGGGCACACCCTAATCACCTAGGGCACATTAGCATTATCGCTCTGTTTGCCAGTGAGGAGATGGGAAAGATCTCCCTCGGACTTGCTCTGCCATAAGAGAAGTGCCACACACTTCTATTTCACTTTGCCAGCAGGGAGAGTAATGTACCGGGACCATATACATGTAGGCAAACACATGCATGTGTATTTAAACTTTGGGGTGCACACCCTAATGCAATAGGCTGCGCACACCTATGGGCGGTGTAGGTGGAAGCGGCGGTGGAGGAGGACGAGGTAGCCAACACTGCTTTTTTTCAGTCATTTTAAATGAGGGTACACCCCAAAAGAGTGAGAAAGATCAAAAATAGAACAATGGCTGGGTAAGGTCGGTATCCATCTCTATTCTGCACAAGGTACGGAAAAGTCCTGTGGGATCCATGCCTGGTTCATTTTAATGAACGTGAGCTTGTCCACATTGTCTCTGGACAGGCGGCTGCGCTTGTCTGTGATAACGCCCCCAGCCGTGCTAAATACACGTTCAGATAATACACTGGCTGCAGGGCACCCCAGCACCTCCAAGGCGTAAAGGGCAAGCTCAGGCCATGTGCCCAATTTGGAGACCCAGAAGTTGAAGGGGGCAGACCCGTCATTCACTACATGTAGGCGTGTGCACACATACTGCTCCACCATGTTGGTGAAATGCTGCCTCCTGCTAAGACGTTCCATATGAGCTGCTGGTGCTGCTGTTTGTTGTGGCGTGCTGATAAAGCTTTTCCACATTTCGGCCATGCTAACCCTGCCTTCTGAGGTGCTGGCGGTGCCCTGGTTGCGTTGGCGACCGCTTCCTCCTCCTCCTCCTCTGCCTTGGCCTTGTGCTTCCACTGTGGCCCCGCTGTCAGGTGGGAATGCCAGCAGCATCGCGTCTACCAGCGTGCGCTTGTACTCGCGCATCTTGTGATCGCGCTCCAGTGAGTGAATTAAGGACGGTACGTTGTCCTTGTAACGGGGATCCAGCAGCGTGACCACCCAGTAATCAGCACAAGTTAGAATGTGGGCAACTCGGCGGTCGTTGTGGAGACACTGCAGCATGTAATCGCTCATGTGTGCCAGGCTGCCCAGAGGCAACGAAAGGCTGTCCTCTGTGGGAGGTGTATGGTCTGTGTCCTCTGTATCCCCCCAGCCACGCACCAGTGATGGCCATGAGCTGGCCTGGGTGCCACCCTGCTGTGAACATGGTTCCATCTCCTCCTCCATCTCCTCCTCCTCATCCTCCTCATCCTCCAGAACTGTGCCCCTGCTGGACAATTGTGTCCCTGGCGTTTGTGGGTGCAGAAACCCACCCTCGGAGCCACTTGCTAATGACTGCCCTGAAAGCCTTGGAAATGTTACCTCTTCATCCTCCTCCTCCTCATCCTGTGCCACATCCTCTTCCATCATTGCCCGAATCGTTTTTTGAAGGAGGCATAGAAGTGGGATAGTTAAGCTGACAACGGCGTCATCGGCACTGGCCATGTTGGTGGAGTACTCAAAACAGTGCAACAAGGCACACAGGTCTCGCATGGAGGCCCAGTTATTGGTGGTGAAGTGGTGCTGTTCCGCAGAACGACTCACGCGTGCGTGCTGCAGCTAAAACTCCACTATGGCCTGCTGCTGCTCGCACAGTCTTTCCAGCATGTGCAAGGTGGAGTTCCACCTTGTGGGCACGTCACATATGAGGCGGGGAGCGGGAAGGCCGAAGTTACGCTGCAGCGCTGACAGGCGAGCAGCAGCAGGGTGAGAACGCCGAAAGTGCGCACAGACGGCCCGCACTTTCTGCAGCAGCTCTGACATATCGGGGTCATTTTTAAGGAACCTCTGCACCACCAAATTCAGCACATGCGCCAGGCAAGGGATGTGCGTCAAACTGGCTAGGCCCAGAGCTGCTATGAGATTTCGCCCGTTATCGCACACCACCAGGCCGGGCTTGAGGCTCGCTGGCAGCAACCACTCATTTGTCTGCTGTTCCATGCTCCTCCACAACTCCTGCGCGGTGTGTGGTTTTTCCCCCAAACAGGCAAGTTTTAAAACTGCCTGCTGTTGTTTACCCCTGGCTGTGCTGAAGTTGGTGGTGAAGGTGTTACGCTGACCGGATGAGGAGGCGGTAGAAGATGAGGAAGCGGAGTAGGAGGAGTTAGGAACAGGAGGCAAACTGAAGCGCCCTGCAATCCTCGGCGGTGGAAGGAGATGCGCCAAACAAATTTAAAAAGGTGTATCTCACATGTACCGATACAGACTATGCCGTAATTTCATTTTTTACACTCAAACAGGGTGTATATTGAATAGCGGAATAGAAAAAATTTTATAAAACGGTGTATCTCACACGTACAAACACAGACTAGGCCCCGATTACAATTTTTCGTACCCTAAAGGCAGGATGAGGATGAGGAGTAGGAGGAGTTCGGAACAGGAGGCAAACTGAAGAACCCTGCAATCCTCGGCGGTGGAAGATGCGCCCCAAAAGATTGTAAGGTGTATCTCACACGTACCGATACAGACTATGCCGCAATTTAATTCTTTTTACCCTCAAACAGGGTGTAGATTGAATAGCGGAATAGAAAAAAATTTATAAAACGGTGTATCTCACACGTACAAACACAGACTAGGCCCCGATTAAATTTTTTTGTACCCTAAAGGCAGGATGAGGAGTAGGAGGAGGTCGGAACAGGAGGCAAACTGAAGCACCCTGCAATCCTCGGCGGTGGAAGATGCGCCCCAAAAGATTGGAAGGTGTATCTCACACGTACCGATACAGACTATGCCGCAATTTAATTCTTTTTACCCCAAAGGGTGTAGATTGAATAGCGGAATAGAAAAAAAATTATAAAACGGTGTATCTCACACGTACAAACACAGACTAGGCCCCGATTACAATTTTTTGTACCCTAAAGGCAGGATGAGGGTGAGGAGTAGGAGGATCGGAACAGGAGGCAAACTGAAGCACCATGCAATCCTCGGCGGTGGAAGATGCGCCCCAAAAGATTGGAAGGTGTATCTCACACGTACCGATACAGACTATGCCGCAATTTAATTCTTTTTACCCCAAAGGGTGTAGATTGAATAGCGGAATAGAAAAAAAATGATAAAACGGTGTATCTCACACGTACAAACACAGACTAGGCCCCGATTACAATTTTTTGTACCCTAAAGGCAGGATGAGGATGAGGAGTAGGAGGAGGTCGGAACAGGAGGCAAACTGAAGCACCCTGCAATCCTCGGCAGTGGAAGATGCGCCCCAAAAGATTGGAAGGTGTATCTCACACGTACCGATACAGACTATGCCGCAATTTAATTCTTTTTACCCCAAAGGGTGTAGATTGAATAGCGGAATAGAAAAATTTTTATAAAACGGTGTATCTCACACGTACCGATACAGACTATCCCGCAATTTAATTGTTTTTACCCCAAGGGTGTAGATTGAATAGCGGAATAGAAAATATGATATCAAAAGGTGTATCTATCACACACGTACAGACCCAGACTAGGCCCTGATTACTATTTTTTGTACCCCCAAAGGCAGGATGAGGAGTAGGAGGAGTTCGGAACAGGCAGGAGGCACACTGAAGCACCCTGCAATCCTCGGCGGTATAAGATGCGCCCCAAAAATTGGAAAGGTGTATCTCTCACGTACCGATACAGACTATCCCGCAATTTAATTGTTTTTACCCCAAGGGTGTAGATTGAATAGCGGAATAGAAAATATGATATCAAAAGGTGTATGTATCTCACACGTACAGACCCAGACTAGGCCCCGATTACTATTTTTTGTACCCCCAAAGGCAGGATGAGAAGTAGGAGGAGTTCGGAACAGGCAGGAGGCACACTGAAGCACCCTGCAATCCTCGGCGGTATGAGATGCGCCCCAAAAATTGGAAAGTTGTATCTCACACGTACCGATACAGACTATCCCGCAATCTAATTGTTTTTACCCCAAGGGTGTAGATTGAATAGCGGAATAGAAAATATGATATCAAAAGGTGTATGTATCTCACACGTACAGACCCAGACTAGGACCCGATTACTATTTTTTGTACCCCCAAAGGCAGGATGAGGAGTAGGAGGAGTTCGGAACAGGCAGGAGGCACACTGAAGCACCCTGCAATCCTCAGCGGTATGAGATGCGCCCCAAAAATTGGAAAGGTGTAACTCACACGTACCGATACAGACTATCCCGCAATTTAATTGTTTTTACCCCAAGGGTGTAGATTGAATAGCGGAATAGAAAATATGATATCAAAAGGTGTATGTATCTCACACGTACAGACCCAGACTAGGCCCCGATTACTATTTTTTGTACCCCCAAAGGCAGGATGAGGAGTAGGAGGAGTTCGGAACAGGCAGGAGGCACACTGAAGCACCCTGCAATCCTCGGCGGTATGAGATGCGCCCCAAAAATTGGAAAGGTGTATCTCACACGTACCGATACAGACTATGCCGCAATTTAATTGTTTTTACCCCAAGGGTGTAGATTGAATAGCGGAATAGAAAATATGATATCAAAAGGTGTATGTATCTCACACGTACAGACCCAGACTAGGCCCCGATTACTATTTTTTGTACCCCCAAAGGCAGGATGAGGAGTAGGAGGAGTTCGGAACAGGCAGGAGGCACACTGAAGCACCCTGCAATCCTCGGCGGTATGAGATGCGCCCCAAAAATTGGAAAGGTGTATCTCACACGTACCGATACAGACTATCCCGCAATTTAATTGTTTTTACCTCAAGGGTGTAGATTGAATAGCGGAATAGAAAATATGATATAAAATTGGTGATTTTTCAATAGCACATGTGAACACAGCAGTGTCTTATAGTACAGCTCTGCTGCAGGCTATGAAGGGAAAAAAAAAAAGAAAATTCCCCTTTAAGTTTGTAATTTTTAAATAGATTAGTACAGGCTATGCCACAATTTAATTTTTTTAACCCAAAAGGGTGTATATTGAATAGTGGAATAGAAAAAAGTGTATAAATTTTAAAATCACTCAATAATAGCACATGTGAACACAGCAGTGTCTTATCACAGTCAGCAGCACTGAAGGAAAAACGCTGCACACAACTGACTGTTAAAAAAGATTTTTTTCTCCCTCCTCCTCAGCGGGCAAAAAGATTGTGTTCACTGCACCACCCCACACACAGCAAAATCGATGTAGAACACTGACCCTGCCTATTCTCCAGCCTCGCCCTAAAATGATCGATAAGATCGGTCACTGGCACTGCAAACCCCCCACACAGCAAAATCGATGTAGAACACTGACCCTGCCTATTCTCCAGCCTCACCCTAAAATGCCCTAATAACTCGCCCTGCCTGCACTCCGACCTGACCCTGAATTCTTTTCGGACACAATATAATTTTTCACTGTCTGCTCCTAATCAGCAGCCAGCACGTATGATGTGTGCTCTGTCCCTATACTACAGCAGAATGACGCAGCGGCGCTCGGTCTTGAACTTATAAAGACATGGTTACATGCTTCAGATGGCCAATCACAGCTACTAATACATTAGTAGGCATTGCTGGGATGGCTTAAGGCACACCAGTTAAACGCTTGTTGATTGGCTGTTGAAAGCCCGCCATTAAAAGCGCGCCATTACATACAAACCCGGAAATAAAATGACCGAACACAGATTTTAAACGCGAACATACAGTAAAGTGTTCGGGTCCGTGTTCGGGTAAAAAAAAAACAATTATTCAGTACGAACACGAATAATACAGTCCGTGTTCGCTCAACACTACTCCACTATTACCCTCTGTCCTTTGCTCACTGCTGGCTATCGCTTCCTCTGAACTCTCCCCCTAACACCTAGTTTAAAGGCCCCTACAACTTCATGGCCATTATTCTTCCCATTAGAGCTATTAAGGTGCAGCCTGTCCCTACTAAAGAGTCGGTAACTGATTGAGAAGTCAGCCAGTTCTCCTGGAACCTGAACCCCTCCTTTCTTCACCAGTTCCTTAGCCACTTGTTCAGTTCCCTAAGCTCGTTCTGTCTCACTGGTGTGGCTCAAGGCACAGGTAGTATTTCCAAGAATACCACCTTGGAGGTCCTTCTCTCCAATCTTTTCCCTGAAATCATTTTTTAGGAATCTCCACCTTCCTCTCACTTTGCCATTGGTGCCAACATGTACCATAACAGCTGGATCCTCCCCAGGATCACCCAATAATCTGTCCAACCGTTCCGCGATGTACCAAACCCGAGCGCCCGGTGAACAACATACCATTCGGCGACCACAGTCTTTGTGACAGATTGCTCTCTTTGTCCTTCTAATAATTAGGTCACCTACTACCAATACCTGTCTAACCTTTCCTGTACCCCTGCCCTCCTCCTTTCCAGAGCAGTCACTCCCCTGGCAGCTAGGGGAGGGCACCTGCTCAAGCACTGCCACCCCTGAGCTGATCCCCGCCATCATGCAACTTGGAATATTTTTGGGGGTGTACCAACTCAGAGATAGCCTCCCTAGCACTCTTCTCTCTACCCCTCCTTCTAAAGGTCACCCAGCTACTTAGCTCTGGCTTCTTGGCCTCCATATCGCCACCCTCCTCTACACTGGCCCTGCCAGCAAATGCTAAGTAATGTCCAAGCTCCTTTCCAGGTTGCCTGTGAGCTGCCAGCAGATAGCTCACATCCATCTCTGCCCCTGTAGTGATCAGAATACACGAGCAGAAACTGCATGGTTAACAAGTTCCTCCTCCTCTGGCAAAACTTTTTTTTTAACTGTTTGACTAGTCTTCCTTGAACAAAACTCTGGCAAATTCTGGTCAGCTCAAGACTTTATAAATCACATCAAGATGTTAAAGTGTCATGTGGTGAATGCATTATGCACATTGGTAGCTAGTGTTTGAGAAGAGTTTAGGTTTATTTAGAAAAGTTGTTCTTTGTCTAACAGAGGATGTGTTTGTGAGCAACCATTGGCTGCAGGGTTCTGAATGCTCAAGGGAGACATCTTTGGGGTGAATTTCCTGTATATCTAGGTCTGTTCTGGTGTCCTACAAGTCTAAACCTTTAGTGAAGGACTGATAGGTTTGGAGTATAGCCTCAGCCAAGAAATTGTCTCCCAGTTGATGTGTTATATGAAGCTCCTTGGTCGGGCCAACATGTATCTTACAATGTCTAAGTGCCAGAACCCTAGATATTTGCACTATATTCACTTTGTCATGTCATGTGTCATGTTTGTGGCACACACAAAAACATACTTACTTTTCTTTTAAGATCCTCAATGAAAATTGAATAGTTTAGATCCCTCCCCTAATCAATAGTCTTTTGCATTCATATAGATCAGGGATTCCCAAACTACGGCCCTGCAGTTGTTCAGGAACTACAATTCCCATCATGCCTAGTCATGTATGTGAATGTCAGAGTTTTACAATGCCTCATGGGATGTGTAGTTCTGCAACAGCTGCAGGGTCGAAGTTTGGGAATCCCTGATATAGACAATTGCAACCACAAATGATTGGAGAGATTATGATACAATGTCTTGTAAGTCCTGTTTATATGCAATTCTTCTTGTTGCTTTAGGATTAAATCATCTAAAAGCAAAAAATAAAAACGTTATATTGTAAATTGTCTTGGTGACCCCACTGTTATGTTTATGGTAACCCAGGACCCCAGAGTATGATTCTAATCTTTTTTTTTCTAATTATCATTCTTCACCTGAATCCCCCCCCCCCCCCCCCATACCTACTCACTTTGACACACGACAGATGTGACTGAATGGTTTTTCCCCATTTCACATCACACCCATGAATATTCATAAGTATTTATTTATGGTATTGCAAAAATAGATTGGAAACAAGATGACTATCATATTTCCATCCATTTTTAGGGACCTTAATTTGACAATCTCTTGCTCTGCGAGGACTCTGAAAAAGAACAAGAGCAGAAATAAAATTTATATCAGCAATATCTCTTAGAATGATCTGCATAAACCCACTTCTCTATCTCCCTCTTTCTCATGCATTTACTGTACCTCTTTTTGCTCAGGAAGATGCTTTACATTTAACAAGTGACCTCCAAAGGCCATTGTGACTGTGAAAGGCCCTGTCCAGTTTGTGTTCCACAAAGATTGTGAAATCACATGATCACTGGGCCCTGGGTACCGGGATCTGCTGCGTGCCCTTAATCTGAAGCAGGCTGGATTATATACACCTACGTGATCCAACCTGCCTTTGCCGCCCACCCTCAGTAAAAGTACTGTGGGCGGTCAGCAAGCGGTTAACATCTGCACTTGCAGCTATCACAGAAATATTCTTGCTCCCTTTTTCTAGGTGTTCTCTTAGCTATGCCTTCTCAGCATAATACCTTAGTTCTTTCTGCTCAGCAATTTCTCTCGTTCTCAGCAACAGGCTCAAAACATTTGCCATTCTTGCTTTCTTTCCTTTTTTAAGGAATCATAAATTGATGGGTTAAAGCATTGTCTGCATACATTTTGAAGTTAGCAGAGGCATACTTCTTAAGGAAATCTCCAACTTTTTTCATTGTTATGCTAATTACTAACACAATGAAAGTTGCCTGACAAGCAATCACACATAAGCAGCTACTGACAATACTATTGACAAAACACAGAAATGCACATACAGCTTTTCCAAAGTCAAAATTGGACTCTGGATAGTACACCAAAATATCACACACAAACACACTATAAACTACTGACTTCTCCTGGAAAAAAAAGCTTAGGTGTAACTATTCTTAAAAATATCCCCCCCCCCCCTTCTCTCCCTTTTTTCCTACCTATTGTACATAGATCTGTGTGCTTATCTATTTTTATTCCAATCCGGTCACATGCAGCTTCGCTCCCCTTTATCAGTGACCAGCTGCTGCAGGGGAGAGGATGGGGTGCTGACAATGGCTTACCCATGTCCCATGGGAGCCAAAGATCTTAGACCGGAGTGATCTTCTGTTGGTACAGGAAGCTACTTCACTTTCATGGGGGAAAAAAATATATATATATATTGTTCCACGTTCTTATCAAAGTTGTCTAGTTTTATCCTTTAAATCTACAGGGTATATTAATAAACAAATCGTGATCAGTCCTTTACTGTCATAAAAAAATGCACAACTACACAAGCCTAAAGCATATGCAAAAATAAAACAAACAACTATAACACATATACAGTACATATGCAAACCAAAGAGAAGGAAACCTTATACTCAAAAGATATGCTAGTGAATTCATTGATGGTGTATTTTGCAGAATATTCCGTAGCACCCAGGCTTAGGTTCAGAGTTCATGAACCAGAGCAAGGACTCTTTCACACGGCTGCTCCGATTTTCTATTCCGCTGCGGCGCTTTATTTATTTTTTTCACGGACACGGATGACACTTGTGTCATCCGCTCCGTATGTCCGCATATCATCCCATCCGTTTGCGGATGATATACGGACATAATGTAAGTCTATGGGATTGCGGATGTCAGCGGATGACACCGCTGACATCCGATTTTGCATCCGTTCCGTTTTATAAACGGAAGAAAAATAGGGTTCTGTTCCGTTCCAAAAAACGGAACAGAACTGAAAGGACGAAAATCGGATGTCAGCGGATGGTCATCCGCTGACACCCGCAATTCCATTGACATGCATTATGTCTGTTTTTCATCCGCAAAAAAATGGGATGAAATACGGACGGAGCGCCCGTGTGAAAGAGCCCCAAATCTTGTTCACAGCAGAGATATACAGCATGACTTCAAATCTTTGTCTCTTGTAGAAATCTGGTTTGGACTACTTTAGCTTTCAGAAACTCAAAACAAAATTTATTAAGATTTGGGGTCTGCACAGAATTTTCCACGCTCATGCTTTTGGGGTGCCAAATGAAACACTGTAGCTTCTAATGTTGCTCCTTCCTAAATTCAGCGTATCTGCTAAAGCTCTGATAAGGAAAATACTAATAACAAAAATGGCTAAAAGAAGCAAAGGTCATGTTTGTTTATAAAAAAAAAGATAAATCACTAAGGCTCCATTCACACCTGGGCGTTTTTGTTTCAGGCGTTTTTTCAGGCGTTTTTTCAGGCGTTTTTATGGGTGTTTTTGCAGGCGTTTTACAGGCGTTTTTTGTTCAGGCGTTTTTAGATTGACTAGAGACCAATAAAAAACGCCTGTAATCTGCCCAAAAAGAAGCTCATGTACTTTTTTGAGCGTTAGGCGTTTTGCTTCAGGCGTTAAAACGCTCAGATGTGAACAGGGGCCATTTAAATCAATGGGGTTTTACTTGTTGGGCGTTTTGGAAACGTTTCTTTTGAGCATTTTTGGAGCTGAAAACGCCCAGGTGTGAATGGAGCCTTACAAGTACATAAATAGATTTAAATGAATATTTTGGAATAATTACAATTTATGCTCAAAGTCTATCCTCTAATTCTGTATCTTGGCAGGATTCAGGAGGGAAATAGCTGAGATAACTGCTTTTATAATACAGAAACACCCACGTCATCATCCCTTAGTTTTCCACATTAGGCTCCTTTCACACACTCCGTCCGTTGGACGGAGTCCGTTTTTCTCAGCGGGGGATCGAGCCGCCGATCCCCCGCTGAGCAGCAGGAGGACAGCTGTGTCTCCACGCTGTGTGCGGAGACACAGCTGACAGTTCCCCATGCATCTCTATGGGGGAAATCAGATGTCAACGGACCGTCAGTCCGTTCTCACCCGATCCCATCCGATCCCATCCGCTGGACGGATGGAAAATAGGGTTCCCATCCGTCCAGATTTGACGGATCGGATTGGGTCGGATGTCAGCGGACATGTCTCCGCTGACATCCGATGCCCCATAGGAATGCATGGGGGGACCGTTCAGATCCGCCAAAAAAACGGACAGGCGGATCTGAACGGTCCGCCTGTGTGAAAGGGGCCTAAAGTTCTTTGTCCAATCCACATCACCTGCTGTCAACATTAGCCTTCAGCCTTTTTTTGTTCTCCAATGATGGCAGCCAGCAAAGGTTGTTGTCCTTAGACCTGCAGGTCTTCTTGAGAGTGTCTTTTATGCAAACCCTCTTCCCAAGAACTGTAGTATAAATTCAATCAGGGGCAGATATAACCCGATAAATACCTCTCAGGGTGCCATGTGTGAATTCTACTCTAGGAGATGAGATCTTTTCCTAATGATCCCCATACCTCACTATTCAGTTGCCTTTGCGTGTCACTGGTCCTAAAGTGCATTTACAGTAGATAGCCCAATAATAACCCAAATAGCCTTACTGCCATTTCTAAGCTACATACTGTAGATATCAAATTTCATAGTTGTAGTGGAAACATATAGAAAATGTTGCACAGTCCAAAAAGGGGTGAAATGTTTGGAAGCTCTGCAAAATGTGATTGTCTATTCCTTTGTCATTAATTCAGAAAGTATTGAAGCCAATGAATCAGAGGGATCGATTTACTAATGCCTCGTACACACGTTCCGATAATCGTACGATAAAACTCGCTTTCGACCTGATAGCACGATAATCTGATCGTTAGTACACAGCTTTCGACAGCCGATCACGACAGTTGATCCAACAAAATCCGAAGGGACAAACAGGAAAACTTCTGTCGTATGATAGCCCCGCAAACGACAATCGTTTCATCAGTACAGTATGCGTCCGCTAAAAATCGATCGACAAAGACCGCATGATCAGAAACACTAAAATAGCACGAAAAAAGCCTGGCTGCCATTGTTTTTGTTTTGCACCATCTGATACGTAGCTAAGCAACCAGGAAGCTTTTTCCGAATCGTACAACAAAAATCATACGGTTTGTACGCATTGTTCAATTCGATGTTAGTATCATGCAACAAAATGCGAATGATAAGTCGTCCGATTATCTGAACGTGTGTACGGGGCTTAAAACTGGAGAATGCAAAATCTGGTGCAGCTCTGCACAGAAACCAATCACCTTCTAGTTTTTTCTGTCAAAGCCTAATTGAACAAGCTGAAGTTAAGGCCCGTACACACGATAAGAAAATCTGAAGGGAAAATTCGTCCGACGACCGATCTGCCGATTTTCGGATTGTTAGTATGGTGCTTTCGACAGCCAACTCCAACAAAATCCTGATGTGCAGGCTATAAAATTTTTGTCGTCCGTGATACAACGTCCGATTTTCGTCTCATTAGTACAGATTTTGACGGTAAAAAATCTTAAGAGCAAGACTAGGCATGCTCAGAGACGAAAGAACACATAGAAAGCAATCCAACACATGACATCACTTCTGAAGAAGAATTCTGTCGTATGGGAAAATTTGTATGAAAATAACCTCTTCACTTTCCACATCAGACTAGCATGCCACAAAAAAACGGAGGACAGATCGTTCGATAATCTGATCGTGTGTACAGGGCTTTAGAAACGGATTGGCTACCATGCACAGCTGCACCAGATTTTGCATTCTCCAGTTTTAGTAAATAATCCCAAGTGTGACAACCAGGCAACTAATATTTTGTGAAGAAAACGTCAGCCATAGCAACCTCTCTATTTCTTTCAGTACAGGTTTCTTCTAAACTTAGATCAAGTTCAGGTTGCCAAAATAGTCTAATAAAGAGCTTGTACTATAATTTTGATGATCGTTTTGGTCTTGTGTACCAGAGATTGGTGATCCAGGGAATATCTGATTGCCTTGGGGGGATGGAATGGTTTTCCCCACTGGAGCAAATTGGACCATGCTTGGCCCCATTCACACTTCACGTAGCAGGAACATGCATTCCCACTTATGGTTTTTATGAGCGTTTTAAGCACATTTCCTTGGGTTGCACATAGTACAATCTATTTATTTGAATGGGTCAAAGAAGCTGCTGCACCTTTTGGCATGGAGAATTGTGTGTTTTTTCAGCATGACTTTTGGTGTCTTTGTAGCGCATTTGTCAAGTGGGAAATCATGAAGCTGCTTGGGGCGCCATTAGGAATGAATGCAACCCAAATGCCTATCGCTGCCGTCAAACAATGCAGTTCTATGAGGTAGCTCCAGAACCACACCACAGCCATGTGCAATGCAGTAGTATAGGGTAAATGAGGCGGTGAGGAGGCAACATATAGCCACCTGTAAAAGAATCTGTGAAAAGTGATCCGAATCGCTTTTCAGAGCAGCAGCAGTGCCTGCCACACTTGTGAAGGAGCCCTAACAGACCTATGACACCCACCCCTTCTACTCCGTTCTGCTCGCATCAACCACTGTAGTGTAAGAACAAAAAGGGCATTTTCACTGTGACAAATTAGATCTTTAGGGCACTTTAAATTTTAATTCTTGAAAAAAAAATCATACTAGTCATGGGTGCAGGAAGGTAAAAGGTAAAAAAAGTTTTGAGTTAAATTGTTTTTAATTTGTAAGATTTCATTTTTTTGCATTTAAGGTATTCAAAATGAAATCAGTAGCTGTCGTACACTTGAGGCTGTCATTAAGGATGTACGGAGCTATTTGTCCTCTGAAACTGCAGGCATATTCCTTCTATGTGTATATTGAATGTTATTAGGCTATTTTGTTGCTAAGTTATATGTAATTCATGCATTATGGCCACTTGTATAAATACCTATTTACTATGATGGTCAGCTTCATCTAGTGATCATAATGTGGTATTTTCCTAAATCACTCTATTCTGTATGAAAGAATAACATTCAACCTGGAGAGCATATAGCCTAGTACCATTCGATTTTGCCCTTAAAGTGATTTTAAAGGCAATTTCTAAAACAAAAAAATTACAAACATGTTATACTTACCTGCTCTATGTAATGGTTTTACACAGAGAAGCCCAATCTTCCTCTTCTCAGGACCCCCGCCAGTGCTCCTGGCTTCTCCCTACTGCCAAGTGCCTCCAGAGCAAGCCGCTGCCCTGCATGTCCATTCACACACAGAGCCATAACTCAGCCCCACCCCCTCTCTCTCCTTATTGGCTCACTGGCTGTGGTTGAGAAGAGAGAGTCCCCGGAGAGCCGAGGCTCTCGTGCACATTGCTGGATCGCAATGGGCTCAGGTAAGTATTGGGGGGGGGGGGGGGCTGGGGGGGTTGCTGCACACAGAAGGTTTTTTACCTTCCTGCACAGAATGATGGAAAACTGATGCATGCATGAACGTAAAAAACATTGAGCCTTTTAAACCATTTTAAGTGCCCAGGGCGATGTAAACACAGGCATTATCGATTTCAATTTACAACATTAAAAATTGGCATTCAGGGTTTCTGACAATTGGCCATTCTCTTTGTGAAATAAGTAAGGAAACTTGCCAGTCTATTTGGAATCATGTCAGAGACAGTGGTGTATTTAGGCTTTGTGCTGCCCTAGGCCTGACTAAACTTGTGCACCCCCTAATTTAAATATAACCCATCCCTTCCTGTAAAGGCCACACCCCTTCCTGTTTATGACCTGCCCTGTCATCTGTAAACCACAGACCACAGTCACAGTCTATCAGTGCCCATCAGTGCAGCCTCATCAGTGCCCATCAGTACAGCATATCAGTGCTGCCTTATTAGTGATTTGCCTCCTGGACCGTGCCCTCCAGCCCAATTCCCCCTATAAGACTGGCACTATACTAAAAGTGTAGCTCAAGTCGGCGGGGACCCCTTTTGTGCGGGAGCTGGGAGTAGGCTGTTTTTTTTTTTCCGTGCGGGGTGCAGCTTTTTTGCTGCCCCCCTGCAAAGTTCTGCCCTAGGCCTGGGCCTTGTAGGCCTAGGCCAAGATACAGCACTGGTCAGAGATATATACATGCCAATGCTCACCATAGAATCATAGATGAAAATATCTGATGCATACAGTAAATTAAAGTTTCCAATTTTCCAAAATAAAATTACAGCTTTAAATGGCAAACACATTGATATTAAAATGCTGTCATGATGCTGGCTGCATTATCTTCATTCATTGGCACTGTGGAAGCTGTTTGGATTCAGTATCGTACCTGTATATAATTCTTTTGAAAACTTCTAAAATGTAAAAAGAAACAGAAACATATCATACTGAGTCTATACAAACATGTCATACAGGTGCAGTAGTGGACTCATCAGACTGATACAGAGGCAATTTAAATATAACTGCCATGCAGAGCTACCAGAAGATGTTTCCTGTCCTGTCTGTGATCATTTTTTTTTTTTTTAAATCGCTGGTTGAACCCCTTATAGGCTAAACCAGAGGTATGTTGAAGATGTGCAATAGAGGAAAGTACTTATTTGAATAGTGGAACTGTCCAATAATGGAACAATTCTGGAAGGAAATAGCACAGATATTAAACAAAGTAACATTAATAAACTTTGAGTGGACCCTAGAGATAGCCCTATTCTTGGTAATCCTTGGTTTTAGTTCTTCAATTAGAAAGTTGTTACTTAGGGTTTTTCTTTTTGTGCAGGCAGATTTTTAATTCCTAGACATTGGTAATCTATAAAATCTCCTGAGGTGGGGGGGGGGGGGGGGGCATGGATAGTGGAGAAGTGTTTTTTTGATGAGGATGGGGGAAATGAGTGCCCGACAACAGGATAGATGTAAGTCTCGCAGCAGCTGACAGCGAGCCAACAATGCTAAGGGGGGGGGGGGGGGGGGTTGCAAAGGAGGCAAATGTGGGGCAGTAGTTAGAGCAGAAGGGGTCTGGGGAGGTGCTGACTTCAGGGAATCAGACATAGATTGGAGCAGGGGATTAGCAGGGCCCATTGCTGAAACTTCTTTCTGGCACTGAGCTCCAGGATTTACCTGGATCTACGGGACGTGGGAGTTTGCATGAAGTCCATGGACAGTCCCACACATTCAAGGACAGTTGGCGGGTATGTGCTTGCTTTTATACCCAAAACCCATTCTATGCTATACTCTGCACCCCAAATCTCCCCCTCTCTGCTAACTTCTGTTTCCCATAGCCCCCTCTCTGGTCATTTCTGCACACCAACACCCCCCCCCCTCTGCTTACCTCTATGCACCCCATCCTCCCTTACCTTTTCCCCCCATTACCTTTGCACCCCACCCTCCCTTTCATGTCCTGTGTAGACTGATTGTTAGGTTTTTAAAGGGACGGTCTGGTTCATTATAATCCAGAAATATACAACAGATGTTGGACCAGCGCTATTAAACCCACAGTGTGAGGGGAAAATGATAAAAACAAATGTAAACAATAGATATAAAAGCAGATATAGAGAATCAAAAAATATTGATATAAAACACAATAATAATAAATGTTTCAGGTGTATATAGATACAAAGTCCATGGAGTAGAGTCTATGTAGCGATGGATGGCTGGGTGGCCGCCGGCTCTATCAGAGTTAGGAGGGGACTCTGTGCATGGTAGACAAATAAAAGAGAGAGAGAACAGAGCAGCGCCACCTGAGTGTAGAATTAAAACAATCCTTTATTGGCATAAAAGGTAATGCACTCACATGAGCAGTGGCGTACCAATAGGGGGGGCGGGGGGGCGGTCCGCCCCGGGTGCCACACATTAGGGGGGTGTCAGCGAGCACCAGGGTGACACCCGGGGCCGGCCGCCGGAGGAGAAACTGTACAGCAGAGAAAGGGAGAGAGACTCACTTCGCTCACGAGCCCTGCATACACTGCAGGAAATGCCAGAGTTCAGTGTGCTAGATAATGAGAAGGTGATTGGTTGCTTGGACCGCCTAGCAACCAATCACGGCTCATTAACTACTAAGCACATTTAACTTCGGCACTTCCCGCTGACCGCTGTGTATGCAGGGCTCGTGAGCCTCTCTCCCATTCTCTTTGAACAGTTCCTCCCTCTCTGCTCTCCTCCTCTGCTCCTCATAAGGTTAGAGGGGGGGGGGGGCGCAATTGTATTTTAAAGTTGTTATATTGGGGGGGGAGGGGGGTCTCCATTGTAAGGGGGTTGTCTACATTGTAAAGGGGTTCTATGGGGGGGGGTGTCTGCATTATAGAGGGGTTTTATTGGGGGGGGTGTCTGCATTATAGAGGGGTTTTATTGGGGGGCGTGTCTGCATTATAGAGGGGTTTTATTGGGGGGGGGTGTCTGCATTATAGAGGGGTTTTATGGGGGGGGGGTGTCTGCATTATAGAGGGGTTTTATTGCTGGGGTCTGCATTGTAGAGGGGTTTTATTGGGGGGGGGGGTGTCTGCATTATAAAGGGGTTCTATTGGGAGGTGTCTGCATTGTAGAGGGGTTTTATTGGGGGGGTCTGCATTGTAGAGGGGTTTTATGGGGGGGTCTTCATTGTAAAGGAGTTTTATTGTAGGGGGGGTTGTCTACATTGTAAAGGGGTTCTATGGGGGGATCTTCATTATAGAGGGGTTTTATTGGGGGGGGGGTTGTCTACATTGTAAAGGGGTTCTATTGGGGGAGGGTGTCTGCATTATAAAGGGGTTCTATTGGGGGGTGTCTGCATTGTAGAGGGGTTTTATTGGGGGGGGGGGTCTGCATTGTAGAGGGGTTTTATGGGGGGGGTCTTCATTGTAAAGTAGTTTTATTGGAGGGGGGGTTGTCTACATTGTAAAGGGGTTCTATGGGGGGGGGGTCTTCATTATAGAGGGGTTTTATTGGGGGGGTTGTCTACATTGTAAAGGGGTTCTATTGGGGGGGTCTGCATTATAAAGGGGTTCTATTGGGGGTTTCTGCATTGTAGAGGGGTTTTATTGGGGGGGGGGGAGTTGTCTGCATTGTAAAGGGGTTCTATTGGGGGGGGGGTCTGCATTTTAGAGGGGTTCTATGGGGGGGTTTGTATTGTAAAGGGTTCTATTGGGGGGGGTTGTATTGTAAAGGGGTACTATTGGGGGGGGTTGTATTGTAAAGGGGTTCTATTGGGGGGTCTGCATTGTAAAGGGGTTCTATAGGGGGTTTGCATTGTAGAGGGGTTCTATTGGGGGGGTTGCATTGTAAAGGGGTTCTATTGGGGGGGTCTGCATTGTAAAGGGGTCCAGGGGTACGGGGGCTGTGTAATGTAAAGGGGTCCAGGGGTACGGGGGCTGTGTAATGTAAAGGGGGTCTTCCTACATTTTACTTGCAGTTATTACTGCAGTCCTATAGATTTTTTTTTTTCTGCACTTTCTGAAAGCGCACCAAAAGTCTTGCATGCTGCATCTTTGGCACGCTTTCAGAAAACAGGAAAAAAATTTTGGGGGGAGTGACACCATGGTTTACTGTACCAGGTGACACCAACCCTAGTGACACCACTGGCAGTAGCACACAGTAAGTATGCCACTGCCAGTTACATGTATTTCTGTCTGGCGCCTCAGGTCAATCAGCGCAGTTTTTGCAGAGGAGGAGGGGCCTGGTCGCCGGGTCAATTTGGGGTTCGTCGCCTTCACGCCGGGGGAGGGGGGGGTGCCAGATATAGGATCCGCCCCGGGTGCCAAATGCTCTAGGTACGCCCCTGCACATGAGTAATAAGAAAGCAGGCTTTACAGCAAGTCATCCGATCCGCTGCAGGGGAGGCAGGAGAGGTGTAGACAGCCCTGGGTCCTGGCTGTGTCAGTGGCTTCTGGCACTTCCTGGTGTCCTGTCGGCGTCACAGCTTCTTCATCACATCCGGTGGAAGTGGGGTGGTGCTAGCGTTCGAGGCATGCGTGCCCCTTCGTCAGGCATTGTCTAGAGACCAAAGGAAGCTCCCTCTTATATGGCTAGAGTTGGAGCCAATGTCATCAGTTGTCAGTGAGATGGGGGAGTGGCTTGGAGCAGGGAGGAGCTAGTGTACAGCTGTAAGAGATATGGGATGAAAATCCAGGCTGTTTAACCCTATGTGCACTTGTTTGGAGTATTATGGGCAGTTATGCAAGAGCGCTCTGGGTGGATGGGGCCAGAGAGGAAAAAAAGAAGGGGGGAGAAAAATGTGATTCTGATAAAAGCTAAGATTGGACACATATATGAATATGCTGCAACTGGAGAAGATATAAGAATATACTATACTATACCCAAATCAAGTATAGAATTTGCATTCTTTTATGTATCTATTTTTCTACCTATGTTCTACAATATTGTTACGATTTCATTCCCGTATTTTTGTTAACATTGTAATAAAAACAAAAATGACAAAAATGTTAACTGTACAATTCAAATAGCATTGTATCAACATAAGCCTGCTATGATTTTATGAGTAAGCACTAGAAGAAACATTCAGTAGATATGTAAGAAACTGTATAAAAACATGTATAAACTGTGGTTTTATTGAAACAAAAATACTATATGACTTGTAATCCATTAGGATCAAAGGTATCAAGTTAAAAATTTTAAATACTCATTGCACTTTTTTTCACTGTTACACATTTCAGAAACAATTGAAATTTGAGTTTATACAATTCTCCTCTTTATAGTACTGTACTGTAAAAAGGTTTTTTTTTTTTGCCCAGAGATCAATTTTAACCACTTGCCGATCAGCTGCTGCAGATAGACAGCGGCAGGCTCCCACGAAACGCCGTACCCGTACGTCGCATCGCGGGAGAGATCATGGGGGAACACGTGCGCGCCCATTCGCCAGCAGAGAAGCTGATCTGCGGGGCCGGCGGCTGTGATTGCCACTGGGGCACCCGCGATCGCTCCCCGTGGAGACAGAACGGCGGTCTGCTGTTGTAAATATAGCAGACCGTTGTTAGGTCAGCAATCAACACAAGGCTGCTGTGTTACTCCTATTTAGGCTCATAAGCCCATCCCCCCCACAGTTAAAAAAGGCATACATTTAACCCCTTTGATCGCCCCTGGTGTTAGCCCCTTCCCTGCCAGTGCCATTAGTACAGTAACAGTGTGTATTTTTAGCACTGATTACTGTAGTAATGTCACTGGTCCCCCCCAAAAGCGTAAAAAATGTCAGTTAGGCACCCGATATATCTGCTGCAATATCGCAGTCCCGCTAAAAACCGCTGAACGCCTCCATTACTAGTAAAAAAAATAAATAAATAATAAAAATGACATAAATCTTTACCTGTATTTTGTAGACGCGATAACTTTTGCGCAAACAAATCAAAATACGCTTATTGGGATTTTTCTTTACCAAAAATATGTAGCAGAATACAAATTGGCCTAAAATGATGAAACATTTTTTTTTCTTTGTTTTTATTGAGAATGTTATATATATTAGAAAGTGAAAAATATTGTTTTTTTTTTTTTTTCAGAATTGTCGCTCTTTTTTTGTTTATAGCGCAAAAAATAAAAACCGCAAATACCACCAACGGAAGCTCTTTGTGGGGAAAAAAGGACATCAATTTTATTTGGGTACAGCGTCGCACGATCGCTCAATTGTTAAAGAAACCCAGTGTCGAATCGCAAAAAATGGCCCCGTAATTAAGGGGTAAAATCGTCCCGTCCAGAAGTGGTTAACAAGTCAGTGTTGGCAGGCTAGCACATCGTGTATTGTCAGGAAGTCCAGCATTTATTGGCAGGAATATGTGCATAATGACTTGTTTTCTTGCAGTGGGGATGTGCCCACACTGCAAAGGGTAATTACTCATTTATGTCTAAAGGAAAGATGAAAGGAGATATACCGTACTTGCCCGATCCTCCGCTTCTCTCCACACAAGACCAGTCCCTGCACCACTGTACTCTTAGCTTTGAGTTCCGACATCAGCAAGCCCAGAGTAGCGCCCATAGCCCTGCTCTGGACTTAAGAATGCCAGAACAGTCCACTGCTGGATCTTAGGGGAGCAGAGCGGAGTTTCGGGGGTTTCAAAAATGAGCACTTAACCCCATTGCAAGGGATTTTTTGCAAGGAGTTGGGCTTTAAGTCCTGTTGGTGGACTTGACCACTGATCGGTTATAACTTGCATTTTGTGCGTACATTTGGAAAATAAAGTAATCTTTGATGTCGACTTGAACTCTGTTACACAACAGATAAAACATGTACGAATGGTTTTTCAATATGTTTTTCTTCTTTCTCTATGCTTCCACCACCCCCTCATTTTTTTTATTAATGCCCCCCCAATTGCACTTACATATCCCCCCCCTAGATTGTTCCAGTGGGGGCAGTATCACCCACTTTGGGAAGCACTGCTCTAAGTCCCTGTTCACACTGGGATTCCAGTGGGGTTCCTGCATTGCACCTGAATAGCACACTGGTTCACACTGACATCTGTGGACCCCTGGGGGGTGTCAATGTAAAGTTAATGACACTCCCAAATAGGTACACAGATAACAGTGCGAACTATGAAATGGTACAGGAATCGGATCCCATGGGTGTAAACACCCATGGGATCCGATTCCAGTGCGGACCAAAAAAAGGGTCCTGCACCATTTTGGTGCAAATGCAATGCGATTTCAGCCATACAGTTTTTTGGGCTGAATTTGCATCACACAGACATTGCATGTGATCTGCACAGCCTTAAGTGCAATCGCTTCTGAACACACTGTTAATCAACTTTACGAAATATATCATTTAACATCTTTGTTTCCTTTTTTTCTTTTTTAGATGACCTGTATGATGATGCTGAACTGATCCTGGAAAACAGTAAACCACCATTACCACCAATAAAAAAGACAAGGTATGCAAACATGGTAACATTTTCATGAGAAAGTAGAAGATCTCTTTGTATTTTCTTCATTAAATATATAACGAATATGGGCTAAGTATATGCATGCATCATACATACTAGGGGGAGTAGAACTGGGGGAATCCATAGCGGAGAAGGATCTGGGTGTTCTGGTAGATAATAAATGTGGAAAATAAAGGTGCCCAAAACAATTTAGAAAGATGGAAGCAGCACTAGGAAAGAAATAATGAATGAAAATGGCAAATAAATAGTGCGCTTACAACAAAAGAATTATTATAAATCAATATAATAAAAGTGGTAGAAAACGGCGAACATAAAAGTCTCTCAAATAGTATGGGTCTGCTTTAACTTCAAAATTAATAAGCGAGTCCGTGCCAAGGTGACATGAAAATATACGAGACAATAGTGCTTCAAAAAATCAGATGTTCTCTGTGCCAGGGTGGCCTCTTACCGCAAAACATTACAATAATGACATTCAAACCATGAAGTGACAGTATGGTGAAATGGTGACACCCGGTGGTAAAATTGGATTCTTACCAGAGATCAGGGAGATATGAGCTTGGACTGCTGAGATAGAAAATCCAGTATATGCATAGCAAAGAGTGGGGTGTTCTCTCTGGGATATCCTAGAACTCGTCCACTTCACAGCTGTAGGGTTCCGGTGGCTCAGGGCACAATAGCCAAAGAGATAGTACCCATAAGAAAAAAAGGAAGCTGATGGTGCATTACCCTCAATAATCAAATTTATTAAAAAAGGATGGCAAACACTTACATCAACAAAGAAACAAACAGATTGAAAAAAGCTCATCAAAAATGCACGGTCGCCTGCAGGACGGTCTGTAGCATGTAGCAGCGCAGCTGGCCCCTCTGACGCGTTTCCACTTAGGAGTCGTCTACTGCAAACAAACAAAAAATCACAATAAGCGTATTTTGATTGGTTTGCGCAAAAGTTATTGCGTTTACTAACTACCAGAAAGATTTATTACTTTTTTTAATTGTTTTTTTTTTTAACTAGTAATTGCGGCGATCTGCAATTTTTTTTTTTTTGCAGGACTGCGACATTACAGCGGACAGATGGGACCCCTAACTGACATTTTTGACACTTTTGGGGGTACCAGTGACATTACTACAGTAATCAGTGATATAAATATGCACTGTAACTGTAAAAATGACACTGGCAGGGAAGGAGTTAACTTTACTGGTGATCAAGGGGTTAAGTGTGTCCCTAGGGGCGTGATTCTAACTGTCAAGGGAGTGGCTTGTGAGATCATTACAGAGACATGCGATCCTATATAGAAGGATCGCATAGCCTCTGTGATAATCTAAGGGAGAACGACAGACGGCTGTGTTTACATCTTTTACGTATTTACGTCTTTCTCCCTCTGCTGCGGGAGATCGCGAGTGGTCGATGGCCATCGGAGCCGCCGGTCACACGTGCTGGCTCCCCAGGGAGCGAGCAGGGGCGGGAGCGCGCCCCCCACAGGCGTCTGAGCGAGCGACGTAGCGGTACCTCGCTTTGCCCAGCAGCATATGTACTGTGGGGAGGGCGGAAGTGGTTAACTGGACGAAAAACGAACGATCGGACCAAATGACAGATTTTCGAATGATCTTTCGGCTAGTGTATGGCCAGCATAAAACTGCTAGTACATCTAACACTACCCCCCCCAGACTGACAATGCTGCTGTCCAAAGGTGCCCCCTGTGCTCCTTCATCCAGAGTGGGGGCATTGCAATACAGGAGGTATGTTACTGGCCAGATCACTAGGTGGATATAAGCCTACAAAAGAAAATGAATGCAGCCACAACATCTAATGATTGGAAAGCTACAATAATATACATTTTTGATTTGGAGTTTAATACCACTAAGTATTATTAAAATCACTACTCCCCACCAAACTGATTTTGTTTTCATTTGGACATGTTCCATAGGACAGTACCCAGCCTTCTGTGCCCTTTGCCTTATGGTCTAAAAAAATGGCAATCACTGATTAATACATTTTGGATCCCGGAGATTTTAATGGTTTCAGATTCAGCATCTGAGCTAGAGTTTGTTGAAAGTATCCAAAACCAAACCCAGATATATTTAACTCATCACTGCTAGAGATTACGGCTATTACAGCCTCTTTCAAATCCATATTACTATATTTGTGGCATTACAGCAGAGGCAGAACTAGAACCTTCAGAGCCCTGGGACCAGAAACCATAAAGGGGTTCTCTAAATCCTGGCAAGGCCCCCCTATGGAACGCCAGGGCCCGGTCGCAAGTGCGACCTTTGCAACCCTGGTAGTTTTGTCACTTGTGTCAGTAATTTGTTTAATTTCCTTATTTAATATTTTTTTTTTACCATTTTATGTATTCATTTTTTTATAATTGTAATTATTGTGTCATTATTTTTTTTTTTATTTTAGGGGCCCCGTTGAGGGGCTTTGGTGAAATATCAGAGGTTTAAACAGACCTCTGATGTTTCACCTTAGAGACATAGAAAGGAGATGACACAGCCCTCAATCCACATCTCTGTAGCCTCAGCAGCACAAAATAAATGGATTATGGAATAGCCCTGTGCAAAGCTTCCCATTCATTCACAAACTGAAGCATAAGAAGCACATTTTACTATGCTTCAGTTATAAATTGACAGAGTCAGTGATCAATATGGACCACCATATGTGACATTTAGGCTGCAGGATGAGCACCAGGGACTTATATGATAACTGTTTTTATGTATACAATATACAATCTCATTGACATGATGACTATGTAGTGCTAGAGCCCTACCTTTTAGGTTTAAAACTGAATGGTCTGTTTAGTTAGGTCTTCACATTCTATAAAATAAATTGTACAGTGAATGTGTGGTCAGTTTACACTTTGCTTTTAAGTGCTCATTTAGTGGCACATCTGTGAACCAATCTCCTCTTGTACGATAATCTTTCCCTATTGGCAAAACAATACAACCACTTTTTACACCACCCATGACCCAGAAAAAAAAAGCTTTTTTCCTAGCACTCAGGTGATAAACAGAAAAACAGTTAATGCAGACAGAGGACGAATTGTGGACCATTAAGGGAATGGAAAGAAGAACAAGGAACACAAATCTGAACACAGCATTTGGGAAGTCTTTGTAGTTAAAGGGAACTGAAAAAATTGGGGGGTCTGGTTTCACATGCTAGGAATTTGTTTTTAAATAAATATAATTTCCTTCCTCAATCTGTAGGTGAACACAAAGCACGTATGTGCTCAGGCTAGGTTATAAAGCCTAAACATTTTTTTACCTTTAAAGTGGATGTAAACCTGATTCGTGAAATTTGACCACATATGTCTGCAGTTTTTCTTATCTCTCATGTCCCATGTGTTTCTCCTGCTCTGTTCTTCTGTTACCAGCATGATAACTTCTGACAAGTTCTCTGACAACTGAGATAAAACCAAACTGAAATTTGTGTCAGGCATTAGCAGAGAGCTTGTCTATTCACAGCATATTCCTTTCTTCCTTTTCCTTTTGTGGAGTGGGGGGTGTGTGCCTTTCCTCCAATCAGCTGTCTCACAGTGTCTGCCAAGACTACACTCCCAGTGCTGAACAGGAAGAGAAAAATGTGAACGTTATGTGCACGTTCTAAATAATATAGCAAGCTGAAGACAGCAGATATACATGTAAAACTTATGTAGGGAGATTTGTTTCATCTCTGTGTATCATCTAAAGGCTGTTCACTTCACTTGGTATATGCAAGGGTTTATATCCACTTTAATGAATTCTTTGCAAAAATGTTTAGGCATCAGTATCCCCCCCCCCTCCCCTCCCCTCCCCTCCCCCTTTTTACTTCCCTAGGCCCTTATTTGATCCAGCGCTGTGCACACAGGTCTCACATGTTTTGCTAAGGCAGTGGAAGCCATTGGTTCCCGTTGCTATCAATCAAAGTCAGTCGCAAGGGAGCAGGGGGTGGGGCTCAGTCCGTTGTCTGTGTCAATACATGATAGATGTCACTCCCACATTACCCTTTGTGCAATTCAACCAATGTGCAGTAAATCAATGACAATAATTAATGACAGGTTTCTGCAACCATCTATTGTGTTCCCACTATCGGTAGCCTAAATAAATAAAAATATTGATGGTGTGCTCACTTTTTATTCACTACATATGTTAAATAAAAAAAATAAAAATAAATATATATATATTTATATATATATATATATATATATATTGTGCAGATACTAATGCAATTCATAAAATCTCGATATTACAAATAAACATTTGATATATGAACATATGAATGTCTCAATGTCAATTCCTTTTATCACAATGACTTCTTTTTCAAGTATAAAATACACCATGTGTTTCTATGCTTTTAAATTAACTGTTCATATATCCATATTTCTTCTACCGTGCATTTGAGAGGGTCCCACCACCTTTCATATCATGCTTTTACCTTCCACTGTAGACTTGCATATATATATTCATCAAAAGCGCTTTCCCTTTTAGGGATCCAGCCTCGGAGGAAGTCACGTAGTAATGTGACGACACATGTAGTGCGAATGCAGGTGAAATCATTTCTAAAATCGCAAGGGACGCAGGCCCGATGCCTGGATGTCGGTTTTAAAAACTGTATAAGCCTGTTTTTTTCTGCAACATTGTAAGTGAAAAATTATAAGGTTTGAACTTGCTACACTATGAGGAGTTCCCTTGCTGTCTGAATTTCATTGCAGGGGGGGGGGGGGGCTGATCTGATGCCTTGAAGGGCCATACACATTGAAAATACAGACCACTAGTTACCAGCTTATATCAGTGCATCTGAGTGAAGACTACCTGGTTTACCACCACCATTGTGGCATATGATAGACCCCTAAAAGGGAAAGAGCCTTTGACCTGATATTTATGCAGGTCTACAGTGGAAGGTGAGAGCATGCTATGAAAGGTGATGGGACCCTCTCAAATGCACGGTGGCTATAGTATGGATGTATGAACAGTTCTTTTGGAAGCATATGAACATATGGTGTATTGATTACTAAAAAAGGAAGTCATTGTGATAAAAGGAATTCGCACAGACATGTTCATACATTTAAATGTTTATTTGCAATATCATGGTTTCACTATGATGCACATTTTTGGTTTATTTATTATGAATTGCTTTAGTGTCAGCACATAAATATTTTGTTTTTTTGCGCATATGTAGTGAACAAAAGGTGAGCGCACTATCAATATTTTTTATTTATTTAGGCTGTCTGTGTCAATAAGCGCAAACAGAGAGGCTCAGGAGCGAGCCCACACAAGTGCCCCCATAGAAAGCAGCTTCCTATGGGGGCACTCCCTGGAAGGAAAGTAGTAAGGAACGCTGGCAGGGGATCTGAAAAGAGGCGGTTTGGGGCTGCTCTGTGTAATTCCATTGCACAGAGAAGGTAAGTACAACATTTCTCTTTTGTTTTTGTTTTTTGTTTTTATAAGAAGAGCATTAATGATCACTTTAAGCTGAAGAAAGATCATTCTGATTGCTTATAAGTTGCTAACAGTTATTTGAGAGATAAATACAGTATGCCCATTGTGTAACGTAATAATACTGTAAAAAAGAAACAAGAAAACAAAAAACCTTCAAAGTTCTGCTTTTACAGAACTAGTAATCATGCAGCTGATTTAGCATACAATATCGCAGACTTTTCAATTCTACCTCTGCCTAAGGCAGGCCATAGACAGTGCAAATAGTGATTATTGCTAGCAGCTATAGCAGTCGCTAGCGATAATTGCAAGTGAATCTGGCAGGCTGGTTGTACCTAAGTTGATTAATCGATCAACTTAATACATTCAGCCTGTCCACACACGATTCAAATTGTATCTATGGCTGGTCTTACAGAGTAATATAAAAATGAATAGGGTTTTAAGAAAAACTTGATATTAGCTTATTATACCAAAGTTCATAAAGGTTAAAGTCTAAATTTAGTAAAAAAAAAAATAGTAATCATCACAAGGGATATTATTTACCTTCAGTGTGCTGTGTTCATTGTGCTACTGTCTTCAGGTTTAGTAGAAATCTTCATCCTTTGATTCTCCCCCTTCCCTGCCTCTGTAATCTTTCAGTGTGGCAGGGATGAATATAACTAAGGGAGCTGTGACAGGCTCTCATGAAGAATGCCCGACTATGCCTGCCCTTTCCTCTCAGTGTTACTATCAGGGCTTTTTTTCAGCTGGAACTTGGTGGAAACACCTTTGGCTCAGGCCCTCTGCTCACTGCTCACAACTATCACACATAAACACAGAGGCCTGACTTCCTGCACTCTGTGTGTAGCCCACCCCTGAACTCTGCACTCTGTGTGTAGCCCACCCCTGAACTCTGCACTCTGTGTGTAACCCACCCCTGAACTCTGCACTCTGTGTGTAGCCCACCCCTGAACTCTGCACCCTGTGTGTAGCCCACCCCTGAACTCTGCACCCTGTGTGTAGCCCACCCCTGAACTCTGCACTCTGTGTGTAGCCCACCCCTGAACTCTGCACCCTGTGTGTAGCCCACCCCTGAACTCTGCACTCTGTGTGTAGCCCACCCCTGAACTCTGCACGCTGTGTGTAGCCCACCCCTGAACTCTGCACTCTGTGTGTAGCCCACCCCTGAACTCTGCACCCTGTGTGTAGCCCACCCCTGAACTCTGCACTCTGTGTGTAGCCCACCCCTGAACTCTGCACCCTGTGTGTAGCCCACCCCTGAACTCTACACTCTGTGTGTAGCCCACCCCTGAACTCTGCACGCTGTGTGTAGCCCACCCCTGAACTCTGCACTCTGTCTGTAGCCCACCCCTGAACTCTGCACCCTGTGTGTAGCCCACCCCTGAGCTCTGCACTCTGTGTGTAGCCCACCCCTGAACTCTGCACTCTGTGTGTAGCCCACCCCTGAACTCTACACTCTGTGTGTAGCCCACCCCTGAACTCTGCACGCTGTGTGTAGCCCACCCCTGAACACTGCACTCTGTGTGTAGCCCACCCCTGAACTCTGCACCCTGTGTGTAGCCCACCCCTGAACTCTGCACTCTGTGTGTAGCCCACCCCTGAACTCTGCACCCTGTGTGTAGCCCACCCCTGAACTCTACACTCTGTGTGTAGCCCACCCCTGAACTCTGCACGCTGTGTGTAGCCCACCCCTGAACTCTGCACTCTGTCTGTAGCCCACCCCTGAACTCTGCACCCTGTGTGTAGCCCACCCCTGAACTCTGCACTCTGTGTGTAGCCCACCCCTGAACTCTGCACTCTGTGTGTAGCCCACCCCTGAACTCTACACTCTGTATGTAGCCCACCCCTGAACTCTGCACGCTGCGTGTAGCCCACCCCTGAACTCTGCACTCTGTGTGTAGCCCACCCCTGAACTCTGCACTCTGTGTGTAGCCCACCCCTGAACTCTGCACTCTGTGTGTAGCCCACCCCTGAACTCTGCACTCTGTACATAATGCACTCCTGGTATTTGATGCCCCTTTGAGACCCTCCCACTGTCAGTGAAATATCGACCAGTTTTGGGGGGTCGTGGTTGAGTTTTCGCACCTTTTTTCGGAGAAAAAAAGCCCTGGGTACTAGTCATAAAAGCTGGTACTACACACTGGTGAATGAAACAGGATCTACAAATGGAGGGCGGGCGAATCATTGAAAGATCCACCCCCTCCATTTATAGATCACGTTTCATTCATGAAAGCTGTAGTATGGCTTCTATGAATGATGGAGATGGGTGGATAGAGTGGGCATAGTCAGGCACCTTTGATGAGTGTCTGTCACTGCTCCCTTAGTTCTATTAATACCCACCACACCAGAAGATTACGTCCGCAGTGGTGTGAGGCATCAGAGGATGAAAACTTTAACTAAACCAGAAAACAGCAGCACAAAGGGATACAGAGGGAATACACAGCATTATGAATGGCACCCAAACACATTGTACATTAGAACATAACACACCGCAGAGCATAACAACGTGTATACAAAGCATTGGTATAATGAATCATGCACGCTTTTTCATCATTGGTGGTGCACCGGCAGCCCATTCAGTATGTCATATGCAGTACAACTGAAGAGAAACACCTTCACGTTAACGCACCACAACAAAACATTCCAATGCAAACCACGTTTAGTAAGTAGTTAGTAAATTTCAAACATGTATGCTGCAGCCTGTGCGCATCACATTGTAATATAATTTAAAGGAAAAAAAGCTGCGCTAACATGAGGGGGAATAACTGAAGTGACTTTAGTTTAGGTACTCAAAAGGGTTAATGTGACAAAATATTTAACAAATGAAATACATAAGCACAATAAAACCCAAATAATGTGATAAAAAAAGAGTAGTGTCTCACGCAAATATATGCAAAGATAAGTGCACAAAATAATAGACAAAATACTTAAACCACGTGACGTCACTCACCACGCAACCCGGAAGGACGGGCTGTATTATGAGCCGGCTGGCTGTATTTGTTTTAGCTACATATTTTTTTGCTAAATGTGAGTGAATTTTTATTTATTTACAATAAATGTGTTTTACAATATCACACTATGGAGCCTATTCTATTTTTGCATGGTGATATCGGAGACAACATTAGCGATTAGTGCTTGGAATATCGCTGTCCCTGTGTCTTGTGCCATTTGTGGTTTTATTGGACCTGCCGGCCAAACGTGATCTCTCAGGAGAATTGGTGTTATGATGAGCACATTGCTCTTATAAGCTCATCTAATTCTGCCCTCTGGTAAGCTCATATGCATGGCTTGGTGATTGGAGCACAGTGGTGGAAGATAGCATCACATATTATTTACCTTCACCCATAATCCTCAATTTTTTCCACAATCATCATTTACCACATTTTGGGACTGCATTATTATTTGGGACTTTTTTTTATTTATGTGGATATTCAATTTTCACATCAAGTGGTTTAAGTATTTTGTTCATTATTTTGTGCACTTATCTTTGCATATATTTGCGTGAGACACTTTACTTTTTTTTATCACATTATTTGGGTTTTATTGTGCTAATGTATTTCATTTGTTAAATATTTTGTCACATTAACCCTTTTGAGTACCTACACTAGAGTCACTTCAGTTATTCCCCCCTCATATTACCGCAGCTTTTTTTCCTTTATTTTATGTCTGGTGTTATCTCACTTAAAGCTGCAGCTGTTGGTAATTTGATTTATTAGCGCGGTTACATTCCTGTTACTTAAATAATATGATTTGTTTGTCTAGGCATGATCACTGCATATATGCACATGCCTTAGTACACCGCTCAAAAAAATTAAAGGAACACTTTGAAAACAGATCTCAGATCAGATCTCAATGGGGAAAAATATCATGCTGGATATCTATACTGATATGACTGGGTAATGTGCTAGGAATGAAAGAATGCCACATCGTTTGATGAAAATGAAAATGATTAACCTACAGAGGGCTGAATTCAAAGACACCCCAAAAATATAAGTGAAAAAATTATGCAGCAGACTAGTCCGTTTTGCTAAAATTTTATTGCAGCAACTCAAAATGGTACTCATAGTTTGTATAGCCCCCACGTGCTTGTTTGCATGCCTGACAACGTCAGGGGCATGCTCCTAATGAGACGATGGATGGTGTCCTGGGGTATTTCCCCCCAGATCTGAAACAGGGCATCACTGAGCTCCTGAACAGACTGAGGTGCAACCTGGCAGTGTCGAATGGACCAAAACATAATGTCCCAGAGGTGTTCTATTGGATTTAGGTGAGGCAAGCGTGGGGGCTATGGTTTCAATTACTTCATCCTCCAGGAACTGGCTGCATACTCTCGCCACATGAAGCTGGGCATTGTCGTGCACCAGGAAGAACTCAGGACCCACTGCACCAGTGTAGAGTCTGACAACGGGTCCAAGGATTTCATCCCAATACCTAATGGAAGTCAGGGTGCCATGGTTTAGCATGTAGAAATCTGTGTGTCCCCTCATGGATATGCCTCCCCAGACCCACCACCAAACTGGTCATGCTGAATGATGTTACAGGCAGCATAACGTTCTCCACTGCTTTTTGCAGACCCTTTTAAGTCTGTCACATGTGCTCAGGGTAAACCTACTTTCATCTGTGGAAAGCACAGGGTGCCAGTGGCAGACCTGCCAATTCTGATGTTCAATGGCAAATGCCAATCAAGCTCCATGGTGCAGGGCAATGAGCACAGGGCCCACTAGAAGACATTGAGCCCTCAGGTCACCCTCAAGAAGTCGGTTTCTGATTGTTTGGTCAGAAACATTCACACCAGTGGCTTGCTGGATGACATTTTGTAGGGCTCTGGCTGTGCTCATCCTGTTCCTCCTTGCACAAAGGAGCAGATACCGGTCCTGCTGATAGGTTAAGGACCTTCTACGGCCCTGCCCAGCTCTCCTAGAGTAGCTGCCTGTCTCCTGGAATCTCCTCTATGCTCTTGAGACTGTGCTGGAAGACACAGCACATTTTCTGTCAATGGCACGTATTAATGTGTCATCCTAGAGGAGTTGGACTGCCTGTGCAACCTCTATAGGGTCCAGGTATTGCCTCATACTACCAGTAGTGACACTGACCCTAACCGAATAAAAAAAAAAACATGTAGGAAAAAAGTCAGTGGCCTCCACCTGTAAAACCATTCCTATTTTGGAGGTTGTCTCATTGTTGCCCATCTAGTGCACCAGTTGTTAATTTAATTAACACCAAAGCAGCTGAAACTAAATTACAACCCCCTTAACTGACCAGATCAATATCACAGGAGTTTAATTGACTTGATTTTATACTCTGATTAAAAAGTGTTCCTTTAATTTTTTTGAGCAGTGTATATCAGGCCCAGGGGGGTAAGTTACCTTACAAAGTAAAATTTCACCTATCCTAGTAAATAAAAAATACAGTGAAAGTTCACTTTGAACAGCATAACTATTAGTATGAAAAATTATAGAAAAACAAGATTGGATGATTAAATGCAGCAACCTCCTTCACTAAGCTAATCTAATTTATCTTTACAAATTTTTTTTTTTCTTTTTTGCAAACTGAAGTTTCACTAAGACTGGCCTTTCACGATTCAGCAGGAACTGGCTGAGATTCGAACCTTTAATGGGCAGGCTGATTGTACCAAGTTGATCGACCAGTCAACTTGGGTAGAACCAGCCTGCCATATTTGCTTGCAATTATCACAAGTGGCTGCTATAGCTGCTATTGATAATCACTGTCTTCTCCCTCCAGGAGCAGACAATTGCTCAGCAGGAGGGACTTCCCTGTCAACACTGTCTGTGGTTGCAGAAAAGAAAATCACCCCATATATGGCTTGCCTTAGATTAGTACATGAGGTGAAGTTGTGCTGAATTCAGTCCTATAATCTTGTGCAAGCAAAAATCCTTTTTAAACATTTTCCTTGCATATAATTAAAGCATTCTTTGCAAAGTTAATTTTTTAACTTTTTTAACTCATTAGCTTTGCAAAGCAAAGCTCTGTGTGTTTCCTGAGACACTAACTTAATGAAACTAACAAAGGAAGAAAGCCCAGATCTAATCTGATACAATAGAAAAGAGCAGCTTTGTACAGCAGTGCCATCTGCTGATCTGGATATTACAGTTAACTACTAAAAGATTAAAATGTATTACGTAAAGACTAAGTGCAAAAAAATGAAGGCAATAAATAAATGCACATGTATTTGCAGCAAATAAGCCTGTAAAACATTGCAACCATGATCATTGGATCGCAGGTGCAGTGCCAGGCTCCTGTGGATTCATCCTTCAGCTCTGTATCTGTACCAAAGTATGTACTATCAGTTAGAGAACTGGAGGAAATACAGTATAAATGGTGTTCCAATGAGAACTACAAGTACCTCTGTCACAGAGGCAGACAAGACTTGTCGTTTTTTCATTCACAGATCGCTGTGAATTATTGTTGTGACTGTGAATTTGGAACCTGCATTTGTTTTTCCTAGGAATCCTGTGTGAATGGGAACACATACCAAACATATAGTGGGCCTTTCTCAAATCTGACTGCAAAAGGGGAAATACGCTTTAAAGTTCAACTCCAGGATGAGAAAATATTGTCTAAATACAAGAGTCCTGTGTATTCTTATTTGAATCTTGGAGTGCTTTGTGTATTTCTTCCACTTTCTTCAAGTTTTTATGCCCAGAGTTCAACTTTAAAGTTTACATGCTGAAAAGTAATCATGGCTCAACAAAAAGCAAAGACAAGCACTGTATATAGCTTTCGAAGCTCACCGCCATGTTTGTTTCCTAATATCATGTAATCTGCTTCAGCTAAAATAATTGATATATGTGTAGCAATATTTCCAGGCATTGGGCCTGATGTGGGTCTGCCATGGTCACCAGAAACACCAGCAGCACATTTAAGCTGAATTCCCAAGTGTGAGATCTGAGACAATGAACAGTCCGGCATCTTTGTTTTGTTTTGCTTATTTTATATGGGGATGGGAGAAGGGAATGAGTGGGATATTCCTCTGGCTCAACTAGGTACAAATTGGGACTCTTGAAGAAAAATGCCTACTGACGCTGCCGTGACGTTGGCTGAATGCCAGTCAATGCCCATTGGCACTTGTGAATCTGACTTGCTGTCTGTGAATTTGAGTGTAACTTCTGACACTTCTGGTTAGCTCAAAAGTCAAGCACTGTACTGAAGACTGACTTCTGACACTCTGGTTAGCTCAAAAATCTAGCACTGCTCCCTCCAGTCCTTCCTGACTGAGGTAGCCTTTGTAAACTGCTTCTGCTGCAACTCTCAACACGGCACACTGCACACTGCACGCTGTACATTTAACAATTTAGGGCCCAACCGCTGGCACCCTCTCTACCCTTCAGGGTCCACACTGGCACCCCCTTTTACTCTTCAGAGTCAACACTGGCACCCCCTTTCCTTTTGCTCCGGCATCGGCTAGCTAGCTCCCGGATCCCTCTGACCTTCTCCGGAGTGGTCCCCTCTCACTAGGCAGACCCCCAGGGGCAGTTTGCAGTACTCATGACTGGGAATGCTTTCCTAAAACTCGACCCCTCTCAGCTCCACTGGTCCTCTGAACACCAGATCCTCTCTGCAGCTCAGCTCAGCCCTCTGTCCCCTCAGGCCAGCCGCCTGGGACACTCGATTCCTCTTGACAGGAGGAGAGACAGCCGTGCTCTCCCTCCTGGGACTCTGTTTCCCACCAAAGATGCTGCATCATGTGCTCCCCTCAAACTTATACCTACTCCCAGAATGCTGTGCGCCAGAATCTGCCTTCCTTGGGTAGATACAAGCCTGGGTGAGCCATTGGCCGGGTTTCTTCCACTGCCCAATGAGAGCCCTCTCATTGAGCACAGTGGGGAGACTCCCCAGTCTCAACAGCCACACCTGGGAACCATGACAGCCCAGCTGAAAGTCATGGCCCTGCTGATAAGCAGACAAGGCCCACTACATTTTACCTAGCACCTACCTTGTAGGGTGCTACAACTGTAAATATTGTATATGTGATTTGGGTAGTCTGAGGAGCAACAGTTGACAATGAAAGTGAATGTGATAAGTTAGAGATGTGATCCCTAGATGAGTGTGGATTATGGCAGCACTGGTGATTAGGTTTGGTTTGGCACAACCATGGGTTCAAGGCAAATCTTGCTGGTTTGACAGTCATGGTCCTTGAGCATTTTTCCATAGATTTACCCACGAGAATATTTGTTAAACTATAATTGTTGGAAAGCTGATGGTGTTGAACACATGGCTGAGCCCTTATTCATGCTTTACAACTTTATAACTTGAGAATGAGGAACTCCTTTAGAACAGTGGTCCTCAACTCCGGTCCTCAGGGCCCACTAACAGGCCAGATTTTAGGTATTACCTTGGGGACATGCAGACTAGAGTACTGCAATCACTGAGCAGCAAATTATATCACCTGGCATGTATTTCAGTTATCTTGCAAACCTGGCCTGTTAGTGGGCCCTGAGGACCAGGGTTGAGGACCAAGGCTTTAGAAGACATTGACTTTTGGCATGTTGAAATTTGGGGTTGATTGAATTACACTAAATCTTGGGTATGACATAACCACATGCCACCTGCCCACAGTATTTTTACCTGGAGCAGGTTGCACAGCCAGGCTGAGTAATGAACTGGTAGATTTCCCTGCATATGCACACTAGCCGGAGCATGCAGCTAGCGTGATCCTTTGACCATTGTGTCAATCGCTATGTGCAGACGGTGTATCCAATGTTTGTTTACATTGTAATCATGTGATCGCTATGACTAATCATAGTGATCACATGATTACAATGTAAACTAGCAGTTTCCATTTATGACTACTTGCTTAGTGTTGTGAAGCTGTAATTGGCTCGCAGCTATCATATGGTACCTGACACCCTGTGCCATGTGATTAGCTGTAGGTTGAAAAAATTCTCCAGTGTTGTTTCATGTATTATATATTTGAAAACTAAGCAATGTGCACTACTACTATTTTGACATATGCATGATCAACTTTTTAAAAAAATGATTTCTGAATTATTGTTTACAGGAAAAGAGAATTTATATATTCAGTTATATTTAGAACTTAGTGTGGCATGTGAAAGTTTTTCTGTGTTTACAACATTGCCTTGCTACACAACCAAATTGACAAATAGCCACCATGAAGTTTACTGCATAAAAATGCATTTTGGTTGCTTTCACTGTTCCAATGCAAAAACGCGGAAAATAACAATTTGCCTTTTTGCCACGTTATTGTTGCATTTTTGCTGCATTTCTGGATTGTTTCCAGTGCTTTTTGCACCTGTGAAAAAAAGACGTCACTCAAAAAATGCACAAACAACACAACTTCGGGTGGGTTTTTAATTGCGCTTAGCATGCAGGACCTTTAAAAACGCAACTGGCCTGCAAATGACAGGTGTAAAGAGTTCCAAAGGATTTAGTGGCCATGCATTTTTCTTCCACTTTTGGTAAGGCAATAACAGAAGAAGATCTTTGTGAAAGGGCCCTTGAGCGGAAATCTCATTCTTTTGTATGTGACGGATTCACATTTATGCACTGCATTTTAGTGTAATTTAAAAGAAAAGGTGTTCAGAATCTTCAATCTAAAAATTGTGTGAATAGTCATCTCAATTATCCCATCACTTGAAAAACTGGGTAACCGGGTATTCACTTTGAACAGGAATTGTTTTTTTTTTTGGGGTTTTTTTTTTTCAATTCTTTATTTATTGGTATATGTCAAAAAAACATAACACGACAAGACAACATGAATGTCTACAAATATGACATGAAAAACAATCATCAGTAAAACAAAATCAGAAAACCCAAGAACAAAAGTGTACAAGAGATTGCAGCTGGAGTATTCTGGAGTATTCTGTCCAGTTCTGGTCGCCAGTCCTCAGGAGGGATGTGTTGGAGCTGGAGAAGGTCCAGAGAAGGGCAACTAAACTGATTAGGGGATTGGAGGACCTAAATTACGAAGAGCATCTGCAATCGCTTGATTTATTCTCCCTGGAGAAGAGACGCCTGAGGGGGGACATGATAGCAATTTATAAATATCTCAATGGGGATCTCAGCTTAGAAAAAAAGCTATTCAGTCGAAGGGATTGCTTGAGGACGCGAAAGCATACTAGAGGAGAAGCGTTTTAACCTCAGGCAACGTAGGGGGTTCTTTACTGTTAGGTCTACAAGATTGTGGAATTCTCTACCACAAGAGGTGGTTTCTGCGGGAAGTATGGGGGCTTTCAAAAGACTCTTAGACATACATCTCAAGGATCAGAACATTCAGGGCTATGTGAGATGATTACAGCCACACACACCTACACAGGTTGAACTGGATGGACTATTGTCTTTATTCAACCTCACCTACTATGTAACTATGTAAAAGTTAGTCACTAGCACCATAAAGGCACACTTCCTAATCAAAATTGAGATTTAAAGTGTTAGACCTCAAAAAATCCCATATACATACTGTACACCTTAAAATAGCAGCTAGTAAAAAGAGTTTAGGTGGAGTACAAGATTCAGAACCTGTACACATGGCCTGTACATAGCAGTCATGCCCATGGCTTTTCACATGAGTGGATAATTGAAGTAGATATTAATACTTTTTTTTTTTGAGTGAAGATTTTCAGCTCCTCTAGTAACTTAGCATCCTTATATCAGCCACACAGGAAAGGATTTGCCTAAATAGCCTGTTTTCTATTGGTAGTCTTGCCGGTAGGAGCAGCAAAACAAAATTGTGTAGCATCAGAGCCTGCATATGTATCAGGGAAATATGGTGGTTCCTATATACACGAGTACAAGGTGTGTTTTTTTTTTTTTATATATATATAAATTATATTGTATGGATACAGAAATTTAGAAGATAATTGTTTTCTTTCTTTTTAGAAACAAATGGAAAAGTACCATATTTTCATTTATAGCTAATAACATTGTAATTAAGGCAAAGGCTACACGTTTTTTAGGAAATGTAAATTTAGGCATTTGCAAATTATTGGCATTGTTCTCCCCCATTTGTTGTATGAACAATAAAATTTTTTTTTTTTTTTTTTTTTCAAGCTGTTCAGTAGAGCAGGATATTTTAATTACTAACTGGAGGAATGAAACAAACCTGAAAAAAAATAAAAAACAGGAACAAGAATTTAGAAAAAAATTTCAAGTAAGTTTCTTCATTATTATATTGTATTCCTTCAGTATATTCCATGTATTCACCTGAATAATGCACTTTTATCTTTCACAAAGACAGCATTTTACTAAAATTCTTAAAGTGAAAATGAACTTCCATCAACAGTAAAAGTGTGCATTGAAACTTGTTACTTAAAGAGACCCTGTTGCTAACTCAAAGTTGCTATCAAAAGAAGATGAGTATTCACCTATCTCTATGTGTGTTGGTGGTCAGTAGAGTTCAGTGGAAGGAATTACAAAAGCACGATGGGGGACACTCTATCCAACACACCAGAAAGTGTCTGATAGCACTGGAGTTCTAACTAACTTTCAACACACCACCTGCCAAAAAAGAACTATTTATCTTTTGCTGGTAGCTTTCAGTTCTAAATTTAGTTAGCAACAGGCTGCTTTAACACAACTCTAAAATAATTTCAGAAAGCAAGCTTTGCTGAAAAAAAAAACAGTAATGCACATGTGGAATACTTAAAAATATAGATCCCTGTATAGTTGCACTATAGCAGTGATGGCGAACCTTGACACCCCAGATGTTTTGGAACTACATCTCCCATGATGCTCATCTACACTGCAGAGTACAGGAGCATCATGGGAAATGTAGTCCCAAAACATCTGGGGTGCCAAGGTTCGCCATCACTGCACTATAACTTCATAACAGGGAAGGTCTCACTGACTCCATCTTGGTAGGTATCCCTCCCTCCTAAGGTCATGATACAATGGTGCTGGTGAATGCTGTTATTTGATCATTGTAAAGCTAAATTGTATACCCGTTCCATGGCCCTTATAAAGGAGTGTACAGCACTGTATACAGGAATCGAATGTATGTAATGTTCTGGTACCTTTGGGTACCCTAATTACTCTTTCATAAGTGTATGCGCCCCACCATTCTCTTTTGGTAAGGTGCGCATACACCTTTAAGACTGATGCTGTCATCACTGAGCGCCGGACTGGATGGCTATTTAGATCGCCGGCTCTCACTCACATGTGTTCGTTCAAACTGCTTTGTGCCTTGATGCTAACCTGTCTTGAAGCTCTCATGCTTGCAAGCATACCTCGCTGTCGGAACCACGCTGCGCTGATCCCTGTATCTCACTACCGGATCATCCGCTCTTGCCGAACCTCTCCTCTGCTACATTGCTATTAGTGATAAGTACCCCACAGGGGAAACCTCTATAACCTTTATACTAAAGCTTACACTATCTAGCTCTGCATACTAAGGACTATTACTACATCTGCATTATCTAAGATTGCTAGCTCTTGAGCCTACTACCACCTGTTCTTGCACTGGGTTGATCTCTCTTGTATGTCCACCTGCTACTCTGTCATCTGCTACCATACATGATTGCTAAACCTATCTGCATCCCATCTGCTACTATCTTACTTTCAAGAACATTTCCTTTCAAGTGTCTGTCATCTACCATCTCTACCCAACCTGTCTCTTCAGCCTATCATCACTGTGTTACTATATACATAAGTCACTCTAGGAAACATCTTATTGAGTGTGTGTATTTACTTGCTGAATTGAGATCCTCCACACATGATGAGTCATTGGGAGTTGGGATTGGTGTCTCAGCGTTTCTCTACATGACTACTGAAGTGGAATATTTCTGCAGCTGAAAATCCACATCATACGTAAAACGCAGGAGCGTTACAGATTGAACAAACCACAAATGGATTCAGCAGAAATAACCACTCAGATGACACAATTAAAACAGCAAGTAACTGCGTTAATACACGCACTTGCTGAATTAAAAGAAGACAATCAGGCTCTGTCGCAGCAGGTAATTAGACTGACACAACTTACCACTGCTCAGTCCCCTGAACCCAAAATAAATCCTCCTTTGGTATTTACAGGCGATCGCAAAAAATTTCGCGAATTTAAAAACGCTTCTTGAAAAAAATTTCTTGCTAAAACCCCGTACCTACCTTACTGATCACATTAAGGTTTGTACTATTATTTCTTACCTAACAGGCGATCCTCGGGCCTGGGCAGACTCTCTTTTTGAGAAAAACGATCAGCTTCTCAACTCCTATGCCTTGTTCCTAGCAGAACTCACTAGCCTATATGATGATCCCAATAGGCAGAGTACTGCCGATCTTCAATTAAGATCCTTGAAACAAGGTGGGAGACCTGTAGAAGACTTTGTCGCAGAATTCAAGAGATGGACCCTTGATTCAGAATGGAATGATGCATCTCTGAAATCCCAATTTAGGCTTGGCCTATCAGAGGCCGTTAAAGACGAGCTCGCCCGAGCAGATCTGCCAAAAACCCTGGATGCATTGATACAACTCAGTATCACCATAGATAGAAGACTACGAGAAAGAAAGGCTGAGAAAATGGGAACGCCATTATCCAGTTCTTCTCGGATCTCGGCCGTTGACCCCATTCCTATGGAGGTAGGAACCATACGCCCACCTCTATCAACTATGGAAAGAGCCAGAAGACGATCTGGTAATCTCTGCTTGTACTGTGCATCCCCGGATCACAAGATAAACGTCTGTCCCCTAGTCTACAAAAAGAAGGGTGAGTGTTCACATGTCCTCCTAGGGGGATTGACAACTTCAATCACTAACCCTTACCTTTCTGTTTGCTTAACATTACAGTGGGACCAGAACAGGATTACTACTAAGGCCATGATTGACACAGGATCTTGTGGAAATTATATTGACATACGTTTTGCTGCTTTAAATAAAGTTCCTATTATTTCTAAACTTAAACCTGTCTCAGTGAGTCTTATTAACGGTGTTCCTTTATCCTCTGGTCCGATCACTGATCAGACACAGGCACTCCTAGTCACTACTAACGGGTCTCATATGGAGACCACTACCTTCGATCTAATACCTTCACCCCACTTTCCCATTGTTTTGGGACTTCCCTGGTTGCACACACATCAACCAACCATAGATTGGAAGGAACGGACCCTGACCTTCCTCTCTTGCTATTGCGAGGGTACGTGTAACCTCCCGTCTTTCGGGAAGATCCTGTCTGTGGTGACAGATGAGATTGCACCACTATGTTATCAGGATCTCTCTGAGGTTTTTCTTGAGAAAAATACTCAAGCACTACCTCCCCATCGAGACTATGATTGTAGCATTGATCTACTCCCAAATAGCAAATTGCCGTTCGGTCATGTTTATCCTCTTTCACAGGATGAACTTTCCCATCTCAAAGACTATTTGGATGAGAATTTGGAAAAAGGTTTTATTAGACCTTCCACTTCTTCCACAGCAGCAGGACTCTTTTTTGTCCGCAATAAGGACTCAAGTCTCAGGCCTATCATCGACTATAGGCAATTGAATGCTATTACAATAAAAGATCACTATCCTCTACCGCTTATCCCTGAGCTCATTGAGCAGGTGCGTGGAGCTACCTATTTTTCAAAATTGGACCTGAAAGGAGCATACAATCTCATTCGAATCTGTGATGGGCACGAGTGGAAGACTGCATTCAGAACCAGATACGGATTGTTCGAATATCTTGTAATGCCATTCGGGCTATGCAACGCCCCTGCAGTTTTTCAACGATTTATAAACGATATTTTCAGAGACTTACTAGATGTCTGTGTTGTGGTATATCTGGACGATATACTTATATATTCACGATCCCTGTCTGAACACATAAGACATGTAAGACTAGTATTATCGAGATTGCTTGCACACAACCTTTATGTGAAACTGAAAAAATGCTTGTTTCATAAAGAAGAGGTACTGTTTCTAGGCTACATCATATCCAAAACAGGAATCGAGATGGACATGAGTAAGATATCCTGCATTCAGGATTGGCCTACACCAACCACACGCAAGGCGCTACAGCGATTCCTTGGATTTTCAAATTTCTACAGGAAGTTCATTAGAAACTTCTCTGCCATTGTGAGACCCCTCACACAGCTCACTAGCATTAAAAAACCATTCAAATGGTCAGATGAAGCAAATAAAGCTTTTCACCTGTTAAAGACAAGGTTTACTTCTGCTCCCATACTACGCCATCCAGACCCATCCCTCCAATACATTCTGGAAGTAGATGCGTCAAACATGGCAGTAGGAGCAATACTCTCCCAACGACCAACTCACACTTCACCACTTCATCCAGTCGCCTTTTTTTCTAAATCCCTAAGCAGTCCAGAGATAAATTACCCCGTGGGTGAAAAGGAACTGCTTGCTATAAAATTGGCTCTGGAGAATTGGCGACATCTACTCGAAGGCACCCAATTACCAATACTTATATACACGGACCATAAAAATCTCCAATATCTTCAGACTAACAAAACTCTCTCGCACCGACAGGTACGATGGTCACTATTCTTTCTAAGGTTTAACTTCCTAGTGACCTACACACCTGCAGATAAGAACAAAAAGGCGGATGCACTATCACGACTAACTGAAGAAAACTACTTCGAAATCCCTTCCGTTCCTATAATACCTCACAAACGCATTATTGGAGTTGTCCGTTCCTTGAAGGAAGAGGTTTTGCATGGTATAAGTTTGGATACACCCCCACCACAACTAAATACTGATGCAGAAGGCTTCCTCTACTACAACGACAAACTTTACATACCACCTACCATACGCACCAAGATCTTGGAATTATCGCATGATGTGCCTATGGCAGGACATATGGGTATGACAAAGACTCTTAATCTGATTACCAGGCAATTCTGGTGGCCTGACATGAAAACATCTATACAAAAATTTGTCTCTTCATGCAATGTCTGTGCCAGGTCCAAAATTGACACTACGAGACCATCCGGTCTACTATGCAGTCTACCAATACCCCAAACTCCATGGGAAGTTGTGTCCCTGGACTTTATAGTGGAATTGCCTCCTTCCAAAGGATTTAATACCATTTTAGTGTCAGTGGACCATCTGACAAAAATGGCACATTTCATTGCTATTCGCAGACTACCTTCGTCCAAACAAACGGCAGAACTCCTGATGAAACATGTCTTTAAGTTACATGGTATCCCAAAAACTCTTCTGTCTGACCGTGGATCACAATTTATTTCCAAGTTCTGGCAAGAACTATGTCACATACTACGGATCGAGCAGAAGCTCACTTCTTACCATCCGCAGACCAACGGACAGACTGAAAGAGTCAACCAATGCATCGAGCAATATTTACGTTGTTACACTTCTTACCAACAGGATGATTGGGTGGATCTTCTCCCTCTGGCAGAATTTGCCTACAACAACGCAACCCACAGTACGACCAAGCAGAGTCCGTTCTACTTGAACTATGGGTTTCATCCCTCTATTCTTCCACCACGCATCTTTCCTTCAAATAACCCAGTAGCTTCAGACTATCTTACCCAAATAAAGGACTCTCTGGGTTTTCTTAATACTACCATTGCACACGCTCATAGTCAACAAAAGAAGTACTATGATCTTCGCAGAAGACCTTCTCCTCAGTACGCTATCGGGGACCTCGTTTGGCTCTCAACAAAAAATTTAAGACTGAAAATCCCTAGCAAAAAGCTTGGACCTCTGTTCTTGGGACCTTTCCCAATCAAGAAACTTATTGGAAAAGCTGCAGTACAGCTTACATTGCCAATAGACCTCAAAATACATCCCATTTTCCATGTGTCGCTACTGAAGCCCCATGTTCCTGACCAAGGAATAAGGCCTACTATCCCACCTCCTCCTCCTGTACAAGTTGAAAGTGGAGAAGAATACGAGATAAAAGAGATTCTGGATTCTCGTATCCACAGAGGAAGACTTCAGTACTTGGTTCGATGGAAGAACTATGGGCCCCAAGACGACACCTGGCTAAACACCTCTGACATACATGCCTCTAGATTAATCCGCAATTTTCATGCGAAGTACCCAGACAAACCAGCTCCAGAGGCCTTCAGGAGCCGGCCTTAAGGGGGGGTACTGTAATGTTCTGGTACCTTTGGGTACCCTAATTACTCTTTCATAAGTGTATGCGCCCCACCATTCTCTTTTGGTAAGGTGCGCATACACCTTTAAGACTGATGCTGTCATCACTGAGCGCCGGACTGGATGGCTATTTAGATCGCCGGCTCTCACTCACATGTGTTCGTTCAAACTGCTTTGTGCCTTGATGCTAACCTGTCTTGAAGCTCTCATGCTTGCAAGCATACCTCGCTGTCGGAACCACGCTGCGCTGATCCCTGTATCCCGCTACCGGATCATCCGCTCTTGCCGAACCTCTCCTCTGCTACATTGCTATTAGTGATAAGTACCCCACAGGGGAAACCTCTATAACCTTTATACTAAAGCTTACACTATCTAGCTCTGCATACTAAGGACTATTACTACATCTGCATTATCTAAGATTGCTAGCTCTTGAGCCTACTACCACCTGTTCTTGCACTGGGTTGATCTCTCTTGTACGTCCACCTGCTACTCTGTCATCTGCTACCATACATGATTGCTAAACCTATCTGCATCCCATCTGCTACTATCTTACTTTCAAGAACATTTCCTTTCAAGTGTCTATCATCTACCATCTCTACCCAACCTGTCTCTTCAGCCTATCATCACTGTGTTACTATATACATAAGTCACTCTAGGAAACATCTTATTGAGTGTGTGTATTTACTTGCTGAATTGAGATCCTCCACACATGATGAGTCATTGGGAGTTGGGATTGGTGTCTCAGCGTTTCTCTACATGACTACTGAAGTGGAATATTTCTGCAGCTGAAAATCCACATCATACGTAAAACGCAGGAGCGTTACAATGTACAATGATAGACTGTCAGAAAATACTTTCTCACAAAAGCTGCAATTTAAATAAAGGGGCCCTGGTGTCGTAAAAAAGAGCAACAGAAGTCTCTAGATTAGCTGCCATGGTTGGGTAATTGACACTGTCTGTGGATCTTATTGCGTTAACAAGTTGCCACGCTGTCTGCACAGACTGGGTTTCAGGAATTTTTGTCTTTTGCATGAAGCCACATTTGAAACCGAGCACGAGATGTTACAAAGGTAAATGTGCCCCTAGACCAGTGATGGTGAACCTTGGCACCCCCAGATGTTTTGGAACTACATTTCCCATGATGCTCAACTGCACTGCAGAGGACATGAGCATCATTGGAAATGTAATTCCAAAACATCTGGGGTGCCAGGGTTCGCCATCCCTGCCCTAGGCCTAGACTGATCTGAATGAGGCTATTAAAAGCAGAATATACTAAACTAAGGTTACATAGTTACATAGTTACATAGTAGGTGAGGTTGAATAAAGACAATAGTCCATCCAGTTCAACCTGTGTAGGTGTGTGTGGCTGTAATCATCTCACATAACCCTGAATGTTCTGATCCTTGAGATGTACGTCTAAGATTCTTTTGAAAGCCACCATTCTTCCCACAGAAACCACCTCTTGTGGTAGAGAATTCCACAATCTTGTAGCCCAAACAGTAAAGAACCCCCCACGTTGCCTGAGGTTAAAACGCTTCTCCTCTAATCGCCTTGTATGCCCTCGAGTCCTCATGCAATCCCTTCGACTGAATAGCTGTTTTTCTAAGCTGAGATCACCATTGAGGTATTTATAAATTGCTATCATGTCCCCCCTCAGGCGTTTCTTCTCCAGGGAGAATAAATCAAGCGATTGCAGACGCTCTTCATAATTAAGGTCCTCCAATCCCCTAATCAGTTTAGTTGCCCTTCTCTGGACTCTCTCCAGCTCCAACACATCCCTCCTGAGGACTGGCGACCAGAACTGGACAGAATACTCCAGATGTGGTCGGACCAGAGTTTGGCATGGAAATTTACATCTGAATGATGTAAATGCTGTTATTGTAATATATCTACAGTTTTGTAACACATTTGGCAATGTTTCTCAGAATAGCCTGGTACAGTAATACCTGGTACAAAAAGTTGAGGATTAGGGGTGACATCAGTATATGAGTACAGAATTGAGTAAAGACAACAAAGGACATAGGTTAGTTATACAAAACAAATCATAAAATTGGGAACATTAGCAGTGGTACATCACAAAGGTGCAGTTTTCATAGCTATTAGAAAATTATGTAACTGTTTGTGTTTATGACAATGATGCAAAAAACAGCAGGACATTGACACATCACAGAGGGATGATGACGAAATGGCATAATGGGTGGATATGTTATGTTATCACTTGTAATTTCATTCATCTTGATTAGGTAAATTGCAGCATTGGCTACAGAATTTAATGAAAGTATTGCAATTAAGGAAAATAAAGTAAACGTAGATTTGAAAAACTGACTACCTAATAGCACCTGCAAAATAAAAAAAAACCTTAGATGCTAGGAAAATACTTAAAAACAAGTAACATTACACCTCAATAAATCTCTTTTAAAACAAAATCTAGGATACAATGTTTAAAGACATAGGCCGGCAAAGTCTTCCCAAGAATAATGGGATTGGAGATATTTGCTTGAGCATTTTACTCATTGTGCAATTCACTTAATGAGGAAAAACAGTGCACATACTGTCTGCCAATTTTTACCCTCTTTTAGTGAGATGAAGGAAGGGCTTTATCCTGTGAGGTAAAATTGCCCATGGTGGAGCATATAACACTAACAATTGTACAATTGGGCCTCTATCTCAATATATACAGTATATATGACTATGGGACAGGAGGATGCATTTGTCTTAATCACTAAAACTAGTTATATAACAAATAAACACAGACACATTTAATGGCATAAGTAATGGCCGCGGCACTTTATTGGTTTAAATACTACATAAAATTATTCCTTCAGAAAATTTTTATAAAACTTCTCAAACCACACAAATATACTTTTTTTATTTTAAACCACCATCTATCCCGCTTAGTCCCAGAACTCAAGCGAGATCCAAATTAAATTTTATTTTCAAAAAACACAAAGTCCCCCCTTGATACAAGGGTAACGTTACCACATAAAGTGCCTTACGACGGGAGGGAGGGAGGGAGGCGCGCTCGCCAGGCTGACTGCTAGTCACTGAGGGGGATCACCTCAGAGACCCCTTTATATAAGGTGCCCTGGAAAGTTCGAGAGGGGCGCGTGCCGCCCCGCAATTCCCGCCTGAAGACCCTGAGGAGAGCTCTCCAGCTCTTAAAGGGGCAGCTACCTAAAATTAAAAAGACCCCAAATTTTAACTTAAATTGAATAAAGTGACCCTACATGTTATGTACATCCCCAGTCCCATGTTTGAGGGCACCTCATTTCTTTGTGCCCTCTTTCCATTCTAAAACCGGTCGAAGTAAAGCAGGGATCTTCAAACTACGGCCCTCCAGATGTTGCGGAACTACACATCCCATAAGGCATTGTAAAACTCTGACATACACAGACATGGCTAGGCATGATGGGAATTGTAGTTCCTGAATAACTGGAGGGCCGTAGTTTGAAGACCCCTGAAGTAAAGTATAGATAACATACTAGATTCCCACCTACTTCTATGTTCCTAATCCTAATGCTTTGGAAAGTAAACCATCATCTTCATTAAAACATACCATTTCCTTTCCTTCACATAATCACAATCTCCTTTGTATTTCACTATTGCATTCAAAGCATCCAATTACTATTCAATAACATGCACAAAGAGAACACACGTTCTAGTTCTTTTTGACTTTCCAACTTATAAAGAGTACACCTTGGTGCCATGACTCCCTTCCATTTTAATTAATTTTCTGTTTGGCAGAACCGATTTTAAGTTTATAAAAAAATATTTCCTCAGGTGTGCATGCATGCTTGGCATTTCTGCATATTTGACAAACACTTCAGTTCTATCTTTGAGGCTTTTTACATGCTTAACCTTCATATTATCCAAATGATCTGTTAATCATTACCATGAACCATATGAATGTGCAAACAGATCTGTCCAAGTTATCTGGCTGTTTCACTACTGTAGATAGTGATGGTCTAGAAGCAACTTCCTATGTTTTCCATAATTCCTAGCTTCATGGGACGGTGGTGGTCTAAACACTGTTTTATATTCTCTCCATAATCCCTAACATCCCTGCAGACAAAAATAATCATTTACCTGCCTCCTACAGCAAGGGAGAAGTGCTCGGGCAGTGCCTTTGTATAAAAATTCAGCACACAGGCACGGTATACAAATGTATTTGTTGTTTAGATCAGTCTTTTTCAACCTTGAGGTTTCTTCAGGGGGTGCCATGGCAAAATGCCTAAAAATTGCCCCAAAAATTGTATGCAAGATGGTGGTTGGATGAAACCTGCTTTTTAGTTACAGAAAGCCACAGAATTTCATTGTACACCATTACAACCTTCTAGCTGCCAACATCGTAAGGACCAATGGCATCTCAGTGGATAAGGAGGATGTCAATTGCCAGCATATCATCCTTGTTTGACCCTCCTTTGCCCCTTCCCTTCAGCTTTGGGGTCTCATTAGCTGAGTGAAGGAGAAAAAACGAGGGCGAAGAGAAACATTGGAATACTAGTCAGTACTGGTTTACAAAAGTGTATTTGTTTTGGAAGAATAAATCACCGTTAATGTTGGGTGTCCTACATGTATTGATGTTGCTGCTTCATGGAAAACTATCAGAATAGTTTTACATTTTAGAATGGGGTGCCTCAAGACTGTCCATAATTTTGGAGGGTGCCTTTATTGAAAAAAAGATTGAGAAACACTGGTTTAGAGTGACAAAAAGATGGTGTCCTGCATCTTGTAAGGCAGGCAGAATGAATTCCCTTTCAGTATGGCCGAGTCAACCCTCCACTTTATTTTATCAGTAGTGGTGTCCAGAAGAATGGCACTAGCAACATCATTATTTTGAGCTAAGTGGTTAGCACTTCTGCCTAGCAGCACTAGAGTTGTCGGTTTGAATCCCAGCAATGGCACTACCTGCCTGGAGTTTGCATGTTGCTCCCTGTTCCTGCATGGGTTTCCCCTGAGCACCCAACCATGGCACTATCTGCTTGGAGTTTGCATGTTGCTCCCTGTTCCTGCATGGGTTTCCCCTGAGCACCCAGCCATGGCACTATCTGCTTGGAGTTTGCATGTTGCTCCCTGTTCCTGCATGGGTTTCCCCTGAGCTCCCAGCCATGGCACTATCTGCTTGGAGTTTGCATGTTGCTCCCTGTGCCTGCATGGGTTTCCCCTGAGCACCCAGCCATGGCACTATCTGCTTGGAGTTTGCATGTTGCTCCCTGTTCCTGCATGGGTTTCCCCTGAGCACCCAACCATGGCACTATCTGCTTGGAGTTTGCATGTTGCTCCCTGTGCCTGTATGGGTTGCCTGCCTCCCACACTCCAAAGACATGCTGGCAGGTAATTGGTTCCTGTCTAAATTAGCCCTATATGTGTATGTATAAGTTAGGGACCTTAGATTGTAAGCTCCTTGAGGGAAGAGACATTTGTGAATGTACAATATATACTCACCAGCCACTTTATTAGGTACACCTGTTCAATTGCTTGGTAACTCAAATTGATAATCAGCCAATCACACGGCAGCAACGTAATGCATTTAGGCATCTAAGCGTGGTGAAGACGACTTGCTGAAGTTCATACCGAGCATCGGAATGGGCAAGAAAGCGTATTTAAGTGATTTTTGAATGTGAAATGGTTGTTGGTGCCAGATGGGTTGGTCTGAGTATTTTAAAAACAGCTGATCTACTGCAATTTTCACGCACAACCATCTTTAGGGTTTACAGAGAATGGTCCGAATAAGAGAAAATATCCAGTGAGCGGCAGTTGTGTGAACCAAAATGTCTTCCAAGATGTCAGAGGAGAATGGGCAGACTGGTTCGAGATGATAGAAAGGCAACAGTAAATTAAATAACCTCTTGCTACAACCAAGATACTGTATGCAGAATACCATCTCTGAATGCACAACACATCAAAACTTGAAGCAGATGGGCTACAGCAGCAGACAACCGCACTGGGTGCCGCTCCTGTCAGCTAAGAACAGGAGATTGAGGCTACAATTTGCACAGGCCCACCAAATTTGGACAATAGAAGATTTGGAAAACATTATCTGGTCTGATGAGTCTCAATTTCAGCTGCAACATTCAGATGGTAGGGTCAGAATTTGGCATAAACAACATGAAAGCATGGATCCATCCTGCCTTGTATCAATGGTTCAAACTGATGGTGAATTGGTGTGGGGGATATTTTCTTAGCACACTTTGAGGCCCTTAGTACCAATTAAGCATCGTTTAAATGCCACGGCCTACTTGAGTATTGTTGCTGACCATGTCCATCCCTGACTACAGTGTACCCATCTTCTGATGGCTACTTCCAGCAGAATAATGCACCATGTCAGAAAGCTCAAATCATCTCAAACTGGTTTCTTAAACATAACAATGAGTTCACTGTACTCCAATGGCCTCCACAGTCACCAGATCTCAATCCAATAGAACACCTTTGGGATGTGGTGGAATTGGAGATTCGCATCATGGATGTGCACCCGACAAATCTGCAGCAACTGCGTGATGCTCTCATGTCAATATGGACCAAAATCTCTAAGGAAGGTTTGCAACACCTTGTTGAATCTATGCCATGAAGAATTAAGGCAGTTCTGAAGGCAAAAGGGGGTCCAACTAGCAAGGTGTACCTAATAAAGTGGCCAGTGAGTGTATTTGTTAAGCTCTGCATAAAATTGATGGTAGAGTAGAAAAAATCAGCGCTTAGGATATAAAAGTTTTGAATTTAAAAGTGCTGGCTGCAGCCCACCTCTAAAACTATAATCCAAGGATATATAGTGAAAATTAAAATGATAAAAGGAGAGGTAGATGGCGCTGCCTACTATAGCAGATGGATAAGGTAAGTGTAGTGTAAGGGGATGGTTGTCCTTACAGGCAAGGCAAATGTAATCCCAAAAAATACACTCTATAAAATACTGTAAAAGGTAAATAAATTCATAGACACATATACATCATAATCATGTGTAAATATTATTCAAGGTGACTTAGTGCCAAGTGTTAGTGATGGTAAACGTCACCTGATGACGTCAGTAAGACGAAACGCGTAGAGCGTCATTGCATCACATCTGCCTTCGTGGAAAGCATTTCCGGTTGCGTGGAGCGCATCGCGTCCCGGAAGTGCGCCAACGCTACAGCACCATTGTGTTTTTACACTGCCTTCTTATCATCGTTTGTATGTGAGTAAATTTCCAATAAATTTTGATTTTTTATTGACGGTACTACACTATACGAGCCCTTCTTTTCCCATATGTACATTTGGAACATCCCCGGATCCTGAGGGTCTACGCTATCCGGAGAGATAGGACCCTGGCAGGCTATACTTTCTATCCATAGGGATAGGATCCAGATTGACCAGACCACCCAGACGAACCGAGGGACAGGATCTGAGGAACATAGGAGCCTTATTACAGCTTACAGGCTTGTTACCCCTGTAGGGGTGATTACCTTTGGGAGCACCGGTTGACCCACCACACCAGCCACACTTGAGGAAACGAATCTCTGGCGCTTGCACCGAAGTCACTTTGGTTGTGATACAACACGAAGTCACATTAATTCTCAGCACTGAAGCAATTTTTATATGTTTTTTTTTTGGGATCATTTAAAGGACAATACTATATGCCCAAATTTTGCATTTTATTTGTATGCACTTTGGACACTTTATTTGAGCGCCTTTGGTTGTGTGATTTTGGATATTAATATTCTGATTTTTTCTAAAAAATTTCATGCAATTTTTATTTATTTTTTTGGACCTTAAATCGCATTCATTTTTTCATTTTTTCCTTGCAACATTTTCCCCAGCACTTTATATTTATCTTCACCTTTAGCATACTTTGCACGCCCATCTTTGGGCTTATTTATTTGTTCTAATCACGTTATATAGCACTGTATATGTGCGATTTGCATTTGGTCTACTTCATTTTTTCTGATGCGACTTTTGGATAATCGCATAATATATATCATATTTCTTTGTTTTTTTATCACTGATCACTTGTTATTTAATACTGTATATTTCCGTTCACCCCATACACTTCTTTGGGGGTTGAGTGTTCAATTCCTGTGGTAGTTTCACCTCTTTTTGCACAGTCACCGGAACACTTTATTAACTTAACATTATAACCTTTAGTATTTAGTGGTGACATTCACCATCACTAACACTTGGCACTAAGTCACCTTGAATAACATTTACTTATGATTATGATGTATATGCGTCTATGAATTTATTTACCTTTTACAGTATTTTATAGAGTGTATTTTTTGGGATTACATATGCCTTGCCTGTAAGGACAAACGTCCCCTTACACTACACTTACCTTATCCATCTGCTATAGTAGGCAGCGCCATCTACCTCTCCTTTTATCATTTTAATAAAATTGATGGTGCTATATAATATTATATATTTAAATATATATATATATATATATATATATATATATATATATATATATATGTAAACTAATACACTGCTCAAAAAAATTCAAAGAACACTTTGAAAACTTATCAGATCAGATCTCAATTGGGAAAAAAATCATTCTGGATATCTTTACTGATATGGACTGGATAATGTGTTAGGAATTAAAGGATGCCACATTGTTTGATGGAAATGAAAATTATTAACCTACAGAGGGCTGAATTCAAAGACACCCTGAAAATCAAAGTGAAAAATTATGCAGCAGACTAGTCCATTTTGCTGAAATTTCATTGCAGCAACTCAAAATGGTACTCAGTAGTTTGTATGGCCCCCACGTGCTTGTATGCATGCTTGACAACGTCGGGGCATGCTCCTAATGAGATGACGGATGGTCTCCAATTAGGGTACAATTTGTAAATCCCCCAGAACTTCAGTCCTGAGGGATCCAAATTGTGCTTATATCTAAAATGTAACAATACAGTATGGTTTTTGTAGCCTATAGAAATGTTAAAAAATATGCCCTGCCACTCCTTTTCCTACCCTAATTGGAGAGGTTCTAATATGGTGAGGGAATTATCCAAATACAAAACACAATAAATTTACCTGACGGATACTTTGTATCCTAAGGGAATTAATGCAGAATTGGATCTTAATTGTTATATTAGTAATTTTTAAAATTAAGAGTTTATGTAATTATAGGGTTGCTTTTATTAGTTGTCATTTATGTAAATTTTATTATATGTTCTGAATTTTATTTATAACGCAATTATGTTATCATTGTATTGTATTATATTTTTTATATATTATTATATGGGAATTATTATTGAGGGCAGCCTAAGGACAACTATGTGTTGAGGTGCACAAAATATCTAGTTGGTGGTTTCAGGTTATTTTGTGGGCAAGCCCAGAAGTGTTGATGGAGAGATTGTATGGTCGAGGCTAGCTCACTGGATTGTGGGGTGAACAGGCTGGACGGACTGGATTCTATCTCTTGATTGTTCTGCTCTCAATGTTGAGAATACCGATGTGGTTATTTGTCACTTGGGGGTACCGGTTTGAGCGCAGCAGTTTGCAAGTAGTGGCAGACATGAGGAGTTAATACTCCAGCCTGCTAGAGTATATTTGGATAGAGGTCGGATCGTGTGGCGACGCCCGCTAACAAAGACGTGATGGCGAAACGCATTCAGGGGTGTGACCACGCGTCCTCTCGGAGTGACAGCAACTTTTGTATCCTCCTGGGAATCACCCAACTCGAGTTTGTGCAGGGAGTGGTGAGAGATATTGAATGCGCTGATCACCCATGTTATGTTTAAAGCTGTGATTATCTTAATCTTTGTGAGTGTTATTTTAAAAGGGGGGTTACTTTGAGGCAATAAATTACTTTACCTTATTACGCTATGTGGATCCCCTAGACAAAGTGGAGAAGGAATTGCTCTTAATATCTTGTGACTCTGTTCTTGACTGACTTTGGAGTTTTGAGTGTTTTTACCCACCATGTTCCCATGCTTTCTGTTACATTATTCTTTATATGACCTACACCAAAATTCCAAAAGGTATTATGGATATTGGATGCTTTTTCCTGGTAGACCTACCAGTGCTTTAATGTTAGGTAAGGTGTCCTCCAGCCAATCTTGCCACTTTTCCAAGGCCCACTTCATGGCCAGTAGCTCTTGGTTGCCAATTTCATAAATATGCTTAGAGGTAGAGAACTCACAATAAAAATTTACATAGGGGTACCGGTTACCATTGAAAATATGTTGCAACAAATTAGCTCCTGCCTCAATTTCAGAAGCATCGACCTTCGCTGGGAAGGGTAATGCCTTGAATGCCAAAAAATAGGTGCAAAAGTAAATTTTTTAGGGTTTCAATGCCTAGGTTGTTTCTTGAGGGCACAACTTAGGTTTAGTGCCTTTGTGCCTTTTATGGAAAGGTCAGTGATGAGCACCACCATGGTTGAGAAGCCTTGCATTCAAGAGAAACTGAAAAACCCTAAGAAGCATTGGATGGCAGGAATGTCTATAGGTTGGGGCCACTTCAAAACTGCTTAGACCTTGGCAGGATCCATGGCCAAGCTAGATTTGGACCAAGTTATATGCCCCCCCTGAGATCCAGTTTGGAGGAAATTCAGGCTACTTGGACACAACTGAAAAGCTCAGTGATCAAAGGAATTTGACATTGGTTGGGGATGGTAATATGATTTAGACCTTTGTAATCAATATATGGTCTAAGGGTGCCATCTTTTTTTCCAAATAAAGGAATCTTTCACCAGCAAGAGAAGAGAAGCATGTAAACCTATTTTGCAGGTTTTTGTGGTATTAGCTGGTATGACCTGGTTTTTTAATTAAAGTACAGAGTAAACCTGTCCCTTGGACAGTTTGGTACCTGGACGTACATTGATAGGGCAATCATAATACCAATGAAGGTTAGCTTAGAGGCAGATCTGACACATAAGACTATTATTCTAAGAGTATTTTCAGTAGCAGTCAGGGAGTGATTTGGCAGCTAATGAGGCTAGGACAACTGGCTAATATAGACAGTGGTCAGTACAGAGTTGCTCCAAGGCACGATCTACTAAATAACCCAATAAAGGGTTGTGGGCACGTAGCCATGGATATCCCAGGACCAGAGGAAAGGATGGAGAGCAAATGATGTAAAAAGAAAACAGTTTGTCAGATAAAACACAGTAAAACTAGCATGGGCTATCAGGCACTTGTTGATGGTAATAAAGGGGAAAATGCAGAGACAAAGAGAACAAGAGTAAGCTTGTGCTAAGAGGCTATAATTTCATTCATCAAATTACTGGCACAGCCAGAATCCAAAAAGGCAGATATATTAGGGGGTTGATTTACTAAAGGCAAATAGGCGCTTCACTGTGCAAGAGAATTTTAGCTTCACAAGTGAATTTTCTCTTATGTTAGTGAATTAGGTGAAAATGCACTTTGTAGAGAATACCCAACAACATACAAAAAAAATTAAAAAACTATTTTTGCTTACACATAATTGAATAATGGAAGGCCGCACAGCTCATTCACTAAGATAGAGAAAGATTTCCATGCAAAGTGAAAACTCCCTTGAAAAGTAAACATGTAGGGTAGGGGTTGTGTGGTGGAATTAATGTCCTCCATGTTTCCGTCCTTGTTGGGGCCCAGTAAGGGTCACATAAGAGGCCTACCCTTTGTACTTTGTACAGATTCATTGTCTTACACATGGGGTACCTTTGCTGGAACAGACTATTAAGTTCTAACAAACTCTCTCGATGTAATATACACTATCATGGCCACTTGTGCAACTAGGAGAGACATACAGAACCCTTGCCCCTCCATCTGGCAAGCGAATAACTGTTACCTCACTCCCAGTAAGGATATGTAGCCCCGCTGTGTAACTAGTGCTTACTCATTGCATGCACTTCTCCTAACTCTTCCTCTCCTGTATTTGTGTACAGGCTGGGGACCTCCCTGCGGTGCTGGTCTGCTCCCGTTGCTATGGGAGACAGACCTTTTCACGGGGACAGTGCCAACAACAACTCTTCCTGCTAGAAGCTATCCCATCTGTCACATGTACATGCTTACAGGCTGCTAGAGAAATGTTTTTACCCTCGGTAACCACTGGATCTTTACACTGTATTAACTCTTGTACTGTTATCTACATCCCCAATGTGTTTAGTGGCCCCCTTCAGACCAGGCAAAGGCAGAGTTTCAAAATCTTTAATAAACAATAGTGCTGGGTGTGGGTGTCTGCGCTGCTGTATATAGTCAAATTAAATAAACAAATGAAATAAATAAATTAGATGAACAAATACATACTGTATAAACAATCCTCTAAAATTAATATGTGCTATAAAGTGCCCAGTGCAAACTGTGCAAATATACGTTCCTGTTTACAAAAATATCAATGTCCTTATACAAGTATTAATGTCCTTCAAGAATGACTCCAAAAAATCCAATACAAGTGCAATTGTGCTGGTAAAGTGCTTCAGTGCTCCACTCCCACATAAAGTGCTTGCGCTCCCCTTAAGGGTGTCCACTCACCAGAGCATGGAATCAAGTTAGCCTGTGTGTCTGTGTGGGTTAGCCACAGATCTGTGTCCTCTCCCAGGCAGGATGTGATTCCCTTGCTGTGTCCGTAGTGCTGGCCGGGATCCTCCTCAATGTTATATAAAAATGAAATCCGCCATAGTGAAGTATGTACAAACTGCTTTATTAAACAAACATCTCCACTTACATTAAAATCTGCTGTGTACAACAAGTCACAGCACGGTGGTTCCTACTTCCTACTTCCTGTAGCGTGTGTTCCACCGGCCGGATGTGACGTCAATCGCTCTGTGTATGCGTATACGCGTTTCGGCCTCACCTTGGGCGTCATCTTTAATGAAGAATGAGTTAACATGGTAGTTCAAAATAAATTGCAGTCTTTTCCTAACATCCCTAGTCCCTAGGGCTTGTGGTGTCCATCTTTGGCAGAGTCAATGGTGGTAGTATCCAGGATTGGCGTCTTCAGGGCATACTGCAGGTCTCAGTCCCTGAATGCTAAGGCAAGGTCCTGAGGGAAAACGTGCATAGTTTATCATCGCTGACGCGTATTCAGCAGGACAGGGTCTGGTATTGGTAACAGCGGCAACCTTAGACTTTCAATAGCTTACAGCCCATTGGGTACAGACCACTGTCCCTTTTATAACACACCAAACCAGTGGGTCGGACCCAGGAAAGCCCACCTAGAAAAGAATCGGGAAACACAATTAAACCTCAACTTCCCAACTGGGGCAGAGTCAGCCACTACGGCCTACAAACAGCCTATTTGCCTTTAATAAACCAACTCTATTGTGCTTAAGAGTCCAGAAAAAAAAGCATGTGTGTACAAGATACAAAGGACAACGGATATGGTTTAACAGAGTTGCCCCCGTACTATTAGGCCATGGTATGTCCTGGTTTATTTGGGCAACTACTCACAAAATGACTGTTTGGCACCACAATAAAGGCTGAAGCTAAGGGTTCTTTTTCCAAATTTTTTCTTGGGTGGAAAAGTGAGTGGCCTTTCAGAGCAGGACTGACAAAAACGAGAACTGCTTAGCCAAAAAAACTTCCTCCAGCTTTTCATATGTGGAAGGGTTAACTTGGGTGTCCTTGATAGCAACAGAGAGCCCAACTTGCTACAAACCGCTGGATAATTCCAGCCAGAGCCCTGGATCCATCTCCAAAACTCAGAACATTATTGCTTGATGGGAACCCTCCATTGAGGTAGAGCACAAGGATTAGCTTCTGCCATGTAGGGACGGTCAGAGTTACCTTTGAGGAGACCTGAAGCATTAAAGATACTGGCTGAGCCCTCTGCACACTGCTATATCCTTTCAAGCAAATTTTGCAATAAAAAAATAGGGGTATTTAGTTTCATATATTGCAATACATGTTTAAGCTGGCCAACTGTGTCAAAGTAATCCCTCTGTAGCCAGTCCTACTCTACTTTGCCATTGCAAATGCTACTGTGGACACAATGCCAACCTGAGGAAAACCGACACAAAATGGGGGAGAGCTACACGATTTAGGTCTGGCCACCGACCTGCAATACAATAGAAACAAGATATACAGTATCTGTGCTTGATCTCAATAGCTTGTATATGCATATATTCTACCTGGTGCTAAGAGGGTTTGACCACATTAACAGTAAACAGACTGGATGAACCCTCTATAACCCTAGAGCAAAGGTATGTATTGTTTCTATTGTACTGCAGGTCAGTGGCCAGACCTAAACCTTGTAGCTCTCCTCCATTTTGTATCTGTTTGGCCCAGGTTGGCATTGTGTCCACAGTAGCCTTTGCAGTGGCAAAGCAGAGTAAGACTGGCTAAAGAGGGATTACTTTGACACAGCTGGCCAGCTAAAACATGTATTGCGATATATGGGAACTAAATATCACTATTTTTTTCTGCAAAGTTTGCTTGAAAGGATATAGCAGTGTGCAGAGGGTTCATCCAGTATTTCTGTTATATATGTACAAGCTATTGGGATCTGAGCACAATTTATCTTGCTACTAAAGCATTAAAGAACACATCTATGGAGGCAGGCACAGGGTCAGAGGATGGTAAACTAAAATCCCAGTACAATGAATTTCCTTGGAGTAATGAAATTGTTATCTTAACCACTTTACCCCCGCTCACTTTGCTGCTACTGCAGCAAAGTGGCTCGTTCCCGTCCAGCGACGTAGACCTACATCGCTGGACTCCGCCCCTCGTGGGCGGCGCGCGCGCGCCGCCGGAGGCTCGCTCCCGCTGTTTTCAGTCACAGCGGGAGTCGGGCCATGGGAGGAGCAGCGGCGATCGCCGCTGCTCTTACCCGATCGTCGGGGATCGAGTCTGGAGATCCGCCCGCTGTGTGTAAACACAGCGGGCGGATCTCTGAAGTGACAGGCAGGGTCAGATTGCAGGGTTCAGCATAGCTGAACCCTGGATCTGTCCTTGTGTCACTCTGTCACCTCCCCCCCCACACGTCAGTAAGCACCAGGCATACATTAACCCCTCCCTCTCCAATAAAATTAACCCCTTCCCTGCCAGTGTCATTTTTACAGTAACAGTGCATATATATAGCACTGATTACTGCAGTAATGTCACTGGTACCCCCAAAAGTGTCAAAAATGTCAGTCAAGGGTCCGATCTGTCCGCCGCAATGTCGCAGTCCCGCAAAAAAAATCGCAGGTCACCGTCATTACGCGTAAAAAAAAAAAACACCAAAAATGACAGAAATCTTTCCCTTTGTTAGTAAACGCAATAACTTTTGCGCAAACCAATAAAAATATGCTTATTGTGATTTTTTTTACCAAAAATATGTAGCAAAAAACAAATTGGCCAAAAATTTAAAAAAAATTTGATTTTTACATTTTTTTGGGGGGGGGGGTTTCATATAAAAAGATGTGAAAAATATTGTTATTTTTTCAAAATAAACGCTTTTTTTTGTTTATAGCACAAAAAGTAAAAATCGCACAAATACCACCAAAAGAAAGCTCTGTTTGTGGGAAAAAAAGGACGTAAATTTTGTTTGGGTACGGCGTCGCACGACCGCGCAATTGTCAGTTAAAGTCGCACAGCGCTGAATCGCAAAAAGTGGCCTGGACGGAAGACAGCAAAATCCTCCGGTGGTAAAGTGGTTAACTTGCTGTTGTTTGAAATGTGACAACTGAGGACAAAGCTTGAAATACAATTTGCAAACGTTTTTGAAATTAGAAAAGATCCAGGGATTACTACTGAAACTATCTGGTAAGGGGATCTTGAAATCATGTTTATTGGTCAAAGCACAGCAGAAGCAGGATGTAATAGGAAAGTTTGGACCCAGAGTGCTTGAACCATGCAGGTCAGCTCAAAGAGTTCATCTGTGAATAATTTAGCCTATGAACGTCCCATCCCCATGACAGTTGGTGGGGCAGAAGAGACAGCATAAAGCTGTTGCCTGGCAATGAGGATACCCTCCACTGCTGGCCAGTGAGAGTGGAGGGGGCATTGCTGTCAGAACAGGCCCTGCTGCCGACACCTATGTAGGTGGTTAGAGAGAGGCAGAGCAGTGGGCTGTAGGGAGATAGAAACAGGTAGCATGATAGCTAGAACATTACTTCTGAACCTGTCATTCTTGGCCAGTCATATGAATGTAACCTATTTTCCTCTATTTTACAGTTCCATGGGGAAATAAAAGTACTAACACGAATGATGGTTGACCCTAATGCCAAAGTTCAAAAACCAGGACATAAGGATCTAACATATATAAGAGGAGAAATAGTGGATGTGATTCAGCTTACCGATGCTAATAAAGTACTGTGCCGAAACTGTGAAGGAAAATGTAAGTTAACATTGTTTATACTGAGGAATGTAACAATGTGTACACTTTTTTATGCGAAAAATGTTTAACTAAACCAAAATTTTTTTCTCATAGTTGGATACGTTCCAAGAAAAGCTCTTCTAAATTTGTAAGTATTATCTTATTGTGTTTTTTAACTAAAACATGCCAATAAAAAAAAAATTAGATATGTAAATTTTGCCCTTTAACTGTTCCAGCAGTGCTATTACTCCAGTCAATGTCTGGGTAGTTAAAATCCCCCATTATTAACACTGTCCCAGGCCTTGCAGCCCTTCCTATCTGTGCTAGGAGCTGAGTCTTCGCCTCTTCATTAATACTGGGAGGTCTATAACAAACTCCAATGATAATCTTTGTATTACCTACACCCATGTACATTTCCACCCATATTGCTTCAAACTCATCACACTCTCCAACTAGGTCCTCTTTCACACTCACTTTGAGATCACTTCTCACATAGAGACAGACACCACCACCCCCCTGTTTTACCCTGTTTTTTCTGAAAGAGCGCATAGCCAGGAATATTAAAATAATATGTATTTTATAAATGGTTATACTACATGTTAAACATTTTTGATTCTGAAGAGTCGTGAACAATGTGAATTTATGAGATGCCACAAGCATAAAATATATACTTTACATTATATTTATAGTTACATTATTATTATTTACATTATTATTATATTTACGTACATACACATTACATTCACATAATAGGGCACCACCATCATACAGATCATTTCTGAAAATACTAAAATTCCAGTGATCACTGCTATTTTTACATTTTTTTTTTTTATGTTTGGAATATAACATATTTTGCTTTTTATTTACTAGAGAGAAAAATCTCTACAGTAATGTCAGCTATGGTAAGTTTTCTATGAACAAAGTAATTTCATCATGCGTGAAATTCAATGGCAACCATTCTGTTCAGGGAGTTGCAGAACTCTAAATACTGTAGAATAACTACCTTTTTTTTTTATAAATTATTATCGGTAGCATAATGTTGACATTGAATTCAGTGTATTACGCTAATGATATTGTCTGTTTTTCTACTGATTGATTTAAAATGGTAAGCTAGAGCTGAAAAATGTATAAAAAATCCAACCGGAAACAAGAGTGATAAGGCAGATACCCAATATAATATAGCAACATAAAAATCTATAGTTCCTGCACCTTTGGACTGTCTTGCCCATCAGAGGGCTAGATATTACTCCAGTACATACAAGTAGCAGAGGTGGATTTCTCAGAAGGTCACATAAGCCATGGGTTAGAGCAGCACGGCCACAAGAGGTGCAAAGCAAGGTTTCTAGATATTGGGGTGGACTTTTTGTTTTAGCTGTTGTTTTCCTTGTACCCACCCAACCAGTATACCGCTTATGAAAGCCACAAACCCATAATGCATATAGTTTATTAGATTTGTTGTGAGTGGCAAGGTTTACTTTAATTCCTTGTCTTTCAGGATGTTGATCTGTACATTCCTACTGGTGCTGAAAAATTTTCTACTAGGTCCACTGGTTGCTAAAGCGTATATTCTCCACCTCCTATTTAGGGAAGCAAGTACATCTACCCATATCAAGATGCCTTATTTTTCATATATTTGCACATTCACATTGGTTTTGCATGTGCCCCTGCTACCGTGCCACTATTCGAAAAAGAACATATTCAGTCAGCTTTTTATTCCCCCTTTTCTGCAGGCCCACCAATGATGTTTGCACTTAAAGCGGAGTTCCACCCATTTTTAATAGGTTGGAATACATAGCTGTATGTAATCCCCTTTAAAACGGCTTTTACCAATGGAAACTTTTTTTTTTTTTTTTTGCTAGTAAGTACCTTAATTTCGGCATTATTGCTCCTCTCCTCACTTCCTGGTCCGATCGGCGATGACGTCATTCGGCGATCCGCAGTGTCTGCTGGGATGTATTCAATTCCAGAAATCTCGGAGTAGCTGTATCTGTACTGAGCCGTGCCTGCCCCGCCTCCACCCCGCCTCCTCTCATTGAGTTGCATTGTATGAATGTATTAAGGCCGTTCTCTGCCCCGCCTCCGCCCCGCCGCAGAGAACAGCCTTAATACATTCATACAATGCAACTCAATGAGAGGAGGCGGGGCGGAGGCGGGGCAGAGAACAGCCTTAATACATTCATACAATGCAACTCAATTAGAGGAGGCGAGGCGGAGGCGGGGCGGAGGCGGGGCAGGCACGGCTCAGTACAGATACAGCTACTGCGAGATTTCTGGAATAGAATACATCCCAGCAGACACTGCGGATCGCCGAATGACGTCATCGCCGATCGGACCAGGAAGTGAGGAGAGGAGCAATAATGCCGAAATTAAGGTATTTACTAGCAAAAAAAAAAAGTTTCCATTGGTAAAAGCTGTTTTAAAGGGGATTACATAGATCTAAAGTTCCAAAAATGGGTGGAACTCCACTTTAATCTCAAGTGTATTGTCATAGTGAGCATGCACGAGAAGTCTTCCCTAAACTCATCAGATGAGTGTATGCTGGCGACCGAGTGGTGTTACCAGCACGGTGGGGGTATCCCTTAGCAGTGTGTTGCACTTTTTGTGGGGGTCTCCCTATTTGCTAATGCAGTCTTTGGAGCACGTTTCCCCACTTGACCCCCCTCTCAGAGGCTACAGGGCCCTCTGGATCCCAACTATCCATTGATGCACTGTCCTGGAGTCCTTTTGTCTCGGATGGAGGTGGCTTTTGGGAGGCGGGCTAGCAAAAAGGGCCCCCCACCTTTCCCTTGCCTCATCTGTCTTCTCAGATCCTGAATCTAATTTGGCCGCCGCAGGGACATGGCCCACCCTGAGGGTCTGCTGCCATGCGCCCTGATTTTTCAGATAGTGAGGATGATTACTCCACATCTGTAGCTGCGCAATAAAAGGCGGTGGTGGACGCACTTATTGTGTCCATTCGTGAGACTTTAGAAATGGAGGACGCAGCTGAAGCTGTGGCAGAGGTGCTGGTTTCTTTTGTCACTCACAAGCCGTCTACAGCGGCGAAGGTGTTTCCTTTTTCCTCCTATTTTGACAGATTTGTTGCAAAAGAGTGGGAATGTCCTAAACATCCCTTTGTGGTCCCTAAACGATTTGCAATGAGGTACCCCTTTGAAGAGCCCCTCGTAAAAAAGTGGACTGTTCCACTGGTGTGGACCCCCCGGTTTCAAGGATAAATAAGGCAACTATGATCCCGGCTGAAGAATCGCCGGCCTTTAAGGATCCGGCTGACAGAAAATCAGGGGATTTGGCCCGCAATATGTTCACTGTTGCGGGTGTGGCACTTAGGCCGGTCTTCACCATTGCCCTGGTGTTGCAAACTCTGACCTATTGGGATAAACTTTACATTGTGACCTTGAGGGTGAGAAGCTGAGAAGTTTCGTTCTTACCCTCCAGAATTGTTCTTTCCTTCCCATGAGCGCCAATCCCCAAATCAATTGCAAGCTCTCTTTGGGGCGGTGCCAGACCTGTTACTTCAGGGTGTGATTGTTCACAATCCCAAAGAAAGAGAGCAAGGTGCATCCAATTCTGTATCTCAAGGCACTGAACTGCTTTGTGCGGGTAGAGAAGTTCAGAATAGAGTCCATTCGCACGGTGGTGGCATCCCTGCATTAGGGGGATTTCCTTGCCTCTATTGACATCAAGGACGCTTACTTACACATTCCATTATGTGGGAGAGGAACATTATCAGTTCGTGGTGTTACCCTTTGACACTTCACAAAAGTGTTGACCCTAGTGCTGGCGTTGCTACGTCAGCGGGAAATCACAGTGCTGGGCTACCTGGACGACCTCCTCCTGCGAGCGAAGTCCCCTGTTGCTCTGGTGGACAACATGAAAATCACTATGGACAACATGAAAATACTATCACTATATATTTCTAGGCACTGCAGCTGAGACATATGGATGGTTAAAAAAATGCCACACCCCACTTTAGACTGCGTAATTTTGAGGGAAACAATTGGCAGATTGCATGTGCCCATTTTACTGGTTACAGTAAATGAGACGTTTACTCTTTCAAACAAAATAGTTTAGTGAGGCTTTATGGTTTGAAAGTCACACTCATTGAGTTCATTGTCCTATGGCTAGCAGCAAAACCAGTGGCTGCTACATCGACCACAGTAAAAAAAAATATTACTGCATATTATTGTGTACTTTTCTGTAAAACAATTTTTTATTACATCCGCCATTGCTGTTAGTAACTGAAAAATAATCTGCCTTTTACCTTCAGAAGCTAAGAGGAATATAAAAAGAGGTTTTGAATTTTTAGATAAATAATCTATATACATGTTTTTTTACATATACACACTGTATTTTGCCATTTCAGCACAGGATTGCACCTGGTGACTTTTCCAGTGCCCTGCCTGTGCTTTTCCAGTGCTTTGTGCCTGGAAAATTTTGAACTACTATGGCATCCAAAAAGCGTTCTTTTTTGAGCAAAAGCGCTTTTAGACGAACTGGAAAACAGCAACAGCGAAACGGAGTTACTTGAAGAACTGAGCGATCAGGTACGGAAAGTGACGACAGCGACGATTTTGATGTCTCTTTCTGGCACCTAGCTTGTGGAATTTGGAAAGTTTATCAAATGATTCTTCAGAATTTCCAACGGAGCTACGTGCCAGAAAGAGAAATCAGAATCGTTGCTGTCATCACTTTCCGTACCGGATGGCGAATTTTCCCACGAATCGCTATCACTCAGTTCTTCAAGTAACTCAGTTTCGCTGTCGCTGTTTTCCAGTTCGTCTAAAAGCGCTTTTGTGCAAAAAGAACACTTTTTGTACGCCATGGTCGTTCTCAATTTTCCAGGCACAAAGAACTGGAAAAGCACAGACAGGGAACTGGAAAAGTCACCAGGTGCAATCCTGTGGTGAAATGGCATAATACAGTGTAATCTGTTAGGATCACAACTTTGTATCATGTCATTTAGTGTACCTACATTTTTTAAATTGCCGCCGGTTCCATCCCCCTGTGTCGCAACGCTCGCAGGGAAGGGAAGTGGAAGACAGGTGCTGGCATCGGCCGAGCACACAGCTGGAGGACAGCGGGGGAGGACCGCGGGGGATCACAAGGGAAGGTGAGTTTTAAAATGTAAAACAACAGATTTCCATGCAAAAGAATGTACCGCTTTTAGCACAGAAATCTGGACATAATCAGACTGCCAGGGAGGTTAAACCCTAAACACATTGTTAGTCAATTTGTGTGTGTCTACATCTAATATGCTATATTGTTGTGGTACCCAAATATTATTATTAACTGTGTTTTCTACTTTTACCCATTTTTTTTACTACTTCCTATTTCTGTCTACTCTACCATTTGTGATAATACACCTGTATTATAGTACCTTTTTTATATCCGGTGCAGCCAAACCCCCTTGTGATTTCCCTTTACTGAGAGTTTTATTCCTGATTTTTTGTTCTGCCAAATATACATTTTATGAATGAATTTAGTGTTTTAAAATAAGCCTGTGTTAAGTGTATTGGTAGCATCTGAAATTTATAAAGAATTTTCGGCACTATCGCTATTTTTACCATGTTTATTCATCCTATCCAAGAAAGCGGACTAGTTGTTACCTTTTTGATTTCCATTTTAACTTTGTTCAATAATGGGATATAGTTTGCCTGGTATAGGTTCTTTGAAGATGGTGTTAAATTTATTCCAAGGTATTTGAGATCTTGTTCCCCCCAAGAGAATGGGAATTCTTTTTGTGAAGCTATCTCTTTCTTATTCATATTTATGTTTAGAATTTCAGATTTCACAGGCTTTAAATTTGAAAGTTCTCCATATCTTTTCATTTATTTTATTACATTTTGTAGTGTTATTCTTGGATTAGAAACATAGAAGAGAATGTCATCAGCATATGCCGCTACCTTGTGTTCTTCGTGTCCGATCATCACCTCCCCTATATCCCCATTATTTCGTATAGTTGCCAGTAGTGATTCCAATGACAACACAAATAGGGAGGGAGAGAGTGGACGCCCTTGTCTTGTCCCATTGTGCATTTTAAAGGATGTGGAAAGCGTCCCATTCACCTTAACTGATGCTGTGGGTTGGCTATTTAATGTTTTAATCCATTGGACCATCCTTGGACCTATTCCCACAGCCTCTATTGTATATTCATCATGAATCCCCAGTCTACCCTGTCAAATGCCTTTTCGGCATCGATTGACAGGAGTAGCGCTGGGGGTCCTCCACTTCTCATCTTTTGCTTTAGGAACAAGGTTATAATCCCATTATCCTTACCTTCCCTCCCTGGGACAAATCCCATTTGGTCTGCATGGATCCAATCAAGCATCCACTCCTTTAGTCTGGTAGCCAAGATTTTTTTCATATAGCTTTATGTCTACATTTAACTGTGCTATTGGTCTATAACTAAAGCAAAAGGTGGTATCTTTCCCTTCTTTAGGTAGTACTGTGATATGAGCAGAGATGTATAGTAACGAAGTAGAACTACTTAAGTACTGTACTTAAGTACCGAAATGCGGTATCTGTACTTTCCTAGAGTAGAATTTTTTTCTCCTACTTCTACTTTTACTTCACTACATTTTTTCGATGATTTCGATACTTCTACTCCGATATTTTTTTTTTTGTGCTGCATAGTTACTCGTTACTTTTAAAAAAATTACCACTGCCGGAACAGTAGATGGCAGGTTGCATAAAGCTCAAAAAAATGTGTATAATGTCATTTGTAAATCAGCGCATACGAAAATAAAGGCTGTGTATAATAAAAGCTGCTATACCAAATCTTTCCAATAAAAAGAAAATATGAAACAAACAAATAAATGGTGCTACAGCGCTTAAAGTGCATCAAGAAACTACTAACAAACACAGGTTAATCATTTGAATAAATCATTTGAAATAATAAAAAACAATATGATGTTCAAACTTTTGACTTCTTTCTTTAATAACTACATAACACAGTACTTGTACTTTTACTTTCAGTACTTGAGTAGAATTTTTTTTTCAAAACTACTGGTACTTTTTACTTTTAGTACTTAAGTAGCAAATTTTTTGAAAAAACTACTTGCAATACTTAAGTAAAAAAAATGTTGAATACTTTAGTACTTCTACTTAAGTAACTTTTTCTGCGAGCACTTCCACTTCTACTCAAGTCACTTTTTGATCGAGCACTTGTACTTTTACTCAAGTAGAAATTTTGAGTACTTTATACAAGCACCAATGATTCCTTCCTCCTCTCCTTTCTTTCCCCTAGTCCATTCATGTACGTACATAATTTTGGTACGAGTTGTTTTTTAAATCTTCAATAGTATTGAATCGTAAACCTATCTGGTCCTGGACTTTTTCCTGTAGCTGTGTTTTTTTTAATGCTACTTCAATCTCTTCTTGTGTTATTAAGTCCTCTAATATTTGCAATTTTTCAGCTGGTACTCTAGGAAGGTTTGCTTCTTTAATATATTCTTGTATTATTTGCGTTCTTTCAAATTCTGCTTCCTGTGACCCTTTTTGTCTCACCGAGTATAGGGTGTTATAACAAGTTTCAAATACATCTGCTATCTTCGATGTCATGTATACAAACACCCCCTTATTATTTTTCATCTTTCCTAAAAAAAAACTCACAGATTTTTTGTTTTTTTAATATTTTTGCTAAATATTTCCCAGGTTTGTTACCCCCAATTGCTTCCTATCTTTGGCCTCTCTTTTGAAAACCCTTCTTGTTTCCTGTTACGGTGTGTTGTACTTGTAAGTCTACTGTCCTTTTTACGGTATGTTATTGCTCTAACTCGTATATTTCTGTTAATGCTTTCATACTTCTTATCCTTTCCCTCATCTTTTTAGCTGCAATCAAGCTCAAAATACACCTAATATAAGCTTTATGCACTTCCCAAATCGTGGCCTCGGAAATCTCTGGGGTTTCATTAAGCTCAAAATATTTCTGTAACTCTTTTTTTTTTTTTATTCTACTTTCAACCATATTATCTTGCATTAGCTCCTCATTCAACCTCCAGGTGCTAATTCTATTCTGTTGATCTCCTATTTTCATCTTCATTGTTACAGGGGCGTGATCTGACAAGGATATTATTTCTACAGTTGTTTTACCTGCTGAGTCCAGCCATCTGCGGTCTACCATGATATAGTCCAGTCTAGAGTGTGTCCCATGCACTGAGGAATAGAATACGCATCTACTATCTGGGATTGATATATTTTTTCTTCAACAGCCTAAGCTGGCTATTTTCATTCCCCAGTGCATGTGACGTACTATCCACCCTTGGATCCATGCAGAAATTAAAATCACTCGCCAAAATCAACTTACCTTTTTAAAATTGGCTAACTTTCCCATTACTTCCCTCAGATACAGTGTCTGTTTTTTTTTTTCAGGCAATATATATTTGCCAGGGTACATTCCACCTCTTGCAATCTACCCCTCAAAAACATATATCACCCTTCTGGGTCTACCATCCTTTCTTCCAAAGAAAACTTTACATCCTTTGCAAAACTTATCGCTACCTCTCCATAATACCATATTGGGAAATATTTTGAGTACAGTCTTACATTTACATCATGGGAGATATGTGTTTCTTGTAAAAAAGCTATATTTGCAGAGTATTGTTTAATTTCTTTTAACACCCCATGTCTCTTTGCTGGAGTGTTTAATCCTCTATACATTATAGATTATAAAATGTAATGTTCTCATCTTGTCTTTCTCCCTCCCCTCTCCCCTTCCTCTCCTTGCCACTCATTGTTTATTCTCTCCTCTTGGCAAACCCAGAGGCTGAGGTACACTGTTGAATTGAGGAGAGGAGGGCCAGAGCGCAGGGACATAGACAAAAAGGGGGTTGGAGAAATAGGGATTTCATCACCTTTGGCAAAATAAACTCTTTTCTCCTGCCCTCCCTCCTCCCACTTATCCCTCCCCCCATTCTGCCATTCCATCCTCACCCACCCTTCTCCAATACTGATATATTTAAGGTACTGGATTTCTGACCTCTCTCTCTGGTCTTTAAGTATACGGTTTCTTCCTTCATTTTGAGTCTTCCCTACCTGCCTACTCTTCCAGCTGGGGTGGTGCTCTGTCTAGTGTGCCTGCCGGATCTACCTCCCCTTCCTTTTGGGCAAAAAGTGCCCAGAGCCCACCGGGTATTCAAAAGACCCATCCCTCTTACTACATGGTAGTATTACTTTTCTATCCCTACGCTCCCCTTTTACTCTTTCTAGGCCTATTGTAGTGTCTATCTACTTCATTCTATTCTCTTAAAAACCCCTTCTAAAGTCTTTTTAATTTCCAACTCTTCTTAGGTACTAGTTTCCATTGCTCTTCTTACAGCTGTGACTCTGTTCCAAGGTTTTAAGTTCCTTCTTCTTTCCAATGTTTTAGGTGATAGATCGGAGAATATCTGTAGGATTGTGTCTTCATGTTTTATTGGAGATGCACCCTTTAGACTTTTCCATATTTGTGCTTTTTCCTCATAATAGTGGAACCTCACTATACCGTCTCTGGGGTCAACCTTTGCTACACCTTGTGGCTTTCTGATCCTATGAACTCTTTTTATCTTCATGACCTCTAATACTGGTCTGCCTAACAGTGGGTTCAATATCTTTTTCATTATTTCTATCAGATCTTCTCCTTGTGATGCTTCTGGTAGGCCTCTAATTCTCAGATTTTTCCTTTTGTTCCGGTTTTCCTGGTCTTCTATTTTGTAAGCCATGTCCATGTGTTCAACTTGTAATGCTTTCCCTTCCTCTCTTAATTTGCTTATCTCTTGAGTACGAGAGTCCAGTTCCCTTTCTGTATCTTTCACTCATTTCAAAATCTGGCCCAGGTCTTTATGGAGTGTCGCCATATCGGTTTTCAGTGATAGCTCTCATTTTGAGAACATATCCGCCATTTCTATTTTTGTTAGCAACTGGGTTTTAAAAGCATGCTCTTCTATGAGTCCTGCCTCTGTATCACTTTCAATCTCTAGATTTACTTTTGATTGGTTGAGCATACTCTTCCCAAGTGCTGTCTTGTCCTGTCCATGTTTGTTAATTCCTGCTCCTTGTTTTCCCTGGGCCCCCAGTTGTTTTTCCAGTAGTTGGTTTCTTGTAATTCCCTTCATGGGTCATTTGTTTTTTATTGTCCCAGGGCTGGCACTTATGTTTGGGCACTTTGTAGTCCTGCCTCCTTTGACTGGTTTCCCCCTCATCATCTATTTTCACCTTTAAGCTTCCTTAGGAATATATATGAGGGTGTTAGATGTATTTTCACTTTAAAATTGGTAGAGAAAACTTGCTCCCAGTAAGTCCACAGTTTATATATAATAGCATCGGCAAAGAAAGTAGAGAGGGACTCACCACTCCCGCCGAACAAGGGAGTACTGCTTTAAATTGATATCCTTCTTTCTTTGCAATAGACAGCCTGTTGTTATTTTGCGGATGGCCGACCTCTCCCCTTCAGCAGCTCCTGCAGTACTCCTTGCTGGCTCCTCAGGTGTTCAGCCTCGGAAGGTCAGAGATTTATGCCAAGTCTGACTGGGGACAGCAGAGTACCATCGAGTGCCGCTGGAGATTGCTGAGTCTCCCCGCAGTCATTCGGTGTCTGCGTCTCACATCAGCGGGCCGTCCTCTCTCTCCTCCCCATGAGGCTCTGGTCTTCACTCATAGTTGCCCAGGGTCCGGCGATTCAGCTCTCCTCCCTGGTGCCGTCCTTGTTGTCACAGGTGACAGAGTCACTTAACCACTACCACAGGCCAGCCTCATAACACAGGGAATTTCAGGTTAGCTCCTACTTTACATGTGTGGGATAGGGTCTCTTGGCGTTCCTAGCGCGAGCTCTGCGCTGGCGCCATCATCAGGCAGCCCCCCCCCCCCCAATATGTACCTAATATACATGTTTAACCACATGAGTACCAGCTTGCAATACTAAGTGCTGTGATAGTTTGACAAAAAGGCTTCATGTACACCTGCCTACAACCTAACCGCGGCTGCTCCTAAACTCTGCTAAAAGCCTATGTGTACATTGACACATAGGCTTTTATTGAGTTAGGTTTAGGAGCTTTGGCAAAAAAACAAGCCACAGGATCCTAAATTAAAGTTTAGGAGCTGCTAGTGTACATAAAGCCATGGCAATGCAACACTGTACCCAAATGAATTATATATTTTTTACATAGATACAGATTTCTTTTGGTGGTATTTAATAACCACTAGTTTGATAACTTTTTAATACAGAAGTAGAAAATGACCAAAAAATTTATAGTATGAAAACCCCCAAAGTTAATTTTTTTGGGAAATGTATATTGCCACAATGTATTAAACATAAAAAATGTGTTGGTATTCAAGTGGTTAAAACATGGAGCTTGGTAATGGTTCACTAGGTACAGTGCATTATTAATGTACAGGTCATACACCAAGGGATGTGAAGCTGAAGGGTGTAATGTACAGGCTACACACTATGGCAGGTTGGAAATGAGGAAATTCATGTGCAGGATAAGAAAGGTGAAGGAGTTAATGTACAGATCATAGAGATACAGCATAGAGATAAGGAGGTAAAAGAGTAAAAAAAAAAAAAATATCCCACAAGCAAATACAACCACTCTCCATGACTGTACTGCTGCTGCAGTCTTCATACATAAATCATTACTTCCTCCCCATTCCTTTGTTGCGAGAGGAATGGAAAGGCTCTCAAATGTCAACACTACAGAGTTGACATTTGTGATTACTGTGATTGGATATCACAGCGATTACCAGAAACAGAGCCACTCTGATGGACTCTGTACCTTGTTGTCTGATAATGCCGCCGATCAAAGCCATTTGCAGATACACTAGCTGCCTTTGTTTGTCTTCTGAAGTGCCATTTGTAAAGCAGGTTTAAAAGGGCAGGTGTGGGCAGTAAACACCACCAGTGGGTCATGCTGGTCAACATGCTAACAACCTCTGCTTTCATCCAAATCAGTGTCACCACTTAATCAGCTCTTTTGGCTATTTTTAAAACCCATCAGCCTTAACAAAAAGCTAGCCAGGTTTAAAAGGACCATTAGGTGGGCTTTGGTTAAACCAACCTTTTTATTATAAATGGGGGAACAGACCAGCTATAAGGTATTGTAGGGGAAGCATTGGGATAACTGTTAAACTTCATAGTGAGAGATTAGGGCAGATAGCAAACTTTATGTGAATTCTGTTTCTAGTTTCTGGGGCAATCAAGTCCTTTATTGGCCCTCTTGTTTCCTTGTATTACTAGGGGCATTTTTGACTTTCATTTGATTTTGTAGCTGATTTGAAGTCAGTGATCATTTTGACTAATGTTATTGCATAGTCACTGGCGGGGACCGGAAACTACTGATCACATCAGTCACATGACCTGAATGCCCATCTCTGCCTCCTGGCATTCAGAAGCCGTTAAAGGGCCGTTAGGCATCACCAGGAAGGGATTAAAAAAAGTAGGCTTTAGTTTCAGGAGTGGACTTGTGGGGTTTTCAATTCTTTTGTGGGTTTTAATTCTTATTTTATGTTTATAGGGCCTTTTTTATTTTTGAACTGCTCACAGAATTTATTTGTTACTGACCATCGTAATTTGAGCTGCCTTATTCCAGTCAGCCCATTGAGGCCTATGACTAAAGCTGTCCTGTTATTGACCATTGCTACACTACTGTATCTCTGGCCTCTTAATTCTTGTTTGTGCTCTATCGCTAGTACATTTTGGCCAGATACTAGACAAATTTACACTGCAATATATTTTTTTTTTTGTAGTAAAGCCCCAGCCTGTGCTCTTTCGGTAAAACGTTTTGGCAAATTATTCCTCATTAAATATCCTGCTTCTATCAAGTTTTACACCGTATCATCTGTGGACTCCTAATTCTTCTAAGAAGTATAGGCATTTACACAAATAAGGTGTAAAAATTGTATCTTTACTGGATTAAAGATATAAAACAGATGTACAGAAAGTTGTAAAGGTTTAAAGCAACAGATTACACCAGTGAATCTAGCGATACACATGCATACTCAGGCAATCAACCCAAAACTATTTATCCTAGTATAGGCATAAAACAAAAATATACGTAAACTAGAGTAATTAGGTTAAACTAATTGTAACCTAGCTTTAAATTAGGGACTTCAATCAGTTCTGATGGTTGATGTATGCTTTTGCGATGGTCAAGATGTTCTCACTTGGTCAGGGAGCACAGGCATAGCTGCTCACTCTTCCTTTCATCCTGCAGCTCTCTGTTCTTATCCCAAACATATGATTGTGTGTCCTCACTTCTTTCCTGCTTCCCTCCATTTCCAGCCAACAACATTTCCTGTTAAATCAGCCCTTTAAAACTAGTTATAGAACTAACATTCTGTAAAATGTGCTCTGTTTAGAGCCGGGTTACACTAAGGCGACACGACTCATTACTACTTCGGGTGCGACTTGTGCATTACCATGCTCCACGACTTCGGAGCGACTTGCAGGAACTTCACATAATGGAAGTCTATGCAAGTCACTCCGAGGTCGCCCCGAAATAGTACAGGACCCTTTTTCTAAGTCGGAGCGACCTGTGTCGCTCCTATTAGAACGGTACCGGTAGCGGTCAATGGACCGCAAGGGAGCGCGACTTGTCAGGCTGACAAGTCGCCTGACAAGTCGCGCTAATGTGAACCGACTCTTAGGGTGCCTTTATTGTAATGAAGGACATCTTGGGTTGAGTTTATTTACACATAGAGATATACATCGATTCTATTTACAAATAGCGACAGTGGCAGGAAAATGGAGATGGGAAAGAGGTCTTCTCTCTTCAGGTTAACATCATCGTCATTCTCACTGCAAAACCATTGACACAAGGCCTCTGTCTACTCTTGGAACACTTCCATTAGGTGGGTCACAGTGAATCGCATCTTTGAGCCATCATTCTGTGCACGAGGTCATAAAGTTCATTACTGTCCCAGACTTTGTGTTAAGTTTTTGTGCAAATGATGAAAAGTAAGATGAAATTAGATGAAAGTAAGATTTTTTTTTTTTGCCCTTCAACAGGTATGATTGCCAATTTGCCATCACTGTGATCCCAAGAAGCAGAGCCACTCTGATTAACTCTGTACATTGCTGTCTAATAATTCCTCAGATCACAGCCATTTGCTGGTACACTGGCTGCCGTGTTTGTCTTCTGAAGTGTCATTTGTAAAGCAGATTAAAAAAGGGCAGGTGTGGGCAGTAAACACCACCAGGGGGCCCTGCTGGTCAGTGTGCTAACAACCTCTGCTTTCATCCAAATATTCAGCGTCAACCGCACAGCCAGCTCTGTTGGTTGTTTTATGATATCTATCAGCCTTAAAGCGGAGTTCCGGGCACAAAAACTATATTTTTTTTTGTGCCCCTCCACTAGGTAGACCTCACCTGAAAAGGAATTGGATAGTTATTTTTTTTTTTTTTTTACTTACCTTGTAATTGAAGATCGAAGATACTCACCTCCGAGTACTTCCTCCCTCGGAGCCGCGGCTCACCCCGTCACTTCCTGTCTCGCTATGATTCCTGGGAGCTGAACGTCATAGCTCCCAGGAATCAATGCGACGGCACCGGCCCCGCTCTTCATTTCAGGGCGGCGCCGCACCGGAAGTGACGAGAGGGGCCGGTGCAGGCGCATTCTGGGACAAGAAGACGCGGAAGAAGACACAGAAGAGGACCGCGCCGGCTTCAGCTGCCTACAAGAGAGATGGAAACGCTGTGGAAGAAATTTTATAAGTAAGTATTTCTTCTAAAAGGTAAGTGCGAACCGGGACAGATCAGAGGCTAGCCATTGTGGAATGTGCTAGCCCTGACTGTCCCGGGGGTATGTTTAGTAAAAAATGACTTCTGTGCCCGAAACTCCGCTTTAACACAAAGCCGTTTGTAATCTGCTCTCTAGAAGGAAAATATTAGTTTCTATAAAGGCTGAATGGATATCAATTTTATTAGTTGATATTATTTTATTTAAATAAAGAAAGCCAAGCTACTGACTGAGTGGAATATAATTAACAATTTAACTTCCAAATGGCAAAAAATTATATTTAACTTCCAAATGGTAGGAAAAATTGTACAGTAATTACCACATGTATACCATGTATGTATGTGCGTGTGTGTGTATATCTATATATATCTATATCTATATATATATATATATATATATATATATATATATGTGTGTGTGTGTATATACACAGTATATAAAAAAAAAAAATATACACTGAACAAAATTCTAAACGCAACACTTTTGGTTTTGCCCCCATTTTTCATGAGCTGAACTCAAAGATATAAGACTTTATAAAATTGCACATTTTAGAGTGGCCTTTTATTGTGCCCAGCCTAAGGCACACCTGTGCAATAATCATGCTGTCTAATCAGCATCTTGATATGCCACACCTGTGAGGTGGATGGATTATCTCGGCAAAGGAGAAGTGCTCACTAACACAGATGAAGGGCTCTTTCACACGGTCCGCCTCCGCAGGCGGATCCGTGTTGCTCAGCGGGGATCGATCTGCGATCCCCGCTGAGCCGGGCGGATGACAGCTCCGTCTCCGCTTGCAGAGCGGAGAGGGAGGTGTCTCAGCACCCGCTGCCCTCTATGGGGGATCGGAGGAGAGCGGACCGCTTGTCCGCTCTCATCAGATCCGCTCCGCTCCGATTACTGAACGGATGGAAAAATAGGGTTTCCATCCGTCCAGATTTCAGCACAGGATCGGATGCGGATGGCAGCTGGTGTCAGCGGAGGTGTCTCCGCTGACACCCGCTGCCCCATAGAGCTGCATGGAGGATCCGATCAGATCCGCCTAAAAAACTGACAGGCGGATCTGATTGGACCGCCCGTGTGAAAGAGCCCTTAGACAGACTTTTGAACAATATTTGGGAGAAATAGGCCTTTTGTATACATAGAAAAAGTCTTAGATCTTTAGGTTCAGCACATGAAAAATGGGGGCAAAAACAAAAGTGTTGCGTTTAAAATTTTGTTCAGTGTATATACAGTAAATATATATATATATATATATATATATATATATAGTAAGATTGGGTGAATAAACTCAAGCGGTAGCTGCATTTACAATGAGTTGCACCAGTCCAAAACTGTATTTTAGGGCACGGCAGACTACTTTTATTTAAAAGCAAGTCAAAGTTCATACAGATAGCTCTTCCCATGCAGGGGGTTCTCACCATAACTGCAAAGACATAGCATTCAGGCTCCTGGCTCTCTTGTGGCAGCTTTACTGCTACGAGTACCTCTGCAGGGTCTTCCTGACCATCGAACACCTTTTGGTATTCCTGACCATCAAAAGCACATCCCAGTGGTATGTGCAGATGCTGAACTTTAGCTCTGCATCTTTCCTTGCAGCTCCCTAGCTGCACTTGTCCCTCCTGGACTCTCTCTACAGCCTTCTGGCTGCTCTCGTCCCTCATGGACTTCCTCTCAGGCTTGGGCCTTCCTCTGCCCCAACCTGAACACCTTGATGCACAGCAGCATTTCACACGGCTCCCCTCAGACAAACTGACCTCCCTCAGGAGGGTGGGGCCCTGAGCTCTAACTCTGGCTCTATTATTAAGCCAGTACATACCTGAGCAATCTGGGCTTGCTCCTACCATAATCTGGCATAAACAACCAATTTACCAAGTAGCACGGGGTCATGTGCTACAAAAAAAAAAAAAATATATATATATATATATATATATATATATATATATATATATATATATATATATATATAGTATCTCACAAAAGTAAATACACCTGTCACATTTATGTAAATATTTTATTATATCTTTTCATGTGACAACACAGATGAAATGACACTTTGCTGCAATGTAAAGTAGTGAGTGTACAGCTTGTATAACAGTGTAAATTTGCTGTCCCCTCAAAATAACTCAACACACGGCCATTAATATCTAAACCGCTGGCAAGAAAAGTGATTATACCCCTAAGTGCACATGTCCAAATTAGCCACTTTTCCTCCCCGGTGTCATGTGACTCGTTAGTGTTACAAGATCTCAGGTGTGAATGGGGAGCAGGTGTGTTAAATTTGGTGTTATCGCTCTCACTCTCTCTTGCTGGTCACTGGAAGTTCAACATGGCACCTCATGGCAAAGAACTCTGAGGATCTGAAAAAACGAATTGTTGCTCTACATAAAGATGGCCTAGGCTATAAGAAGATTGCCAAGACCCTGAAACTGAGCTGCCAAGACCATACAGTGGTTTAACAGTAAAGGTTCCACTCAGAACAGGCTTCTCCATTTTTGACCAAAGAAGTTGAGTGCACGTGCTCAGCATCATATCCAGAGGTTGTCTTTGGGAAATAGACGTATGAGTTCTGCCAGCATTGCTAACGAGGTTGAAGACAAGCAGACTAAGGACATGGATTACTGGAAGAACCATGTCCTGTGGTCTGATGAGACCAAGATAAACTTATTTGGTTCAGATGGTGTCAAGCGTGTGTGGCGACAACCAGGTGAGGAGTACAAAGACAAGTGTGTCTTGCCTACAGTCAAGCATGGTGAGGGGAGTGTCATGGTCTGGGGCTGCAAGAGTGCTGCCGGAACTGGGGAGCTACAGTTCATTGAGGGAACCATGAATGCCAACATGTACTGTGACATACTGAAGCAGAGCATAATCCCCTCCCTTTGGAGACTGGGACACATGGCAGTATTCCAACATGACACCCCAAACACACCTTCAAGACCACCACTGCCTTGGTAAAGAAGCTAAGGGTAAAGGTGATGGACTGGCCAAGCATGTCTCCTGACCTAAACCCTATTGAGCATCTGTGGGGCATCCTTAAACTGAAGGTGGAGGAGCGCAAGGTCTCTAACATCCACCAGTTCCGTGATGTCGTCAGAGGAGTGGAAGAGGACTCCAGTGGCAACCTGTGAAGCTCTGGTGAACTCCATGCCCAGGACGTATAGGGCAGTACTGGAAAATAATGGTGGCCACACAAAATATTGACACTTTGGGCCCAGTTTGGACATTTCCACTTAGGGGTGTACTCAGTTTTGTTGCCAGCAGTTTAGACATTAATGGCTGTGTGTTGAGTTGTTTTGAGGGGACAGCAAATTTACACTGTTATACAAGCTGTACACTCACTACTTTACATTGTAGCAAAGTGTCATTTCTTCAGTGTTGTCACATGAAAAGATATAATAAAATATTTACAAAAATGTGAGGTGTACTCACTTTTGTGTGTGTATATATATATATATATATATATATATATATATATATATATATATATATATATATATATATATATATCAGTGGCGGCTGGTGCTCAAAATTTTTGGGGGGGGCGCAAAAAGAAAAATGTAATAGGTATTGCTTTGCGGCAAAAAACGCGGTAAAAAAATTGCGTGACTTTGAAGTCATGGTACAGGCATGGCACAGGTGATGGTATAGGCATGGCACAGGTGATGGTACAGGCATGGCACAGGTGATGATATAGGCATGGCACAGGCATGGCACAGGTGATGGTATAGGCATGGCACAGGTGATGGTATAGGCATGGCACAGGCATGGCACAGGTGACGGTATAGGCATGGCACAGGTGATGGTATAGGCATGGCACAGGCATTGCACAGGTGATGGTATAGGCATGGCACAGGCATGCACAGGTGATGGTATAGGCATGGCAAAGGTGATGGTACAGGCATGGCACAGGTGATGGTACAGGCATGGCACAGGTGATGGTATAGGCATGGCACAGGTGATAGTATAGGCATGGCACAGGTGATGGTACAGGCATGGCACAGGCATGGCACAGGTGATGGTATAGGCATGGCACAGGCATGGCACAGGTGATGGTATAGGCATGGCACAGGTGATGGTATAGGCATGGCACAGGCATGGCACAGGTGATGGTATAGGCATGGCACAGGCATGGCACAGGTGATGGTATAGGCATGGCACAGGTGATGGTATAGGCATGGCACAGGTGATGGTACAGGCATGGCACAGGTGATGGTATAGGCATGGCACAGGCATGGCACAGGTGATGGTATAGGCATGGCACAGGTGATGGTATAGGCATGGCACAGGTGATGGTATAGGCGGCATGGCACAGGTGATGGTATAGGCGGCATGGCACAGGTGATGGTATAGGCGGCATGGTACAGGTGATGGTATAGACAGCATGGTACAGGTGATGGTATAGGCATGGTACAGGTGAGAGCACAGGTCGGCTTCAATCACTTACCTGCTCTCCTCCTGGGCTGCCTGCGAGACGTCCATGGCGCTGCTCCTCTCCTCGAGTCCTCTTCTGACGGCGGCGGGATTCCGGGAACCGTCCACGGCACTGCTCGTCTCGTCCTCTTCAGTCTTCTGGTTTTCCGATCGGTCCGGGCGGAGGGAAGGAGATCGGGCGGTGACGGTGCGTGACTGACGCATGCACCGGCACTGCCCCCATTGCGACGTCAGCGGGGTCAGCAATCGGATGTCCTAGATGATGATTGGTCCAGGCTGGAGACTGGACCAATCACAGTCAGGATATCACGAAAGTGGGGGTGTCCTAGCGCTATGACCTGCACCCAGGTTATGCCCCCAGAAGGCAGCCAATCGGCACCTCTTCTGGGTCGTAAACCCCACCCCCCCCCCATAGCCACCACATAGGCCGGCGAACTTTATTGTTCTTTTTGTAATTTTTTTTTTTATCCTTTTTTTTATGGGGGGCGGCGCCCTGACGCCCCCTATGCACAGGCCGCCACTGATATATATATTATAAAAAGCACTACATTTTCACGGTTGTTATATTTTGTTATAATAGTTCAGTCATACTTCTCAAGGATAGGTGTGTGTATTACTACCGTATAACATCTTGTCTTGCTGTCAGAGTAAAAATGTCAGTCCACTGTCATTCTGTAAGTCTTATATGCTGTAGAGGCTGCCCTCTCTCATGCCTGTGCTCAAGGCTCAATAACTGACATTCAATAGAATGGTAACCATGTACAAAATTGTCAAGTTAAATTACAATTTCGTATACCTCCAGTATAATCTCGCCTCCAGCGATGTGACGTTCACAAGCTCTCTCTCTGATGACATGATGACAAACTCATCTAGTCTTCTTTTGAGTTTGGTATTTTCAGCCACCTTTATTGGCCTTCCTGGGATGATGTAACTCTTGCAGTATGTACGGGAGTTCATTCATCTTGGCACTGAATGTACACCGAGCTGTGTATGCACAGATCAGTGTATATTGTAAAGCAGTTTGCAAGCAATGTAAAGAACATTTTATTATAGAAAATAAATATTCTCTTGGTACTCTCTTTGGCAATAAAAAGCCTGCGTGATCGCAAGGGGTGGGTTTATAAAGTGGTCGGGCGGTAAAGTCTTGTTTTAACAAAGCCTTTATTTTATTTCATGTAATACTTTCAGCACCTTTATAAGATAGTTCTACTAGAGTCTGTTATCGGCACTGGGCTTAGGCAGGAGGAGCCCACACTTATGTTCTGCCATAAAGAGATTAAAATCATCTGACTCCAGTAATCCTGAGACATAAGTGTACTATTATAACAGCTTAACATTTGATATTTATAAAATTGCAAATGTGAATTGTTAAAAAAAAATTCTTACTCCCTTTTATAAAGTGATCCTGCAATAGCTAGAAATCTTGAACGCTACACTTATGGGCCTTTCAAAGTTTACCATCACTATTACTATTCTGTATCCTCTTTAAAAGTGTGTACATTGTTTATATCCATTACTTGTTAATAATTACATTTTTGTTATTTCTTCTGCATTACAGATGAAGTTTACGATGATACTGAGCTCATATCAAATACATTTCCTGCTATGCCAGCCAAAGCAAAGTACTGTTTTCCAAAATTCTTCTGTATAGTTACATGATTAGACCTATGGAGTTGACTTACTAAAACTGGACCAAAGGTCTTTTTTGTCAAAGCTTAATTGAACAAGCTGAAGTTAGAAGCTGATTGGCTGCCATGCACAACTGCACCAGATTTTGCACTCTGCAGTTTCAGTAAATCAAACCCAGTGTGAATTGTACTGTTTGTCACCTGTTTGGATTTTTTTTTTTAAAAAACATGTTTATTTAATAAGGCAAAGAGTAGTCTGAATAGTGTTGAATCCCAGAAAAACCAATTCAAAATCCTCTTTTAGAGCCCATTCAGACTAGCGCGACAGGAAGGATGTGCTGGAACTGGAAAGAGTCCAGAGAAGGGCAACAAAAATAATTAGGGGAATGGAGGACATCAGCTATGAGGAAAGACTACAAGCACTGAACTTATTCTCTCTGGAGAAGAGACGATTGAGGGGGGATATGATATCAATGTACAAATACTGCACTGACGACCCTAGCATAAGGAACAAACTATTCAGAGAAAGGGAATACAATAAGACACGAGGCCACTCACTAAAACTAGAGGAAAGGCGGTTTAACCTTAACCACTTTAATACCGGGCACTTCCCTCCCTTCCTGCCCAGGCCAATTTTCCCCTTTTAGCGATGTTGCAATTTGAATGACAATTGCGCGGTCATGTAACACTGTACCTACACCAAATTTATGTCATTTTCCCCCCACAAATAGAGCTTTCTTTTGGTGGTATTTGATCACCTGTGCGATTTTTACTTTTTGCTAAACAAATAAAAAAAGACCGAAAAGTTTGAAAAAAAAAAAGTTTTTTGTTTATGTTATACAATTTTGTAAATAAATACGTTTTTTCCTGCACTGATGAGCACTGATGAGACTGCACTGACAGGCACTGATGAGGAGGCACTGATGGGGTGGCACTGATGGGGTGGCACTGATGGGGTGGCACTGATGGGGTGGCACTGATAGGCGGCACTGATAGGCGGCACTGATATGCGGCACTGATAGGCACTGATATGCGGCACTGATAGGTAGCACAGATATGCAGCATTGGTGGTCACTGATAGGCGGCACTGCTGGGCACTGATAGGCGGCATTGATGGACACTGATAGGTGGCACTGACGGGCACTGATAGGTGGCACTGACGGGCACTAATGGGCACTGATAGGCGGCACTGGTGGGCACTGATGGGCACTGATGGGTGGCACTGACGGGCAGCACTGATGGGCACTGATGGGCACTGATAGGCGGCACTGGTGGGCAATAATGGGCACTGGTGGGCGACACTAAAGGATGGCAATGATGGGCACTTGTGGGCAGCACTGATAGGGAGGACACTGGTGGGCATCACTGATGGGGAGGGCAATGGGGGGCTCCCTGAGCCCTGATTGCCATCCCTGGTGGCCATAGTGGGCATCCCTGGGGTCATAGTGGGCATCCCTGGGGTCATAGTGGGCATCCCTGGGGTCATAGTGGGCATCCCTGGTGGATCTAGTGGCATCCCCCCCCCGAGGGTCTGCACTGGTAATCAATGATCTTACTCGTGCCTGTCAGGCACGAACTAAGGAAAGCCGATCAACGGCTGTTCCTATTTACTATGTGACCAGCCGTGATTGGACACGGCTGATCACATGGTAAAGAGCCTCCGTCAGAGGCTCTTTACCGAGATCGGAGATGCAGGGTGTCAGACTGACACCTCGCATCACCGATCGCCGCTCTGCGCGCCCCCGGGGGCGCCCAGAGCTGTGTTATCCTGCCGCCGTCATATGACGTCCGGTCAGAGTAACACAGCCACATTCCCGCCGTCAATTTGTAATAGGGCGGGCGGGAAGTGGTTAAAGTGCGTAAGGGGTTCTTCACTGTAAGAGCGGTAAGGATGTGGAATTCTCTTCCACAAGCAGTCGTAATAGCAGGAAGCATTGATAGTTTCAAAAAACTATTAGATGGGCACCTTAGAGACCACAACATACAGGGGTATACAATGTACGGGTAAAAGCAAACACACACACACATCATAGGTTGAACTACCACACTAACTATGTAACTATGTAACTATGTAAGACTTTGAGGGGCGACCTGTGAAGTCGCGTGCACCGCTGTGCACCGCGACTTCGGCGCGACTTGCAGAGACTTCACATAATGGAAGTCTATGCAAGTTGCTCCGAGGTCGCCCCAAATTAGTACAGGACCCTTTTTCTAAGTCGGAGCGACTTGTGTCACTCCTATTAGAACGGGTCCTGTGCTAATCAATGGACCGCGACATACCGCGACTTGTCAAGCTGACAAGTCGTCTGACAAGTCGCGCTAATGTGAATGGGCTCTTACTGCTCTGACCACTCTAAACTGGCAAAAAGTAGATTCCCTATCAGATTGCTAGAAGCTATTAAGGAATAGGTTCACCTTTTTTGAACATGTTACATGTTTTAGCTGTATTTAGGGTGAAAAACATAACATGTTCCAGTAGCTGCGGCCTCTCAGCCCCCCGTGACAGCAAGCAGGGAACTATTCTTGCCCGCTGTCACTTTTTGAAAAAAATGCGGCCATGTGGGTGGAACCATTCATTCACAGCTTCCTGCAGGAGTCTGGCATTGCACCTCTGATTCACTGATCAGGGGTGCAATGCTTTCCAGGCTGCTCAGGGAAAAAAATAATAAATGCTGATTTTTTTGCCTGCAGAAATATATGCATTTATTATTTTACCCAAAAGGTAAACTTATCCTTTTAAGACCTACACCAATAAATCATACATTGGGTACGGTATGAAAATTCCAAATGGTATATGTACTGTATGTATGTACATAGATTGGAAAATAATGCAAGGATCCCTTGTATTATTTACATTGGAGCCTATAAAATGGAAGAAATAGCTTTTATAAATGTACCGGGGCTGTGCAGAAATGTGTTCATTGCTTAGCTGCTGTAGCCCTGTAAATTTCAGTAAATGAATGTATAGCATAGCATTGAACTTCTCCTACTGTATGTGCTACCTGGTATCTGGTTTGCTAATATGTTATGAGAAGACATCTGTTCACACTGGACTTGCTTGCACACATTTGCAGCTCGCATTTGCAGCACATTCCCAAAGATTTAGCTAATGGGCTTTATTTATTAAACCTGGGTTCACACATATGCGATGCGGGAACCAACACGATTCTAGTGCATGTTCCCGCATTGCATCTCTCCCGCAGGCAGTTCACACTGCCCTCTGCGAACCCCTGTGGGTTTCAATACAAAGTTAATGACACCCCCAGATCAGTGCGCAGATCGCAGTGCGAACTGTGAATTCGGACAATAATCCAATTCCAGTGCGGGAAAAAAACTGCACCTTTTTCGTGCGAATCCAATGTGAGTTGTATGGCTGAATTTGCGTTTGCATCTGACATCGCATTTGTGTGAACCCAGGCCAGAGGAATAGAGTATGTTCAGTTTCAAAGTGCTTACTTCGGCAAACACAATCCAATCAAGCAACCAAAAATCCTTTTTTTTTAATTTAACTTTGTTCGCAATTAGATATACTTTGCCAAGTGACTTTTTACTTTGTTTTGCCCCTTTCAATAAGATGAGTGAAAATGAATTATGCAAAATCAAAATTCGCTTTGACATTTGGTTAGCTATAATACTGTTTATTATTATCAATTGTTATTTTTTAATATGACCTACTATCCTACTACTGTATTAATTCCAGCAATAGTTGCATGACATTTTTTAGAGTGGGTTTTCAGATGAAGATAGCATAAGACTTTGTCTGCTTAATGTGTGTTGAAAGGCCACTTGTAATTTTCATCAGATATCAGGCTTACAATGTAGGAGAACTTTTCGAAGACAGGAATAGAGCATTGTTACCCTAAAAAAGTATATATTCAAATGAAAGCCTTCATGATTGGATCACCGTGTATTATTTTGTTGAAAGCTTCAGATTGAAAAATTTTGAAAATTGGAACATTTTAATTGACATTAACGTTTTAAGCTTGTATGAAATTTTAGTAGCTAGTTTTATATATACTTTACCATTGCTTTTTTTGGAGTTTATGAATGCTTTTTTTATGGATTTTTATGGATTAAGTTTTATTTAGCAATTATTTCTATATATATATATATATATATATATATATATACAGTATACCTTCATTCTGTAGGTTTGATTTTAATAATCTATTTTTTTTTCTTCTTCTTTGTTAAAATGAAGATTTCAAAGTGGTTATACTACAAGACTGTTTGAACGAAAACCCAGACAAATCAGGTATAAACTGTGTTTAGCAATCAATTTATTTCTGTAATAATTCTCTCAAAGACTAACTTTAGTGGCACTAATTTTGAAAGAATGCTGATAACAACAAAAAATTGCTTTTTATAATTGCTTTTTCATACTGTAACATTCAATTGAACCACATGCAGTACTACAGTATTTGCAGAATAACACAAAAATTGTTTGTAAAAAATGTAACTTGTCAACAAGTCATGCTAGCTACAGAATTATGTTTTATCCAATGCAAACAAGAATATTTTTTACCAAGTTTCAATTATAACGCAGCATGTATACAGAGAAGCAAAATTTTGCTAAATTCACATAAAAATGTAAATTGTTATGTTCACAAGCTCTTTAATTTCCTTTGAACTTTTGGATAACATACATGATGTAAAATTTAGTTTATCTGATGTAAGTGTAGTCAGTTAATCTGAAAACTTCTGCACCTTGACATTAGAATATATTACATTTTAGCAAAGTTTTTTTGATGATTAGTGATCTTTATATACTATAGGTCTGTTATTGAAGTTAAAAACATGCAGGGATCATTCTATAATTTGGAAGAACAATACGTACATTGTTACATATTAAACAGAGTTGGAAAAAAACACAGGTACAGTACATCCATGTACATCATGTATGAGTATTTGAGCCTTGTAGGCATATACAGTACATACCCATGTATTATGTGCTGATTTAGGAAGACATCAACATGTTTTTTTAATTTTTCAACACTCTTAGCTGATACCACTATCTGGAAAAGGAAGTTCTGCATTTTTTACTGCTTTAACAGTAAAGAAACTTCTACAAAATGTCAAGTCATACCTCTTTTCCTCCAACCTCAAATTGTGGTCTCATGTACACAAATGGACCATATGTTAAACAACTTTCTTCCATCACTACAGTCACCAATTACATATAATTTGTAGATAGCAAGTGCCTTCTCTCTAAAGAGAACAAGCATAATATTCTTAGTCATCCCTCATAGCTGAGGTCTTTTAGTCCTCTTAATAATTTTGTCGCCATACGCTGAACTTATTCTAATTCAAGGACATCCTTTTGATGGGTAACCACTGCATACTCAAGGTGAGACTGAACCAATATTTTTTAAAGGGGTAAAATTATAATTTTATGCATTGAATATATAACCTTTCTAATGCATGAAATTGTTCTTCTTCATTAGCCGTGGTCTGGCACTTATTTTTATTGCCAAATTGTCATCTACCTGAACCCCCAAGTCTATTTCCACGACTAATTCCCCCAGTGTAACGCCCCCAAATAAATATTTTGTATGCGCATTTTTAGTTTTTTTTTTTTTTTTTTTCATTAATAAACCCCATCTGCCAAGTAGATGCCAATCCCCTTATTCTTTAAAGGTTTTCTGTAATGTTGTTACATCCTGAGCTGACATTATTTATTTGCATAATTTGCTGTCATCAGCAAATACTAAAACTGAACTCACAATTCCATCTTCAATATCATTTATACCGTAAACAAATTAAACTGGAGTAGTCCCAAAACATAACCCTGGCCTGCACCATTCATAATTAAAGACTGGGGTCATCAACCCATTGATTACAAACTACCTGTCAACTGTGGGCAGGTGATGAGTATATTATGATCCTTCCTTGTCTACCCCAGGAACCTGGACAAGAGTGGAGGTGGCATTGAATAAAACTGATCCCCTTTCTTTCGGCAGCAGCTAGAAGCCTGCTTTTCCTCCTCTCTCTTTAAACTGCTGTTGGAGGAAAGAGGATTGCTTCCAGTAAATGCCCTCTTGCCACCCCTCCTGTCTTCTTCTGCTACATGACCCCCCCCCCCTGCCCCCGTGTGCTTTCCTACCCTCCTCTCCTCTCCTGGCGTCTGCTGCAGGAAATTGGGGGAAAGGGCCGATACATATGTCATTTATATACATATATATATATATATACAGATATTCCTGTTCATGCATTCTGTGCAGCTTAGGCAGTCCTCAATCTCATTTCTGCGTCTCAAAAGTGATATATCAAGGGTCTGTTTTGACCCCTGATATTATACCAAAGTCCCCCAACAATTTGCAAAAATGTATAAAAGATACAATTGTAAAAAATTATAAAAAATAAAAAACTACTGACACCATCCACTGCCCTACTGACATCCTCCACTGCTCTATTGACTGACACCATCCACTGCCCTACTGTTAATATCCTCTGCTCTACTGACACCATCCACTGCTCTACTGACCCTGTCTACTTTTAAGGTAAGGTAAGTTTATATTTTTACAGTGACATTTCTTTTATTATATTTTATAAAATGTGCTTAATATTTAGTTAGGCCTTGCTAGTTAAAAAAAAAGGGCGCCAAAACCCAGTGATCTTTGATCTTTCGTATTGCTCAGGTAAATCTCCACCTATCAAAGGAGGTACCCTTGCCCTAGACCTTTCAGAATCAGAATAATTTATCACACCTCTCTGTACCCTTTCCTAAATCCACATACATCCAATAGGTCTAAGTTTGTGGATGAAGAATTTGTAGAAGACAGTGTCAAATGCTTTTGCAAAATTTTAATAAATTATATCTACCTCTATCCAAATTATTCTCCTTTTCATAGACTGTTGATTGGACTTTCAGGAGTGTTTTTTCATAAACCCATGTTGCTTCTTACTTATAATACTGTTTTGTATCAAATCCTTTACATACTATTGATGTTAGGCTGACTGGTCTGCAGTTACCTGGTATATCTTTAGATCCTTTTTTGAATATTGATAGCACATTTTCTTTACACCAGTTTCAGATATCTAGTTTCTAGTTTCAGATATCTGCAAAATACTTCACTATCGGTATTGCCATTCCTATTTGTTCTATTAAATATGTATTTTTCATGTAAAAAAGCTGACGAAAAAGTCTTTACCACATATGCCTTCTTGTCATTTGTGACCAGATGTCTACATTCATTCTTCTTTAGACCTACATGTCCTGTCCTCACTTTTTTGCTGGTAAAAATGAAAGAATTCTACAAACTTTTTTTTTATTTCCATAGCAATATGTTTTTAATAGTCTATTTTAGCTGCTGTAGCTGCTTTCTAATTTCTTATTGCATTCTCTATATCCCCTAAATGCCAAATATGTACCTTCTGTTTTATACTCTATTTGCTTTGTAAGACTAGAATTGAGCCTCATAGGTTCTACTTTTGTTCTCCCATGTTTTTGCTTAATGGGATGCACTATTGAATGCTATTGTTTCATAAATCCTTAAAACACTCCTACTTCTCCTCTGTGCATTTTGGTGAGAATATTTGGTCCTATTTAGTCTTACCTAGTAAATAGCGCAGCTTACTGAAATTGAATTATTGAAAGGTTAGAGTTATTTTGGTACCTAACTGTCTTTTGTTACATCAAACATAAGTACCGTTTGATCAGATGCTTACTTCGTCCCTAATTTGCATGTCCATAATGAGTTTTGTATTGTTTAATTTTAGTAAATCCAACAGAGGATCAATTCTAGTTGAGGCTTTTATCATTTGTTCCACAAACTTGTCCTGCTATTGTATATATTGAAGAACTGGTAAGCCTTAGTTAAATGTGCAGTACCTTTTATCTAGTCAATATCTGCTTTTTCCGATAGCTGAAGTCCATCATAATGATAACATGATCCTGTTTCTTTGGTAATTTTATCTGAGAAAGTAGATTAATCTCTTCCTGTTCTTTAATGTTAGAGGACTTGTAACACACCCACATAATTTTATTTTTTGGAGCCCTTGTATAAAGCTTCAACCATAAGTACTCAACACTTATTGTCCATATCGTCTCTCTCTCTCACTTGCGTTTAGATTGTTCCTTACACATAGACATACCCCACCACCTTTTCTGGAACAAAATGCATCCTTTGATAAAAGCAGCCCAGTCCTGTAAGCAGTTTCTACAGGTCTTTGATACTCCCATGAAGTTAAACTCCTCCTCCAACAACAGAAGTTCTATCGCATCCATTTGTTTGACCGATTTCTAGTATTTGCGTACATGCCTCTTCATTTTGTAGAATTCTATTGTTTCTTGTGTTGCAGTTTAAATTTGCAACACTTCCAGCCTTGAAATAATATAATGTGTTTTCCCCACTGAGTTTTTGTTCCCTTCCGATCCACCCATCTACATGTCCTGTACCTGCATTGGCTCTTGTTTACTCTACACCTGCTGCCTCTCTGGTGGCACTCTTGGTACAGAAAGTATTTAATAAAATGATAGCTTAGAGGTCCTTTTCTTCAGCTTGTTGCTGAAGTCCCTAAAATAGTTTTTTAGGACACTCCAACTAATGTTGCTGTTTGTACCAATATGTACTGTGAAAGCTGTAATTCCCCCCAGCCACACCCAACATTTTGTCCATACAGGGAAGTTTTTTGAGATTCTTTCCTTGGTCCATCATGAAGCATCCTCTACCCATCATGTCCCCCTCCTGCAAAATAAGTCCTTCTGGTTCTTGAACTATGTCTACCCTGCCACTGGATCAGATAAGTGCTGTTTTCTCTGCTCTCATCCAACACTATGGTTAAGGTTTATGGTTTGAACTCCAATAGAAAGAGGCATCTGGCACTCAGGGAGTTTAGACAGTAGGGAGCTGATGTTATAATGGTCCAGGAGACCCAATTAGACAAGAGGAGCTCCTTCCTGTTCATATCCAAGTACTACCCATGGGCTTATCAAGTTTCAAATCCTTGTAAAAGGGCTGGCATTGCTATACTTTTTTTTAGCACGGCTCCCCATTTACCTGTTCTGAATCTTACATAGATCTATGGGGCCATTTCATTATCCTCTGAGGTGCTTGGCAGACACAAGCAGTTACCTTTTATACTTTATATGCCCCGAATGTCCGACAAATTAATTTCTTGACTAGAGTCTCCACCCGTCTTTTTCATTCAGACCATGAATACCTGATTGTGGGAGGAGATTTAAATCTATCCCACACTGCTGCTCTCGATCGCCATGTGGCGGAACCCCGGGAATCGCAATCCCAAATTTGCAGGGATTCTCAGCTCTTTAGCCAACTCTCTAAAAGTACGCTCTTTTTGATACCTAGTGGGTTTCTCACCCCCAAGATGTCATTCATTCTTTTGAGGAATTTTATAAAAACCTATGTAATGACCCCGATATTCCTCATGACCCTTCCTCCCAGGATCTAATGGACGGCATGCATCAATACCTTGAACAAAGTGGTGTTTTCCAACTCCAGTCCACTGACCTCTTATCCCCCAATGCACCTATTACTATGGAGGAAATCAAACTGAATATCAAATCTTTACCTGCCTATAAGGTCTCCCATATGAGTAGTATAAAACTTTCCTTCCTGTGCTACTCCCCTATATGTGCCGTCTTTATAACGCTTTTCTTCAGGACACTCCTATCCCCGCAGACATGCAGAGATCTTTCATCACCTTGATTCCAAAACCAGAAAAAGACCCCTCCTTGTGTGCTAGTTACAGGCCCATAGCCCTATTTAATTCAGATTTTAAAATCCTCACTAAACCTCTTTCTGTCAGACTGAACACTGTTCTCCTGTCCCGAATCTACAAAGACCAGGTGTGTTTTGTTCCCTTTCACCAGGCTGGAGACAATACTAGGAAGGTCATAGACCTAATTGATGTGGCGAACCGGGAGGGCTTGGCATTCCTGATACTCTGTTTGGACACGGAAAAGGACTTAGATTGCCTTGATTGGCCCTTCCTATTTGCTACATTATGTCATATTGAATTTAAGGGGGCCTTCTTGCAAGTAATTAAACATCTATATTGCAACCCAACCTTTCAGATGCAAAAACCTTATGCCCTCTCCTCCTCATTCCAAGTAACCAATGGCACCCAACAGAGCTGCCCGCTTTCCCCTTTATTATTTGCAATATGTGTCAAAGCCCTAGCTGCATCTATCCGTAGAAATCCCGACATTCGGGGCATATCGGTCAAAGGGAGGGGATTTAAAATCTCACTGATAGCGAACGACATTATCCTTACCCTGACCCACCCTAGGACTTCCCTACCAAATCTGCATGCTGAACAACACCACTATGGAGCCCTCTCGGGATACAAAATAAACATGTCTAAGTCAGAGGCCTTCCCCGTTAACATCTCTGGGGATGAAATTGGACACTTAGCATCTTGTTTCCCTTACTCTTGGAAATCCACCACCCTACAATATTTGGGTGTTTACATTACCCCAACTTTTGCTACACTGTATAATGAAAACTTTCCCCCACTTTATCAGCAGATCAGATAAACAATACAGCAGTGGAAGAACCATCATATCTCCCTACCTGGATGTATCGCTTCGATTAAGATGTCCATTCTCCCCAAGCTTCTGTACCTCTTCAAAACACTACCTATCCCTGTTCCTCCTGCACACATTAAAAAATTGCAAGCAGATCTTCTGCAGTTTGTTTGGAACTACAATCGGCATAGAATACCCCACTTGGTACTTATGGCCTCGCGAACAGATGGCGGTCTAGCGTTTCCTAACCTTAAAAATTACTACCAAGCAGCCCAATTACGCACAGTTGCCTCTTGGTATACTCAGCGCTACAATAAATGGACTGAAATTTAAAAACTTTGACTAGCACCTATACACTCTAATAATCTTTTGTGGAATGCGAACGTGAAGGTAGATCCAAGCCGACTGCTAAGGTCCATGTCCCAGCTTAGGACGATTTGGCTTGCATTATCCCTCCAATACTCCCTTGGGTCTGAAGCATCACTCTTGACTTCTTCCTCTATAACCCCCAACGTGCCAGACAGCCTTACGTTTCCGATGTCCTCTCCTATTCCATTTGGTAGACCCCAAGTCTCGTAAATTATTGCCATTTAATGAACTTCAGAATAAATCTGATCTGCTTCACCAGGTGTTTTATGGATATCTGCAGATTCGCCTCTATGCTCAAACCATAACTCTGCAAATCTCCTCTCTATCTTCCTTTGAACGTTTGATCCTGAAAGGCACCGCACCGAGAAGTCTGATCTCCCACATTTACCAGATACTGAATTCCTATTTCATTCAGGATCAAGGTAAACACTCCTACATGCTCCGATGGGAGAGGGTGAAGAAATTCCACTCAAGACGTGGCAGGCAACCTGGTCTCAGGCAGCTAAAAGTTCCCTATGTACCCTCTATAAGGAAATTACTTATAAAATTCTCTACTTTTGGTACCTGACACTGGATGTGCTCCACGCCATCTATCCTACTAGCTCTGACCGCTGTTGACATTGCTACAAGGTTAAAAGAACCTGGGCGCTGCCTTATAGCCCTCAATTGCAAAAAGCGTTCTCCCCCTGATGCTTTGTATGGCAGGTTCAAGGATGTGGAGCTGATGGAGAAACTGACCGCTAGAATACAGGACAGAATGGAAATTCACAACCGTGTTTTAAAACTATGGCATCTTCAGGAGGACCCGCCCTGGAACCCCTTCTCCCCTCTTTCCCTTCCTTCTCTCTGGCGAGCTGTTGTGATGGCCCCTACTTCTCCCTTCTTCTTCTCTTTTCCCTTTCTCTATAGTTCTTTTTATTTAATCCTTTTCTTTTATGTTCTTCTCTTAACAAAGATATCTGGCACTATATATCCCTAGCGGTTTATGGGAGGGAGGATGAGAGATAGAGAGGAACCCGTTAATCAGACTCTTCATTTCTTCTTTCTCTTTTCCTTTCTCTCTGAGACTTCTTATATTCATGTATGATGGTAGCCATTGTTGTGGCTGTTTCAACTGTTTTTACTGTATTTTTGCTATCCCTTAAAAACATGTACTTACTTATTTTTTCAAATGTCTTTTTTTTTTTTTCTTAATAAAAAAAATTATCACTAAAATTATTTAAAAAAAAAGTATATATTATACCAAAGATTTAATATGGAACACATTTCAAAGTAGTTTGGCACTTTATCCTTAGGCATGCAGTATACAACAAAGTAAAGTAATTTATAGCCCAGTACCAGAAATGAGGCTTATTCAAATGTGTAAATGATACATTAACCCTATACATGTGTAGCCTGGTCACACGGCTGGTATTGTTCAAACTGTTATTCGTTATTAAAGTTCTGCAAAGACAGTGACTTTGGAATTATGGGAGGAGCCAGGACCATAGACTGCTGTCTAAGGAGACTGTTCTCCCAGGGAGCAATGTGACTCGCAGAGCCTGCTGGGAGTGTCTATATAAAGGGGGGGCGGGATCCAATTTCGCTCTCTTGCCTCGAGGACAGCGTTCTGTAAAGAAGGGACAGAGCTGACACGGATCGCAGAGGAGTAGGCCGGAGGCCTAGTGGCGGACACGTGTGAGTACGTGGAGGAGTCTCGGTAGTGTGACCGAGCGGAAGGTCATCTGACAGGCTGAGGGAGACGCTGAGCAGAGCAGGGCCTGGTGGCAGTGGAGAGCGGAGTTCCCGGTTGGGGTGAGAGACATCCAGTATCTACATCTGCACAAATCACAGACTTAGGCTGAGTCAGGGCAGGACTGCCAAACTGTTTGCTTAAGAAGGCTATATGGAAATATAGATATACCTACTGGACACTGCAGTCATATATATAGTGAGAGGTGTGTGAACTAGGCCTTAAGCCCTCTGTCCAGTCCCAGGCTGTTAGTCTGTTGAGACACATCGACATCTGTTTTACACTAGTTTCTGTGGATTACAATTATTGACTACTTTGGGGATCACAGTTCATCATTATCATCACCTTTATTGAAATACAGTTACTTTCCTTGGATTGTTGGGGATTCCTTACTGGTAAAGACTAGTGAGGCCTCACTCTTCAGGAGACTATTACAGTTCAGTATAAAGGGGGCCCCCGTTAGTACACAGAGTGCACTCTGATAGTACTTTGTAGATCTAGTATTGTTAAACTGTTTATTCTACATTAATCATTAAGTGTAGTCATTCTTTATCTGTGGTCACTCTCGCAGTATACTTAACCACATAACTAACGCCCACCGCAGTTTTACTGCGCAGGCAGCCGCTCCTGGGCAAAGCGACGTTATACTACGTCGCTCGCTCAGGAGACTCTAGGGGGCGAGCGCACGCTGCCGGCGGCGCGCTCCCACCCCCTTCTTGTTAGCTGGGGAGCCAGTGCGTGTGACCGGCGGCTCCGATGGCTGCCGGCCACTCGCGATCTCCCGCAGCTGAGAGAGAAAGACAGACGGCTGATGTAAACACAACCATCTGTCATTCTCCCTGAAGTGATCACAGAGGCTATGTGATCCTGCTATATGGGATTGCATGTCTCTGTGATTACTTCACAAGCCACGCCCCTTGACAGTTAGAATCACGCCCCTAGGGACACATTTAACCCCTTGATCACACATACTGTTAACCCCTTCCCGGGCAGTGTCATTTTTACAGTAACAGTGCATATTTTAAGCACTGATTACTGTAGTAATGTCACTGGTACCCCCAAAAGTGTAAAAAATGTCAGTTAGGGGTCCGATATGTCCGCCGCAATGTCGCAGTCCCGTGAAAAAAAATTGCAGATCGCCGCCATTACTAGTATGAAACAAAAAAAACAATAAAAATGACATTTTGTCACTGCCAGTCCTCAACATGAGAACAAAAGGGGATATATGAATGTTCCATATGTAACAAGGTAGAAATAAAGTGCTCATATACGTAGTTCTGTCTTCTCAGGGCATAGACAGGGGAGTCAAGGTGGATTAATAATTAAGGTCAATAGACAGATAAAAATTAATTTAAAGCATAACTAAAGAAAAAACTTTTGATACCTTGATTCCAAAATAAATAATAAATACAACAATATATAGAGAGTACACTTTACTTGAGAATATTACTTAAGAACATGCTGGTTCCAACATGTATTCCTAAAACCTGTTAGTTGAAAGATTTGTGTAATTTTCCATGTTGCCCAGTATTTAATTTTTTTTTTTTTTACGATAGCACAGGCTTCTAATGGCAGTGCCCAGTTTCCTATGCCTTTTTTAACAGTAGTATACCGATTAGTCCTAAAAATGACAGGGATCTACTAACAGGTTTTGGTTGCCAAAGACTGAACAAATTTGCTGCTACATCCCAACTTCACAAATTTCAAAAGGGATTTGACAAACTCACTGCAAATCCAACCTGGGATGATTTTTCCATCCCTAATACTGAAGTGTTTATCCTTTTTATTTTTGGATAGAGTAGGGAAAGCCTAAATCCTCTGTATACTTAAGTTTTTCTTGGTGTCAGTTATCCAATTGGGGAGATTTATCACTCTATTGTTTTTTGACCATTGTTATCGAGAAAGAAAGGGAGTAGAAATCCACAAATTTATTCTTGTCCCCAGAGCAAGAGGTAAGGGGGATTTTTAGACCCATGAATGGAGATACAAAGGGTACAGCTCTCTCTAGTGATTATACACCTGTGGTACAGCACAAGCTCAGCATCGTGAATGTATCCTCAGTATCCTGAAAGGGCAGGACTTCTCTGTCTTGTACTGCACTGCTGGATGAACACTGAAGAGTCTGTGTAATAGCGGCTCCCCAGATCCTGGGTATTCACCCCAACTAAGATGTTTGCAGTGTCCACCCAAACCCTTTCCTTTCTTTTTGACAGGCCTTCCCTTTACTGAGATGTCTGTTGTGTCTCCCAGAGGGCTACATTGTTAAGGGAATTATAATAAAACTATTTTTTTTTTCATTCTAACTACGCCAGTTCATTTACTTTCACTTTTGGCCTATTCCTGTAATTTCTGCTGCCATTTTGGAAGGGGTGGCTTTACATTTTGCTACAGTAAGTGCATAGGGCTTGCTGTGGCATGGCTATACTGGTGGGATATTTCTCTGCTGCCCCACATTTCCTTTAAACAATATGAGGATGCAGCAGGTCTGTGGCTCTAACACTGCTAGTGGCATGTACTTTCCACTTCTCTCTCTGTAGGTATCTATAAAGCCTGGCAAGCTAGTGCCTTTCCACGGGTCAATGATCTGTCTGTTGTACCACTCTGGTGCAAAATTTCTTACCTCCAGACCATGCCTGTAACTCTACTTTCTGTTGCAGGCTGACAATGCTCATCGGCCAATTCTTGATTAAAAGCAGTGTTACAACTTGTCATGTGGCTAACTCTCAACTGCTGCCTCTCAATGAGAAGCAGTTTTACAGCTTGCCATGTGATCTCCCTTAGTTGGCCATCGGGCTATGTATTAGGTCTAAGCATGCCCAGCCAGCTGAAGGAAGTTTAATGTCAGGCTGATAATTCTGTTTCTAATTTAAGAGACAGTGGCTTAGCACTGTCTACCTGCAACAATAAGTGCTGTTACTGGATCTCCAGTTAACAAACTTTGCAACAGACTTGCAAAAAATGTTTAAAAACTATATACAGTGAGGCATTATGAAAAAGCATACTAAAAATAGGTTTGGGGTTTACAGAAATGTTCAGGTTAACGAACCCTTCCATTATGGGTTTCCATAGGCCTAGACATTCTGATAGTTTTTTCTTGGATCATCAACAGTTTGATGATCTTCTGTCTAAAGAAGCAGTCTAACCATTTTGTTTCCAACCTTTAGTGGTTTTCCACCACGTATCCCTCCTTTAAGAAGGTATCTAGTCCATCTTTGGTGAGTCCAATAGTGTGTCACTTTAACAAGGTGAGGGTGATTCTGGATGACCTCGTTTGCACAATTTTCTCCACTGCTGGCTCTGTTTCATGGTGGAGATGAGAAACAGGGATATATAGAATTTTCCTGCGAAATGTTCTGCTTCTTCAGGTACAGAACATTTGGATGCAAGTTAGGTCCTTATGAGGGTGCTCAGTTCCACACCAGTTATCTACAGAGGGACATATTGTCAATGTGGGACATATCTCCTATCTCCATGCAAATGGAGGTTAGCCCTTTACCACAAACAAAATCATATACAGTATATAGTTACATAGTTAGGTACATAATTTAGTCACGTAGTTAGTCTGGCTGAAAAAAGAAATAAGTTCATCAGGTTTAACCAATGGAAGAAAAAACCAATAGAAGTAAAAAAAAAATTATTAAATCCCATACACACAATCCTATACCCACAGTTGATCCATAGGAAGGCAAAAAGCCCGGATAAAGCATGATCCAATTTGCTCCAGCAGGGGAAAAATGTTCCCCAAGAGGCAATCCGATATTCTCTGGATCAACTTTATCTATAAATATGAGTATCCATTTATATTATGTCTACCTAGGAAAGAATCCAGACCTTTTTTAAAACCTATATAGTATACAGAGGAGAAACGGGGCTTTCCCGGTGCTAGACTACCCCACTCAGTATAAATATACTGAGTGGGGTAGTCTGTACACTATATACCATTTCTTGGGGTGTTGGTGCTTGAAATGATTGGTTAGGATGACTTTATACCACCTTTTTTAAAACCATCTACTAAGCTAGCCAGAACCAGCTCTTGATGGAGTCTATTACACATTTTTACAGCACTTACTGTAAAGAAGCCTTTCTGTTTTTGGAGATTAAATCTCTTTTCCTCCAGACATAAAGAGTGCCCCCTTGTCCTCTGTGATGACCTTAAAGCAAATAACTCTACACCAAGTTCACTATATGGACTACTTATGCATTTCTACATGGTGATCATATCCCCCCCCCCCCCCCTTAATCTCCTCTTCTCAAGAGAGAATAAATTCAGTTCAGCCAATCATTTCTCATTTTTAAGCTTATACCAAACCCCCAGATCCTTCACCACCATTGACTCCACTAGCTGTTCTCCTCCTAGTATGTAAGATACATGCTTGTTTTTAGCCTCCAAGTGCATAATTTTACATTTATCAACATTAAACATTAAACCTAATTTTCCACACGGTTGTTCAATTAAACAGTGCATTGAGGTCGGCTTATACGAGACCTCCTGTAAGATTGTTATTCCACTGAATAGGTTGCATAGGCTTGGTGTCACCTGCAAAGACTGAAATGCTACTTTTAATCTCAGACCCTATATCATTTATAAATATATTAAAAAGTAAGGGTCCCAACACTGAACCTTGGGATACACCACTGACAACCTTAGACCATTTGAAGTATTGGTCATTAACCACTGCTAATGTTTCACTTATCCTGTGCTTAGTCACAACCACAAATTTAGTCATAATAACCATAAACTGAGGTTATGACTAAGCACAAGATGTGTGAAACATGTTAACCTTCCATTCATTCCTGCATCTGTCTACATTACAATATAGAAGTTTTTATTGGTTTCCCGTTGCAGTGTGAGGCTGCCTATTTAATTTTTCCTTATAGCTTTACTTACCTCCTGATAAAAAGAAATCAGATTTGTTTGACAACTTCTTTCTTTAAGGAATCCATGCTATATTTTGCTTAAAGTATTTTTTCCTAGCAAGAACACATCTATGGTGGTCTTTTAATAAACTCTCTGACTATAGAAGGTAAACTAACAGGTCTGTAGTTACTTGGTAAAGACTTTGATCCATTTTTTAAATATAGGTACCGCCTTGGCCTTGTGCCAATCCAGTGGTACTATGCCAGTCATTAAAGAGTCCCCAAAAATTGTACACAGTCGCTTTGAAATTGTATTGTTTAATTAATTTATGACACATGGGTGTATGCCATCTGGTCCAGGTGCTTTATTCACCTTTATACTGTCTAAATATTTCTGGACCATATCTATTTTGAGCCATTTTATTTTGTAAAGGGCCTACACGCTCAGACCTGACCTTTTTAATATTAATATATTTGAAGAATTTTTTGGAATTTGTCCTACATTCATTTGCAATCAGTTGTTTGTTTAGAATTTTTGCGGCCTTGATTTTGTTTTAACATATTCTGTTTTATTCTTTTTAACATTTAAACAATGATAGTGTTCCTTCATATATGCTGTGATGGCTTTGATCACCATTGGTCCTTTCAGCCAGGACCTTTAAGCTTCTTTGCTGGAATAGCCTCCTCATAGATGTAAGCATGTAAGCCTGTCTGACTGGGGGGGGGGGGGGGTTGTCTGGTGCAGGAATTTTGAGTGATGGAGCAATCAAGTTCTTTTGGTCATCCACATACCAGGGGTGGAGAACTTGGCAGGCAGACTTTTGAGTCATCAGAGCCTCAATCTAGAATAATGGGCCCTCCAACAGGAAGTGTTTTATTAGAACTGTCAATGGCAGGGAATGTCAGATGTGAATCTGATGGCATCCTATCACAGTCATAAAATTCTGAGCAGATACTCAATCTGGTCTTGATATGTGTTTCTACCAATGGCGATTCTCTGCCTTTGCTGAGGGAGATGACTTAACATTCTTAGCCTGGTACTCCAACCTATTTTATCTGGTCCCAAACCTGCTTCTTTTATGAGTAGACATTGTAACTCAAAGTCCTATTTTGCACGTGCCTCTCAGTCAGTGGCTGAAATTGCATGGCTATTCAAGCCTGATCCCTGAAGTGATGATTGCTACCATGCTACTAGCTTGTAAGCTCTTTTTTTTCTCAGAGTGAACACTCAAAAATGAAAAGCCTTCTTCAGGTAGTGTAAGCCTTTTAGACTTAATCTCCAGACCTTTTCTGTTCTGATATAAGGAAAACGAATTTACTTACGAACATTCCTCAGGAAATCCACTGGTGTATGGCGAGCTTTACATGATGAAAGTTAAGATAAGACTAAATATACATTGCAGTTCCATTTGTATAGATAAGTTCCTTGCCCCAAAAGTTAAAATATAGTAAAAAAAAACAGTAAAAAAAAAAGAAAAATGTAAACATGTAAAGGAAATCTCTTCTAAAATGTTAGCCGCTTGGATTCCATGCTGATCAAATGGCACTGAACTGGAACACATGGTAAAATAGTAAGAGAAATGTTTTATACCTTTATAACACATAAAACTTTCTCTTTTATTTTTTTAAGTGCCACTTTTCACATGTATTATCACACAACATATATAGCTTGAGAAAATGGAACTCAATTCTATACTTGAATAATAAATCACAAATTGATTAATAGGTCCATGTGACACTAATACAGGTGCAGGTACCTTATTTGTTAAAGAAAGTTTGTATTTTATGAGCATAATTCAATTATCACTAAGTAAGATCTCAAGAAAACACTATGCTCCAAAATTTATTCCTTTGGGAGATATAATTAAATATCCAAATAAATATATCACAATTAAATTCTGCCACCAATTAAACTCAGGAATTGAACTACAAACATTTGCCCTACCATACAAGTCTCCCTGTCACTTTAAGCCCAAATCTAGGCACAGTAAACTTACCAGCATTCATACCTTGAATTATTGCTCTTATGTAGAGCCCTTTTTGGAACAAAATGAAAAATCTCAGCTTAACCACTTGCCGCAAAATCACGTACCTGTACGTCATTTTGCTCAAGTGGTTGCTCAAGGTGATGCCTGCAGCTGCCATTTTTTACAACCGACAGCTGGTTTTCTTGTAATAACTGATGCCGCTAAGCAGCCACTCGGCTGTTATTACAAGCAGCGGAAGGGCACGTCCCCCTTCCTCATGCCGCCTTCCACCGATCCGCCCGGGTCTCCCCGACTGGCCGGGGACCCGAACAAAACTGGAATCGATGTAGAAACCCAGAAGCAACGCCACAACAAGGTTACTCGGCAGTCAACGCGCCAGGTTAAAAAAAATCCACAGTATTCAAAGAACGCCAATCTTGAATACTTTCAAGTGCAGAGGAGGGGTTTGGGGTCTTTTAGACCCCAGATCCCTCCATACAGAGTACCTGTCACTGCCTATTACTGAATGACTCACTGCTGCTATTTGCTGGATGATCAGCTGTTCATGTTTTGTCCTAGGCTTTTTTGACCATTATAATCTATGGTCCTGTTTATCTGGTAAGAGTTGTATGTCAAGAAGGTGTTTCTGGTGGCGTTTCTCTTTAATGGTCTACATTGCACTTTAGTGGATGGATTGATATATTCACTTTTGGAATGTTCACCAACATGGACTTTCACAATTTATTTGCTTAACAATGTATATGCGCCGATTATTTGCACATTGACTATTTATCTTGGATTTATGTCTGCTATGTTTTTTGTTTGCACAATTGCACTTTAAAATGTTTCCCCCTTCTTTACTTTAGCGTTGTTTTTGAATTGTTTTGTAATGTTCAGTAACTGATATCACATTTAACTGGCTGCTGCTATTTTCATTATATACAACGGAGCACGTATTTTTTTTTTTTTTTTTTTAAATATTAAAAATAAAAAAATAAAATATATAAAAAAAAGTTTGTAAAGCACCCCATCCCTAAATGCTCACCTGCCAAAGCAACTGCATACGTAAGTCACTCCCGCAAATGTAAACAGTGTTCAAACCACACATGTGAGATATCATCGTGATCATTAGAGTGAGAGCAAAAATTACAGTGCAAGACCTCCTCTGTAACTCTAAACAGGTAATTGTTAAAAATGTTTAAAGCGTCACCGATGGAGATTTTTAAGTACCGCACCTTTTAAGTACTCACTTTTGTTGTCAGCGGTTTAGAGATTAATGGCTGTGTTGAGTTATTTTGAGGGGACAGCAAATTTACACTGTTATACAAGCTGTACACTCACTACTTCATATTGTAGCAAAGTATAATTTCTTCAGTGTTGTCACATGAAAAGATATAATAAAATATTTACAAAAATGTGAGGGGTGTACTCACTTTTGTGAGATACTGTATGTAACGATGTATATATTGTAATCATATCCCCTCTTAAGCACTACTTCTCCAGGGCAAATAACCAATCAATATAATTGATCCTCATAGCTGAGATCCTCCATCCCCACTGTTCATTTTGTTCCCCATTGCTGAACTCTCTCTAATTCAACAATGTATTTTCTGAGGATTGGTGACCAAAACTAAACTGCATTTTTAAGATGAGGCCTAACCAGTGTTTTGTAAAGGGGTAGACTTATTGATTCACTGTCTCTCGGAAACGTATTCTCTTTTTAATGTATAGGAGTTGTTTGCTAGTTTTGTGAGTTGAGGTTTGGCATTGAATGTTACTGCCAAGTCCGTGATCTACAAACAAATGACAAACACATTTTTGGGTGTGTCGAAAAAATACACAATCAGTTATTTTAAAAAATTCTCAATTGCTGTACTACATAGTTGTGTACTAAAGCAAAATGGATCCGAGGGTGTTTCTTTTTCCTTTCTGAAGCTATGCTCTCCCTTTTTTACTCCTTTTTTTTTTTTACCTTTTCTCCTTTCCCTTCCTGGTTTTTAGTTAACCTTGTTTTGTGAGAAATGGAGAAACCTTTTACGATGTTACTATTATCTTACTGGCAAGGTACATGATTTTCTTATTATAAGTTTCGTTTTTCTACCTTGACAACTCCAGTTAATCCTAGCTTGCCAAATTTACCTAACTCTTCAATTTGCCTGTTACACTTCTTTATATTTTATCTATTTTTAATGCACCTGGACATATCTCAGCATGCTCTAGCTTCATTTAATTATGACCTTTCAGTTTTAATCAAATCAAAACTAAATTGAAAAAGAAAATCAAAATCTACTTCTTTATTAATTTAAAAATCTTATTCTTTCATTTTTTTCGTGTGGACATGCACATATGTGAGCATTCTGTTGACTTATTTGGATGAGCTCTCTATACTGTCATATTTTTTGTAATAACAATTGAATAAAAAAAAAAAAATGATGAACAGTTTAAAAGGCTGCATTACAACTGCGTTTTATCTAGGCAGAGAAGCCTTTAATCTAATCCACACTTGAGAGTATAATCTACTGGTGCAAGGTGTCACTATACTTGTTTGTCATATAGGTAATATTTTTCTCTAAACAGCTATCCACCAGGAACATGGCTTGATGGAAACAGTCATTTCCATTTACTTGCACTGCTATACAAAAAGTATTGGGATTGACCTACCCAGGCAAATAGAGTGCATTTTGCAGGTGCAGTTGCACTCTATAAGTAAATGAGGTACAGCTTCACTTTGCAAAGGATGCCTAATCAAATTCAAGAAAAAAAAAAACACTTTTACTTGCACATGGTTTGGTATTGTAATTTAGCAAAGCTTTCCCTCATTTATGAATCTCTGGAGCAACTGCACTTGCAAAATGCAACTGTACATGCAAAGTAAATCAACCCCATTGTGTAAGTGGGAACTTTTGGAGATCTGTAAGACAAAGGCAATAGTAGTATGTGCAGGGAATGGGGGTATTAGTCAAGCCGAATGCAGCGTACCAAAATAGCAGAACTCAGTGGTGTAAATTGGAAGAAAAAAAAATGTCAAATGTCAAAGCATTGGTGGTGTCATTTAACCACTTAAGCCCCGGAGGATTTGGCTGCTAAAGGACCAGGGGTTTTTTTGCGATTTTTTACTGCGTGACTTTAACGGACAATTGCGCGGTCGTGCGACGCTGTACCTAAACGAATTTGACGTCCTTTTTTTCCCACAAACAAAGCTTTCTTTTGGTGGTATTTGATCACCTGTGCGATTTTTTGATCACGCGCTATAAACAAAAAAAGAGCGTAAATTTTGCAAAAATAACAATATTTTTCACATTTTTTTATATGAAATTCCCCAAAAAAAAAAGTAAAAATCAAAATTTTTTAACATTTTTCGGCCAATTTGTTTTATGCTACCTATGTTTGGTAAAAAAAATCGCAAAAAGCGTATTTTGATTGGTTTGCGCAAAAGTTATCGCGTTTACTAACAAAGGGAAAGATTTTTGTCATTTTTCGTGTTTTTTTTTTAACGCGTAATGGCGGCGATCTGCGATTTTTTTTTTCGGTACTGCGACATTGTGGCGGACAGATCGGACCCTTGACTGACATTTTTGACACTTTTGGGGGTATCAGTGACATTACTGCAGTAATCAGTGCTATACATATGCACTGTTACTGCAAAAATGACACTGGCAGGGAAGGGGTTAACTTTATTGGACAGGGAGGGGTTAAGTGTGTCCTAGGGGCGTGATTCTAACTGTGTAGGGACATTCCTATTGGTGTAAAAGCAAAGATCAACCGTTCTACATAGTAGAACGGACAGATCTTCACTTTTACACAGGGAGAACTGACAGGCAGCTTGTTTACACAAGCTGCTCTGTCTTTCTCCCTTCACAGGAGCGATCGCAGTGTGACTGGCGGACATCGAGTCCGCCGGTCACACGCACTGACTTGTCTGTGAACGAGCCGCGGCGGGAGCGCGCCTCGGCGGGCGCGCGCCCGCCCGCGATAGGCTCGCAAGTCAGTGACAGGCGAGTGACGTACCGATACGTCACTCTGCCTGGCCGGGGCTGACCGCCGCAGTATATAGTCGTGCGGCGGTCGGCAACCGGTTAAGAAAAAAATGGCTCAGTCTTGATTATGTAAGTGGGAAAAAGCAAATGCTGCAGAGTTGTTGGTTTCTTTGATAAACACTGAACAAAATTATAAACACAACACTTTTGTTTCTGGCCCCCCCCCCCCCCCCATCACCATTTTTTAGATGCAAGACTTTTTCTATGTACACAAAAGGCCTAAACCTCTCAAATATTCACAAATCTGTCTAAATCTGTGTTAGTGAGGACTTCTCCTTTGCTGAGATAATCCATCCACCTCACAAGTGGGGCATGTCAAGATGCTCATTAGACAGCATGATTATTGCACAGGTGTGCCTTAGGCTGGTCACAATAAAAGGCCACTCTAAAATGTGCAGTTTTATCACACAGCACAGCGCCACAGATGCCGCAAGTTTTGAGGGAGAGTGCAATTGGCATGCTGACTGCAGGAATGTCCACCAGAGCTGTTGCCCGTGAATTGAATGTTCATTTCTCTACCATAAGCCATCTCCAAAGGCGTTTCAGAGAATTTGGCAGTACATCCAATTGGCCTCTCAACCGCAGACCATGTGTAGCCACACCAGCCCAGAACCTCCACATTCAGCATCTTCACCTCTAAGATCGTCTGAGACCAGCCACCCAGACACCTGCTGCAACAATCGGTTTGCATAACCAAAGGATTTCTGCACAAACTGTCAAACTGTCTCAGGGAAGCTCATCTGCATGCTCGTCGTCCTCATCGAGGTCTCGACCTGACTGCAATTCGTCGTCGTATTCGAGTGGGCAAATGCTCACATTCAATGGTGTCTGCCACTTTGGAGAGGTGTTCTCTTCACACATGAATTCCGGTTTTCTCTGTACAGGGCAAATGACAGACTGCGTCTATGGCGTTGTGCGGGTGAGCAGTTTGCTGATGTCAAAGTTGTAGATCGAGTCACCCATGGTGGCGTTGGGATTATGGTATGGGCAGGCATATGGTATGGACAACGAACACAAGTGCATTTTATTGATGGCATTTTGAATGCACAGAGATACCGTGACTAGATCCTGAGGCCCATTGTTGTGCCATTTATCCACGACCATCACCTCATGTTGCAGCATGATAATGCACGACCCCATGTTGCAAGGATCTGTACACAATTCATGGAAGCTGAAAACATCCCAGTTTTTGCATGGCCAGCATACTCACTAGACATGTCACCCATTGAGCATGTTTGGAATGCTCTGGATTGGCGTATACGACAGTGTGTTCCAGGTCCTGCCAATATCCAGCAACTTCAGACAGCCATTGAAGAGGAGTGGACCAACATTCCACAGGCCACAATCAAAAACCTGATCAACTTTATGCGAAGGAGACGTGTTGCACTGCATGAGGCAAATGGTGATCACACCAGATATTGACTGGTTTTCGGACCCCCCCCCCCCCCAATACAGTAAAACTGCACATTTTAGAGTGGCCTTTATTGTGGCCAGCCTAAGGCACACCTGTGCAATGATCATGCTGTCTAATCAGCATCTTGATATGCCACACCTGTGAGGTGGATGGATTATCTCAGCAAAGGAGAAGTGCTCAGTAACAGGTTTAGACAGATTTGTTAACAATATTTGAGAGAAATAGGCATTTTGTGTACATAGAAAGAGTCTTAGATTTGAGTTCAGCTCATGAAAAATTGGGGGCAAAAACAAAAGTGTTGCTTTTATAATTTTGTTATATTTTGTATACTTCTGGTTTGATATGATTACTGGACAAGGAGTTATCTGTGGTTTTGGAAGAAAAAAAAAACTCCCCCGCCCCACTTTCTGCTGTATCATCCTTATTATAAATATCTTCTGCTCTTTTTCTCAATACTTAGCAATAAAGTTTATGGAGAAATCTCAAACAATCTCAAACAATCAGCAAAATTCAAAGTATGTTTTCATAGTGCCTCTGTTCAGCAGCTTACCACCTTGTGAATGAACTCTTGTGCCATCTTTCCCTGCTGGCAAGCCAGTCAAAGCACCTCCACATCTGCACAGATACTGGCAGGGCTATCCAAGGGCCACATTTTCTACCCCAAACATGGGACTCTGGTCACTTGACGAGTGTTCCATTTTGCGGTCTCCTCTTCACTGCCAGGAGGGTGACTTGTTCCCTTAACCACCACCTTCTGAACCAACCAGGTTTACACTTGTTACTTATAATTAGCATTATATCCCCCTCTCTCCAATGTAGTAGTATACTATGATACAGCACCCATCGAGCCACCTGTGGCCTAACTGTGTACTGATATTCTTTACATGCTATGTCTCCTCCAGCCAAAAGATAGGTCCATCACCTTTACTTTAAGTTAAGTCAGTACAGCTTCAAAATCATGGCATCACAGAGAAGAATTGTTGCCACGAGGTAAAGTGTTATTGAGAACAGAAAACCTATCCTAAGGTAAGCCCACATAGATGAACCAAGAAACAAAATATGGTTGGTAGTATCCTGCAAAGCGCCTCCATCCCTATTGTACATTAAATTGCAGAGTTTTGCCCATTGGGACCTTAGATGAAGCGCCACACAACCAGTATTAAAAACATAGTACAAGTTTATTGAAAATATGCCAGCAATGAAACCGGAAAAAGGTGTCATAATGCCAAACAGTTGGCCGAAGTATACAAATCCATTACATTGGTATATACAGTAATCAAATAGTAAATATCAAATGTGTCATGGCATCAGTGGTGATCTGACGCGTTTCATGAAAACAGTCCTCCCTCTTCAGGGGTTGATGCATAGACATAATCTATAAAGTAAAGTGATTCAAAAAAATATAACCTCGTAATGAACATGGAAATATATCCGGTAGATTGGAATGTGGGAATCAGACTAAGGGATCCATATTTACAAAAATGCAGAAAGCTGCTTGCCAAAATCACACCGGCAGCCACCGGAGACGTCTGACCCGGAAGCTGTGGGTAAAGGTTTCAAAATTGGCCAGCAGCACAAAACAGGACAAATGGAAAAATGGGCAACAGAACTGTCCAACATAAACTGTCAGGATGGTGGCTAAAAAGAAAGGAGTGTAAATGGGTGGTGATGTGCAGAATTAAAAATAAATAATATGAAAAATGTTGGAAAGGTAAAACATCTGTACATTTTTTTTAAAATAATTATTTAATAATCAAAAGCACACACATTGTTTAAATGGGAGTGGTGAAAGTGACCTGCACAGCTTAATTTTTAAAGAATCCACATGTGAAACTAAAGCCCCATACACACACGCAGATCGTCGTCATACAAATGTTCGTCTTTTCTCCCCGGGATGTCGGTGTCTGTTGAAAAGTGCAAAGACAGCACAAGGACAGCACAAGAATTTTGTCCGCAGACTTCAGCTGACTGCAGAAGTGATGTCATGTAATGGTTAACTTTCCCTGTGTTTTTTATTTTCTGAGCATGCCCAGTCTTGCAAATCTGCTGTCTGTCGGCTGATTTCTGTACTGACAGGCAAACAATTGTCCGTTCTGGTGTCCGCAGACAAAAATTTTCATGTTTGCAAGAAAGACTCTTGTCCGCGGATTGTGTGCAGACAGCTGTCGGAGGCACCATACTAACACGCATACAATCGGCAGATCTTTCGTCCGCCGACGTTTGTATGACGACGATCTGCGTGTGTGTATGGGGCTTTAGTGTATTGGTTATCAAGTATAAATGCAATTTGGTGAGGCAGTGACACCAGTGCATGGGATTACCCCAGTAGTGCAAGGTCAAATCAGGTCAAAAAAGTAAATTTGTGACAAATAGAGGGAGAGATGTTGTACCTACCAGTATCAAAATAGTGCTGACCAAAAGTGTGTGTCCATCCACCTGTGAGGCATTGCATAGACTGGTGTCTGGGCCCTCCTATTTATAGCCCTGCAGACGCATCACAGGATACCTCCTAATAGTGATGGACAAACATCGGTCGAAACTTTCTCAAATGTGCGCGAACCGCATTCACTTCAATGGCAGGCAAACATTAAAAACCTCCAGGACATATTTGCAGCCACAAAATACTTACTAGCTGTGCACACATAGTCCCACAACATGGACACTGATGTACCAGAAGTATTGCTATTGGAAAAGTTGCCATTAAAAAAAAATTTCAGCCAGAACTGACAGCAGCCGGTAAATACATGTCAAATACATATTGGGTCCATTCACACGTCTGTAAAATGGGTCCGCATCCGTTACACAATTTAGCGGTGCGTTTACAGACCCATTGATTTTCAATGCCAGTCTGAAAAATTAGGCATTCACAGGATAAAGAAGTAAGTGTCAGCCAGTAGAGGCCCCAAAAATTAGCCAACAGGCATTCACCTGACAGCAAACAACTTTGTATTCTGTGGCTGGAGGTACATTAGGCATTCAAAGGATACAGAAGTAAGTGTCGGCCAGTACAGGCCCCAAAAATTAGCCCACAGGCATTCACCTGACAGCAAAGAACTTGGTTTTCTGTGGCTGGAGGTACATTAGGCCAGTGTTTCTCAACTTCAGTCCTCGGGGCACACTAACAGGCCAGATTTTAAGTATTACCTTGAGGAGATGCAGACTAGAATACTGCAATCACTGAGCAGCAAATTATATCACCTGTGATGTATTTCAGTTTTCTTGCAAACCTGGCCTGTTAGTGTGCCCTGAGGACCGGAGTTTAGAAACACTGCATTAGGCATTCAAGGATACAGAAGTAAGTGTCGGCCAGTATAGGCCCCAAACATTAGCCCACAGGCGTTCACCTGACAGCAAATAACTTTGTATTCTGTGGCTGGAGGTACATTAGGCATTCACAGGATACAGAAGTAAGTGTCGGCCAGTACAGGCCCCAAAAATTAGCCCACAGGCATTGTATTCTGTGGCTGGAGGTTGCTGTGTGGAGCAGGGACAGACTGTATAGTGACACAAGTCGCTAGCTAATAGGTCCACAAAAGTCTTTTGTCAGTGTTAAGGGACCACATACAAGACTTTAGTAATGAAAATGGTATTATTAGTAGTAATCAGCATGGATTCATGAAAAATCGTTCTTGCCAAACCAATCTATTAACCTTCTATGATGAAGTGAGCTGCCACCTAGATAAAGGAAAGCCTGTGGATGTGGTGTATCTGGACTTTGCAAAGGCCTTTGACACCGTTCCCCACAAACGCTTACTGTTCAAACTAAAGAAATTAGGTATGGACCATAAGGTGAGTACTTGGATAGAGAACTGGCTCCAGGGGAGAGTTCAAAGGGTGGTGATTAATGGGGAGTACTCGGATTGGGCGGGTGTGGAATGTGGGGTCCCCCAGGGTTCTGTCCTGGGACCAATCCTGTTTAATTTATTCATAAATGATCTAGAGGAGGGGATATTGAGTACAATCTCAGTATTTGCGGATGATACTAAACTAAGCATGCCAATATCGTCTATGCAGGATGTGGAAACCTTACAAGCAGACCTGAACAAAATAAGGGGGTGGGCAACTACATGGCAGATGAGGTTTAATGTTGAAAAATGTAAAGTAATGCACTTGGGTGCCAGAAACCAGAAAGCAAGCTACTCACTATGGGGGGGGAACCTCTGGGTGAGTCTAGGATGGAAAAGGACCTGGGGGTACTGGTAGACAACAGGCTTGGCAGGGGCATGCAATGCCAAGCCGCTGCAAGCAAAGCCAACAGAATACTGGGATGCATAAAAAAGGGGATTCACTCCAGAAATAAAGAGATTATTCTCCCTCTCTACAAGACTCTGGTCCGGCCACATATGGAGTATGCTATCCAGTTCTGGGCCCCGGTCCTCAGGAAGGATGTGCTGGAACTGGAGAGAGTCCAGAGAAGGGCAACAAAAATAATTAGGGGAATGGAGGACATGAGCTATGAGGAAAGACTACAAGCACTGAACTTATTCTCTCTGGAGAAGAGACAATTGAGGGGGGGGGATATGATATCAATGTACAAATACTGTACTGGCGACCCTAGCATAAGGAACAAACTATTCAGAGAAGGGGAATACAATAAGACACGTGGCCACTCACTAAAACTAGAGGAAAGGTGGTTTAACCTTAAAATACGTAGGGGGTTCTTCACTGTTAGAGCAGTAAGGATGTGGAATTCTCTTCCACAATCAGCAGGGAGCACCGATAGTTTCAAAAAACTATTAGATGGGCACCTTAAAAACCACAACATACAGGGGTATACAATGTACGGTTAACAGCAAACACACACGCACATCATAGGTTGAACTGGATGGACTGATGTCTTTTTACAACCTCACAAACTACAGTATGTAACTATGTAACTATGTGTAGGGAGAGGTTGCTGTGTGGAGCTGGGACAGACTGTAGCAATTAGGCATTCAACGGACATAAAAGGCTTTTATGCCGCTGTATTTACCTAAGATAGGGACCATGAATTGTTATGGGTGGGGGCGGATATTTGTGGCCTGTCATGAGGAATTTGAATCAAATATGGTCTACTGGTCACATGTGTTGAATTCCTCCGAGATCCACGCCTCATTCATTTTTAGAAATGTGAGGTAGTCAACACTGTCGTGAGCTAGGCGAGTGAGCTTATTGGTCACGATCCCCCCTGCTGCGCTGAACAACCTTTCGGACAGGACACGAGGCAAGCCCACAGTTCCATTGCAAATTGTGCAAAGCTCTGGCCAGAGGTCAAGCCTGCCCACCCAGTAGTCCAGGGGTTCATCACTTCTCACAGCGTCCACATCATTTGTTAACCCGATGTAGTCGGACACCTGTCAGTCTATGCGTTCCCTGATGCTGGAGCCTTTGCAGTCAACGCATAAGTCGCAGTAAGCCCAACACTCACCTAGGGACGATCCGCTGGATGGATGGAAAATAGGGTTTCCATCTGTCCAGATTTGACGGATCGGATCGGATGTCAGCGGACATGTCTCCGCTGACATCCGATACCCCGTAGACATGCATGGGGGGACCGATTAGATCCGCCAAAAAAACGAACAGGCGGATCTGAACGGTCCGCCTGTGTGAAAGGGGCCTAAGAAGGCACCTGGACTCCCATAACCGAGCCCAGTGGGAGCAACGCCGTCAGAACCCACAAAGCAACACTCTTGGCTCTCACCGTCCAGCCTCTTCTCCTTCTCCTCTCTCCTCACAATTGTCCTCCACTCCACATTCCATCATGCCGTCCTCAAGTTTTTCTAGAAAAAGGCAGGCAGATCGCATATCGCACTAAGTGCCGGTTCACACTGATGCAATCACAGAGATCGCATGTAATTTGGAGCGCACTACTCCTAAAATGACATGCTATGTCTGTGCAGTGAACACGCACAGGTCCCTTTTTTTGGTCCGCAGCAGAATCGTAATCGCATGGTGATTCACATCATGAGATCCGATTCTGAGCTGGGGATGTCGTTAACTTGGAATTGACACCTCCAGCATATCATATATGACAATGTGAACTGCCTGTGCTGCGGATGCGATGCGGGAACACGCAGATATATTTGCGGTGTTCCGGCATCGCATCAGTGTGAACCGGCACTGACAGTCTGTCCCTGCTCCCCACAGCAAACCTCTCCCTACACTGACAAAAGACAGAATACACACAATACACCTATACCAGTCCTTAAAAGGACTTTTGTGGACCTATTACCGAGCAATTTGTGTCATGGACAATCTGTCCCTGCTCCACACAACAAACCTTTCCCTACGCTGACAAAAGGCAGAATGTAAAATGGCAGCCAGGTCAGGTCTATTTATAAGGTAAGGGGTATGTCCATGTGCTGAAATGTCTCAATTGGCTGTCCTGTACCACCTGATGGATGTGTCATGGGTCAAAGTTCTTCACAATGTAAAAGAATATGGCGGCCGCGAACATCCCCATATGTTCGCATGATCGACGGACAGCGAACGAGCAAAGTTCGCCACGAACCAAGCACCGGGCAAACCACAAAGCCATCTCTACCTCCCAATACTGGGTGGATGCCCAGGGGGAGGGCAGGGCAGAGATAAACCCCACCATCCCTGGTCACCATGAGGGAATGGACAATGCAGGTGTACAAGACCCTCCACAGCCTCACCTAATGTGATACGGCCCCATGACATGTCGGCTAGGCTGCTGCCATGCGCCAGACACTGTACCCGAAGTCGATGCATCTCACTGGTGCCGCCTAACCAGGTGGAGACGAGCGGGGACAGTGGATGAAGGTTTGGCATTGCAGCTCCCGGGAAAGAAATAAACAGCACAGCAACCAGGGGAGCCAGACATGCAGCACACCTGCAAGCGAGCAATTCAACGTGGTACCAAGCAGACATGAATACAATAATGTCCTTATGAAAGGACTAAAATGTCGGGTACAGCCAACCAAAAGTGAGCAGCAGGTGTCTTCCACCTAATAATCACTAACAAACAAAATATAGTAATAGAATAGTATGGTGAGGCAACTTTGTGAGGCAGTGACACCAGTGCATGGGATTACCCCAGTAGTCCAAGGTCAAATCAGGTCAAAAAAGTAAATATGTGTGAAAAATGGAGGGAGAGATATTGTACCTACCAGTATCAAAATAGTGCTGACCAAAAATAACGCCCTCCTATTTATATCCCTGCAGACCCATCACAGGATACTTAATATATATAATATACAGTACTTAACATAAATTTTTAATTTTCCCCATTGCATCCAAAACAATTTTTAATTAAGAAATTTATAAATTATTTTTGTGTGCTAATTTGGGTACTTGATTTCTTTTAACAGTAAACCTGAAGTACCAAAAAGGGAGAATTTAAAAATCAAGAATACAGAAGATAAAGAGCTAAAGGAAATGAGGAAGAAATTTAAGGTATTAAAATGACAAACCTTGTTTAATACACTAACCATACAGTATTATTTTTATGATGTCATTTTTAAAGTTTTCACATTTCAGCCTTTTTTCTTTCCAATGACCTTTGTTCATTCTCTAAATGGTTAAGCTAATCTATACCGGTTTTAGCACTAAGTAATACCATAAAAAAGGGGCATCTAGGTTGTTCACTTCTACTACTTTTGTCACTTTAGTTAAAAAGGCAGACGAGTGATTCCAGTGACACTTATTTCATGGTTTTAACTTAGTTGTTTAACATATAGCAAATGTCTCCATAAACAGAGATACTTCTGACCATCTTCTGGCACCTATCCCAGCAGAGTGCTTTACAAGCGAAGTTTATTGTTTTTTTTGGGTTTTTTTTCGTATTAGTAAAGGGGTAGAGGAAAGGGAGCAGTGCTAGCGGAAAGTGCCACTTGCCATCTAATAGGCTGGAGAAAGGTGGGTGGTGGGTTGTTTGCATCAACTGGAGAATGTTTTGGAAGATTGCTAATCCTGTGAACAGTTAGCTGGTGGTGATAAGTGGTCATTCAAGACCTAGAAACATTTTTCAGCCTATACTATAAACAGAATGAGTTATGAAAATATTTTACTCATCAACCACTTGATGCCCGCTCACATTTCATTTACTGTGAGCAGGCGGCACAGTCAGGCACTGAGACTTACTAGTACTACTTCATGGTTTTCGAGCACGTATGCTGACCTGTGCTGTGATTGGCTACATCACAAGTTTGTCAACAGGTTTCAGCCAATGATTTTGGCCATGAACCTGCTGATCGATTTTAGCCAATCACAGTACACCCTTGTGGCTTGTTAGTAAACAGAAGACACAGTATCTGACTAGTTCTTCCTCCCTGAGCTCTTTTTGTTCAGGGAGATAAGAGACAGATCCTGTGTGAGTAAAATCAGCACATTTACACTTGTATACACTTGTTAGGCACATTTAACCCCTGATTGCCCTGTCACCAATGTTATTATTACAGTGTGCAGTAGGGATGCACCGAAATGAAAATTCTGGGCTGAAACCGAAACCGAAAATGCAGGATGCCCTTGGCCAAAAACCGAAAATGACTTTTTCCCCCCAAAAAATGTAAAATAGAACAGGGGCATACACCAAAAACAGGTAGCGACGTACACCTGTCGCTGCCACCCTGTCACAGTATATGTACTGTGACGGGTTGGCAAGAAGTTAATTTAATTACCAATGGAATTTGTATTATGCAGCATGAGGGGGTTAATGTATTGCCACTGCTGGTCACTCATCTATTAGTGACCGACCAGTGGCAGTTAATTAACCCCTTTGTGCTGCATTAGTGCAACCAGTATCAGTGCTAATTAACACTGGTTGCACTGATACTGGTTGCACTAATGCAGCACAAAGGGGTTAATTAACTGCCACTGGTCGGTCACTAATGCATCAGTGACCAGCAGTGGCAATATATTAACCCCCTCATGCTGCATAATACTAATACCATTAGTAAGCTGCCTCAGCTAACCCCCCCCCCCCACTGCCTCAGCGTCCCCCTCGGCAGTACACCCTCCCCCCCTCTGGCTCAGCGTCCCTCCCCATCCCAACGATTCAATCTCCATACTGTAGCGTCACTCTGCTGAGTGCTCCTCCGGTGTCCTTCATTCAAAAGAAGCGCCTCTGGCCGGCGGCCTGCCTCCCAGTGATGTCACTACTACGATCTGTGTATGAATGAAGTGACACACCGGGCGGGAGGGCGGGCGAGCGGGCGAGCGGCCACTAATAGATATAACTATGTGAGCCTTCACTTCCTTGTCAGCGGGACTGTGTGTGAATGAACTGACCTGACACCGGGCGGGGGGGCGGGGGGAGCGGCCGCTAATAACTATAACTATGTGAGCCTTCACTTCCCTGTCAGCGGAGATACATGCCTGACAGGGAAGTGAAGGCTCACATAGTTACAGTTATTAGCGGCCGCTCCCCCCGCCCCCCCACCCAGTGTCAGGTCAGTTCATTCACACACAGTCCCGCTGACAGGGAAGTGAAGCTCACATAGTTATATCTATTAGCGGCCGCTCGCCTGCCCTCCCGCCTGGTATGTCACTTCATTCATACACACATCGTAGTAGTAGGGACGTCATTGAGAGGCGGGCTGCCGGCCAGAGGCAGGACTTTTAAAACCTGCGCTGCGCCCTCCTCCTTCCTCACGGCGGCCATATTAATTTCGGCATTGTTAACCCATTATCGGCCGAAACGGGATATGCTCATTTTCAGCCGATAATTTTAGTGGCCGAAATTTCGGTGCATCCCTAGTGTGCAGTATTTATCACTGATTACTGTATTACTGTCACTAGCGATGAAAGATAGAATCAGAGTCAGTTAGCGTCCCTCCCAGCCAGTGTCAGTAAGTGGCAAATTGGCCTCCACTTTTTTTAGCAGTCACACTATAAATCGCTGATCACTGTGATTACTAGTATAGTGTCTGTACAGAGCAGTATCTCTGTAAATGGTTGATATAGAAATTATCAAAAATAACAGTATTGGACGTGTGTTAAGATGTCTTAAACTCTTTGTAAATTTGTAAATTGAATGGTTGATATTGAGGTACAAGAATGACAATATTAGAAGTGTGTTAAGATGTCTTGAATGCTTTGTCATTCTTTTAATTAAATGCTGAAGATGATGTGTCATGCAAAATGAGTGCAGGAGAAGAACATTAAATAAAAAACAATATATATATATAAAATATATATATACACCAAAAAATATGCAAGTATTAACCACCCTTATTTGTAGATGCTTACAGAGTGTCTTTGACGTAACTTAATTTACCTCTGTGAGTGCTCTTTTTATCTGGTATCTCCTTTTTTAGATTTCATTAATAAACAAAATCTGTCAAGAAAGAAACAAGGAGGCTGCCACTGTTAAGCTTCCCCAAATATGCTTTAAATGCTGGCTTCTGTGATTTTCATACTTGTTCTCAGCCAGGAGTTCTGTATAACAGCCAGAAAACTAGCATTTTCCAAACAATAAATTGTTATTGCTGTTGCTTCTACATCCAAAAATGAATATCTTTACCGTAAAAGGTTAGAGGGGACTAGAGGCAACATATTTATGTTTTATGATTAAACTTATCCTCCCTCTGTGTTTGCTGGCACTATAGAGATATTTATCCTCAAAGTACAAAGCTGATGCATTAAATTCATTCAAGTAATTCTCTCAGCATTTCAACTCATCCAGCTCCTCCCTCCCAGCAGGAATTCAGCAACCTCCCAGTTTTGTAATCCTATAATTAAGCACAGAGATTATCTAGGAGCAGAACAAGTTTAGCTGCCTAAAAGAACTACTTGAACAACTTGTTCAGTGCTTCTGCAGTGCTTCCAGTCTTTTGCAGTCTTTTTATAAAGACTTGTTTTAAAGCTCACTCACTGTTTGTTAAAATTATTTATTTACTTAAAGGTCTATACCATGGCCACAAGCTCACTATAAAGCCATAATAGCTTACCCATGCTCAATCAAATGCTACGATCCATAACATTTCACACTTACAGGTTACTTGGACTTTTAAATGTAGATACATTTTAATACACAGCAACTGAGCTTTAATACAAGCTTTCACTGACCTCTTTAGCTGCAAACAGTGTGGAACAATTCATCCTCAAATTCACAGCAGAGGAACTGACATTTTCCAAGATATCATGCTAAAAATACTGGCATTTTTCAACATGTAGGGAGCTGCAGGTGACAAGTACAACTGGGCATGGAAGTGATCAGCTGTGAAAGCAGGGCCAGCTGCAACAGAGTCACCCACAAATTCCACTAGGGGGTCCACTTTTGAACAGGGCTGTTGAAGGCCTGGACACACACAGTTCACAGCCCACCCAGAACTTAATTTCTGCAGCTGGTGTGCATGTATAGCAGGTTATAAATAGGGATGATCGAACGGTTCGGGTCCACCATCGGTTCGGCCCGAACATTGGGTGTTCGAGGTTCGGCCGAATTTAGAACTTTTTGCGCAAAAAGTTCAGAATTCGGCAACCAGAACCGACCAAAATGCAATGCTTCAGGAAATGGGCTTTAAAAGCCCGTGATTGGACCAGAACCATTAGCAAAAGCCAATTGAGGGGGCAGGAGAATGCTAGGAATGTGATTGGAGTGACTAGGGGGTCCCTAGACCAATCATTAGTGAATACGCCCCCCAGTATATAAGGTCGCCCCCGCCAAATTCCTAGCATTCTTGTACGGGACATGGAAGAGAGTGGAATGCTGTTCTGTTCTAATGTGTTACAAAGTGTCATTTAGCTATTTTTAGTGTGAGGAAAGGGATATCTAGTGTAGTTAGAGTGCTCCTTTACACTTAAGTTAGCTTCAAAAATTTAGTTTCTGTAGGGAAAATGTTAAGTGTAAAGGGACCGTAGTGTAGTGGAGGGTTAACTGACAGTGACTGCTATGGAAGGGTGACAAAACCCTTCCATAGCAGGGTGACCGCTATAGAGAAATGATCATTTCTCTGAGTTGCTTCGGGACAGAAATATGGCTTCTCACCAGCCAAGCATTTTTCATGCTGCAGGGGCTGCCACTGCCAGTGCTTTTTTGAGGACATGTTTGATGTCAGACATGACATCTGAACATGTGTATAGGGGGTATATATACACATATATGTCTGTATATATACCCCTAGACATATATAGGTGTGATAGTAGCAGAAATATATGCTTGCGCTAATGAAATCATTTACAGTAATATATTTCTGCTACTATCACACCTATATATGGCTAGGTGTCTATATACATATAATTATGTGTGTATATATACCACTATACACAAGTTCAGATGTTTTGCCTGCCTCAAAAGAACCCCAAAAAATGCCCAAAAAAAGGCTAGCGTCAAAAAAAAATGCCCAGGTGTGTTTTTGCTGGCATTTTTTGGGGGTTTTTGGAGGCAGGCAAAACATCAGAACTTGTGTATAGTGGTGTATATACACACATACATATATTTATATACACACCTAGACATATATAGGTGTGATAGTAGCAGAAATATATGCTTGCGCTAATGAAATCATTTACTGTAATATATTTCTGCTACTATCACACCTATATATGGCTAGGTGTCTATATACATATAATTATGTGTGTATATATACCACTATACACAAGTTCAGATGTTTTGCCTGCCTCAAAAGAACCCCAAAAAATGCCAAAAAAAAACGCTAGCGTCAAAAAAAAAATGCCCAGGTGTGTTTTTGCTGGCATTTTTTGGGGGTTTTTGGAGGCAGGCAAAACATCAGAACTTGTGTATAGTGGTGTATATACACACATACATATATTTATATACACACCTAGACATATATAGGTGTGATAGTAGCAGAAATATATGCTTGCGCTAATGAAATCATTTACAGTAATATATTTCTGCTACTATCACACCTATATATGGCTAGGTGTCTATATACATATAATTATGTGTGTATATATACCACTATACACAAGTTCAGATGTTTTGCCTGCCTCAAAAGAACCCCAAAAAATGCCAAAAAAAACGCTAGCGTCAAAAAAAAATGCCCAGGTGTGTTTTTGCTGGCATTTTTTGGGAGTTTTTGGAGGCAGGCAAAACATCAGAACTTGTGCACAGTACCACTATACACAAGTTCAGATGTTTTTCCTGACTGCAAAGAACCCAAAAAATGTCTGCTTTGAAACCGGCAAGGTGTGAAAACCGAGAAGAGAAGCTAACCCCCTGAGCTGAAAGTGTTCTAATACAAACAATCCTTTTTTTTATGGTTCTGGACATGCTACAGAGCTGAAACTTCACACCTTGCCGGTTTCCACACCTTGCCGGTTTCAAAGCAGGCATTTTTTGGGGTTCTTTGCAGTCAGGAAAAACATCTGAACTTGTGTATAGTGGTACTGTGCACAAGTTCTGATGTTTTGCCTGCCTCCAAAAACCCCCCAAAAATGCCAGCAAAAACACACCTGGGCATTTTTTTTTTTGACGCTAGCGTTTTTTTGGGCATTTTTTGGGGTTCTTTTGAGGCATGCAAAACATCTGAACTTGTGTATAGTGGTATATATACACACATAATTATATGTATATAGACACCTAGCCATATATAGGTGTGATAGTAGCAGAAATATATTACTGTAAATGATTTCATTAGCGCAAGCATATATTTCTGCTACTATCACACCTATATATGTCTAGGTGTGTATATAAATATATGTATGTGTGTATATACACCACTATACACAAGTTCAGATGTTTTGCCTGCCTCAAAAGAACCCCAAAAAATGCCAAAAAAAACTCTAGCGTAAAAAAAAAATGCCCAGGTGTGTTTTTGCTGGCATTTTTTGGGGGTTTTTGGAGGCATGCAAAACATCAGAACTTGTGCACAGTACCACTATACACAAGTTCAGATGTTTTTCCTGACTGCAAAGAACCCAAAAAAATGCCTGCTTTGAAACCGGCAAGGTGTGAAAACCGAGAAGAGAAGCTAACCCCCTGAGCTGAAAGTGTTCTAATACAAAACAATCTTTTTTTTTATGGTTCTGGACATGCTACAGAGCTGAAACTTCACATGTACACTTTTTAGACCCCCCAGATACGAAATCCAAAAATCTCTTTTTTTTTTTTTTTAATTTTTCAATAATTGGCTTTTTTTATCAAAAATTACAATTTTTAAGAACTTTTTTTGTGTGATTTTGTGTCTGGGGGTCTAAAATGTGTACCTGTGAAGTTTCAGCTCTGTAGCATGTCCAGAACCAGAAAAAAAGATAATATAGGTGTAAAAGGAGGGTCCCACATCCCTGTTCTACTGAAAAATTATCTTTTTTTTTTTCATGGTTCTGGACATGCTACAGAGCTGAAACTTCACATGTACACTTTTTAGACCCCCCAGATACTAAATCCAAAAAATCTCTCTTTTTTTTTTTTTTTTTCAATAATTGGCTTTTTTATCAAAAATGACAATTTTTAAGAACTTTTTTTTGTGTGATTAATAGTTAATGGGGCATGACCCAGAACCCTAGGGCCTTTTTAGTGGCATTTATTGGGTTTTAGGGCTTAAAAATGGTGTTTTTTGATTACCGAAGTTCGGGTCCCATTGATTTCAATGGGGTTCTGAAATCCGGGCCGAACTTTCGGGAAGTTCGGATGTTCTGGCCGAACCGAACTTTTCAAAAGTTCGATCATCCCTAGTTATAAACCCTTCACTTGCCATACTCCTGATATCCTTAGTAATTGGTATCCTTAGTAATTACCCACTGACGGCTGGCAACGATACTTGTGTCGGGCTCAACATCTCCTCCATGGTTACAGAATAGGTCTCCCGCATACCTGAGGGCCATGTGACTTTGGGGCCCAGGTCACATGCTGTGTGCTGCATGGAAGGGGTCAGTGTCTCATCAAAATGAGGGAGACCTAATTTTCCAGCCACCACCAGCCGCAACCCAACCAGTTTGTACTAGATTTGTCTCCTCAATATTCTGTATCCCACAGTGTGTTTCTCCATGACATACACTTGTTCAGCACAGTGATCTAATGATGTACTGTCCCAACTTACACCTTTAGTGATAGTAGGCTTCCATTGCAATCACTCCAATTCAGCCAGAGGTTTGGTACGAGGTTTGGATGCCCATACTGATGTTAGAAAAATAGATTTAAGTCCTTCAGTCCATTTCTCTGACCAGGATCCACTATTTTTATCAGACTACCCCTACTGCTAAGCTCCACCCAGAGTTTAAATAAGATCCCGCCAGGAAGGATGTGAATTCACCTTCCTTCCTGGGAAGAGTTAAGAAAAATTCTCCTGTAAAGAGGCAGTCAATCAACCCCTGCCTACAGCTGTATAAGAGGCTGTACTTTGCTATATGCAGATTCTTTTGTGCATCTGCATGATCTCCAGCATGGGCGTTTATGTTTATATTACCGATGTATGAAAAAGAGTATACCCAAGTATGCCTTTGCATGGTTATTTACCTCTATGGTGGGGTGTACACGCCACATGCGGCTCGCCAGATGCAGAAAAAATAAGTGATATAATGCTAGAGCCTCAAAACATCCATGTGCATGAGAGAGACCCAAACCATTTAAGATCACCTTGCTCCCTTTCCTACCAGTGCCTTGGCAGCATTTCAGTTTTCTAATCTCTAACCTGAATACAGGGCAGTTGCTCTTGGAGGGAAAGCAGAACCACGGTGCCTACTGCTACAGAAGTTAGTCAGCTGCACCTTTTGCTGCTCTCAATCCAACACACACACACCATACAGGACCAAAAGTAATATACCAAGATTATTACCATATTATTACAAAAGTAAAATTCTGATTTATATTTACAGAAGCTGAATCAAAATCAAGCTATACTTTAGTTATTTAGTCGTGCAGAGATAAAATAAGTGAATAAAAATGTTCTCTTCATACTGTATAATTGAATAATTTTATTGAATATTCACACAATTATTGTGTGAGGATTATCAACTCTTTAGTAAATCAGCTTATTTTTTTTCTCTTTTTTTATATAGTTTGAAGGAGAAATAAAGGTTTTGACTCGTATGATGGTAGTCCCAAGTGCTGGAAACAAGAGAGGTGGAGGAAAAGATCTGCCAATCGGTAAAGGAGAAATCTTTGAAGTGATTCAGTTCACCAATCAAGAAAAAATACTGTGCAGAAATAGTAAAGGCAAATGTATGTATTTCAGACACATAATTTTTATATGCCTATTTCTGGTTTTACTTATTTATGTATATTATTCAACCATCATTTAAAGCAGCAGCATATGAAATTGTGTGTGGCCACAGTATGCACATGTGCATGCTCACCATAACGTCACATTCACTGTAGCTTTTTACATTTGCTGTTTTTTTTTTTTAGAGTAAACTTTTTACTGTCACCAACACTGAGACACTAGAGTGTATACTCCATAGCATAACATATCTCTTCGTAAATTCACTGTATGTTGCACACACTTATAGTAAATAGACCATATTAGAAGTTTAGTTTAAGGTACCGCTATTGTGCAAAATATTGCATTACAGTAACCAGTTTTTGGCCATATTGAACATGTTCCAACATTGCTTAATTGTGAATTGGGCCTTGGTTGTTTAGTCAAAGTAACAGTGCCACCTATTGGAACAAACTATAATACTGCAAGGGAAGCTTTACATTAACAGTTAACTTTTTAAAGTGGAATTTCCAGATAAAATTATCTAATCATAAAACTGCTCCCACACCTGGAACCCCTCGCAAACCTCCCCCAATGTTGAAGGCCATGTGGGCTGGTATCAGCAAAGCATAGTGGGGCTGCATGCTCACTACTCCCTTGCTAAAGGGATACTTGCCTGCAAACCAAAGTAAAAAGAAATAAACAAAAATGACATACAGCATGGTTGTACACACTATTAGCACTGTGGATGGCAACAGTAATATGTGAATAAGTGAACGCCTGTTATTTAACAAGATTTGCTCAAATTATTCCCACTAAGATCTGCCGAAGTAGTTGCTGACCTGGCAGGTTTCAATCTAACAAGATTTCCCCAGTGAATACTGCAATATTACTTACAGCTAATCATAGCAGAAAATGTTGGGCGAATCCCTTTACAGCTAAATGAGCAAATTTACATTTTTTTTTTTATTGGGCTAATTTCTCTGGTGACTCTCTATAAATGTACTGTTCTGTCTCTTCTGCAGTAAAAAATTCTTACCTTCCTGTTTGAATATGTCTTTAGAATCTACACTGAGGTGTGCATGCACTTTAGTAGATTGCACAGCTAAATTCTGCACCACCCACATGCCAGTAGGTAGGGAGAGTGTGCATTTAAAGGTGTTCTGGGATGTGTTATCTCATAGAACACTTGTGACAAAGAACAAAAAATGTTGATGCAGAGTAAGCTAATAGTTGTGAGAGGCAGGCCAACAATAGTACAGATTAGGAGGAGACGTAATTGAAGAGGAGTCCTTTAGGCAGAAAATGAACAAGATAACTGCAGCAGCTACAAGGAGTTATAGTGTGGTATGTATTGTATGAAGCTGGTATGTATTTGCAGATATAAAGATAGGTGGGCTAGAAGTCTCTTTGACACTAATAAGTGCAAAGAGCAGCCAGCTGATGCCCAAATACGATTGTAATGTTTAGATGCAGTGATGCACCTTGGAGCATAAACACAAGGGCAAGGACTGCAAGCCATCAGGTTATATATATAGTCAGGTGTGCAACATCATCACTGAGCGACACCTAGGCAGCAGGCAAGTGACGATGCAAACAGAGTTTATAAGAGACAGCAGTCTGCACATGTCCAAGATGGCTGCCAACAGAAATTCAAGGTAAGACCATAACAGTACCGTCCCCTCAACGGCCCCTCCTCTGCGGAGAAAAAAACGGTTTCTGAGGAAAGCGAGCATGGAAAGCACGAAAAGGGTGGGAGCATGAACATCAATGGAGGGAACCCAGGAGCGCTCCTCAGGACCATAAACCTTACAGTGCACCAGGTATTGAACCTGACCTTGGAACAGACAAGAATCCAAGATGCTCTAACCTCATACTCCTCATGATTGCCCACAGGAATGGGATGAGGGCGAGAAAGTGAAGAAGTATAGCGATTGCAAATCAGTGGCTTCAAAAGTGACACGTGAAAGACATTGGAGATACGCAATGCCAGGAGGAAGATCAAAGGCCATAGGCCACTGGGTTCACATTACGGAGGATGCGAAAAGGCCCAACAAAATGGGGTGCCAGTTTAGGAGTGGGCACCCTGAGTTTGAGATTACAGGTCGACAACTACACCCTCTCCTCGACCTGGTACGAAGGAGCAGATAAAAGGCCCTGGTCTGCCTGGAGCTTCTGACGCTGTGCAGAGACCCGTAAAGACTCTTGAATCTTGACCAAAGAGGAACGTAGAGCATGAAGATGATCCTCCACAGCCGGAATGTCCTGTCATTAGAACGACTCAACACAATGGGTTGGAACCCATAACTGGCCATAAATGGAGACCTTCCAAAAGACGAGTTGATGGCAGAGTTCCTGGCAAACTCTGCCCAGGGTAGTATATCAACCCAATTGTCCTGATGGTCAGAGATATATCAGCAAAGGAATAGCTCCAGAGCTTGGTTGGAATGCTCAGCGGCACGTAGGCCTGGACTGCGGATGGTAGGCCAAGAAGGAGAGTCGAAAACCCAACTGGGAGCAAAAGGTGTGCCAGAACCTGGAGACAAACTGTCTCCCACGGTCTGAGACAATCTCCTTAGGTAACCCATGTAAACCTCCCTGACAAACACCAAGGCAAGCTCCTGAGCGGTAGGCAGCCGTTTAAACGGAATACAGTGGCACATTTTGGAGAACCCATCGACAACCATTAAGGAAAAACGTGCAACCTCGAGATGCGGGAAGTTCCACAATAAAATCCATGGCCAGGTGAGACCATTGGGAATGGGATGCAGTAGGCCCAAGGGAAGGTACCGTAGAGATTTGTTCTGGGCAGACTGAACAAGCAGCCACATACTCAGCAACATCTGTGTGGAGAGATGACCACCAGAACTGACGGGAAATAGAACCAGGAAAACTGGTTCTTACCAGGATGACCGGCAGTCTTGGAATTGTAGTACATGCGCAACAGTCTGATGCGCAACCCCTCAGGTTAAAAACATTTGCCAGCAGGTCTCTCTGTGGGAGTATAAGGTTGGGTAGCCAAGATATGTTCCCCAAGAGGGGAGGTTAAGTTGGTGCGGATGGTAGCCAAGATATTATCCGAAGGTATGACCCGTGTCAGCACGGAGTCCTACCTGGACAACTCAGAATACTGGCGAGACAAGGCATGAGCTTTAACATTCTTGGAGCGGGCAAATAGACCGCATAGTTAAAACATGACAAGAGTAAGGCCCGTCTGGCCTGACGGGGTGTGAGCCTCTTGGCCTCTGAGAGATACATCAGATTCTTATGATCGGTGCGAATGAGAACTGGAACCACAGAAGCTTCAAGCGAGTGTCTCCACTCCTTAAGAGGCAGGATAATGGCCAAGAGCTCTGTCTCCAGTCTCGTAATTGCATTCAGCTGGAGACAGCTTCTTGGAGTAGAACCCACAAGGAATGTGTATTTGAAGCCAAGGGTACCCCAAAACAACAGAGCAGTGTGGGGATGATATAACCTGGAAACAGGTTGACTCCCTGTGAACAGCCCCTATTGCCATGTCAACCGGAACAGTCTCGTGGGTAACCTGTGTCGGTTGCAGGGGTCTGCCTTTAGTCGCCTGGACGATTAATGGCAAAACACAGGGCTGCAAGGGTATGGAATTTGCTGCAGCAAAAGGTATTGTCAAAGTAATTGACAGCACCGAAGTCTACTAACGCCTGTGTAACCACGAACCTGCTGCCCAGGAGAGGACAACTGTGATTAGTGGTCTATCTTCCTTCGTTCTGGGGAAACCAGGGATGAGGAAATTCCACCTAAGATCTGCCCCCGACAGGACCTTAGGTACGAGCCTTTCCTGAACAGATAGGACCCTCCCTACTTCCTCCTAATGACTCGGAAAGGCAAGTGAACCCCAGCAACATGGGTTCACAACCATCCCCAGGAGGTGTGGGGGGTGAGGGAGGAATGAATGGGGAAAAAACGTAGGAGCCAATCTGGTAGGAGGCATCCGTAGGCGTGCCTTAAACGATGGTCTCTCCCTGAGCCTGGTATCGATCACAATCAGGAAAGATTTGAGAGCCTCAAGCTCATCAGTGAGATCCTTAGCCACAATCCTTCAATGCATCGGAGAGACCATGAGAGACATCCACCAGAGCCTGATTATTTCAGCCCACCTCTGCTACCAGGGTAGCAAATTCGATGGCATACTCAGCAACGGTTCGTATACCCTGTTGAATGAACAGGAGTAGCTTAGCAGCAGAAGCAAAAGCGAGCAGGCATATTGAATACCCTACGAAAGGAGGCAACAAAAGTCGGGTAATTAAATATCACAGGATTATCTTTTTCTCTCACAAAGGATTCACCCAGGCCAAGGCCTTGTCCGAGAGCAACGAGATTAGGAAGCCCACCCTGGACCTGTCAGTGGGAAATGCCTGAGGAACCAACTCAAAATAAATGCCCACTTGGTTTAGGAAGCCACGACACTGACTCGTTTCACCCCTATAGTGCTGCAGGAGGGGGGCTGAACCAGTCATCCCTCTGGTAACAGCGACTCCAGCTGCAGGACCGGCAACAGGAGCAGCAGCGGGAGGAACCACCGGCCTAGCAGCACCCGGAGCAAGGTGTGCTGTGCATTCAAGCAACGTCTGCAACGCCTGAGCGAATTGACCCAAAAGGTGATCTTGTTGATCGAGCCTGGTAACCAGCATGGGGAGCATAGAAGCACCTGCATCTTCAGGATTCATGGCCTTTGTGTACTGTCAGGGTGCCAGGAAACCAGACCACATGAAGATACAAAAAAAATAAAGCAGTTTATTTGGGCAACAACAATAAATGCACAGCAAGAGTGAGGAGCAAAATTAGGAACAGCTGGGGTCAAGTCCAGAAGCGGGTAGTCATCCAAGCCGGGGTCGAGTCCAGTAGTGGGTAGTCTGCTAATCCCCGATTGTCTGCTGATGTGGGGTCGTCTGCCAATGAGGAATCAAGAGCTAGGAAATTCATCAGCCAAGCCAGATCATGCACGGAGGAACACAGAGAACAGACGACTGCCAGCAATGATGAACCTTGGAGCACAAACACAAGGACTTCAAGCCATCAGGTGATGTGCGGCACCCAGGCAGCAGGAAAGTGATGATGCAAACAGAGTTTATAAGAGACAGCAGTATGCACATATCCAAGATGGCTACCAACAGGAAGGCAAGGTAAGACCTTGACATACTGACACATTTCCTCAGGGCAAGGAGTGTTATGTTGGGGATTCTTGCTTATAAATCCAGTAATAAGTTAAGGACGCTATGTCATCAGAGTGTTTTTTTTTTTTTTTACTGAGGGGACATAAGTCATTAATGTTGTTGTTCTATTTTGTTTTAGATGGCTATGTAAAGAGAAGATATGTTTTACAACTGTAAGTATTGCGTTTTTAAAACTTTCATGAATTCATTTACATCATTATTATGTACCTTTAAATCCTTATGAGTTCAGAAACACTGCATTGTGTGTGTGGTTGCTGGAGTCTACAGCAGAAGCCTGTTTCTCTATCATAAGCAAGTCAAACATCCAGGTAATAAATGCAAGATGAAACTAGCTACTATTGAGATTAAGGAAGTAATCGCCACATCAAAAGTATGATATGAATAAATAAACTTGAAAAATCCAATAGTGGAAGCTTTCCAAATGCAAAGATTGCAATGGTAAGCAATAAAAGAAATCTGTAGCAATGGTGAAAGAAACGCAGGTACCAAAAGTTGTCTGAATATACCTATTTTACCTTCATGAGTGCACAGAGAGCGCCTGAACCCAGGTATTGAATCTGCTAATTGTAGCTCAGGTTCTGAAGTTGAAGGTCTGCAACACCATACTCCTGTATTCAGTGCAATTCGCTCTAGTTCTAGTGCTATTCGCTTTAGTGTATTGCAGAGCATCGATGGCAGAGCTATGACTTCAGAGAAAAAAGCATAATGCACTTCCCAGTTTTAGGAGCCAACTTTTAGTCTCGGTTTTAGTTTACAATCTGCAGGGCCGGCCTTAGGTGATCAGGCGCCCTGTGCGAGCTAATCCCGTGGCGCCCCCCCCCCCCCCGCGCGAATTTTCTTGCACCTTTTTTGCACTTTATTTGACTTTTCTTTTTTATGATCACTAATAACTTAGCCCCCCTTACATCAGAGACCCCCCACACAAAGCCCCCCTTAAATCAGAGACCCCACACACAGAGCCCCCTTACATCAGAGACCCCACACACAGAGCCCCCCTCACATCAGAGACCCCCAACACAAAGCCCCCCTCACATCAGAGACCCCCGACACAAAGCCCCCCTCACATCATAGACCCCCGACCCAAAGCCCCCCTCACATCAGAGACCCCCCACACAGAGCCCCCTTCACATCAGAGACCCCCGACACAAAGCCCCCCTCACATCAGAGACCCCCGACACAAAGCCCCCCTCACATCAGAGACCCCCCACACAGAGCCCCCCTCACATCAGAGACCCCCCACACAGAGCCCCCCTTACATCAGAGACCCCCGACCCAAAGCCCCCCTCACATCAGAGACCCCCCACACAGAGCCCCCCTCACATCAGAGACCCCCGACACAAAGCCCCCCTCACATCAGAGACCCCCGACACAAAGCCCCCCTCACATCAGAGACCCCACACACAGCCCCCCTCACATCAGAGACCCCCAACCCAAAGCCCCCCTCACATCAGAGACCCCCCACACAGAGCCCCCCTCACATCAGAGACCCCCGACACAAAGCCCCCCTCACATCAGAGACCCCCGACACAAAGCCCCCCTCACATCAGAGACCCCCCACACAGAGCCCCCCTCACATCAGAGACCCCCGACACAAAGCCCCCCTCACATCAGAGACCCCCGACACAAAGCCCCCCTCACATCAGAGACCCCCCACACAAAGCCCCCCTCACATCAGAGACCCCCCACACAAAGCCCCCCTCACATCAGAGACCCCCGACCCAAAGCCCCCCTCACATCAGAGACCCCCCACACAGAGCCCCCCTCACATCAGAGACCCCCGACACAAAGCCCCCCTCACATCAGAGACCCCCGACCCAAAGCCCCCCCTCACATCAGAGACCCCCCACACAGAGCCCCCCTCACATCAGAGACCCCCGACACAAAGCCCCCCTCACATCAGAGACCCCCGACACAAAGCCCCCCTTACATCCGACCCCCCCCTCCCCACGGAGCCCCCCACATCAGAGAGCCCCCCGCACATCAGAGACCCCCGACACAAAGCCCCCCTAACATCAGAGACCCCCTACACACACACACAAAGCCCCCCTAACATCAGAGACCCCCCTACACACACACACACACAAAGCCCCCCTCACATCCTCACATCAGAGACCCCCCCACAAAAAGCCCCCCTTACTTCAGACCCCCCCTCCCCACGGAGCCCCCCACATCAGAGAGCCCCCCCTTACATCACAGACCCCCCACAAAAAGCCCCCCCACACATAGCCCCCCACATCAGAGAGCCCCCCCTTACATCACAGACCCCCACACATAGCCCCCCTCACACAGAGCCTCCCCCCCACACATAGAGCCCCCCCTTACATCACAGACCCCCCCCCTTACATTTTTTGAAGGAGAGAGATGTCACTTACTTTACTTTGTCTGCAGCTTTTTTTTTTTCTTTAAACTTCCCGCCCACACATCCCGGCGGGCGGGAGGAGGAGAAGGGGCGGGGCGAGGTGGAGCTGACGATCTCTCCTCCCTCCCTGCACTGACGCCAGAGGAGAGATCGTCAGCTCCTCCTCGCCCCGCCCCTTCTCCTCCTCCCGCCCGCCCACACTCCCGGGGATGTGTGGGCACTGGGCAGGAAGTCAGCGTGGATTCCGTGGAAGGATCGGAGGCTGAGCTGTGTGAGAGATACACAGCTCGCTTCACTGCAGCAATAGGTGATCGAGGCACGGCAGCACAGCGGGAGGTAAGCGGCGGCCGCGGCCTGTGTTAACCCTGTCCAGGCCGCAGTCGCCGCTTACCTCCCGCTGTGCAGCCGTGCCTCGATCACCTATTGTTGCAGTGAGGCGAGCTGTGTATCTCTCACACAGCTCAGCCTGATCCTCTGCGAGCTGTGATGGCCGCACGGCGCCCTTGTTGCCCATGGCGCCCTGTGCGGCCGCACAGCTCGCACACCCCAAAGGCCGGCCCTGACAATCTGTACCATAGAAAAGATGCCCAATTTCACCAACTGATTTTTTTCACCATTGCCATTAGGGATAGGATTAATAATTTGTTTGCCTGGAAATCCACACACACACACGGGAAAATTGTGTTTTAGGAAGGATGTTGAAAATTATATTTCCTTTTGCCAATTTCTTGTGGTACTGGTGATAAGACATGTGAAGATCTAAGCAGCTTGGGCAACAAGCAGGAGAAAATGCAATTAAGACAAAAGAGGAAAAAAAGTGCATTATTTATTAGATATATTTTTATTTATTCATTAACTTTGATGGGCTGTATAGAGGTAGCACCAGCAGCAGCTAGTGGGTATAAATCATGATGTTAAATAATACATCCATTATTCATTTTAAACCAGAACAGCAGTAGTATGTTGGATTGGAGCCTGACAGACAAAACCTGAAATATATTGTGAGCCTGTGGAAAGCACATACTCATTTCTGTGGTGGTGTGCTGTCATTACTCAGAGTTCTGTGAGTATCCGCAAAGTGAAAGAGATGTCAATTCCACAAGGCTAGTAGAACATTTTAGCAGTTTAACCTCCCTGGCGGTATGATTCTTTTGGATTTTAGGTGGTGAAAGCGGTACCATTATTTTGCATGTAATTCTTAAGAATGAGCAGCCCAAACCAACTATTTACATATGATTTTTTTTTTCTGTGCGTTCTTCTTTATAACATCTCGGGTATGATAAAGTTTGAAACACAAAATCATAAATTATAATATAATAAAAAACTATAAATAAGTTAAAGTATGTATGTATGTATGTATACATATATATATATATATACATATATACTGTGTATATATATATATATATATACATATACACATATATATATATACATATATATATATATATATATACATAAAAAGTACATTAAAATTGCAGGAAAGGGCACTGGGGGCAAACTAATGTGAATTTATTTTATTTTGAATTGTATCAGTGTGTTTGGTGTGTTTTACATTTGCTGCCGGTTCCACCCCCCTGCGAACGTCATGTCGCAGGAGACGGAAGCCGGGGCACACAGAGCATCGGGAGGAAGATCCGCCGCCACACATCGCCGGGATACATCGCTGGATCCCGGTGACAAGATAAGTAACCCCTCTACCAGGACCCAGCGATCTTCCTAGCGGTACCCCGAGTGGGCTCAGGGTTACCGCTTTTGGCACTGAAGTTTAACCCCGAGCCACACTCGGGAATACCGCTAGGAAGGTTAAGGTAGGCTAAAATATATTTTAATTATCTAGCCATGTCCAAGCCTTTTCCAAATTTAGATTTGTTTTTACAGAATGTATACATCACTACATCTAAGATGTAACCAATGAGCAAACTAAAGAGTGTGTATGACTTTCCTTCTGTGCCCAGTGACCGTTTTCTTGCAGCTGCAACTGGCTATGTTACCCAGTTGGAGAAGAACGAAATAAAACTAGGCAGTTTGTTGCTAAGGTATATCTTGACTAGGTGCTCAATATTGCTGTTCAGGGGCTGTTACCACTTACACCTACTGTTTTGAGGGGGAATTGTTATAACTGAAATTGTTATAACTGCTAGTTACCATGCTGATCCAATGAGCCAAAAGTATGCCCATTAGTCCATGTGCCAGAGGGATGGAAAAAAAATCAGCTGCTATTTAGCTGATGGGTTCCCCCTTGCACCAAATGACCACATTGTTCAGTGCACAAAAAAAACAAGTTCTCAGTCCCCTTATTGCTGTAGGCAGCCCCTTGTATTCAAAATGTCTGTCAGGCCTAAAGACAGAGGTAATGATTCTGCACATACAGCTATTAGAGGTTAAGCAGGCTCTGCATCTGAAAATAAAAAGTGCACATATATTTGTTTTGGAGCAAGTAGTGGAAAAGATGTGCTATTGTGTGTCCAAGATGTACCACTGTCCACAGCTTGCGCAGTTTGTACTCATTTTTTTCATAGTAAAAATTGTCTGGTCTCACTTTGGAAATGTAGCTTATTAAAGCATTCTGAATGCCAATCAAAGCTCCTTTCACTAAATAAATTAGTTACTGTCATGATTTATGTACTGACAAGCACTGTTGTGGTGCGTGGAACTTTTCTGTATGCTACCCCCCTTTTCTATTTTTTTAATATTTTGCTGTTTTGTTTAAACTCAATAAAAAACTATTGAATACTAAATAAATTAGTTACCTTACAGTCCTGTGTACACTGTTGTGTTTGCATTGCTTTCCTTTGCTTCAAGAAATATACCCCCTGTTGTTTTCTTGGCGCTTCAAAGCATCTCCAGAGTCTCCAAAGCCTTCATAGAAGTCTGACAAGTCTGCTCGTTTATAGCACCTGCAAATTATGAGGAGCTTCTGTTCAGCATTAGTTGTGCTTTGTTTTGGAGGTATTGCAGGTATGTGATATTCCAGGATGCACTGGAAAACAAGTGAACCGGAAAATCGTTATGAGCAGTCAATTCCAGTTCATGTGTATATATTCTGGAAGTGTCTGGTGCATATGTCACATCCTGGGGCAGACAGACCAATCATGGGGCCCCCCGGGGCACTAGGGGTTCATGGGGACCCCAGGTTTAAAGATGGGTAACGCAGCCATGTTTCTGATGCAACATTTAAGTGATTGTAAAGACTTGTTGTTTTTTTCTTAAATAAACATGTTCTACTTACCTCCTCTGTGTAGTGGTTTTGCACAGAGCAGCCCAGATCCTTCTTTTCTTGGGTCCCTCTTCACTGATCCTAGCCCCTGCCTCCTGTCCAGGGCCCCCATAGCAAGCAGCTTGCTAAGGGGGCAGCCGAGCTACAGCTCCTTTTGTCCATTCAGACATGGAGCTGTAGCTCGGTCCTGCCCCCTCTCTCTCCTCATTGGCTAACTTACTTTGACAGTCATAGGAGGCAATGGCGCTGCTGCTTTGTCTCAGGCAGTCAGGAGGCTGAGTCCTGAATGGCCGAGGGACTCATAGACATCGCTGGATAGAGATGGTGTCAGGTACTAGTAGTGCTGAGAGGACTAAGTACAGAGCGCCCCTGAAGGTGGTAACAGGGAGTGCTATGCTTAGAGAAGCGGGGGTTGCCAGCTGCAACTGGCTGAGGTGTTGCAGAGATGTCCGCTGGATGGCGGCTGTCGAGCAGGGTGCACTGCTGGGCGGGAGTCCCTCAGGAGTACCGGGTGAGACTTGGCAGCAGATAGAGCCAGGAGCAAAGTCAGGAGCCTTCTACAGTTTCCGGCATCTCCACAAGCCTCTAAGTATTGTATCAACATGCCTTCTCCTCTCATGTTGATTACACCGTGCTGATGGCATCAAGCAATGCTAAATGTTGCTTTCTTTGGTTTTTATTTTGGAAATGTCTATTTCTTTTGTTATTGTGGAAGGAAATGTACCATCTATGTTACTGTTGTCAGTCTCCTTTATTGACTGAAGATGTATACTTGCCACGATATCAGAGATGTGATCTTCTGAGGGTTTCAACAATCTACATATATGTTCAATGTATACTGTGTTGTTTTCTTGTTCAAAAATAAACAGATCTTTAGGCTCCATGTACACGGGACGCTGGAAATGGCCGTTTAGGAGCAGTTGGGCGTTTTTTTCAGAAGCCCCTGAACCCATCTACATTTTATCTTATCTGTCCATGTACGCCAGGTCGTTTACAGTCATTTGCAGGCAGTTGCGTTCAGGGACTGTTTTTAGAACGCAATTATTTGCGTTCGAACGTGTGTTTCCCGGCGTTTCAAACGCACAAACGCGTCCGAACGCGTCTGAACGCGTCCGAACGCGTCTGAACGCGATGACCCGCGTTTAGCGTTCGCGTTTTTCCATTTTAAAGGGGAATAATTTTTATGACCTCTAGGAACGCTTCTAAACGCAAACGCCCGCAAACGCTGCTAAACGCCCGCTAAACGCGGGTACAAACGCGACTGAACGGACGTTTCAAACGTCCTAAAAATTCCAGCATTCAAAGGGACTTTTAACAACGTCCCGTGTACATGGAGCCTTAAAAGAAAAAAAAAAGTGCTTACATACCATACATGTAGTCAACAGAATATTTGTGAAATAATACACACTAAATTTGATTCCTTGAGTAAAAGCCTACCTGACTCATAGCTCCCTACCCAGATGCAGACTAATAAATCTACTTACGTACTGTGCATCAATTGCACAATATTTCTGGGTTTTCTTTGTGAAATAATTCAGTCTATTTATTAGAACTTTATAAAACGTTCCTCATTTCTCCCTTTATGGGGCCTCATCCGACAGCCCCCGTTGCGGGGCCTTATCCAGCAGCCCCTTTGCAGGGCCTCATTCAGCAGCCCCCTTTGCGGGGCCTCATTCTGCAGCTTCCCTTGCAGGGCCTCTCCCGGTGCCCTCTCTTGCAGGGTCTCTCCCGGTGGCCTCTGTTGAAGGGCCTCTTCCAGTGGCTTCCCTTCCAGGGCTTCTCTCGTGACCTCATCTGATGGGCCCCCTTGCAGGGCCTTAGCTGGCAGTCCCAATTGCGGGGCCTCAGTTGGCTGCCTTTTTTAGACATCAGCCCCCTCTTGGTTGCTCGCTATCGGCTCCTCTGGTGTCCCTCTGAGCCTGCAGCCTTGCCTTGGCCCCCCACCTTGGTTTACCAGGCGGCATGTCACTGTTGTTGGTTTGCGGATCCTAGGATCCGCAATATGAGGCCACAATCTGTCAGACCACATTATGGCAGTTTCTAGCCTTTCTGTCAGACCAGTTCCAGCCCTTGAAGCCCCCTTCCTCGGATGGGGGCAAGCGGGCTTGGAATCAGTCCACTACGCTTATGGATTAGTCCAACTCAGCATGAGGGTTTGCTCCACCCATCTTCAGGGTAGGGGGTTGTCTTTGCTGGTGTGGAATTGTGGACCTCCCCTGTTCCTATCACATAGGTCTGCATACTGCTTGTATCTGACTGTGGAATAGCATTTCCTTCCTATCCGCTTGAGCAGGTTCTTCCCTCCAGTTTCTATTTTCTGCTATTGCACCGTATGCAGAATCTGCCATGCTAGATGGTATTTGTCCCTGTGCCGTCACGATTCAGAGCATTTCCTCAAACTTGTTCACGGTCCTGCCACAGGGACCAGAGGCCAGGTTCAGTGAGTCAAGCTGGAATCCACCCATTTAGTGCCCTCTCCTCTCAAGGGGCTTTCTTCTCACAACCATAGACATCCAGGATGCATACCTGCATACCATGTTCTTATGGGCGGGGGCCTGTGCAGTTCCTAGGCTTTGCAGTTGGGGGTGCTCACTATCAATTTGTGGAGCTTCCCTTCAGGTCTACCTTGACCAGGAGACTGGAGTCTCTGGGCCTGATTGTGAACTCAGAGCAGGCAAGTATGTTTCTCCTGGCTAAAAACTAACACTATGCAGTGTTGATCTCCTCTGAGAAAAGGGGGGGGATTTTTAAGGCAATAACATATGGAAAAACAAAATAAATAAAATATGATAATTTATTGGTTAAAAACAATATATCATGTCATGAATACATAGATATAGCAGGTTCCCTGGCCAATTGTGGAAAACCACGGCAGGCCATGGATCACAAAAAACATGTGACATATATCTAAGCCATACAAGAATGAAAATAAACAAAAATGGTGAAACTGTGCAAGAAAGCAAGGGATAAATAGTATCTCTCCCACACCGGGGTGCAACCCTAGGTGAAGGAGAGCATTAATCCAACGCGTTTCGAGAGAATAAACAAACTTTTAGTTCCAATCTTCATCAGGGATTTGTCTATTAGTCCCTTTATTTTCTTACCTAAAGAAGAAAATTCCACAAACAAACACAGAAAAGATATACATTAGAGGCATGAACAGCTTGACCCATCCTGCACCTGTTTCCAAGGTCATGGATGTAAAAAATGAGCGAAAATGAGAATAACATAGTATGTTTCTCCTGGTGGACAAGCTTTGGACTGCTGTCAAACTACTTTTTGTCCCTCCCCTCCCAGGGGTCTTGCATGTGGACTCTGGGGCCTATGGTATCCTAGGTGATCTTGTGTGCACAGTTCCATACAAAGATTCTACAGAGGAAAATTCGGGACGCATCTACAGGCTCCTTGGACGATTGGTTCATCTGGAACGATCAATGAGGTTCTTCTTCTGGTGGTACTGGTCCCCTGTCCGGCAACCCGGAGCATACTTACTTCCCTTCCTCTGAACGGTCGTTACTACGCATGTCTGGCTGGAGGAAGTGCTTTTGGTTCAAAATCAAAATGAGGCTGTTAGAGGCTCGCCTGCTCATCAATGTCCTGGGGCTGCGAGCGTTCAGGTTCACTTGGGTGCATTGGATCACCCTTCTCTGTCCAATCAGACATTACCACCACTGTGGCCTGCTGTCATCCTAAAGGGTGTCATGTGCATTGTGGCAGCAGCACTGCATGCTTACTGCCCTTTGTGGTGGGCAGCACAGCACGTTCTGGTTCTTTCTACCGTGCACATTCCCGGAGTTGAGAATTGGCATCGGAAGTTAGTTCTGCACCCAGATGTTTTTCTTTGGCAGATCTGCCTATGGTGGGGAACCTCAGGAATGGATCATCTGACCTCCTGCCTCACAAGGAGGTCCCACGCTTCCCCTGGCAGATGTAACGGATGTGTTGTTGCCATTATGGGACCAGTATCGTTACTTTCCACCTTTCCTCCTCTCAGGCTGCTCTTTTGCCAACTGTGAAGGTTCACAGGACAGCAACTAGGGATTCCAGTCTTTCTGGTGGCTCCAGACTGGTCTGTGGTATGCTGACATGGTGCGGCTGATCTTGGATGCTCCTTGGCGGTTGCCTATTTGGAAGACCCATCTTCCCGTGGTCTGGCTTACCACCCTGGGTTACTGTCTCTGTCCAGAAGAACCTCACTAGCTATGTTTTGCCTACTCTTCGGGAGAATTGTCTTTGCATGCTGGGTGCTAGGATCTGGGTGTCCATCCATGTCCCTTTTCAGTGGCTCAGGTTTTGGGCTTTCTTCAAATTGGAATTGCACAAAAGTTGCTTTGAGAACCTTTACTGGTCAAGTTTCTGACCTCGCTGATTGTTCAGTGCCTCTTGGCCATGTACTTAAAGCTTTGCTCTTTTGTTCTAGGGGGTTGTTGTTAGACCCCCCCCCCCTTTTTTTCTTGGTTCTCCAAAAGCCTTCCTTTGGAGAGTATTCAGGATATTCTCCTGCTTACTCTTTCTAAAAAAAAAAAAAAAGAAAACGTCCTTTTTGGTCACCATTGCTTCTGAGAGGCGGTTGCCTGAGCTGGCAGTCTTGTTTCATCTCCCCATTTGGGTTTACACAAGGATAAGGTGATTTTTCATTTGTGCCCTCCTTTCTGTGCAGGATGTGTCAGTTTTTCACCTAACTGAGGACATTGTCCTGCCTTCCTTGTGTCCATGGCTTTTGCACCCTAAGGAGGTTGCTTTGCATCATCTGGCATGCCCCAGATGATTTCCTATGGCGTAAAACGTGTAGGGGTTCTTTGGAGTTGGAACCTTTGCTGTACAGATTGAAATTGTGACTTTTTATGCGCTTACCTGTTTTTTTAGTGAGTAGATTAGATATCCAGTATGGTCACCATTGTCTCTACTAATCCTGGAGAGAAAGCCAACCTGACATATTGGAACCAATGGGTGTGAACTGAATGTTCCAGAGGAAAGTAAACAAGCGAATCAGACTCTGTACTGGGGTCATTTCAGTCTGGTAGGAGTGCATTTCTTTCAATGGTGATAGTTCACGTGGTGATTACATTTATGAAATAGTGTGACCTCAGCACAATATCAGTGGTGTTTTCCTCAAAGCACATATTGGATTTGGACTATTTCATATACTTTATTTACCTTTGCCAGATTTTTGGATTTAACTTTTCAACAATTTATTTTTACTGTTAGCATGGCAACAGATATAATATTTGTTTATTTAGTTTGTCTAAGTGCCGGTTTACACTATAGCGATGTCAGACAACGCACGTGATTCGCACCGCACTGCTATGCAAATCACATGTGATGTATGTCTGTGCGATGCAAATTCAGCCATACAGATTGTATAGCTGAATTCATATCGCATTCAGACCAAAGTCGTGCAGGACCCACACCCGAATCAGATCGCATGGGTGTTCACACCTATGCGATCCGATTCCTGTCCAAATTGACAGTTCGCACTGCTGTATGCAAACTAATCTGGGGGCGTCATTAACTTTGTATTGACACTCCCAGCAGTTCACAAATGGCAGTGTGACCTGCCTGCAAGATGGATTGCAACGCAGGAACCCGCAGTGGATTTGCAGGGTTCCCGCATTGCACCAATGTGAACCGGCACTTACTATTGGTTGCCAGCAGCTGTCTTTATCATTACTAGTTACACCAGCATGTTTTCTATTTTTGTTTGTTAAATGTATTCAATACCTTCTTCATACATTGATACAAAGAAAAATGGGGGAGCTCAAGTCCTTAATGGGAATAGTACTGACATAGACCCAAATGATCCACAATGGCTAAAAACTGACATGGTGAAGAAACATTTAAACAAAAAAAGGTGAATAAAGTGCCTGTATCTGATGGGTTACACCCAATGGTCCTCAATAAGTTGAGCTTGGTTATGTCAAAGCTATTTTTTCTCATTTCTAGAGATTTTTTAATGACAGGCATGGTACCAGTGGATTGGCGTAAGGCCAACATGGTGCCTATATTTAAAAAAGGATCAAAGTCTTTACTTATGAACTACAGACCAGTTAGTTTAACTTCTATGAACTTGGTGTAGAGTTATTCACTTTTAGGTTATTAGAGGACAAGGGACAAGGACTCTACATCTGGAGAGAGATTTCTCCTTCACATATGGAAAGGCTTCTTCTCAGTAAGAGCTGTGAAAATGGGGAATAGACTCCCTCAAGAACTAGTTCAGGCCAGCTCAGTAAATTGTTTTAAAAAAGGCTGGATGCATTTCTAAATGCACAAAATATAACTGGATACTTACATTTAGCGGTAGTAGTAGTTAAACCAGGGAATATTCAATTCCTCCTGGGGGATTGGAAATAATTCCCCCCCCCCCCCCCACTGGAGCAAAGTGGATCATGCTTTATCTGTGTTTTTTAGCTTTCTCCAGATCAACTGTGGGTAAAGAATTGTACAGTATATATGGGGGTTTTCTTTTACCTTTTTTTCTGTTGTTTAAACGATATGGGCTAGTGTCTTTTTCAACCTACCTATGTACACTTCTTTTAAACATTGTCTAAAGAAGTGTTGGGCGTTCGAGTTCAAACCAAACAAAAGTTCAGCCTGAACATTGAAATCCAAATTGGCAGGGCGTTCGGCCATTTTTCTGGCCCGCCGAACGCCCCAGAATGCACTGCTTGCCGCACAGTGCATTCTAAGCCCTGATTGGCTGAAGAAATGAAGGCTTTGCCCAATCAGGGCACAGAGCACTGTCAGAGCCATGATTGGTCTGACAGTGCTCTGTGCCCTGATTGGGCACAGCCACGGCTCTCCGACCCTATATAAATAAATATATATATATATATATATATATATATTGTAAATAGCCACAAGGGGAAGGGGCTACATATAGCGCTTGCTAGTGGTGTGCAATATAAATATAGTTAAAGTGCTGTCAGTGCATCAAATTATATATAGTACTGCAAAGAAAATGGTATGAAGTGGGATGAGTGCATCTGTAGTGCTAGATCATTTTAAGGTGCTGACAGTGCAACAAAACAATAAATATATGCAGATTTGATGGACACACCTAGAGTGCAAATATTTGAAATTGGATACTTAGTAAATCAAGGTAATAATAAAACATAAAACAGCAAATAAATACAATATGAGTAATACAAATTTTAGTGCACTGCTAAAAATGAATAATATTGTTTCATATGTGCTCAAAAATAGTTAATAAAGCTCCTCATAAACAAATCAAAAAAGATCAAACAGAAAGTTCATAGGTGACTTGTAGTGCAAATCTTTTAGGTAATTCCTGAGTGCAATAAAGTGTAGGTGCTCTTTGCTCAATTCCAAACGGTCTCGTGATAGTACTCTTTCCACCGTGGGTAATAATGAGAAAACACACTCACCAGACAAAATGGGTCCTAAATCAAAGGGATGTTGTGCCTCGATCCTCAGAAATGGCAGCTCCTAATCCCATCCATCCATGCGTCCGGGCGGTTTATGGAATAAAAAAGGGGCTCCAGATGGTGTGTTATCATTTAAAAAAATTATTTTATTGTTGTCCACAATGTTAAAACAAAGAAAAGCACAGTAAATGCCAGCAGAGTGGAGCATTGAGTCTGAAGACGTCATAGTTATGACGAAACGCGCGTAAGGTGGAACGCACACCGTATACGTCACAGGAGCCGGGTGGAAAGTAGTACGGTAACCACCGCTCTCCACCCACGGGCTTCACGGGCTCCACCGGCTCCACCACAGACATTGCAGTCAATTATAGCAGATAGTCTTGTTTAGTGCTGAGACAATGAGCTCAAGTGTGGTTAATCTAGCTTTCTTATCAAGGTGAAGCGCCTGGTTCTTTTTGTATATGGATTAACCCTATATGAATTCAGGATACCTGCTGCCCTTTTTATTTTTGTGGTGAGTCACCCCAAAAAATAACAGGTTAATATCAATGAAAAAATGGGCGCTTGCAATGGTATGGGTTAATGGGAATTAATGGGTTAATGGGAATTAATTAATTAAGGCTCAAGATGTGTTTGGAAATCTGGATGGTTTTAAATGTGTTCTGGTAGTTATGTTAGTGTTCTTTATCCAATTTAAAGTGCAACCAGTGTGTAACTCAAATAAAATTATGATAATACCATTAAATGAACATTTTTGGTAAAATTCAAATAATTTAAAATATTTGGACACAAACAGTGTGCATAATTGGTGACTTGTTGTGAAAACAAATAATAAATGAGTGACACTGGTGATGGTGATGTGAAATATTAATAATAATGCTATTAATAAAAATTCATACATTTTTTTTAAAACATATGCAATAAATAGATGTATCCACAATGTTAATTGTGCAACAAGTGAGAATAGTCCGTGAAAATAAATTAGTTCTTCAAGGTGATTTTGTGCTCCAAATGTGCTCTTGATAAAATAAGCAATCTCTGCCTCTTACCAGATGGCTTTAGGTAGCCAGGACCTAAATCGCTTTTGATCCCTTTATAGGATGGATCAGTCCTACACCGAACTCCTCCATTCCTCTTTCTGGATCCCACTCAGGTGTATATAGGAAAAATAGTGGGGAAGCCAAATATAGTATAATACCGTTTTTTATTTTTTTAAATAAATGTAAAAATAAGAAATGGCTGCTTACAAGAAGTAGTGCCTTTCCTGGCACTAGGTGAAACCGCTGTTTGTATGTAAAAGGGTCTGTTTCTGGTGCTCTGTTTAGAAAAGCACAGTAAACGCCAGCAGAGTGGAGCACTGAGTCTGAAAACGTCAACGTTATGACGAAATGCGCGTAAGGTGGCACGCACGCCGTATACGTCACAGGAGCCAGGTGGAAAGCAGTACGGTAATCACCGCTCTCCACCCATGGGCTCCATGGGCTCCACTACGGACATTGCAGTCAATTATAGCAGATAGTCTTTTTTAGTGCTGAGACAATGAGCCCAAGTGTGGTTAATCTAGCGTCTAATGAGACGCAGGGAATGGTGATAAATTCTGGCAGAGAGGGCGTGTGACCACCCCCTTCGAAAAAGTCAGTAAGTGACGAAACGTCAGGGACGTGGCCATACGACGTGCCTGGTGATTGATCGGGTGAGCGGTGGTGTCTCACCGGAGAGTCCTGGACCCTGAACGCTGGTACATCACACGTCCAGAGCAAGTGAGCACCCTGATCCCCACTCATGATTATGATGTGCTTTGCATATTTATATCCCATGTACGTGTAAATTAGTGGATTTTAAATGGAATAAACTAGTTCATACGTCATTGCACTAGTTGGCTCTCCTCTTTCTTTTATGGTATATGTGGAGCTGCATCTTGAGAATGACCAAGGATCCATTATTTCCTATATCCTGTGCAGTGGTGCATATTCCACAGCCCTATACATGAGAGTGGAGGGCAAAAAGTGGGGGTGAGTGTTCTAGCTGAGGGGAGAGGAGCACAAAGGTGGCAGACACTTTATTGGTGTGTTTCTGTTCAGCTTACACTGGAATCTCACTGGATCATCACATATCACTATTCTTCTACTATTGGACTTTTCGTTTTCCTACTATTGGACTTTTAGTTATACATGTCCACTAATTAATTTTGGGATTGGATTTTCAGTGATTATTTGAACACATATATGGATTCAATTGTTTGTTTATTTTGTTCACATATATTGTGTGCCCTTTTCCGAGTTGAGCGCTGCTAGGTGGGATTATTTTTATTTTTCACTTTTTTGGTATATGTTTTATTATTACCTTGATTTACTAAGTATCCAATTTCAAATATTTGCACTCTAGGTGTGTCCATCAAATCTGCATATATTTATTGTTTTGTTGCACTGTCAGCACCTTAAAATTATCTAGCACTACAGATGCACTCATCCCACTTCATACCATTTTCTTTGCAGTCCTATATATCATTTGATGCACTGACAGCACTTTAACTATATTTATATTGCACACACCCAGCAAGTGCTATAGGTAGCCCCTTCCCCTATGGCTATTTACACTATACCTTTACCTTTACTATAGCAGCTGCATCCTTCTTAGCTTAATTTACCATTTTTCACCAACACCCCGGTCCATTTGGCGCGAGGGATATACTCCTAGTATATTTACTTTTACTGCAGTATATTGAAGTGCGTCAGTGCAGTTTTACTGCAGTATATTGTAGTGCGTCAGTGCAGTTTTATTGCGGTATATTGAAGTGCATCAGTGCAGTTTTACTACAGTATATTGTAGTGCATCAGTGCAGTTTTACTGCAATATATTGTAGTGTGTCAGTGGAGTGTGTCTGTGTAGTGCTGTGTACAGTGCTGTTTTTTTTGGCCCAAGCCTGCCCCCTTTTTTAAAATTGTGAGCCACAGTTTTTCTGACTGTGGCGCTATTGTCCCCCCTTTTTAATTTTTTTTTTATAGTTTTGATATTTCTGTCAGCATCAGTCCTCAAGTTAATGTGCACCAAACGCCAATTTCCATTGATTAAAGTGCATCCAATTACACATTTCCCCGTCTCTATTACAGTTTGGTTATAAGCTCCACCCCCCATCATGTCTGGGAGGCCAACAAGGAGAGGCAGACATTCCCATGCCACTGTGAGGGGGCCAGCAGTGTATGTGTCCACAGGTAAAGGTGGACATAAATGTTCAAAAAATAGGGTGCGCTGATAAAATGTAGTAAAGCCGCTACCAAGAAACTGTGCCTTAGTGTAAATGTGAAAAATAAATTGGTGCGCTAAACTTAATTGTGTCTAAATTCAAAAATCATGAAGAACGTGATCCTATACCACAATATAAATGTGCAAAAGAATCATATACAAAAAAAGTCCAAATAAAGTCCATCAAAATACAAATAACAACGTGTAAATATTGATATTCCTCGTGAAACTTCTGTGATAATGTGCAGTGCTAAAAAAACTCAATTCAAACAAGGTGACATCCGCGTGAAACGATCCCCACCACCAGCAGGTTAATCTTCTTACCAGATATATATGAATGAATGGCATAAATGATCCAAATGAACCAAATTTGCATGTATTCCCATACACCTTCACCTAGCGTGTGAGCACACTCAAGAGCCTCTTACCAGATGTAAAATGAATTAGGCGTAGGGAATACACTCTCCTCAGTCCAGAGATATCTTGTGGCTGACTAACGATCGGGAAGTCCATGGATATGATAATAATCGGTCTCTTTATTTACTCCGCAGATCGCATGTAAAAAATGCAAATGGATCGACAATGGTGCATTACCCCCGATTTATTGAATGAAAATAGGCAATTACACTTACATGTATCCAAACTTTTTTTAAAGGTGGACATGGTCGGTCCTAAGGCAGGGCACCATATTATCTGTTTAGTGATGTTGCCCGTGCTATCCAGCGACTGCATGCAGAGGAGGTGGTGGAATGGCTTACTAAAACATCCTCATCCTCCTCATCCTCTAGCACCCAAGCAGAGACTAGTGCGCAGTCCACTGCAGGTGCCAGAGCGGCTTATTTTGCCTCCTTTTTCACAGCTACTCCTGCCATAGTTCCAGCATCCTGCATGGAAGAGTCAGCTGAGTTTTTTTAACACCGCTTCATCCAATCGCTCCTTGACGATGCACATGCATTACTTGATTCTGACGTTGCTCCTGAGGTTGAGGAAGGTAGGAACAGGAGCCTACAGAGAGGGGAGAACATTGATAAACAACAAATTGGCAGTCATGTTCCCCCAGGCGCAGTGTATTGCCAAGTTGGCTCCAGTGATGATGAGGATAGAGGGGATAATAAAGTTGGTCATGAGGAGGAGGAAAGTGAGGGTGAGGCACAACCCCAACAGGGCAGGATGTCCTCCAGGGGAAGCCACCATGGAAGAATAGAGAACAGCCACCCTATTCCATTAGATTGTGGAGCTGTTATCTCCTGGCCCACTTCCCACAGCTCAGCTGTCTGGGCCTTTTTTAGCACATGTGAGCTGATCGCACTGTTGTAATTTGCAAACTTTGTCTCAAGCAGATCAAGCATTGCAAAAACACCAGCCATTTCGGTACCACATGCTTAAAAAAAAAATAACCTCCCTCCACTCACAGCACCTGAAAGCCAAACAAAAGGGACGCAATTCATCTCCTCCTCATTCCTCACCTTTCAGGTCTACCCCCGCTATCTCATTACCTCTCATCAGCCTCCACTGACAGGGATAGTAAAGGATGTCACAGGTCCATTCAGCACACCTGCCAGCAACAGACCACCAGCTGTAGAGTATAGCAGGCAAATTTTTCTGCTCCTGCTGCTGCGAAAAAAAAAAAAAATACAGTCCTTCCCACCCACATGCCCAGCGTCTAAATTCCAGCTTGTGCAAACTGCTGGCTTTACAACTCCTGCCTTTCCATCTGGTGGATTCTGCCCCTTCCGTGAATTGTCAAAATGTGCTGTACCACAATGGCAGGTTCTCAGTCACTATTTCTTTGAACGTAAGGCCATTCCAGCTCTGTACCATGTTGTGTCATCAATAGGCAAGGCAGTCGGCAGCAACGTCCACGTTACTGCTGACATGTGGTCCATCAAGCATGGTCAGGGATGCTATATTTCCTTCATAGCACACTATGTAACTCTGCCTGCAACTAGGAAAAATGCAGGACAGGGCTCATTGCTGAAGCTCGTTTTACAGCTGGTGGTAATGATGCAAGATTTTCCAGCTCCACCCCCTCCTCCTTCATGGATCACAGGATGATCACATTTAGTGTAAATAACAATATAACACGGCAAGTGGGGAACATAAGAACCCTAAACTTCAGAAGGGCAAACTTTCCAAAATTATACTCCTCGATGGAAAGGGTAAACCGGGACCAAACCCTGGGATCCCTGACCAAAGAGGAAAAATGGGAATGCTTTAGGAACATATTAAGCAAATGCATCTTGCAGTGCATTCCTATGGGAAATAAATTTAAAAGAGATAAAGCCAAACCTGGCTGGCTAAACCGTAGCATTAAAAAACTTATTAGGGGAAAAAAATTGGCCTTCAGGAAATATAAATCAGAGGGCACAGTATCGGCTTTCGACCAATACAAGGAGGCAAATAAGAAAAGTAAACATGAAATCAAGATGGCTAAAATAAACTTTGAGAGACAAATAGCGGAGGATAGTAAAAAAAAAACCCCAAGAAATTCTTTAAATATATCAACAGCAAAAAAACTAGGGCAGAGCACATTGCACACATAATCAACGATGATGGGAGGATGGTTACAGAGGACACTGAAAAGGCAACCGTGCTGAATGTTTTTTTCTCGTCAGTATTTACACAGGAAACGGAGGGGTACACTGACCATGACTGTATGGTTAGTAGTAATACACAGGACTTGCCACTATGGCTTACAGAGGGTGAAATCAGGGAAAGGCTGGATAAACTTAACACAAACAAATCACCAGGCCCGGATGGCGTACATCCGAGAGTACTCAAGGAACTCAGTATGGTTATATCTAGACCATTGTTCCTGATCTTTGCTGACAGTATTAGGACAGGAGATGTACCAGGGGAGTGGAGGAAAGCTAACGTGATTCTGATATTCAAAAAGGGTCAGAGGCATATACCGGGAAATTATAGGCCTGTCAGTTTGACATCAATAATATGTAAACTTCTGGAGGGGATGATAAGGGATTATATCGTAGAGTTTGCTAAAGACAACAACATCATCAGCAGTAACCAGCACGGGTTTACAAATGGGCGTTCTTGTCAAACCAATCTCCTAACATTCTACGAGGAGGTGAGCTGTGAGCTAGATAGGGGCAGACCAGTGGATGTGGTGTACTTAGATTTCACTAAGGCGTTTGATACAGTTCCCCATAAGCGCTTAATTTATAAAATAAGGTCTGCAGGTATCGACAGCAGGGTTTGCTCTTGGATACGGAACTGGCTAAAAGGGCGTGTCCAAAGGGTGGTAATAAACAGCGCATACTCAGACTGGTCTGAGGTGGCAAGTGGGGTCCCCCAAGGCTCAGTCCTGGGACCAACCTTGTTCAATTTATTCATAAACAGCATTGAGGACGGGATCAGTAGTTCAACATCAGTTTTTGCAGCTGACACAAAATTGGGCAGGGCAATAACTGCACAGCATGAAGCAGATATCCTACAGGATGACCTGGACAAAATAGCGAAATGGGCAACGACTTGGCAAATGAGGTTTAACGTGGAGAAGTGTAAGGTTTTGCACTTGGGGACTGGAAACATAAAAGCACAATACACATTAGGAGGGGAACCCTTGGGGGAATCAAAAATGGAGAAAGATCTGGGAGTCTTGGTTGATGATAGACTAGGCAATAGCATGCAATGTCAAGCGGCAGCTGCCAAAGCCGGCAGAATCTTAGCATGCATAAAGAAAGGGATGTATTCCAGAGATAAGTCTATAATCCTTCCACTTTATAAAACTCTGGTCTGACCGCATCTGGAGTATTCTGTCCAGTTCTGGTCGCCAGTCCTCAGGAGGGATGTGTTGGAGCTGGAGAGAGTCCAGAGAAGGGCAACTAAACTAATTAGGGGATTGGAGGACCTTAATTATGAAGAGCGAATCGCTTGATTTATTCTCCCTGGAGAAGAGACGCCTGAGGGGGGACATGATAGCAATTTTTAAATATCTCTATGGGGATCCCAGCTTAGAAAAAAAGCTATTCAGTCGAAGGGATTGCATGAGGACTCGAGGGCATACAATGCAATTAGAGGAGAAGCGTTTTAACCTCAGGCAACGTGGGGGGTTCTTTACTGTTAGGGCTACAAGATTGTGGAATTCTCTACCACAAGAGGTGGTTTCTGCGGGTAGTATGGTGGCTTTCAAAAGACTCTTAGACGTACATCTCAAGGATCAGAACATTCAGGGCTATGTGAGATGATTACAGCCACACACACCTACACAGGTTGAACTGGATGGACTATTGTCTTTATTCAACCTCACCTACTATGTAACTATGTAATTGTATAAATGTGCCAAAATTCAAAATGTATTCCCTTCAGCGTGTATCTGTATTTTTTATGTACTGTTGTTTTCTTTGTTATCCTGGTACCCATTCATCATATTCAAGGGAAGCTTGGATTAGCATGAAGCAAAACAGTTGCAATCTACTAGTATAATTGCTTATACGTGTTAAAGATGAGTTAATTGTTTTTTTAGGCTTGAGATTTAAAGTGGTGGAATAAACTGCAGACATTTTTTGCTAGTTTATGGCAAAATTCTTGCCCACTTTTATATTTTGGTGATGTGACAAGTTCCCAGTGCTGCCTTGTATGCCCTCCAGATCTTCCTTGTGCCATCTCTTCATGTCCTATCACCAATTAGGAGTGGCTGTGTCATCAGACACAAAGCCTAGTTAAAGGCATTGTAGCTGTGTTAGTTTTCAGTGTACATAAAATTAAACACATCTCAGCATTGCAATGCTGCTCAGAGCCTTCACCAGTTTCAGAGCATGTCATTTCCACTCATCATTTTTCTGAATACATCAACCAATGCACTACAGCATTTCAGCTCTTGTGATGGGCAAAGTGTTTATCCTGAATCCAGGTTTCAAAGACATAGCATCTCCAGATTTGCTGGTTAAGACTTGCTGAGTCACCAGATAAGGATATCAGAGAGTATTTAAAATTGCTATTCACTGTTCACTGTTCAGCTGCTAACTACATTTTGTAACATCTTTTAAATATTTACTATATATTCATTCTCGGATAGACATCTGTTACTTAGCGGTGCTAGTGGTAACCATCTCCTGCCAGTTAAAGCAGTACAAATGTCCCTGTTGGAAGTACTGGGGTTGATTTACTAAAGGCAAATAGACTGTACACTTTGTAAGTGCATTTGCACTCTGCAAGTGCAGTTGCTCTAGAGCAGGGGTCTTCAAACTATGGCCCTCCAGATGTTCAGGGACTACAATTCTCATCATGCCCAGTCATGTCTGTGAATCTCAGAGTTTTAAAATGCCTCATGGGATGTGTAGGTGCAACCATGTGCAAGAAAATGCTGTTTTTTATTATTATTTTCCCTGCATGTGATTGGGCATTCTTTGCAAAGTAAAGCTTTGATTCTTTTATTAACCACTTTAGCCCCGCTTACATTGAGGCTACTGCGGCAAAGTGCCGCGATCCCGTCCAGCGACGTAGACCTACGTCGCTGGACTCCGCCCCTTGTGGGCGGAGGCTCGCTCCCGCTGTGTTCATTCACAGCGGGAGTCGGGCCAGCGGAGGAGCAGCGGCGATTGCCGCTGCTCTGCCCCGATCGTCGGGGATCGAGTCTGGAGATCCGCCCGCTGTGTGTAAACACAGCGGGCGGATCTCCATAGTGACAGGGACTGACAGATCGGAGTGTTCAGCATAGCTGGACATCCGATCTGTCCTTCTGTCACACAGTCACCTCCCCCCCCACACGTCAGTAAGCACCAGGCATACATTAACCCCTCCCTCTCCAATAAAATTAACCCCTTCCCTGCCAGTGTAATTTTTACAGTAACAGTGCATATATATATAGTACTGATTACTGTAGAAATGTCACTGGTACCCCCAAAAGTGTCAAAAATGTCAGTCAAGGGTCCGATCTGTCCGCCGCAATGTCACAGTCCCGCAAAAAAAATCGCAGACCACCGCCATTACGCGTTAAAAAAAAAAACACCAAAAATGACAGAAATCTTTCCCTTAGTTAGTAAACGCAATAACTTTTGCGCAAACCAATCAAAATACGCTTATTGCGATTTTTTTTACTAAACATAGGTAGCATAAAACAAATTGGCCAAAAATTTAAAAAAAATTTGATTTTTATATTTTTTTGGGGGGGGAATTTAATATAAAAAAATGTGAAAAATATTGTTATTTTTTCAAAATAAACGCTATTTTTTTGTTTATAGCGCAAAAAGTAAGAATCGCACAGGTGATCAAATACCACCAAAAGAAAGCTCTGTTTGTGGGAAAAAAAGGACGTAATTTTCGTTTGGGTACGGCGTCGCACGACCGCGCAATTGTCAGTTAAAGTCGCACAGCGCCGAATCGCAAAAAGTTGCCTGGACGGAAGACAGCAAAATCCTCCGGTGGTAAAGTGGTTAAGCACTGGAGCAACAGCACTTACAGCGTCCAACTGCACCGGCAAAGTGCACAGTCTATCTAGGAAATCAATCACAATGAATAATATACAGTAAATTACTAATAGTCATGTATTTGCATGAATAGTATCTGTTCAACTCACAATGAGCTTGCTTACATTTGGGATTGTGAAAGTGGAATATGATCAAGCAGAGAGTTAAAAGCAGGAATTTAAAACAAAGAGCGTTAGGTCAAAATGAGTCTTCTAACCAATAACTATCATTTTAAACTTCCTGTAAGTATTAATATTGTAACTGTGATCACGTTGCATCAAAGTTGAAGGTTTTACTCAGTGCACAGTGTGCCACATGTATACAATAATGGAGCAACAGTTCCGGAATGCATACCACTATGACTGATGTGAGCAAGCTGCCTTTCTGGAACCTCAAAATAGAGATCTGGAGGAGCGAATTGCAACACTGAGTTGAATGAACAACATTGAAAGGTAGTTAATAGAAAAGAGGAGAAAACAGGCGCCGCTGAATGTAGCAACAAGTTTTATTACACGACAAACGATAAGTAGTAACTCACATTAAAATGTTCTCAAATCCATGTTCCATCGTGTGGTTGCTTCCTGGGTTCAGTCCTCCGTATCCCGACCGGCCCGCAGCCTGGAGATGACGATACAGGAAGCTTCACAGAGGAGCTGGTTTGAACGGAAGCTGCGTTGAACCGCAAGCTAACCGGAAGTGACGTAATGCGTTTCGGAGCATGCGCACTCAACTCAGCAGATGTCTGATGAAGGAGCTGAGTGCGCCAAGACAGGAAGATTGCGGGATGAAGATTTACCCTACGTTAACACCTATGCTTTTTTAGTACGATTTTCAGTTTGCAGAAACACACTACAATCCATTTAACATGGTTTCCTATAGTACGAGTTCACATCTATGGGTTTTGCAGCCAGTGCGTTTTTGGAAGGGTCGGGGACTTTTTTCCTGTGTTTTGTGTGTAAAAGACTTCAATGCAATCGCACTAGAAATGCAACTGTTGCATTTGTGATTCGATTTTTGATGAGTTTTGTGTTTTTTTCTTCCCCCTTTAAAAACATTGTATATAGCTAGTTGCTAAGGAGCGGGCTGGCCGTAGTGTACTTAACAACCGATGAGTCATCAGCTGTCAGCAGGGTTCCTCAAAGAACTCCCCCCCAATGTTGAGGGCATGAGGCCCGATTGTGGGGACCCCCAAGCCATTTTTTTTTTTTCAAATTTGGTGTTGGGGAGGAACCCCATGCCATTTTTTTCTACACTAAGGCATGGGGGGTTCCTTCAAATCCATACCAGACCCAAAGGGGAGGGGGATCGGCAATTCTTTTTTTTACATTTAGCTGTCAGCGGGGAACCCCACAGACAGCTAAAGACTCATCAGTTGTTAAGGAGGCAGCAGATGAACAGCAATCCCTCTGCAGCCATTGGCTGAGGAGGCAGCAGGAGGCAATGCAGCCTGTAAGCTATAGGCAGCACTGCTTGGGTTGTGAAAGAGGACTTTTAAAAACTCTGTGATGGGTGAATAGACAGACTGTTTGCTATGCGAGAGTGCTTGGAGAATTCACCCACTATATGCTTGTGTGTATAGTGTGACAAATGTGTAAATAAAAACGGTGCCTTTACAGTATACATCAAAATTCCTTAGGCCACATTTACACTAGCATTCTTTTCTAAATGCAGGAGAAGTCTCCTGGAAAGTATAAAAAAATGTTTGATCACTTTTTCCTGCATTTAGATATTCCTTATTTAGAGCAAGTTTAGCCACGTTTAGGCTCATTTAGCCGCGTCTAGAGTGCCTAATTAGAAGTTGAACAGAATTCAATTTCATCTAAATGCAACTAAACTGACTGCACCTAAATGCAGATAAATGCACAGTATGAATGACATCATTGAAAAATGATTGCGTGTACTTAAATCTATACATTGTAGCAGTGTGACCCCGTGCTACTCGGAAGATGGGTTGTTGATCTGATTGTCCAGGTGTGTGCTGGCTTTAAAATAGACCTAGAGCTAGAACCCAGGGCCCCACCCAAAAGACAGGAGGTCTGTTCATGGGAGTCAGGAGGATGCTCAGGACGTTATCACCCTTTCCTTTCTGAATTGATGATTTGAGTGAATAAGGTGGCAGGGTGGCGGGAAACTACCTATGATAACGACAGTACTAATGTAGCATTTATTAAGCACGTCTAGCCCTTGAAATGGTAGCTTGAGAAAGGAGCGCGCACCTTCTGAGTGTGCATGCTCTGAAACGCGTCGCAAGCGAGCAAGTCAGTGATGCCATCCGGACTTGCGCTGTGTTCCAGAGTGCGTTCCAGCCCTCTCCTTTAGCTCTGTCATTTCACCACCATCCTGCAGGCCAGGAAGTTACAGGAGCAGCAAAGATGGCTTCCAGCACAGACCACTGCAGTCTCAGATCACTGGATGCTTATACATTAAGATGTGCTTTTTACCCACGTCCCAAATGTGAGTTTTATTCAGTGTAGTTTTTAAATTAATCTATTAACAGTCTACACACTCAGAGGTGCCTTTGTGCCGCCCCAGAATTCACTGCAGATTATATATTTCTTTCTTTCAGTTACTTCCTGGTTTCTGACCTAGGCAGATAATTGCATACATACCAGATTATTTTCTGTGTGTCCCTCCACTTCACTGCAAGCTCTATAACTCTAAACCCATAACCATTAACATTTTTAAAGCGTCGACTATGGAGGTTTTTAAGTACCGTAGTTTGTCGCCATTCCATGAGTTTGCGCAATTTTAAAGCATGACATGTAAGGTATCTATTTACTCGGCATAACATCATCGGTCACATTATACAAAAAAAATTGGTGTGGTGTTTTTTTTTTTTATTTATTCATAAAAGTGTATTTCTTAAAAAAAAAAATTAATTCGCAATTTTGCACAATCACTGTCACAAAAAATATTGCAATGATCAACATTTTTTTTTTGTCTAGGGTCTCTGCTAAAAAAATATATATGTTTGGGGGTTCTAAGTGATTTTTTAGCAAAAAATACTGATTTTACCTTGTAAGCAAGGTAAAAAAAGGCTTAAGCTGGATACACACTATACAACTTTTGTTGTTAGATTTCCTTTAGATTTAAGCCCCGTACACACATACCGATTGTCGGCCGAACGATCGGCCGTCTTTTGTCCGGTGCTGTTTTGTTGGTTGAAAAGTGCTCAAGACTGCACATGAATTTTCTCGGCCAACAACAACCAGCTGCAGAAGTGATGTCATGTTCTGGTTTACTTTCAGTGTGTTTTTTCTTCTCTGAGCATGCCCAGTCTTGATCATCACATTTTTGTCGGCCGAAATCTGTACTGACTGACAAACAATCGGCCGTTCTTTGTTGGCCAACATAAATTTTAAAGCCTGCACACCAGATTTTGTTCGGCCGAAAAGTCGCAGTCGGTTGTCGGAAGCATCATACTAACAAGCCGACAACCGGCCGATCGGACGTTGGCCGAATATTTACGGCCGACAATCGGTACGTGTGTACGGGCCTTTACCTTCAACTATGTAATGCAATGAAAGGAAAAAAATCTAAAGACAATTGTATAGTGTATATGGCCCATTAGGCTCAAGGGGCTAAATATTAAAAACTTTTTTCTTTTTTTTCTTTTTTTTTTAAACAGCTTACTAGATGCCCCTACTTATTCACTGTGCACTATGTGTTAGTGCAGTGGTAATTTTGACATCACATTTCTATTTAGTTTTAGTCAGTCTATTGACTAAAATGCTGTTTTAGTTTTATTTTAGTCATCTGAATTGTTAGCTTTAGAATTGTTTTTGTTGTCCTATAGTTTTAATTTAGTTGACAAACATATTTTTGTCCACAAAATTAACACTGCTTAAATTACAGGAGGTCACATAAACCATATAATCCACCAAGGTTGATCTTCTTTCTCCTCAAAGTGATTGTAAAGTCTTGTGGGTGTTTTTTTTTTCTTTTCTATTAACAAACATGTTATACTTACCTGCCCTGTGCGTGGTTTAGCACAGGGAAGCCTGGATCTCCCTCTCTGCTGCTCCTAGCCCCTCCCTCCTGTTGAGTGCCCCCACAGCAAGCAGATTGCTATGGGGGCACCCAAACCAAACTGCAGCTCTGTGTCCATTAAGACGGTGCTGCATTTTGGCCCCGCCCCCCCTCTCTCCTGATTGCCTAACTGACTTTGATAGCTGCGGGAGCCAGTGGTGCCACTGCGTTGTCTCAGCCAATTAGGAGGAAGAGTCCCAGATGGCTAAGGGACTCGTGGACATCGCTGGACAAAGATGGGGCTCAGGTAAGTATTAGGGGGTGCTGAGGAGGCTGCTGCACACAGAAGGCTTTTTATCTTAATTCATAGAATGCATTAAGATAAAAAAAAACCTTCTGCCTTTACAACTCCTTTAAGGCTTTCCCTAGGAACAGCTCTTAGGACTATAGTCAAAATCCTCTCAAGGGTTTCTCTTTTTCCTCCACAAGTTTAGCAACAGTCCCAGCACAGCTCCATTAAACAAACACATAATCATACTTTCCATAAAACACAAGTTTATTACAATAAAAAATAAGAACACTCAGATGGATCGCTTTTAAAATCCCCATATACCGGTCTCTGTGGCTTATACAGATCAATCCTACTTCCTCAAACTCCTGGAGTAGGAGAAGAAAGAGTTGGTAAAGCAAAGAGTATAGAGGTGAGAAGGGAAGAAGGTTGGTTTAGGGGAAATGGGGAGGTAGTGAGGGACCTGGCCAGACATGGCCTCGTAGAGAAGTTAGTGATCATGATTAAGGTTTTGATTCAATTCCAGCCAAGGGGTCCATGTCTTCAGAAATGTGGATTGAGGCGTTAAGAATCGAGGTGCATTTTTTTTGTGGACCATGGTACCCATGATCCACTGCTTCACCTCCAAGAAATGAAAAGTCGGTTGTCACCAGTCTTTAGAAATAGTTTAGCACATACTGTAACTAGAAAGATAAAGAAGATTCAGATTGATCATTTCCAGGAGCAGGCCATCAAGATTTAGATTATGGCAGCCTTTGGCTGGACATCTACCTGCCCTTTTTCAAAGGCTCTTGAGCCACTTCCTTCTTCCTTCACCTAAGATTTGGAGGAATCAATGCAAATAGGGAAAACGTGCCTCATTCCTGAGGGGTGCATTGAGCATTACAATGTAGGGTTATGCCTCTACTGTGGTTCCAAAGGCCACCTGTTTAAGATCTTTCCTTCCATAAAGTCTTATAAACTTTCTGCATACATGAATTCGGGACCAGCCAGGAATTTAGTCAAACAATCCTTTTCTTCTGAGTTGTGCAAGCCCTCTCTCTGTGTTTATAGTTGATGGCTCCATTTTATCTGTAGGCCCCATCCTGTTTCTACTGAAACTACTATCCCTCTAATGCCTCTGCCACATTACAAGTCCTTCGGCTTTTCGATTGCCTCATTGACCTCTGCTGGGAACCGCTCCTTCACTCAATTATATCTATCTTTTGTCCATTCCTAAAAGGCAGCATGTGTCAGATTATATCCAAGAAAATCCCCAGACCTAATCCAAAATACCTCTGCAGGATGTTTTTTCTTTTTAGAGAGAACAAGTGTAAAGTTCTGGCCTTGCACTGATGACAGAGGAATTAATTGACAAGGCTCGGATACCATATTGCATCCCCCCCCCCCCTTCTGTGTTCCTATTCTCTACCAGAACCCAGTGCGTGTGAAATAATTACACCCTTATGGTATTTCTAGTTTACAAACCACAGACCACATATTTAACAAATGTAGATAAGGAGATGTACTGATGATATAGACGTTGTTGCAATATCTAAAGATGCACTATTCCAAGCCTACTTGGCACTGGAAAAACAGCAACTAGCTAAAAAATCATAGGGGATGAAAAATGTAAATGCAAACCTGTCTTACCTCCAAAATTAGGGACAGATGAATTTGTGAAACCATTTTCTTACCTTGGTATACCTAGAGAATGTTAGTTACAGTAGGCATAATAATACATATATGTATACAGCCAGCAAATGTTATGACAGCCAAAATGCTATCTTAAGGACAACAACATTATGGGTCTAAATTTTGATCCATGATACAAAGAATTAAACCATATTCATAAATCAGTCAATGTGATAGCCAACAAATATTCACTGCAGGTAAAGTTTCTTGGTAAACAAGTTTTAAATTACAGTGAACAAATAAACACCTGTGCATGCATGTGTCTCTTAATGCATTTGAAAAGGAAGTTCTTAGCAGAATATATGCAGGTGGAAATCCAGACATAATATACCTTATTTAACCACTTAAGCCCTGGAAGATTTTACCCCCTTCCTGACCAGGGCCTATTTTGCGATTCGGCACTGTGTTATTTAAACGGACAATTGCGCGGTCGTGCGACGTTGTACCTAAATGAATTTGACGTCCTTTTTTTCCCACAAACAGAGCTTTCTTTTGGTGGTTTGATCACCTGTGCGATTTTTTGATCATGCACTATAAACAAAAAAATAGCGACAATTTTGCAAAAATAGCAATATTTTTCACATTTTTTATATGAAATTCCCCCCCAAAAAAATGTAAAAATCTAATTTTTTTAACATTTTAGGCCAATTTGTTTTATGCTACATATGTTTGGTAAAAAAAATCGCAAAAAGCGTATTTTTATTGGTTTGCGCAAAAGTTATCGCGTTTACTAACAAAGGGAAACATTTTTGTCATTTTTGTTGTTTTTTTTTTTTAACGCGTAAGGGCGGCGATCTGCGATTTTTTTGCGGTACTGCGACATTGCGGCGGATAGATCGGACCCTTGACTGACATTTTTGACACTTTTGGGGTTACCAGTGACATTACTGCAATAATCAGTGCTATACATATGCACTGTTACTGCAAAATGACACTGGTAGTGAAGGGGTTAACTTTATTTGAGAGGGAGGGGTGGTGTGTGTCCCTAGGGGCGTGATTCTAACTGTGATTGGCTGTGGCTTGAGCTGTAGAAACAGTGATCAACGGTCCTACATAGTAGGACCGTATGATCACTGTTTCTACACAGGGGAGAATGACAAGCGGCTTGTTTACACTAGCCGCCTGCCTTTCTCCCTCTGCAGCGACGATCCCCGAGTGACCGGCGGACATCGGGTCCGCTGGTCACATGCGCGAGGGGGTCTGTGACCACGCGGGAGCGCGCCTCCGGGGGCGCGCGCTCGCTCCCTAGACCCTCACAGGCTAGCGACGTAGATCTATGTCACTCTGCCTGTGAGGGGCTGACTGCCGATGTAAATAGTCCTGCGGCAGTCGGCAAGTGGTTAAGAATAGTATAGATTAGCTATAATATCCAAACAATTAATATTGCTGATTTGGTATGTTTGTCTATGATGTTTTAGTACAATATTGAAGCTGAGACTGTCCTTTAGCTGGAGTACCACTGAATCCTTTTAAGACCTATTTACATGTTACCATTTTTGTGCACTGCATTAAAAAGCATTGTGGTGCACATCAATGTTCATTGCATCAAGGCAGCCCATTTTATTTTGCATTGGTTGCCAAGAATGTACATGCAGCGTTTTTTCAGAAACAGCACACCACAACACATGGTAATGTGGTATGCTGCAATGCATGTTGCCTTAGTGTTTTGTGCCAATGCATGTCATTTGTAATGCGCTACATCAGTAATACACCCATTTCAGCAATGCACCTTATCGAAAAAGTGCATTTCTACCCTCACACTACATTGTACCAAACTTTGGCCACAGATGTAGAGATTAACCATCGGTATATAAATCAGTCCTGTATAAGTGCTAGATCTCTGCCACTTCTCTCTAGTGCATAGGTTCACCACCAGTGACTTGAACATTGTGCTTCTACTGGCTGTCACAGCTTCCCCCAGAAAAAAAGATATTGTTTGTCGCTTGCAAGAAATAGTACGATAACTCATTAACAAGCACTACTTTTAAAATACAGCAAAAATAAAAAATTCTGATTTTTTTTTACATAAAAAAAATCACAAGAAAGTTGATGGGGGAAACATGTGAAAGAAAAGATATTTACCATTGAGTACCATTGAGTATAGATTTAATGGAGTTTTCCAGTACGAAATGGATCTGTTGGCTGGATTGGGGTAATATATTTGTGGAATGAAGAAGCTAGATTATCCCTGGTCTGTAGCACCTAAACTCCTATATCATACAGTACATACACCTACACAGGTTGAACTGGATGGACTGTTGTCTTTATTCAACTTCACCTACTATGTAACTATGTAACTATATACATTATACTACCTAGGCTGTAGGAAGTGCTGTTATTTTTTGATTTTGATTATGAATTTATACATTTGAAGCAAGCAGTACTACTATCTTGTCTGAATTTAGGCATAGCTAAAAAATATGGCTAGATTGGGTTTTGATTCAATTCAAATTTTAGAATTTTTAGCTCAACCTTAACCACTTGCCGACCGCCGCACGACTATCTACGTCGGCGGTCAGCCCCTCACAGGCAAACTAATGTAGGGCTACGTTGCTTGCTTGTGAGGGTCTAGGGAGCGAGCGCGCGCCGCCGGAGGCGCGCTCCCGCTCCCGCGTGGTCACGGACCCCCCCGCGCGTGTGACCAGCGGACCCGATGTCCGCCGGCCACTCGGCGATCGGCGGGGGAGAGGGAGAATGTCAGGCAGCTTGTGTAAACAAGCTGCCTGTCATTCTCCTCGCTGTAAAGACACTGATCACATGGATCTACTATGTAGATCCGTTGATCAGTGTCCTTACAGCTCAAGCCACAGCCAATCACAGTAGAAAGCACGCCCCTAGGGACACACACAGCCCCTCCCTCCCAAATAAAGTTAACCCCTTCACTACCAGTGTATTTTTACAGTAACAGTGCATATATATATATAGCACTGATTACTGTAGAAATGTCACTGGTAACCCCAAAAGTGTCAAAAATGTCAGTCAAGGGTCCGATCTGTCCGCCGCAATGTCGCAGTACCGCAAAAAAAATCGCAGATCGCCGCCATTACGCGTTAAAAAAAAAACAACAAAAATGACAAAAATCTTTCCCTTTGTTAGTAAACGCGATAACTTTTGCACAAACCAATCAAAATACGCTTTTTGCGATTTTTTTTACCAAACATAGGTAGCATAAAACAAATTGGCCGAAAATGTTAAAAAATTTTGATTTTTACATTTTTTTGGGGGGGAAAATTTCATATAAAAATATGTGAAAAATATTGCTATTTTTGCAAAATTGACGCTCTTTTTTTGTTTATAGCGCGTGATCAAAAAATCGCACAGGTGATCAAATACCACCAAAAGAAAGCTCTGTTTGTGGGAAAAAAAGGACGCCAAATTCGTTTAGGTACAGTGTCGCACGACCGCGCAATTGTCCGTTAAAGTCACGCAGTGCCGAATCGCAAAATACCCCCTGGTCGGAATGGGGGTAAAATCTTCCGGGGCTTAAGTGGTTAAGTAAACCTGTCACAGACTGACATGATGAAAAACCGCAGTCAAAATATTGGCAGATAAAATTGAAAATCTTGACGTTTATCTTTCATGGTTGAGGGGATTGTAACTGTAATAGTGTACTTGGAACAAAAACAGTTGAGTGTTGTCCACGATACTACTTCCTTTTTTATTTATTTATTTTTGCACTAACATCCAAATTTTCAGGACAAGCTTTTGGAGTGTAAACCCTTCTTCTAAGGTCTAAGCAGATAAAATTTGAGCTAGCTCTGTCATTCCACTTCCAGCCTTCATATTTATCTTTTAATGAGATGGGTGACCCCACTGACCAATAGGGAGGCTCAAGAGATAGTAGAGAATGGGACAAAGCTAGACTTTTTTTAATGGAAGTTAGAATTTGCAACTTTGCCTGCCTATAACAGCCCATTCAGACTGGCGCGATCCGACTTCCAGGGGTGACCTGTGAAGTCATGTTGCACAGCGTGCACCGCGACTTCGGCGCGACTTGCAGGGACTTCACATAATGGAAGTCAATGCAAGTTTCTTGTGTCGCTCCTATTAGAACGGGTCCTGTGCTAATCAATGGCGAGCGACCGACCGCGACTTGTCAGGCTGACAAGTCGCCTGACAATTTGCGCTAGTCTGAATGGACCCTAACACTGAATCTGTTGATTTTGGATGCAATGTTTACTAAAGGTAACCATTTTTACACTTTCTTTTTTTTTGCAAGGTTTAATTTATATTTGTATATTTCTTGAAAACAATGACACATTTTTTTTGTTGTCATAATTATGCAACAAGGAGTTTTGACAAATTGTGTCTATGTGAATCATTTTCTATAACTTTTAAAAATATGTATGTGTAGAAACCATATGCTTCTAAACCTAAACTATTCTTTTTAATTGCAGTGAGAAAGAACTTTCAGATGCTTCCAGCACCTCAGGTACACCTTTTGCTGAATTTATCATTTTGAAGCATTGCAAAATTTTGAAGTGGGGCTTGCTTGTAAATAAAACATATGACTAAACTAGCTAACCATAGGGTTACAGTCTGCGCCTCTGGATCAAGGAGAGGATATGGTGAATATACTGTATCTCCATGAGAAGGCTACCAAACCTTCTTTTTTTTTTCTTTTTTGTTTCTTGGGTTTATTTAAGTAACATGTATTAAAATGTATTCCTGCCATAAAGCTTATTCTGAACCCTTATTTTTATTACTTATATTATGCAGTGCTTTACATACAGTTCGGTCTATATATATTTGGAAACCGGCACAATTTTCATACTTCTGGCTCTGTATGCCTCCATAATAAAATTAAAATGAAACAATCCCAATGAATTTGAAGTTCAGACTTTCAGCTTTAATTCAAGGGGTTGAACATAAATATCAAGTACAAATTTTATGTACTGCAACCATTTTTATACATTCACCCCCCCATTTTCAGGGGCTCAAATGTAATTGAACAAATGAATATAATCCTAAATATAATGTTCATTTTTAATATTGTGTTGATTATCCTTTACTGGCAATAACTGCCTAAAGTCTGCAGCCCATGGACATTACCAAAGACTGGGAGACTGGGTTTCCTCCTTTCTGATGCTTTGACAGGCTCTAACTGCTGCTGTCTTCAGTTCTTTGTGGGTCGTTTTGCCTTCAGCAAGTGAAATGCATGCTCCATTGGGTTGAGATCAGATGCTTGACTTGGCCATTGCAGAATATTCCACTTCTTTTCCTTCAAAAGCTCCTGGGATTCTTTTGCAGTGTGTTTTGGATCATTGTCCATCTGTACTGTGAAGAGCCGCCCAATCAACTTTGCTGCATTTGGCTAAATCTGAGCTGACAGTATATCTCTAAACATTGCAGAATTCATCCAGCTGCTTCTGTCTTCTTTAACATCATTAATAAACGCCGATGACCCAGTGCCACTGGAAGCCATGCATGCCATGCCATCACACCACTATATTTTACAGATGCCTTGGATCTTTTTGCCTTCCCCACACTTTTTTCTTCCCGTCATTCTGGTACAAATTAATCTTAGTTTCATCTGTCCAATGAATGCTTTTCCAGAACTGGTCTGGCTTTTTTTGGTGTTTTTTTTTGGCAAAGTCTAATCTGACTTTTCTTTTCTTCAGGCTTATGAATGGTTTGCACTTTGTGGTCAACCCTCTGTATTTGCTCTCATGAAGTCTTCTCTTGATTGAAGACTCTGACAATGATACGCTCACCTCCTGGAGAGTGCCCTTCACTTGTCTGGATGTCTTGGATGGGTTTTTCTTTATCATAGAGAGGATCCTGCGATCATCCACCACTGTCTTCTGTGGACGTCCAGGCCTTTTTATGTTCCTGAGCTCACCAGTGTGTTAATTTTTCTTTCCTTTAGAATGTACCAAACTGTTGATTTGGCCACAATGTTGCTGCTAAATATCTGATGGATTTGTTTTGTTTTTGAAGCCTTACAATGGCCTGTTTCACTTGCAAGGATACCGTGTTTCCCCAAAAATAAGCCTGGGTCTTATATTAATTTTGGCACCAAAAGACACAGTAGGGCTTATTTTCGGGGTAGGTCTTACTTTCATGTGCTGTCCCTCTCTTCCCTCTCTGCATGCCAAGAATCCTGTGTGAACCTAGTTTAGTGTATATAAAATCCTAGGATGCACTTTATTAGTGTTTTATATATGTCCAGTGTGTGTTTTTGTAATGCAATTGTGTGAAATACCTTCATTACTGCTCTGTGTTACACTACAGTAATCTCCCACTCTCTCCTGTCTTTCTTCTCTCATACTGTGGCTGTCAGACTCAGAGGGGGATATCAGCCTCCCCTCTGCAGTTTACACAGAGCGCAGGGTAGATTAGATTACAATACCGGTTGTGTGAAATACCTTTTTCATCGCTGCTCCGGGCTCAGATGATCTGCCGCCCTTTTCTCCCCCGCTGACAGCTGGGGGTCACGGAAGTGCCGATGTAAAGGTATTTCTCACAATTCTAAGCGAACACTCAGCTCTTCTGTGTTACATTGCAGAGGGGAGCTGATATCCCCCTCTGACAGGACACTGACAGGACAGCTAAGGTATGAGAAGAGACAGAATCAGCCGAGAGTGGAGCAGCAATGCAGGGAAGGTATTTCACAGTGTTATATTACAAAAACACACATTGGACATTATTTAAAACACTAATAAAGTGCATCCTAGGATTTTACAAACACTAAACTAGGGCTTATTTTCGGGGTAGGGCTTATATTGCAGCCCTCCCCAAAAATACCACTAGGTCTTACTTTCGGGGTAACACGGTAGCTCCTTTGAACGCATGATGTAGGTTCACAGCAATAGATTCCAAATACAAATACCACACTTAGAATCAACTCAGGCCATTTTTACCTGCTTTATTGATGAATAAATAATGAAGGAGTAGCCCACACCTGGCTATGAAACAGCTTTTGATTCAATTGTCCAATTACTTTTGGTCCCTTGAAAAAGGGCAGATAAAGTGATTGTAACGTATCGTGTGTGTTTTTTTTTTTTTTTTTTTTTAATAACAAAGGTGTTATACTTGCCTCTTTTGTGCAGTGGTTTTGCACAGGGCAGCCCGGATCCTCCTCTTCGCTGCTCCTGACCCCTCCCTTCTGTTGAGTGCAGCTTGCTATGGTGGTACCCGAGTCGAGCTGCAGCTCCATTTGTCTGTTCAGACACGGAGCTGCCGTTTGGTCCCCCCTCTCTCTCCTGATTGGCTAACTGAGTTTGACAGCAGCAGAAGCCAATGGCGCCACTGTTGTGTCTCAGGCAATCAGGAGGGAGAGTCCTGGACAGCCGAGGGACTTGTGGACATCGCTAGATAAAGATAGGTCTCAGGTAAGTATTAGGGGATGCTGGGGAGGCTGCTACACACAGAAGGTTTTTTACCTCAATGAATAGAATGCATTGAGGTTAAAAAACCTTCTGCCTTTACAACTGCTTTAAGAGCTGTCATTTCTAAACCCTTCCTCAGATTTGGATGTACATACAGTATCTCACAAAAGTAAGTACACCCCTCACATTTTTGTAAATATTTTATTATATCTTTTCATGTGCCAACACTGAAGAAATGACACTTTTCTACAATGTAGTGTACAGCTTGTATAACTGTGTAAATTTGCTCTCCCCTCAAAATAACTCAACACACAGCCATTAATATCTAAACCGCTGGCAACAAAAGTGAGTACACCCCTAAGTGAAAATTCCAAATTGGGCCCAAAGTGTCAGTATTTTGTGTGGCCACCATTATTTTCCAGCACTTCTTTAACCCTCTTGGGCATAGAGTTCACCAGAGCGTCACAGGTTGCCACTGTAGTCCTCTTCCACTCCTCCATGATGACATCACGGTGCTGATGTTAGAGACCTTGCTCTCCTCCACCTTCCGTTTTAGGATGACCCACAGATTCTCAACAGGGTTTAGGTCTGGAGACATGCTTGGCCAGTCCATCACCTTTACCCTCAGCTTCTTTAGCAAGGCAGTGGTCGTCTTGGAGGTGTGTTTGGGGTCGTTATTATGTTGGAATACTGCCCTGTGTCCCAGTCTCCAAAGGGAGGGGATCATGCTCTGCTTCAGTATGTCACAGTACATGTTGGCATTCATGGTTCCCTCAATGAACTGTAGCTCCCCAGTGCCGGCAGCACTCATGCAGCCCCAGACCATGACACTAACCACCACCATACTTGACTGTAGGCAAGACACACTTGTCTTTGTACCGCTCACCTGGTTTCACCCACACACGCTTGACACATCTGAACCAAATAAGTTTATCTTGGTCCCATCAGAATGCAGGACATGGTTCCAGTGTTTTTGTCTGCTTGTCTTCCGTGAACTGCAGGCTTTCTTGTACATCATCTTTAGAAGAGGCTTCCTACTGGGACGACAGTCATGCAAACCACTTTGATGCAGTGTGGAGCGTATGGACTGAGCACTGACAGGCTGACCCCCCACCCCTTCAACCTCTGCAGCAATGCTGGCAGCACTCATATATCTATTTCCCAAAGACAACCTCTGGATATGACGCTGAGCACATGCACTCAACTTCTTTGGTCGACCATGGCCAGGCCTGTTCTGAGTGGAACCTGTCCTGTTAAACCACTGTTTGGTCTTGGCCACCGTGCTGCAGCTCAGTTTCAGGGTCTTGGCAATCTTCTTTTAGCCTAGGCCATCTTTATGTAGAGCAACAATTCTTTTTTTCAGATCCTCAGAGAGTTTTTTGCCATGAGGTGCCATGTTGAACGTCCAGTGACCAGTATGAGAGAGTGAGAGCGATAACACCAAATTTAACGTACCTTGTAATATTAAGGAATCACATGACACCGGGGAGGGAAAATGGCTAATTGGGCCCCAAATGGACATTGTCACTTAGGGGTGTACTCACGTTTGTTGCCAGCTGTTTAGAAATGAATGGCTGCGTGTTGAGTTATTTAAGGGGGACAGCAAATGTACACTGTTATACAAGCTGCACGCTCACTACTTTACATTGTAGCAAAGTTTAATTTCTTCAGTGTTGTCACATGAAAAGATATAATAAAATATTTACAAAAATGTGAGGGATGTACTCACTTTTGTGAAATACTGTATATAACTATAGCTTGAATGTGTTTTGGTAAATACCTGAAAAACTAAAATTGTGCCTGTATTCAAATATATATAGACCTAAATGTACATATTGTAATTTCACATCAGTCTCTGCCCTCAAGAAGCTTACAATCTAAGGGATCTCTTAGATATATTATACAGACTCTTACGCACTGAGTATTTTTCTTTTTTTTTATTATTTATTTAGGCATCAGTTAGTCAGTTAGTTCAACCTACTATCCTATAACCTAACAGAGCAATTATAGCAAAGACACTTGTTACAATGGGGAAATTATGCTGGACACAAAATGTTACAAAGTAGTTTTACCAATAACAATGCGGTTACATGGTTCTCTGGAACTACCTGACTAGACGCATTCTGTGCCAGCAATCATACCTGCAATAGTTTGGTGATACATGACCAATAGAGATGGGTTTAGGGGTGTTTGGGGTCCTAGTCCCAACACACATGTCTGATCCCGCCAGGAAGCTGACACTGCACACTGCTAATCACAGGCAGTGAAACATTTATGTGCAGCCGCAGACCAGGAAATGTCTCATTGCTTTATTTGTGGGAAAAAATCAATTCAATTTGGGTACAGCATAGCACGACCACGCAATTGTTAGTTAAAGTAACGCAGTGCTGTATTGCTAAAAAAAGGCCTGGTCATTAAGGGGGTAAAACCTTACGGTCCAGAAGTGGTTAAAGAATTGAAAAGGAGACCATTCCCCCTAAAAGTCTCCAAAAAAAGAAAATTGGACTTTCTCGGTACCTCAGACACAGTACACAGAAAGTAAAAATAAAGCTTATTTTATTTATACAAAAGGGTAAAAATAACAACATATCTGAACATGTCAGAAAAGAACAAATACATTTTAAAATTAAGGAAGAGATATTGAGAGTTGGTCTAATTCCACTGACACTTCGTACACCCCTCCATACACCCCTGCATGTTTCGAGGTTGAAAACCGCTTCTTCAGGAGGGACACATTAAAGCATGGGTGTCCAACCTTTTGGCTTCTCTGGGCCACATTGAGTGTAGAGAAATTTTCTCGGGCCGCATATAAAATATAAACTATAGTTAAGGTATATAAGTAATAAAACGCCGCCGTGCCCTTCCCGCGCTGCTGCCCCCCCCAGCACTAATTTAACACAACTAGAGGATGATCCCTTCCGAGGCAGCCTCTGCCTACAGTTCGTTGAAAGCTGCTGTGGCTGTGCCCCCGACCCGACTTCCTTCTTCCCCATCAAAAAAAAAATTAGTTGTCAGGGGGCAGTGGGCCGCATTGCCTGGGGCTCTGGGTCGCATGCGGCCCCCGGGCCGCAGGTTGGACATGCCTGCATTAAAGTGTTACTAAACCCAGATCCTGCATTCACTATATCTGGTCTCCTACAGTACACAGGACATGGAAATGCAATTATTTTAATAAAATATAAACTGATAAATTACTTTTTATCATCAGCTGTATATACTGTAGCAATTAGAGCAATCTTGTGACTTGTATCAGTGAGTGCCGGTAGTTTGTAGGAGTTTTCATTTCTCCTACGATTGTCCTATCAGGCTTCAAGACCCTTAATTCTCTTTCTGAACATGTCTGGACAGTGCTAATTGGCCCCAAGAAAAAAAAATATCCATCAATCAAGATGTGACATCCCACCCACTGTTCTTTTTTAGTTACTGGGCATGGAGGAGGAGGGAAAGACTGGGCTGTCATTTAGGATCTGTATACATTACACGCCCAAAGGTGTGATAATACCATGTGACCTGAATAGCTCAGCTAAACCAGGAAGTGTTCTCTGAGCAATAGAGACCAAACTGAGCATGTGCAGATGAACTACACTTACTGTACTTATCTGGACTTGTCCAGAGTGAACTTGCAGCAGGGGAAGAATCTGTTCATACAGGGTCACACAGCCTTTTTACACAATGCAGAGGATTACTCACTTAAGTTACACAGTGAGTATAACAAGGATGCTATGGGATTGTACACCCCATTAACACCCATCATAACATAAGAACATACCTAAAATATAAAATAAACACACAACAAGGATTGTGGAGAAGTTTAGGCCGCTGCCCCTTTATTGGGTTAAAACAATTTTAATAATGAAATGAACTTTAACTATTAATACCAAATAGAACTGCTGTTAACCATTAACAGACCAACATACTTAGTCACTAAGACTCAAGCCGCAAAATATCTTATACCAACCAAATAGCAGTTTACCAACCACTGTCCACCCACAATGTGGGTGACATTACCCAAAAAGATAGACCTTCAATATTAAACAGAACTGTTGTTAACCAATAACAGACCAACATGCTTTGTCACTAAGACTCAAGACTCATACCAATAACAGTGTACCAAACACTGTCCACCCACAAAGCGGGCGACGTTACCCACATAAATGTAGCACCATTCTAGGTAGGTGTTAGAGAGTGAGTATAGTTTTGGCTCTGTCTGCCTATGAGAGGAGCAGCAGGTCAATTCTATATTGCACTCTGCTTAACAGAGAGCAGGATCTGTGAGTTAGGTCTGCTCAATGTGCTCAGTGTGTGATTCATGTGGTCTGGGGGAGTGTCCCCACTGGTCCAATGGGGAGGCACATTGGATAGTGGAGGAAACCTGACTAATGGGCACACAGGCTTTGATACAGCCCCAGTGATTGGCACAGACTGCTATCTCGGTGCATTGTGGGGTGTGGTATAAAAGCCAGGAGCACATGTGCTGCGGGGTCTTTGGCTGGTGAGCAGAGTCCTGGAAGGAGAATGGTGGCTGCCTCCTCTTCTGCAGTGGTTGGTGTATGGTCACAGGCAGTCGGCCTGGTGAGCCAGAAGTGTGGAGCTGAACCCAGAGGTCCAGGAGAGCTGACTAGGAGGAGTTGAGACACTGGAGAACCTGAAAATCAGTATCGTGAGTACAGGGGATCATGTCTACGGGCCTGACCAGGAAGGGGGCCACTCCGGAGTAGAGTAGTCAGAGAATGGGTGCCAGCTGGTGGATAGAAAAGGGGTACTAGGCGTGTGCCCTGAAGATAAATTATAAAGAACATTACCTCAGATTCATCTAGTGGCAGGATGAATCTGCGGCCTTGCCGCATTCTAAGATAGAAGTCCTCAGAATTGTGAATAGTTCAAGTGTTGGAGTATCCCACTCTTCCCTTCTCCCATCCCAATCTAAAATAAAACAACAAAAACAGTTCATTGACTGAGCCAGGAAAGTAAAGTGTTAAGTTGCTATTGGTAACCCAGGGGGACCTGAAAGGTGAGAAATTCAGCAGCCGAGGGGGCAGTGCTACATAAAAGTGGACCCACGACGAGGGGAAATAGCAAAGGGGGAGGGAGGGTGGGAGAGTAAGTCAAAAGATCCAGACGGAAGGCTGAGGAGAACCCAGAGGTGAGTCCTGCTGACAGACCTGAGGTAAATGCTGACTCCGCCCAGTGAGAGGAGAGGCTATAAGTAAAAGGTTACACTCATTGGCTGGATGTTTCCCGCCAAAAGATTTGTCACTAATCCAGTGCTAAACAGCTGAAGTAAATCATCCTAGCAACAGCAAGCAGCTTGTCACCTGAAACACAAAACAGAAAGAACCAGCAAAGCAAATGTAGCATTACTCTTTTGGGAGCTGCTGGTTACGGGTTCCCCTGGGTTACCATTAGCAACAACATGACAGTTTGACATTTCTCCCAAGTGTTTTAGCTCAGTCAGGAAACAGTCCGGTAGCTTTGGTTTTTGTGTTTTTATTTGGAACTTGGATAGGAGAAGGGAATGAGTGGGATACTCCAACTTTATACATTATGCACAATAGACTGGGACGATTTGAAAATGCTGAGTAACGCTAGTCACGGATAGGCCGCTGTATCACTTTGCCCTTAGCTGTGAAGTATATTTGAATGAGCTTTCTGAGGTTAAATGTATCCTGAGGTAAACTGGACTGTACTGCAGAACAACTTCAGGGCCCTTCCTGGCACCCCCTTTGTTCCTAATCTTCAGGGTCAACTACACGGCACCCCCTTTACTGATACACTCCTTGTGTGAGCTAGCTCCTTGATTCCCTGACTTCTCTGGAGTGGTCCCCTCTCCTAAGCAGACCCTTAGGCAGATCTCCTGGTTCTAACGATACTGTTTTTCCCAAGATGATTCTGCCAGCAGCTCCACTTGTCAGCACTCTGGATCCTCTGCAGCTCAGCTCCACACCTGGTTCACTAGGCCGACTGCCCAAACCACCTTCCTCACCCTTGCAGGAGGAGAAACAGCCACCCACCTCCTCCTGGGACTTTGCTCCCTCCAGAAGTCACCCTTTCACATGCTCCCTCCAGATTTATTGCTCACCCACTGGGACAGCCATAAACCCTGGTGTGCTACTGGTAAGGTTTCCTCCACTGTCCAACAAGCTCCCTTATTGGACACAGTGGGGAGACTCCCTTAGATCCAATAAATCACACCTGGAAACATGTGACAGACCAAACTAACAGATCAGGCTCTCCTGAGAAGCAGAAAAGAGCTACCAAATGCTTTTTCTAGCATCTACCTAGGAGGGTGCTACACAGCCATAGAGAGACATGTACTTAACAATCATCATAGCCCTCTATTAAAAGTAAAATTTATTTATAAAACAAATGGGTGTTAGGGGTGACAATCCCATGGGGCCACTTCTCTATTTTATTCTTTCGTGACCCGGACATTCTCCATCTACAGACAGATTTTACTGTTGTGGGTTTAGTAACTGTAACAGAACTGCAACCCACACTGTGCTTGTGTACTTCCATCAGTATACCGATTCCTCCAGTCTTGAACATAGATATCAAATATTCTAGCCGCTCCCATACAAAACTAGCTGGCAACTTAGCTTGTACAAGTTCTGTAACCTTCTCCTTTAATGAACAGTCTCACACAGAATATATACAGCATGGACATCCCCCTCCTGATCAAATTATCACACACAGGTTAGGTGCCTGATTACATTATCATAGGCAGATGAAATTGTGTACAGAAATATAATTAACCTGAACTAATTATCTAGCCATCTGGACAGAAACAACATGTGAGTTCATTAACAATTAACAATTGGACAGACAGCTTAACAGAAAACACATCAAAGCTTAATACACAGAGAATAGGAAGAGACCACCAGTGACAGACTGTCCGTCTCTGACATTGAAGAACATGGAACAGCTAATGTGATTAGCTCTTTCAATAAACATGTTCAGAATCAGACAGGTCAGGAATAGTCTTCATATATTTCTTGAGATATATGGTTGATAAATATTACTGTCCCATTTAAAGTAATTCAAACCATATTCTCAGTGTCCATTAATTACCCGTCTTTCATTCCCAGTGATGGTGAGTACCGTCACATATTTCCCCCCCCCCCCAAAGGTAGACTAAACAGGTACCAGACCTCCAATCGGTCTGTGCCTGAGTTAGTTCGGTAACATGTCTCAAAGAGTCAATCCATCCTGGCAGCCTCCTTGACAAAGTTCCACATAGTTTGTAAGTTTATCCCAGCAGGGCGCATGAAGCTCTCATAGCCGATCAGTCTGTGGAAGTCTGGTTTGGGCAGGCCAGACTGGGCTTCTTGGTCACCCTGTCTCCCTAATAGACATGAAGTAATCCAAACCATATTCTCAGTGTCCATTAAGTACCTGTCTTTCATTACCAGTGATAGTGAATACCGTCACAGTAACACTTTAAGTGGTATCTGAAATATAGTAGCAAATTACAAATGGTATACAAAAAACAATGTACAAATTGTCATATACAGATGTGGACATGTAGCAATTAATACATTGATTAATGGTTAATCTATTTTTGTTTATTTTCACAGTTTTGTCTACAATACCTAGTAGGGCTAATATTTTCATGTTGGATTGTGAGAAGACATAAGAATTTTTATTTGGGTTCTTTTGCACACTTTGACGAGAAGTTTGTTGCAGCACTGGCACTTTGAGTACAAACTCAGTAGATAACATTATTATTTTTCAGTAATTACCTTGAGGGATCAGACACATGTAATATTACTGTTTGCAATTCTTCATGTAGTTTTAATATCTCTTCATCTCCTTTCACACATGTGGACCGTTCATTTCATCAGTTCAGTCTTGTCAAAATGGATGAAGTATTTATCAGTTTTTCATCAGTGATTATCAGTTTTTCATCATTTTTTTTTTACATCCACTACCAATGCAAAAACCATTTGTCAGTTTACATTAGTTTTTCGTCAGATCCGTTTTTTTTTAACGGAAGAAAAATAGAGCTTTGATTGGTTAAAAAAATAACGGATGATGACTGATGTTGATGTAAACTGATGTAAATGGATGATCCTCCGTTTACATTTGTTTTCCATAGAGATGCATTGATGTCCATTTTTCATCCGTAAACAGATGGATATAAAACGGACAGCATGAGTGAAAGGGGCCTTTTAGTTTTTGAAGCCTAGCGCTACTTCATATTTGTAAACAATTGAATTTTAGATGAGGGGACACCTTACGTCCCCGTTCACATTAGGTCTTCGACGCAAATTGCACGGGCTTCACATAATGGAAGTCAATGCAAGTCACCTCCAGGTCGCCCCAAAGTAGTACAGGACCCTTTTTCTAAGTCGGAGCGACTTGTGTCACTCCTATTAGAACGGGTCCTGTACTACACAGTGGGAGCGACAGTGCACGACTTGTCAGGCTGACAAGTCGTACCAGTGTGAATGGACACTAAGTTGTGAACAGCTGCTTCCTATTTCTTATATTAAGTGGTAGTGCATAGAATTCTATACCTACATGGATATTTATGTAGTTACTTATTCTTAACAAGCAGTAAAATCATTTTAAAACAAGCCATTACTGATATTTTTGGCTGCATGTACAGTAATTCATCCTCAAAGAATACAACAAATACTCAACCTATATGCACCTGTTTTACAGAGTTGGTGGGCTGCCAAGTTTATGCTGCCATAGAAAATAAGGGGTGGGAAGTTGCAATTTGCGTGCTTATCTTGTGAACTTGATGAATTTCTCCTCAATGGCAACAGCTACAGAGGTTATCAAAAACTTGTTTGAGTCCTGGTTCACATGAGTGCGGTGACAGATATCGGATGTGATTTGGAGCGCACTGCTCTGAAAATCACATGCAATGTCTGTGCGATGCAAATTCAGCCATATAGATTGTATGGCTGAATTTGCATTGGCATTCGGACACAACACACACAGGATCCTTCTTTGGGTCCGCAGCAGAATCGGATTGCATAGTGGGTCACACCTATGCAATCCGATTCATGTCCGAACTGACAGTTCGCACTGCGATATGCAAACTGATCTGGGGGTGTCGTTAACTCTGTAGTGTGAACTGCCTGCGAGTTGAATGCAATGCGGTAACCTGCAGTGGATTCGCAGGGTTCCCGCATCGCATGTATGTGAATCAGCACTTAACCACTTACCGACCGCTCACATTGAGTGTACTGCGACAAAGTGGCTCGTTATCGTTAAAGTTGGACTTCTCCCTTTTTGGGCGGCGAGCGCGCGCCGCCGGAGGCTCGCTCCCCCATTATTCAGACACAGCGGGAGTCGGGCCAGGGGAGGAGAGGCAGTGATCACCGCCGCTCTTCCCCGAACGTCGGGGATCGAGTGAGGAAATCCGCCCGCTTGTGTAAACAAAGCGGGCGGATCTCCTATGTGACAGACAGTCACAGATTACAGGATTCAGCATAGCTGAACCTGCGATCTGTGCCTGTGTCACACAGTCCCCACCCCCCACACACGTCAGTAAGCACCAGGCATACATTAACCCCTTGATCACCAATAAAAGTTAACCCCTTCCCTGCCAGTGTCATTTTTACAGTAACAGTGCATATTTATAGCACTGATTACTGTAGTAATGTCACTGGTACCCCCAAAAGTGTCAAAAATGTCAGTTAGGGGTCCGATCTGTCTGCCGCAATGTTGCAGTCCCGCAAAAAAAATTGCAGATCGCCGCCAGTTTGCCGCCATTATTAGTTAAAAAAAAAAACAATAAAAATGACATAAATTTCCCGTAGTTAGTAGCTGCGATAACTTTTGCGCAAAACAATCAAAGTACGCTTATTGCGATTATTTTACCAAACATATGTAGCAGAAAACAAATTGGCCCAAAATGTTAGAAGATTTTGATTATTACATTTTTGGGGGGGGGGAATTTCATATAAAAAAATGTTAAAAATATTTTTATTTTTTCAAAATTGTCGCTCTTTTTTTGTTTATAGCGCAAAAAGTAAAAATCGCACAGGTGATCAAATACCACCAAAAGAAAGCTCTGTTTATGGGGAAAAAAGGACATCAATTTAATTTGGGTACTGCATCACTCGACCGCACAATTGTCCATTAAAGTAACGCAGTGCCGAATCGCAAAATATGGCCTGGTCAGGAATGGGGTAAAATTTTCCGGTCTTAAAGCGGTTAAAAATACGCTCATTGAGAATTTTTTTGTCAAAGACATGTAGCTAAATACATTTTGGCCTAAATATATGACAAAAATTTAATATATTGGATTTTTTTTAACTGTTAAAGTAGAAAAATATAGTTATTTTTTCCAAATTGTCGCATTTTTTTATTAATATCGCAAAAAAAGAAAAGCGCAGAGGTTATCAAATACCACCAAAAGAAATCTCTGTTTGTGGGGAAAAAGGACGTAAATTTCGTTTGGGTACGGCGTTGCATGACTGCGCAATTGTCAGTTAAACTCGCAGAGTGCCGAATTGCAAAAAGTGGCCTGGACGTAAAGCAGGAAAATCCTCCGGTCCTAAAGTGGTTAAAGTTCTTTTATTGCCTGTTCAGAATATGTAAATACTTTATTGTACGTAGTCTGTGCACAGGTGCATGTTTATCCAAGCTTTTATAACTAACCACAATACATTTTGAATTGTGACTGTTGTCTTTTATTTCTCATAGGTTCTGGAATTATTCAGAAAACTAGATGACAGAAGTACTGCTAATCTGAGCTATTTATTTTCTACGGTTACTCTGTGAATGCATCAATCTGCAAAGCTGTAGATGAAGAACTGCATAAACTAAAGAATATTTTTCCATCAGTTATAGTATTTAAGAGTTTTACATGATGTAATTTGATTTTCGTTTTTCATTTATTCATGTATATCTGAACTTTACATTTTATGTTGAAAAAAAAAAGTCTTTAAAGATAAATGAATAAATTACATATGTATTGAATACATAAAAGTCACAAAACTTTCTTCAAAACAAGGACACTTGCAAACACAGTAAAATTATGAAAGTGTGCCTGTACTTGCAAATGATCAACACTTCTCTGTATGTCTTAAACGTTTTAAAAATGTATCTATTGCTTCTGATACTCCATATACTATATAATATATAGTGTATATATATATATAATATATACACTGTATATTATAGAAGAAAGATGAGCCAACATCAAAATATATATATTGTAGCAGTGTGACCCCCTGCTACTTGGAAGATGGGTGGTTTATGCCCGCTGATTGTCCAGGTGTGAGCTGGCTTTATATTAGACGCAGACTCAGAGCTAGAGCTCAGGGCCCCGGGCCCTGCCCAACCGTCTGCGCATGGGAGACAGGAGGGCTCCCTAGAAGTCAGAGAGGCTGCAGGAAGCAGATGTAGTCTGTGACAGAGCAACAAGGAGCTGATTGTGAGTAAGCTGTGAGAGAGCTTGTCTTTGAAGTGGACGTAAACCTCCATCTTTTGCTTTTACCTATAGGTAAGCCAATATAAGGCTTACCTATAGGTGGTGTAAATATTTCCTAACCATGCACGGTTTAGGAGATATTTACCTTACATGCAGCCAGTGACATCACTGGTGCATGCTTTCTAAAGGAACGGCCACCTGTAAACAGCGGCTCCCACGTGCATGCGCAGGAGTGATATCATCGCTGCTCTGGCAAGTCAGAGCCAGACTCTGCGAACCCGGAAGCAAGACGGGAAAAGGAGCCACTGCAGCGCGGACTTCTCGGGGTGGGGGGTCTTTGTTTTAAGGTATGTTTTAACATAATGTGCTAGTATGTGATGCATACTAGCACAATATGGCTTCACCTTGCAGGTTCCCCAAAAAAGAGCCAGTGGTTTACAACTGTTTTTAAGGCACTATTTGTATTGGTCTGAGGAGCAGGGCTAAGGCTTAGGATTGAGGCCTGAAACAGTCGTGTGGCAACAGAAAGCCAGGAGGCCAAAGAATACTTATTGTGCAAGTTACAGTAATGGTGGAACCTCCCTGCGTGGGCTACAGATGTCTTTTGTGAACTCTTCTGTGTTTTATTTAAAAATAAATAAATAAATCATTCGCTTAAATCTTTTTGGACTGGTGAAACTCATTGAAAACGCAACTACTGCTTGAGTCTGATCACCCCAATTTTACATATGGTAGTGAAATGCTATGGGCATAAAAGGCAGAGTTCTAGATCCTCGCGGACCAGAAACAGTAAGTAAAAAGAAGTGATGTGTGTTTTGCAGTAATGCTGTGAGAAGCAGCTAATGTGAATGCGGTGGAGTCTGTATGTGAAAGTGTGTTGTGTTAGACCGTACGCTAAATTTTCCTTAGGTATTAAGGAACTGTGTGCCTGACTGCAGAGATGGGGCAGTCAAAACGCAAAAAGGAAGCAAGATATGCTGACATGCAAGGAAGGGGGTTGGACACAAGTGGCCAGCCTTTTTTCATTTATTCCAAAGTTTTATGGAGTGAGAGACAATGGCGTTGCGGGAAGAAATGAAGCGGAGTGATACTTTATTGGACCATAGTAGACCTGGGAGATAATGGGGGGAAAATGTAGTTATTTTCAAAAACTAACCGTGGGATTGTGGAGTTGGGACTGTTCCATTGCGCTGATTGAGTAAAGCCTCGTACACACGCAACGATTATCGGCCGACCGATCGTCCGACTTTTGTCCAAGTTTTGTTGGTTGGAATGTGCCTAGACTGCACATGAATTTTCTTGGCCAACAAAATTCTACTTCAGAAGTGATGTCATGTGTTGGTTTGTTTTCTTTGTGTTTTTTCTTCTCTGAGCATGCCCAGTCTTGCTTATCAGATTTTTCCCTGTTGAAATCTGTACTGACTGCACGAAAATCGGCCGTTGTATTGACGGCCAACAAAAATTTTATAGTCTGCACACCAGATTTTTTTCGGCCGAAAAGTCGGAGTTGGTTGTCGGAAGCATCATACTAACAAGCCGAAAATCGGCAGATCGAACGTTGGCCGAAAATTCCCTGCCAATTTTCGACTCGTGTGTACGGGGCTTTAGTCTACTAGTGACATAACACAGCCAAAGTTGTGCTAAACTTAGACCACCTGACTCATGTGACTGATATAGGTAGAGAAGATTTTAGGGAGCATATTCATTTTGATTGCAGTAATTCACCTAGGAATGAGAAAAATATTATGAACAGGTGTTAAGAGCATGTCGCATTTGAGTGATTAAATTAGACCAAATAAAAAAAATAAAAAAAAAACACACTTCTTTTTAATTGTCTAGCTCTGGGGATGGGGAAATTTAGTGGAGTGCTACTGATTTGGATACATTGATTTTCAGGTCTAAGATATTTGCAGGTCTGAGATATTTGTGAATTTCTGAAAGTAAAAGTGAGGTGGGCGCTATGGCTGCTGTGACAAATGGAGAGGCTGCAGAGCCAGTAGTCACAGGTGCATTAGCTGTAATCTTCTGCAAATCCTGCCTCTTTATTCTCTGGAGCCTACGGTCAACCCTCAGATGTCTGAAAATTTTATGTATGGTACATAATAGCGGCTCCAAATAGAGATTAGGGGGGAAAGCCGGGAACCCCTGTCTGGTTCCATTACTTAAGTTAAAATACTAAGAGCATGTTTCATTCACCCTTACTGCAGCAGATTGACATGAGAATATGGCGTCCAGCCATCGTAACACATGTGTACCCAGGCCAATATTTTAGAATATTACATAAGACCAATAAAAAAAAGTGTTTTTAATACAGAAATGTCCATGTACAGTATATGCACTCAATACTTAGTCGGAGCTCCTTTTGCATGAATTACTGTATTACTTAGTCGGGGCTCCTTTTGCATGAATTACTGTATTAGTGCGGTGTGGCATGAAGGTGATCAGCCTGTGGCACTGCTGAGGTGTTTTGGAAACCCAGGTTGCTTTGATAGAGGCCTTCAGCTCGTCTGCATTGTTGGGTCTGGTGTCTCTCATCTTTCTCTTGACCATACCCCACAGATTCTCTATGGGGTTTAGGTCAGGTGAGTTTGCTGGCCAATTAAGCACAGTGATGCCATGATCATTAAACCAGGTATTGGTACTTTTGGCAGTGTGGGCCGATGCCAAGTCCTGCTGGAAAATGAAATCAGCATCTCCATAAAGCTAGTCAGCAGAGAGAAGCATGAAGTACGCTAGAATTTCCTGCTAGAGGGCTGCGCTGAATTTGGACCTGATAAAACATAGTGGACCAACACCAGCAGATGACATGGCTTTCCAAATTATCACGGACTGTGAAAACACTGGACCTTGTGCAATATGGATTCTGTACCTCTTCACCCTTCCTCCAGAATCTGGGACCTTGATTTCCAAATAAAATGCTAAATTTTTCAGTTCGTGATTATTTGGGGCGTCATTTCATCTGGTTGGTCCACTGTGTTTTACAAAGTCCAAAGTCAGCGCAGCCCTCTACCAGGAAATTCTAGAGCACTTAATGCTTTATGGAGATGCTAATTTTGTTTTCCAGCAGGACTTGGCACCTGCCCACACTGCCAAAAGTACCAATACCTGGTTTAATGATGATGGTATCATAGTAGTTGAGGTTGAATAAAGACAATACTCCATCCAGTTCAACCTGTGTAGGTGTGTGTGGCCGTAATCATCTCTCATACCCCTGAATGTTCTGATCATTGAGATGTACGTCCAAGAGTCTTCTGAAAGCATCCATACTTCCCGCAGAAACTACCTCTTGTGGTAGAGAATTCCACAATCCTGTAGCCCTAACAGTAAAGAACCCCTTGCGTTGCCTGAGCTTAAAACGCGTCTCCTCTAATTGCATTGTATGCCCTCGAGTCCTCATGCAATCCTTTTGACTGAATAGCTTTTTTTCTATGCTGAGATCACCATTGAGGTATTTATAAATTGCTATCATGTCCCCTCTAAGGCGTCTCTTCTCCAGGGAGAATAAATCAAGCGATTGCAGACGCTCTTCATAATTAAGGTCCTCCAATCCCCTAATTAGTTTAGTTGCCCTTCTCTAGGACTCTCTCCAGCTCCAACACATCCCTTCTGAGGACTGGCGACCAGAACTGGACAGAATACTCCAGATGCGGTCGGATCAGAGTTTTATAAAGTGGTAGGATAATAGTTTTATCTCTGGAATACATCCCTTTCTTTATGCATGCTAATATTCTGCCAGCTTTGGCAGCTGCCGCTTGACATTGCATGCTATTGCTTAGTCTATCCTCTACCAAGACTCCCAGATCTTTCTCCATTTTTGATTGCCCCAAAGGTTCCCCCCCTAAAGTGCTTTTATGTTTTAGTCCCCAAGTGTAAAACCTTACACTTCTCCACATTAAACCTCATTTGCCATGTCGTTGCCCACTCTGTTATTTTGTCCAGGTCATTCTGTAGGATATCTGCTTCATGCCCTGCAGTTATTGTCCTGCCCAATTTTGTGTCATCTGCAAAAACTGATAACGAACTACTGATCCCGTCCTCAATGCTGTTTATGAAAAAACTGAACAGGGTTGGTCCCAGGACTGAGCCTTGGGGGACCCCACTTACCACCTCAGACCAGTCTGAGTATGAGCTATTTATTACCACCCTTTGGACACGCCCTTTTAGCCAGTTCCGTATCCAAGAGCAAACCTTGCGGTCGATGCCTGCAGACCTTATTTTATAAATTAAGCGCTTGTGGGGAACTCTATCAAATGCGAAATCCAGGTACACCACATCCACTGGTCTCCCCCTATCTAGCTCACAGCTCACCTCCTCGTAGAATGTTAAGAGATTGGTTTGACAAGAACGCCCATTTGTAAACCCGTGCTGATTACTGCTGATGATGTTGTTGTCTTTAGCAAACTCTACTATATAGTCCCTTATCATCCCCTCCAGAGGTTTACATACTATCGATGTCAGACTGACAGGCCTATAATTTCCCGGGACATGCCTCTGCCCTTTTTTGAATATCGGTATCACGTTAGCTTTCCTTCAATCACCTGGTACATTTCCTGTCATAATACTGTCAGCAAAGATCAGAAGCAGTGGTCTAGATATAGTTTTACTAAGTTCTTTGAGTACTCTCGGATGTACGCCATCCGGGCCTGGTGATTTATTTGTGTTAATTTTATCCAGCCTTTCCCTGATTTCACACTCTGTTAGCCATAGCGGCAAGTCCTGTGTATTACTACTACTTTAGGGTTCTTATGTTCCCCTCTTGCCTTGTTATATTGTTATTTACGCTAAATGTGATCATCCTGTGATCGCTAGAGCCCAGGTTGTCCTAGACTCCTACAAATGAGATTAGGTCTGGGTCATTAATGATCAATAGATCCAGCACTGCATTTTCTCTAGTAGGAGAATCCACCAACTGAGACATGTAGTTGTCCTGTATGGTTTCCATGAAGAGACGGGCCTTCTGTGAGTGTGTAGTCCCCTCTTCCCAGTCAATGTGGGGATAATTGAAGTCCCCCAATATGATGACTGATTCCAGTTTTGCCACTTTACCCAACAGTGATATAAATTCCAGCTCTACTTCCTTCCTTTGGTTGGGTGGCCTATAGCAAACCCCCACAATTACTTTTCCCTTTACTTCTTCCCTATAGAGTTCTAGCCACACGGATTCTAACTCCATACTCATCCCTTCCATAATATCACTCCTCTCTATCACCCTTACATTAATTATTCTTGACATAGAGACATACCCCTCACCCTCTTTTTCCTACCCTGTCCTTTCGGTACACCGAATACCCTTGGATATTAGCCAGCCAGTCATGTGAGGGGTCGAACCAAGTTTCCGTTATTCCCACAAGGTCTGTGTCCTCCTCATGTACTAACATTTCCAACTCGTCTATTTTATTAGTTAGGCTCCTGGCATTTGCATATACCCCTCTTAGTTTTGTGGAAGTTGATTTTGAATGGTGATTATTTTTATTCCTGTTTGGTCTGAGGTTTTCCCGCACAGACCCCCCAATTGACGTTAGGGAACTACTGTCGCTGCTGATTCTATTTCTGAGCCCTCCCCCCGTCTCCTAGTTTCAAAAGCACCTCCAACTTGGTGGCCATCTTTCTCCCCAAAAGAGCTGTACCATCCCCATTAAGGTGCAGCCCATCCTTACTAAAGAGCCGGTAGCCGACTAAGTAGTCAGCCCAGTTCTCCAGGAACCCAAACCCCTCTTTCCTACACCAGTTTCTCAGTCACTTGTTAAGTTCCCTAATCTCCTTTTGCCTCTCTGGTGTGGCTCAAATTACTGGTAATACTTCAGAGAAAACCACCTTGGAGGTCCTATTCCTCAATCTATTCCCTAAGTCCCTGAAATTGTTCTTTAGGATCCTCCACCCTCCTCTTACTTGGTCATTAGTACCCACATGCACCATGACCGCTGGGTCATCCCCAGCCCCGCCCAATAATCTGTCTACCCGATCCGCGATGTGCCGAACTCGAGCGCCCGGTAAACAACATATTGTCTGGCTACCGCGATCGTTTCGACAGATTGCCCTCTCTGTCCTCTTGATAATTGAGTCCCCCACTACCACAACCTGTCTAACCTTTCCTGAGTCTCAGTCCCCCTCCTTCCTGGAGCTGCCACTCCCCTGGCAGCTGGGGGAGGGCGCCTGCTCTAGCACTGCCACTCCTGAGCTGATATCCCCATCAACATGCAACTTGCCACATTTCTTAGGGTGTACCAACTCAGGACTGGCCTCCCTAGCCCTCTTCCCTCTACCTTCCTAACGGTCACGCAGCTGCCTACCTCTGATGCCTGCATCTCCTCTACTCCTCCCTCCTCTATGCCAGCCCTGCCAGTGCCTGATGGGTAATGTCCAAGCTCCATTCCAGGTTGTTGATCTTACGCAGTGTTGATACTTTGTTATCCAGATCCAGAATCTGGGCTTCCAGAGAAACAAGTCACACACATCTTGCACAACAGTATTCGCCCTTGATTGGTTCATCAAGGAATGCATACATACAGCAAGAAGTGCACTGAGTGGCATCCCCAATCCTGTCGGACATTATTACCCTCTACTCTATGGGGATAATTAGTAACAACCTGCTATTCCTTACCTACTCTACCTCTATCTCACTGGTACTAACCCTAAGATACTCACCAGTCGCTAAGATACTTACCAGTCCTCCCAGGTATTCAGTCGCAGAGCACGGTCGGTCGCAGAGCACAGTCAGTCGCAGAGCACGGTCAGTCGCAGAGCACAGTCAGTCGCAGTCAGTCTACTTCCTGCCTAGGAGGGGAAAGGACTGGATTGTTTCCTCCACTACCAAACGCCTCCGGTCTATACCAACAAGTAACCAGGGGGGTCGGATCCAGCTACATGCCAGGAGAAAAGGAGGATACTTATCTATAGTGGATCTTTACTACCAGCCCTTACATTCGTTTCTCTGGTAAGAGGCTCTCTTACTCTCTCCTGGAGAGGAGATAAGATTCCTGTATTATTCCTCCCTTCACCTTTAGTATGACAGTTCTATCCTGGATTTGAATATATACACGCCCTAACACTTTTTCACTCTGGTAAGGGTGTCAGTCCATTAGTGGTGGTTGGGATCAACTACACATCCAGTTGCTGTGGATTTTTTCACCCAGAGTCACATTGAATGTGTTTTGTCACTTCACAGACTTTTTGGACTTTTTGCACTTTTACACATTTGTAATTATGTGTATACTTATATACGTTTACTCATTATTTCATCATTATTGTCGTTAATGCAACAACTGGTCATTCTTATGATTTGTATTTTTGTGCACTCCTTTGCAACCTATTTTTCACTAAGAGTTGTCTTGCTCACCATTGTTCCTTTGTTGATTTTGCAATGGTTGTATCAGACCACCTGATTCACTGTTAGTTCACATAAGGTCCATGTTACTATTTAGTGACGGACCTTTTATTTGCATCATTCATTTTATTATTTTTGTCATTCGTTTGACAAGAGTACCCACTAGTTTAGCGCACTTGCTTCTTTTTACTTCATCACATTTGTTCCTAATTTGGATCTAAGGTTGCAGCTTTACTTTATTTTATCCAGTGCACTTTTTTTATTTATCGTCAGTCGCAGAGCACGGTCAGTCGCAGATCACTGTGTTTAATTGGCCAGCAAACTGGCCTGACCTAAACCCCACATGGAATCTGTGGTGTATTGGCAAGAGGAAGATGTGAGATACCAGATCCAACAATTCAGACAGGCTGAAGACCACTATCAAAATATCCTGGGCTTCCATAAGACCTCAGCAGTGGCTGATCGACTCCATGCTAGGCCCCATTGATGCAGTAATTCATTCAAAAGGAGCCCGATCAAATATTGAGTGCATACTATACTGTACATGGACATACTTTTCAGTAAGCCAACATTTCTGTTTTAAAAATTCTATTTTTATTATTTTATCTTATTTTATTTCTATTGGTCTTATGTGATCAAATTTTCTGAATTTTTGGTTTTCACTAGCTGTAAGTCATGATCCTCAAAATTAAAAGAAAGAAATGCTTGAACTATATCACTCTGTGTATAACGCATCTACACAAAATGAGTTTCACTTTTTTGCATTGAATTACTGAAATAAATGAACTTTTTGATGATAGCCAAATTTTATAAGATGCATCTGTACAGTATATGCTCTAAGACCAACTTTCGGAAGGGCAGCACCCCAAGAATGGAGTTGTAAGATGTCACAAAGTGGGGAGCTAAGAGGTGGCAGTATTGTTTATTATAAGAAGCTGAGAAGCTATCAGGGTCAGGAGCTTTATGTGGTTTCATGTGTTTTAGCACTCGTACCTCTGTGATTGGATGTTCAATGGCCTCTCATACTTCCGAGGACAACTGGGGCATGTCTTTTTTTCGCTTTTTTATTACTGACTAGAATTGTGCATGATGGAAAATTTTTGTTTAGTTTTCTCCTCTCACCTTCCAGGACAGCAACACATGAGAGATGAGAGGCTCCACCCTACAAGAAACACAATCAGTTCACAGCTGTTAAAAGGCCCTACCATTCCCCTTGTCCCTCAGTATTGATTGTGTTTCTCCTACAACGAAACACTTTTTTTTTTTTTTCTCTGACTAGAAGACCTAGAGAGTCGGATGGTACTCCTGTGAGGCAGGTTCAGGAATGCCAGTGAGGGCCGCACTCTGCCTGCACGCCTTTTAGGCTTCTCACACGTCGCCTCTTGTGGCACGGGCAAGTCGGACACAGCGTGGTGGTCCCTCTGCTTGTTGCCCCACTCAGCAGCTCGGGTCTCCTCTTGTCCTCCCCTGCAAACAGGGAGCGACATGCTGTAAAAGGCCAACCGCATAATAACAGCAGCGATAAGGGGAGGACCCAGTACGCTCCAAGCCGCGTTCTAAAACTGGAATCCTGTCTGAACAGGGAAGATGCCGAGTACGCACAGCGCGACCCGGGAGGGTGTAAGGCGCAGAGGAGATGCTGGACCCGCATAGCGGTGCAAAAGAACAGGCCAGAAGGCTGCTAAGAGTGTGAACCCCGTCTGGATCCACCTCATGGAGGAGGGAAAGACGGCACAGTTGGCTGCAGGCTGTAATGTTCCGGTACCTTTGGTACCCTAAATTACTCTTTTCACAAGTGTATGCGCCCCACCATTCTCTTTTGGAAAGGTGCGCATACACCTTTAAGACTGAAGCTGTCATCACTCAGCGCCGGACTAGATGGCTATTTAAAGCGCCGGTTCTCACTCACATGTGTTCGTTCAAACACCCTTACCTGGATGCTAACTTGGCTTGAAGCTTTCGTGCTTGCAAGCATACTTCGCTGACGGAACCTCGCTGCGCTGATCCCTGCATCCCGCTTCCGGATCATCCGCTCCTCCTTAACCAACCTTCGGCTGTATTGCTATTAGTGCTAAGTACCCCGCAGGGGAACCCTCTATAAACTTATACTAAGCTTACACTATCTAGCTCTGCATAGTAAAGACTATTTATCACATCTGCATATCTAGATTGCTAGCTCTTAAGACTACTGCTACTTATTCCTGCACTGGGTTGATCACTCTTGTATGTCCACCTGCTACTCTGTCATCTGCTACCATACATGATTGCTAAACCTACTGTAGTATGGTAAGCAACGGGTTAAGTTGCTGTCTGCAAAATGTTACAATTATGTATATGTCTGGGAGCTGGGTGTGGCTGAAGTTAGTTGCATGCTGATGTGCAGTGAATAAAGAAGCAACCTGTACAGCCTGTCTGTGTTAATACACTACATTTTGGCAACGAGGATGGCTAGCTTTCTGGATTTACCGGCTATTGGACCGTTTGATGTGTCTGGAGACCACACTAGTCTCTCACAGCGCTGGGACAAGTGGAAGAAGGGATTTCAGCTCTATGTTATAGCCACAGGAGTGACTGCACCTGCTCAGAAGAGAGCCATGCTGCTGCATCTAGCTGGACCTCAAGTTCAGGACATTTTTGAAACCCTGGGAGCAACAGGGGAAGATTCAGACTATGAGACAGCCATGAATAAACTGAGTACTTTGAGCCAAAGAAAAATATTCCCTATGAAAGATATAAGTTTAGACAGGCTGTGCAAGAACTGGGAGAAACCACAGACAGTTATGTGACTAGGCTGATATATCTGGCAAAGTCTTGTGATTTTGGGACTGTAACTGAGGAGACAATCAGAGATCAGGTCATAGAGAAATGCACATCTGTGCACCTAAGGAGGAGATTATTGAGAGAACCTAGTCTCACGCTTACTAGTCTGCAGGAGATTGCAAGAGCCATTGAACTGTCTGAGCTCCAGGCTCTGCATATTGAAACCAAGAACACTGCATCTGTCAATACAGTCTCCAAACCTACCTATAATAATAGGAATATCTGGAGTAGGAAAGAGAGTTTTCCAAAGAGGACTTTACATATCACCTGCAGTAAATGTGGCAGGGAGGGACACACAAGTCAGGACTGCACTGTGGTACAGAATAAAATGTGCTATGCTTGTGGAAAGACAGGTCATTTTGCAGCTGTGTGTAGAAGTACAACCAGAGATAACAAAACCAAAGGACCATCTGCACAAGTAAATGTTATAGCTGAGGATAAAGAGAGTGCTCCTGACTGTGAATTTATATTCTCCCTGTGTTCTCTGCAAGCCGGGACATTAACCATTAAGATTGGAAATACAGATGTGTCAGTGTTGATTGACTCTGGAGCTACATGCAATGTTATGGACTTGGCTTCTTGGCACAGTCTTAATGGCAGAGAAAATCACCTTAAATTGTGTAACACCACTAAACAGATTTATACTTATGGCTCCAGTACACCACTGCAACTTAAAGGCAAATTTTATACCTCTGTTCAAACACATGAGACTGGTCCTCCATTGCAGACCGAATTCTATGTTATAGATGGCACAGTGTCGCCTCTGCTTGGTCGTCAAACCGCAATGGCACTAGGGGTGTTACAGATTGGCCGTGATGTAGGCAGCCCAAGAGTGAATATGCTGTCTCCTGCTATTTCTGCATTGAAAGAGGAATTTAAAGATTGCTTCTCTGGGTTTGGAAAATTAAAGGATTTTCAGTTGGAGCTTCACATTGATCCACATGTAAAGCCTATTGCACAGCCAGTACGCAGACTTCCTTATAGCCTGAGATCACCTGTTGAGCACAAACTGGCAGAGCTGCTAGACCTTGACATTATTGAACCTGTGGAAGGGCCCACTCCGTGGGTATCGCCGTTAGTTGTTGTACCAAAGGGCACAGATATTCGGATTTGTGTGGACATGAGATGTGCTAACCAAGCTGTGCAGAGAGAGAGACATCCAATTCCCACTATTGAAGATGTTCTACATGCAATGAATGGGGCAAGTGTCTTCAGTAAACTGGATTTGAAATGGGGTTATCATCAGATTGAATTGACCCCAGCATCTAGAGTCATCACTACATTTGCAAGCCATAAAGGTCTTTTTAGATACAAGAGGTTGATGTTTGGCGTATCGTCCGCACCGGAGGCCTATCAACATGTGATTCAGCAAGTGCTACATGGTTGTAAAGGCACGCATAACATTTCTGATGATATAATTGTGTGGGGAACAAACACACAGGAGCACGATGAACGTCTCCGTGCAGTGCTAAATCGCTTGAAGGAGAAAGGGTTAACATTAAATGAGAAGAAGTGCACATTTCAAATGAATAAAATGACTTTTATGGGCCATGTGCTGTCTGACAGGGGCATTGGTCCGGAGGACTGTAAAATTAAAGCTGTGTCTGATGCCAGAAATCCTGAAAACCCTGCAGAAGTACGCAGTTTTCTTGGGCTAGTGAATTACTGTGCCAAGTTTATTCCAGATATGGCGACTGTCAGTGAACCTTTGAGAGTGTTGACTCGCAAAGCAGTCCCGTGGAAGTGGGGCTTTTTGGAACAAGGTGCATTTGATGAACTTAAGAGACGGCTGACTTGCGCCACAACTTTGGCTTATTTCAATCCTACTGCACACACCCAAGTTATTGTCGATGCTAGCCCTGTGGGGTTAGGCGCCATCTTGGTTCAGAGACAATGCGCAGGCGATTACAGGCCTATTCAGTATGCAAGCAGATCCCTCACTGATGTAGAGAGACGTTATTCTCAGACCGAGAAAGAAGCTTTGGCTGTTGTTTGGGGATGTGAAAGGTTTCACACCTATCTCTACGGCCTTGATTTTGAAATCATCACAGACCACAAGCCTCTGGAAGTGATATATTCGCCACGCTCAAAACCATCCGCCAGAATTGAGAGATGGGTTCTCAGATTGTTACCATATCGCTTTACAGTGCGGTACAGACCTGGACCGACTAATGCGGCAGATGCACTTTCCAGATTGCCTCAGTCTTCTGCACCTGTTCATAACCTGGCAGAAGAGTACATTCGTTTTGTGGCTACTAACGCCATGCCTCAGGCATTGACACCGCGGGAGGTTGAAGAATTGTCATCTGTGGATCCGGAAATTGCTCGGTTGAGAAAATGTGTAAGACAAGGGGTTTGGGTGGATTGTGACCCAAGCTATCACAGAATCAAACAAGAGCTGAGTATTGCAGGACAACTAGTTCTACGTGGCCATCGTATTGTGATGCCTAAAGACTTACGGAAACGTACATTACATTTAGCCCATGAGGGCCATCAAGGCATTGTACGCACCAAACAAAGATTACGTGAGAAAGTCTGGTGGCCAGGAATTGACAAGGATGTGGAACGTTTGGTTTCTTCATGTCGAGCATGTCAGTTGGTGGGCAGCAAACCTAAACCAGAACCAGTAACTCACACTGCTCTACCTGAGGGACCATGGGAAGATTTAGCCATTGATCTGTGCGACATTCCATCTGGACACCATCTTTTAGTTGTTGTGGACTATTATTCAAGGTGGCAAGAGGTGGTAGTTCTCACTAAAGCTACATCATCAACTGTAATTGAGGGGTTGGAGAGCATTTTTGCATCTCATGGGTTGCCTAAACGGATTGTGAGTGATAATGGTGCCCAATTTACTTCTCAGGAATTTCAGGATTATCTGAAATCAAATGCTATTGAACATCATCGTACAACTCCATACTGGCCACAGGCTAACGGGGAAGTGGAACGCCAGAATCGAACCTTGCTGAAAGCTTTGCGGATTGCTCATTTAGAGAGAAGAGACTGGAAAAAGGAACTGTGGCGTTTTCTTTTGGCTTATCACACAACTCCGCATACTGTCACTGGCGTTAGTCCTGCGGAACTTCTTTGTGGTCGCAAATTCAGGACAAAATTGCCAGACATTGGGGGTCCTCCTACAAGTCAGAAACCTTTTCGGCATCTTGATGAGAAAAGGAAGATCCGGGCTGAACAGTATGCAAACCACCGCCGCCATTGTCAACCTAGTGGCCTTCAACAGGGTGTTGCTTCAAAATGATCGGTTTCACAAACTGGCTCCGTCTTTTGAACCTGAGCCTTATGTTGTAAAGGAGAAAAGAGGTACTCAAGTGGTTTTAGAGGATTTAGATGGACACACAAAAGTGCGTAATTCCTCATTTGTGAAGAAATTTATTGAGTCAGAAGGTCAAGTATCGGAAGATGGCGAACAGGCAAAGAGTAGTGATGATACTGCCAGTGATCCAGACTTCAATCCACAACCATCCACATCGGAATGACCAAGATAAAAACGAGCAACAAATCCACCGGCCTACCTTAAGGACTATGTGTATAGTCAGGAGTTTATAGTTTAAATTTTTAGTTGTTCATCCATGCATTTTGTTAATCTTATTAATACGTTGTGCATGTTATGTTTTATTCAAAGAGAGGAGGGAATGTAGTATGGTAAGCAACGGGTTAAGTTGCTGTCTGCAAAATGTTACAATTATGTATATGTCTGGGAGCTGGGTGTGGCTGAAGTTAGTTGCATGCTGATGTGCAGTGAATAAAGAAGCAACCTGTACAGCCCGTCTGTGTTAATACACTACACCTACCTGCATCCATCTGCTACTGTCTTACCTTCAAGTGTCTGTCACCTACCACCTCCACTCAACCTGTCTCTTAAATCTTCATCACTGTGTTACTACATACATAAAGTCACTCTAGGAACCAGCTTGTTGAGTGTGTGTATTTACTAGCTGAATTAAGACCTTCCACACATGATGAGTCATTGAGGTTGGGAATGGTATCTCAGCATCTCTCTTACATGACTACTGAAGTGGAATATTTCTGCAGCTGAAAATCCACACCATACATGAAACGCAGGAGCGTTACACAGGCAAAGAAAATGAGGGGCCAGGTGAGTTCAGAAAATGGCAGAATGCCTTAGAAGGACAGCAGAAGAGGAGAAAGGCTGTCTGCTAGCCTCCCCCAACCCCCTTTTCAAATAAGGTGGGATATCAGAAGGTGTGTATGCTGCTTCTGCAGTGTGAAGCACACAGCCTAACTTTGCAGCTCCCCAGTCGGGACAGCAACTTGGGAAGGGGTGATTTTTGCCGCTATCCTCCTCATGTGATCATGAGGATAGAAAAGCAAGCCCTGTGGCTGTGGTAAAGAGGGGAAAACAACAGTAGGAAGTACTTCCCTTTGCCTTGGGAGCTTAGCAGCAGTATCCCTTATAGCAGTCAGGTGGTTTCTTGGTTTTGTCATAGTGCTCCCTCCCTAATGAGGGTACTACTATCCTTTCCCTTAGGCCTGGGAACAAGTAACCCAGAAGCTTCAGCTTATAGCTCTCACTATAAACCCTATTGCACATCAATAAGGGTAAATCTAGTGAAGCGGTGACACCTGTTAGACACGGGGTCTCTTACAGGCTATTTCTGTCACTGAACAACTTAGACATTCCTAAAGGGTTAATCAATTGGAATGAAAGGTGGTTTTCAGGAACCTGGAGATTACATGAGTAATACCACAGATTTTTCCCTGGTCCACAATGCACACCAGATAAAGTGCATTATCTGGTGTGCATTGTGGAAAAAATAAATAAATAATTATCTTAACACCAATAAATATACTCTCATGTTACTGATGAGTGTGAAAATGTCCATACAGAGAGAAATGAAGTGAGATAATACAGAAAGGTGGATATGACGAAGAAGTCCAAAGTGGTCTGTAAGTCCTCCGCAATTATGCAAAACATTCAGTGAAACTGAGTGAAGAGCCAACACCCACAGAGAAGGGATAAAGATGTATGCTCACCAGATTCTGTGGACCCAGGTGCCTTACAGCAATAGGGTCAAACACGCATGATGCTAATCCACAGCTCCCACATTCTGGGGGGATCCAGATGACAGGCATCACACAAATGATGATAAATCACTGAGGACAGATGACTGGGACTTCCAGACAATCCACATTCCATGTAAAAAATGGAGACACCCACATAGTGTAATACCGCTTAATAAAAATGCATTTTATTGAAAGTAGAGGTACTGACAAACATCCAAAAAGCAAAGGTAGTACATAGGTGCCGTGGAAAACGATGACAGTTTACAGAAATGTAGGCCCCTTGACCGGTTTCGTCTGAATAGACTTTTTCAAAAGGGAATAGCCAGCACTCTGTAGACCGCTTTGGGCTCATATATATATATATATATATATATATATGTGCACAAATCGCCAAACAATGTCCACCTGTGTCATCAGCATTATTTCCTGTTAGAATGGAGTCTAGTTGCATTCCAAGCCTAGTTTTGAGGATGCTCTATACTAGGTGTTTGCATAGTGAGCCTAGGGAGGGAACTGACCAGTCCTCATTTGGGCTGCAGACGTCAGTTCCCCTTCTGTGTGTGGGCAAAAGCACGTTACACACTGCATTGCAACGGGACGTCAGTTCCGCAATTCAAAACCGGAAGTGGGTCATGCCCTTCACCTGCACAAACGAGAAACGCATTATGCCCTTAGTCGCGCTAGTGGACTTCTGGGTAAGTTACACAGGAAACGGCTAATCAAAAAAATGGGGACACAGGCAACAACTAATAGAATAAAAAAACAAAATTCGGTGTAACCGAAAAAAAAGAACTGCGCAAATGGAGTGATATTTAACAATAAATAAATAAATGTGAAAAATTAGGGAATTTCTTCCTCTAGCGAGCAGCAATAAAAACGTGAAAACGCAATATGTGATAGTGAATATGGGTTATTGCGCTCAGCAGTATACTCACAATAAAGTGCTAATGCATAAATAACATAAACATATGAACCAATTATTTAAAGGTGAATATTCCAATGAATATAGCAATAATAAAATTAATAAACATAGTCCTTGAAAAGTGCTCGGTGCAAACTTTAAGTTCCAGCAGCAAAATACAATTGGACTTGATGTGAAATGCCTTCACCAATCACCATACACCCAGTGCTCGGATAAAATACTTCTTACCAAAAGAAGTTGACCCCTTAGTTATAGGGGGTCATGATCGCAATGTATCTCCACAAGAGCTCCAAAATCTCCTATTACAGTCTTCACATCCAGTGTGTGATAAGCCAGAGGTAAACAGATGACTCCGAGACTCCGGACAACATGTCATAAGAAATAAGGAAACTCCAATAGCGTAATATTGCCATATAAAGAGATTTAATAAAAAGTAATGCACTTACTCCATAGTGGTAAGTAAACGCCACAGTAGTACAAATCGTTCAGCTTCTCCTGGTGGATGGGACGCCGCTTCCGCGTCTGCGTTCCACCTCACCGGAACTCTACGGTCTCACGTTCCCGACGCACGTTTCGTTAGGCGTGCTAACGTCATCAGGGGATCATGTGACCGTACATTTCCTCACATCTTATATAGAGGTTCACACAGCTCTCAACAGCCAATCACCAGTCGCCGGAGTAGGAACCGCCCATTCTTTAGTAGATTGTTAGGTTCTTCCCTTCAGTAAGGGTGCCTCACGGGGACATGTTAGAAATAGAATTATAGGAACGACTTTTCACTATGTTTGCCGTTGAATTTAACCCTTAATTGGCCAAAAACATTCAATGCCATACTAGTCGTTATTCCCTATACTCTCAATATTAATTCAAATTCATAAATAATGTATTATGGGATGGGTTGCTGTGTGCTGAGATATTTAATCAATAAGCTAATCGATATACCTAAAATTACTCAATTAAATAAATAAATACATTTTATTCCAACATCCTAAAATTAACCTAAAATTAAAATTACATAAAAATCACATAAGTTTATCTAAAATATTTTAAAAGAAGCATAAATACAGGTTGAAAATGATAGAAAATTGATGTTGTGTATTAAACTTAAAATTTAAAAATTAGAGATAAAGCAATTCAAATCAATATCAATGTTCATTCCCAATGGTTCCAAAGTCTTTATTCTATATATCCATTGGGTCTCATTCATGGAGACTTTTTTAGTCATATTTCCTCCTCTCCAATGGTTATCCACTCTGTCTATGCCACAAAAAGACATAAGCGAGGGATCCTTATTATGATACAGGCGGAAATGGTTGGAGAGGCTATGTTTGGGAAAGCCTCTCCTCACATTACCCACATGCTCATTAATCCTCACAGACAATTGGCGGGTGGTCCTGCCAATATACTGTAGCCCACAAGGGCAGCTGATTAGGTAGGTCATGTGGGTGGATCTACATGATATTAATTTGTTGATTTGGAATCTTTGGCCTGTAGCTCTGGAATGGAAGGTGGTGATCTTTCTGGGGTTTTTCTTTGACATCTGGCAAGCGTTGCATTTGCCACAGGGAAAGAAGCCTTTTACATCCAAAAAGGTCGATTTTCTTTTAGGAGGGTCTGGTATGTTTGGGGCCAACATATGCCTAAGGTTTGGCGCTTTCCTGTAAATAAATTGTGGTTTAGCCGGTAGTATTTGGTTCAAAGTTCGGTCCTTCATTAATATGGGCCAATACTTCCGGACAATTGCTTCAATTTCTTTGTAATTCCTATTGAAGTCAGTCAGAAAGGCCAGTTCACCCTTATTCTCTAGGTTCCTATCCTTAGTTCTTAGTAGTTCATTCCTAGGTATTTGGCGCACTAGATCTCTTGTTTTTTGCACTTCTTCCATTCTATAACCTTTTTCCACAAACCTGGCTGTTAAAAGGTCAGACTGGATGAGGTAATCCTCCTCATTTTTACAATTGCGTTTAATACGCATATATTGGCCTTTTGGTATCCCACCTAGCCATTTGGGATGGTGACAGCTCTTTATGGGAATATAGCTGTTTCTGTCAGTTTCTTTAAAATAACTTTTAGTGGAAACAGACCCACCTTGTTTCACGAGGGTCAGATCCAAAAAGTTCACTGACACTTTGTCCCATGTGGCTGTGAATACTAGGCCATATTTGTTTCTATTGATATGTTCAAGGAATGTTTTGAGTGACTCCTCTGATCCACTCCATATGAGGAGTAGATCATCGATAAATCTCTTGTAAAGTACTAGAGAAGGGTTTGGGTTTGCGAAAATTTCGCTTTCTTCCCATTGGCCTAACAGAATATTGGCCACGCTTGGGGCATATTTGGCGCCCATAGCAACGCCTTTAATTTGATTGTAGTAGCTCCCCTCGTGCCAAAAGTAATTGTTACCCATGGCTAGACTCAGGGCATCACAAATAAACTTTTTTTGACGTGGCTTTATATTCGTTTTTGAATTAAGGGCAGCAATAGTGGTGTTCAGTACATCATCTTGTTTCAGACTAGTGTACAAAGACTCAATGTCGATTGTCACTAGGAATGTATTGGATTGTACTTCCACTTGTTCTAGCAAATTAATCAGATGCTTGCTGTCCTTAAGATGAGATGGATACAGAGGCACTATCGGCTGCAAGAAATGATCCACATATTCTCCTATACGGGAGAATATGGAATCTATTCCACTAATTATAGGCCTTCCAGGAGGCTTGGTCTTATTTTTGTGGACTTTTGGCAGCTGGTAGATAGTCGGAAGCCGTGGTGCTTTAGGTACTAAATATTGTGCTTCCTTTTTTGTTAAGATCCTCTTCTCTTTGGCCTTTTTTACTAGTTTGCCCAATTTCAGTTTTAAGTCTCTCGTGGGGTTGGTCCTTAATTTTCTGTAAGTGTCCTGGTCACCAACCAATCTGTCAAGCTCTTGCTTGTAGTCACTTTTGTTAAGGACCACTATTCCCCCTCCTTTATCAGCCCCTCGTATCACAATATCTTTGCGATTTTCTAATTCCATAAGGCCCTTTTCCAACTCTTTCCTTGTATATTGTTTCTTACATTTCATTTTCCGTACATCATCTTCAACCATGTTTTTAAAAACTTCCAGGCAATGGTTGGAAGCCTTGGGAGGATTAAAAACAGACTTGTTTCTTAATCCGCTGTCCTCATAATCTGTAGTATTTGAGGTTTGGTTGGAAGGTTTTTCCATAAAGTGCTTCTTGATTTTTAATTTCCTGATATATTTTTCTATGTCAATGAAAGTGTTAAATTTGTCTACACCTCTATCAGGAGCAAATTTTAATCCTAACTCCAATATTTTCAATTCATCAGGAGTAAACTGGACGTTGCTGAGGTTGAATATCCCAGCTCCTAGGACTCTCTTTTCCTTTTGCCTCTTTCGTCCACCTCTACATCCTCTCCTCTGTTTTCTACCCTTCCTCCTGGTGGGCCATTTCGTTGGGGTGTCATTTCTTGTGGATACTGGGGATAAGTATCCCCTCCCCATTGTTGCCATTGGTTCCCTCTCTGCCATTGGTTCTCCTGGTACCATTGCTGTTGAGGTCTCCAGTTCTGGGGTCCATGTCCTCGTTGCCAGGGTTTGCCTCTCCCCCCCCCTCTGTGGCCTCGTCCCCTTCCATTTGGGTGGTTTTGGGAGCCTCTTCCTCTCCCTCTCGGACCTGGGGCGCCACCTCGCCCCCTCCTCTGAAAACCCCTCTGGGATGGATTATCTGGGGTATAAGCCAATGGGGAGTAGCTGTTGGAGGTGGGTATATTATATTGGGAAGGGTTGTAATATTGTGGTCTATTGCTCCTATTTTCAGTGTATTCATAGGAGCTATCATTATCAAAATTGGGAGTTCCTCCAATGGGAGTGAAATTGGGGTCAGTGAACCTTTCAATCCCCATTTCTCTCACCAGTGGGGACTGTACAGGATTGTTGGTCGTGTTTATGGCATTTGGTCCCACAAGGACATCCTGCCATTTGTAAACTTTGGATTCTTTGTAATCCAATAAATCTCTCTGGTATTTACTTATTTTTTTATTTCGGGTATCCTTATCAATTTTATCCAAAAATTTTTGAGTTGAGGTGATTTTCTCTTTAAAGTCAGCATTATCTTTGAAGGGTTCTAGGGTGGTTTTTAATTCACTGATCTTTTCTTCCAGCTTAGTCATCTTCGCTTTCCTGCGTGATATTATAAGACTAAGTAATCTGGCTTCACTGTGATTAAAAAAGTTAAACCACTCTTTGTTCAAATCAGGATCTACTAGCCCATCATTGGGTCCCAGATCCCAACGTAACCTTCTTGGTGTTATTTTCATTTTAATGTACTGCTCCAAGGTGGCCAAATCCCACCAGACACGGATTTTTTTCTCAAGAACATTTTTGAGTGTTTTCACACTCTGTTCCATGTCCTTGGATACAGTACTTTGTGCTGAAAAGATATCAGTAGTGGTTCGGTCTTTCATATAGTCAAATATATCCATTGCTGCACGAACAACACAATAGTGATAAATAGAAAAACAAAATTCGGTGTAACCGAAAAAAAAGAACTGCGCAAATGGAGTGATATTTAACAATAAATAAATAAATGTGAAAAATTAGGGAATTTCTTCCTCTAGCGAGCAGCAATAAAAACGTGAAAACGCAATATGTGATAGTGAATATGGGTTATTGCGCTCAGCAGTATACTCACAATAAAGTGCTAATGCATAAATAACATAAACATATGAACCAATTATTTAAAGGTGAATATTCCAATGAATATAGCAATAATAAAATTAATAAACATAGTCCTTGAAAAGTGCTCGGTGCAAACTTTAAGTTCCAGCAGCAAATACAATTGGACTTGATGTGAAATGCCTTCACCAATCACCATACACCCAGTGCTCGGATAAAATACTTCTTACCAAAAGAAGTTGACCCCTTAGTTATAGGGGGTCATGATCGCAATGTATCTCCACAAGAGCTCCAAAATCTCCTATTACAGTCTTCACATCCAGTGTGTGATAAGCCAGAGGTAAACAGATGACTCCGAGACTCCGGACAACATGTCATAAGAAATAAGGAAACTCCAATAGCGTAATATTGCCATATAAAGAGATTTAATAAAAAGTAATGCACTTACTCCATAGTGGTAAGTAAACGCCACAGTAGTACAAATCGTTCAGCTTCTCCTGGTGGATGGGACGCCGCTTCCGCGTCTGCGTTCCACCTCACCGGAACTCTACGGTCTCACGTTCCCGATGTAAAAATGAGGAGGATTACCTCATCCAGTCTGACCTTTTAACAGCCAGGTTTGTGGAAAAAGGTTATAGAATGGAAGAAGTGCAAAAAACAAGAGATCTAGTGCGCCAAATACCTAGGAATGAACTACTAAGAACTAAGGATAGGAACCTAGAGAATAAGGGTGAACTGGCCTTTCTGACTGACTTCAATAGGAATTACAAAGAAATTGAAGCAATTGTCCGGAAGTATTGGCCCATATTAATGAAGGACCGAACTTTGAACCAAATACTACCGGCTAAACCACAATTTATTTACAGGAAAGCGCCAAACCTTAGGCATATGTTGGCCCCAAACATACCAGACCCTCCTAAAAGAAAATCGACCTTTTTGGATGTAAAAGGCTTCTTTCCCTGTGGCAAATGCAACGCTTGCCAGATGTCAAAGAAAAACCCCAGAAAGATCACCACCTTCCATTCCAGAGCTACAGGCCAAAGATTCCAAATCAACAAATTAATATCATGTAGATCCACCCACGTGACCTACCTAATCAGCTGCCCTTGTGGGCTACAGTATATTGGCAGGACCACCCGCCAATTGTCTGTGAGGATTAATGAGCATGTGGGTAATGTGAGGAGAGGCTTTCCCAAACATAGCCTCTCCAACCATTTCCGCCTGTATCATAATAAGGATCCCTCGCTTATGTCTTTTTGTGGCATAGACAGAGTGGATAACCATTGGAGAGGAGGAAATATGACTAAAAAAGTCTCCATGAATGAGACCCAATGGATATATAGAATGAAGACTTTGGAACCATTGGGAATGAACATTGATATTGATTTGAATTGCTTTATCTCTCATTTTTAAATTTTAAGTTTAATACACAACATCAATTTTCTATCATTTTCAACCTGTATTTATGCTTCTTTTAAAATATTTTAGATAAACTTATGTGATTTTTATGTAATTTTAATTTTAGGTTAATTTTAGGATGTTGGAATAAAATGTATTTATTTATTTAATTGAGTAATTTTAGGTATATCGATTAGCTTATTGATTAAATATCTCAGCACACAGCAACCCATCCCATAATACATTATTTATGAATTGGAATTAATATTGAGAGTATAGGGAATAACGACTAGTATGGCATTGAATGTTTTTGGCCAATTAAGGGTTAAATTCAACGGCAAACATAGTGAAAAGTCGTTCCTATAATTCTATTTCTAACATGTCCCCGTGAGGCACCCTTACTGAAGGGAAGAACCTAACAATCTACTAAAGAATGGGCGGTTCCTACTCCGGCGACTGGTGATTGGCTGTTGAGAGCTGTGTGAACCTCTATATAAGATGTGAGGAAATGTACGGTCACATGATCCCCTGATGACGTTAGCACGCCTAACGAAACGTGCGTCGGGAACGTGAGACCGTAGAGTTCCGGTGAGGTGGAACGCAGACGCGGAAGCGGCGTCCCATCCACCAGGAGAAGCTGAACGATTTGTACTACTGTGGCGTTTACTTACCACTATGGAGTAAGTGCATTACTTTTTATTAAATCTCTTTATATGGCAATATTACGCTATTGGAGTTTCCTTATTTCTTATGACATGTTGTCCGGAGTCTCGGAGTCATCTGTTTACCTCTGGCTTATCACACACTGGATGTGAAGACTGTAATAGGAGATTTTGGAGCTCTTGTGGAGATACATTGCGATCATGACCCCCTATAACTAAGGGGTCAACTTCTTTTGGTAAGAAGTATTTTATCCGAGCACTGGGTGTATGGTGATTGGTGAAGGCATTTCACATCAAGTCCAATTGTATTTGCTGCTGGAACTTAAAGTTTGCACCGAGCACTTTTCAAGGACTATGTTTATTAATTTTATTATTGCTATATTCATTGGAATATTCACCTTTAAATAATTGGTTCATATGTTTATGTTATTTATGCATTAGCACTTTATTGTGAGTATACTGCTGAGCGCAATAACCCATATTCACTATCACATATTGCGTTTTCACGTTTTTATTGCTGCTCGCTAGAGGAAGAAATTCCCTAATTTTTCACATTTATTTATTTATTGTTAAATATCACTCCATTTGCGCAGTTCTTTTTTTTCGGTTACACCGAATTTTGTTTTTCTATTTATCACTATTGTGTTGTTCGTGCAGCAATGGATATATTTGACTATATGAAAGACCGAACCACTACTGATATCTTTTCAGCACAAAGTACTGTATCCAAGGACATGGAACAGAGTGTGAAAACACTCAAAAATGTTCTTGAGAAAAAAATCCGTGTCTGGTGGGATTTGGCCACCTTGGAGCAGTACATTAAAATGAAAATAACACCAAGAAGGTTACGTTGGGATCTGGGACCCAATGATGGGCTAGTAGATCCTGATTTGAACAAAGAGTGGTTTAACTTTTTTAATCACAGTGAAGCCAGATTACTTAGTCTTATAATATCACGCAGGAAAGCGAAGATGACTAAGCTGGAAGAAAAGATCAGTGAATTAAAAACCACCCTAGAACCCTTCAAAGATAATGCTGACTTTAAAGAGAAAATCACCTCAACTCAAAAATTTTTGGATAAAATTGATAAGGATACCCGAAATAAAAAAATAAGTAAATACCAGAGAGATTTATTGGATTACAAAGAATCCAAAGTTTACAAATGGCAGGATGTCCTTGTGGGACCAAATGCCATAAACACGACCAACAATCCTGTACAGTCCCCACTGGTGAGAGAAATGGGGATTGAAAGGTTCACTGACCCCAATTTCACTCCCATTGGAGGAACTCCCAATTTTGATAATGATAGCTCCTATGAATACACTGAAAATAGGAGCAATAGACCACAATATTACAACCCTTCCCAATATAATATACCCACCTCCAACAGCTACTCCCCATTGGCTTATACCCCAGATAATCCATCCCAGAGGGGTTTTCAGAGGAGGGGGCGAGGTGGCGCCCCAGGTCCGAGAGGGAGAGGAAGAGGCTCCCAAAACCACCCAAATGGAAGGGGACGAGGCCACAGAGGGGGGGGGGAGAGGCAGACCCTGGCAACGAGGACATGGACCCCAGAACTGGAGACCTCAACAGCAATGGTACCAGGAGAACCAATGGCAGAGAGGGAACCAATGGCAACAATGGGGAGGGGATACTTATCCCCAGTATCCACAAGAAATGACACCCCAACGAAATGGCCCACCAGGAGGAAGGGTAGAAAACAGAGGAGAGGATGTAGAGGTGGACGAAAGAGGCAAAAGGAAAAGAGAGTCCTAGGAGCTGGGATATTCAACCTCAGCAACGTCCAGTTTACTCCTGATGAATTGAAAATATTGGAGTTAGGATTAAAATTTGCTCCTGATAGAGGTGTAGACAAATTTAACACTTTCATTGACATAGAAAAATATATCAGGAAATTAAAAATCAAGAAGCACTTTATGGAAAAACCTTCCAACCAAACCTCAAATACTACAGATTATGAGGACAGCGGATTAAGAAACAAGTCTGTTTTTAATCCTCCCAAGGCTTCCAACCATTGCCTGGAAGTTTTTAAAAACATGGTTGAAGATGATGTACGGAAAATGAAATGTAAGAAACAATATACAAGGAAAGAGTTGGAAAAGGGCCTTATGGAATTAGAAAATCGCAAAGATATTGTGATACGAGGGGCTGATAAAGGAGGGGGAATAGTGGTCCTTAACAAAAGTGACTACAAGCAAGAGCTTGACAGATTGGTTGGTGACCAGGACACTTACAGAAAATTAAGGACCAACCCCACGAGAGACTTAAAACTGAAATTGGGCAAACTAGTAAAAAAGGCCAAAGAGAAGAGGATCTTAACAAAAAAGGAAGCACAATATTTAGTACCTAAAGCACCACGGCTTCCGACTATCTACCAGCTGCCAAAAGTCCACAAAAATAAGACCAAGCCTCCTGGAAGGCCTATAATTAGTGGAATAGATTCCATATTCTCCCGTATAGGAGAATATGTGGATCATTTCTTGCAGCCGATAGTGCCTCTGTATCCATCTCATCTTAAGGACAGCAAGCATCTGATTAATTTGCTAGAACAAGTGGAAGTACAATCCAATACATTCCTAGTGACAATCGACATTGAGTCTTTGTACACTAGTCTGAAACAAGATGATGTACTGAACACCACTATTGCTGCCCTTAATTCAAAAACGAATATAAAGCCACGTCAAAAAAAGTTTATTTGTGATGCCCTGAGTCTAGCCATGGGTAACAATTACTTTTGGCACGAGGGGAGCTACTACAATCAAATTAAAGGCGTTGCTATGGGCGCCAAATATGCCCCAAGCGTGGCCAATATTCTGTTAGGCCAATGGGAAGAAAGCGAAATTTTCGCAAACCCAAACCCTTCTCTAGTACTTTACAAGAGATTTATCGATGATCTACTCCTCATATGGAGTGGATCAGAGGAGTCACTCAAAACATTCCTTGAACATATCAATAGAAACAAATATGGCCTAGTATTCACAGCCACATGGGACAAAGTGTCAGTGAACTTTTTGGATCTGACCCTCGTGAAACAAGGTGGGTCTGTTTCCACTAAAAGTTATTTTAAAGAAACTGACAGAAACAGCTATATTCCCATAAAGAGCTGTCACCATCCCAAATGGCTAGGTGGGATACCAAAAGGCCAATATATGCGTATTAAACGCAATTGTAAAAATGAGGAGGATTACCTCATCCAGTCTGACCTTTTAACAGCCAGGTTTGTGGAAAAAGGTTATAGAATGGAAGAAGTGCAAAAAACAAGAGATCTAGTGCGCCAAATACCTAGGAATGAACTACTAAGAACTAAGGATAGGAACCTAGAGAATAAGGGTGAACTGGCCTTTCTGACTGACTTCAATAGGAATTACAAAGAAATTGAAGCAATTGTCCGGAAGTATTGGCCCATATTAATGAAGGACCGAACTTTGAACCAAATACTACCGGCTAAACCACAATTTATTTACAGGAAAGCGCCAAACCTTAGGCATATGTTGGCCCCAAACATACCAGACCCTCCTAAAAGAAAATCGACCTTTTTGGATGTAAAAGGCTTCTTTCCCTGTGGCAAATGCAACGCTTGCCAGATGTCAAAGAAAAACCCCAGAAAGATCACCACCTTCCATTCCAGAGCTACAGGCCAAAGATTCCAAATCAACAAATTAATATCATGTAGATCCACCCACGTGACCTACCTAATCAGCTGCCCTTGTGGGCTACAGTATATTGGCAGGACCACCCGCCAATTGTCTGTGAGGATTAATGAGCATGTGGGTAATGTGAGGAGAGGCTTTCCCAAACATAGCCTCTCCAACCATTTCCGCCTGTATCATAATAAGGATCCCTCGCTTATGTCTTTTTGTGGCATAGACAGAGTGGATAACCATTGGAGAGGAGGAAATATGACTAAAAAAGTCTCCATGAATGAGACCCAATGGATATATAGAATGAAGACTTTGGAACCATTGGGAATGAACATTGATATTGATTTGAATTGCTTTATCTCTAATTTTTAAATTTTAAGTTTAATACACAACATCAATTTTCTATCATTTTCAACCTGTATTTATGCTTCTTTTAAAATATTTTAGATAAACTTATGTGATTTTTATGTAATTTTAATTTTAGGTTAATTTTAGGATGTTGGAATAAAATGTATTTATTTATTTAATTGAGTAATTTTAGGTATATCGATTAGCTTATTGATTAAATATCTCAGCACACAGCAACCCATCCCATAATACATTATTTATGAATTGGAATTAATATTGAGAGTATAGGGAATAACGACTAGTATGGCATTGAATGTTTTTGGCCAATTAAGGGTTAAATTCAACGGCAAACATAGTGAAAAGTCGTTCCTATAATTCTATTTCTAACATGTCCCCGTGAGGCACCCTTACTGAAGGGAAGAACCTAACAATCTACTAAAGAATGGGCGGTTCCTACTCCGGCGACTGGTGATTGGCTGTTGAGAGCTGTGTGAACCTCTATATAAGATGTGAGGAAATGTACGGTCACATGATCCCCTGATGACGTTAGCACGCCTAACGAAACGTGCGTCGGGAACGTGAGACCGTAGAGTTCCGGTGAGGTGGAACGCAGACGCGGAAGCGGCGTCCCATCCACCAGGAGAAGCTGAACGATTTGTACTACTGTGGCGTTTACTTACCACTATGGAGTAAGTGCATTACTTTTTATTAAATCTCTTTATATGGCAATATTACGCTATTGGAGTTTCCTTATTTCTTATGACATGTTGTCCGGAGTCTCGGAGTCATCTGTTTACCTCTGGCTTATCACACACTGGATGTGAAGACTGTAATAGGAGATTTTGGAGCTCTTGTGGAGATACATTGCGATCATGACCCCCTATAACTAAGGGGTCAACTTCTTTTGGTAAGAAGTATTTTATCCGAGCACTGGGTGTATGGTGATTGGTGAAGGCATTTCACATCAAGTCCAATTGTATTTGCTGCTGGAACTTAAAGTTTGCACCGAGCACTTTTCAAGGACTATGTTTATTAATTTTATTATTGCTATATTCATTGGAATATTCACCTTTAAATAATTGGTTCATATGTTTATGTTATTTATGCATTAGCACTTTATTGTGAGTATACTGCTGAGCGCAATAACCCATATTCACTAACTAATAGAATAAACCCATCAGCCGCCATCATTCTCCAAGGTAATCCATGCATCATAAAAGTAAACTATTAACATGGCAAATACATTCAAAATAATGATCTTAAATACATATTAAACTCATGTATATAAACCACCTGAGACATGACGTTGTGGGCGGGACCCATGATGCTTTGTAAGACACTTAAGGTGAGGATGAGTGATCACAGACAGTCCAATCTTTGAACACAGGGTGGATACCAAACAACAACATTCATTTCTTTATGGTAAGCACACAGCCACCTTGCTATATTTGTTCACAGCACTTTTCATTCACTCTCCACCCCTTTCTCCACTTTTCTTATTCTTCTCATGTCTTTATTTCATCACTTCACATATGCATTCTATGGTGATTTCATTTTTATTGGTTTTACTCAGTCCTACAACAAATCTTTTCATCCTTATCCACTTGGTTTACTTTTATCTACCTGGGCACTTTCCTCACCCTTTGGTTTTTTCTTTTCATTCCCTGGTCCATATTCATGTCTCTGATACATTTAATATATATGATAATTATTATTTGTTGGCTGCCATCCTACAGGAAGTAGCTGCTCACTTACCCACATGTATACCTTTTCATTTAGAGACTGGCCAGGTGTTTGATTGATATACTTGCAATACATTCTTATTGCTCTCCTTGAGTCGAACACAATGCCTCTGGATCCTGCCCCCTCAGCTCCCATGTCGGACTATTTGTCCGCCGCCGTATGGAAGCTCTGGTTTTAAGCACAATGACGCGGCTATATTTGTGAGTATGTTGTCTCCCCACATGGGTTTTATTTTTGAGTATTCATACTCCAATAGCCATCAATCCTGCATGTCTACAATACAATAATAATAATTTAATTTCAGACTTGCCTGCACACTTACACTCCTGACGAGTGGGCAATGCGACTCACGAATGGTGCGTCGAGTTTCAAGATATCTGTATTGATGTGCATACTGTTACTGTTACGAGATATTTTAATATATTTGTATGACCATGTTCTGTTTTGTGTATGTCAAATATTCATGTTGTATTACTTTTGTATATTGGTTCTACACAATAAACCAGATACATTTCAAATTGAGTATTATGACTATTGGGTCCACCTCATATAAAGTCCCGCTGGGCAATCTTCTCCTTTTATATATATTAAATTGGGATGGAGGTGTAATTTTAATATGAAATGGCATTGCAGGTCCATTTTATTCAAACTTCAATCTATTGTCTTCTCCTTACACTGCTGTTTGGTTGGTGTGTAAGAGTTAATTGGGACCCCTGGTGGTTTGACTTACTGCCCACCCCTCGATGAACTAGAATCATTGTTTTCTGCAACTCTGATGTTTTTTTGGGTGCAAAACCTCTATACAAGAGCTACATACAGTCAGGTCCATAAATATTTAGACATCTACACAATTCTAATCTTTTTGGCTCTATACATCACCACAATGGATTTGAAATGAAACTAACAAGATGTGCTTTAACTGCAGACTTTCAGAGGGTATTTACATCCAAATCAGGTGAAAGGTGTAGGAAGTATAACAGTTTGTATATGTACCTCCCACTTTTTAAGGGACCAAAAGTAATGGGACAATTGGCTGCTCAGCTGTTCCATGGCCAGGTATGTGTTATTCCTAGAGATGGCCTTGCGGTTCACCCAGCGGTCGGTTAGCGGCGAACTTTGCTTGTTCGCTGTCCGCCGATCATACGAACATATGGCGATGTTCGCAGCCGCCATATTCTTTTACATTGTGAAGAACTTTGACCCATGACACATCCATCAGGTGGTACAGGACAGCCAATTGAGACATTTCAGCACATGGACATACCCCCCTACCTTATAAATAGACCTGATCTGGCGGCCATTTAGAAAATTCTGCTTTTTGTCAGTGTAGGGAGAGGTTTGCTGTGCGGAGCAGGGACAGATTGTCAGTGACACAGATCGCTCTGTTATAGGTCCACAAAAGTCCTTTTAGGGACTGGTATTTGGTATAGGTGTACTATCTATATTCTCTCTTTTGTCAGTGTAGGGAGAGGTTTTAGTGTGGAGCAGGGACCGACTGTCAGGCTGAATTTGCACCGCACAGACATCGCATGTAATTTTAGGAGCAGTGCGCTCCGAATTACATGAGATCTCTGTGATCGCATCAGTGTGAACCAGCACTAAGTGGCAGTTCACACTGATGCGAATCACTGATGCGATCACAGAGATCGCATGTAATTCGGAGCGCATTGCTCCTAAAATTATATGCGATGTCTGTGCGGTGCAAATTCAGCCATACAGTTTTGTATGGCTGAATTCACACCGCAGTCGCAGTGAACACGCACAGGACCCTTTTTTTGGTCCGCAGCAGAATCGGATCGCATGGTGTTTCACACCAGTGCGATCCGATTCTGTGCGAACTGTCAGATTGCACTGCAATATGCGATCTAAGCTGGGGGTGTCGTTAACTTTGAATTGACACCCCCAGCGTATCGCATATGGCATTGTGAACTGCCTGTGCTGCTGATGTGATGCGGGAACACGCAGATATAGTTGCAGTGTTCCCGCATCGTATCAGTGTGAACCGGCACTCAAAGGACCGGTATAGGTGTACTATTGTTTGGTGTGCAGTATATAGGGGTGTAATACACTTATAATATACTTTCTAATATAGAAAGCATATTATAGTGTATTTGGGTACTGCAGAAATTTTGCCTCTTTCACTGCGTTAACCCTGCTACACACAGTGACAAAAGTTACTAGAAAATATTTTTCATAACTGGTGTGATAAACCAGTGGCCCCCCAAAACGACAGATTAAAGCGGGGTGTTATATACCTTCTTCCACATATACTGTGCTTCTCTAGAGACTTTTGTCACAGGGTAATTTAAAAAAATGACATGCAGATGAAGAGGCAGGCCCTTCTGCAGGGGTGGTAGGGGTAGGGCAGGAGCACCAGGCCGGAACCAAAGTGAGAAGTTGCAGAAGGTGCGTTTGATTACGTCAAAGGATGCACCAGACTTGGTTGAGTGGCTCACTCAGCCTTCCTCTTCTGCGCCTTCCTCATCCTCTCTATCTGCACCCTCTTCGCTCTCTGCTGTGTGCACCCCCAAAGCCACCAACACCACCATATACCCTCCACTTGAGTCACAGGAATTATTTTCCGATCCATCACAAGACATTTATGATGGGCAGCCATTCTTGGCATCGGATCAGGAAGAGGAGGTAGCAACAGCTGCCACTCAGCAGTCTGACGACAGTACCCAGATCAGCCCAAGGAGGTTGGTCCCCGCTGTTGCTGCCTACTCCGAGATCTCTAATGTTAGTGGTGGGGAAGGTGACATCAATGATGCAGAGGCAACATTTCGGCAGTACCCAAATACACTATTATGAAAGTATATTGTTATATAACACCCACGTTTCAATCTGTCGTTTTGGGGGGCCACTGGTCTATCACACCAGTTATAATACTTTTTTGTAATTGCATTTGTCACTCTTTGTAGTTGTAGTATCGCTGCAGAACCGCTCACCAGTCACAATGCTGTACAATACAAATCCACTATAATATGCTTTCTATAATTAGCCATCATTGCGACTTCCTCATCTTCCTGCTCCTGCTCCTCGACGGCTTGATCAATGACACGACGCAATGCACGCTCCAGAAAGAAGGCGTAAGGTACGATGTCACTGATGGCGCCTTGGCTGCGACTGAGCAGTTTTGTGATCTCATCAAATGGCCGCAGAAGTCTGCATGCGTCGCGCATGAGCAGCCACTGGTGCGGTGGAAAAAAAACCCAAGCTCCCCAGAACCTTTCCTGCCGCAGAGTTCGTACAGGTAGTCGTTAACTGCACATTTCTGCTGGAGCAGCCTATCAAGCATATACAAGGTTGAGTTCCATTGCATCGGGCAGTCACAAATAAGACGTATGACGGGCAGGTTGGGTCGTCGCTGAATGTCAGCAAGGCGAGCCATGGCTGTGTAAGATCTTCTGAAATGGGCCGAGATTTTCCTGGCCTGTCGCAAGACGTCCTGGACCCCAGGGTATTTCACAACCAATCTCTGCACGACCAAGTTCAGGACGTGTGCCATGCATGGCACGTGTGTCATTTTGTCCTGTTTCAGCGCGCTCAGCAAATTGGCACCATTGTCGCACACCACTTTACCAACTGTCAAATTGAGCGGTGTTAGCCACTGATCTGCCTGTGAACCCAAAGCTGAAAGGAGTGCAGGACCAGTGTGGCTCTTGGCCAGGGCTACTGTTAGAAATCGCGGGGCCCCGTACAGACTACCTGGCAGGGCCCCCTCAAGAAAATATTAAAGATATATTTAGCTAAAATTACAACAAAATCACTATTATCAGACACAAATATAACATAACTCGCATAATTCCTGCTAAATCTATAAAAAAAAAAACTATGTTAACCTCCTGCCGTCCGCGCTACAGCCTATATACGGCTGCAGCGCGGACTCGAATTTTCGGGAGGCCGTTTTTAAACGGCCTCCCAGTGACACGCCCCCCGCGCGCTCCCGCGAGCGCGCATCGGGGGGAATCTGTGTCGGCCGTGTCCCTTGGACACAGCCGATCACAGATCGTGGTGAATGGCCAATCACAGCGGCCATTCACCACGTGATCAAGCCGTCCAATGAGAGATGATCTCATATGTAAACATATGAGATCATCTCTCATCGCCGGCGCTCCTTCCTTACACAGAGCCTGCGTGTGAGGAAGGAGGGAGAGCTGCACAGCCGCTGGGGACACAGAAAAAAGTAATCAGGGCACCGATCACCAGTGCCCTGATTACCAGAGGTACACCAAACACACCTTCAATGCCCACAGTGCCCACCATCAGTGCCCCCCATCAGTGCACACAATCAGTGCCCATAGTGCTTCCAGTCAGTGCCCATCAGTGCCTGCTCACCTAGGCACTGATGAGCACTGACTGGCAGCACTATGGGCACTGAGTGTGGGCACTGATGGTGCTGCTCATCAGTGCCGCCCATCAGTGCTCATCAGTGCCACCCGCCAGTGCCCATCAGTGCCACCCGCCAGTGCCCATCAGTGCTGCCCGCCAGTGCCCATCAGTGCCGCCCGCCAGTGCCCATCAGTGCCGCCCGCCAGTGCCCATCAGTGCTGCCCGTCAGTGCCACCTCTCAGTGCCCATCAGTGCCACCTCTCAGTGCCCAGCAGTGCCACCTCTCAGTGCCCAGCAGTGCCGCCTATCAGTGCTCATCAGTGCCGCCTATCAGTGCTCATCAGTGCGGCATATTAGTACCTCCTCATCAGTGCCACCTCATCAGTGCCCATAAGTGCCACCTCAGCAGTGCCCATAAGTACCACCTCATCAGTGCCCATCAGTGCAGCCTATCAGTGCCCATCAGTGCCGCCTCATCAGCGCACATCAGTGAAGGAGAAAAATGTATTTATTTTCAAAATTTACTCGCAAAAAATAAGAAAAACTTTTTTTTTTTCAAAATTTTCTGTCTTTTTTCTTTTTTTTTATAAAAAATAAAAAACCCAGAGATGATTAAATGCCACCAAAAGAAAGCTCTATTTGTGTGAAAAAAATGATAAAAATTTTATATGGGTACAGTGTAGCATGACCGCGCAATTGTCATTCAAAGCGTGCGAGCACTGAAAGCTAAAAATTGGTCTGGATGGGAAGGGTGTTTAAGTGCACAGAAGGCAAATAGTTAAATAAAAAAGATGAGATGAGAAAAATATACAGGCTGGGCAGTTGGAGCTCAGTGATCAGAGAGAGAGAAACAAAGTTACAATTTACAAATAAACTCCTGAGCAGAGATAAGTGCTGGGAGGGGGGGGTCCACACAAGGGAGGGGGATTAGTGAGGGACGACTATCTCTTTCTCGACAGATAAAAGCTGATAGCAGGGAGATGGACAGATCAGATTCAGGTGCTGGAGAAAGATTTCTGTAATTGTTATCCATCACTAATCCCCCTCTCTGTGTGGGCCCCCCTGTGTGCTAGGGCCCCCTACAAGAGGGCTGGTGGTCCCCCCCCTATCAGCGGCCCTGCTCTTGGCTTCCAGGCACAACTGACGCAGCACAGCATGGCAACGTCTCACATAGCATGTCAAATAGGTTCTGGGGATCTTGGGCGGCGCAGTGGAAGAGACGGTAGCAGCGGAAAAGGAGGAGTCAGCCAAGGAGGAGAGGGAGGATGGAGTAGGAGGAGGAGAAGAAGAGGCAGGCCTGCATGCAATCCGTGGCGGTAAAACCAAATCTACACGGGTGCCACGGGTTACATGCTTGGCGGCCGTCAAAAGGTTCACCCAGTGGGCAGTAAAAGTTATATACCTTCCCTGTCCGTGTTTGCTAGACCACGTGTCTGTGGTCAGATGTATCTTGGCACCGACACTGTGTGCCAGAGATACATTCACTTGCCGCTGAACATGGCCATATAGCTCTGGGATGCTCTTCTGCAAGAAATATTTCCTTCCTGGGACCTTCCATAGTGGTGTTCCAATGGCCACAAATTTTTGAAAGGCCTTCGACTCCACCAGTTTATACGGCAGTAGTTGGCGGGCTATCAGTTCTGACAAGCCAGCGGTCAACCGTTGGGCAACAGGGTTATCCGGCATCATAATTTTTTTTACCCTTGAACATTTGGGCCACGGAAGCCTGTCTTTTTCTAGAAAAACGTGAGGATGGCATGATGGTAGGTGGAGTGGAGGACAATTGTGAGGAGAGAGGAGAAGGAGACTGGACGGTGAGAGCCTGGAGTGTGGCTTTGTGGGCTCTGACGGCATTGCTTCCAGTGGGCTCGGTGATGGGAGTCCAGGTGCCTTCTTAAGCCCCTTTCACACAGGCGGACCGTTTAGATCCACCTGTCCTTTTTTTGGCGGATGTGGACGGTCCCCCCATGCATGTCTATGGGGCATCGGATGTCAGCTGAGACATGTCCACTGACATCCGATCCGTCAAATCTAGACGCATGGAAACCCTATTTTCCTTCCATCCAGTGGATCATCCCTAGGTGAGTGTTGGGCTTACCGCAACTTATGCGTTGACTGCAAAGGCTCTAGCATCAGGGAACGCATAGACCGACAGCTGTCCGACTACATCGGGTTAAAGGCCGATGTGGACGCTCTGAGAAGGGATGAACCCCTGTACTACTGGGTGGGCAGGCTTGACCTCTGGCCAGAGCTTGCACAATTTGCAATGGAACTGTTGGCTTGCCCCTCGTCCAGTGTCCTGTCCGAAAGGACGTTCAGCGCAGCAGGGGGGATCCTGACCGATAAGCTCACTCGCCTAGCTCATGACAGTGTTGACTACCTCACATTTCTAAAAATAAATGAGGCATGGATCTCAGAGGAATTCAACACATGTGACCAGTAGACCATGTTTGATTCAAATTCCTCATGACAGGCCACAAATATCCGCCACCAACAATTCATGGTCCCTGTCTTAGGTAAATACAGAGGCATAAAAGGCCTTTTATGTCCGTTGAATGCCTAATTGCTACAGTCTGTCCCAGCTCCACACAGCAACCTCTCCCTACACTGACAAAAGACTTTGGTGGACCTATTAGCTAGCGACTTGTGTCACTATACAGTCTGTCCCTGCTCCGCACAGCAACCTCCAGCCACAGAATACAAAGTTCTTTGCTGTCAGGTGAACACCTGTGGGTTCATTTTTGGGGCCTGTACTGGCCGACACTTACTTCTGTATCCTGTCAATGCCTAATGTACCTCCAGCCACAGAATACCAAGTTCTTTGCTGTCAGGTGAAAGCCTGTGGGCTAATTTTTGGGGCCTGTACTGGCCGACACTTACTTCTGTATCCTGTAAATGCCTAATGTACTTCCAGACACAGAATACAAAGTTCTTTGCTGTCAGGTGAACGCCTGTTGGCTAATTCTTGGTGCCTGTACTGGCCGACACTTACTTCTGTATCCTGTCAATGCCTAATGTACCTCCAGCCACGGAATACAAAGTTCTTTGTTGTCAGGTGAAAGCCTGTGGGCTAATTTTTGGGGCCTGTACAGGCCGACACTTACTTCTATATCCTGTAAATGTCTAATGTACCTCCAGCCACAGAATACAAAGTTCTTTGCTGTCAGGTGAACGCTTGTTGGCTAATTTTTTGTGCCTGTACTGGCCGACACTTACTTCTTTATCCTGTGAATGCCTAATTTTTCAGACTGGAATTGAAAAGCAATGGGTCTGTAAATGTTCCGCTAAATTGTGGAATGGATGCAGATCCATTTTACAGACGTGTGAATGGACCCTATATGTATTTGACATGTTTTTACCAGCTGCTGTCAGTTCTGGCTGATTAAGAAAAAAAAATAATATTTTTTTGCCTGAAAAAAAATAAAACATTTGATGGCAACTTTTCCAATAGCAATACCTCTGGTATGTCAGTGTCCATGTTGTGGGACTATGTGTGCACAGCTAGTAAGTATTTTGTGACTGCAAATATGACCTGGAGGTTTTTAATGTTTGCCTGCCATTAAAGTGAATGGGGTCCGCCGCAAACTTGCAGTTCGCAAACATTTGAGAAAGTTTGCGGATGGCGTTCATCCATCACTAGTTATTCTCTCATTATGCCATTTACAAGGAGCAGATAAAAGGTCCAGAGTTCATTTCAAGTGTGCTATTTGCATTTGGAATCTGTTGCTGTCAACTCTCAATATGAGATCCAAAGGAAAGGACCTGCTCATGAACCAAAGCATACCACCTCATCAGTGAAGCATGGTGGTGGTAGTGTCATGGCGTGGGCATGTATGGCTGCCAATGGAACTGGTTCTCTTGTATTTATTGATGATGTGACTGCTGACAAAAGCAGCAGGATGAATTCTGAAGTGTTTCAGGCAATATTATCTGCTCATATTCAGCCAAATGCTTCAGAACTCATTGGACGGAGCTTCACAGTGCAGATGGACAATTACCCGAAGCATACTGCAAAAGAGTTTTTTAAGGGAAAGAAGTGGAATGTTATGCAATGGCCAAGTCAATAACCTGACCTGATTTCAATTGAGCATGCATGTCACTTGCTGAAGACAAAACTGAAGAGAAAATGCCCCAAGAACAAGCAGGAACTGAAGTTGCAGTAGAGGCCTGGCAGAGCATCACCAGGGATGAAACCCAGCATCTAGTGATGTCTATGCATTCCAGACATCCGCCTGTAATTGACTGCAAAGGATTTGCAACCAAGTATTAAAAAGTGAAAGTTTGATTTATGATTGTTAATCTGACCCATTACTTTTAATTTGATTTAATACCCTGAAATTAAAGCTGAAAGTCTGCAGTTAAAGCACATCTTGTTTGTTTCATTTCAAATCTATTGTGGTGGTGTATAGAGCCAAAAAGATTAGAATTGCGCCGATGTCCCAATATTGTGGACCTGACTGTTAAACCCTGAGCTGTTACTATACTGTTGGATTCAACAAAAGCAATTGTTTGTTATATTTAGTAAGCTAATGTTCCAATAATCACTTTGAACAAGAAAAAAGATCTAGGATAAAAGGAAAATTAAGCCAACAACAATTATGACATTTTCCCTTTGAAAAAAAACAGCCTGTTATCTAGTTATCAGTGTAGAAATTGTAGAAAGGGACAGGCTGTACCATTAAGATGTGTCTGATAAAAAAACAAAAACAAAAACCCTTCTCTCACTTTCCTACAACTCTCTAAGGGTCCTTTCACACGGCCGCTCCGTGTGTCCGCAAATCATCCTATTTTTTTGCGGATGATTTGCGGACATCAATGTAAGTGAATGGCACTGCGGATGTCAGCAGAATACCATCCGCTGACATCCGATTTTCCTCCTTTCAGTTCTGTTCCGTTTTTACGAATGGAACAGAACCCTATTTTTCCATCCGTGTAAAAAACGGAAAGGAAGGAAAATCGGATGTCAGCGGTGTCATCCGCTGACATCCGCAATGCCATATACTTACATTATGTCCGCATATCATCCGCAAACGGATGGGATGATATGCGGGCACACGGAGCGGATGACAGAAATGTCATCCGCTCCGTGAAAAAAAAAAAAAAAAAAGTCCCGCAGCGGACTTAAGCAGCGGAGCAGCCGTCTGAAAGGAGCCTAAGATACACAACATTTTTTAAAACTACATGACATTCCGTAAGGGTCTACTCTACATCTACTTGAATAGATCAGCCAGCGCCTACGAACCCTACACTCATTTTGCCTATGAAATTTAGAAGCAGCACTACGTTCCCCCTTTCACAAATAAAGGGCATTGCCATTATTGCTGCTGTGATGTCACCCTTTTAAAGTGAGGGGCTTTCTTATCTGAAAGCCCTAATATTATCCCTTCCAAACAAGCAGACCTAGGTTCAAAGGTCAGGCAGTACTTTATGGTTGCAAAAAAAGCTTAGCCTGGTGAATTAAAAAATGCATTGGCCAGGGCCATAAACCCCGAACAGGCAGGGTAGCATGGAACACACATGGTAGTGGTGAACCTGCATATCATATAAATTATGCCATCTATATCTCCCGACCTTTGGATGCATCTGGTCAATTATTGTAATATCCTGGTGGAGAAAAGTGATCTAAATTTTGTAAATTTTTCATTGGACATAAATTTACTACTGTAGTTACCAATCTACCAAATGAATATAACATATGTAGCTATCATTGGTATCCAGCATTACGTTTTAATAATTTAAATATTAGCAATTCACTAATTGCTGCCATTACTCCCATTTTTCTTCTTTGTTTATGAAAATTCAATATTGGAGAATTTTAAGTGTGCACACTTGGGGGTCTTTATGTGTTTCTTAAATGCAGAGAATATTAATTTTTCTGAAAGAACTGCTCTCCATTATAGCATTGTTATTTTAAGGCCTTTTAAATTATTTTGCAATAATTCATGTAATTTAATTATCACAACAATATTGATTTAGATGTATCACATTGTACAGAAAGCCATATTAAAGTGATCAAGAACACATCAAAGTATTATATTTAGTCCCAATAGGCATGTCAATATAAAACATTACAAAAAAAAAACCTTCCAAATATAAAGAAACATAACAAAATATGAACATTTTTAAGCGTAATAAATGTAAAATAAATGTAACCAGGTTACATTAACCACTTAAAGACCAGCCGCCACAATCGCACGCCTGATCTCTAGCCGCCCAGCTAAACAACGGGTTCAGTGGCTGCGATGGCCACTGGGAACCCGGCAATCGCTGCAGGGACTGACGGAAGGCGGTGTGCCGTTGTAAACACGGCACACTACTCATCTGTCACTGATTGAAACAGGGCTCCTGTGTTCCTGTTATTTCGGAACACAGGAGCCTTGTTTCCATCCACCAAGTCTGGCCCCCACACAGTTAGAATCACCCTCTAGGTACACATTTAACCCTTTGATCGCTCCTGGTGTTAACCCCTTCCCTGCCAAGGTCATTATTACAGCAACAGTGCATATTTTTAGCACTAATTACTGTAGTAATGTCAATGGCCCCCCAAAAAGTGTACAAAAATGTCAGGGGTCCGATCTGTCCGTCGCAATGTTGCAGTCCTGCTAAAAATTGCAGATCGCCGCCATTACTAGTAAAAAAATAAATAAATAAATAAAAATGGCATAAATCTTTCCCCTAGTTTGTAGATGCTAATAACTTTTGCGCAAACCAATCAAAATACACTTATTGGGATATTTTTTTTACCAATAATATGTGGCAAAATACAAATTGGCCAAAAATGATGAAAAAAAAATTATTTTTTTTTTCATTTGGATGTTATATAACAGAAAGTGAAAAATACTGCTTTTTTTTGTTTTTTTTGTTTTTTTCAAAATTGTTGCTCTTTTTTGTTTATAGCGCATAATCAAAAAACCGCAGAGGTGATCAAATACCACCAAAAGAAAGTCCTGTTTGGGGAGGAAAAAAGACCCAGTCGTTAACCACTTGCCGACCAGTCACATTGACTGTACTGCGGCAAAGTGGCTCGTTCCTGTCCAGCGACGTAGACCTACGTCGCTGGACTCCTCCCCTTGAGGGCGGCGCGCGCCGCTGGAGGCTCGCTCCCACTGTTTTCAGTCACAGCGGGAGTCGGGCCAGGGGAGGAGCGGCGGTGATCACCGCCGCTCTTCCCAGATCGTCGGGGAATCGAGTCTGGAGATCCGCCCGCTTGTGTAAACAAAGCGGGCGGATCTCCTAAGTGACAGGCAGGGTCAGATTGCAGGGTTCAGCATAGTTGAGCCTGCGATCTGTCACTCAGTCACCTCCCCCCAAACGTTAGTAAGCACCAGGCATACATTAACCCCTCCCTCTCCAATAAAATTAACCCCTTCCCTGCCAGTGTCATTTTTACAGTAACAGTGCATATTTATAGCACTGATTACTGTAGTAATGTCACTGGTACCCCCAAAAGTGTCAAAAATGTCAGTCAAGGGTCTGATCTGTCCGCCGCAATGTCGCAGTCCTGCAAAAAAAATCGCAGATCGCCGCCATTACTCGTTAAAAAAAAAACACTAAGATGCAAATCAGATTTCAGGCACCCCCTGCAACAAAAATGTCATTTTTGGTGAAATTCTCCCAATAGGAACACGTCTAAAGTGAGGTACACACTAAAACAAAATCTGCCGAAAATTCCCGCCCGATGTCAAATCATCGGATTTTCGCCTAGTGTGTACACAACTTTCAGCAGCCGATGCCGACATTTTCAACTGAAAAAAACGGAGGGACAAACACCAACATTTTTTTCGTCCGTCCCCAGACGACCGATTTTCGTTTAGTGTGTATGCAGTACGTCCGTGAAAAATCGGATACGAAAGACCGCGCATGATCTGAAGTTGCTGACAACCCGGAAGTCTAGGAACAAATGTGTCAATAAAATGAAAAATCGGACAAGAAATTTCGTGAACATTTATGCACTGTGGACTAAAACGGTAATTAACGCTGAGAAGACAGAGAAAAATCGAAGGATATTTCGTCCGATTTTCGTCAAGTGTGTACGGCCCTTAAGGGGATGCAGGCCCAGCAGATCTCCTCATTAGAGCCCTGCAGCTGCTACAGCTGCTTGCTAATTATGAAACCACTCCCATTAGACTCATTCAGAACAGAGGAACAAACAATGATTTCTTCAGAATAACAAAAGGTAGGAATCTGCAACAAAGGTTGTTATAATCCTTGCAATGTATATAAATCACCCAGAGGGGAATGTTTTTTTCTCCACAAAAGTGGAGTTACGCTTTAAGTTTTTTAGAAAAAGCAAAGTCTCTTGCAGATTTAGCTGAAAGCTAGTTGAACTTTATATAAAAAAAGAGAGATCTCTTCAATCTGCAAACTCAAAAGGATGCTTATGTGACACCTCGTTAGTAGGCGACACTATGTTCATGTGAGATGGACGAAGAGGGAGATGTGTGCAGTGTGGGTGAAGCTTCTAGAGCACATTGCCCCACTAACTAGGTGGAATGGGAATTTTTGAGAGCTTCCTGACTGCAGGGGGGAGAAGCCAGGAAAAAGAAGTATGCAAGCAGTTGTGAATGAGCGAGCGGAGACCGGGGGAGAGAGAAGACACACTGACTTTAAAGAGGTTGTAAACCCACCTCACAAACTTTTACCTATAGGTGCTATAAATATCTCCCAAACTTGCACCGTTTAGGAGATATTTAGAGTGCATACTGCCGATGACGTAATCGGCGCATACGCTCTGAAGGAACGGCCACCCGTGCCGTTCCTTCAGAGCTCAGTGCCGTGAACGGCGGCTCCCGCGCGCAGGCGCGGGAGTGATGTAATCGCGCCTCCGGGCAATTAGATGGCCTGAGGACGCGAACCCGGAAGTAGGACGGCCGGACATGTCGGCCGTCCTGTCGCTGAGCGGGCGGCACGACGGGGGCTTCGTTTTAAGGTAAGTACTTCATAATGAGCTAGTATGCGATGCATACTAGCTCATTATGCCTTTCTCTTTACAGGGCTTTTTTTTTCTCGTTTTTTTTTAGGGACTTTACTTCCTCTTTAAGCTCTGAGCCTATGAAAAGAAATGTGCACGTTTTCTGCTCTGAGTCTGAGGTGTGCGGTATTCTAGAGAGAAGCCCTTGGTTATATGGGGAATCTTGCTCACTTCTAGTCAATGTTCAGTGGCAAGTCGTCAGTCAGAACCATTAACTAGATACTTCAGGCATACTTTGAGCTGGTTACTATAACTGGGCTTCGCTGGCAATCTGACAGTTAGTCACCTCAGACAGGACATCAGCCAGTTACCTCATTAAAACTCTTCACTAGGTACCATAGGCAAGTGATATGCCAGTTATCTCATGCAGGGTTTTCAATCAGTTACTTAAGGAAAGCCCTTCTGCTGAGTACCATAGACAAGTTGTCATCACATTAATAACTGAATACTTCAGACAAGCTCAAAGATGGCTACTATAGACAAGATATCAGTCATCCACTTCTAGAGAGGCATTAGCTCTTCACCATGCAAGTTGATAAATTCCTGCAGTGAGCTTAGTAGCAACTGTAGCAATCTGTGGCACAAAAGAATTCAGTTAAGATAAATCAGAATTTAAGATTTAACACTATTTTAAAAAATCTTATCTACTGCTGAAACTTTTGGTCAAGCTGTGAGGAATAATTGACCATATACTAAATTTCTAAGACACCATTACATCATTCAATTTATGTTATATATGTTATATGTTTATATGTTATATACTTCTGCAGTTTACTTCAAATTACATCAGTTTGGAATTTATATTTGTTCTCTTTATTGAGATAATTCCCAAGAAGTTTCTTCTAAAAAGTTTAACGTTTGACAGAGGATATAAGGAAATGAACAATATTTCATCATGTAAATACCTTCAAAAAGGGCCCCACCAAAGCTATTTTAGAAATATTGAATCTATATTGTATATACAGTAAACAGGTGCATCTCCTAAAATCAGAAGATCAACAAAATTACATAACAAACTTTTATACATAAACTTTTTATACATTCAAAAAGGAAACTCCTATATTTTTATATAGATGTGTTACACACAGAGTGATATATTTCAAGCATTTTTTTTTCATTTAATTTTGATGTAGCAATATTTCCAGGCATTGGGCCTGATGTGGGTCTGCCATTGTTACCGGAAACACTTCCAACACATTTAAGTTGAAAACCCAAGTGTGAGAACTGAGACAATGACCATTACGGCATCTTTGGTTTGTGTTGTTTATTTTATAATGGGGATGGGAGAAGGGAATGAGTGGGATACTCCTCTGACTCAACTAGGTTTAACTGGGACACTTTGTAGAAAATGCCGGTTAGCGATGTCCTGACGCCAGCTGGATGCCGATCAACGCTTCCTGGCGCTTTTAAATACTGTTCTGCTGAAAGTGCTGAAACTTCGATTTAACTTCTTAGTTAACTCAGAAGATCCAGGACTGTAATGATCCTTGACTCTTGACACTCTGTCTAGCTCAAAAGTCCGGTGTATGACTCCCTCCAGCCCTTCAATGACTGAGGTAGTTCCTTGTAACTGCTTGTACTGCTGCAACTCTTAACACTGCACACTTAACTCTTCAGGGCGCAACTGCTGGAGCCCCCTCTACACTTCCAGGGTCCTTTCACTAGACAACACCCTTGACACTTCAGGGTCCTTTCACTAGGCAACCCCCTTGACACTTCAGGGTCCTTTCACGAGGCAACCCCCTTGACACTTCAGGGTCCTTTCATTAGGCAACCCCCTTGACATTTGCAGGCTCCAGGATCCCTGGGACCTTCATCGGAGTGGTATCCTCTACAAAGGGCCATCTTTAATATCGATTTGACCCTGGGCAAACATGTTCTTGGGCCCTCCCAAATCCACTTATCAACTATTTGTGGGCAGTGCGGGCTCAAGGGGCAGCTACTTTGAGCCCTGCAACAATAACTGTGCCCGGGGCAGCTGCCCCTTTTGCCCTGCCTTAAAGACAGCCCTGCCTCTACACTAGGCAGACCCCAGGGGCAGTTCACAGTACTCACGACCTTGGAAGGCTTTCCTGGAACTGAACCCCTCTTTCTCCACTGGTCCTCGGCACACCAGATCCTCTCTGCAGCTCAGCTCTCTCTTCTGGATACTCAGGCAACCACCCAAGACACCCGATCCTTCTGACAGGAGGAGAGACAGTCGTACTCTCCCTCCTGGAACTCTGCTTCCCGCCAAAGACGCTGCGTCACGTGTTCCCCTCAAACTGCCCAATGAGAATCCTCATGTGTTCCTCCACTGCCCAATGAGAATCCTCTCATGGAGCCCGTGGGGAGACTCCCCTCTCAGCAGCCACACCTGGGAGACATGACATTCCAGCTGAAAATCATGGCCCTGCTGTTAGGCAGCCAAAGCCCAATATGCTTTTACCTAGCACCTACAGTGCCTTGCGAAAGTATTCGGCACCCTTGAACTTTTCGACCTTTTGCCACATTTCAGGCTTCAAACATAAAGATATAAAACTGTAATTTTGTTTGAAGAATCAACAACAAGTGGGACACAATCATGAAGTGGAACGAAATTTATTGGATATTTCAAACATTTTTAACAAATAAAAAACTGAAAAATTGGGCGTGCAAAATTATTCAGCCCCCTTAAGTTAATACTTTGTAGCGCCACCTTTTGCTGCGATTACAGCTGTAAGTCGATTGGGGTATGTCTCTATCAGTTTTTCACATCGAGAGACTGAAATTTTTGCCCATTCCTCCTTGCAAAACAGCTCGAGCTCAGTGAGGTTGGATGGAGAGCGTTTATGAACAGCAGTTTTCAGTTCTTTCCACAGATTCTCGATTGGATTCAGGTCTGGACTTTGACTTGGCCATTCTAACACCTGGATATGTTTATTTGTGAACCATTCCATTGTAGATTTTGCTTTATGTTTTGGATCATTGTCTTGTTGGAAGACAAATCTCCGTCCCAGTCTCAGGTCTTTTGCAGACTCCATCAGGTTTTCTTCCAGAATGGTCCTGTATTTGGCTCCATCCATCTTCCTATCAATTTTAACCATCTTCCCTGTCCCTGCTGAAGAAAAGCAGGCCCAAACCATGATGCTGCCACGACCATGTTTGACAGTGGGGATGGTGTGTTCAGGGTGATGAGCTGTGTTGCTTTTACGCCAAACATAACGTTTTGCATTGTTGCCAAAAAGTTTGATTTTGGTTTCATCTGACCAGAGCACCTTCTTCCACATGTTTGGTGTGTCTCCCAGGTGGCTTGTGGCAAACTTTAAACGACACTTTTTATGGATATCTTTAAGAAATGGCTTTCTTCTTGCCACTCTTCCATAAAGGCCAGATTTGTGCAGTATACGACTGATTGTTGTCCTATGGACAGAGTCTCCCACCTCAGCTGTAGATCTCTGCAGTTCATCCAGAGTGATCATGGGCCTCTTGGCTGCATCTCTGATCAGTCTTCTCCTTGTATGAGCTGAAAGTTTAGAGGGAAGGCCAGGTCTTCGTAGATTTGCAGTGGTCTGATACTCCTTCCATTTCAATATTATCGCTTGCACAGTGCTCCTTGGGATGTTTAAAGCTTGGGAAATCTTTTTGTATCCAAATCCGGCTTTAAACTTCTCCACAACAGTATCTCGGACCTGCCTGGTGTGTTCCTTGTTCTTCATGATGCTCTCTGCGCTTTAAACGGACCTCTGAGGCTATCACAGTGCAGGTGCATTTATACGGAGACTTGATTACACACAGGTGCATTCTATTTATCATCATTAGTCATTTAGGTCAACATTGGATCATTCAGAGATCCTCACTGAACTTCTGGAGAGAGTTTGCTGCACTGAAAGTAAAGAGCTGAATAATTTTGCACGCCCAATTTTTCAGTTTTTTATTTGTTAAAAAAGTTTGAAATATCCAATAAATTTCGTTCCACTTCATGATTGTTTCCCACTTGTTGATTCTTCACAAAACATTACAGTTTTATATCTTTGTGTTTGAAGCCTGAAATGTGCCAAAAGGTCGAAAAGTTCAAGGGGGCTGAATACTTTCGCAAGGCACTGTACCTTGTAGGGTGCTACATCGATAATTAATTAATCCGGCGTGGATACAGGCCATACCCAAAGGGCAATTCACCCGGATAAGAAGGAATTGTACGAACTTGATAGACTACAATACACAAACAGATAAATTAATAGAAAGGTTTAAAGAAAAAGGATACAAAGAAAAAGACCTAAGAAATACCCAAAAGAAAATATCCGAAATGAAGAGAGAAGACCTTCTAAGGAACAAGAAAAAGAAGAAAAAAGAAAATTCCAACTTTGAACTTGCCTTTATAACGGGGTTTAATACACAATACAAGGAAGTTGAATATTGTTTAAAGAAGAACTGGCATATTCTCCTCAGAGATGATACACTAAAATCACTCCTTCCAAAAAATCCGAAATTTATTTATAAAAGGGCCCCGGGACTACGCAATATTTTAGCAAAAAATGTACCAGATCCACCTAAAAGACAACAGATGTTCTTTGCAAAAAATGGCTTTTATAGGTGCAGAAGATGCAAAGCCTGCAGGACAAGCAATTTCAAGAAAAGGATCGAGCACAAGTTTTTCTCATCAGATAACAGAGAATTTGAGATAAAACAATTTATCACATGTGACACCAGATTCGTTACATACATGTGTATTTGCCCCTGCGGGCTAAAATATATTGGACGCACTACTCGCACCTTAGCGAAGAGAATTGGGGAACATGTCGACAATATTAAAAAAGGTTTCAGAAAGCACAGCTTATCAAACCACTTCAGAATATACCACAACCAGGACCCCTCTCTACTTTGGTTCTGTGGAATAGATAAAATAGTGAATCATTGGAGAGGTTCAGACATGAGAAAAATGATATCACAGAATGAAACTGTATGGATTCATAGATTAAAGACTCTGAAACCTATGGGGTTAAACGCCGACATAGACCTCAATTGCTACCTGAATAATTTTTAAAAGATTTTTAAAAGATTTATAGAATTTTAAAAGATTTTATAGAATTATATGGATTTTTATAGTCTTTTAAAATAAAAATATATAATATATCCCTTGCAGTCTTTTTTCCAATACAATGTATATTATTAAAAATTACAATTTTAAAATTAATTTTAAATGTTTTTATATATTTATATTTATATAATCTAATTAATATAATGAGAATATATCCCTATCCTGAAAAGAAGGAAAAAAGAAAATAGGAATATATGTTCTCCAAAAAATCCACTAGATGGCGCTAGGATTAAAAATAGCACGCAAAATAAATAGTAACACATAGAATTTTAAATAATAGTTTTTAAATAAAGATTGTTTATGAATATTATGTTTGATTTAAAATATATGTATGCCTTGGAATATTGCTTTGATAAGTGTAATGATTTGAAAAGTTTGCTGTATGACCGATGTGGGTAGTGGGAATATACCCAGAGGATCTGCAGCAAAACCTTATTTTTATAACATAAATGGATTAATTAAAGATCTTAGGTAGTGGTAAGAAAGATCCTTTTCAGTGTCACCCAAAAATTATAATAAAATGGAGATGTTGGAGAGATCGAACATCAGCCAATCAAATGAATGAGAGTGATATTTAGTACAGGAAACTCCGGGTAGCAGGAACCGCCTGATGACGCACAATGAGCGAAATGCATTGTGGTTAATGCTAAACCCGGAACTAACAGAGGCATTCGAGGCAGTGGCTGGGACGCAAGCCGATCGGCATAAACGGAACAGGGAGAGAGATACATGAGGGAGCTGCAGATCCCCTGAGGATATCTTCCCAACACCCGTGACCCATACTGCTTAATTGCCCAGTGCCAGGAGGGCACAACAAAGAGTAAGAGGCAAATTGTTATCCTTAGTGTGTGTTTTTTATTAAATAAACAATATTTCACTATTGGAGGCTTTTTTCCTATCTTTATATGTATGGACTATATTGTCCACCTCGAGTAACGTAGGAGCAGGATATACAAAGTACCGAGGAGAGGTTTGATCCACCCAATTTAAAGGGATCACATGCGCTGGAGGTCCTTGTGACCTGTGGAAAGCTGGTAAGAGGCCACGTGTGACACACCCCAGCACTTGGAGCACTTTTTAAAGAAAGAATTAAAGATCACAAAAAACGCACAATTTGGTTGCATGAAAAATCCAGAAACATAGAGACTTTTTTCACAAATTTTTGAGCACTATTAATTTTTTTATATTTATTATATGTGAATATAACTTATTGGTGGAGATATTAAGCACTTTTATAATACGTAATAATTTATTGGAAAATCAAGGTCAGCATTTGCACTTTAGTTAAGTTTATGCACTATAAGCACCAAATTTTTTTTGTTTGTTACACCTAAAATACCAATACCGTATTTATATAATTTATACACTATTAAAAATTTGGGACATAAATATTAATATTAATAAGCACCTTAATAATTATATTTTTTATGCACGTGTCTCATATACTATATTGTCTATATATATTTTTTTATATATGATTTTTATACGTAACCAACTAAGATTTATATCCAGCTAAAAGATCACCAGCGCCTCTTTACCCATTTTTATATCGATAATTAAGGCTTACAGCTAATGAAAAGCCAAAATTCAGTATCTCAGAAAATTAGAATATTACATAAGACCAATAATATAAAAAAATAAAAAGGATTTTTAATATAGAAATATTGGCTTACTGTAAAGTACACTATCTCACAAAAGTGTGTACACACTTCACATTTTTGTAAATATTTTATTATATCTTTTCATCTTTACCAATTGAAATGGTACTATTTTTACCAAAATGTAAAAATATGCAAAATAAGTGTGCAAAATGTGACAATGAATTAAAGTGTTTGTTCACCAATGCATGAAGTCTGCCAAGCAAAATAGGTGAATGAGTTGGAAGCTCTGGTGCACAAGGAGAACTATGATTTAATTGGTATTGCTGAATCTTGGCTTCATTCTTCACATGACTGGGCTATTAATATTTCTGGCTATGCTCTCTTTTGGAAAGACAGGGTAAAACGGAGGGGTGGTGGTGTCTGTCTCTATGTGAGAAGTGATCTCAAAGTGAGTGTGAAAGAGGACCTAGTTTATAGAGAGTGTGAGGAGTCTTAAAGCAGTATAGGTGGAAATGTACATGGGTGTGCGTAATACAAAGATTATCATTGGAGTCTGTTATAGACCCCCCAGTATTAATGAGGAGGGGGGGGGGCACAGATGGAAAGGGCTGCAAGGGCTGGGACAGTGATAATAATGGGGGATTTTAACTACCCAGACATTGACTGGAGTAATGGCACTGCTGGAACAGTTGAAGGGCAAAAATGTATAAACCTATTACCTATGACAATTTTATGGTTCAGTTTATTGAGGCCCCCCACTAGAAATTATGCTCTGTTGGACCTGGTAATCTCAAACCATACAGAGCTTATTAATAATGTACATATAAAAGAACATCTGGGTAGCAGTGACCATAATATGATTTCATTTAATGTTAGCTGTAAGCAAAAAACGCATACAGGAAATACAAAAACTTAACTTTAAGAGAGCACATTTTCCAAGGATGAGGCCTGCTCTCCAGGATTTAGACTGTGAGGGAATATTGGCATCGATGAGCACAGAACAGAAATGGGAAATTTTCAAAAAGACTTTATGCAAACTCACTGCAAAGTATATTCCCATGGGCAATACGTTTAAAAGGCTAAAAATAAAAACTATGTGGCTCGCGGCCAAAGTTAAAAAAGAGCTTTTAAAAAATATAAAAATGAAGGAACACTGTCATTGTTTAATTGTTACAAAGAATATAACAGAATTTGTAAAAAGAAAATCAAGGACGCAGAAATTCAAAATGAACGACAGATTGCAAAAGATAGTAGGATACACCCCAAAAAATTATTCAAATATATTAATAGTAAAAAGATAAGGTCTGAGCATGTAGGCCCTTTACAAAATAATCAGGAGTGGGTGACTGGGGACAAAGAGAAGGCAAATTTATTAAATACTTTCTTCAGCTCTGTGTATACTGTCCAGTTCTGGGCACCGGTCCTCAGGAAGGATGTGCTGGAACTGGAGAAAGTCCAGAGAAGGGCAACAAAAATAATTAGGGGAATGGAGGACATCAGCTATGAGGAAAGACTACAAGCACTGAACCTATTCTCTCTGGAGAAGAGACGATTGAGGGGGGATATGATATCAATGTACAAATACTGTACTGGCGACCCTAGCATAAGGAACAAACTATTCAGAGAAAGGAGATACAATAAGACACGTGGCCACTCACTAAAACTTGAGGAAAGGCGGTTTAACCTGAAAGTGCATAAGGGGTTCTTCACTGTAAGAGCGGTAAGGATGTGGAATTCTCTTCCACAAGCAGTCGTATCAGCAGGGAGCATTGATAGTTTCAAAAAACTATTAGATGGACACCTTAAAGACCACAACATACAGGGGTATACAATGTACGGTTAAAAGCAAACACACACACACATCATAGGTTGAACTGGATGGACTGATGTCTTTTTTCAACCTCACTAACTATGTAACTATGTAACTATGTAACTATACAAAGGAGCATGGGGGAGCTCATGACCATAATGAGGATGGTATTGACACAGCCCCAAATGATCCACAATGGCTCAAAAGTGATCTGGTCCAGACATATTTAGACAGAATAAGGGTGGATAAAGCGCCTGGACCAGATGGCATCCACCCACCATTCCTAAAATAATTAAGCGCTGTTATTGCAAAGCCTTTGTTTCCAATTTTTAGGGATTCCTTAAAGACTGTAATAGTACCACTGGATTGGCATAGGGCCAATGTGGTGCCTATATTTAAAAAGGGATCAAAGTCTTTGCCAAGTAACTATAGGCCTGTTAGTTTAACTTCTATAGTTGGGAAGATACTGGAGAGTTTAATAAAAGACCACATAGATGAGTTCTTGCTGGAAAAAAAATATTTTAAGCAACAGACAGCATGGATTCATGAAAGACAGAAGTTGTCATACAAACCGGATTACTTTTTTTGAGGAGGTAAGTAAAACCTTGGACAGAGGGGTGGCTGTGGACGTAGTATACTGTACTTGGATTTTGCAAAAGCGTTTGATACCGTTTCCCACACATGGCTAATGTGTAAGGTAAAGTCTACAGGCTTGGAAAGATCAGTTTTTTAAATGGATAGAAAATTGGCTAAAAGATAAAATTCAGAGAGTAGTGGTTAATGATTCTTACTCTAAATGGTCTAAGGTTATCAATGGTGTACCCCAAAGTTCAGTGTTGGGAGCTATTTCACTGCAAAGCACGGTGTCATCTGCAAAGACTTTTTTAATATCTTTATAAATGATATAGGGTCTGGGATTAAAAGTACCATTTCAGTCTTTGCAGAAGACACCATGCTTTGCAGTGGAATAACTTCTTTACAGGATGTCTCCAACTTACAAGTGATGGGGGAAAGGGAACAGCCATTTTATTTATCAAACATGAATTTATGATTAAGCAGATATATTGGATGTATATGTTGTGAGAAGTCATATTGTATAACAGATGTTGTGTTCAAAAGCCATTTACACCTCCAGCTGTTAGATTGCTATCTCGACCTTTGAAGACCTGTTCAGCAAACAAGCCTTGGAAGTGATGTGAATGACCATCTGCATATCAAAGAATGTCACCAAAGACTCCAATGGGACTTCAAAAGAATTGAGTTAGCTAGGTGCCACCCACTTCAGAATGTATAAATTGTATTAGGTGTCCTAGCCAGCTAGAGCAATGTTAATACCAAAAAACTATCAGCGCAAACTCATATGGTGATAAAAACACAAAACCACTGTGCGTGAATAAAGTGTTATAAAAATATATCCTTAAATGTGTAAATGCATATCTGCTATTCCGGCTGCATACACCAATTGTGTTCACAAATCACAACAAATTCATAAAAATACAAAAACGTGCTGCGCCAGAAATACACAAATCAAATCAGTGATAAATTATTAATAATAAAGACAGTTCATAAGGCACACAATCGTGCTCGTGCTCAAATCTAATAAACAATCCAAAAGTCCCAGTGTTCAGCTGAAATGTGATCCAGTAGTGATTAGCCACGAATAATGTGAACGACACTTGAATGTGAATCCCTCCACCAGATAGATTAGCCTCTCACCTTCCCGTCAGACCCAAACGGGCCAGCAATCACATATATCATGGATGGCAGATTTCCAGGAAAGGGCCTCCCTATTAATCAGCTCCGGGGATTCCAGGACATGTGTGGGGATAAAAATAGGGCAGAATCTAGTGCTCTCTGTTTATAAATTCCAATCAGCTTTATTGAAGATAAATAAATGCACTCACATTTGCAGGGCACACAGCCGTGCCTGCTATGCTGACAGGTAGTGTAGATAGTGCTCCGGAGAGAAGATCTGCGTTGGCCACGCACGCTCCGCCCCCCCTATACGCGTTACGTCGAGCGTGATGCTCCTCTGACTTCCTCGGTAGGGACGTAACGCGTATAGGGGGGGCGGAGCGTGCGTGGCCGACGCAGATCTTCTCTCCGGAGCACTATCTACACTACCTGTCAGCATAGCAGGTACGGCTGTGTGCCCTGCAAATGCATTTATTTATCTTCAATAAAGCTGATTGGAATTTATAAACAGAGAGCACTAGATTCTGCCCTATTTTTATCCCCACACATGTCCTGGAATCCCCGGAGCTGATTAATAGGGAGGCCCTTTCCTGGAAATCTGCCATCCATGATATATGTGATTGCTGGCCCGTTTGGGTCTGACGGGAAGGTTAGAGGCTAATCTATCTGGTGGAGGGATTCACTAAGTGGTGTTCACATTATTCGTGGCTAATCACTACTGGATCACATTTCAGCTGAACACTGGGACTTTTGGATTGTTTATTAGATTTGAGCACGAGCACGATTGTGTGCCTTATGAACTGTCTTTATTATTAATAATTTATCACTGATTTGATTTGTGTATTCCTGGCGCAGCCCGTTTTTGTATTTTTTCAGCTAGAGCAATGGTTTTCAAACCAACAGAATGTAATGTGACTGAATTGCTCTCCAAACATGTCTTTCTAGTTACATATTTGTAAAAATAAATATATTTTTCAATCTGGCTTCAACAGTCAAAATGTTTCCCCTACAAAAGCTGACCTCAATGCACTGTTTCATTGGGCAATTATGTTGCAATGGAGATTTAATGTTGATAAATGTAAAGTTATGCACTTGGGGGCTAAGAATCTGCATGCAGCATACATACTAGGGGGAGTAGAACTGGGGGAACCCATAGCGGAGAAGGATCTGGGTGTTCTGGCAGATCCTAAGCTTAATAGCATGCAATGCCAAGCTGCGGTTTCCATAGCAAGCAAATTCCTTCCTTGTATTAACAGAGGTATGGACTCCAGCAAGAGAGATAATTTTGCCACTGTACAAATCATTAGTAAGACCTCATCTGGAATATGCAGTTCAGTTTTGGGCACCAGTTCTTAAAAAGGATATCAGGGAACTGGAGAAAGTGCAAAGAGGGGCAACCAAACTGATAAGAGGCATGGAGGAGCTCAGCTATGAGAAAAGATTAGAGGAACTGAATTTATTCTCTCTTGAGAAGAGTAGATGAGGGGGGATATGATCAACAGGTATAAATACATAAGGGGTCCATATAGTAAACTTTGTGTTGAGTTATTCACTTTAAGGTCAACACAGAGGACAAGGGGGCATTCTTTACATCTAGAGGAAAACAGATTTTTTCTCCAAATACGGAAAGGTTTCTTCACTGTAAGAGCTGTGAAAATATGGAATAGACTCCCTTCAGAGGTGGTACTGGCTAGCTCACTAGATTGCATTAAAAAAGGCCTGGATTCTTTCCTGGGTGTACATAATATAAATGGGTTCCAATAATTTATAGGTAAAGTTGATCCAGGGGATCTGGAAGGAATTTTTTGCCTCTGCTGTAGCAAATTGGATCATGCTTTGCTGGGGTTTTTTCACCTTCCTCTGGATCAACTGCGGGTATAGGATTGTGTATATGGGATTGTATGGTTGGGTTTTCTTTACTGTTGTTTTTTTGTTTGTTTTTTTGTTTTTAATTGGTTGCGCCAGATGGACTGGTGTCTTTTTTTTCAACCTGACTAATTATGTAACCACAGAAAAACTTTCACGTGCCACACTAAGTTCTAAATCAAAATGAATAAATTCCCTTTTCCTGTGATCAATAATTCAGAAATAATTTTTATTTTTATTTTAAAGACAGGATCGAAAAACTTAATGTGAATAAATCACCAGGATCAGATGGCATTGGCATACACCCAGAAGTTTTTCAAACAACCTAGCTATGTTTTAGTCAGACCATTATTTCTAGTTTTTAAGAACAGCTTACTGACTGAAATGATACCAGTATATTGGTGAAAAGCAAATGTGGTTCTGATATTCAAAAAAGGACGTAGATAGAGTATATCACGAAAGTGAGTACACCCTCACATTTTTGTAAATATTTTATTATATATTTTTATATGACACTTTGCTACAATGTAAAGTAGTGAGTGTACAGCTTGTATGACAGTGTAAATTTGCTGTCCCCTCAAAATAACTCAACACACAGCCATTAAGTCAAAATGTCAAAATTGGGCCCAATTAGCCATTTTCCCTCCCCAGTGTCAGATGACTCATTAGTGTTAAAAGTTCTCAGGTTTGAATGGGGAGCAGGTGTGTTAAATTTTGGTTTTATTGCTCTCACTCTCTCATACTGGTCACTGGAAGTTCAACATGGCACCTTGGCAAAGAACTCTCTGAGGATCTGAAAAAAAGAATTGTTGCTCTACATAACGATGGCCTAGGCTATAAGAAGATTGCCAGGAACCTGAAACTGAGCTGCAGCACAGTGACCAAGACCATACAGCAGTTTAACAGAACAGGTTCCACTCAGAACAGGCCTCGCCATGGTCGACCAAAGAAGTTGAGTGCACATGCTCAGCCTCATATGCTGAGGTTGTCTTTGGGAAATAAACGTATAAGTACTGCCAGCATTGTCCAGTGGTCTGAGACCAAGATAAACTTATTTGTTTCAGATGATGTCAAGTGTGTGTGGCGGAAACCAGGTGAGGAGTACAAAGACAAGTGTGTCTTGCCTACAGTCAAGCATTGTGGTGAGAGTGTCATGGTCTGGGGCTGCATGAGTGCTGCCGACACTGGGGAGCTACAGTTCATTGAGGAAACCATGAATGCCAACATGTACTGTGACATACTGAAGCAGAGCATGATCCCCTCCCTTTGGAGACTGGGCCACAGGGCAGTATTCCAACATAACGACCCCAAACACACCTCCAAGACGACCACTGCCTAGCTAAAGAAGCCAAGGGTAAAGGTGATGAACTGGTCAAGCATCTGTGGGGCATCCTCAAACGAAAGGTGGAGGAATGCCAGGTCTCTAACATCCACCAGCTCCATGATGTCATCATGGAGGAGTGGAAGAGGGCTCCAGTGGCAACCTGTGAAGCTCTGGTGAACTCCATGCCCAAGAGAGTTAAGGCAGTGCTGGAAAATAATGGTCACACAAAATATTGACACTTTTGGCCCAATTTGGACATTTTCACTTAGGGGTGTACTCACTTTTGTTGCCAATGGTTTAGACATTAATGTCGGTGTGTTGAGTTATTTTTAGGGGACAGCAAATTTACACTGTTATAGAAGCTGTACACTCACTACTTTACATTGTAGCAAAGTGTCATTTTTTAGTGTTGTCACATGAAAATATATAATAAATTAATTACAAAAATGTGAGGGGTGTACTCACTTTTATGAGATACTCTATCTCCATCCTTTTTTGAATATCAGTACCACGTTTGCTTTTCACCAATATATTGGTACCATTTCAGTCAGTAAGCTGTTCTTAAAAATTTGAAATAATGGTCTGGCTATAACATGGCTAGGTTGTTTGAGAACTCCTGGGTGTAAGCCATCTGATCCTGGTGATTTATCCATATTACATTTTCTAGCCTGTCTTAAACACATAGATAACCAGAAGTTCTGTGTGTGCAGTCACAGGCCAATAAGCCCTGGGCTGCAATCTAACACTAAAAGGGTGATTTCATAACACCCCTGCAATAATCTGAATAATACATCAGTGCAGCGCTACCCAAAAAACAAATACCGGTATATATCAAAATTGCCAATGAAATTGTTAAATCATACAACCATATAACATGAAAATACAATCAACCAGATAGTGTCCAGTATAAAAATGTGCAACATGCAATCTACAATGGATCGCCAATATCCAAATGGTGCCATACTCCTGATGTACCAAATGAGTGTCACAAATAAATAAAACCAGTCCAAAATGGGAAATAGTCCAAAGTTGTCAAATCTCAGTCAAAGTGGCCTATCCATGATCTTCTTTCCAGAATTCCCATTATGGGATGAAAACAGCACTCCACCCAGTGACTGGGGCAGAGCATATTGCACACATAATTAACGATGATGGGAGGATGGTTACAGAGGACACTGAAAAAGGAACCGTGCTGAATGCTTTTTTCTCGTCAGTCTTTACACAGGAAAAGGAGGGGCACACTGACCATGACTGTATGGTTAGTAGTAATACACAGGACTTGCCACTATGGCTAACAGAGGGTGAAATCAGGGAAAGGCTGGATAAACTTAACACAAACAAATCACCAGGCCTGGATGGCGTACATCCGAGAGTACTCAAGGAACTCAGTAAGGTTATATCTAGACCACTGTTCCTGATCTTTGCTGACAGTATTAGGACAGGAGATGTACCAGGGGATTGGAGGAAAGCTAACGTGATTCCGATATTCAAAAAGGGGCAGAGGCATATCGAGGGAAATTATAGGCCTGTCAGTTTGACATCAATAGTATGTAAACTTCTGGAGGGGATGATAAGGGACTATATCATAGAGTTTGCTAAAGACAACAATATCATCAGCAGTAATCAGCACGGGTTTACAAATGGGCGTTCTTGTCAAACCAATCTCATTCTATGAGGAGGTGAGCTGTGAGCTAGATAGGGGCAAACCAGTGGATGTGGTGTACCTGGATTTCGCAAAGGCATTTGATACAGTTCCCCACAAGCGCTTAATTTATAAAATAAGGTCTGCAGGTATCGACAGCAGGGTTTGCTCTTGGATACGGAACTGGCTAAAAGTGCGTGTCCAAAGGGTGGTAATAAACAGCGCATACTCAGACTGGTGTGAGGTAGTAAGCAAGGTCCCCCAAGGCTCAGTCCTGGGACCAACCTTGTTCAATTTATTCATAAACAGCATTGAGGTCGGGGTCAGTAGTTCGATATCAGTTTTTGCAGATGACACAAAATTGGCCAGGGCAATAACTTCCCAGCATGAAGCAGATATCCTACAGAATGACCTGGACAAAATAACAGAGTAGGCAACGACATGGCAAATGAGGTTTAATGTGGAGAAGTGTAAGATTTTGCTCTTGGGGACTAAAAACATAAAAGCACAATACACGTTAGGAGGGGAACCCTTGGGGGAATCAAAAATGGAGAAAGATCTGGGAGTCTTGGTTGATGATAGATTAGGCAATAGCATGCAATGTCAAGCGGCAGCTTGAGGGGGGGCATGATAGCAATTTACAAATATCTCAATGGGGATCTCAGCTTAGAAAAAAAACTGTTCAGTCGAAGGGATTGCACGAGGACTCGAGGGCATACAATGCGATTAGAGGAGAAGCATTTTAACCTCAGGCAACGTGGGGGGTTCTTTACTGTGAGGGCTACAAGATTGTGGAATTCTCTACCACAAGAGGTGGTTTCTGCGGGAAGTATGGTGGCTTTCAAAAGACTCTTAGACGTACATCTCAAGGATCAGAACATTCAGGGCTATGTGAGATGATTACAGCTACACACACCTACACAGGTTGAACTGGATGGACTATTGTCTTTATTCAACCTCATCTACTATGTAATGTAACTATGTAAATCTGCCCACCTCAGGGTAATGACCTGGTGGGAGATGGCACCATTTAAATTGGCTCATACCTGAGCCATTGTCTTCATTCTTACTGCAATTGCATGACACCTCCATTGGCCTTATTTGATTTAGCTATGGACCTTAGATTTTGTTGAACACATATGGTTTTTACACAGTTTTTTGATGTTTTTTTTGTTTTTTGTTTATATATGGGTTTATTGCCTTCCTTATAATATTTTTCTTTCTAGACATTTTGGAAATAATATGCATTCCACCACAAAGTGGTTTTCACACATTGTAAGATCAGACTTACACCCATACAAACTATTCAGGTTACTCTCAGATTGCATATCGATTGCATCCCCTTTCCTCAACCATGTAGTAGGCTCACCCCTCTCTGAACACTCTGAGAAGCCAGCTGGCGTGCGTTCCACAGAGTCCAGATGTCCCCCTGTCTACACTTCCTTGTTAACCATTGACGTCCCTTCCAGCGACTCTGTGGAACGCACGCCGGCTGGCTTCCACGAGCGTTCAGGGAGGGGTGAGCCTACTGCATGGTTGAGGAAAGGGGATGCAATCAATATGCAATCTGATCTGGTGCCGGTCAGGGCAATTTTCATGCAAGCCTAACTTTTGATGTGTGTGTGGTGGCATTTTAAGCCCTAATAAACAGTGTTGCAGTATTATCGGGTGTCTCTGTTTTACCTCCATATAACTTACATGGGCCATACGAGAGGGAATAGAGAGGTGCATACTTATTCAGGTGTTCATATTGCTGATAAGGCTGTGTGGTCCCTGGGACCTGGGGCTTCTGGTGAGCAGATTTATGAGTTTTATCACAAGGTGGAGCACTTGAAGGCACGGTGTGGGGACAGCATCTATTGAGCACCATTTCATTCAACTTAAAAAACCTTTTTGCATATGGACTGTTATGTTTCACATTTATTTTTGATGCTGGTGATATAGTAACAGTGGATTGTTGTGTTCACATGATTGGTACATTTGAATGTTATTTTATGTTATACTTCCATTAGTTATCACTTAATAGCGCCTGCTTTACATTTTTATTTTATGTGTTTTTACACTTAAAGGGGCAGCAGTTAAGGGAATTTACTATACATGGATGAGGGGCCCTTCATGGGTTATTTTAATAACTAAATAAAGCATCAAGTAGTGCCAAATAAAGTCCAAGGCACATTCTACTTGGGGTACAAACTGGAGCCAACAAACCCAGGTAAGCTAGTTCATTCTCCAAAAGGCAAGAGTAAAACATGTTCTGAGATGATCTGAGGAAAGTCTTTACAGTTCCTTGTCTGGCAATCTTTACTTCTACCTTATGCACCATGCCATCATCACTAGGAATGGTCTTTACAATGAGTCCCATGGGCCATTCAGTTTTTTCGGCTTGCTGGTCCTTAAAGCATAACAAGATCTCAAACCTTGAGGTTAGGGTTCAGATGTTGCCATTTTCTGCATCCTTACAGAAGCAAAAAGTCTACTTTTCAAAAAGGGGTAATTTGGGGGGTGTTTGAACTGTCCTGGCATTTTATGCTCAATCTTAGCCACACATCACCCACTCTTCTAACCACTTGAAAACTAAGCCTTTTCTGTGACTTTTTGTTTACATGAAAAATAATTTTTTTTTTTACTAAATTACTTTGAACCCACAAACATTATATATTTCTTTAAAACAGAGGCCCTACAGAACAAAATGGTGGATGTTGCAAATTTTTCCAAACGCAATTTCTGCAAAAAAAATACATTTTTATTAAATTTAATGCACAAATACACTATACAATTCCAAATTGTTTGTTAAAATTTAAAAGATGATCTTATGCCGAGTACATAGACAGCAAACATGACATGCTTTACAAATTGCGCAGGCCCGTGCAGCGGCAACAAACTACATACATTTTTAAAAGCCTTCAAAACTCTTTACAGGTTACCACTTTAGACTTACAGAGGAGGTCTACTGCAAGAATTACTGCCCTCGACCTGGCGTTCGCGGCGATACCTCACATGCATGCTGCAATTGCGGTTTACATATGACACGCTTGCGTGTGCCTTTGCGCGCAAGCAGGGGGGGACAGGGGGGCTTGATTTTTTTTTTTTTTGCTTTTTTATGTTATTTTGACACCTTTCCTTTCATTTTTTTTTATTTATCATTTTTATTGTTATCACAGTGAATTTAAATATCCCCTATGATAGCAATCTGTAGTGACAGGTGCTCTTTTTTTAAAAAATTGGGGTCTTTTAGACTCTAGATCTCTCCTCTGACCTTAACGCATCTGACCACACCAAAATTGGTGTGATTAGATGCTTTCCCAATTTCCCAATGGCGCTGTTTATTTCTGGCGAAATAGAAGTCATGAAATGCTCGTAGCTTCCGGTATCTTAGGCCATAGAGATGATTGGAGCCATTCTCATCTCCAATCAGCTCTATGGTTAGATAATTGAACCACCGGCTGCACTCTCCGGTTAACCGGTGGGACAGGAGAGCCCAAGAACAGCCACAGAAGGCGGTCGGAAGGCGGCTGGAGGGGGGGGAGTCCCCTCCCACTGCATGTAAAAGCAGTCTAGTGGCAAATTATCCGCCAGGATTGCTTTTACATGTAAGCCGACCGCTGGCTGTAAAAAACGATACTAAGGTGATGCCTAAATCTGCAGGCATCATCCTGGTATAACCACTCAAAGTCCAGCAATGTACCCGTACATTGCTGGTCCTTGTTTGGCATATAGTGTAGGTTGTTTTTTTTTCATGCAGCCTGTGGGCTGAACGAAAAAAAAAAGAGAACCTAACAGAAATCACCACAGGAATATTGTGTAGTATTACACACCATTAACCACCCAACAACCAAACCCACTGATTTAATGGTGGGTATACATGACAATATTCCACGTATACCTAAAGGTATTTTAACTGCAGTGGTGAAATCAGCCTACCACAGATGCTGCCATCAGAGGTATCCATATATGCTGAGCGCAAACACTGTTTGTGTCAGAATATATAAAATCAGTGTGGCAGCTGACGGGTACCTGCAAGAGAAACAGGTTAAGAAAAGAATGAAAAACAAACAAAGTACAGTAAAAGTACAGTAGGAAGAGTAGAAGAACATAAAAATAACTGACACGACAACTGTTTTTGGCCTTTTTTTTTTAACACTGTTTTTTCTGTGAACTGCAGTTTTCAAGCTTGGGTCTCTCAAAATGTTAATAGCCATCGAACATCTTTCGAGACCCTGTGTTTGTGTGCCCTACACTATGTCGTGCTGTACCCTACACTAATACTCTACTAGTGTGTGGTAGCGCTCAAAACATTCCCCGATGCAGAGACCAGGTTGGTCAGGACATCTGGGATAATAATAGCGGGTGTCACGCCTAAATCCGCGCCTGCTACAGACACGACATCTTCTTTGGGGGCGTCTTTGGGTAGAGGTACTCAGGAGGACATGTGGAAAATGCCTCTCATGCAGCCAGGTCACTGCATCTGGAAGGGGAAGTTGGACAGGAACACCTCCTGGGTACAGGTAGGCATTGATGATCGCTTCCTGGAATTCTAGGAAGGATCCGGTTCGTCCTGACGCCCTGTATAGGACAAAGGCTTTCAGCATAGCCAATTACAATAAATAAACAGACACTTTTTTGTACCAGCGTCTGGCTTTACGGGCAACTAAATACGACGCCAAAAGCTGGTCGTTAAGGTCCACCCCTCCCATATTAAGGTTGTAGTCGTGGACACAGAGGGGTTTCTCCATAACGCCAGTTGCTGTAGGAATTTGGACCGTTGTGTCTGGGTGAAGGGAGGACAGAACGAAAACATTCCGTGTATCCCTCCACTTCACTGCAAGCAATTTGTCAGTTTTCAAGCAGGCTCTCTCCCCTCGACTAAGAAGGGAATTTACAAGCCGTTGGGGGAAGCCCCGGCGATTAGGTCGCATGGTGCCACATGCACCAATTTGTAATTCGAGCAGGTGACTAAATAGTGGCATGCTTGTGTAAAAATTGTCCACGTACAAATGGTACCCCTTTCCGGATAAGGGTGAAACCAAGTCCCAAACTATCTTGCCGCTGCTCCCTATGTAGTCTGGACAGTTGGGGGGCTCCACAGAGCTATCTTTTCCCTCATAGACCCAGAAACTAACTGTATAGCCTGTGGCCCTGTCACAGAGCTTGTACAGCTTGACCCCGTATCTGGCACGCTTGCTGGGGAGGTACTGTTTCATAGCAAGGCGGCCAGTAAACTTAATCAGGAACTCGTCAATGCAGACAACTTGTTCAGGGGTAAACAAGGCTGCAAACCGCTGACTGAAGTGGTCTATAAGGGGCCGAATTTTGTGGAGCCGATCATATTCAGGGTCTCCCCGAGGACGACAGATTTCATTGTCGTTGAAATGCATAAATCGCAGAATTTGCTCGTATCTCGCCCTGGACATGGAGGCAGAGTACATAGAGTACATGCGCATATGGTAAATTGAGCTAGTGGACCAATATAGCCGCAATTCACTCTTTTTGGTTATGCCCATGTTCAGGGAAAGGCCCAGAAAGATTTTAAATCGGGAACCGTTAAAGGTTTCCAGCCGGATAGTCTGGCAAGTGGCGAATTTGGGTTGGCGGCGATGAATTGGCGTGCGTATAACTTTTGTTTGATCCACAATAGATCTGAAAAGATCTTCCGTGAAGAACAGCTCATAAAAATCCAGGGGCGTAAAATTGGCTTTTTCCACGTGGATTCCAGGTTGGGCAGTGAATGGGGGAAGTACTGGCGCTGTAGCATCAGTGGGTTGCCAATTGAGATATGCCAGCGCATCAGGGAGGGCACTATGGGCTTTACGGGCCTGTCTTCGAATATGCAGTGGCTGCGGGCCACTACTCGTGCTAGCCACCACACCAGCCTCAACTGCACTTATGGGACTCGCCACGTCACCAAGTGTTACTGCAGTGCTGGTTGTACTAGGTCCAGGGTGTACTAGGCCGCTGGCGCTTGCCAGACCACCAGAAGGATGAGCGGCACTAGTACCGACACTCTGCTCCATACGAGCATGCTGCGATCTCTGCACCTCATCAACTCCAGAATGGGGTCAGGTATGCCTGAGTCTAACAGGGACCCATCCGTCGTCGGGGCTATCTGTCAGGGAGCCGCTGCTCACTTCAGGTTCGTATACTGACCCTGATTCTGCCAGTGAGGCTTCCCCATCGCTCTCATCTGACATGGTCAGTATACTGTAAGCCTCTGCACTACTGTACCAACGTTTGGTCATTTTAGTAACTAAATTTACCGGTACAGTAGTGTGACAGGTAATAAAAGCAACTGGTTGTCAAGGACTTTTTCAACCGCTGCCAAAAAAAACTGCTAATGCTAGCAGGGATCAGGCCTGACTCTGCTAACACAGTGGTTTTGTGTGTTGTGTTTTTTGTAAGTGACAGCAATCTATTGATTACTACACTTGCCTGGGTGGGGTGGGCTGGGCGGAGTGGTTAAACACAGGTGCTGGCAGGAATCAGTGCTGATCGTGCAAACACCACGTTTTGGGAACCCTAAACTATCGGGACGCTAGTATAGTTCTGATCAGATAAGATATTGATTTGTTCAAACACCGTATTAGTAATGGAAGTGTGTGTGTGTGTGTATATGTGTGTGTGTATGTGGTAATCAAGGGGTTATTTCTAACTATGCGCCGGGGATCTGCGCTAAACCTACTTGGGACAGAAAATAATTTGCGAGCGTTAACTCAAGTCACAATCACAATAATACAAAAATACAGTAAACCAGTAAATTACGTGTGTATAGTGTGCAATGTGAGAGGGGGGGGGAGGGGGGATCAGGGGGTTAAATCTTTATTGGGGGGGTTGGCGGGGACCCAAAAGCTAAAAGGAATGGCCGCAAGCGCTAAACCTGGTCACAAGTCACACTTATACGGGTATATAGGAAAATGCTATATACTGTATACAGTGTGTGTTGTGACAGGAGGTGTAGGGGGGATCAGGGGGTTAAATCTTTATTGGGGGGGTGGCGGGGACCCTAAACCTCCTTGGGACAGAAACTAACTCGCTAGCGCTAACTCAAGTCACAATCACACTAATGCAAAATACAGTAAAACACTATATTACGTGTGTATTAGTGTGCAATGTGACAGGGGAGGAGGGGTTAACTGGGGGTGATCAGGGGGGGATCAGTAGGTTAAATCTTTATGGGGGGGGTGGCGGGTATTCTAAGTATAAAAGGAACGGCCGCAAGCGCTAAACCTGGTCACAAGTCACACTTTTACGGGTATATAGGAAAATGCTGTATACAGTGTGTGTTGTGACAGGGGGTGTAGGGGCTAACTGGGGGGCGGTTAAATGTGCCTATCTAAGTGTGTGTGGGTGTGCTTGGTGCAGTACTCACAGTGCTCTCTCCTCTGGATGAATCCAAAAAGGAGCATGGGAGGGGAGAGCAGGTCTTTTCTGTGCCTGTGTTTACATTACACAGGCACAGATCAGAATCTGATTGGGCAGGACCGATCAACAGCGCTCCCCAGAGCGGCGGGAGCGAGCGACGTATCGATACGTCGCTTTGCCTGCACGGGGCTAACCGCCGCAGTATATGTACTTGCGGCGGTCGGCAAGTGGTTAAAGAGACAAACAGCAGCTTAGACAGGTGAAATAACGCAGTCTAATGTGGAGAAACATCCACAGATGACTTGCAGTAAGCTTGTGCACCCATGTGCTTTCACAAGATGGCTGATGGCACTGAGCTTGATTACAGATTAAGCACACACATCTACACAGCAGGCTGTAGGAATTCTACCTAATGTTTTATTGTAACTATTCTGACTCCAACTGTTGTAATAGTGACTTTTCCCTTGCTGAGACCTATGCCGTGCCTGTATAATAGGATATGATTACGGCAGACAATCTTCATCAGATAGCTGAACTTACCAAAACACATCTTTTTCCATGAAGGTAGATTTTATTGCAAGCAGTAGGTATAGCAGACAACAAAATGTGGCAGACAATTGAAAGACGATATTTTGCAGGTCAAAACATGGTAATGTGCTCCCGGATGCGAGCAGAATGCATAAGGCCTAGACAGATGTGGCCATCTCTTATCCCAGGGGTGGGGAACCTTTTTTCTGCCAAAGGCCATTCGGATATTTATAACATCATTTGGGGGCCGTACAAAATGATCAACTTAAAAATTAGCCTGTTATATTTGGTCAAACATTTATTTAACCACTTAAGCCCCGGAGGATTTGGCTGCTCAAAGACCAGAGCCTATTTTGCGATTCGGCACTGCGTGAGTTTAACGGACAATTGCGTGGTTGTGAGAAGCTGTACCCAAATGAAATTGACATCCTTTTTTTCCCACAAACAGAGCTTTCTTTTGGTGCTATTTGATCACCTGTGCGATTTTTACTTTTTGCGCTATAAACAAAAAAAGAGCGAAAATTTTGGAAAAATAATATTTTTAACATTTTTTTATATGAAATTCCCCCCAAAAAAATGTAAAAATCAAAATTTTTTAACATTTTAGGCCAATTTGTTTTCTGCTACATATTTAAAAAATCGCAATAAGCGTATTTTGATTGGTTTGCGCAAAAGTTATTGCGTTTACTAACTAAGGGAATGATTTATGTCATTTTTATTGTTTTTTGTTTTAACAAGTAATTGCGGCGATCTGCGATTTTTTTGCGGGACTGCGACATTGCGGCGGACAGATCGGACCTCTGACTAACATTTTTGACACTTTTGGGGGTACCAGTGACATTACTACAGTATTCAGTGCTATACATATGCACTGTTACTGTAAAAATGACACTGGCAGGGAAGGGGTTAATTTTATTAGTGATCAAGGGGTTAAGTGTGTCCCTAGGGGCGTGTTTATAACTGTAAAGGGGTGTGGCTTTTGATGTAACCACAGAGACATACGATCCTACATAGCAGGATCGTATGATCTCTGCAGTTACACCAGGGAGAATGACAGGCGGCTTTGTTTACATCAGCCGCCTGCCTTTGTCCCTCTCCACCGGGAGATCGCGAGTGACCAGCGGACATCGGGTCCACCGGTCACACACGCGAGGATGCAGGGGAACGAGCAGGGGCGGGAGCGCGCCTCCGGCAGCGCGCGCTCGCTCGCCCCCTGCAGGCTCCTGGGCGAGCGACGTAGTACTACGTCACTTTGCCCAGGAGGGGCTGACTGCCGACTGCGGTCGGCAAGTGGTTAACTCACCCCTAATGTGATGGCTAGAACTGCTTCTCTTTGGTGAAGTGTGTGATGTTAACTGGTATTGATGATGTTGCTACTTCCAATTAGTTGTTGGCTGGTGGTGGTTACTGCTGGCTGGTGCTGCTGGTGGGTATTGCTGGCTGGTAATGCTGGCGGGTACTGCTGGCTGGTACTCCTGGTGGGTACAGCTGGCTGGTACTGCTGGTGGGAAATGTTGGCTGTTACTGCTGTGGGTACTGCTGGCGGGTACTGCTGGTGGGTACTGCTGGCGGGTACTGCTGGCTGGTACAGCTGGCGGGTACTGCTGTGGGTACTGCTGGCTGGTACTGCTGGCGGGTCCTGCTGACAGGTACTGCTGGCTGGTACTGCTGTGGGTACTGCTGGTGGGAAATGCTGGCTGGTACTGCTGGTGGGAAATGCTGGCTGGTACTGCTGTGGGTACTGCTGGCTGGTACTGTGCTGGCTGGTACTGCTGTGGATACTGCTGGCTGGTACTGCTGGTGGGAAATGCTGGCTTGAGACAGTGTGAGGAGCGGCGCCGCGCTGGAGGAAGCATGCTGCAGAGTCAATGCTTCCTCTCTCGGTTAGTCCTGACAGTCTGAGTCGCAGGCGGAGTGATATCAAATGCACTCCACTCTCCTCACAGGCGGAGTGTATTTCATATCACTCCGCCTGTGACTCAGACTGTCAGGACGGTGCAGGAACTATACAGGAAGCATCAGCTCCGTTCTGACAGCTCAGATGACAGCCTGGATATTGCGCTGGTCAGACCAAATGATTTTGCGGGCCGCATGTTACCCACCCCTGTCTTATCCCCTCAAGACAGAGAAACAGGAACAGGATATACATCATAAAGTGGAAGGGGACAGGAGGGAACACAGAAGGGAAAGATAGACAAGCATGGTGCTATAACCAAAATAACCACAAGATGGCAGTATAATAACCAATCATATAGAAGTTACCATAACTATGCAGTAGGGGTGTTGAATTTAATCGTAGCATCGATGCATTGCGATTCAGCCACCCGCGATTCTGCATCGATGCTGGCAACCGGCTTAATCGATGTGCTGATGACATCATGAAGCGCCGCCCCTCCCTCTCCGCACAGCGATGTCTCTTTAGAATTTGTCTGTGGCAGGGATCGGCAAGGTGTCTGAGCGGTTCTTGCAGGGTCCGCGGTGGCGGCACAGTCAGTGACAGTCACAGCTGACTTCCACCTCCCACACCGCTGCCCGCTGGTTGGTAGGACCGTGCCAGCATCCTAGCCACTCAGGTGCACTAGTGCTCACTGCTCACATTGTGCCTTGTGCATTGGCCCAGGCCCTGAGTCCTTCAGAGCGAAGGACTCGGAGAAGGAGAATGCCCCCAATGGACTGGCCGAGGAGGCCCTGCCCGCCCTGCTTTCCGCCTGTACCGTGCACACTGCACGATATCCGCTACAAGCGCTACGAGTCCAAGCACCAAATGCCCCACATCATGAGGCTCATCACCCGGGACCTGCCCGAGCCCTACTCCATCTACACCTACCGCTACTTCATCCACAACTGGCCGCAGCTCTGCTTCCTGGTAAGTCGGGGCACTACAGGGCCCAGCATTACTCCTTACCAGGGCCTACTGTACTACAACTAGGGGGACTACAGAATCCAGCATTCCTCCTTACCAGGGCCTGCTATACTACAGCTAGGGGGACTACAGAGCCCAGCATTCCTCCTTACCAGGGCCTGCTATACTACAACTAGGGGCACTACCGAGCCCAGCACTCCTCCTTACCAGGGCCTGCTATACTACAACTAGGGGCACTACAGAGCCCAGCATTCCTCCTTACCAGGGCCTACTGTGCTACAACTAGGGGGACTACAGAACCCAGCATTCCTCCTTACCAGGGCCTGTTATACTACAACTAGGGGGACTATAGAGCCCAGCATTCCTCCTTACCAGGGCCTGCTATACTACAACTAGGGGCACCACAGAGCCCAGCATTCCTCCTTACCAGGGCCTACTGTACTACAACTAGGGAGACTACAGAACCCAGCATTCCTCCTTACCAGGGCCTGCTATACTAAAACTAGGGGGACTACAGAGCCCAGCATTCCTCCTTACCAGGGCCTACGCTACTACAACTAGGGGGACTACAGAACACAGCATTCCTCCTTACCAGGGTCTGCTATACTACAACTAGGGGGACTACAGAGCCCATCATTCCTCCTTACCAGGGCCTACGGTACTACAACTAGCATCAGGTAACTCTTCTAACCTGATGCCCGTGCCTGCCATGATCGGTCTCAGCAGTGCGCAGCATGCCCCAGCCCGCCCGGCTTCCAGCTTCTCATAAGAGACGTCACGTGATTAAATCAACTCTTCATTCATTCTGCAGTGAGTGTCCTCCTATAACAGCGACTCCAGACTTTAAAATTGGAATGGATCATTAAAGGAGAAGTGGGGGACCCTGCCTAGTGCCTTGTCTGCTCTAAAGGGAATATATGGAGGACCCTATGTGGCCTGCTCTAAAGGGGGATCTATGAGGGGACCTGCTCTACTAAAGGGGGATCTATGGGGGGACCTGCTCTACTAAAGGGGGATCTCTGGGGACGCTGGCCTGCTCTAAAGGGGGATCTATGGTGACCCTGCACTAAAGGGGATCTATTTCATAGATCCCCTTTAGAGCTCAGTTCCCCTGGATCCCCTTTAGTGCAGGCCCAGGCTCCCCATAGATCTCCTTTAGTGCAGGCCCAGGCTCCCCATAGATCTCCTTTAGAGCAGGGTCCCCATAGATCCCCTTTAGAACAGGGTCCCTATAGATCCCCCTTTAGAGCAGGGTCCCCATAGATCCCCCTTTAGAAAAGGGTCCCCATAGATCCCTATTAGATTCTATGGGGACCCTTCCCTAAAGGAGAATCTATGGGGACCCTGCTCTAAAGAAGGATATGTGGTATATTGTAATCTCTTTTATTATTATTTCATTGATTATGGTTTATGTCTTAGTGAAAATTCACAAATCCTTCATTGATACATTTTTTTGTATGATTTATGGTTTTGCTCATCACTGACACGTATGCACACAGATTGTATGTCACTTTATTGAGAGCCTCTGAAGTAAATTGCTCCATTAACTTAGCACAGACTGATGTTTGATGTTCAGACTTTGCAATATGCAAGGAAGTGACCTTTTTTCTAAGAGCAGATGAAAATAAAAATAGTTTTTCAATTTCTGACTGCTTGAATTTTTTAATGAAAACCATGGGCACATTGTGGGCACAGTAATCGTGATGCCTCGCAGAATCGAATCGTATTGAATCGTTGCCTTAATAATCGTAATCAAATCGAATTGTGAGGTAAGTGAAGATGCGCAGCCCTACTATGCAGCATATTATATCTTACATATAATTGTAACAGCACAGGTATACTATCAAACTGTTGTGCCACTGGCCAGTTTGTATGAAGTTGAGGGCATACCCTTCATTTCATAGTACAAGTGCAGTTTCCTATAGCTTTTAGATCTATTGTGATTGCTGCCCCCTCTGGTCAGTTCATGTCGGTTACTGCTGGTTACAAAAATAAGGCGTTGCATCAAAAACTACCCAAAAAAGTTTGTTTCTAGTTTTAATAATCCATTTTGGGGTTCTGCTGCTGCTATATTTAGGTCAAGCAATAAAGTAATCTAAAAATGTTAATTATGTGATGCTAGAAAGCAATGTCACTGACTGTCTGTGGGAATTGAACTGTAACACCACATGTGAAGTAGGAACTGTAGATTGTAAGTTCCTTGAGGGCAAGTTTTGATGTGAATGTAGAAAATGTAAAGCGCTGTGAAAATTGCTCCCATGTTATATTATACCTGTAATAAATAAAATGCTCAGAATCGATTTTCCAGATTTCCTCCCTATGAACTTCAATAGGGTTTCGGAAATAAAGTGGTATTAAACCCAAAATCAAAATTTTAATATACAGTGCATCCGAAAAGTATTCACAGCGCTTCACTTTTTCCTTATTTTGTTATGTTGTAACCTTATTCAAAAAATATTCATTTCATTCTTTTCCTCAAAATTCTACAAACAATAACCCCATAATGATAATGACAGTGTGAAAGAAGTTTGTTTGAAATTTTTGCAAATTTATTAAAAATAAATGAAAATACTCAATACTTTGTTGAAGCAGCTTTGGCACCAAGTACAGCTTCGTCTTTTGGAGTATGATGCTACAAGGTTGGCACACCTATTTTTGAGCAGTTTCTTCCATTCTTCTTTGCAGGACCTCTCAAGCTCCATCAGGTTGGATGGGGAGCGTCGGTTCACAGCCATTTTTAGATCTCTCCAGGGATGTTCAATCAGGTTCAACGTACCTGCTATTACTGTAAGTAGGGTGATCTCCAAACTGAGGCCCATGGTGCGTCCCAGGTTTTTGCATCCCAGAGGGAACTCGGATGAGGACTCTGATGTAGGAGGAGACTCTGGTGGGGTCTCCAATGTAATAGGGGAATTTGATGGGGACTCTGATGTAAAGAGGCTCTGATGAGGACTCTGATGTAGGAGGGGATGCTGATGATGGGTTGAAGTTTTATTTTAAACTTTTTCTTGCTTTCTTATATTAACGTTTTCTCTCTATTCTAAATCATATCATGCCAATTACTCCAAGTAAAACATATTCATTTATTTACATTTAATTAGTTAATTTATGAAACTGATTTTGTTTTTGTCCACCAATATTATAGAAAATATACAATGTGGTCCTCATACTGAAAAGTTTGGTGCTGTCCAAATGTGCCCCGTGTGCTCATTCATCCAGAATGGGGGGCACTCTAATACAGGAGTGTAGCATTTACTCCTGTAGGAGCCACTGGGTTCTCGGGTCTTCCCTTTATACACAGCCAGGCTACAAGAATTTTGCAGTTTTCTGGGGGGGGGGGGGGTGTTTGTTTTTGTTTATTTAAGGAATAAACTTGGATGGGGTGTGGGGATACATGGGATTCCCAGAACTGTAGAACTTGAATGATATCTTGAGGACGTACAAATCTCTCTAACTTCCAAGTATTAACGTCAACAGCACTGTCAACTCTTAGGATTTTTGGCACATCAAAAACAGTGGGAAAAAGTTCCAACTAGAGAATGCAGGTGCTGCTCTTTGGAGAAATGCTAATGCACCTGGCTGCTTACAGGCCCAAGCTAGAAGTGTGGGCTGGCTTCTGACAGCTTTATATTGGCTCTAGGCTGTTCCTTGGTTATGGTCCAGCAAAACATTGCCTCCTGCTGTCTCCTCTATCTAGGCTTGGGGTGTGGTGAAAACAGAAGGTACACACTCTTTTTGGTGAATCCTGAAGTTTGGAGGCTACTGCACAGGCTTGCTGGTACACAGGCCAGACCTTGTCTGTCAGGAGGGCTTCAGCTAAGCCCAGGGGCAGACTGGCAACTTTTGGCCCAGGGGGCAAGTACAAACCAGAAGCCCATGGTGCATTGACTTGGCCCACTCTCCCTCTTGCCAGCCTCCTCCTGACCCCCATTCCAAGCTGAAGCCCTGCTCCAGATACTCTCTTACTGGCTCAATCCGGGTTCCCGACCTGGCCAGCAGGAGGCTGTTAGGGGCAGCTGGGACAGCTCGGTCGGGGGTGGCGGAGGAAGAAGGGGATCTAGTGGGGCATGAAACTGGCCTCTGCTCAGACAGAGTTTACATCATCCATGCTGGGGAGGGGAGAGGCCTGCACTCTGTCCTTGTCTTCAACCCACACTCAGTACAGTAGGTCAATGGCAGGGACTTTTTACTTCGTTTCACCAGGAATCCTTTAGACATGTCTGTGGCAGAAGCAGTGCAGCCTTTTTATGGGGCATCAGAGCAGCCCGGGGGGCAATTGCCCCCCTGACCCCTGGCCCAGTCCTCCCCTGGCTAAGCCTATGTGAGGCTGGCAAAGGAGTGTCCTTCCTTCTGCCCCCCACCCTCCCCAGTACATGGGCAATTTATCTTACTACCAAGCTCCTGAATATTTAAGGCCTATTACCCCACCTTCTGGGCTTTACCATAGTTGCCAACATTCTCCAAAAATTTATAGGGACACTTTTTTGTCTGTAGGTGGTGTCCTATTTTAATTAGGGGCGGGGGAATTTATTTGTAGGTGTGGGCAAGATGGAGAGAAGTTATGCGGTGCACAATGGATGTGGTTTAAACTATGCTAAATAGTGGGGGTGGCTTAACCACTTCAGCTCTGGAAGGTTTTACCCCTCTAATGACCAGGCCATTTTTTTGCGATATGGCACTGCGTTGCTTTAACTGACAATTGCGCGGTTGCACGATGCTGTACCCAAAAACAAATTGATGTCCTTCTTTTCCCCACAAATAGAGCTTTCTTTTGGTGGTATTTGATCACCTGTGCGATCTTTATTTTTTGTGCTATAAACCAAAAAAGAACCACAATTTTGAAAAAAAAAAAAACAATATTTTTTACTTTCTGCTATAAAACATTCCCAATATAAAAAAATGTAAAAACTAGAAGTGTTTTCATCAATTTAGGCCAATATGTATTCTGTTATATATTTTGGGTAAAAAAATCCTAATAAGCGTATATTGATTGGTTTGCGTTAAAATATGGGATACATTTATGGACTTTTTTTAATTTTTTTATTGGTTTTCCTAGTAATGGCGGCGATCACCGATTTTTAGCGACATTGCGGCTGACAAATCAGACACTAAGTGGCACTTTTTGGGGACCAGTGACACCAATACAGTGATCAGTGCTAAAAATTTGCAATGTTACTGTATAAATGACACTGGCAGGGAAGGGGTTAACACTAGGGGTGCTCAAGGGGTTAAGTGTGCTCCTAGGGAGTGATTTCTAACTGTAGGGGGACTGGATTTACTAGAGGGAAAGAGACATCTGTTTTGCTTTCGTATATCTAGCAAGGTTACTTTGCGGTATAAACAAGGAAGCTCAGACCTCTGCAGGGTATAAATGTACTTTTACTAAACAAAAGCATGCTGTACATACAAACTATTACAATATTAGGAACATATCACAAGACTGGCAGATATAACAATGCCTAACACATGAACAGTCTATGGTCTGTAAACAGCAGAAATACGCTTCTTAAACATACAAACCTTGTCCCAAGAATATCAAATAAATACTTAGCTCTGGTCAGCTTCCAATGGATTTCTGGAACAAACAAACAAGGTATTGCGAAATCCTGGCTCCATCATGGCTGTCCCCACAGCTGAATCCAAGGAGAGAGAGAGAAGGGCCTTTTCTCATGCAAATTCTCCTTTTATAGCCCTGCATACAAAAAGACCACCCACAGGATGTGGTCATATATCTTGACCACTCCTAGGTCACTTTGCAGCAACACATGGCTGCACATCCCCCACAACCACATAGCTCATTAAATATGCAGCAGCCATTTTAAAACCACCTGTGGGTGAGAGAGATCATTACACATGTAATGGGAACATTTGTAAAAAATCCACAACTGATACAACATCTGAGTTTGAGCTAAGCTGAAACCACAAGATCTCTCTCTCTTCCTCTGTAACAGAACAGCGGTCTGCCTTGTTTAAGAACAATCGGCGGGTCCCAGTGGTCATTGAGGCCGCCGGACCCGCTGATTGGCTCCCGCTGCGTCCACACATGTACGTGATTTTGCCGCCCTGCCCTGCCACAGTATGTATGCGGTGGGGTGGTCTGGAAGTGGTTAAAAGGGTGTGGTTAAATAGTCTGAGGTGAAAGAGGGATGGAGGGAGAAGGGAGAGAGCGAGAAAAGGGGATGGAGGGAGAGAGAAAAAGTGCTAGGGAGGGAAGTAGCGAAAAGGAAGGAAAGAAAGAGGGAGGGACAGCAGGCCCAGATCCTAGACAATAATAGCAATATGTGTATGCCAGAAAGTTTAACAATTAGCAGATAAAGATATCTTTAACACCATCCCCCCCCCCAGGCAGATCCCATCAAACAGATTCAGGAGATGGTCAGAGAGTGTGCGTGTATGATACAGGAGACGGTCAGAGAGGCTGCGGACATGGTACAGGACTTGATGTGCAACCCCAACACAGCTCTGTACCCCCCAACACACAGAACGTCCAGCAGATCACCCCATGGACACTCACCTGCTACTGTGATGGCTTCAGCATCTCCCCCTGCACCTCTGGCTGTCAGCTCACTAAGAATTGAGGGGGGGGGGGCGGACGGCAGCTCTGTGGTAACTGCGGGATCTCCCTCCGCCTAGCAGGTCACTGCCCAGGTCAGATGCCCCTCCCCTCTCCACTGTACACAGGGAAGAGACCTGCTAGCTGGACGGAGATCTCGGGGCCATGTTTTCACAGCAGGAAGCTTCGGCCGTCTCGGTGATCTGACGGAGAGAGCACCGAGACAAAGACAATTTCCTGTGATTTTTCCCGGGACATGGACAGACCGGGACATGGGTCTTGAAATCCCCATTGTCCCGGGAAAATCTGGACTGTTGACAAGTATGCTTTATCTACCCAGGGATTGGTGGAAACTCCTTCATAAATATTCAGGCTTTGGCCTCTGTCCCTCCACCCTCTAAGTTCCAGAACTATCCAGCCATGGGGGAGGTAACATAGACCCAAAGCACAGCAAAGCACAAACAAATTAACCCAAGCTCCTCTGCCTATAGAAGAGCCAAATAAATGTACCTACTCTGTACACTGAGGGTGCTACATGAGGTTTGTTATTACCAAGGTCACCAGGTGAAAACAGAGGGAATAAAGCATAAAAATAGAAAACAAATGCAGCCACCACATCTAATGATTGGTAAGCTGCAATATAATACAATTTTGGTTTTGGATTTAACCACTTGCCGACCACCCTATAGCAGATTTACATATTTAATTTATGTACAGCATTGCTTGACCACTGAATTGCCTGTTAACCGCTTCCATACAGAGCAGTTAGACCCCCTTCCTGCCCAGACCAATTTTCAGCTTTCAGCACTCTCACACTTTGAATGACAATTGCTCAGTCATGCTACACTGTAACCAAACAAAATTTTTATCATTTTTTTCACACAAATAGAGCTTTCTTTTGGTGGTATTTGATCACAACTGGGGTTTTTTTTTTTTCGTGATATAAGCAAAAAAAGAGCAAAAATTTTGCAAAAAAAACACTTTTTTTTAGTTTCTATTATAAAATTTTGCAAAAAATTAATTTTTCTTCATACATTTGGGCCAAAATTTATACTGCTACATATCTCTGGTAAAATTAACCCAAATTAGTGTATATTATTTAGTCTGTGTGAAAGTTATTGAGTCTAGAAGCTATGGTACCAATTACTGAAAATTGATCACACCAGATGTACTGATGGCCTATCTCCTTTCTTGAGGCCCTGAAATGTCAGGACAGTACAAATACCCCCCAAATGACCCCTTTTTGTAAAGTAGACAGTCCAAGGTATTTAGTAAGAGGCATGGTGAGTTTTTTGAAGTTATAATTTTTTCCCACAATTCTTGGGAAAATGAAGAAAACATTTTTTTTTCTTTTTTTTTCCCAAAACGTTGTCAATTTATAAGCTATTTCTAACACATAGCATGTACACAGCAAAAATGACACCCCAAAATTCATTCTGCTACTCCTTCTGAGTATGGTGATACCACATGTGTGAGACTTTTACACAGCCTGGCCACAAAAAGAGACTCCACGTCCAAGTAGCACCATAAGGCGTTTTAGGAGCATAAATACACATAAAACTTTCTTACTACCTATCACACTTTTCAAGGCCCTAGAGCAACAATACAATGGAAAAGTCCACAAAATTACCCCATTTTGGAAAGCAAACACTCCAACGTATATTCTATGAGGCATTATGGGTCCTTTGAACATGTCATTTTTTTCCACAAGTTTTTGGAAAATGTGGGAAAAAAATAAAAACTTTTTTTTTTACACAAAGTTGTCAATTTATAGGATATTCCTAACACATAGCATGTACATCGCAAAAATGACACCCCAAAATACATTCTGCCACTCCTCCTGAGTATGGCAATACCACATGTGTGAGACTTTTTCACAGCCTAGCCATATAGAGGGGCCTAAACATCCAAGGAGCATCATCATGCATCCTAGCCACTTGCCTAGGCCTATTTTTGACATTTGGTGTTTACAAGCTAAAATCAGTTGTTTTTGCTAGAAAACTACTTAGAACCCCAAAACATTATATATTTTTTTTTAGCAGAGACCCTAGAGAATGAAATGGAGATTATTGCAATATTTTTTATCACACCGTATTTGCGCAGCGGTCTTCCAAACGCAATTTTTTGGGAAAAAAAATCACTTTTTTTAATTAAAAAATAAGAAACCAGTAAATAGATAGCTTACACACAACCCGGAACCAACACTAGTTTGCAAGCAACCAAGCGCTTAGAGAGGATAACTACCTCTAATATAGTGTGATAACAAATGCTGCTACTTGATAAAATAACATGAAATAAGAGAATATATGTAAATACAAGCAATATGTAGATACAAAAAATTCTAGTAGCGCAAAAAAGAATGATAAGCTCACTCCCCAATCACATTCACTGAAAACTTGTAAAAACTGTAGACATAAATATAAAAATAAATATAAAAATAGTCCCAGCATGAATCAGTCCACCAAAGCAGCGTTGAAAAACATATGACAAATAGCGATATTCACACTGATGTATCCCTTGAAAGATCCTAATCGGTGCAGAAATAAAGGATCACCTTGACCACCACCACTGTGCTCTGAAGGGGGGAAGGTAATGCACACTCACCGACTTCACTGGCCCAGTGATTCTCACCACTGAGCAAACAAGCCACAATACAGCCACTACCACTCGGGCTTCCGAATTGGGACCAATCAGACCAATGACAGGCTCTGCTGCATCCACTTGGAGTTCCGGGATGGGGCCGATAATGGGCTCAATCAAGTAAATGGACATGCAAGGGAAGGAAGGAATAGAGCTCCACTAGTGTGATAACGTATAATACTGGCTTTATTTCAAATTACACAATACATCACACTCACATGACATCAGTTGAAAATTCGCATGACCGGAGGTGTATACCCATCGGGACCCGTATCCTGACTCCACGCCGCGGATCGCGCCTTCCGGGTGCTCACTCTCCTCGTACACTCTGACTTGGTTACGCCGCCTGGCCACGCCCCGACGCGTTTCGTACTTCCGACTTCCTCACGGGGGCGTGGCCACGGCGGTGAGGCAGCAAACTAAATACCTACGACTCTCCGCCCATCCGGGCGGGGCCGTGGTGTACGCAATTTGTCAATGGCTGAGCACTTCCTGTTCCGGACGGACACCAATAGACGCGGTTGCCTAGCAACCCCGACTCCCGTGAATCAAGGTCAAATCTTTCTCATGCCCGCTCCCAGTACCATATTAGGAGACTGCAATGTGCCTCGTAAAGCTATCAAGCTAGAAATCATGGTACCACGGGTAATGAGGCGTCTCACTATGAACAGGAGAAATGCATACCGCCATAGATTGTGCTGCATTCAATAATTCCTAATTGTGCCATATAGTGAATCATCATAAATGCACACATCCTTAAGTAATAATATTAGCACCACTGTTGTCATTGTACCTCAATCCAACAAAAAAAAACTAATAAAATTAAAATAAAATAGAATAAAAATACACCTCAAAAGGTGATCAATATAATATATACTAATACATCATATATCACGTGTAAAATATATACTACAGTGAATACAGTAGAACCGAGATCATCACAAAACAGTACAGAAATAACTCAGAAAACCTTTCAAAATTATTTAAAAATATTAAAAATATTATTAAAAATAATTTTAAAATATGTTTAAAATATATATAAACCAAAAAATACCTACTTAATAAAATTAATTACGAATCACTTATAAAGCAATTTAAGTCCAATTCGATGTTTAGGCCAATCGGGCTGAGAGATTGAGTCATATATATCCATTTAGTTTCAGACTTGGATAGCTCTCTCACCCAATTGGCCCCCCTCCAGGATGGCGTGACACGTTCTATGCCCCAGAACTGTAGGCAACTAGGGTCACGTTGGTGGTGTGACCGAAAGTGAGCCGGCACACTGTGTTCTTTTTTGCCTTTAATGATGTTAGAAATATGCTCACCAACCCTTATACTCAGGGTGCGTTTTGTGCGGCCTATATATATCAGTTTGCAAGGACACATTAATGCGTAAACCACATGAGTGGTATCGCATGTGATTAGATGTTTAACATCAAACTCCTTATCAATGGCCTGCACATAGAAGGAATCCCGTCTTCTTAGGTTCATGGTAGTGAAGGAACACGTCCTGCACCTCCCACACATATGGAACCCTCGCCGACCTGGGAAAAAGGAGGTATTTGGTGCATCAAGCACCTTTTTTACAACCCTATCCCCGAAATTCGGGGCTTTCCGATATATAAAATTAGGGACCTCCGGCAGAACAGGGCCCAATGTGGTGTCCATACGTAGAATGTGCCAATGTGATTTAAATATGGCCTCTACTTTTTTGTAATCCTCGGAGTAATCGGATAAGAAGCTCCATTGCCTGTCATCCGACTCACCCCGGGACCCTGTACTATTCTGCAGGCATGTGGACCTGGGGATCTCTAGAATATTCTTTATCTCCCTATCCAAAATCTCTTCTTTATAACCTTTTTGGACAAATCTATCCTTCAGTACACCTGCCTGAGATACAAAGTCCTCATCACGCGTGCAATTGCGTCTCACCCGCATGAATTGCCCGCGTGGGATGTTGCGTAGCCAGTTTGGGTGGTGGCCACTCTGAATTGATAGATAGCTATTTCTGTCAGTAGTTTTAAAAAAGACAGTTGTAGTTAGCTTCCCTAATACTTTTTTAATATTCACATCCAAGAAATGGATTTCAGATTGACTCCAATGGAAATCCAATTGGATGTTATTGGGGTTGTTGTTCAGATGACTCATGAACTCGATCAAAGACTCCTCCGTATCGTTCCAGATAAATATAATATCATCAATAAATCTCCTATAGTAGAGGAGGGACGGCCTCTCTCTACTAAAGATGTACTTATCTTCCCATTCTGCCATAAAGAGGTTGGCGAGGCTGGGAGCGAACTTCGCTCCCATAGCCACGCCCCTCTTCTGGCTATAGAAATTTTGCTGATACCAAAAGTAGTTATGCCCCAGACAAAAGTCTAGGGCATTACGGATAAATACCTTTTGGTCAAATGGCAGGTCATCACGTTTGCTCAAAGCCCAGTTCAATGCTAATAGGGCATCATCATGTTGGATGATGGTATAGAGGGACGACACGTCCGCCGTCACTAGAAAGGCGGACGAGTCGTCCCCCAAAACCACATCATCCAAAGACATGAGCAAGTCCTTGGTATCCTTCAAAAAAGCCTTAGTGCTCCTCACACTAGGCTGTAGAAAGGTATCCAAGTATTGACCCAGTCTTGCACATACTGACCCAATACCGTTTACTATTGGACGTGGCGGTGGGCACTCAGTGTCTTTGTGGACCTTTGGGAGTGTGTACACTATGGGTATGCGGCAGGCACTAGGTGTCAAAAAGTTTTTCTCCTTCTTGGTTAAAACATGCTTAGTGTAGCCTTGCTGCACCAAGGTTTTCAGATCCGTTACAAAATCCCCTGTCGGATCCTTAGACAATAACTTATATGTTGTCCTGTCCGCCAGCATCTCCCGTAGTTGATTATGGTACATCCCTTGGTCCATTATGACTACTCCTCCTCCCTTGTCTGCCGGTCGGATAATGATATCCTTCCGTTCTTCAAGGGCGTCGAGGCCTTCCTGTATGTGCATACTCCTTCTTTTCACTGAATGGTCAATAGGCATTGTTTGGAGATCCCTCAGTACCAGATTTCTGAACACCTCCACTGATTGGTTGTTCCTTACTGGGGGATTCCAAATTGATTTGTTCCGCAAACCACTATTAACCATACCAGTGGCATTGGTATTGCTTACAGATGTAATGGGATTGTTGATAAGGTATTTTTTGATGTTTACTTTACGTATAAACTTATGGGTATCAATATACGTATTAAATTTATTGATGGTACGTCTTGGAGCACACTTGAGGCCTTGGTCGAGAATATATAACTCCTTATCAGATAAACTAACTGAACTGATATTATAAATCCCCTGACCTATCATTCCCGTCTTCTTTTTCTTGAGCTGGATCCGTCTTCCTGCTCTAACTCCTCGTTGGGGTTTGTGTTTTGATTTTGATTGATGTTTCCACGGTATTCTCCCTGGTAACCTCGGGTTTGAGGCCGACGTCGACCTCTCCCCCTCCCCCTGCCCCTCCCTAAAAAAGGTTGGTTCCGTGGGGTTTCTCCTGCATTATCACCCAACCCACTTAGTGGTTGGTAGTGATTGTAGGTGTTGACTTGGTTACCATGGAAGTTACCTCTAGTGTTGCCCCTATTACTACGGCTTCTCCCTCTCTCCTTATTTTGTCCCCTGATAGGGGGACCTGTCCAACGTTGTACACCAAGGGGAGTTCCCGTTTGTGGCCACGTTCTGCCATTCGTAGTAGGGGTTCTAGGTTCCTCCGACCGCGAAGGGTTAACAGAGGGACCCGCAGATGGCTCTCTCATAGGAACCCGAGGAGTAGACTTAGTACTTCCTGCAACATTTAAATCAGCTTGCCAGCAATATACCTGGTTGGATTTAAAATCTTTTAAATCCCTGTTGAATTTTTTGACTTTTTTCTGTTGTGTTTCCTTGTCAACCTTATCTAATTTGGACTTAGTTCTCTCGTTAAACTCTTTAATCTCTGTTGTTTCCTGAACTTTCTCTATTTTTTTCTGTAATTCTATAATTTGGTTATTAATAATCTCCATTTTTCTTTTTTTCCTTTTAAGGATTAGGGTTTGTAAACCTATACCTGCTTGGTGAAAAAAAGAGTACCACTCTTTAATGGACTCTTCATCCGTGAGACCATCCTGGGGGGCAACATCCCATCTTAGACCCCTACTGATCAAACCCTCCGAGAGGTAAAATTCGATGGTATTGATGTCCCACCAGGTTCTCACTTGCTTTTCTAATGTGAAAGCTAGAGTTTTCAGGGTAGATGAAATATCCTCGTCAGGTGTTGCCACCTGATTGGCACTAAAAATATTCTTAAGATCCAGTTGTCTGGACCCCAAGAACTTTATAGCGTCCATAGCAGCTGGGTAAGAAAAAATGTATATAGATAGCTTACACACAACCCGGAACCAACACTAGTTTGCAAGCAACCAAGCGCTTAGAGAGGATAACTACCTCTAATATAGTGTGATAACAAATGCTGCTACTTGATAAAATAACATGAAATAAGAGAATATATGTAAATACAAGCAATATGTAGATACAAAAAATTCTAGTAGCGCAAAAAAGAATGATAAGCTCACTCCCCAATCACATTCACTGAAAACTTGTAAAAACTGTAGACATAAATATAAAAATAAATATAAAAATAGTCCCAGCATGAATCAGTCCACCAAAGCAGCGTTGAAAAACATATGACAAATAGCGATATTCACACTGATGTATCCCTTGAAAGATCCTAATCGGTGCAGAAATAAAGGATCACCTTGACCACCACCACTGTGCTCTGAAGGGGGGAAGGTAATGCACACTCACCGACTTCACTGGCCCAGTGATTCTCACCACTGAGCAAACAAGCCACAATACAGCCACTACCACTCGGGCTTTTGTATCTACATATTGCTTGTATTTACATATATTCTCTTATTTCAAGAAACCAGTAAAGTTAGCCCAATTGTTTTCCATAATGTGAAAGATAATGTTACGCCGAGTAAATAGATACCCAACATGTCATGCTTCAAAATTGCGCACGCTCACAGAATGGTGACAAATTTTGGTACTTAAAAATCCCCATAGGCGACATTTTAAAAATTTCTACAGGTTGCTATCTTAGAGTTACAGAGGAGGTCTATGGCTCAAATTATTGCTCTTGCTCTAACGATCGCGACGATACCTCACATGTGTAGTTTGAACACTGTTTACATATGTGGGCGGGGTTTCCGTATGCGTTCGCTTCTGCGCGCGAGCTCGCGGGGACACGGCGCTTTAATTTTTTTTTTTTTTTTTTTTTACTATTTATTTTATTTATTATTTTTTATTTTTACACTGTTTTTTTTTTAAAAAAAAAATTGATCATTTTTATTTCTATTGCAAGAAATGTAAACATTACTTGTAATAGAAAAAGGCACGACAGGACCTCTTTTTTGTGAGATCTGGGGTCACAAAGTCCTCAGATCTCACAAGTACACTAAAAGATAGAAAAAATAAAAAAAAAAAATTAAAAAAAAATTAAATAAAATGAAAAAAAAAAAAAGGGACCTTTAAACTGGTTGCTAGGCAACGACGTTTGCCGTAGCTCTGGTCCTCCAAGACCATAGAGTCGAGTGAGGGCAAGCTTGCCCTCACTCGACATCCTGTCTGTGAGGATCTGGGACCGGATCGTTTTCCCCGCTGCCGGCGGGTCCGGTAAGCGGGGAAAAGGGCCAGAATGCAGCGGGAGGGGGGGGGGCACCTCTTCCGCCACCCCGGAAGGGTGATCCCGCGGCGAATCTGCCGCTGGGACCACCCTTATCGGAAAGCCAACCGTCCACCGTTTAAAAAAATACCAGGGTTATGGCAGCTATCTGCTGCCATAACACCGGTATTTAGGTTTAAACGGACGACGTATGTTAACCTTTTTGGACTTAGACATGGTGGCTGTATGAAGGGTGACAGGTACTCGGGTACTTTGCTGGGCAGGTGACAGGTACTCTGGTACTGATGAGCAAGTGGCAGGTACTCGAGTACTCCGATAGGCAGGTGACAGGTACTCGGGTACTCTTATGGGCAGGTGACAGGCAGGTGATAGGTACTGATGAGTAGTACTGATACTGATAGGTGATACTGATACTGTACTGATGGGTACGGATGATCAGTACTGATACTAATAGGTGATAGGTACTGATGGGTACTGATGAGTACTGATGAGTAGTGATGGGTAATGATGAGCAGGTGGCAAGTACTCGGGTACTTCAGGTGTCAGGTACTCTGATGAGCAGGTGGAAGGTACTCGGGTACTCTGTTGGGTAGGTGACAGGTACTCGGGTACTCCGATGACGGGTACTCAAAGTACCAGAGTACCTGTCATCAGAGTACCAGAGTACCTGTCATCAGAGTACCCGAGTACCTGTCATCAGAGTACCCGAGTACCTGTCATCAGAGTACCCGAGTACCTGTCATCAGAGTACCCGAGTACTTGTCATCAGAGTACCCGAGTACCTGTCATCAGAGTACCCGAGTACCTGTCACCAGCCCATCAGAGTACCTGTCACCAGAGTACCCGAGTACCTGTCATCAGAGTACCCGAGTACCCATCATCAGAGTACCCGAGTACCTGTCATCAGAGTACCCGAGTACCTGTCACCAGCCCATCAGAGTACCTGTCATCAGAGTACCCGAGTACTTGTCATCAGAGTACCCGAGTACCCATCATCAGAGTACCCGAGTACCTGTCACCAGCCCATCAGAGTACCTGTCATCAGCCCATCAGAGTACCCGAGTACCTGTCATCTGAGTACCTGATGGGCTGGTGACAGGTACTCGGGTACTTTGATGGGCTAGTGACAGGTGCTCTTTATTGGGGGGGCAATCAGTGTGGTTGGGGTGCACTATGATTGGTAACTAGCTGTTACCACAATCTCCTCCTCACACAGGATCAGTGTGTGAGGAGGAGAACACGATGACAGCTAGTTACCGTGTTCTCTGATGACATTTGTGACCGGCTGTGATTGGACACAGCCGGTCACGTGGTAAAGAGCCAATTTCATTGGCTCTTTACCTAGATCGGGGTTGGGCTCTGTCCGAGGGACGAGCCTCGTCCCCGATCGCCGCGCTGCGCGCCCCCGGGGGCGCGCATTAAGGAAGGAACGAGCGGCTCGCGCTGGAGCCGCTCATGTGATCGGCTGTGATTGACACAGCCGATCACGTGGTAAACAGCCAATTTCATTGGCTGTTTACCTTGATCGGGGTTGGGCTCAGTCCGAGGGACGAGCCTCACCCCCGATCGCCGCGCTGCGCGCCCCCGGGGGCGCGCAGTAGCGGGGAGATCCAGGCGCCGTCATATGACGTCGGCCCGGATCGAGAAAGGATTTGTGCCGACGTCATTTTACATGACGCGGTACGGAAGGGGTTAAAGTAACGCAGTGCCGTATCGCAAAAAATGTTCTGGTTATGAAGAGGGGGGGGGTAAATCTTCCAGAGGTCAAGTGGATATAACAGTGGTAAATTGTAGTGTTAGTTCCACTTTAACCACTTGCTGACCACCCTACAGCAGTTTTACTGCTACAGGGTGGCAGCTGTGTGCAGGATCACGTACGTGTATATGTAATCCTGCACTTTTGCCTGCAGTGGGGCGAGCTGCTTCTGTGCCGCTTCTGCTGTGAGAATTCACAGCAAAAGGCGATCTGCGGGTGTTGGGCACTCTATCTGCCGGCACCCACTGATCGTCGCGCAGAGACACAGAACAAAGCTCTGCTCATGTAAACAAGGCAGAGTTCCATTCTGACAGGGGGGCAAGGGATAGCAAGGTCTTAAACTCATCTCTTGCCCTAGTAACACAGCACACATAGTAAACACAAGAACTGGCTAGACACGCATCTAACCCTTTGTTCGCCACATATGTTTAACCCCTTCCCAGCCAGTGTCAGTACAGTGACCGTGCATATTTTTAGCACTGATCACAGTATTAGTGTCACTGGTTCTCGCAAAGTGTAAAAAGTGCCAGTTTGTGTCCATTTCATTTTATGAATTTTAATACATCCGGACCCTTTGGGAGTCTCCATTACAACATTATAAGGACTCTCTATGGTCAAGGGCATCCAGATATCCTGATTTAGATTTTCTGACATTTATACATGGCTTTCTGGTAAGCACAATACCTTCAAGAATCTTCATTTGAATACTTCCTGTATCTTCACGTCACATTATAATTTTTTTTTTGACTCACTAATGGACATTTGATATTTGTTCCATTTATATTTAACTTTAGCGCAACTTTTTTATTGTACATATTGTTTGGGTGCGGTCACACTTGAAGTTGCTGCTTATTCTATAATTACACTAGCGCGGTTACTACACATATTTTGTTTATTAAGCAATACCTCCTCTGTAAACAGGCCAAATATGGGTTAAAAGTTTACAAGGCATGCGACAGGGCCATGGGTTACACATACAATTTCAAAATTTGAGGGAAAGGACAGCCAGCTAACCTCCCCTGGATGCCCTACCTATATGGGGACAAGTGGCAAAATCGTCTGGCAGCTGATAGAACCACTGTTTGGGAAGGGTTACCATCTATATGTAGACAATTTCTACACAAGTCTCCCACTTTTCCGCCATCTCTACCTAAAGAAGACGGTGGCCTGTGGGACAGCACGGTCCGACCGCAAAGGGCTTCCCACGGAGATTGGTCACCAGGAAATTAAATTGAGGGGAAAAAGCCAGTATGCAGAATGAAGAGGTACTAGCCCTAAAGTGGAGAGATAAAAGAGACGTCTACATCCTTTCCACAATACATGATGACACCTTGGTGGAACTTCAGACAAAAGGAGGTTCAATCCAGAAGCCAAAATGTATTTATGAATATAACCTATTCATGGGGGGGAGGATTGATATGAACGATCAGCTGATCACTTTTTTGGTATAAGAAAATCGCCATTTATTTAATTCAACTAGTTCTGTTCAATTCATATGTTATTTTTTCCAAGTGCTCCCAAAGATCCCTAACCTATCTAAAATTTAAAGAGGAGGTTATCACAGCCCTTCTCTATCCCCATGGCCATGCCCCTGAACAAATTCGCTCTGATATATTAGCTAGACTTGATGAAAGGCATTTCCTGTTATCCTCCCTCCTACCCACACAGGCCGCAAACCCCCCAAAAAATTCTTGGTATATTTAACCACTTAAGCCCCGGAAGATTTTACCCCCTTCCTGACCAGGGGGTATTTTGGGATTTGGCACTGCATGACTTTAACGGACAATTGCGCAGTCGTGCGATGCTGTACCTAAACGAATTTGACGTCCTTTTTTTTCCCACAAATAGAGCTTTCTTTTGGTGGTATTTGATCACCTGTGCGATTTTTTGATCATGCGCTATAATCAAAAAAAGAGCGTCAATTTTGCAAAAATAACAATATTTTTCACATTTTTTTATATGAAATTCCCCAAAAAAATGTAAAAATCAAAACTTTTTAAAATTTTTGGCCAATTTGTTTTCTGCTACATATGTTTGGTAAAAAAAATCACAATAAGCGTATTTTGATTGTTTTGCGCAAAAGTTATTGCGCTTACTAACTAAGGGAAAGATTTTTGTCATTTTTGTTGGTTTTTTTTAACGAGTAATGGCGGCGATCTGCAATTTTTTTTGCGGTACTGCGACATTGCGGAGGACAGATCGGACCCTTGACTGACATTTTTGACACTTTTGGGGGTACCAGTGACATTACTACAGTAATCAGTGCTATACATATGCACTGTTACTGTAAAAATGACACAGGCAGGGAAGGGGTTAACTTTATTAGAGATGCAGTGACTATGTGTGTCCCTAGGGGCGTGCTTCTTACTGTGCAGGGATGTGGCTGTGTGTGTAACAGCACAGATCAATGGTCCTACATAGCAGGACCGTTAGATCAGTGCTTTTACACAGGGAAGAATGACAGGCGGCTTTGTTTACATTAGCCGCTTGCTTTTCTCTCTTCACAGCGGACAATCGAGAGAAATCACACGCACGGAGGTGTCCATGAACGAGCCGAGGCGGGAGCGCGCCACCGGCGGCGTGCGCCCGCCCGCTATTGGCTCCCATGCTAGTGACGTATATATACGTCACTTTGCCTGGCCGGGGGGCTGACCGCCGCAGTAAATAGTCGTGCGGCGGTCGGCAACCGGTTATGTAGAGGAATTTGCTGTGACACCCGATACTACTGTCCCCAATGTCCCTCCCAGCCAGGCCTCTGTATTGAGAGTGAGAGTGCTATCAGATTTATCACACTTCACTACAGTATTAGTGAAGTAAAGACATTTTTCCAGTTTCCACTATCTGCTATTTCTATGTTTGACCTGGACAGTTTATTGACTATGATGTGAAGGTACATTTCTAGTTTCTGCTATTTCTGTGTATGACCCGCACTGTTTATCGACTATGCCTCTGCCTTTGCCAACCATGTTTCTGCCTTACACGTGAATTGACCTTGGCCTGTTAAATGACCATGCTTTTTGCCTGCCTCCTGAACTGATCATTTTCCCTGCCACTTTATTAGTGGGATTCAAGACAGCACAGGGGTCTCACATATGTGAGGGGCTCCAGAATAGAATTTCCGAGTGGTGAAAACTTTTCTCACTGGGTTTTCTCAGATTAGGGTTTGGAAACTCGGAGGCTTCAAAGAGATTGGGTGGGAGAAGCCTCTACCCCTGTCCTCCCGTCTTAGCTGACCAAAGCCCTAAGCCTTATAGTGCTGCCTGCTACCACCTGAACTGGCCATGCCTCTGCCTGCCATTGAACTGGCCATGCCTCTGCCTGCCACCTGAACTAGCCATGCCTCTGAATGCCACCTGAACTGGCCATGCCTTTGCCTGCCACCTGAACTGGCCATGCCTCTGCCTGCCACCTGAACTGGCCATACCTATGCCTGCTACCTGAACTACTGCCAGGACCAATATTATTATACAGGATTTATATAGCGCCAACAATACTTTGGCATATCTCTGCCTTTTGGCTGGACAATTCCTGGACATTTCCATTGGCTGTCTGGACCAATGCTTTTCCTGTGCTGGAACAGTATTCCTGCCAGCTAAAACCACAGGTAATCTTTAATTGTTTTACCCTTTGCTCAGCAGAATGTATTTTGGGGTATAATTCTTGGTATCTACATGCTATGTGTTAGAGGCCTGAAGGTGCTAGTTGCATGTTGGGCCTATGTATGTGGCCAGTCTGTGGAAAAGTCTCACACGTGGTATCGCCATACTCAGGAGGAGTCGTAGAATGTATTTTAGGGTGTGATTCTTGGTATGTACATGCTATGTTTTAGAAGTATTTTTAAAAAATGACAATTTTGTGTTAAAAAATACGTTTTCATTTTTTTTTTCCATATTTTTCAAAGACGTGTGGAAAAAAATGACGTGTTCAAAAGACTCAATATGCCTCGTAGAATATACAATGGGGTCATTTTGTGGGTAATTCCATTGTCCTGGTGCTCCAGTGCCTTCAAAAATGTAAAAGGTACTCAGGAAATGAAATGTGTAATTTATGCCTTTAGAACACTTGACAGTGCTACTTGGATGTTTGGCCTCTGTATGTGGCCAGGCTGTGGAAAAGTCTCACATGTGGTATTGCCATACTCAAGAGGAGTAGCAGAATATATTTTGTGGTGTAATTGCAAGTTTATCTATGCCATGTGTAAGAAACAACTTGTTAATATGACAATTTTGTGGGGGAAAAAAATGTTTTCATTACCCAAACTATTGTGGGCAAAACATTGCAACTTCAAAAAACTCATTATGCTTCTTACTTAATATGTTGGACTGTCATCTTTACAAAAAAGGGGTAACTTGGGGGGTATTCGTACTGTCCTGACGTTTTAGGGCCACAAGAAATTAGATATGTAGTCAGTACATCAGAATTGATCATTTTTCAATGATACGTAGCCTAGCTTGTAGACTCTATAGCTTTCACACAAACCTATTATCATACACTTATCAAGATTGGTTTTACCAGACATGTAGCAGAATGCATTCTGGCCTATATTTATGACAGAATTTGATTTTATTGGATTTCTTTTGAAACAAAAAGTAGAAAATATTTTTTTTTTCCAAATTTTCGCTCTTTTTTTTCGCTTATATCGCACAAACCCAGTGGTGAATAAATACCACCTAAAGAAAGATCTATTTGTGTGAACAAAATGATAAAAATGTCATTTGGGTACAGTGCTACACTACATGACTGAGTATTTGTCATTCAAAGTGCAAGAACACTGAAAGCTGAAAATTGGTCTGGGAAGGAAGGGGATGAAAGTGCCCAGTATTGAGGTGGTTAAAGTAATGCAGTGCCGTATTGCAAAAAAAGGTCCTGGTCATGAAGGGGTAAATTTTCAGTTTTACTGCTACAGGGCGGCAACTGTGCGCAGCATCATGTGTATATATACAGGTGATCCTGCACTTCCACCTGCAGGGGGATGTACTGCTTCTGTGTCACTTCTGCTGTGATTATTCACAGCAGAAGCCAATCTGCGGGTGCTGGGCACTTGCTGTCCGCCTCCACCCACCGATTGTTGGTCAGAGACATAGAACGGAGCTCTGCCCATGTAAACAAGAAAGAGTTCTATTCTGACAGGGGAGAAAGGATGGATTCTGTGTTCCTGCAAATCAGGGTCTCAAATTCATCTCTTCACCTAGTAACACAGGACACATAGTAAACACAAGCACTGGCTAGGCAAACATCTAACCCTTTGATCGCTCCAGATGTTTAACCCCTTCCCAGCCAGTGTCATTAGTACAGTGACAGTGCATATTTTTAGCACTGATCACTGTATTAGTGTCACTGGTTCCCGCAAAGTGATTGTCTGCTGTCCCACTATAAAGTATCTCACAAAAGTGAGTACACCCCTCACATTTTTGTGAATATTTTATTATATCTTTTCATGTGTCAACACTGAGGAAATTACACTTTGCTACAATGTAAAGTAGTGAGTGTACAGCTTGTATAACAGTGTACATTTGCTGTCCCTCAAAATAACTCAATATTAATGTCTAAACCGCTGGCAACAAAAGTGAGTACACCCCTAAGTCAAAATGTAAAAATTGGGCCCAATTAGCCCTCCCCGATGTCATGTGACTCGTTAGTGTTACAAGGTCTCAGGTGTGTTAAATTTGGTGTTATCGCTCTCACTCTCTCATACTGGTCACTGGAAGTTCAACATGGCATCTCATGGCAAAGAACTCTCTGAGGATCTGAAAAAAAAGAATTGTTGCTCTACATAACCACTTCTGGACCAGAAGGATTTGCCCCCTTAATGACCAGGCCATTTTTTGTGATTGGGCACTGCGTTACTTTAATAGAAAATTGCGCGGTCGTGCGACGCTGTACCGAAATAAAATTGATGTCCTTTTTTCCCACAAATAGAGCTTTCTTTTGGTGGTATTTAATCACCCATGCGATTTTTAAATTTTTTTATTTTTTGCGCTATAAACAAAAAAAGAGCGACATTTCTGAAAAAAAAAAAAACCCAATATTTTCCACTTTCTACTATATAACATTCCCAAAAAAGATTTTTTTTTACTAGTAATGGCGGCAATCAGCAAATTTAGCGGGACTGCGACATTGCGACGGACAGATCGGACCCTGAACTGACATTTTTGGCACTTTTGGGGGGGACCAGTGATATTACTACAGTAATTAGTGCTAAAAATATGCACCGTTACTGTAATAATGACATTGGCAGGGAAACGGGTTAACACAGTGGTGATCAAAGGGTTAAGTGGTGATCATGGTGATCAAAGGTTTAATTGTGAGCCTAGGGGAGTGTTTTCTAACTGTGGGGGGATGGACTTGTGAAATGATCACAGAGACCTGTGTTCCTCCTATATAGAAGGATCACAGGCACTCTGTGATCATTTCAGAGAGAAGAATGGTCAGCTGTGTTTACAATAGCTGACCGTCCTTCTCTCTCAGCGGGAAGCGATCACGAGTGGCCAGCGGCAATCGCGGCCACCGGCCCAGTGCATTGCATCCCTACTGCCTAGTGGGAGCAGGAGCGTGCCGACGGGGGCGCGCGATTGCCCCCCAGCACATTGCGCGCGACCGACAGAGGGCTAAGTTGGTTCATGCAGGAGCAGCTGCCTGCCGCAGTAAATTGCGGCGGGTGATCTTAATGTGGATAAAGATGGTCTAGGCTATAAGACTGCCAAGACCCTGAAACTGATCTGCAGCATGGTGGCCAAGACCATACAACATTTTAACAGGACAGGTTCCACTCAGAACAGGCCTCGCCATGGTCCACCATAGAAGGTAAGTGCACAAGCTCAGCGTCATATCCAGAGGTTGTCTTTGGGAAATAGACGTATGAGTGCTGCCAGCATTGCTGCAGAGGTTGAAGGGGTGGGGGGTCAGCCTGTCAGTGCTCAGACCATACGCCGCACACTGCATCAAATTGGTCTGCATGGCTGTCGTCCCAGAAGGAAGCCTCTTCTAAAGAGGATGTACAAGAAGCCCGCAAACAGTTTGCTGAAGATAAACAGACTAAGGACCTGGATTACTGGAACCATGTCCTGTGGTTTGATGAGACCAAGATAAACTTATTTGGTTCAGATGGTGTCAAGCCTGTGTGGCTGCAACCAGGTGAGCAGTACAAACAGGACTGCTGTTAGAAATCATGGGGCCCCATACAGCCTATCTGACAGGGCGCCCCGGCCGAAAGTGACTAATGACATAGATTTATTATTCCCTTTCTCTGCATCCTCAGCTGCACAGATGAATGAATAGGAAGCGCTGTGAGGCTTCCTGCTCATTCAGAAACCGAAGCATAATAAACACAGTTTACTATGCTTCAGCGATGAATTGGCACAGAAGTGTTTGGTACTGATCGCTCACTGTGTTCATCTAGGAAGGGGCCATTAAATGATATATTTACTGGCCCCTTCCCCCACTCTCCATCCTGAAACATCCCCTGTGTGCCCGCAGCAGCTGCCAGTGGGAGGGGAGGGTAGCCTGCAGTGCTGCAGAGGAAATGAGCGCACAGGGGGGCCTGGACAGCAGATTGAAGGGGTGCATGTGTTAGAATCTATTCACCTGCAGTGAAGCCAGAGGAAGGGAGAGGGAAGAAGCTGGCAGCGCTGCATGGGGAGGCAGAAGTGAATCAGTGTCTGCAATTAGACAGTATAGCCGGCCCTCCTGCTCAGCAGGTGCCTGTACAGAAGGGCTGTCTGTACTGCCTTATCAGTGGCCCTGAGTACAAAGACAAGTGTGTCTTGCCTACAGTCAAACATGGTGGTGGGAATGCCATTCTTCTGGGGCTGCATGAGTGCTGCCGGCACTGGGAGCTACAGTTCATTGAGGGAACCATGAAGGATCCATGAATGCCAACATGTACTGTGACATACTGAAGCAGAACATAATCCCCTCCCTTTGGAGACTGGGCCACAGGGCAGTATTCCAACATAACAACCCCAAACACACCTATAAGACAACCACTGCCTTACTAAAGAAGCTGAGGGTAAAGGTGACGGGGTGATGGAATAGCCAAGATGTAAACCCTATTGAGCATCTGTGGGCCATCCTCAAACAGAAGGAAGAGGAGCGCAAGGTCTCTAACATCCACCAGTTCCATGATGTCATCGTGGAGGAGTGGAAGAGGACTCCAGTGGCAATCTGTAATGCTCTGGTGAACTCCATGCCCAAGAGGGTTAAAGCAGTGCTAGAAAATAATGGTGGCCACACAAAATATTGACACTTTGGGCCCAATTTTGACATTTTCACTTAGGGGTGTACTCACTTTTGTTGCCAGCAGTTTAGACATTAATGGCTGTGTGTTGAGTTATTTTGAGGGGACAGCAAATTTACATTGTTATACAAGCTGTACACTCACTACTTTACATTGTAGCAAAGTGTCATTTCTTCAGTGTTGTCACATGAAAACATATAATAAAATATTTACAAAAATGTGAGGGGTGTACTCACTTTTGTGAGATACTGTAAGTTGCTGATCGCCTCCATTGCTAGTATAAAAAAATAAAAAATTCCAGTATATATCCCAAAGTTTGTTGTTTGTGCAAACCACTCAATATGTGCTTATTGGGATTTTTTTTTTTTTTTTTTACCAAAAACCTGTAGCAAAATACCTATTGGTCTAAATTCATGAAGACATTTTTTATTTTTGACATTTTTTCTCTTGGATATGTTTTATAGCAGAAAGTAAAAAATATATATATATTTTTTTTTTCAAAATTGATGGTCTTTTTTTTTTTTGTTTTATAGCGCAAAAAAAAAAAAAAAGAAGCAGTGATGATCAAATACCTCTAAAAGGAAGGTCTATTTGTGGAAAAAAAGACATAAATTTGATTTATGTACAGCGTCGCATGGCCACGCAATTGTCAGTTCAAGTAACCCAGTGTCGTATTGCCTGGTCATGAAGGAGGGTGGTAAATCTTTCGGAGGTCAAGTGGTTATAATGGTGTTAAATTGTAGTGTTCGGTCAATTTCTGGACACTTCTTATTACTATACAAATATTCTTACATGTTATTCTTACATATATTCTTCTTATTACCATACATATATACCATACCTTATCATATATATACTTCCTATTACTACACAAAAATTCTTAAATATTATTTTTACATATATTCTTCTTATTACCACATCATATACCATATTATATATATACTTCCTTTTACTATACATAGTTACATATTAGGTGAGGTTAAATAAAGACAACAGTCCATCCAGTTCAACCTGTGTAGGTGTGTGTGGCTGTAATCATCTCACATACCCCTGAATGTTCTGATCCTTGAGATGTACGTCTAAGAGTCTTTTGAAAGCCACCATACTACCCTCAGAAACCACCTCTTGTGGTAGAGAATTCCACAATCTTGTAGCCCTAACAGGAAAGAACCCCCCACGTTGCCTGAGGTTAAAACGCTTCTCCTCTAATTGCATTGTATGCCCCTGTGTCCTCATGCAATCCCTTCGACTGAATAGCTTTTTTTTCTAAGCTGAGATCCCCATTGAGATATTTAAAAATTGCTATCATGTCGACCCTCAGGCGTCTCTTCTCCAGGGAGAATAAATCAAGCGATTGCAGACGCTCTTCATAATTAAGGTCCTCCAATCCCCTAATTAGTTTAGTTGCCCTTCTCTGGACTCTCTCCAGCTCCAACACATCCCTCCTGAGGACTGGCGACCAGAACTGGACAGAATACTCCAGATGCGGTCGGACCAGAGTTTTTATAAAGTGGAAGGATTATAGACTTATCTCTGGAATACATCCCTTTCTTTATGCATGCTAATATTCTGCTGGCTTTGGCAGCTGCCGCTTGACATTGCATGCTGTTGCCTAGTCTATCCTCAACCAAGACTCCCAGATCTTTCTCCATTTTTGATTCCCCCAAGGGTTCCCCTCCTAATGTGTATTGTGCTTTTATGTTTCTAGTATCCAAGTGCAAAACCTTACACTTCTCCATGTTAAACCTCATTTGCCAAGTCGTTGCCCACTCTGTTATTTTGTCCAGGTCATCCTGTAGGATATCTGCTTCATGCTGTGCAGTTATTGCCCTGCCCAATTTTGTGTCATCTGCAAAAACTGATATAGAACTACTGATCCCATCCTCAATGTTGTTTATGAATAAATTGAACAAGGTTGGTCCCAGGACTGAGCCTTGGGGCACCCCGCTTGCCACCTCAGACCAGTCTGAGTATGCGCTGTTTATTACCACCCTTTGGACACGCCCTCTTAGCCAGTTCCGTATCCAAGAGCAAACCCTGCTGTCGATACCTGCAGACCTTATTTTATAAATTAAGCGCTTATGGAGAACTGTATCAAACGCCTTAGCGAAATCTAAGTACACCACATCCACTGGTCTGCCCCTATCTAGCTCACAGCTCACCTCCTCGTAGAATGTTAAGAGATTGGTTTGACAAGAAAGCCCATTTGTAAACCCGTGCTGGTTACTGCTGATGATGCTGTTGTCTTTAGCAAACTCTACGATATAGTCCCTTATCATCCCCTCCAGAAGTTTACATACTACTGATGTCAGACTGACAGGCCTATAATTTCCCGGGACATGCCTCTGCCCCTTTTTGAATATCGGAATCACGTTAGCTTTCCTCCACTCCCCTGGTACATCTCCTGTCCTAATACTGTCAGCAAAGATCAGGAACAGTGGTCTAGATATAACCTTACTGAGTTGCTTGAGTACTCTCGGATGTACGCCATCCGCGCCTGGTGATTTGTTTGTGTTAAGTTTATCCAGCCTTTCCCTGATTTCACCCTCTGTTAGCCATAGTGGAAAGTGCTGTGTATTACTACTAACCATACAGTCATGGTCAGTGTACCCCTCCGTTTCCTGTGTAAATACTGACGAGAAAAAAGCATTCAGCACGGTTGCTTTTTCAGTGTCCTCTGTAACCATCCTCCCATCATCGTTAATTATGTGTGCAATATGCTCTGCCCTAGTTTTTTTGCTGTTGATATATTTAAAGAATTTCTTTGGGTTTTTTTTACTATATCTTGATTTCGTGTTTACTCTTCTTATTTGCCTCCTTGTATTGGTCGAAAGCCAATACTGTGCCCTCTGATTTATATTTCCTGAAGGCCAATTTTTTTCCTCTAATAAGTTTTTTAACGCTACGGTTTAGCCAGCCAGGTTTGGCTTTGTGTCTTCTAAATTTATTTCTAAATTTATTTCCCATAGGAATGCACTGCGAAATGCATTTGCTTAATATGTTCCTAAAGCATTCCCATTTATCCTCTGTGGTCAGTGATCCCAGGGTTTGGTCCCAGTTAACCCTTTCCATCAACGAGTACAATTTTGGAAAGTTTGCCCCTCTGAAGTTAAGGGTTCTTATGTTCCCCACTTGCCTTGCTATATTGTTATTTACGCTAAATGTGATCATCCTGTGATCGCTAGAGCCCAGGTAGTCCTGGACTCCTACCTCCGATATTAGGTCTGGGTCATTAGTGATCAATAGATCCAGGATTGCGTTTTCCCTAGTAGGAGAATCCACCAACTGTGACATGTAATTATCCTGTAAGGTTTCCGTGAATAGACGGGCCTTATGTGAGTGTAGTAGTCCCCTCTCCCCAGTCAATGTCGGGATAATTGAAGTCCCCCAATATGATGACTGATCCTAGCTTTGCCACTTTACCCAATAGTGCTAAAAGTTCCAGCTCTACCTCCTCCCCTTGTCTCGGTGGCCTATAGCAAACCCCCACAATTACTTTTCCCTTTTCTCCTTCCCTATGGAGTTCTACCCATACGGATTCTAACTCCATACTCATCCCTTCCGTAATGTCACTCCTCTCTATCACCCTTACATTGTTCTTGACGTAGAGACATACCCCTCCCCCTCTTTTTCCTACCCTGTCCTTCCGGTACACCGAATACCCTTGGATATTGGCCAGCCAGTCATGTGAGGGGTCGAACCAAGTCTCCGCTATTCCCACAAGGTCTATGTCCTCCTCATGTACTAACATTTCCAACTAATCCATTTTATTAGCTAGGCTCCTGGCATTAGCATGTACCCCTCTTTGTTTTACGGAAGTTAAACGTGATTGGTGGTTATGTTTATTCCTGTTTGGTCTGAGGTTCTCCCGCACAGACCTATCTATTGACGTTATGTCCCTACTTTCGCTGTAGACTCTAATACTACCTTCTGTCCTTTGCTCCCTCCTAACTGACTCTACTTCTGAGCCCTCCCCCCCGTCTCCTAGTTTAAAAGCCCCTCCAACTTGGTGGCCATCTTTCTCCCCAAAAGAGCTGTACCGTCCCCATTAAGGTGCAGCCCATCCTTACTAAAGAGCCGGTAGCTGACTGAGTAGTCAGCCCAGTTCTCCAGGAACCCAAACCCCTCCTTCCTACACCAATTCCTCAGCCACTTGTTAAGTTCCCTAATCTCCTTCTGCCTCTCTTGTGTGGCTCGAGGTACAGGCAGTATTTCAGAGAAAACCACCTTGGAGGTCCTATTCCTCAATCTATTACCTAAGTCCCTGAAATCGTTCTTTAGGATCCTCCACCTACCTTTTACTTTGTCATTAGTGCCCACATGGGGTCATCCCCAGCCCCGCACAGTAATCTGTCTGCCAGATCTGCGATGTGCCGAACGCGGGCGCCCGGTAAACAACATACTGTTCGGCTACCGAGATCTTTTTTACAGTTTGCCCTCTCTGTCCTCTTGATAATTGAGTCCCCAACTACCACAGCCTGTCTAACCTTTCCTGTGTCACGGCCCCCCTTCTTCCTGGAGCTGCCCCTCCCCTGGTAGCTGGGGAAGGGTGTATGCTCCAGTTCTGCCACCCCTGAGTTGATATCCCTCTCAACCTGCAACTCGGCAAATATGTTAGGGTGTACCAACTCAGGACTGGCCTCCCTGACACTCTTCCTACTAACCTTCCTAACGGTCACCCAGCTGCGTACCTCTGCTGCTTGCGTCTCCTCTACTCCTCCCTCCTCTATGCTGGCCCCTGCCAGCGCCTGATGGGTCATGTCCAAGCTCCTTTCCAGGTTGTTGATGCAACGCAGTCTTGCCACTGTGTTCTCTAGATCTAGGATCTGGGCTTCCAGAGAAACAAGTCGCTCACATCCTGCATAGCAGTATTCGCCCTCGATTGGTTCATCAAGAAACTCATACATGGCGCAAGAAGTTCACTGAGTGGCATCCCCAATCAAAAATTCTTACATGTTATTCTTACATATATTTTTCTTATTACCATATCATATATACCATACCATGCCAATTTGTATTCTGCTACAGTAAAAAAAAAACCAATAAGTGTATATTGATTGGTTTGCGAAAAAGTTATCGCATCCACAAACTAGGGGATAGATTTATGTTATTTTTTTTTTTCTAGTAATGGCAGCGGTCAGCAATTTTTACATTGCGGTGGACAGATCGGACCCCTAACTTACATTTTTGGCTTTTTTGGGGGGACCAGTGACATTGCTAAAGTAATCATTGCTAAAAATATGCACTGCTACTGTAATAATGACATTGGCAGGGAAGGGGTTAACACAGTAGTGATCAAAGGGTTAAGTGTGAGCCTAGGGGAGTGTTTTCTAACTGTGGGGGGGGTTGGACTTGTGAAATGATCATAGAGACCTGTGTTCTTATATCATTTCAGATAGAAGAACGGTCAGCTGTGTTTACAATAGCTGTCCGTCCTTCTCTCTAAGCAGGGAGCGATTGCAGGTGGCCAGCGGCAATCTATATATATATATACTTCTTATTTCTACACAAAAATTCTTAAATGTTATTCTTACATATATTCTTTTTATTACCATATCATATACAGTGGGTACGGAAAGTATTCAGACCCCCTTAAATTTTTCACTCTTTGTTATATTGCAGCCATTTGCTAAAATCATTTAGGTTCATTCTTCTTCCTCATGAATGTACACATAGCACCCCATACTGTCAGAAAAACACAGAATTGTTGACATTGTTGCAGATTTATTAAAAAAGAAAAACTGAAATATCACATGGTCCTAAGTATTCAGACCCTTTGCTAAGTATTTAGTAGAAGCCCCCTTTTGATCTAATACAGCCAGGAGTCTTTTTGGGAAAGATGCAACAAGTCTTTCACACCTGGATTTGGGGATCCTCTGCTATTCATCCTTGCAGATCCTCTCCAGTTCTGTCAGGTTGGATGGTAAACGTTGGTGGACAGCCATTTTTAGGTCTCTCCAGAGATGCTCAATTGGGTTTAAGTCAGGGCTCTGGCTGGGCCATTCAAGAACAGTCACGGAGTTGTCGTGAAGCCACTCCTTCGTTATTTTAGCTGTGTGCTTAGGGTCATTGTCTTGTTGGAAGGTAAACCTTCGGCCCAGTCTGAGGTCTAGAGCACTCTGGAGAAGGTTTTTGTCCAGGATATCCCTGTACTTGGCCGCATTCATCTTTCCCTCGATTGCAACCAGTCGTCCTGTCCCTGCAGCTGAAAAACACCCCCACAGCATGATGCTGCCACCACCATGCTTCACTGTTGGGACTGTATTGGACAGGTGATGAGCAGTGCCTGGTTTTCTCCACACATACCGCTTGGAATTAAGGCCAAAAAGTTCTATTTTGGTCTCATCAGACCAGAGAATCTTATTTCTCACCATCTTGGAGTCCTTCAGGTGTTTTTTAGCAAACTCCATGTGGGCTTTCATGTGTCTTACACTGAGGAGAGGCTTCCGTCGGGCCACTCTGCCATAAAGCCCCAACTGGTGGAGGGCTGCAGTGATGGTTGACTTTCTACAACTTTCTCCCATCTCCTGACTGCATCTCTGGAGCTCAGCCACAGTGATCTTTGGGTTCTTCTTTACCTCTCTCACCAAGGCTCTCCCCCGATAGCTCAGTTTGGCCGGACGGCCAGCTCTAGGAAGGGTTCTGGTCGTCCCAAACGTTTTCCATTTGAAGATTATGGAGGCCACTGTGCTCTTAGGAACCTTAAGTGCAGCAGAAATCTTTTTGTAACCTTGGCCAGATCTGTGCCTTGCCACAATTCTGTCTCTGAGCTCTTCAGGCAGTTCCTTTGACCTCATGATTCTCATTTGCTCTGACATGCATTGTGATCTGGAAGGTCTTATATAGACAGGTGTGTGGCTTTCCTAATCAAGTCCAATCAGTATAATCAAACACAGCTGGACTCAAATGAAGGTGTAGAACCATCTCAAGGATGATCAGAAGAAATGGAAAGCACCTGAGTTAAATATATGAGTGTCACAGCAAAGGGTCTGAATACTTAGGACCATGTGATATTTCATTTTTTTTTTTTTAATAAATCTGCAATAATGTCAACAATTCTGTGTTTTTCTGTCAGTATGGGGTGCTATGTGTACATTCATGAGGAAGAAGAATGAACTTAAATGATTTTAGCAAATGGCTGCAATATAACAAAGAGTGAAAAAATTAAGGGGGTCTGAATACTTTCCGTACCCACTGTACCATATTATATATATATATACTTATTACTATACAAAACTTCTTACATGTTATTCTTACATATATTTTTATTTTTTACTATATCATATATATATATATATATATATATATATATATATATATATATATATATATACTTCTTATTACTATATGAATATTTTTACATATAGTGTATTCTTCTTATTACCATATCATATATACCATACCTTATCATATACAGTATATACTTCTTATTACTACACAAAAATTCTTAAATGTTATTCTTACATATATTCTTCTTATTACCATATCATATATCATATACCATAGTACAGCCCTCAAAAATTCCACTTGCCTGCTAGCATTTTGCGAGTGGAATGATGAGGATGGCGAGTAAGGGCTGTGCTGTATGGGGAATGTACTAGTGCCTGCCGCCGCCGCAATTCACAGCACAGCCTGCATTCTTTCGTACAGCTCCTCTCTGTCCCCGCTCCTCACAGTCTCGCAGCGCGAGCATCAGTGGCGGCCAGTGCGTTGGCTTCAGAAAAGGGTGGACCCGGGGCGCAGAGCAGTGCGCCCTGAGCCCACCCATTGTGTGAAAATAGCGAATGAATATTCGCTATTGTCACACGGATCCTCCTCCTGGCCAATCAGGAAGCAGGTCCGAGACCCGTTTCCTGATTGGCCGAAAGGCGAACAATTGCCATTGGCCAAGGAGGAGGAGGAGGACTCGGGAGATGCGGAGGATTGAGGAGAAGCCACCGCTGCATCAGGTAAGTGCATGCTGGTCTCTCTGCACGCTGTGGGCACTCTGCATTGTAAGGGGGCACGCTGTGGTCACTCTGCATTGTAAGGGGTCACGCTGTGGTCACTCTGCATTTAAGGGGGGAAGCTGTGGTCACTCTGCATTGTAAGGGGGCACGCTGTGGTCACTCTGCATTTAAGGGGGCACGCTGTGGTCACTCTGCATTTAAGGGGGCACGCTGTGGTCACTCTGCATTTAAGGGGGCACGCTGTGGTCACTCTGCATTTAAGGGGGCACGCTGTGGGCACTCTGTATTGTAAGGGGGGAAGCTGTGGGCACTCTACATTTAAGGGGGCACGCTGTGGGCACTCTGCATTTAAAGGGGCACACTGTGGGCACTCTGCATTTAGGGGGGCACGCTGTGGGCACTCTGCATTTAAGGGGGCACGCTGTGGGCACTCTGCATTTAAGGGGGCACGCTGTGGGCACTCTGCATTTAAGGGGACATGCTGTGGTCACTCTGCATTTAAGGGGGCACGCTGTGGTCACTTTGCATTGTAAGGGGACACGCTGTGGTCACTCTGCATTGTAAGGGGGCACGCTGTGGGCACTCTGCATTGTAAGGGGGCACGCTGTGGGCACTCTGCATTGTAAGGGGACACACTGTGGTCACTCTGCATTGTAAGGGGGCACGCTGTGGGCACTCTGCATTGTAAGGGGGCACGCTGTGGGCACTCTACATTGTAAGGGGGCACGCTGTGGGCACTCTGCAATGAAAGGGGGCATGCTTGTGGGCGTGTTTAGGGGCGGAGCAGGGTAGGGTTTGGGTGGGACAACAAGTGGCGAGTAACTCTTAAGGCCTGGCTAGTAGCTCATGACTTGAAATTTTGAGCCCTGCCATAATATATATATACTTCTTATTACTATACAAAACTTATTACATGTTATTCTTACATATATTCTTCTTTTTACTATATCATATATATATATATATATACTTCTTGTTATTATATGAATATTTTTACATATAGTGTATTCTTCTTATTGCCATATCGTATATACCATACCTTATCCAGGGCCGGTGCTTCCACTAGGCAAACTAGGCAGCCGCCTAGGGCGCATTGCCACCTAGGGGCGCAGCCACGAGTCAGCACTCACTCACCGTCATGAATGATCCTTGTGAGCTGAGGGGAGGGGGCGGCAGTGGGGGAGGAAGAAAGGACAGAGGAAGATGCCAGGTGTCTGGGGCAGTGGCAGAACTACCAGGCCCCGGCTTTCCACCATTGTTGGGGGACCCCCAAGGGGCAGGAAAGGAGCCCACCGGAGTGCTACCTGCATAATGATCCTCTTCGTCTGGAGCTCAGCGGCCTAATCCCTGGGCGGGAAGTGACTCTCTAATCTGAGCTTGTGGGCAGCTGTTCATTTCCCTGGGTCGGTATTAAGCAGGGAGTGGAGGAGAGCTGAACCTGAGCTCGGCACTGGAGGGCGGCACCTTTACTGGAGCAGAAGCGACGAGGCAACAGAATGGTCTTAGGATGTTGGTGATGAAGGAGGTGCGGAGCTCTCTGACTGCTGCTTCTCCCTCCACCAGGAGCCGGTTGGAGCTGTGGTGAGCACTGTGGTCCAGGAGAGGAGCGTCCTGGGAGAAGGAATAAGCAGGATCATGGTGAAGGAGGGCAGAGTGCAGGCCACTCTCTTCATACTGCCCAGTAAGTGTCCCCAGAACAGGGAATCGGGGTCCCTGGGTGTGACATGGAGTATCCCTGGTGTGAAAGAGAATTGCGGTCACCAGGTATGCCATGGGGAATCGGAGTCACCAGGTGTGACATGGGGGAGAGGGGGTCACAAGTGTAACAGTGGTTTGGGGTCACCAGGTGTGCCATGAGGAATTGGGATCCCTGGGTGTGCCATGGGGGATTGAGGTCCCCAGGTGTGATATGGAGGAACATCAGGGTCCCCAGGTGTGACATGGAGGAACATCAGGGTCTCCGGGTATGACATGGAGGAATATCAGGGACCACTGGGTATGACAGCATTACATGGAGGAGCCATCAGATCAGGGTCACTGGATATGACATAGAGCAGTTTTTAACCCCTTCCCTTTTTTTTATTTTTTTGGGGGGGCGCAAGTAGCTGATCTTGCCTAGGGTGTAAAACAGTCTAGCACCGGCCCAGACCTTATCATATATATACTTCTTATCACTACACAAAAATTCTTAAATGTTATTCTTGCATATACAGTATTCTAGTTATTACCATATCATATATACTATATATATATATATATATATATATATATATAGATATATATATATATATATATATACTTATTACTATACGAAAAATCTTACATATATTCTTCTTATTACCATATGATATATACCATACCATATTATATATATATATACTTCTTTTTACTATACAAAAATTCTTAAATGTCATTCTTACATATATTCTTCTTATTTCCATATAATATATACCATACCATATTATACATATATATATATATATATACACACACACACACTTCTTATTACTATACAAAAATTCTTACATATATTCCTCTTATTACCATATTGTATATGGCATACCTTATCATATATATACTTCTTATCACTATACAAATATTCCTGCATGTTATTCTTACATATACACTTCTTATTACCATATCATATATACCATACCATCATATATATATATATATATATATATATACTTCCTATTACTATACAAAAATTCTTATATATATTCTTTTTATTACCATACCATATTATATATATACTTCTTCTTATTATACATATATTCTTACATATTATTATTACATTTACTCTTGTGACTATTGGTTCGATAAAAAACGATTGTAAGAAATGGTAGCGTTCGTCCCACTTTATTATATATGGGCCAGTGTTTGGACTGCAATGGTAGAGTTTCAGCAGAGGATGCCATGGAATGAGTTATTTGTGAGAAGAGAAATCAGGGTCCCCATATTTCACAGACATGTGCTAGGGGGCGCAAGAGTCCATGTTTGTGGAGCCTCTATGAGCTCCCCTCCCCCGCCCTGTGCCTTCTGCCTTTCTTCCCCGTTCCCTAGCACTGACAGCCGAAGCTGCAGCCTTGTGTGCTATTTGATTTTTTGCTATGGCGTCTGCTCGGCTCCCTGGACGGTTATGAAATAACGGAAAGCTCTTCTTCTTTATATTGTGTGTCATCTCTCGTCCTGCAGCGGAGCGGAGCCGCCACAGCACAGCCGCATTGTGTTTGCCCTCCTTCTTGTATCTCCTGGCTGTATGGTGAGAGATGGCCAGTGTCTTGTGACAGCTGGATGGTGATGATGATGTCTTCTCCTTGCAGTCAGGGCAGACGAGGTGCAGGCACATCTGGGCACAGCGGGCACATGATGGACGGGCGGCATTATTAATATACAGAGGTGTTATTTTTCCTTATTGCATCCAGAGAACAGGTGCAGCAGCCATCCTTGGACTCTTATTGGGGCCTTTCCATCGCCTTGTTTATCATTGGAATCGCTTGGTCCTGCAATCTGTGGGCTCCATCCTCCTCCTCATCCTCCTCATCATCCTCATCCCATCCGCCCTGGATGGCTGGGCTGCTGCCACACCACCTCGGAGCCCATTGTTCAAGCTCATGGGACTGAGGAGACCATCCAAAAGGTAACATTACATTTTATTTACTATTATCCTTTTTTATTACAATGCTGTTTGTCCTCCTTTTTATTTTTTTTCCTGAAAAATCTGCGAAAAAATATCTCTGAAAAAACACGTCTGTGAATTAGGATGCAAAGCCTTCTCTCGGCGGCTTTACCTTTCCAAGGATGGGAATGCGTCGACGCTTCTATAGAGGATGGCATCGCCTTCATTTTTTTTATTGTTATTCCTGCTCCACGCTCCCGTGTTACTATAGAGCTCATCGTCGCTATCGCACCTCGCAATTCTTTTTTTTTTTTATCTGCACTATAGCGATGAACAAGGTGGGAGGGAGAAACGATTTTCACTATAAAAAAAAATGTGTCAGCAGAATACATAGGGGTGGTGACGTCAAGGTGGCGCTTTGTTTTTTTAATAAGCGTCGATTGTTGGCGATTGGGGAAAAAAAAAGAAAAAAGAGACAAGTCCATTTCGTTTCACCGGTAGAAAAATAAAATGGAAAAGCGACATATACACAGGCTTCTGTTATCAGGGACATCTCTGTATTTTCTATTTATTAGATTCTCACAGAAATATATATTTTAGGTCATATTCTGTCTTGTGGAAATAGTTTTTAGTCATATAAGTCGTATATTAATTGTTAAACAATTGTGATCATTCCTCCTCTGTGGCCTTAACTCCTACTTTTCTTTTTTACATAAATCTCCTATATACATTGTGTTTGCAGAGAGAGAATAGAAATAAAGGGCTGTTAGGATCGTCTGTCTGAAATATTATTTTTATTTCATTGCTGTATGCTTACTAAATTGTGCGTCTTACCTTGCTGCTTTCATGTCATTATGTATTTATGTCATTTATTTTTATCTTTACCTGCTACACTAACCATGTTCATTCAGTCCATTCACTCACATCATTGGTATGCATTGCTTTTGCTATAGAGAAGGTTCAGTTATCACCTGGTTTCCGAAGAAGCTTACAATCTAATGTGCCACCACAGTGATACGGACACAGGACTATTTCATTAACCACTTGTTGGCTATCACCTTATTTGCAGCACCTTGGTTGGGTAGAGATTGCCAAACAAGAGGTTATGGAATGTATGTGTAAGCAGAGCTGATGATTGGCCGATCAGGCGGAAGCAGCAAATCAGCGCCTCTGCTTCATTCAGATGGTGGCCACATCACAGACCTGAAAACAGCGATCCACTAGTAAGAAGATGGAAGTAGTGCTGGATTTTATAAGGGGGCAAAAGGGGCAACTGCCCTGGGCCCACCCAGATACAATATAAAAAAATGATATCATGCATGCATCTACCTTGCTGCTTGCATGTGATTATGTATTTATGTTGTTTATTTTTATCTTTACCTGCTACACTAACCATGTTCATTCAGTCCATTTACTCACATGATTGGTATGCATTGCTTTTGCTATAGCGCAGTGATGGCGAACCTTGGCACCCCAGATGTTTTGGAACTACATTTCCCATGATGCTCATGCATTTTGCAGTGTAGTTGAGCATCATGGGAAACATAGTTTCAAAACATCTGGGGTGCCAAGGTTCGCCATCACTGCTATAGAACCACAAAGAGAAGGTTCAGTTATCACCTGGTTTCCAAAGAAGCTTACAATCGAATGTGCCACCACAGTGATACGGACACAGGACTATTTCATTAACCACTTGTTGGCTATCACCTTATTTGCAGCACCTTGGTTGGGTAGAGGAGGCGATTGCCAAACAAGAGGTTATGGAATGTATGTGTAAGCAGAGCTGATGATTGGCCGATCAGGCAGAGGCAGCAAATCAGCGCCTCTGCTTCATTCAGATGGTGGCCACATCACACACCTGAAAACAGCGATCCACTAGTAAGAAGGTTATAAGCAGTGCTGGATTTTATAAGGGGGCAAAAGAGGACTCTGCCCTGGGCCTACCCTGATACAATACAAAATAATATAAAACAATATAAAATTATTAAAAAAAAAAAAAGGAACATAATATATAATATATTATTAAAAAATGAATTTCTTTTATAAAAAGCATCTTGGGTAGTAATAGTTTGCTTGTCGTCATCTGTAAAAGTTTTTACTGTGGACTGGTATATATATCATTCTTAAAAATGAATTTAGGCAACTCAAGCGAACCACACGTCGAGCATGGTGACTGCGTGTGTGTGTATGCATGGCACGCATGGCGTCAGAATGACTTTTAAAATTTGTGACTGTCACTGAGAATGTAAACCAACTCTATGTATGATGGGCCTCCTGAACCTGAAGTGCCCCAGGCCCCCCAAGGTCTAAATCTGGCTCTTCATGGAAGCTGTTGAAAAGAACTTTGGCAGCTCATGGCAGTGGTTTGGTTTTCCACACGTGTTTATTGACAATATGCCACACATTAAAGTGTGTTTAATGGACCACAATGTAGCTAGAAATTGACATTTTCTTAACCTTGCTGAACTTAAAGTTTACCTAAAAAATGACAAAAGCACAAGTGTTTTATGTGTCCCTTGTAATTTTGTCTACATTTAGGTGAGGTACGATCAGGATGAGCACTCATGTACCTGAGTGTTTAAAGTGATTGTAAAGAACATGTTATACTTACCTGCCCTTTGCAGTTGTTTTGCACAGGGAAGCCCAGATCCTCCTCTTCTCGGGTCCCTGGCTGGAGCTCCTGGCCCCTCCCCTCTGATGAGTGCCTCCACAGCTAGCAACTTGCTATGGGGGCACCCGAATCAAGCTGCAGCTCTGTGTATCCATTCAGACACAGAGCTGCCGTTAGGCCCCATCCCCTCTAACTCCTGATTGGCTCCCGCTGCTGTCAAAGTCAGTTAGTCAATGGCGCCGTGGCTGTGTCGCCAATCAGGAGGGAGACCCCCGGAAGGCCCAGAGATTCGTGGACACCGCTGGGCAGAGATGGGGCTCAAGTAAGTATTGGGGGTTCTGAGAAGGCTGCTGCACACAGAAGGCTTTTTATCCTAATGCATAGAATGCATTAAAATAAAAACCTTCTGCCTTTACAACTCATTTACCACTTCAGCTGCGGAAGGTTTTACCCCCTTATTAACCAGGCCATTTGTTACAATACGGCACTGCGTTGCTTTAACGAAATATTTTATGGTCATGCAACGCTGTACTTTAAATAAAATTGAGGGTTTTTTCCCCACAAATAGAGCTTTCTTTTAGTGGTATTTGAACACCTCTGGTTTTTTTTTTTTTTTTTTTTTGCGCCGTAAACAATAAAAGACCGACAAATTTAAAAAATAAATAAATAAATATTTTTTTTTACTTTCTGCTATAAAACATTTCCAATAAAAATGTAAATCACATTTTTTTCATCAATTGAGGCCAATATATATTCTGCTACATATTTGTGATTAAAAAAATCCTAATAAGTGTATTTTGATTGGTTTGCTTAAAAGTTATAGCATCTACAAACTATGGGATAGATTTATGGCATTTTTTTTATTGTTCTTACTTGTAATGGCGGCGATCAGCAATTTTTAGCGGGGAGTGTGACGTTGCAGCAGACAAATCTGACACTAAAGCCCTGTACACACGATCAGATTATCCAACGATCTGTCTTCCGTTCTTTGTGGCATGCTGGTCTGATGTGGAAAGTGAAGAGGTTATTTTCATACGAATTTTCCCGTATGACAGAATTCTACTTCAGAAGTGATGTCATGTGTTGGATTGCTTTGTATGTGTTCTTTCTCTCTGAGCATGCCTAGTCTTGCTCTTAAGATTTTTCCCCGTCTAAATCTGTACTAATGAGACGAAAATCGGACGTTGTATTACGGAAGACAAAAATTTTATAGCCTGCACATCGACTTTTCGGCCGAAAAAATCCTGGAGTCGGCTGTCGAAAGCACCATACTAACAATCCGAAAATCGGCAGATCGGTCGTTGGACGAAATTTCCCCTCCGATTTTCTTATCGTGTGTACGGGGCTTTAGTGACACTTTTTGCAGACCAGTGACACCAATACAGTGGTCAGTGCTAAAAAAATGCACTGTTATTATATAAATGACACTGGTAGGGAAGGGGTTAACACTAGGGGTGATCAAGGGGTTAAGTGTGCTCCTAGGGAGTACTTTCTAACTGTGTGGGCAATGGATGTGCTAGAGGAAAATAGAGATCTGTGTTTCAGCTTAGCTTAGCTGAAACACAAGATCTCACTCTTCCTCTGTGACAGAACAGCTGTTTGCCTTGACGGCCGTTCTGTCATTCTCCTGCATGATCGTGGGTGACCGACGGCCGACACGCTGATTGGCTCCCACTGTGTCTAATCACAGCAGGAGCGGTGCGCCCCGAGAACCCCTGCACAAAATGACGTACCTATACATGATTTTGTGCAGCTGGGCCGCCTTGCTGCAGTATATATATGCAGTGGGCGGTCTGGACGGAAGTTGTTAAAGCCTACATTTTTTACCTTAAAGCGGAACTAAACCCTCCTATTTTCAGCCAAGGAAGCTGCCATCTTTACCTTTGTTGGATCTTCAACTGCTATGATGCTGCACATGCGATCAGCTATGACAGTAGCCATCTGATGGTTTGACTGACAGCAAAGACAATGTAACAGTTACATTCCTAGCACATGCTGGGAATCCAAATGTTTTTTGACACTGTTAAATCAATAGGTTTAACCACTTAAGCCCCGGATTTTACCCCCTTCCTGACCAGGGGGTTTTTTGCAATTTTTTACTGCGTGACTTTAATGGATAATTGTACGGTCGTGCGACGCTGTACCTAAACGAATTTGACGTCCTTTTTTTCCCACAAACAGAGCTTTCTTTTGGTGGTATTTGATCACCTGTGCGATTTTTTGATCATGCGCTATAAACAAAAAAAGAGCGTAAATTTTGCAAAAATAACAATATTTTCACTTTTTTTTTTATATGAAATTCCCCCCAAAAAAATGTAAAAATCAAAATTTTTTAACATTTTAGGCCAATTTTTTTTTTTACCATATGTTTGGTAAAAAAAAAAAAATGGCAAAAAGCATATTTTGATTGGTTTGCTCAAAAGTTATTGCGTTTACTAACAAAGGGAAAGATTTTTGTCATTTTTGTTGTTTTTGTTTTTAACGAGTAATGGCGGCGATCTGCGATTTTTTTTTTGCGGGACTGCGACATTGCGGCAGACAGATCGGACCCTTGACTGACATTTTTTACACTTTTGGGGTTACCAGTGACATTTCTACAGTAATCAGTGCTATATATATGCACTGTTACTGTAAAAATGACACTGGCAGTGAAGGAGTTAACTGTATTGGAGAGGGAGGGGTTAAGTGTGTCCTAGGGGCGTGCTTCTAACTGTGATTGGCTGTGTGTGTAAGACCAGAGATCAACGGTCCTACATAGTAGAACCATTTGATCACCATTCTTACACAGGGGAGAACTGACAGCCAGCTTTGTTTACACTAGCCGCCTGCCTTTCTCCCACTGTCACGGGCGATCGTGAGTGCCCGGCGGACATCGGGTCCGCCGGGTACACGCGCGGGGGGGTCCATGACCGAGCGGGAGCGTGCCTCCGGCGCGCACTCGCTCCCCACACCCTTACAGGCTAGCGACGTAGATCTACGTTGCTCTACCTGTGAGGGGCTGACTGCCAACGTAAATAGTCGTGCGGCAGTCGGCAAGTGGTTAATAGTTCTGCGTAAAAAAAAATACAAAATAAGCACAAGGGACTTCTGATTGTAGCTCAGTAAAAATCTTCCCCTCTGAAGCTTATCACCCCTGCTGTTCTAATCTTCTGGTGCAGCAGGGTTTTTTAGAGGAGCTGTCACAGGCTCTCATCAAGAGTGCCCAACTATGCCCGTCCTTATCGCCCAGCTCCTTCATTCATAGCAGCTGTTACTCCAGGTTCTATAAATGATATAGGATCTATGAATAGAGGACAGGCAGATGATTGAAAGGTTCTGCTATTCATTCACACATCATACGTTTCATTCATAGAAGCTGTAGTATGGCTTCTATCAATGGAGGAGCTGGGCGAAAAGGTTGGGCATAGTTGGGCACTCTTGATTAGAGTCTGTGACAGCTCCTCTAATAATCTCTGCCACACTTTAAGATTATGACGGCAGGGGAGGAAACATGGGAGGGAAAGATTTCTACTGAGCTAGAAGTCAGAAGTCCCTTGTGCTTATTTTTTTATTTTTTTTTTTAAAGTGGAACTAACCCATCGATTTAACACTTTAAATAAAACGTCACATTCCCAGCATGTGTCAGGAATGTAATTATCACATTGGTTGTGCTACCAGTCATACTGTCAATTCATCAAATGGCTGATATCATAAATGATCATGTGCAGCATCATAGCAGTTGAAGATCCAACAGAGGCCAAGATGGCAGCTTCCTTAGCTGAAAACAATAGGAGGGTTTAGTTATGCTTTAAACACTTTCAGTGCTCATCCTGATTGTACCTCACCTAAATGTACCTGCTTTCTTTATATTATAAGTTGACAAATTTGACATAAGTTGATGTAATTGCGTCACTATTATGTGCCCAGCGCTTGGCCAGTAATATACAGTGCCTTGAAAAAGTATTCATACCCCTTGAAATTGTCCACATTTTGTCATGTTACAACCAAAATTGTAAATGTATTTTATTGGGATTTTATGTGATAGATCAACACAAAGTGGCACATCATTCACATCATTGTGAAGTGGAAGGAAAATAATGAATGGTTTTCATTTTTATTTTTACAAATATGTGAAAATTGTGGTGTACATTTGTATTCAGCCCCCCTGAGCCAATACTTTGTAGAACCACCTTTCGCTGCAATTACAGCTGCAAGACTTTTTTGGTATGTCTCTACCAGTTTAGCACATCTAGGGAGTGACATTTTTGCCCAGTCTTCTTTGCAAAATAGCTCAAGCTGTCAGATTGGATGGAGAGCGTCTGTGAACAGCAATTTTCAAATCTTGCCACAGATTCTCAATTGGATTAAGGTCTGGACTTCTGGGACATTCTAACACATGAATCTAAACCATTCCATTGTAGCTCTGGCTGTATGTTTAGGGTCGTTGTCCTACTGGAAGGTGAACCTCCATCCCAGTCTCAAGTCTTTTGCAGACTCTAACAGGTTTTCTTCTAAGATTGCCCTGTAACATCTTCCCATCAACTCTGACCAGCTTCCCTGTCCCTGCTGAAGAAAAGTATCCCCACAACATGATGCTGCCACCACCATGTTTCATGGTGGAGATGGAATGCTCTGGGTGATGTGCCGTGTTAGTTTTCCACCTCACATAGCATTTTGCTTTAGGCCAAAAAGTACAATTTTGGTCTCATCTGACCAGAGCACCTTCTTCCACATGCTTGCTGTGTCCCCCACAGGACTTCTTATGGCTTTCTTTCAACAATGGCTTTCTTCTTGCCACTCTTCCATAAAGGGCAGATTTGTGGAGTGCACGACTAATAGTTGTCCTGTGCACAGATTCTCCCACCTGAGCTGTAGATCTCTGCAGTTCATCCAGAGTTACCATGGGCCTCTTTGCTGCTTTTCTGATTAATGCTCTCCTTTCCTGACCTGTCAGTTTAGGTGGTCAGACATGTCTTGGTAGGTTTGCAGTTGTGCCATACTCTTTCCATTTTCGGATGATGGATTGAACAGTGCTCCATGAGATGTTCAAAGCTTGAGATTTTTTTTTTTTTTTACCTAACCCTGCTTTAAACTTCTCCAACTTATCCCTGATGTGTCTGGTGTGATCCTTTCATGATGCTGCTTGGTCACTAAGGTTCTCTAACAAATCTCTGAGGGCTTCACAGAACAGCTGTATTTATACTGAGGTTAAACTACACACAGGTGGACTTTATATACTAATTAGGTGACTTCTGAAGGCAACTGGTTTTAGTTAGGGGTACTGTAGCAGAGTAAAGGGGCTGAATGCAAATGCAGGCCACACATTTCAGATATTTATTTGTAAAAAAAATTGTGAAAACCATTTATATATTTCCTTCCACTTCACAATTATGTGCCACTTTGTGTTGGTCTATCACATAATATCCCAATCAAATAAATTTACTATTTTGGTTTCAACATGACAAAATGTAGAACATTTCAAGGGGTGTCAATACTTTTTCAAGGCACTGTATACCATAGAACTTGAAACATGATAGATAAATAAATAAAAATGCCAAAGATACAAATAAAAAGTCCACAGATACCTCAGGCATTATTCGTGCTCAAAAGTCTCTTGTAATACATTTCATGTGTAGTAGTTTGACTTGTAAATCACAAATCATCAGTGTTCCAGGTCAAACGGATTGATATACAGTTTTTTTATACAATATCTGACATGCTCCTTGTAAGTTCTGCTCTTATTGTAAATATTCTCACTGGCTAATATTGACCTCGTATCTTTAACCACTTAAGCCCCGGAAGATTTTACCCTCTTCCTGACCAGGGGGTTTTTTGTGATTTTTTACTGCGTGACTTTAACGGACAATTGCGCGGTCGTGCAACGCTGTACCTAAACTAATTTGACGTCCTTTTTTTTCCACAAACAGAGCTTTCTTTTGGTGGTATTTGATCACATGTGCGATTTTTACTTTATGCGCTATAAACAAAAAAAGAGCGTAAATTTTGCAAAAACAACAATATTTTTCACATTTTTTTATATGAAATTCCCCCCCAAAAAAATGTAAAAATCAAAATTTTTTAACATTTTTGGCCAATTTGTTTTATGCTACATATGTTTGGTAAAAAAAAAATCGCAAAAAGCGTATTTTGATTGGTTTGCGCAAAAGTTATTGCGTTTACTAACAAAGGGAAAGATTTCTGTCATTTTTGGTGTTTTTTTTTTTTAACGCGTAATGGCGGCGATCTGCGATTTTTTTTTTGCGGTACTGTGACATTGCGGCGGACAGATCGGACCCTTGACTGACATTTTTGACACTTTTGGGGTTACCAGTGACATTACTGCAGTAATCAGTGCTATACATATGCACTGTTACTGCAAAATGACACTGGTAGTGAAGGGGTTAACTTTATTTGAGAGGGAGGGGTGGTGTGTGTCCCTAGGGGCGTGATTCTTACTGTGATTGGCTGTGGCTTGAAGTGTAGGAACAGTGATCAACGGTCCTACATAGTAGAACCGTATGATCACTGTTCCTACACAGGGGAGAATGACAGGCGGCTTGTTTACATCAGCCGCCTGACTTTCTCCCTCTGCAACGACGATCGGCGAGTGACCGGCGGACATCGGGTCCGCCGGTCACACGCACGGACTTGCTGGGGAACGAGCCGGGGCGGGAGTGCGCCTCCGCGGGCACGCGCTCGCCCGCTATTGGCTCCAAAGCAAGTGACAGGCTAGTGACGTATATATGTACGTCACTTTGCCTGGCTGGGGCTGACTGCCGACGTATATCGTCGTGAGGCGGTCGGCAACCAGTTAAAGTAGAACTAAACCCTGCTATTCTTTACTAAGGAGGCTGCCATGTACTGTAAGGCTTTGTTTGATTTGCATTCGCCATGGTGCTGCTGCACATGCAATCAATTATGACATCGGCCATTTATTAGGTTGGCGGTTAAGTTGAGAGCACAAGCAACTGTGACATTTATCATTCAAGGGATGCCATGAAAGTAACTGTTCTGGGAAACTGGATTTAGTTCTACATTAAGGCTCCATTCACACCTGAGCGTATCAATTTACTGGCGTTTTTTTAAGCTTTTTAACACATTTTAGAAGTGTATTACAAGCATCTTACAGCTTCAGGTGTTTTTGTTTAGCCAATAGAAAGCTGTAGGGGTAGGAGGGGGAGAGGAAATTTAGAGGTTGAGAGCTGCTATTTAAACGTTTTGCAAGCGTTTTCTTGCTCGGGCGGGCGTTTCTATTGAAGTCTATGTTGCTAAAAACGCTTGTAGTCTGCCAAAAAGAAGCTCATGTACTTTTTTTAGGCTCCGTTCACAAATTGGCATCCCAGATCAATTCCAAATCACGGTAAATCGCGGGGCGGCCCGCGCAATTACCATCACTTCCAATGGCACCCCAAACGCGGCGCGATTTTGCTGCGATTGTCGCCCCGGATTTGTTTGTTGGGCGTTTTGGAGCTTCCGAGCTGAGCGTTTTACAAGCTGAAAAACACTCAGGTGTGAACAGGACCTTAGAATGGGAAAATTATTTTTTGGACAATTCTTAAATGTTCCCCCTTTTATGTGTGTTCCACAGACAATTCTCTCTTTAATCCTTCAGTTTAGTAGTAATGCATAAAAAAGTAAGGGAGGAAACTGCATAGTGTTAAATCTCCAGGTTACATATTTTATTAAAGCAGCAATACAATTCGCATTGGATGGTGCTAAACAAGCACAATGTAAAGCACTAATAAATCCACACTCCTTCAAACCTCCAGGAGTGGGTATTACGTTTTCTGGCCAGAGTGATGATGTCACAAACCAAGTCTTTCAAACACAATTCATCACCAAATTCCTCAGGAGCAGCATTCAGTATGTGGCATCACCATAGCAACCCCAATATACACTCTTACTAAAAATGGTTCATTCAGTCGTTACAAAAAGGATGTTCTCAATACAATTGGCTCCCTCTTCTGGATGGGTGGTCTTTTTTTCTTTAATCTACTGTAAATATGAGAACTGAATACCCACTCCTTGAGGTTCAGTGGAGAACTGAATACCCACTCCTTGAGGTTCAGTGGAGAACTGAATACCCACTCTTTGAGGTTCAGTGGAGAACTGAATACCCACTCTTTGAGGTTCAGTGGAGAACTGAATACCCACTCTTTGAGGTTCAGTGGAGAACTGAATACCCACTCTTTGAGGTTCAGTGGAGAACTGAATACCCACTCTTTGAGGTTCAGTGGAGAACTGAATACCCACTCCTTGAGGTTCAGCGGAGAACTGAATACCCACTCCTTGAGGTTCAGTGGAGAACTGAATACCCACTCCTTGAAGTTCAGTGGAGAACTGAATACCCGCTCTTTGAGGTTCAGTGGAGAACTGAATACCCACTCTTTGAGGTTCAGTGGAGAACTGAATACCCACTCCTTGAGGTTCAGCGGAGAACTGAATACCCACTCCTTGAGGTTCAGTGGAGAACTGAATACCCACTCCTTGAGGTTCAGTGGAGAACTGAATACCCACTCTTTGAGGTTCAGTGGAGAACTGAATACCGACTCCTTGAGGTTCAGTGGAGAACTGAATACCCACTCTTTGAGGTTCAGTGGAGAACTGAATACCCACTCCTTGAGGTTCAGTGGAGAACTGAATACCTACTCCTTGAGGTTCAGTGGAGAACTGAATACCCACTCTTTGAGGTTCAGTGGAGAACTGAATACCCACTCTTTGAGGTTCAGTGGAGAACTGAATACCCACTCTTTGAGGTTCAGTGGAGAACTGAATACCGACTCCTTGAGGTTCAGTGGAGAACTGAATATCCACTCTTTGAGGTTCAGTGGAGAACTGAATACCCACTCTTTGAGGTTCAGTGGAGAACTGAATACCTACTCCTTGAGGTTCAGTGGAGAACTGAATACCCACTCTTTGAGGTTCAGTGGAGAACTGAATACCGACTCCTTGAGGTTCAGTGGAGAACTGAATATCCACTCTTTGAGGTTCAGTGGAGAACTGAATACCCACTCTTTGAGGTTCAGTGGAGAACTGAATACCTACTCCTTGAGGTTCAGTGGAGAACTGAATACCCACTCTTTGAGGTTCAGTGGAGAACTGAATACCTACTCCTTGAGGTTCAGTGGAGAACTGAATACCCACTCTTTGAGGTTTAGTGGAGCGTGGGTGTGCATTAGCATTTCAGATTATGCCTATTTAGCACCATCCAATGTGAATTGTATTAACCGGAAGTCACACCTAAGCAGATTCTTGGTGCTTTTGAAGCATTTTTTTTCAGGTATTTTACAAGCTTTGTGTTTTTGTGCACATATGCAACTTCAGTAGTTCGTCTGCTAAGCTGGGCAAGGGGAGGGAGAGAGGAGTTCTTCAAAGATAGCTCATGTGCTTTTTTGGGCATAAGGTAAGGTGTAGGGTGACTGAGTGTACGAGTATGAACAAGAACAATAAGAAAGAATAGGATTCTGCATGTTGAGCATAGTCAGGTATAGGGAAAGAAGCTGAAAAACACACATTTATTGTTTCTTATCAATAAATGTAACCCAAGGATTTAAGGCTATGTAGACAGGTCAGACAGAGTTTTAGTGAAGAGCGGAACAAAATTGTCAGTGAAGAGGCACGTCGGGTCAGAAGGCAGATTGACGCCCAGGTAGCGAAGGGAGGAGGATCCCGTATTAAAGGGATATGTGTCCGAGATACGCTTAAGAGTCGATTTAGGCAAGGAGATATTTATTATCTCCGATTTAGAGTGATTAACTTTAAAGTTGCTCATAAGGCCAAAGTCGCAGTACTCGGCCAGGATCGCAGGGAGGGACTTTTGGGGAGAAGTGATGTAGAGCAGTAGGTCATCTGTGAATAGCGCTAGTTTAGAATGTATGGGGCCAGTGGTCAGTCCACAAACATTGTGGTTGTTGCGAAGAGCAACGGCCAGATGTTCCATTACCAGGACATAGAGGATCGGAGATAGGGGGCAACCCTGGCGCGTGCCGTTGTGTATGCTGAAGGCAGGAGACAAGGAGCCATTAATCCGGAGCCTAGCGGAAGGTGACTTATAGAGGGCCATAATTCTAGCTAGCATCAGGGGGCCGAGACCGATTTGCTCTAGGGTAAGACGCAAAAAATGCCATTCAACGCGGTCAAAGGCCTTCTCTGCGTCCACCGTCAGCAGGCACTAAGGTATATCTTGGGAGCGGGCATAGTCAGTAAGCAGGAGGGTCTTCAGGGTGTTGTCCCTAGCTTCAAAACTATTACATTTTGCTGAAATCCTCCCATTTTCATCACCATTTCAGGGGGAAAAAAATTATACATTTTACTCTTAACTACTTGCTAACTGGGAACTTATACTCCCTTCCTGACCAGGCCAATTTTCAGTTTTCAGCACTCTCATATTTTAAATGACAATTGCGCGGTCATGCAACACTGTACCCAAATTCAATTTTTTTCATTTTTTTCACACAAATAGAGCTTTCTTTTGGTGGTTTTTAATCACCACTGGGTTTTTTATTTTTTGCTAAACAAACAAAAAAGGCCAAAAATTTGCCGGAAAAAAAATAAAAAGTTTTTCATATTTTGTTATAAAATTTTGTAATTCGGTAATTTTTCACCTTCGCTGATGAGGTGGCACTAATGGGCACTGATAGGCTTCACTGATGAGCTGGCACTGGTGGCCACTGAAGAGGTGGCACTGGTGGGTGGCACTGATGGGCGGCACGGAGAGGTGGCACTGATGGGCGGCACAGAGAGGTGGCACTGATTAGCAGTACTGATGGGTACTGATAGATGGCACTGGAGGGCACGGATTAGCAGCAGTGGTGGGCACTAAGAGGACCAATGTCCCTCGAACAGAAGCCAGTTAATGGCTTTATTCTTTTTCTTCACGCTAAAAGCGTGAAGGAAAAAAAGCTTCTGTTTACTCCAAAGATCAGCTGTCAGCTGTCAGCTGATCACATGGTAAAGGGCCTGCTGTGATTGGCCCTTTACCCTGCTCCGTGATCAGCCGAGTCCTAATGCTCGGCGATCACAGAGCATGAGAATAGGAGGACGTCTATCTGCACCCTCCTTGCATTTTAAGCCCACATTGTAGCCGTCTTTCGGCTATAGCGCGGGCACAAAGTGGTTAAACATCACCATTTTATTTTAGTCCCAGCATTATACTCCATGGGATCTGTTACCTATATCAGGACAAATCTATATCAAAAGTGCAAGCTTCATAGAAATTGTGTTAAAGAAAAACCATTGATTTGCAGAAAAAAATAACATAGATGAAGAAAAAAACATTTTTCCCTGACTTTTAATTCAAAGTTGAACTTACTCTCACAATCAACATTGATTATCTTTAATCCTCATGCTGCTAGCACTAGTAAATAGATAGGAAAGTATATCATCATTACTTTTTTTTTTAACATTTCTTCAGTTATTTCCTGGTTTCCATGCCTAGGCAAATGATGTCATACAACCCAGGAGTCTTCAGGAGAGGAGAAGAGGAGGGGTTTTCTTAGCTAAGCACACTCTCCTGAATGCATACTTGAGTTAAGTTGTATTGAGGTAAAAAAACTTCTTGGTTACAGCTGTCCCCCAGACCCCCCGTTATTGTTACCTGAACCCAAAGGTTCCAGCGACCGAGCATGAGCCCAGCAGCTCCAGCCTCTGTCTCGGGTCCTCATTGGATAGATTGCTAGCAACAGGAGCCATTGACTCCCACGGCTGTCAATGAAATCCAGTGACACAAGAGTGGGGGCGGGGCCGAGTCTTGCTGTCTGTGTCAATGGACGCAGCAGCAGTACTTGGGAGCACGCCCGCATGGGTGCCCCCATGGAAAATGGCTTTCCGTGGGAGCACCCGATGAAGAAAAGGAGCCAGAAGCGACTCCGGGGCACCCCAGAAGAGGAGGATCAGGGTTGCTCTGTGCAAAACCGTGGCACAGAGCAGGTAAGTGTGACATGGCCACCACCAGAAATGCTAGGGGGTGATTTCATAGAGATTTCTCACCAAAATAAAGCATAAAGACATGGATGAATGGGGCAGTTTGCTCTGAATATTAAAAATGAATGAAATAATGTTTTGGCTTGTTACATAGTTAGTCAGGTTGAAAAAAGACCATCTGGCTCAAGCAATAAAAAACAGTAATGAAAACCCAACCATACAATCCCATATACACAATCCTATACCCACGGTTGATCCAGAGGAAGGTGAAAAAACCCCAGCAAAGCATGATCCAACTGCTACAGCAGGGAAAAAAAATTCCTTCCTGATCCCCCAAGAGGAAATCGGATATTCCCTGGATCAACTTTACCTATAAATGTTAGTACCCATTTATATTATGTACACCCAGGAAAGCATCCAGGCCTTTTTAAAACAATCTACTGAGCTAGCCAGAACCACCTCTGGAGGGAGTATATTCTACATTTTCACAGCTCTTACGGAGAAGAAACCTTTCCGTATTTGGAGAGGAAATCTGTTTTCCTCTAGACGTAAAGAGTGCCCCATTGTCCTCTGTGATGGCCTTAAAGTAGATAACTCAACACCAAGTTCACTATATGGACCCTTTATGTATTTATACATGTTGATCATATCCCCCTTAATCTCCTCTTCTCAAGAGAGAATAAATTCAGTTCTTTTAATCTTTTCTCATAGCTGAGCTCCTCCATGCCTCTTATTAGTTTGGTTGCTCTTCTCTGCACTTTCTCCAGTTCCCGATATTCTTTTTAGGAACTGGTGCCCAAAACTGAACTGCATATTCCAGATGAGGTATTACTAATGATTTGTACAGGGGCAAAATGATATCTCTCTCTCTGGAGTCCATGCCTCTGGTAATACAAGAAAGGACTTTGCTTGCTTTGGAAACCGCAGCTTGGCATTGCATGCTATTATTAAGCTTATGATCTACCAGAACACCCAGATCCTTTTCCGCTATGGATTCCTCCAGTTCTACTCCCCCTAGTATATATGATGCATGCATATTATTAGCCCCCAAGTGTATAACTTTACATTTATCAACATTAAACCTCATTTGCCACATAGTTGACCAATGAAACAGTACATTGAGGTCAGCTTCTAGGTTGGAGACATCCTGTAAGTATGTTATTCCTCTGCAAAGCTTGGTGTCATCTGCAAAGACTGAAATGGTACTTTTAATCCCAGACCCTATATAATTTATAAAGATATAAAAAGTAAGGGTCCCAACACTGAACCTTGGGGTACACCACTGATAACCTTGGACCATTCATGGTAAGAATAATTAACCACTACTCTCTAAATTCTATCTTTTAGCCAATTTTCTATCCAATTACAAACTGATCTTTCCAAGCCTGTAGACTTTACCTTACACATTAGCCGTGTGGGGAACTGTGTCAAGGGCTTTTGCAAAATCCAAGTATACTACATCCAGCTTGTGGTGCTCATACGCAGTGAAGATCCGCTGTAAAGCGGAATTCCACCCAAAAATAGAACTTCTGCTTTAGGCCTCCTGACCCCCTGACATGCCACATTTGGCATGTCATTTTTTTTTTTTTGGGGGGGGAGCGGGTACCTAGGTTTGATAGGTACTCCTCTCCCCCTTCCTCCCTGCAATATTCTGGCACACGTCGCAGGTCCCAGAAGATTGCCTGTCCACTCGCAGTGCGCACCCGGCTGTGAGACCTCAAGCTTTCACAGCCGGGTGCCCTCACTAGAGATGCCGGTGCAGCGGGGAGAAGAGGGAGAGAACCGAGACTCCCGCCAGCCGCAGGAGTGTGTGAGGGTGAGTTTATTAAAAGTCAGCAGCTACACTTATTATAGCTGCTGCTGACTTTTAATAAACACAAAAACAAGTGGAACTCGGGTTTAACGTAACTCAAAATTTGTGCTTATCCCCTAACGCCGATGTAATGCAAATATGCATCCCTCGGCTTCAAGGGGTTGTACTGGGGGGGATGCCTGAAGCTGCAAGCATCACCCCGGTACGATTTTTAGAGCGGACGGTCAGCTTTCTTGTGATAACAACTGATGCAGCTAATCAGGTGCTCGGCTGTTATCACAAGAAGTGGGAGGGGACGCCCCCACCCCCTCCCGTCGCTCCGTCTTGGTCTCCTGTCTCTACTGGGAGACCCAAGCGATCAACAGACATATCCGCTGGCTGGCCGGAGACCCGAACAAAGCCACAACCGACTTTGATCAGGTCTTGGATCTAGTAACCCAGAAGCGATGTCATGACGTCACTTCCGGTTACTGAAACCTTAAAGGCACCAGGTTTTTAAAAAATTACAGCCAAACTTAGCGTTTTGAATGGTTTTAGGTGCAAAGGAGGAATTTGGCATACTATAGACCCCAGATCCCTCAATAAAGAGTATGCATCGCTGCCTATTACTGTCACAAGGGATGTTTACTTTCCTTGTAAAAGCAATAAATGTGATAGCTAATTAGACAGCAGAATACTACCTATATTTAAAAGCACCATCTCCAAAATGGAGGATTCAGCACAGGTGAATGATAAAAAACAAGCAAACCACTATATCCCAGTGCACAAAGGCCTAAAAATAAAAAGGAAATATAACAACATACAAGCATATCAAAAATCAAACAACAACATACATATAGACGAAGGATATCCCGCAGCTGAGGAGCACTAATTATTGATTGAACCAAGAGATATAATAACGAAATATACTGTATATTAGAACACAACATCATTTTAAAAATAGACTGATGTTCCATCTCTGGTTCAATCCACAAAATATTCTGGTGTCTAATCGATGGATCCACCAGGCTTCCCCTCCCAAGAGTCTGTGAAGATCACCTCCTCTAATTGGTTTGACAATTTTCTCAATACGATAAACTAGAAACCCTGTCAAATCGCCTCCATGTGCATGTCTGAAATGTTTTGATACCGATGACAGTTGCTTAGCATTAGGAGTTAAGGTGTCACAGTAATGTTCACCTATACCAGGGCTTGACAAATTTGTTTTGAATCTTGGAGCCAGCTACAAAAGTAGGAGCTAGTTTTTTTGAACTAACAAAGCTTTTTTTTTCCAAGACAAAACAAGTTAACACACACTTATACCTCCAAGCATTAACCTTCTTAGGATCCCTAAGAACTTAGTACATTTAAAATCATAATCAGTAAGTGATAGTCTCCAGCCTCTGACTATCCCTCACTGCCATTACAGTTTTAAATGCACTAAGTTCTTAAGGATCCTAAGCAGGTTAATAGGCAAAAGCTGAGAGGCATAACTGTGTAAACCTGTGTCTTGCACCTGCAAAGATATACATCAGGGCTACATAAGAGAAGGGGATTGTATTTGAAAATAAAGCTTTGTTAGTTAAAAATAAAACTGGCTCCTAACTTTTTGAATCTGCAGAGCCCCCAATCCCTCTCATACATCAGAGTCCGCAGAGCCTCCCTTACATCAGAGTCTGCAAACTCCCACTTTACATCTAAGACTGCAGAGCCCCTCTTACATCTGAGTCCGCAGAGCTCCCTTACATCAGAGCCTGCAGTATTTCCACTTACACTAAAAGGGGGCTCTGATGTAGGGGGAATGCTGTGGACTCTGGTGTAAAGAACTCTGATGTAAGGGGGTCCCAAAGTCCCCCTTACATCAGAGTCTACAGAACAACCGCTACATCTGAGTGCCCCCCTACATTAAAGTACTCACTGGGAGGCAGGAGAGAGACAATACTCACAGTGGATGAATGGAGAGGCATCTGCTATTGGCAGCTTTCCTCTTCTGGCTGCTGGGCTTTAAACTTCCCACACATCCCCTTCTCTGAGGCATTGCACTGCCAGGGAGTGTGAGCGGGGCAGACACAGAAGGAGAAGCTGAAGATGGCGGGAGGAGGAGAAGCTGATCAGCTCTCTCCTGTTCATGTGGAGGGGAACTGTCAGTGCTGGCTCCTGATTATGAGATAGATACCCGCAACTCAGAGCTATGCAGCCACTGGGGAGATAAAATGCAGGCTCTTAGGGCCCCCTCACAGTGGCAGAACTCCAGGGCCCGGTCACAAGTGTGGCCTTGGTAGTTATGTCAACAGAGAATGGGCTTACAAAAGCAATTGGTAGTTACCATGGCGACCTGGCGCCTGGAATTTGTCGAGCCCTGACCTATACATATCCTAAGTGAACTAATAGCACCTTATTGTAATCAGTACACAGAGCACTGTATAACATATACTACATAGTGAGTATTAGTTATTAAATTGTCTAATGGGCAGGCTTTTCCCTGTGGACATAGACTAAACTTCTTTAGTTTTAATATCAACTTTGCAATACTTGCCGGTACTATCTGCATATTTAAAGGAGCCTGGAAATGAAAGGCAAGTTTTCTTAGAGTTATTACCTGACATGAAAAGGGCAGGGGATAAGAGGGATTCTTCATTGGAAGCTGTTGTAACAAACAATATTCTTTTTATCATGGTGAATATGTTTGTCTTTGGAACAACCAGCAGTCATTTTCTAATTCATTAGGGAATCGCAGGAGCGTCCCGCTGCAGTTTGGAAACCCCTTACGATCAGCATTTCCCAATACTGTCTCTTCTTAAGCCTAGTTCTAATATTCCTTTCCTCCAAAAAAGACTCTTCCATAGGGAAATGATGTCTAGCTCTAAGGAACTCCCCCACTGGTATTGCTTTGATAGTATGGAAAGGAAGACATCTAGTTGCCAGAAGAGTACAATTACCCAACCATGATTTGCGATATGTTCTAGATTGTATCTAGCCTGTATTATAAATCCCTTCAGGAGTAACCTCCAAATAGTGGCCACTAGTTTTATGATATTCAAACGTAAACTGTAAGCTGAATGGATTGTTAAAGAATGAATGTAACTGTAACACTTGCACTCCACACAAGTAACACATTGCCTATATAGTGTCCATACCATTGGATGCAACTGTCTAAGGAATTATCAACAGGAAAAACAAATCTCTCTTCCCATGTGCCCATGCAGATATTTGCAGGTGGAGGGTGGAAAGAGGAGACATGACTGAATATATTAAGGGTGTAAATAAAATTTAAGAGTCGGTTCACACTAAGGCGACACGACTCCTTACTACTTAGGGGGCGACTTGTGCATTACCGTGCACCACGACTTCGGAGCGACTTGCAGGGACTTCACATAATGGAAGTCTATACAAGTCGCTCCGAGGTCGCCCCGAAGTAGTACAGGACCCTTTTTCTAAGTTGGAGCGACTTGTGTCGCTCCTATTAGAACGGGTCCTGTAGCGGTCAATGGACCGCGAGGGAGCGCGACTTGTCAGGCTGACAAGTCGCCTGACAAGTCGCCTGACAAGTCGCGCCAGTGTGAATGGGCTCTTAGAGGGCAGTATTTTCAATACAAAGCTGATATCAAGAACATGGGGACAGGACGTCAAACTAGCAGGAGGAAAGTTAAAAACTAACCTTAGAAAGTATTCTTTTACCAAAAGAGTAGTTGATTTTTGGAATAGACTTCCAGCAGGGACAACGAGCCATTCAACACTAAGTGGATTTAAAAATTCTTGAGACAAACATAGAGCTGTAAAAAAAGTTTAAAAAGGCTCAGACTTGGAACACTTGATCTTCTTTTCTGCCATCAGTATTGTAAACCTCATCACAATCCAGAGAACTTTGTGTCATTTTTGTCTCCTGTTCTTCGTTTCTTTTTGCTATCTGCAAGAGTCAACACCTCCCTGACACCAAGAGAAAAAAGGTGTCAGGGAGGAATCTCCAGCACACAGCCTGTGATTGATGAAAGTCTCAGCTCCTTTCCTGTGTGAAGGGAGTTGTGTCTGTTCCCTCTAGTCAACTCTCAGAGCTCTCCTTACTGAGCTCTGCAGTGTGTAATTTCATATCTCCTCCTCCTGTTTTCTAACAGCTCAGACAAGCTTTAGCAATTCTGGGCTTTGAACAGATGTAGAGAATAGGAGACTGCAGATAAACAGGTACAGCCTATGTAGGAGGATTTGTTTAATCTCTGTGTATCACCTGAGGCCAGTCACTTCACTGGGTATATGGAAGGGTTTACAACCATTTAATATTTATTTCAGTATTCTGTATATAGAGCTCTTATGATCTTTACCACTTAAAATTTAGAACTCTAAACACAACCTTTCTACCATTTGCCATCAAGAACATTCTCTGGATTGAGTTTGTTCGTCTGTTTCCCCCATGCTTTTTTTAAATTATTTATAATTTTTGACGATAGCATACAAAGTAAAACCGTTATACTAGTCTCTCATGGCTCTGCGCATCAAAAGGCTACTAGTATACCAGAATCTATACCAGATAGAAAAACACAGTCACAAAAGCAAGCATTTGAAACCAGCATCACATATACTGTAAGGCTAGTTAGGACCCTGGATCCAGAGATACATGTGTATGCGTGGTGGAAACCCATCTACCCAATTTTTTTAAGGACATATGTATCAGAATAGAGGTACTCATCGAGGCCGAGATGCCGAGAGCGGTTCGCTGTTGTGACTAAGCGCACTCCGCCTCTCTGGAGGTGATACAGAGGGTGGATGGCACAAAGAGGCACAAGCTATTAGCAGGCAGGGTAGAGCTTGCGTGGAGGTCCTGTAGAACTGTAGCAGAGACTGATCAGGATCCAGCAGAAGAAGCAGGTAGAAAGTCCAGAGCAGGCTGAGGGCAAAACACAGGAGGCAAGAGCAAAGTTCGTAAAACAAGCCAAGGTCGGGTCCAGGAGAAGAGCAGAGTAGGTCAGGGTAAATCCGGGTCACAGCAGGTAAATGATCAAACAGGAAACAGGAACTCAGGTACAGGAAGCTGAAAGACAAACCAGCAATTCCTCTGAGCACTTGCTCAGCTTTTATAGGCAGCCAGGAAGTCATGTGGAAGTCATGTGGTGTTTGTCATGTGACGGCCAGTCTGCAGCTGAAGGTTTCTCTGACAATATGGCTTTTTCCTAATGCCTCGTACACACGCACTGATTGTTGGCCGACCGATCGGCCGTCATTTGTCCAGTGTTGTTGTGTTGGTTGGAATGTGCTCTAGACTGCACACAAATTTTTTCGGCCAACAACAACCAACTTCAGAAGTGATGTCATGTGCTGGTTTACTTTCCGTGTGTTTTTTCTTCTCTGAGCATGCCCAGTCTTGCTCATCAGATTTTTGTCTGCCGAAATTTGTACTGACTGACGAACAATCGGCTGTTCTGTTGACGGCCAACAAAAATTTTATAGCATGCACACCAGATTTTGTTCGGCCGAAAAGTCGCAGTCGGTTGTCGGAAGCATCATACTAACAAGCCGACAATCGGCCGATCGGACGTTGGCCGAAAATTCACGGCCAACAATTGTTGCGTGTGTACGAGGCATAAGTTCGTGGTTGAGTTCCTAGTAGTAAACAGTCAATCAGTTTCAGAAGTGGGAGAGGATCCCTTTCATGTTAGGAGAACTGTCTTTTTAGTATACAAATAGTGTGTATGTAATAAAACTTTGGCATATTTCGAGATTGGTAAATATCCAAAAATACCCAATAAACAGTTTTTGCAATGGGAAATTTTAGGAAGCCCCAGAGGTCAGGAAATAAGATCATTGACCAGTATGACCAATTATGAACACAACAACAGTCCCAGAAGCAGTGGAAGAAGTTGGCAGCATCCCCACATCCCCTGAAGCAAGCTGTGGAAGGACATAGGCCCATTTTATGCAATCGCACGATCCAAAAACATACCGTATTTTTCGGACTATAAGGCGCATTGAAAATCCTAAAATTTGATCAAAAACTGGCAGTGCACCTTATAATCCGGTGCGCCTTATATATGAAAATAGTTTGAAAATTTACCGTTAACTGGATGGTTTGACCAAAGGGGTGCAACCACTGGACATAAGTGTCAATCGTTCCTTCAAGGCGAAACTGCGAATGACGTGGGAAAACTGGATGATGGAAGGAGAGCACTCCTTCACGAAGACCGGGAGGCAACGCCGGGCCAGTTATGCCACTGTATGCCAGTGGATAGTGGATGCCTGGCATAAAGTATCCGCCAGAACTCTCATCCGAGGGTTCGCGATGAGCACCTGCCAGTAAACCTCGCGCGGATCAACGTTCCCAAAAAAAAAAAGTGCGGCTTATAATCCGGTGCGCCTTATATATGAAAATAGTTTGAAAATTTACCGTTCACTGATACTGCGTCTTATAATCCGGTGCGCCTTATAGTCGTGAAAATACAGTACTACTAAACATACTAGTAAGGCTTTCGGCCTACTGTGTACTACTAGCTGTTGTTTTCCTGAAAATGCTCTCCTTATTTGATGTGTGCAGTTTAAAAAACACAGTTTTTTTTATTTCCAGAGATCTTTAATTAAGTCTTTACAAATTGTTTTATCTCCTGGTGTGTAAAAAATGAAGTGAGATGCATGTTGTTTGCAGTAGTTATTATGTGAGAATGTTAGTGTATCTATTGTAACTTTTTAAGCAGCAGAGGAGTGCTAAGTTTAACTGAACCTGACAGAACAGAAAATCCATAGCTGTTATTGCTGGCCTGTTTCTGAATGCGCAGGCTCTGGTGCTCTTATTTTTATCCACTATTTTGGTTCAAGTCAATGCCTTACAAAGTAAACCACGTCTAAGGATGATGTCCCTGTAGTCTGCACTTTCAAAAATTGAAGCTTTCCTCCTAGTTCAGCTTGATCCATAGTGATCAGGGGGCTAAGTTAAAGCAGAGTCTTTCTCAGGAACCATGTGAAAATAGCACCCTAGGTAGAAGATATGATTTCCATCTCCGTTTTATATTTACAGTACGTTAAATGAGGTATGACTAGATAAGTAGCGTAGCCGCGTTTTATTTTGGGCAACTCTTTTTCTAAAGATAAAAAAAAAGGTAACGCAGGCATAAATGTATAATTATTCCAATAAAACTAAAAATAAAACTATAAGCACATTTTTTTTTTCATTTTGGATAGTGTAATGGAGGTTTATAACCCCTGTCAGGTCTTTTTGCCACCTGTGACTCATTGGGGAGATTTACCTTCAGGTCCTGTCCCATAGCCAAAATGGAAAGTGAGAAGAAATCCCTGAGGCCCCCCATGTCACCAGAACTATTATCCCTATTGGAAGATTTCCCCTCTATTTCCCCTCTATAACCTTTCTGGAACAACCCAAAATTTGGGATTTTTTTTTCTTTTCACTTTTAATGATAATGGTACACAGGACAACCAAGATGAATCTCCCTAATGGGGGCACAGACAGCAAACTTAATAGGTGTGACAGTTCAACTCTACTCTGTCAAAACGAAAAAAAAGTTTTGCCTTTAGTTATACTTTAAAGTGATTGTAAAGGTAATTCAAAAAATACCAGCCATGTCTATACTTACCTTCTCTGTGCCAAGGAATTGCACAGATCGGCCATTAACCTCCTCTTTTCGGGTCCCCTACCAGCGCTTCTGGCCCCTCCCCTCTGTCCAGTGCCCCCACGGGGAGTCGCCTCCCATGGGGGCACTCGTGCATGCTCGCACCTGAGCCCCGCTGCTGAGTCCATTGACATAGACAGCAGGACTTGCCCCTGACCCCTGCTCCTTCATCACTAAGGCCTCATGCACACTGGATGTTTTACAGTTGCTGTTTTTGGAGTCAGACGTTTTTTTCTACAGCCAGCATGTTATCTTATGTGTCCATGCACACATAGGCTGCTATCAGTAGTTTTTGACTGTAAAAAAAAAAAAAAAACTAGTGAGTTTTGAGTGGCGTTTTTCAGCTGTAAAAACGCTCAAACCTCGATAAACACTGATAAACGCCAAAAAAACGCTGCTAACTGGTGCTTGTTTGACGTTTTTGATTCCATAGCTTTTTTTAAGCCTGGGTTCTGTTTCGAGGTGTCGTTCATGGAACATAGCCTGGGTTCACACTGGTGCATGCTGAACACCACATGTGATTGGCCTCAAAAACATGTGATGTCTATGCGATGCGATTTGAATCATATATTTTGTATGGCTCAAATTGCATCACATTTTCACCAAAATGTTGTAGGACCCTTTTTTCCCCGCATGGGTGTGAACACTCATGCAATGCAATTCTGGCAAGCATTGCATTGTGGGAAAGTGAGAGTTACTAAAATAGTAGAGAGGTGATTTATAGCTAAAAACGCCAAGGCAAAAAAGCTGATAAACGCTGAAAAACTCACTAGAAAGCTACTGGCGTTTTTATAACGTCCGGTGTGCATGAGGCCTAATCTTAATGGCACTCTTATCACACCTTGCTAACAAAAAACAAATTACGCTGCATTTTGGTGCGGTGCGATTAAAACAAAAAGGGTCATGCATGTCTTTTGTGTGGATTTTTGCACATAGTTTAAATGAATACCTGCCATAAACACAATCAGGGGTGAACAGAGTTTTAGGGAAAATCTCCATCATAGGAGCACAGACAGGAAAAATCTCACCAACGTGGACACAGCAATTAATATTGACATACAGTAAATGCTATCTAAAATGAGCAAAAAGTAAAAGGATCAATTTATAAAATAAAATAAAAAAATCTTTCCCTTTCATGTGAAGTTAGTATGCAGGCAATATTTAATATTTGACACAGACAGCAGGACTCGGCCCCCCTCACTGGCTTTGATTGTTTTTAGTGAATATCATTTCACTTAAAAATCAGACTCATCTTACCTTGTTTAGGCTCCATTCACACCTGGGCGTTTTTTAGTGTTTTTCAGCTCCAAAAACGCTAAAAAAACGTTCTAAAACGCCCAACAAGTAAAACTCCATTCATTTAAATGGCCCCTGTTCACATCTGAGCGTTTTGCAAAACGCCTGTAGCTGAAAAAAGTACATGAGCTTCTTTTTGGGCTGATTACCAGCGTTTTTGATAGATGTCAATGCCTGCCTCCAAAAAAGCCTGAAAAAACGCCTGAAAATCACGGTAAAATCGCTGTAAAAAAACGCGCGAAAACGCTACACTCAAGTGTGAATGCAGCCAAAGAAAAGAAATATTTTAAATAAAAACAAATATACCCTACCTCATTCATTATTGTGTTAGGAAGTAGTTGAAGTATAAACCCAAAAGGTCCTCTATATTCCCTCTCCAGCCATGGGTCTCTTTACATTTTCACTCTGAGCCTTCCCGCTCCATAATAAATTAATCTCAAAGAGATTCATTAACGTAACTGTAGTGCAGGATTATGGGAGATTGCCAGGTTTCACTTCCACTAAGCTGTTAGTGGGTAATGATTTAATTCTTTAATTTGTAGTACTGTACAGTATTTCCTTTTGAATGGTAGAGCAAAACACGCACTGAATATAGCAGGTATGACGGAAATGCACAAAGTTTATATGGCATCAGAATAAATAGGCAAATGTAAGAATGGCATAAATGAAAAAAGGGGACCATAATTGATACATATGTGCATCTATGATAGTTACTCTAATAGCCATTGTAAACAATAACATTGTCCATTGATGCCTTAGTGCAGGGGTGTCCAAACTTTTTTCAATGAGGGCCAGATTTGATGAAGTGAACATGCGTGAGGGCCGACCATTTTACCTGACATTCTTTGGACCATTAAAATGAAATACAAACTAACTATTTTATGCAGAGTTTATTGCAAATGGCATACTTTTGCTTTCATCACATGGATGACAAATCTAAACGGATGTTAAATCGCTCTGCCTTTCATATCTGAAGGCCAGATGAAAAAAAAAATCCAGGAAGCTGAAATATGTCAGGAACATTGTAAAGTACATTACATATTATTGGTAATAAAGGTTGTCTGTCAACTTTTAAGAAAAAAAAAATATGAACAGGAACATAACACATATAAGTACACATATATAGTATACATGTTGTGTTCAAATATATTGATAACTGATTTAGACCAACTGACGTTAACTGAGATTTTACAATGTATTCATCTCAATCCGGAGCATGCGTGCTCCCTAATCAGTTACACAAGGGTTAACCACATATAAGCGCTATATGAACCCACCGATGATGATTAATGATGGCAGCAAAAAAAGTAATGAATGATGCCAATGTATTTTTCCAAATGACCTGTGGGGCCGTATTAAAGCAGCCCGGGGGCCGCATTTGGCCCACGGGCCGGACTTTGGACATGCCTGCCTTAGTGGATCAGAAAGGCTTTTTTCCCGCCTTTCGCAAATAAAACCACCTTTAAATAAGGGTCTTTTTCCTTGTTCTGGGTCAGCTGTGGGTTTAGGGTCCTGTGAATGATTAAACCTGTTTATATAAGGTTTCTTTTGCCTTAGGGCTCTTTCACACAGGCGTTCCGATCAGATCCGCCTGTCAGTTTTTTAGGCGGATCTGATTGGATGCCCCATTCAGCCCTATGGAGCAACAGATGTCAGCGGTGACATGTCCGCTGACACCCGCTGCCATCCGCATCCAATCCTGTCCGGGAAATTCGGACGGATGGGAACCCTATTTTCCATCCGTCCTGGGGATCGGATCGGATGGGATCGGATGAGAGCGGACAGGCGGTCTGCTTTCATCCGATTTCCCATAGAGAGCAGCGGAGCTCTGACACCTCCCTCTCCGCACACAGTGCGGAGACGGAGCTGTCATCCGCCGGCTCAGCGGGGATCGGCGGATTGATCCCCACTGAGCAGGGCACGGTCTGCAACGGAATGCGGACCGTGTGAAAGGGGCCTTACTCTGGATAAACTGTGAGATTGGGGTGCTATGGATGCTGGTTTTTAATTTATCTTTGTTAGCTGACCTTCATGGATATGTTCAGTTTTGGTCACCAGTCCTCAGAAAAGACGTAGTTGAATTGGAAAGAATTCAGTTCAGGGCAACAAAACTAATAAGGGGGATGGAGGACCTCAGCTATGAGGATCGATTACATAGATTACAGTTATTTACTCTGGAGAAGAGGCGCTTGAAATGGGATAGGATTACAATGCACAAATATATCAAAGGTCACTCCAGTAACTGGCATACTCTGTGTACTCTAAGGTCCATGAAGAGGACACATGGCCATGATTTGAGGTTAGAAGGAAGACGCTTAACCTTAGATTGCGGAAAGGGTTCTTTACTGTTAGAAATGTGGAACTCCCTTTAAAGTTGATGACACTCTTCATGAGAGTGTCGACAAATTCAAGAACTTTTAGATGTCTTCGTCAGGAAGCATATTATACAGGGCTATGGGAAATGTTAGAGAATAAAAAACACACACATACAAACACATAGGTTGAACTGAACAGACCCATATCTTTTTTCAAACTTGTAAACTACACTATATTGTCAAAGGTATTGGGACGCCTGCCTTTACAGGCACATGAACTTTAATGGCATCCCAGTATTAGTCTGTAGGGTTCAAAATTGAGTAATTGAGTTTGCCCACCCTTTGCTGCTATAACAGCTTCAACTCTTTTGGGAAGGCTGTCCACAAGGTTTAGGAGTGTGTCTATGGGAATGTTTGACCATTCTTCCAGAAGAGCATTTGGGGGGACAGGCACTGATGTTGGAGAGCAGGCCTGGTTCTCAGTCTGGGCTCCAATTCATCCCAAAGGTCTTTACCTATTTGAGGTCATAACTCTGTGCAGGGCAGTCAAGTTCCTCCTCCCCAAACTTGCTCATCCATGTTCTTATGGACCTTGCTTTGTGCACTGGTCCAAATCATTTGGTGGAGGGGTGATAATGGTGTGGGGTTGTTTTTCAGGGGTTGGGCTTGGCCTCTTAGTTCCAGTAAAGGGATCTCTTAAGCGCCAGCATACCAAGACATTTTGGACGATGGATGAGTGAGTTTGGGGTGGAGGAACTTGACTGGCCTGCACAGGGTCCTGACCTCAACCTGATAGAACACCTTTGGGATGAATTAGAGTGGAATCTGCGAGCCAGGCACTCTCGTACAACATCATTGCCTGACCTCACAGATGTGCTTCTGGAATAATAGTAAAACATTCCCATAGACACACTCCTAAACCTTGTGGACAGCCTTCCCAGAAGAGTTGAAGCTGTGATAACTGCAAAGTGTGGGCCAACTCAATATTGAACCCTATGGACAAAGACTGAGATGCCATTAACCACTTGCTGAGTGCCCCATAGTAGGTTTACTGCTACAGGGTGACTGCACTGTGCAGGATCACGTATATATATGTGATCCTGCACTTCTGGGTATCTGGCTCAAGTGCCCACCTCCGGCGGCTTGCCCCTGCTGTGATTTTACACCCGCTGATCGTTTGGTACACAGGCAGAACGGCAGTCTGCCTATGTAAACAAGGCAGTTTGTCGTTTTGACTTTACAGAAGTCATAAATCCTGTGTTTCTGTAAAGCAGGAAAGCACCTCCCCCACTACACTGAATCACGAGCCAAGCACACAGTTAACCCTTTGGTTGCCCCTGATGTTAACCCCTTCCCTGCCAGTGTCATTAGTACAGTGACAGTGCAAATTTTTAGCACCGATCACTGTATTGGTGTCACTGGTTCCCAAAAAAGTGTCAAAAGTGTCAGTTGGTGTCCGATTTGTCCGCCACAATATCACAGTCCGGCTATAAGTCACTGATCGCCTCCATTGTTATTAAAAAATAAATACAAATTCCATAAATATACTCCATATTTTGTAGACGCTATAGCTTTTGTGCAAACCAATCAATATACGCTTATTGGTATTTTTTGTGCCATAAATATGTAGCAAAATACATATTGGCCTAAATTTATGAAGACATTTGATTTTTTTAATTTTTTTTATTGGATATATTTTAGAGCAGAAGGTAAAAAATATTATTATTTTTTTTTTCAAAATTGTTGGTTTTATTTTGTTTATAGCGCAAAAAATAAAAACGCAGAGGTGATCAAATACCACCAAAAGAAAGCTCTATTTGTGGGGAAAAAAAAGGCATTCATTTTATTTGGGTACAGCCTCACACGACCGTGCAATTGTCAGTTAAAGTAACGCAATGCTGTATCGCAAAAAATTGCCTGGTCAAGAAGGGGGGTAAATCTTCTGGAGGTTCATATGCGTGTAAAGGCAGACGTTCCAATATTTTTGACAATATAGTGTATGTACCGAAATGTATTCCAGCATGTATGCGTAAGGCCCCTTTCACACTTGTGCGACCTAAAATTTGCGTGACTTTGACATGATTGGGACGCGACTTTGGCGCAACTTGAAGCAATGCCTGTGTAATCTTGAGTTCTATGGACCTCAAAGTCGGACCAAAGTAGTGCAGGGACTACTTTTGAAGTCGCAGCTACTTGAAGTTGCACAGATATGAACCGTACTCATTGGAAATCATGGGGTACGACTTGTCATGCAACTTTGCAGTCCCAAGTCGCAGGACTAGTTGCACAAGTGTGAATGGGGCCTAAGTGGCTTCATTTGACCCTATCCTGTAGATTACAAAGCCTGGAGCAAATTTGGAATTTTCTTGCATTAATGAGAACACAGTTTGAATAAGATGCATATCCAATGAACAACAGCAAAGTTGTTGGTTAACTGTTTTATCTCTCAAACCTATATGCCCCTTTGAACCAGAGCAACTTTGCATTTCAGCTATGGGTCTATTTTTTTGTTTTTTACTAAATCAAGACCTTTACTTTTCACAACCGTTCATCAAAAAAACTTTTCCACAACTGCCATTATGTTTCTTGTGGTGACCTCAATCATTTTATAGCAAATTTCCTGTTTTGACAATTTGGTATGTTTCTTCACCATTATACTATATATATATATATATATATATATATATATATATATACCCCCTTTATTGCCTTATTTTAAGAGTGAATAAATATAATTCTGTTAGTATTTCCTTTTAAGTGAGGCCCTACATGCTTCTTAATAATTTAGTTGCTGTTCTCTGGATACTTTCTATTTTCAGAGTCTTGAATCTATGCCAAATTAGTAAAAGTATTTTACTAAGCTCAAAACATGCAGGCTTCCATTTTTTGTGGGTATTAATTAGCAAGTACACGCAAGTTTCTGTACATGGTTTTACCCCTTTCTGCACTCTAATTGCATGTTGTATACCTATTTCAGCCTCCAAACGCATACATTTATATACATGTACTTTGAACCTTGTTTGCCTTATTTTGTCTTTCTACCCCAGATCATTGTATTGTTTGTCATAAAGATTTTACTGAAAATAATGTGTATGTCTTAGGGATCGACCGATATCGTTTTTTCATTGCCGATACCGATACCGATACTGATACTTTGGTCATCGCGTATCGGTATCGGCCGATATGGGCCGATATTTTTGTTTTATTTATTTTTACTTGACAGGTACTCTTGTGGAGGGATCTGAGGATTTAAAAAAACCCAATCCCCTCCTCTGCACTTAAAAGCATTCAAAACGCCAAGTTTGGCTGTTTTGAATGCTGAATTTTTTAATAATTTGGCCCAGAGTACCTGGAAGTGACATCACTACTGGGTTTTTACATGGAGACCAGATCAGAGCCAAATGCGGCTTTGATCGGGTCTTCGGCGGCCATGCAGGCTGGTTGCCCGGGTTTCCCGATGGGACGGGAGACCCAGGCAAGCCAGGGAAGGCGGCGGAAGGGGGGGGGCATCCCCTCCCACTGCTTGTAATGACAGCCGAGTGGCTTCTCAGCCCCATCGGTTGTCATTACAAGACAGCCGACCGTCGGCTATGAACGCCGGTATCGGGGTGATGCCTCTAGCTGCAGGCATCACTCCGGTACAAGCACTTTCCGAAATATCGGTAATATCGGCCACCTGGGATTCCGATATATCGGGGAAAGTGCATATCCGCCCTTGATATATCGGCTTTGCCGATAATCGGCCGATCCCTAGTATGTTTCTCTCTTATCTACTGCTTTTTGAGAAGCAATCATTCCTGTTTTAGAAGTTACAGACTAGTTTACATACTGGCCTATAACAAAGCTTGAAAAATTTGCTTTGAATCTAGCAGCCAGCTAAATAAGTTAGGAGCCAGTTTTTTTTTAACTAACAAAGCTTTATTTTTAATGACTAAACCCCTTCTCTTATGTAGGCTGACAAAAGGCGCAAGGACACAATTTGTTTTTTTCTTCCAAAATATCTTGATTGGTTTTTCAAGAAATAAAACAATACAAACAAGCATGTAAAAGGGACAACAGACATGTACAATGTTAGGTTCAATGATATGATCACAGTGTTTAACACATAAATGATATCCATAGTAAAATAATCATATTTGAGGTTGTCCTCAATGGGCATTGAGCAAATCTAGCTACGGCTTTGACCCCCCACCGTCCAGACACCCCTAATGGGACACAATTTCTAGTCGCCATGGTGACCTGGCGCCTGGGATTTGTCGAGCCCTGTCCTAGAGACCTATATAGGGGGCACAAGAAGGTAATAAATTACCCAATTTGTTGGTAAAATATAAAAGCCTAGGTTGCTCCTAGTAAATAGATACTCAACATGTCAAGTCTTAACCCCTCCGCACATAAGGGTAAAACCATCTTAATGCCTTAGCCTAAGTTTGCAACTTTGACATGTGTTAGTAAAAGCATACCTATCATCACAACTACTTTGTGCATTCAGGTGGAGTATACCTTGTTTTTTTCAGGACATGTTGGGCTTTCATTTGGTGGTAAATGGTAATGGATAGCTCCTTTTTTATTATTATTACCTAAGGAAAACTTGCCCAAAATAGTAAATAAAAAACAAAAACCCAAACATTTTTTTTATATTTAACTGTATATTTCTTGCTACTACCATAATCTACCACCAAAGGACACACAATAAATTCTCCTGCTCCTGGCGACCGCAGTGATACCATATATGTGTTTGTTGTTTGTACCTGTAGTACAGTTTAGATGCATGTGTTTACGTTTGCATGTGCGTATATATGGGGGTAGACCCCAGTAGGCCTCAGTTTTTTTAGAGGTGGGGATTTAATGTTCTTAGGTGTAACTTTAGGTTTCTACAATTAAAAATCAAAATGTTTTTTTTTTTTTTGGTGATAGGTTCTCTTTAACCTCCCTGGCGGTATGATTATGTCAGGAATTATGTACCAAAAGTGGTACAATTTTTTGCATGGAAATTTGGCGTTATGTATTATAGGCCTACAATTCTTAGTAATTACTGACTTAAACCTGACCAAAACAAGAGTCTAGTAGACATCCCAGATGTGATAAATTTGAAACACAAACGCATGAATTATAATCTATATTTGTAATTATAATTATTTGTAATAATTTATAATATTTATAATTATAATAAGTATAATAAGTATAATTTATAATTATAATAAATATAATAAGTATAATTTATAATTATAATTATTTGTAATTATAATCTATAATTATAATTGTATCACCTCCTTTTTATGTGTTTGTGTTGGTGCAACTTTGAATTTCCCTCCCAGTTTCGCTCCCATGCACCATTGCTGCTGCAGGGAACGGAACCAGGAAGTCATCAGACCGACGGACAGCTCGGCGGGGATCTCGTGGTGATCACAGCAATGGGAGATCATCGCTGGATCGCCAGGAGAAGGTAAGGAACCCCGCTGCAGGCTCTGCACATCTACCCCGAGCGTGACTCAGAGATACCGATCCTAGCATGAAAAAACCACCCCGAGTCACGCTCGGGGTTACCGCTAAGGGGGTTAATGAGGCACCAAGGGTCACATAACACTGCATTATATTTTTCCCTGCCTTGATGGATGAGGTAACTGTCAATGGGGACCTGGAAGTGATCTCATACACATCACGTCCATGTCAGCAACAAGAAGGGGAAGAGAGAGGATGTGTGGTCACTCTCCTCCCTCCTCTCTACCCAGCATCACCCGCTATGCCAGGCCATGGCCCGCTGATGGGCAAGAGCCAGGATACATAGCGGGGGGCACACGCAGGGTGTGTGGAAGCATTCGGGTGGCAGCACAGCTACCCAAATGCTTCTATCCGACAAGTAAACCCAGGTAAAAAAGCCAGGACGTGATTCTAGTTGCCTGGCGCCTGGCATTTGTTGAGCCTTGGCTTATATGTTACAGGGGAAACTAGATCTTTCTTTATAACCTTTTCCCATAAAACCGTGTCTTGTATGTATGTTTTCAGCCCCAAATGTATAACTTTACATTTATCTAATCATTTGGTATGTTTCATTTTGCTAGTGAAAACCTAAATTGGTTTTTAAACATAGGTGCCACATTTGATTTATGCCAGTCCCTTGTTTCTAGTCATTAAAGCTGTATTGCATTTTATAGCATAATTACATCGGTCCAGCTTGTCCTGTAAATGGCACCTGTACCAAGCAAGTGAACCCCCCCGAGTTCCCGATACAGAAAGGCAGCCGCTAGAGGACCTAGAAGACAGGGGCGATTGCTGTAGTAGTGGCACCTATTACAGTGATTATCTGCTTCCACAGGGATCTCATAGCTATGTCACATGACTATTTACATTGGTCCAAGCTGGACCAATGCAGCTAGGCTATAAAATGCATACCTGAAATTCAGCTTTAGTGTCCAATAATTAGGAACAGTAGCTTAGAAAATAATGCTTTTTTTGCATCAAGCTGTCTTTGCAATGCTATGATGTTTTGATAAATCATGAAACCAAATGTGTTCGCAGCTGTTGGTGCTATTATAGGCATAGTTCAACCAGATTTTTGAGAGCGTGACAATATTTTACGCTTATTTTTTCAATAGTTGCTAGGATTTCAGCTCTATATTCAGTTTTACATTGTTTGAAAATACCAGACCCAACACAGCATTATGTTTATATATTTTGGGGTTTTATTGTACCAGCAGTGCCATTACGGCAATTTTAGTGTTGTTAAACACCCTTATTTTTAACTCTCTCACAACCTTGTTTTTAATTTGTGTAAGCCTTGTGTGAGTCTTTACCTCGGCAATATTATTAGCAGGCCTGTTCCATTTAGGTGTTTCTAACTCTGCATTAATATTAGAAGGCGTATATTATTATTATAAGTTGATAAATACATACCTATTATACCTAATTCCTCGGCATCATTACGAACTTGTTCCAGAAGATCATCTTTTTTATGCTCTCCCTTACATTTGTGCTAATTACCATGCTATTTCAAATGAGATTGAAATTCTAACTCAACTATATCAGTAATTAAACTGTGGATCTCTGTTTTGTACATTTGTGAATAGCATCCACATTAGCTTTATGGATTTTTGTTACTTTGTGCAGTTTCACTATTTTGATAATCTCGTGAGTGTATTATTGGCCCTCCAGGGAGATAAGAAAAGGCTCTGGGGTTTATTTACTAAAGGCAAATAGATTGTGCAGTTGCTCCAGAGCTTTTACCTCATTTACTAAACTCTGGAGCAACTTGCACTTGCATTCTGAAATTTGGATGTATTTACTAAATGTGATCCTTCTCTCAGCCAGTGGCCCTGTATGATAAATGTGATGGGCTGTGTATTGGGTTTACATCATGGATTGGTTTCCCTTCATTGTGCAAAAATAAATATATCAGCACAAACTATTAAATAATAAATTAATAAATAACAAATTAATATAAAGTTGCGACAAAAAGCTGCTGTCCCAACTGAGCTTACCACTGCAAAGTAATCAAAATTTCAAAACAAAACTGTACTAATTAATTAAATCACATGCCAGTCAATTAAAATCGGCCAAAAAAAGCATAAAGGTGACTCTGTGTCAAAGGTGCAAAATACGTGAAATCCTCACAACTTAGGTGCTTGATAAGCAATAATAAAGTGACAATGTGCCAATCACAATAAATACATAAAAATAAAATAATATACAGTCCATATAAATTGTGCAATTAACGCATGAAAAGGTGCTTGATAGGTGCTTGATAGAGGTATCTGCTTCCACCACCAAAACAATTGGCCTCTCATCTGGAAATAAGACCTGTGTGTTATCACTAACTCAAACAAGCAGGGGTTAAAAATCTTTCCTTTTCAAGCCTGTAAGATTAACGTAGCTTAATGGCTGAGATGAACCATTAATTTAAGCAGTGCTCCCATCATAGGTTTGTTTTGACATGGAGGAAAGACAAAGAAGCAAAAGAATCTAATGCTCTCCGTTTAAACTCAATTTATTGGGAATTAGCTGAATGAAAAAATCACATGGTACGGCACTACAAATAGTGCAAGTCAAACGCTTGTCTCAGTAAAGATTCGAGGTGGCTTCCGGCTTCTTGGTTGCTTGTGAAATCTCCTCCCCTTATACGCGTTACGTCATTGGTCACAAGACGCTAGACTTCCTCAGTAGGGGTGGAGTTCAACACGCAACCAGCCGCTCTAAGTACCGATCCTCCACAGGGGGGCGGGATCAATGTGTGTCCCCAAACACCAAAAATATGACATCCGCTAGGATATAATCTCAATGATGATGCGATGGGACTAATTATTAAGACAAGAATTAACTCCAGAGCTTCCACACAACCAGAATATCCAGCAGCCATCTCTTACAAGTAACTATATCACAATTATAAATAAATTACTGCGCTTGAAAAAGTAAGGATGATTAGGTGTATAATAGCAGCCAGACACAAAAAGTCTTTGAACCCCAACTTAAACAAAATATGAAACAGGTGTGCAGCGTTCAATATAAAACCTATCAAAGAAACAAATCAATAAAACCACAAAAACTTTTAGATGTTGATCAGAATGATTACTAATTACTAATTAGCGGCAGGAAAAGCCACGCCCCCTGATGACGTCATGTCCTGACGAAACCGGTAGGGGATCTGGCATCTCACGTTTTCTCCCCGATGTATTGGTTTTGATTACAGCTATCCACGGCCATTTCTTGTGAAGGGAAAACCTCTGCAGGACAGAGTGGAATGTTTCCACTTTAACATTATTGACCATATTTACTTCACCATGAGGAGTTTCTTTCTGCTTTTTTCTGCTAAATCCCATGTTTTACCCGGTTTGGTGACACCACTAATGAGAGTACTTATTGCTGATCTGGTCTGAATCCCTGGAATACTAGAGGCACTGCTGGTACAATATCTGCACAGTGGATTATTGTATCTGGAGGCAATCAGTATTGGAGCTGGTGTAGATCTCTGTTATGGGGATCTATACATTACGGTAAGCGGCCACACTATATGGTGATTGGTGGAGGTCTTTTCAACCAGCACATGGGGAATGGGATTTCCCTCGAGGGGTCTATTTAGGAGGACTGTTTATGGACTTCATATATGATTTATTTTATGATGTAATTAGTGTTCATTCTGTTCAACATCTGAAAGTTTTTGTGGTTTTATTGATTTGTTTCTTTGATAGGTTTTATATTGAGCGCTGCACACATGTTTCATAAACTATATCACAATGTTTACTAAAAACAAATACTTAAAAAATAATAAAATGAATTCACACAGAAAAAGACTAAATTAGATTAAAAAACAAAATACACAAAAAATAAATAAAAAAAATAAAATAAAATAAAAATTAAAAAAAAATTAAATATAAAAAAAAATAAATATAAAAAATCCCCTAAAAGAATAAAATGGCAAAGCAACTTTATAGATTACTAATAAAACAATTCACATCCACTTCAATGTTCAATCCACGTGGCGCAAGAACCTTGGTTTCATAAATCCATACTGTTTCTCTCTTAAAGCTCTAATATAATTCCCACCTCTCCAGTGATTTGTAAATTTTTCAATACCCCAATTGAAAAAGGAATGAAGTGTCCCTTCATTCCTCACCTCTTTAAATGTACTTAATTTGTCTGTAAAAAAGTTGTTCTCTTGGTTGGCTCCTGTTTATAACTCAAATGCATGGGTAGGTGGTTTCTTATTTTGGCTGCAGTTATTGAGGTAATACCAACTGTGATGCCCAAATTTCAATAAGAGACAAGCAAATACATATTTGTGTATACTGTGTGTCACATTTTATTGTTCTTATAGGGATTATGCACACTAAAAGTTTTTCTTAGGACTTTGTCAGAGTGGTAAGATTTTAGTAAATAAGGTTTCTTTAAAACTTTTGCATGTGAAAACATGCTAAAAAAAGATGTGCAAACTCATTTTATCCATTAGTAAATAAGTACATAGAATAATTGATCACAGGTTTGGACTTTAGGCCTGGTTCACATTGGTGCGACATACGCTCTGACTTTGGAAGCACATGTCGCACGATGTGTACAAATGAATGGTTCCCTATGAGAGCTGTCTTAACTGGTCTGACACAAGTCGGTCCCACTTTGAAAAAGGTTCCTGCACTTCTTTGGTAGGACTTTGGTCAGTTTTCAGCCCATTTAATATCATTGAAGTCGTATCAAAGTTGGTACATCGTCCTAACTATCCGACATGGTAATTACAGCACCAGGAAAAGGAATTTGTCACACTGGGATTGTTTTGATAGTCCAACTTGTCCTTTGACCTATCTCAAAGTTGGAGCAAAATCGTATCCTGTTCATTCAAGTCAGGTAGAAGTAGGACCGATGTTGCAGGGCAAAGTCGATTTGACAGATGTACAACAGTCATGTCGTACCAGTGTGAACCCGGCCTTACAGTTGAACAACAGATTTATAACACTTACACATTTATTTTTTTCAGTTTTATTTATTACAATCAACTGTTAGGAAAACTTTCCCTAAAACATAATAATAAAATACTTTCCCCTAGATAATCTTTATCTAGGAAAATCTTTATCTAGTATTTTATTCTAATCTTTATTTTTTTAAATCTTTATCTTTAATCTTTTGGCCTCAGCAAAAAGAGAAAGCTGGAGCTGCTATTACACGAGAAGGACATAGACTTTGTGAGAATAACAGAAACTTGGTTCAACAGCTCACACGACTGGCTGGCAATATTCAAGGGTCTTCCTTGTATCGGAAGGAGAGAGAAGGTTGAAGAGGGGGAGGGGTGTGCCTATATATCAAAAAGATGTAAGGGTTTGGAGACTGCATTTGCACTGAAGTTCCATATCTGGATGAGCACCCTTTGCAAGCCATGATTGTTTTTGTTGTTCTTGCACATTTGTATACGTCTGATTGTTCTAGATTCATTCCATGGATATGCATGTTTATACTTTCATATGATATAAATAAATAAAATTTTACCATATATTGGATGTCTGGTTGCCAGCATAGTCCCACCCATTGGGAGTTTGTTGCTTCTAAAGATGGTATAGAGGACCAACATTGTGAATGGGACGAGGGGGGAGGTGGAATCTGTGTGGGTAGAACTCCAAAGAGAAGAAGTAAGAGGGAAACTGATAGTAAGGGTATGTTAAAGCACCCCCAACCTGAGGGAGGAGGAGGAGATGGACCTCCTATTACAATTAGAAATAGTGGCAAGGCAGGGAAATGTCATCATAATGAGGGACTTTAATTATCCCGATATCGGCTGAGCAGAGGGAACTACCTCATTTCATGAATGTCTTGCAGGACAACTTCATGTCTCAATTGGTGGATTCTCCAACTAGAAAGAATGCATTGCTATATTTATTACTTACGAACAATTCAAGAGTGATCTCAGATGAGCCAGTACAGGACAACTTAGGATCTAGCGATCATAGGATGATCATATTTAACATAAATCATAGAAAAAGGTTGCAGGAAGGTAGCACAAGAACTCTAAATTTCAAAAGAGCCAACTTTTCTGAACCGTGTTTTTTTAATTCAATAATACAAGCCATCAATTGGGACCTAATCCTAGAAACATTGAACACTGAGGAAAAATGGAAATGTTTTAGAAACATACTAAACAAAGGTATCACAGAGTACATTCAAATGGGAAATACATATAGAAGAGTGAAGGTTAAAGCTAGGTGGCTAAACTGTAATGTAAAAATTCATATTAGAGAGAAAAAAATGACCTTTAAAAAAAATCAATAAAGCGGAGGGGGCATTGTCAGCATTCCAATACTTCAAGGAATGCAAAAAGAAATGTAAGAACGAAATCAGGACGGCTAAAAAAGACTACGAGAGACACATAGCAGAGAAGAGTAAAAAAAAAATCCCAAGGAATTCTTTAGATATAATAAGATTAAAAAAGTGAAACCAGAACACATTGTCCACATAAAAGACATTGAAGGGAGGATGGTTACAGATAATACAGAGAAGGCAACTGTACTAAATGCTTTTTTCTCACAGGAAAAGGAGGGGGATATTGACCATGATAGTATTGTTAGTAACACATCACATGATATACACTTGTAGCTAACAGAGGCCAGAGTCAAGGAAAGACTAGATAAGCTTAACATAAATAAATCTTGAAATGATAATGAAAAAAGGTGCGCGAACCAATATGAAAGTGTAAAAGCAGCACTGTGATGAAGTGAATGTGTGAAAAAAATGTAACTGAAAATTACAAAAGTGCGCTATAACTAAACAATAAAACAATTAACCATTGTCTATATGTGAAAAAATCCAAAAAACAATGCAAAAAACAATGAGGAGTCTATTCCATCTGAAGGGGAGTGTTCCAAATGTGATGCATGTAAAACGGACCAACTTGATTGGTGATAGGTGAATTAACCTCTTACCAAAACAATAATCCAGTAAAACGTGACTTAGTGCAAAAACTGAAAACTTGAAGTGACACCCAGTGATGTGAATGGACTCTTACCACAATGGAGAGAGAATGGAACATATGCTGTGGTACCAGGGAGTCCAGTCAAATGGCCACACTTGATAAAATATCCAGAGGGATGGATGGATGGACGGAGCTTCCCGGAGCTAGCTCCAATCCCAGAAGCCGACTCTTCAGTAGAAACGCGTCGGGGGGGAGCCAGCCGTGCTGCTACAGGTCCCGGATCGCACTGCAGGCGACCGCAACTTCTTCTGAGCATTTTGCTGTTAACCTCAAAGGATGTTTGTAAGTGTTTTTACCATTTTTTATTCAATAAACCGTGGGTAACGCACTATCAGTCCCTTCCTCTTCTTTATTGTGGCCCTCCTGCTTGCAATTGTACCTGTGGAAGCCTCCAGACCCATAAAAAGATACCGGGAAGCTCCGTCCATCCATCCATCCCTCTGGATATTTTATCAAGTGTGGCGGTTTGACTGGACTCCCTGGTAGCACAGCATATGTTCCATTCTCTCTCCATTGTGGTAATTCACATCACTGGGTGTCACTTCAAGTTTTCAGTTTTTGCACTAAGTCACGTTTTACTGGATTATTGTTTTGGTAAGAAGTTAATTCACCTATCACCAATCAAGTTTTACATGTATCACCTTGGGAACACTCCCCTTCAGATGGAATAGACTACTCATTGTTTTTTGCATTGTTTTTTGCATTTTTTCACATATGGACAATGTTTATTGTTTTATTGTTTAGTAATAGCGCACTTTTGTAATTTTCAGTTACATTTTTTTCTAACATAAATAAATCGCCAGGACCAGATGGCTTACAGCTGAGAGTCCTCAAAGAACTGTCGGGTTATAGCTAGACCATTGTTCCTAATCTTTGTGGACAGCATACTTGCAGGAATGGTACCAGCTGATTGGAGAATAGCCAATGTGGTACCAATATTCAAAAAAGGGCATAGCCATATTCCGGGGAACTACAGGCCGGTCAGTCTAACATCAGTAGTAGGTAAATTCTTTGAGGGGATAAGGGAATATATCCAAGAATTTGCTGATGAAAACAGAATCATTAGTAGTAATCAACATTGGTATACGAAGGGTCGTTCTTGCCAGACCAATCTGTTAACATTCTACGAGGAAGTGAGCTGCCATCTAGATCGGGGAAGGCCTGTGGATTTGGCGTATCTGGATTTTGTAAAAGCATTTGATACAGTTCCCCATAAACACTTAATCTACAAGCTGAGGTCTGCAGGCATGGACCTTAAAGTTTGTTCTTTGATCGAAAACTGGTTACAGGGGAGGGTACAAAGGGTAGTGATAAATAATGTGTACTCAGACTGGTCTGGAGTGGTATGTGGGGGTACCGCAAGGTACAAGGTCTTGGAACCAATTCTGTTTAATTTGTACATAAATGACATAGAGGAAGAGATACATAGCTCAATCTCTGTTTTTGCGGACAATACAAAAATAGCAAGGCACCAACTTCACAGCTGGATATATAAATTGTACAAAAAGACCTAAACAAAAAAATGTAGTGGGCAACTATATGGCAAATTAGGTTTATGTGGAGAAATGTAAAATAATGCACTTGGGGGCTAAGAACATAAATGCAAACTACTCACTCGGTCTAGAACCTCTGGGGGAGACAAGGATGGAGAAAGATCTGGGAGTCCTAGTGGAAGACAGACTATGCAATAGCATGCAACGTCAAACTGCAGCTACCAAGGTTGGCAGAATATTAGCATGCATAAAAGAAATGATATACTCCAGAGATAAAACTATAATCCTGCCACTTAATAAAACTCTGATCCACCCACATCTGGAGTATTCTGTCCAGTTTTGGTCACCAGTCCTCGGGATGTGCTGGAGCTGGAGAGAGTCCAAAGAAGGGTAACTAAATTAATAAGGGGACTGGAGGACCTTAAATACGAGGAGGGACTACAAGCACTAAATTTATTAAACCTCATTTGCCATGTAGTTGCCCAGTCCATTATTTTCTTTAGGTCTTTCTGTAAAATTTCTATATCCTGCTGTGAAGTTTTTGCCCTGCTTATTATTAAAATACACTTGAGAGTGGACATGATAGTAATTTACAAATACCTCAGTGGTGATCTCAGCATAGGAAAAAAGCTATTCACTCTCAGGGGGTGTAAGAGGACACAGGGCCACACAATGAGATTGGAGGAGAAGCGGTTTAACCTTAACCACTTCCATACCGCAGTACCTCATATGATGTACTGGGCTTTGAGTGGGGATATCTGAATGATTCCTGCAGCTGCAGGCCTTATTCAGATATAATTTTTTTCACCCGGCGATTCCTCGCACTGTAAGAACAATCATAGCGGCTGTTCAGACGTCCCCTCCCGCCTCCCTCTGGTGCTTTTACTGGCTCGTCCGTGCAATTGGCGAGTCGGAGATGGAATCCGCCGGCAGCGGAACTTCCCCATAGAGAATACCAAGGACCAGATGGTCCCCGGCAGTCTCTATGACTGACCGACATGTCCGGCCTGACAGTTGTAAATTCGGGTAGAAATCCGAAAAAGCCAAGATCATTTTTTTCTATGCTAGGCTTTCTTATTGACCCCAGATCTCTCCATAAAGAGGACCTATCATGCCCTATTCCTATTACAAGGGATGTTTACACTCCTTGTAATAGGAATAAAAATGATCAAAAAAAATAAATAAATAAAGGGAAAGTGTAAAAATAAAATAAACAATATAACAAAAAAAAACATTGAAAGTGCCCTCAGTGTGCTCACATATGTACCGTATTTTCCGGCGTATAAGACGACTGTGCGTATAAGACGACCCCCCTAATTTTCAAGTTAAAACATAGGTTTTGGGCTATACTCCCCGTAGCAAGGCAACACCATTGAAAAACATCAGATTTCTCATAGATCTCCAAGGTACCCTAGTACTATAATACATGTAATCTCTCATAATATCTCCAAGGTACCCTAAGTATTACCACTAGATGTAATCTCAAGACACTGGCTGTGTGGGAATCCTGTACCGATATACCGTATGTACCGTAGCTTTGGCTACATACAGTATACCGCACTGAGCCAATTACAGTGAGCGATGTATTCTATTATTGAATGCAAAGCCTGCTCGGATTGGCAGAGTCAGAGAGGCGGGCTGATGTTACTCCGCCAATCCGAGCTGGCTTTGCATTCAATAATAGAATACATCGCTCTCCCTGATTGGCTCAGTGCGGTACACTGTATGTAGCCGAAGCTACGGTACATCCGGTATACCGGTACAGGATTCCCACACAGCCAGCGTCTTGAGAGATTACATCTACCGGTAATATTTATACTTAGGTTACCTTGGAGATATTATACTCGGCGTATAAGACGACCCCCCATTTTTGGGGGATTATTTTGAGGTTCAAAAGTAGTCTTATACGCCAGAAAATACAGTAAATGGCTTTTATTCCACACATGTGAGGTATCTCCGCAAACGTTAGAGCTAGAGCAACAATTCTAGTCCTCTGTAACTCTAAACAGGTAACCTGTAAACATTTTTAAAGCGTTGCCTATGGAGATTTTTAAGTACCGAAAGTTGGTGCTATTCCACAAATGTGCACAATTTTAAAGCCTGACCTGTTAGGTATCTATTTACTTGGCGTAACATCTCTCACATTATAAAAAAAAAATTGGGCTAACTTTAGTTTTTTTTTTTTTTTTTTTTAATTCATTAAACAGTTTTTTTTTTTTTTGAAAATGTGTTTGAAAAATTGCTGTGCAAATACCATGTGACATAAAAAGTTGCAATGGACGCGATTTTATTCCCTATGTCTCTATCAAAAAAACATATATAATCTTTGGAGGTTCTGAGTAATTTTCTAGCAAAAACATTATGATGTTTACATGTAGAAGCGAAGTGCCAGAATTGGCCCGGTATGGAAGTGGTTAAGCTGTGGAGGAGTTTTTTACCGTAAGGGCGGTAAGAATGTGAAACTCTTCCATTAGTGGTGGTGTCAGTGGGGAGTATTAATATTTTTAAAAGACTCTTGGCCTGGCATCTTAAAGAACACAACATACAGGGATATGGGAAATGATTATTGACACTGACACACGTACACCTACACAGGTTGAACTGGATGGACTGTTTGTCTTTTTTCAACCTTCCCTACTGTATCAAACAACCATAATAAAAGGACCTGCAACCCAAATAAAGTTTACAGAGGTGCAGTCATCACTTGTAGTATAAATACCAATAAAAAAAAAATGTAGATTTAAACCTAATAAATGGACTGACATGACATAAAAATGGCACATAATGTGAGAAAACAAAAAAAAAGGCCCAAAAAAGAACAAAAAACTTCCCTAACCCTCCCAGCCCCCAAACACTTGGGAGCTTCATTCCCGGAAGGAAGAGTGCATAGCAGAGGGATCAGTCCTGCAGACACAGTCCGCACAGAAAAAAGAAAAACAAAAGAGAAAGGGGGGGGGGGGGAGATTCAACAGTGTTGAAACTAAGGTCAAGTGACTGAAGAACTATAACAGAGATCCATCGGTGCCCATATGTGGATAAGAGACCATGATGCCAATCCCTGAGTCAGTGCTAATTTTCATGTAGGGAAGATTTAACAGGAAACAACAGGTCCCCAAACAGCTCAGAGGAGGAAGAGGTTCAGCCAGATCATATTCTAATGTGATGTTTCTGCTGTATACTCTGTAAGTGAGTTTATACACTACAGGATATAGGGTATAAAAAGCTCCATATAGTGAAAAAGTCATAAAAACTCAGATCATTGAGATACATTTAGCGGGGTGGGGAGCGATGATTGTTGCGAGGTAGTTCTCGTGGTCCCAGGGTGTCCACCCAGTGGTTTGCATCCTTTGGATCTGTAGAGTGAGCTTTTCTCTGGTAGATAATGCGCAGCCGCGCTGGATAGAGCATACTGTAGGGCAGTTGTAGATCACGTAGCCTCTTCTTCATTGAGAGAAAGGTCACTCTTCGTTTTTTGTGTAGCCACAGAAAAGTCATGGAATATAGCAATTGTGTTGCTGTGAATGGAGACTCTGTCTTTTTCTCTGGCAGCTCTGAGAATTGCTTCCTTTTTGAGAAAATGTAGCAGTTTGATGAGTATAAGGCAAGGAGACGTGCCTGATGGTAGCGGGTGTAGTGGAACCCTATGAGCCCTCTCTATAGCGAATAATGGGGAGAATGGGGAAGCACCACACGTAGATGTTAACCATCGTTCCATGAAAGATTCAGAATTTTTACCTTCAGAGCCTTCCGGAAACCCCAAAAAACTGAGATTGTTGAGTCTTAGGCGATCCTCCAAATCACAAATTTTATTTACAGTGACATTTTGGCTCTTTTGCAGTAACAGATGCTTGTAAAGGACATGTAACATCCTCTAAATCACTTATGCGATGTTCAGCATTAGTGACCCTATGTCTGAGATTCTGAACGTCCTGCTTCAGAAATTACAAGACTATCCGGACTGTGGCTGGCCGCCCACAGCCAGCCACCCACCATAGGGTGCCAGCCATCCACCACAGGGTGCCAACAAGCCAGCCACCCACCATAGGGGGCCAAACAGCCAGCCACCCACCACAGGGTGCCAGCCAGCCATCCACACACCACAGGGTGCCAGACAGCCACCCACCACAGGGGGCCAGCCAGCCATCCACCACAGGGTGCCAGACAGACAGCCACCCACCAAAGGGTGCCAGCCAGCCAGCCACCCACCACAGAGTGCCAGACAGCCAGCCATCCACCACAGGGTGCCAGCATGCCAGCCACCCACCCACCACAGGGTCCCAGCCAGCCATTCACCATAGGGTGCCAGCAAGCCAACCACCCACCACAAGGTGTCAGACAGCCAGCCACCCACCACAGGGTGCCAGCCAGCCAGATACCAACCCACCATAGGGTGCCATCCAGCCATAAAACATTAAACAAAAATTAACATGTTCAGTACCAGATTTGTGTCAGATATTATCTTTATTTTTCAAAACTTTAAATGTACAAAATATCGGCCGATATCGGCCGATACCGATATGCGATGGCCAAAATATCGGTATCGGCAACAAATACCGATATGGGGCGATCCCTAAAACATATACATCAAAGCTGGGGCAAAGAGATAAATCCTCAAGCATAAAAGAGACAAACATGAAGACAGGGAAGATAATATTATCCTGCTACACAAAGGTATCAACACTGGATAATTGCTAACATGTTTCATGGTATATTGGAACTGCTTCTTCAAAGCAATTAATTTGTCCCCATCGAGTTTCACAAATGTCCATTAACTATGAAAAGAAAAAAGAACACTATACATATAATAGCCATAATATAACATAGCTTCAGGGGTATATTATAGGGGGGGGGGGGGGGAGAGAGGGGAAAGTAAGCAAACAAAAAAAACACAGGTACATCAAATTCAATAAAAATCTATTGAAACTAAAAAAAAAAAAAAAAAAAAACACAGGTACAAATTACCTGATATGTCAACTGTAGAACGATTTTGTTCTAGCTAAGAGGAGACAAAGTGTGAGCTATGTTATATTATGGTTATTATATGTATAGTGTTCTTTTCTCTTTTCATAGCTAATGGACATTTTTGAAACTCGATGGGGACAAATTAATTGCTTTGAAGAAGCAGTTCCAATATACCATGAAACATGTTAGCAATTATCCAGTGTTGATACCTTTGTGTATCAGGATAATATTATCTTCCCTGTCTTCATGTTTGTCTCTTTTATGCTTGAGGATTTTTTTTCTCTTTGCCCCAGCTTTGATGTATATGTATATATTGAATATATTTTTTGTAATAAACTGTTATTTATTTGACATATGTATTAATGTGTTATTATTTGGAAGTCGCCATTTAAAAGCCCATCTTTTACTGCCTCCTTCGGAGTTGTAGTTCTTGTTAATTTCTTTAGATTTACCTTCAGCTATGTAGTACAAAAGCTTGCCTTATAGGACACAATTGAAAGTGTTGTTTCATTTTGACCTCATAATTATAATTTTTTTTGGTAAATCTAACAGAAAATTGTATAAGAAAATTGAGCAAGTATGGCCAGCCTAAGCTCGAAATCAGCATTGTAATTTTGAATGACTACAAAATGAGTAATGGAGTATGAGGTGATAAGCAAAGTCTCGTGTTTTAGATTTAGATTTGGACTTTTGGAACATTTGTTGTCAGCAAACCTCTTAGACCCCGTTCACACTGGGGCGACCTGTCAGGTGACCTGGTCTCCGTAGGTCGCCTGCCATAGAGAATCTGTGGACCCGTTCTAATAGGAGCGATACAAGTCGCTCCGACTTAGAAAAAGGGTCCGGAGCTTCTTTGGGGCGACCCGGAGCGACCTGCATTGACTTCAATGTTATGAAGTCCATGCCGGCCGCTCCGAGGTCGCGGTGCGAGCTGCGCACCGCGACCTGTGAGGTCGCCCCGGCAAGTAGCGTCGCCCCAGTGTGAACGGGGTCTTATAGGTTTTTGAGCAAATTGCAAATTTTGAGCTGGTAGTGATATTGAGTAGCGTAGAAAACTTTTGAGCAGCAGGTAAAACCAAAGGTTTTGGTTGATTAGGGAATAGCCTAGGATAAAACCTGTAGTTAACATGAAATGGCTTTAGTTGAATAGATGCATGTCTTAAAATGTTTTAATTTAATTTGTTAATTGAAGAAAGATCCAAGCCAATTGTAAGCATGAAGTATCAGAGCCGGTTCACACATATGCGATGACAGACATCACATGTGATTCGGAGCGCACTGCTCTGCAAATCACATGCCATGTCTGTGCGATGCAAATACAGCTATACAGATTGTATGGCTTAATTTGTATCGCATTTGGACCAAACTCGCACAACGCCCTTTTTTGGGTCCGCTCCAGAATCTGTCCTATTCATGTCCGAACTGACAGTCCACACTGCGATATGCGAACTGATCTGGGACTGTCGTTAACTTTGTATTGACACCCCCAGCGATTCACATATGGCAGTGTGAACTGCCTGCGAGTTGAGTGCGATGCGGGATTCGCAGGGTTCCCACATCGCATATATGTGAACCGGGACTCACAGTAGCAAGATCCTGCCATGAGGAAGATATAAGCAATGTTGAAAGATAAATTACCTGGTTTGGTCAAAAAAAATCTAGGCCAAAATTTTCTCAATTGCATGGCATCACACTCGATTCCGACACCATGCAGTCTAGTCTACCCGAAGACAAGCTCGGTGCATACGCGAGGACGTAGTCAAGTTCTTACAATTTGGAACTTTTACTCGTAAAGATCTACAATCTTTGGTAGGTTCTTTGAACTTTGCGATGGGCATTATTCCCCAAGGTAGATCATTTATTTCCAGGTTATTGTGCTTATTACCAGGTCTTCCAGAGGAACATATTGGTCACTTAGACACCCCGGCTAGGGCAGACCTGGCCATGTGGATGGAATTCCTAGAACACTGGAATGGGATCTCCATATTAATCCCAACAATATCCACCCAATCCCCAGTTTTTTGGACAGACGCAGCCGCCAATACCGGGTTCGCAGCGATATATAAAAACTCTTCGTTAAGAGATTGTTGACTGGTAGAGTCTCTTGGTTTACCTGCCTTCTGCAAGACTTCGGCCTTATTCTAAATTTACCCAATAGTGGCGGACGCTTTCGCATGGGGCAAATCCTGGACAGGAATAGCTGTGAAGTGTTACAGTGACATCAAGGCAGCCTGCAACATAATCAATAAGGGCCGTTCATCGTCTTTGATCATTATGAGGCTAGTTCACAGGCTGACATGGTTGGTGGCCACCTTTCAGTTCTTCCTCTTTTGCGAACACATCCCATTACAGGTCTTCTTCAACCTCCATCCATCTGCCGCTCATGCCCCACCCGGACCCCGGAGTTCGACAAGTTAGTCCTGAACTAGCCCGAATTTTGGCGCACAGTCACAAATTGGCTCGGGTAGCCTTGTCCGCGAACACCAGGAGGGCATACGACAGAGCCGTGACCATCTTCCAAAGGTTCTCAGTAAAATTCGACTTACACGATCATTCAGTTCAAACTATGGTCGCATTCGCTGCTTTTTGCCACCTTCAGCTCAGTCTTTCTTATAATACGATCAAATTTTACCTGTCTGGCATACAACACCACGTCTTGACAACCGATCCAAGTCTTTCTCTTTTCCTCAGGGCTTACCCGGTGAAGAACATATTGAAAGGTATTAGTAAGGTAGATCATCACACCACAAACAAAAGTTTGCCCATAGATGGGGGAAAATTCCAGGCTTTAGCTGACGTGCTGGACACATTACCATTTGAACCTCATACCAACTTAGTCATTAAAACCTCCATGTATTTAGCCTTTTACGGGTTCCTTAGACCCGGAGAATTCACCATTGCAACCCAGTCAGATAGGCATTCATGCCTCCTCAAAGAGGATTTAGAGAAGGTAGAGGACCACTACATCCTTTTACCCTGATGTTCAAAGACCAGACAGGTAGGCCATCCGTTGGCCATCCCCTTCTACCCTACTGAGAATAACTGGTGCCTGGTTAAAGTCTTAGACATTTACCTAGCTCAGACCAAAGACTCTCCCAGCCGCTCTCCACTATTCTCCCTGTTAGGTAGTCCCCTAACCACTCCTAAGTTCATGTTTTACATTTGCACGTTGTGCATTAAATTGGGATGGGACCCCTCATCTCATTCCGGACATTCGTTCAGAATAGGAGCGGCATCAGCTGCTTCCAGTGCCAATACGCTAGGTCATATAATTAAGAAACTAGGGCGGTGGGAATCAGCTATTTTTCACACATACATCCCACACCTGGAAAGAGAGTTAAGGTTAGCGTTCAAGAATCTTGTATCATAAGTTGTGTTATGAATAAAGTGTGTTACTTCACCCCTATTTTGCCCTCTTTTTTTTACAGACCTACCCCCTACGTCGGTTCTGGCACCCCACACCGACTTTAGCCATACACGTGGTTCTAACCATCGTTAATTTACCGACCACGAGTGTTAGGCCGCAGGCTTGCATTTGTGGGAGGAGCTAGCGTGCTTATAAGACGCTGCTCCTCCCCTCCCTCCGCCTGCCACATCACACGCTGTCACCCCACCCACCTTCGCCCTCTTCGTTGTTACACTATCCCTTCGGGGGGCCCTCTTTTATTTACAGGCCTACCCCCTACGTCGGTTCTGGCACACCACACTGACTTTAGCCAGCCATGGTTCTAACCATCATTCATTTACCGACCACAAATATCTTTATCTTTGTTATTATTCATTTTCTGCCTAGATGCTTGTGTAGGTTAGGAAATCTTATCTAAGCTGGACAAACAGCTTCTTCCTTTTTTTCACTGACAACACTATCTCCTGTTATCTGAATTTGATAAGCTGTAGTTCATTTGCTAAAAAGGTTGTCGGTCTTTCTTAGACAGGCATGTCTAGACCTGCCCAGCCCCACCTCCATCCTTCCTATCCTTCACCATGATCTCCTCCTGTCTTCATAGCCTTGTTTAGGCTAGCATCTTTTCCTGAGAGAGCGAGAGAGAGCACAGGAAGGGGGGGGGGGGTCACATGACCAGCACATAATATGAAAGAAATAAGGTACAAAGAAACATTTTTGAAAGTTTAGAAGGATACAGATCCATTTCTATTGCTCATTACATGTGAGTGATGAGTTTTAGGCTCAGTTTCCTACTAGTGCGACTTGTCATCCAACTTTGGACACATTAAGTCGCTTGACAAGTCACAGCCTATTGGTTTCAATGGCACCTGTTCCCATCTATGTGACTTTGAAAATCATGGACTTTGAAAAGGTGCCTGCACTACCTTGATGCAACTTTAATCCAAGATTGTAAAGTTGGATCAAAGCTGCACTCAAAGTTGCACTCTAAATTGCACAACTTAATAGCCGCACTAGTGGAAACACAGCCACTAGGCTAGAGTGACTTTGGAGTGCGACTTTGATCCAACTTTACCCCTTCTGGATCAAACTTGCATCAAAGCAGTGCAGGTACCTTTTCAAAGTCACTGATTTTCAAAGTCACATAGATGGGAATGGGTGCCGTTGAAATGAATGGGCTGTGACTTGTCATGCGACTTTGTGTGTCCAAAGTCGCATCATAAGTCACACTAGTGGAAACGGAGCTTTAGTCTACGTTTCCACTATTGCGATTTAGAGTGCGACTTTGATGCAACTTTGATCCAACTTTACACTTTCCGGATCAAAGTCGTATCAAAGTAGTGCAGGTATCTTTGCAAGGTCACTGATTATCAAAGTCGCATAGATGGGAACGGGTGGCATTGATTAGTTGCACTAGTGGAAACATAGACTTAGTGTGGTTGCCTGTACTATGATCATTGTAAACTGTGAACTGAGACCCCAGAGCACTTCCACCTACACCTTCCACCTAGTCTTCATTCAAAGCCCAGCACAGCTATGCTGTATATGTGCCCCCCCTTCCCTCCAGGTCCTGCCCGCATTATTTCTTAATTTTCTCATGAATTAGGATGTACAATGCATCCTTACTGTTGAGAGAACAGTGGGCGGTAACCTATGGTCAGCTCCTCCCATCCTGTATATGCCCACTGGCTACACAGGAACAGTGTCCCTCCCTGGAAGTGATGTCGCTAGCTTTCAATAACCACACCCACTTGCTTCTTTGGACTCAGCAGGAAGAGGAACTGACGTCATGTGACAGCACTGAAAACTGCAGAGTTCAGGTAGAAAAACTGGGATTTTTTCATTTTGACACATAAGGCTGAACTCGGCTTACATTAATGATTGCAGGGGAGAAGTTAAGGTATTAGGCTGTACTTCCGCTTTAATGGCATCCCAGTCTTAGTCTGTAGGGTTTAATATTGAGTTGGCCCACCCTTTGCAGCTATAACAGCTTCAACTCTTCTGGGAAGGCTCCACAAGGTTTAAGAGTGTGTCAGTGGGAATGTTTGACCATTCTTCCAGAAGCACATTTAGGAGGCCAGGCACTGATGTTGGAGAGAAGGCCTGACTCGCAGCCTCCGCTCTAATTCAATTCTAAGGTGTTCTATAGGGTTGAGGTTAGGAGTCGGGACTGTGCAGGATAGTCAAGTTCCTCCACCCCAAACTTGCTCATCCATGTTTTTAATGGACCTTGCTTTGTGCACTGGTCCAAATCATTTGGTGGAAGGGGAATTATGGGTTGTTTTTCAGTGGTTGGGCTTAACCCCTTAGTTCCAGTGAAGGGAACTCTTAAGGCGTCAACATATCAAGACATTTTGGACAATTTCATGCTCCCAACTTCGTGGGAACAGTTTGTGGTTGGCCCTTCCTGTTCCAATATGACTGCCCACCAGTACATAAAGCAAGGTTAATAAAGACATGGATGAGCGAGTTTGGGGTGGAGGAACTTGACTGGCCTTCACAGAGTCCTGACCTCCACTCAGTAGAAACACCTAGAGTGGAGACTGCGAGCCAGGCCTTCTCTCCAACATCAGTGCCTGACCTCACAGATGCGCTTCTGGAAGAATGGTCAAACATTCCCATAGACACAATCCTAAACCTTGTGGACAGCCTTCCCAGAAGAGTTGAAGCTGTTATAGCTGCAAAGGATGGGCCAACTCTATATTGAACCCTATGGACTAAAATTTGGATGACATTAAAGGTCGTGCATGTAAAGGCAGGCCTGCCAATACGTTTGTTATATTCTGTATTTCCAAAGTTGAGTTAATAGTCAAGTGTTCTTGGTTTCCTTCACCTTGACTGTGTTTAAGAGGGAATCAGGCAAACGGTATTAAAAATGGAGCAATAGAAAAGGCAGTATCCTTCATAGGCTCAGAATCATTACTTGTTAAAGGAGTTGTAAAGTCAGAAGCCTCCCCAGCACCCGCTAATACTTACCTGAGCCCATATCTATCCAGCGATGTCCATGAGTCCCTTGGCTGCCCGGGACTTTCCCTCCTGATTTGCTGAGATACACCTGCAGCGCCATTGACTCCCGTGGCTTTCAATCAAAGTCAATTAGCCAATCAGGAGAGGGGGCAGAGCCAAACCTTTGCCTTGTGTCTGAATGGATACACAAAGCTTCAGCTTGGCCTCGGGTGCCCCCATAGCAAGCTGCTTGCTGTGGGGGCACGCGACAGGAGGGAGGGGCCAGGCGCAGCAAAGAGGGTCCAGAGAAAAGGAGGATCCAGGCTGCCCTGTGCAAAACCAACTACACAGAGGAGGGAAGTATAACATGTTTGTTATTTATTTTTATTTTTTTTAAAACAAGACTTTACAATCACTTTAAGATGAACAGCTGATTAGGAGCCAAAGGATCTAAAATGGATGCAGAGGTAAAAGTATCATTAGACTCTCACATGCCATTTGAAGCCCCTTGTGAACTTACAGTCAATTTTAGACAACTGAGCAGTAGCAGAATTTACAAGTGAAAAATCCTGCATAATTAAATTGTCGCACTGTTTTTTTTTTTTTTGGAAGTTGGCCAGTTGTAGCCTTGGAAACTATATATTATTCAAGCCCGAAATATGCATGCAACTACTTTCACACTTTCACTTTTTGTAATAGAGGACTATTGATAATAGTCCTGAGATAGTATAAACTTCCTTCATGTGTTGCCAATACAGTGCCAAAGAAAAAAATCAATGCTGTCCAGATAAATTATCACAAAATCATTGAAGAAATCAAGAAAACATTCGCTGATGAAATGCTAGAAGGTGATTGGAATATTTCAAAGGTCAAAAGCCATAAGTGTTAAATGACTGTGGCAAGTACAAAAAGGTTTTATCACTCATCTATTTTTATAAGTAGGTTGTAGTCTCCACAAAGGTCTAGCCTGGAAAAGACTTAATGTAAAGGCTTAATGTAACAAAACAAATGGCCCCTGCCCCCACCTATAACTGGCCTTCACAGCAAGAAGCACTTGGAAGGGCAACGCATGCAAGACGAAACCAGAGAAACTCCCAGCTCAACTCACCAACCAGTCTGCTTACCAACCAAATTAACCTGTGTAACAATATGCGTTAAAAACAGGGGTTTAGTTAGCACACATTTGCAAACACATGCGTAAGCAATGATTTTTAAACAGAACAACATTACATTACAAATAACATCATAATGAACAGGAGTATGGTATACATCAGCCCATACAAGGATCCTATCGTGTAAGATGCAAATGTCAAATCACATGGACTCTAATAGCATACGATCATGAAGTATTCCCTACCTGATCTCTCAATATGGTCAGATGGGTTTTCCTTGTTTCGTAGAGTACGCGTACTATAGCAATATACCATTTAAGATGGTTAAAAAAAAGAGAAGACAAAGAGAAAAAAAAGAAGAAAAAGAGAAGGAAAAGAAAAACGGGTTTAGTTAGCACACATTCCACTTCACGGCACCCTCTATTACCTGTAGTCCTAACTCCTGAAAATGTATGAGAGTCTCCACAGTGGAAGCACATGCATTCTAATGGCTAGGTAGGGGGCAGGTGGGCCTAGAGGAAGCCCAATCCTCCTTAAAGGTACAGGGACACACTGGCACATAGCACAATGGCAGCGAAGGTGTCCAGTGTGTCCCCTCACCAATATTACATCAGTAACAAACAAAATGGCCCTTGCCCCCACCTATAACTGGCCTTCACAGCAAGGAACACATGAAAGGACAACACAAAACCACAGAAATTCTCAGCTTAACTCACCAACCAGTCTGCTTACCAACTGAATTAACCGGTCTAACAGTATGCGTTAAAAACAGGGGTTTAGTTAGCACACATTTGCAAACACATGCGTTAGCTGCAAGGCCACTTCACAGGACCCTGTATTACCTGCAGTCCTTACTCCTGTAAATATATGAGAGTCTTCACAGTGGAAGCACATGCATTCTAATGAATAGATAGGGGGCAGGAGGTAGGATTGGGCTACTTCCAGGCCCACCTGCCCCCTATCCATCCATTAGAATGCATGTGCTTTCACTGTGGAGACTCATAAATTTACAGGAGTTAGGACTGCAGGTAATACAGGGTGCTGTGAAGTGGCCTTGCAACTTACGCATGCATTTGCAAATGTGTGCTAACTAAAGACCTGTTTTTAACGCATACTGTTAAACAGGTTAATTCGGTAGGTAAGCGGACTGGTATGTGAGTTGAGCTGGGAATTTCATTTGAGTAAATGGATAGGAACTAGCAAAGTAGAACAATGTTTGGAGGTTCTCTTAGATGAACAAGTATTGACTCTTTGGTGACTCTCGCAGGTGCTGTTCATTAGGTTAAAGTTGGGTAAGATATTTTAGGTTTCTGGAAAACTCCAGTATGGGTGAGCTCATCTTTCAAAGACTCAGTTAAGCTCAGTTGGAACTTTTGTTTCAGAGCTGCATCATTCTAGAGGATTGCAGCAGTCCAGTGGCTAGTTTCTGCTTCATAATTTCCAGATGGGTGATTACTCTGGTGGAAGCCACATAGGATAGTGTCATGGTCTAGGATCCAGCTTTGGGGTCTGTGGCTGTAGCAGTAGAAAGGTTCACGAGTAATCAGCTGGAAATGTACAGGCAGATCCCTCTAGTAGATGATGCGGGCTCACCCAAGGTGTGAAGTCTGAGCACTAGCTAGTCTACACCAGTGCTCCTGATGGTGGAGATCGGTTTAACTGCCTGCTACTAACAGGCAGTTATGAGTTTAACTGCCTGCTACTAACAGGCACTGAGCAATCCCTCTGGATTGCTCAGTGGGGAAAGAGTAAGCTTAGGTAACAGATGAAACAGATAAGGTACAAGCAGAAGCGTAGTTGAAGAACAACCTAAAAGATTAGTAATGAGTAGTAGCTGGATGGGATCAGAGGTAAGTGTAGTTGATGAACAAACCAAGGGTTGATCACGAGGGGTAGCGAAGTTAAACACAGTGGGTGTGCAAGGAACAAGATATCGGTTGGAGAGAGCACAATAGTCTGGCAAACAAAACGTGCAAAGACGTGGCATATATCAGGAAGTTCATGAGAGAAGCGAAGAGTTCAAGGTTCATCAGAAGCAAGATACAAGGCAAAGTTGTCTAAGAGATCAGGCAGGAATTCCAGGTGGCACAGCAAGAAGAGCCGCAGTCAGACACTACAGAGGTCAGAGGTTCTGATCCGAATCCTGACAAATAGCCTGGCATGTTGTATATGGTGGCGATGGGTGAAGAAAAAAGCCTCTACTGAATCCAATAGATTGCTCTTCTGCTTAGGCTTCCTGTGGACTTGGGTATGATGGTCACCTTGTAGCAAGGAAATAATCACTTTCTGGTCTATATTCACTTCTCACTATACTGTTGATTACCAACCCCTACTTCTGCTACCAGGGCTGCAGTAAAAGTGGATTAGGCAGCTGCTGAAGCTTACTGATCAGAATGACCAATTTTTCCAGCCTCAGCGGTCACTCCTTTTCTGGACAGCCTCATAGCTCCAGGTATACTAAGCCATGACCTTATGGCTGGCAAATCAGTGCCCTGAACAAGGTTAGTTGGTCAACCCCTGTGTTCTACTCCCTTCCTCCAGTGCCTTTTCTGATATAGTGTTTAGCATTCAAGGGAGTTGAAGGAAGTTGTCAACCCCAATGTGACAAGGAGATGTCACAAAAAAGTGTTTATAGTCATATGCCATATGCTCTCAAATAGCTGTTGATGCTACCGCTAAAAAATACAGCAAATTAAATTCTCAGAAATAATCAGCAATTTCCCTGCTCACTGTACCTAAGTGTTGCCTCAGCAAAACAAAAGAAAAACGTGTTTTTGTCACCCAGTGTACCCCTGCTCTCTCTAAAACAGGGGTGGGGAACCTTTTTTCTGCCAAGGGCCATTTGGGTATTTATAAAATCTTTTGGGGGGCCGTACAAACTTATCAACTTAAACATGTGCCTGTTATATTTGGTCAAAAATGTAATTAACTCATCCCTAATGTGATGGCTGCAACTGCTTCTCTTTGGTGAGGTGTGTGATGTTAGCTGGTATTGATGATGTTGCTATTTGCAACTGGTTTTCCAGGTTTGCGTCGGTCAGTCTGGAGCGCAGTCGACTTTGTGGTAGTAAGTTTTGAAAAGAACTGCTGGTGGGTAATGCTGGTGGGTATAGCTGGCTGGTACTGCTGGTGGGTACAGCTGTGAGTACTGCTGGCTCAGGCTGGTACTGCTGGCTTGTACTATGCTGTGGGTACTGCTGGCTCAGGCTGGTACTGCTGTGGGTATTGCTGATTCAGGCTGGTACTGTGCTGTAGGTACTGCCTTGGGTACTGCTGGCTCAGGTTGGTACTGCTGGCTGGTACTGCTGTGGGTACTGCGCTGTAGGTACTGCTGGCTGGTACTGTTGTGGGTACTGCTGACTCTGGCTGGTACTGCTGTGGGTACTACTGGCTCTTGCTGGTACTGCTGTGGGTACTGCTGGTACTGTTGTGGGTACTGCTGGCTCTGGCTTTTACTGTTGTGGGTACTGCTGGCTCTGGCTTGTACTGCTGGCTCTGGCTGGTACTGCTGGCACTGGCTGGTACTGCTGTGTGTGCTGCTGGCGGTAAATGCTGGCTAGCAGTGGCGCCGCGCTGGAGGAAGAGGCGATGTTTCCTGTATTGGTCACAGGCGGAGTGCATTTGATAGAACTATACAGGAACTATACAGGAAGCATTGGCGCCGTTCTGACAGATCAGCTGAGAGACACAGACTCAGCTGCACGGGGGCCGGACCAAATTACTTTGAGGGCCGCATACGGCCCCCGGGATGTAGGTTCCCCACCCCTGCTCTAAAACAACACCTGGCTAATTGTATTGTCTAATAGGAATGTATTGGGAAAAAAAAAAGAAAAGACAGACTCACACAGTGATAATATAAGATTTTGTCACCTTTTTAAAAATATGGCGCCAAGATTTAAAGGTTGCTGTGGTCTTTACATGAACTCTACTTTACAAGCCTTTACATGAGCTAGCCATATACAGCTCCAATTTCAGACAATTTTGCACCACACAGCCTAACATGGGTCTGTTCAAAAATTGGAAAATGTTCTTCCGAATGGTGACAACATCCTTTCTAATGCAGTCATAAGTATACATGCAGATGAAAGAATGTTCCTGCATTGCCGTGCAGCAACAAGATTGATTTAAACTGTGTCATGTTTACTGTATTTCATTGTATTATTTGCATTCTCATTAACTGAGAATTCAAATCAGGCTAAAAATGGCTGCTAAAATGGGAGAAAGGATAGAATCAAAAGTTACTTCTGTATAAACCCGTAATGCTTTCATGTTCCATACAATAAATAGTAATTAGGGGTTGCGTTAAGAAGTTGCGGCAGAATCCCGTCATATTTAAGCAAGTTGGATTTTTTTCTCCCTAAGGATAATAGGAACTGAGTGAAAGGAAATCTCAGTCACATCTGCAGATGTGCATAAAGCTGAACCCTTTGTTTTTAGTTATTGTACAAAATCAAAATTTAAAGATGCACATTAAGTGCCGGTTCACATGTATGCGATTCGGGAACCCTGCAAATCCACTGCGGGTTCCCGCATTTTTCAAATTGCAGGCAGTTCACACTGCCATATGCGAATCGCTGGGGGTGTCACGACAAAGTTACAAGTCAAAGTTACAAATCAAAGGTACAATACAAGTCAGTTTGCATATCGCAGTGCGAACTGTCAGACAGTTCAGACATGAATCGGATTGCAAAGGTGTGAACCACCATGCGGTCCGATTCTGCTGCGGCCCCAAAAAAGGATTCTGTGTGTGTTGTGTTCGAATGCGATGCAAATTCAGCCATACAACCTGTATGGCTGAATTCGCATCGCACAGACATCGCATGTGATTTTTAGAGCAGCGCGCTCTGAATCAAATGGGCTGTCTGTCATTGCACTGATGTGAACCGAGACTTACCAGCCTATTTAGCCTTAGTGCCGGTTCACATTTGTGCGATGCGGGAACGCTGCGAATATGCAGCGTGATCCCGCATCGCATCTGCACCTCTGGCAGTTCACACTGCCATATGCGATACGCAGGTGGTGTCAATTAAAAGTTAACGACACCCCCAGTTGCAATCGCATATCGCAGTGCGATCTGCAAGTTCGCACAGAATCGTATTGCACTAGTGTGAACCACTATGCGATCCGATTCTGCTGCAAATTAAAAAAAGCCTCATGTGCGAGTTTAGTGCGGATGCGGTGCAAATTCAGCCATACAAAGTGAATGGCTGAAATTCGCACTGCACATGAGATCGCATGTAATTTAGGAGCAGTGCGCTCCGAATTACATGCGATCTCAGCAATCGCACAAATGTGAACTGGGGCTTACTTAGAATACCTAAGAATGACTTCTTGAGTCAAACATGAGAAGTGTTACACCTTACTTTTGCTCCCCACTGCTCAGTTTGGCCTTAGGGGGCAAACAAAGGAAAACCATTGGGAGCTTGAATCCTCAATAGGGCAGAGGACACCACATGGGACATCATTGGGTATTGAACAATCAATAACCATGGATGGGTGTATTTTTTGCTCCCACAGGTCAAAAGGAGAGGTGGGGAAGCAAATGTACGGTGAGCATGTGTTGCGGGTAGGGTAGGGGCTGTATTAAAATAAATCGGTTGCTTTGCAGGGGTGAAGCAAAGGTTTGCTTTGGGGTTAAAACAGCTATATTGCATGGGTACGCTTACCAGGGGTAAAAAGAAATCATCAGCAAAATAGTGATAATTATAACTCTAGCTGTCAAATCTCCATAGAAAAAAGTGATATACCATAATGTATGCAATTGCTGCATAAGCCAATTTGTATTTTTTTTTAAACATTACCTTTTCATTCAAATCTACAGCCATGATTTTCTTACATAATTAAACAAAAATGTAAGGTCAACCATGGCAGGGGTATAAACAGGGTGCCAGAGGAAATGCAGGGAAGTGAACTGAGAGAAAACTTCTCTGTTTCATAAACGTACACCTTAGTTGTCTAAGGTGGAACCGCACCCAGATCTAATCCAATGCTGCTGTATATGCTGCGATATAGGCCTCATGTACACTGCAGCTGCTTAACGGACAGTTGGGCGTTTTTTGTTTTTTTTCTGCAGCCCCTGAACTCTCCTCAATGTTATCTTTTGTGTACATTTACACTCAGTCGTTAAGAGCCGGTTCACATTACCGCGACTTGTCAGACGACTTGTCAGCCTGACAAGTCGCACTCCCTCGCGGTCTATTGACCGCTACAGGACCCGTTCTAATAGGAGTGACACAAGTCACTCCGACTTAGAAAAAGGGTCCTGTACTACTTGGGGGCGACCTCAGAGCGACTTGCATAGACTTCCATTATGTGAAGTCCCTGCAAGTCGCTCCGAAGTCGTGGTGCACTGTAATGCACAAGTCGCCCCCGAAGTAGTAAGGAGTCGTGTCGGCTCTTATAGTAGTTTAGACGCAGTTGAGGTTACTGGCATTTTTTTGAAAGCAGAAAAATAACGTTCAGGGCTATAGTTTACCAACATTTTAAACCCCAAATGCTTGTAAACACAGTACCCACATTTCTGCATGTTTGCCTTTATAAGCATTTTTTAAGGGGAAAACATTTCTGATACATTTTGAACATATAACAATGATCTCATGTTGGTGTGACCAGCTAGACAGCGCATTTTCTGGTCACACCAACATGAGATGTGGTGAGATTTTTTTAACATAAGTGGGTGTGGATGGTCACGAAATAGAATAGAATTCATTACAAGAGGACTTTTTCCATATTTGTTGTCTGCTTTGAAGATATAGCACTAGGATCCCTTGAGGACAATGTTTGTGGTTAAATATTTATATTGCACGTATGAACTTTCACAGAGAGGACTTTTTTCTTTTTTTTTTTTTTATACACTTTTACAGTATATGGTTTTTGAGGTGTATAATTTTAATTTAATGTCATTATTAGATGGGTATAGAATTAGCACAGTAATATAGCTCACAACCTTATTATTCACAGGAGCCATATGGGTAATAGTTAAAGTGCTTGTAAAGCCTAATTTTTCTTCTATAAAAATAACAACATGCTCTGTGACATGGTATTGCACAGAGCAGCCCAAATCCTCCTCTTCTCGGGTCCCTCTATGGTGCTCCTGGCCCCTCTCTCCTGTTGCGTGCCCTCACAGCAAGCAGCTTGCTATGGAACACCCGAGCCGAACCGCAACTGCGTGCATCCATTCAGACACATTGCTGCAGTTCGGCCATGCCCCGTTTCTCTCCTCATTGGCTAACTGACTTTGACAGCAGCAGGAGCCAATGGCGCCACTGCTGTGTCTGAGCCAATCAGGGGGGAGAGTCATGGACGACCGAGACACTCCTACACATCGCTCGATCGAAATGGGGCTCAGGTACATATTAAAGGGACTGTAGGGTGCTGCTGCACACAGAAGGCTTTTTATCTTAATGCATAGAATGCATTAAGATAAAAAGCCTTTGGATTTTACACTTAAATAGCCACGTTTTTAGTCAGTATCACATTCTTGTGGTATTGATATTTATTGATTTTTGAAAAGGCTATTTGAACTTTATCTAAAGCAGGGCTTGACAAATTTGCTTGGAATCTAGAAGCCAGCTAAAAAAGTTAGCCAGTTTTTTTTTTTTTGCGCATGCCGAATGGCCTGCTTCTTTCAGACCGGCTGCCATACACGCGGACAGGCTCATGTGTACTTGGCTTGATCATGTTATGGGCAGTGGCTCACTAGGGAAGGACAGTGCAGCAAGGTGGGAGTGATAGGTGATCCAGTGATCCAGTAACTCATGCCACCTTAGGCCCCTTTCATATGGGCACCTCTGATAAGCGGAATCTGCTTTTTCAGTGGGGATCTCTCTGCTAATCCCGGCTAAGCAGGCAGATGACAGGTCCTGCCCACACCGCTATGCAGAGCGAACACTGACAGTCTAGCTCTCCTCTATGGGGCAATCAGATGCAAATGGACTGCCTGTCCATTTCAATCCGATGCCATCTGGTTTGATCCCCTGGACGGATGGAAAATAGGACCACCATCCGTCTGTTTTTGGCGGACAGGATCAGATGGCGGCAGTTGTCAGCGGACATCCACTGCTCCATAGAGGAGACTGAAGGGTCCGGTCAGGTCTGCCTGAAAACTGACAGCTACCGCGAGGGGCGCACGGGGACAAGACACCTCTTGCAGTGCAGCCCAAGGTACCAGGTCGCTAATTCTAGTCGCCAATGCGACCTGGGGTTTGTTGAGCCCTGATCTAAAGGTTATGTCTTCTCTTACCTTAAATGTTTGTATTCACTGGATTTGTCTTCCAATTGATCTGATATAGTGACTATTTCTGTGTATCTACTGGATGAGTTAAGAGTCCAGATATCTTGGTATTCAACTATCAGTGAAGATTTTGGAAGATTCCTGCTGGTGTGCAGGAGAAGAGGTCCAATATACTTTTTTAGGATCAGTGTCACCTGCCAAGGTTAAACTGTGCAAGGCAGGCTCCTATGAATACAATCATTTGGGGAGAAAAGATTGTTCGTTTGCATTTTGTTGCCAGACTCCATTTTGTTCTAGCATGTTAGATGCCCATAAAGCACCTTAAAACATAGCTATGTCCGTCAAAGGAGCTTTGTTTATATATAAAAAAGCTTGATACCTAGATTTTGAATTCAAAACTATACTATTTTGTGAAATCAATTATTCTAAATCAGTCCACAATATTTACCAGGTTTCTAAAGCACATTTATTCTCAAGCATTTAGTGTATTTAGGCTTACAGCTTGATGGGTTTGATAAAAATATTATATGAGATCATTTACGCATTTTGATTTCATAAGTGTGATTTCATTGGTTTCGGATAGGCAATTTCATGGTTTTTATTTTTCTACTATATGTGCAATAAATGCATGTGCGTTACACAGCACATATTTTTCTTATCTGTTTCTTTTGTTATAACATAGTTGGTTTTTATTTTTGCTTTGGTATATAGTACTATGTAGGACCAAGTGGCTGAAGAATTTAGTTTTAGATCCTAGTAGTCACTTATTTTAGCTGTCTGCAATATTAAAGCTCTGGAAAACTTGAAAATTCCTCCTTGCACTTGCAAGGGGTAACTGTTTGTTTAGGTCTATTGGGCATAGAAAACAAGATTTACTTACCCTATCCTCCAAGCTGCTAGACCTGTCCCCCCAGAGTCTTCTCCCCATGCTCCAGTGGTCTAAGGTCCTGACATTATCAAAACCAATTCATGGTCCATAGCCTTGCAAAGGACATGATACCACTGAGGGACAGTCTATCACTAGAGCACGGGGAGAGCTGTCTGCGGGGGGGAGTGGAGGATCAGTGCTTTTACTCTCCCCTAGACCTAAACTAACAGTTAACCCTTGCAGTGCAAGTTTCGTCTCACTGCAAAGAAGAATTTTCAAATTTACCAGAGTTGGGCTTTAAATTTTTATAAATAATGAAATATAAAAAACCATGCATCAACTAATCCAAAAAATAAAAATACCACAAACCGGTATATAGGTACACAGTAAACACCAAATAAAACAGTACTGCAATGCAAAAAAACAGTAATTGCAACTCAAATTGCGTACGTGATTTTTTTACAAAATTTACAGGGGAAATACCAAAGATACTGGGAAGAAGGTGTACCTGAAAGGCTGGGGCAGGATCGGAATGGGAACAGAAAAGACAGGTTACAGAATGACAGGCAGAACAGAATACCCATATATGGAAACTGTCAGAATTCCAAGGAGCTAGGAAATTAAAATCAGCAGTATTTACATTTAATGCTGCAAGGGTGTGTGTTGGATGTGGGGAAGGGGGGTAAGGCAGAGGATATGGAGTTTCAACTAGGGCATAGTCACAAGGGACAGTTAAGTACTGTCCCTGTTGCATACCTCCCAACCGACCCTGATTCACCAGAATCGTCCCGGAAAATGGTCTGTGTCCCAGGATGGCAAAAAAAGTGAGTACACCCCTAAGTGAGAGAATGTCCAAATTGGGCCCAAAGTGTCAATATTTTGTGTGGCCACCATTATTTTCTGACACTGCCTTAACCATCTTGGGCATGGAGTTCACCAGAGCTTCACAGGTTGCCATTGGAGTCCTCTTCCACTCCTCCATGATGACATTACGGAGCTGGTGGATGTTGACTTTGCACTCTTCCACCTTCCCTTTGAGGATGCCCCACAGATGCTCAGTAAGGTTTAGGTCTGGAGACATGCTTGGCCAGTCCATCACCTTTACCCTCAGCTTCTTTAGCAAGGCAGTAATCATCTTGGAGGTGTGTTTGGGGTCGTTATCATGTTGGAATACTGCCCTGTGTCCCAGTCTCCGAAGGGGGGGATCATGTTCTGCTTCAGTATGTCACAGTGCATGTTGACATTCATGGTTCCCTCAATGAACTGTAGCTCCCCAGTACCGACAGCACTCATGCAGCCACAGACCATGACACCCCCACCACCATGCTTGACTGTAGGCAAGACACGCTTGTCTTTGTACTCCTCACCTGGTTGCTGCCACACGCTTGACACCATCTGAACCAAATACGTTTATATTAGTCTCAACAGACCACAGGACATGGTTTCAGTAATCCATGTCCTTAGTCTGCTTGTCTTCAGCAAACTGATTGTGGGCTTTCTTGTGCATCATCTTTAGAAGAGGCTTCCTTCTGGGACGTCAGACGCCAATTTGATGCAGTGTGCGGCGTATGGTCTGAGCACTGACAGGCCAACCTCTGCAGCAATGCGGGCAGCACTCATACGTCTATTTCCCAAAGACAACCTCTGGATATGAGGCTGAGCATGTGCATTCAACTTCTCAGGTCGAGCCTGTCCTTTTAACCACTTAAGCCCCGGAAGATTTTACCCCCTTCCTGACCAGGGCCTATTTTGCGATTCGGCACTGCGTGACTTTAACGGACAATTGCGTGGTCGTGCGCCGCTGTACCCAAATGAAATTGACGTCCTTTTTTTCCCACAAACAGAGCTTTCTTTTGGTGGTATTTGATCACCTGTGCGATTTTTTGATCATGCGCTATAAACAAAAAAAGAGGGACAATTTTGCAAAAATTATTTTTCAAATTTTTTTATATGAAATTCCCCCCCCCCCCCCAAAAATGTAAAAATCTAATTTTTTTAACATTTTAGGCCAATTTGTTTTGTGCTAAATATGTTTGGTAAAAAAAAATCGCAATAATCGTATTTTGATTGGTTTGCGCAAAAGTTATTGCATTTACTAACTAAGGGAAAGATTTTTGTCATTTTTATTTTTTTTTTTTAACAAGTAATGGCGGCGATCTGCGATTTTTTTTTTTTTTTGCGGGACTGCGACATTGCGGCAGACAGATCGGACCCTTGACTGACATTTTTGACACTTTTGGGGGTACCAGTGACATTACTACAGTAATCAATGCTATACATATGCACTGTTACTGTAAAAATGACACTGGCAGGGAAGGGGTTAACTTTATTAGAGATGCAGTGGCTATGTGTGTCCCTAAGGGCGTGCTTCTTACTGTTGTGGGATGTGGCTTTTCATGTAACAGCAGAGATATACGATCCTACATAGCAGGACCGTTTGATCTCTGCTGTTACACAAGGGAGAATGACAGGCGGCTTTGTTTACATTAGCCGCCTGTCTTTCTCCCTCTGTAACCGACGATCGCGAGTGAGCGGCGGACATCGGGTCTGCCGCTCACACGCGCGGGGGGGGGGGGGGGTCCGTGAGCGATCGGGAGCGCGCCTCCGGCGGCGCATGCTCGCTCCCTAGAGCTTTACAGGCTAGTGACGTACCCCTACGTCACTTTGCCTGTGAGGGGCTGACTGCCGCCGTATATAGTCGTGCGGCAGTCGGCTAGTGGTTAAACCTCTATATGGTCTTGGCCACCGTTCTGCAGCTCAGTTTCAGGATCTTCTTATAGCCTAGGCCATCTTTATGTAGAGCAACAATTCTTTTTTTAGATCCTTAGAGAGTCCTTTGCCATGAGGTGCCATGTTGAACTTCTAGTGACCAGTATGATAGAGTGAGAGCGATAACACCGAATTTAACACACCTGCTCCCCATTCACACCTGAGACCTTGTAACACTAACGAGTCACATGACACCGGGGAGGGAAAATGGCTAATTGGTGCCAATTGGGACATTTTCACTTAGGGGTGTACTCACTTTTGTTGCCAGCAGTTTAGACATTTATGGCTGTGTGTTGAGTTATTTTGAGGGGACAGCAAAAAAAAAGTTATACATTGTAGCAAAGTGTCATTTCTTCAGTGTTGTCACATGAAAAGGTATACAAAAATATTTACAAAAATGTGAGGGGTGTACTCACTTTTGTGAGATACTATGTTAAAAGTATTGGGACACCTGCCTTTACATGCACATGAACTTTAATGCCATCCCAGTCTTAGTCCGTTAGTCCGTTCAATATTGAGTTGGCCCTCCCTTTGCAGCTATAGCTGCTTCAACTGTTCTGGGAAGGCTGTCCACAGGGTTTAGGAGTGTGTCTATGGGAATGTTTAACCATTCGTCCAGAAGCGCATTTGTGAGGTGAGGCACTGGCCTGTTGGAGAGAAGGCCTGGCTCCCAGTCTCTGCTCCAATTCATCCTAATTTGTGTTCTACCAGGTTAAGGTCAGGACTCTGTGCAGGGCAGTCAAGTTCCTCCAACCCAAACTTGTTCATCCATGTATTTATGGACCTTGCTTTGTGCACTGGTCCAAATCATTTGATATAGGGAGTTATGTTGTGGGGTTGTTTTTCAGGGGTTGGGCTTGGCCCCTTAGTTCCAGTGAAGGGAACTCTTAACCTCCCTGGCGGTATGATTATGTCGCCAAAAGCGGTACAATTTTTTTCATGGAAATTTGGCGTTATGTATTATAGGCCTACAATTCTTAGTAATTACTGACTTAAACCTGACCAAAACAAGACTCTAGTAGACATCCCAGATGTGATAAATTTGAAACACAAGCGCATGAATTATAATCGAATCAATAATATAATTTTATTATATAATATATAATATATATAATAAAATTATATTATTGATTAGATTATAATTCATGCGTTATATATTATATATATATATATATATATATATATATATATATATATATGTGTGTGTGTGTGTATATATATATATATATATATATATATATTATAACGCATGAATTATAATCGAATCAATAATATAATTTTATATATATATATATATATATATATATATATATATAATATAAAATGTGTTATGTGTTTTGTGCAACGTTTTTTTTTTTTTTAATTTCCCTCCCTAGTTCCGCTCCCATGCAGCATTGCTGCTGCAGGGAATGGAACTAGGAAGTCATCGGACCTACAGATGAGCGACGGGACTCTCGGCTGGCGGTCACAGCAATGAGAGATCATCGCTGGATCGCCAGGACAAGGTAAGAGACACTGCTGCGCTCTCTGCACATCTACCCCGAGCGTGACTCGGGGATACCGATCCTAACCTAAAAAATCCACCCCGAGTCACGCTCAGGATTACCGCCCAGGAGGTTAAGGTGTCATGCTCCCAACTTTGTGGGAACAGTTTGGTGATGGCCCTTCCTGTTCCAACATGACTGCGCACCAGTGCACAAAGCACCTTAACCCAATAGAACTCCTTTGGAATGAATTAGAGCAGGGATTGCGAGCCAGGCCTTCGCACCAACATCAGTGCCTGACCTCACAAATACGCTTCTGGAAGAATGGTCAAATATTCCCATTGACACACTCCTAAACCTTGTGGACAGCCTTCCCAGAAGAGTTAAAGCTGTAAAAGGGTGGGCCAACTCAATATTGAATCCCAGGGACTAAGACTGGGATGGCATTAAAGTTCATGTGCGTATAACGGCAGGTGTCCCAATAATTTTGATAATATAGTGTGTGTATATACATATATAGAGATAGATAGATAGATAGATAGATAGATAGATAGATAGATAGATAGATAGATAGATAGATAGATAGATAGATAGATAGATAGATAGATATCTTAGTTTGCTTTATCAACGAAAAGCTAGCTATCGCACTCCAAAAATACTGTACACTGGTGCCTGCAAGAAACTACCCACAAATTATATCAGCAGAGAAATGTACAAGATGTACGTCCCCTATGTGCACATGCAAATGTTTGTGAATAAGACCCGGTTCACATTAGCGCGACTTGTCAGGCGACTTGTCAGGCTGACAAGTCGCACTCCCTCGCGGTCCATTGACCGCTACAGGACCCGTTCTAATAGGAGCGACACAAGTCGCTCCGACTTAGAAAAAGGGTCCTGTACTACTTTGGGGTGACCTCCGAGCGACTTGCATAGACTTCCATTATGTGAAGTCCCTGCAATTCGCTCCGAAGTCGTGGGGCATGGTAATGCACAAGTCGCCCCCGAAGTAGTAAGGAGTCGTGTCGCGCTAATGTGAACCGGCTCTTAGGTGTGAATGTTTACACAGGGTCAAGTGAGTTTTATTTTGTTCACAGTCAAAGTTTTCTTTAGTGAATCAGACCAAGAGCTGTTTCTTGTTATTGCTCCCCAATCTTGAGAGGTAATTTCCCACTTCATTTCATTCCCTCAAGCTTATATATATTAGGGAGTTCAAGTGGAAATACAATTATTTTATGTTTCTATTAAATCACAATTGAAGAAAGTAAAATCTTAAGGAAAGTCTTTAAGAAGTCAGTTGTATCTGGTGCCTTGAGAAAAATCTGCATCATATTATTTAAATATTAGTACACATAATCCATCCAAACTTTCCACTTTAGTGAATATAGACCCCTTGCTTTCCCTTTTAGAACAGAGAATCCTCTCTGCTTTTATCAAAAATACATTTTAAAAATGCTGCTGTTAGTTTTTACTACAGCAGCAGCTGTATCTGTGTAACAGCAAGGCCCAAACACTATGGGGTTGATTTACCAAAACTAGAGAGTGCAAAATCTGGTGCAGCTGTGCATGGTAGCCAATCAGCTTCTAACTTCAGCATGTTCAAATAAAGTAGAAGTCCACCTTAGCACAAAAATCCCTGCATCTACAGACAACAACGATCTAAAGGCCCGTACACACGATAATAAAATCTGTAGGGAAAATTCGTCCGACGACCGATCTGTCGATTTTCGGATTGTTAGTATGGTGCTTTCGACAGCCGACTCCGACTTTTCGGCTGACAAAATCCTGATGTGCAGGCTATAAAATTTTTGTTGTCCGTAATACAACGTCCGATTCTCGTCTCATTAGTACAGATTTCGACGGAAAAAAATCTTAAGAGCAAGACTAGGCATGCTCAGAGAGGAAGAACACATACAAAGCAATCCAACACATGACATCACTTCTGAAGTAGAATTCTGTCATACGGGAAAATTCATATGAAAATAACCTCTTCACTTTCCACATCAGACTAGCATGCCACAAAAAATGGAAGACAGATCGTTCGATAATCGGATCATGTGTACGGGGCTTTAGGGTCCTTTCACACGGCCCGCATCCGCCGACGGAACTCCATCTCTGCTCTGTGTGCACAGACGGAGCTGTCAGATCCCCGCTGTCCTCTATGGGGGAATCGGATGAGACCGGATTGCCTGTCCGTTTCTTATCCGATCCCATCCTCTGGACGGATGGAAAATAGGGTTTCTATCTGTCCGGATTTCACAGATAGGATTGGAAGCGGATAGCAGCGGGTGTCAGCGGAGATGTCTCATCTGATCAGGTCCGCCTGAAAAACTGACAGGTGGATCTGATCGGATCGTTCATGTGAAAGGACCCTAACACTATCCTATCTAGCAATGTAAAGAAGAAATCAATGTGAATACCTTTTTTTAAGCCGATCCGACCCGATCCCACACTGAGCTGCCAGCCGGGGCTTCGCTGTGGAGGTGCGTGCAGAGGACACATCCAACAACGGAAGCCCCATAGTAAGTCTATGGGTGACGTCACTCCCTATTCATTTCACAGCCGTTGTCGGCTGTGTCCTCTGCAGAGCTTCCGCCTCTAGAGACCGGATCGGCTTCAAAAAAGGTAAGTATACTGATTTCTTCTTTACAGGGCTATATAGGTTAGTGTTAGATCGTGGATCTATATAGATGCAGAGGTTTTAGTTTTAGGATGGACTTACACTTTAAGCTTTGACAAAAGAACCTGGAAGCTGGTTGTTTTTTTATGCAGAGCTGCACCAGATATTGTAATCTCCAGTTTTAGTAAATCAACCCTATATGTAATGCCTCTCATACTGTATTTATAGGGAGCACATAGATTTAAATGACCGCAATGCAATACACAGTGTTCAAGTGACACTAAACAATATCCTTATTCTACAAAAATCATCCATTCACAGCTACTAGCTAACCACTTGACCTTGCTGAAGATTTATTATATTTACTGGAATTTTTATTTATATACTTTATTTTTATTTATATACTAGTAATGGCAGCGATCAGCCACTTGAAGAGGGACTGTTATAGTATGGCAAGCAGTCTGACACTAACTGACACTTTGTGGGAACCAGTGACAGTGCTAAAAAATATACACTGTCAGTGTGTTGCAGGAAATAGTTAATTGAAACCCAGAAGGAATTTCGGACTCGAACTTTCAGGAATTAAACCTTTTTTATTCGCTGCAGCGAGATGACTCAACCCGGCTCATGCCCGTTTGCCAAGTCATGAAAATAGGCATACACATCACTTATATATCAACAGTTACGTCACAAGTGCATATACAAAAGTACAGAAATTAAACTTTTCTTTTTATCTAAGCAAGACACTTCTTAGCTAATTCCTGTCAGCTTAGCAGTTTGACATGACAGTTGCAGTTTTGACTCTTGTGTCTCAGTACACGGAACACAGAAAGATAGGAGGGGGAGAGAGCGGGGGCTATGTGACCACAGCTCTACCCCTCTGGCTTCTGTAGTTCTACAAGTTGTGTGCCTGTCAAAAACAGACTTGTCAGACATAACCATTCGCCATTTTAGAATGCTTTCCAGGTGCTGCCACAAGTGTAGTAATGAGACTGGCTGGAAGGGGTTAAACATCTTGGGCAATGAAAGAGTTAAATGTGTGCCTAACCAGTGTTTGTGTGTACTGTGAGGTGCTTTCACTAAGGGATGTGCCGGTTTTTATTGCCTGATTTGCAGGGATACAAAAACTGGCACATACCCGCTGACAGGACTGAGCTCTGTTTTGATTACATTGAGAGAGCTCTGTCTTCCTCCTCACCGATCAGTGGGTGCTGGCGGTCAATCATTAGCCAGTACACGCTGATTGGCTTGTGCTGTGACTAATCACAGTTGGTGCACAGACGGTGCACACGTGCCTCCTTTACCCAGAAGTACCGGATCACGTACTAGATATGTTATCAGGCACAGGGGAGCCACTCTGCCACCATACTCCTACGTGAAGTGGTCAGCAAGTGGTAATGGCCCTGTAATCTGTTATTCATTCTTTTCCCCCCAGGTCTGTTTAAAATGAGCCATGCATGCTAGTTGTTGTCAGGGCCATCTTAATAGCATCAAGGGTCCCTGCACTTTAATGCACTGGGGCCCTTACAAGCCTGCCCCATTTTACGCACCTACTTTTTAAGAATGAACGTATAAATAGTTGATAGATTTGAACATACAGTATATGTCTTAGTATTTTCAATAAAATTAATTTTAAAAAATAAGAAAATATACCATAAATCAAACCGCACCATATATAGGCCTCATTCTTTCTCCTACTGACTACTATCATCCAATCATGTGCAAGCAAAAAGGTTTTTCTCTTTTGTTCATTGACAGGCACAGCTTCATATCTTCTTGACCCTTGGGTTTATGCTGCCCCCTACAGGAGTAGAACACTAGGCGGAAAAAGTTTGACTACACCTATAGGGCAGTCCCAGGGGGTATACTCCCACTTCCTGCTATAGGTCTTCAGTTTTTTTCTGCCTAGTCAGGAGTAAGGACCTAGTTCCTTGCTGGGATATCTGGTCCTGGCATTTTTTTTTGTTTTTAAATTGAAGTTTTTTGCTTCTTTTATTATTTTCTGTTCCTGTGAGAACTACAATCAACTGCTGGCCTGGGCGATGGACTGGATATTCTAGATTCTTAGCCTCCCCAGTCTTGCCATCAAGCGCAACCCAACCTCAGCTCCACGCTAGGTCGGCCGCGACATAGCCCTACTGGACGGGGGCTGGCCAGCAAGTAAACTCCTAGTGAGGATGCATAGCCCTGGTCACGACCTCTGGCCCGCCTCACCCCCATTCCACAATGGTGCGGTGGTCCAAGGTGTGGTAAGTAGTGTCCACCCTCTTCCTTGGTGGTTTTTCGGGATGGATGTGGGTCCCTCCCTGGGATGGTTGAACCCCCGGGTTCCCCTCCATCCATCCCCGCCCCTCTCCCAGTCACTGTGGGTCTTTTGCCCCCCCCCCGGGTATGGTAGGAGCTGGCTTTGCCACATGCTCCAGAAGGAAGGGGTTCGATGTGGTTGCTTCTGGCCGGGATGCACAATAGGGGGTTTTCGAGCCCATTCCCTGCCTCCTGGGGGTTAGTGACTGGGGCAGGGATGTCCTAAGGGCTCCCTGCAGCGGTGGTTGGGCTGGGGGAGCCGATATTTTATCATCCGAGGGTGCGCACCTCACACGGTCGAATCGGGCCAAAAATTTAGGCCGCGTCTTTGCGGCCTATTCGTGGCTGACGGATCAAGCTGTCCGAGCTACTGACCATACTGTCTGAGCTGCTGGCCAAGCTGTCCGAGCTGCTGACCAGGCTGTCCGAGCTGCTGACCAAGCTGTCTGAGCTGCTGAAGCTGACAGAGCTGCTGACGGGCATCCGCCTCCCCCCTCCTGCTGCCCTGGGTGGTCAGCTCCTCTGGGGCTCACGTCCTGGCTGCTGGGCGCCCTCAAAATTCAGGTCGCGGCTTGGGGCCTACTGGGCTACAGGGCCGATTGGGCGCCGATGTTGGGGGCAGGCCTCAGTGTGGTTTAGCTGAAACCCCCAACTCACTCCCTGGGCATCTGACGGACTGTGAATCCAGGCAAATCCTGTGAATCCTTGGTCTCCACTAAAATTTAGGTTCGCCACTTGGCTCCCCCAGTGTGGTCTCCATCGCCCTCGTGGGATCTCAACTAGGTGCTGTCGGTTTTTCAGTAACCACCCTTGGTAAATATTTGCGAGATTCCTCTGTTTACATTGTCCGAGAAGGTACCCTTCTTGGTGGCTTTTTTCTTCTTCACGTAGGGTGTCGGAGCTGGCAGCTTTGTCTTGTTGTTCACCTTACTTGGTGGTTCACGGAGATAATGTGGTGCTGCCTCCCTGCCAGTCGTCCCTTACTAAGGTCATCTCTGGTTTCCATTTAAATGAAGACATTGTGTTACCTTCCTTGTGTCCTAAGCCTAAGCACCCTAAAGAGATTGTCTTACATTCTTTGGATGTGTTTCAGGCAATCAGGGTGTACTTTGCGGCGTCTGAGTCATTCCGAAAATTGGATTCCCTGTTTGTCCTTATGGATTGACCCTGTTAGGGGCAGACCCCATCTGCTGCAGCCATTTCCAGATGGATCTGGCAGAAGGTGTTGCAGGCCTATTCCATTAAGGGTCAGGTTCCTCCTTTCCCTGTTAAGGCGCATTCTACAAGGGCGCTTATTGCAAGGTGGCCACCTGGTCGACTGTGCACGCTTTGACAAAATTTAAAATGGTGGTTGTGTTTGGCATCTGCGGATACTGCCTTTGGCCGCAAGGTTTTGCGGGCCGCTGTTGGAGAGGATTCGTTATTTTTGAGGGTGTCGTTTTTTTGTCAGGTGAGCTCCAGTTTCCTGGTTGAGCTCCTGTTTTACCTGGTTGGCTACATTTAGCCTTTGGGAAGGATGTATATTGCTGTGTTTTTTCCACCCCTTATGTTGACACTGCTTTAGGACATCCCAAGGGTCAAGAAGATATGGAGCTGTGTCCGTCAATTGGCAAGGAGCTCTATCAATTTGTGGAGTTACCCCTTGGTCTCGCCTTTGCTCCTCGGGTATTCACAAAAGTATTGGCCCCGGTGCTTGCGAGCAGTGTTTGACTGCTCTTTTGGACAACTTGGAGATTACTCTGCAAACTCTGAAGGAGTTTGGTTGGATTCTGAATCTTCAGAAGTCTGTTCTGGTTCCGTCCACAAGCCTGGACTATCTGGGTCTAACGCTGGACTCAGCCAGAGTGTTCAGCTTCTGCTGTCCAGCAGACAGTCATCTCTTCAGAGTTGCATTCGGGTGCTGGGCCTGATAGTGTCTACCTTTGAGGCGGTTCCGTTTGCACAGTTCCACATGAGATCTCTGCAAATGGAGATTCTGGTGAAATGGAACAAAGATCCTCAGTCTCTAGACAATCTGATCCTGTTAAGTCGGAGTATGAGGGGGTCCCTGTTTGGTATCTTCGTTCTCTGGCACTTGGCCAGGTAAAATAATTTCTTCCCCTGTACTGGACAGTCGTCACCACCGACATCAGCCTGTCCGGGTGGGGAAACATCCTCGGCACAGAGTGTGCTCAGGGGGTCTGGACTCTGGAAGGCTGCCGATCAATGTACTGGATTTAAGAGCGATCTGACTTTGGATCATTGGACAAGTCATCTCCCGGGCTGCCCGGTACGCATTCAGTCAGACAATGCCGCAGCCGTGGCCTATGTCAATCACCAAGGGGGCACAAGAAGTGTCCTGGCGGCTCGGGAAGTAGCTGGCATTCTAATGTGGGGAGAATGAATCGTTCCATTCCTATGTGCTGTACACATTCCAGGGGTGGAAAATTGGCAGGCGGATTACCTCAGTCGACAGGCGTTGGACCAGGGGGAATGGTTACTTCATCTGGAGGTGTTTCATCAGTTGTGTCTTCCGATGGGGTACACCTGAGTTGGATCTGTTGGCCTCTCGCTTCAACAGTAAAGTGCAGAGGTTTGTGGCACGGTCTCGGGATCTTCTAGCCGACGTGCCACAGACGCATTAGTGGCTCCTTGGAGTCAGTATTGCCTTTCCTCCTCTCAAGCTTCTTCCGAAACTCCTGCACAGGATGGAGGCAGAAGGTATTCCGGTCATCCTAGTGGCTCCAGACTGGCCTTGCCGGTCTTGGTACTCCGATCTAGCACGGCTGGTCGCCAATGCTTCTTGGAGACTTCCTCTCAGAGAAGATCTGCTGTCCCAAGGGCCAATCTTCCATCCTGCTTTACAGTCGCTGGCTTTGATGGCTTGGCTGTTGAAAGCCAAGTTCTGAAGGATAGAGGGTTGTCTGAATTGGTGATTCCTACGCTGTTAAAAGCTAGAAAATCTACTTCTAGGAAGATTTACCATCATACTTGGAAGTCGTACATGGCGTGGTGTGAATCCCTCAGGGTTAACCCTCACTCCCTTTCAGTGACTCGGATATTGGCTTTCCTCCAACGAGGGGTTGAGTACCAACAAGGGCCAGGTCTCGGCCTTGGCGGTTTTCATTCAATGTCCGTTGGGCACAAATTTCTTGGTGCGTACCTTTACCCAGGGAGTGAGACACTTGGTTCCTCGGGTGCTGTCTCCGTTGCCGCCGTGGGACCACAATTTCTCCAGAAGTCTCCCTTTGAAAATTTTTGTGAGGTTCCCCTGCTTACGTTATCCCAGAAGGTGGCCTTTTTGGTGGCTATCACCTCTGCACACAGGGTGTCGGAGCTGGTTGCGCTGTCTTGATGTTCATTTTTTTCACAAGGATAAGGTGGTTCTTTGTCCATGTCTGTCGTTCCTTCCGAAGGTCGTCTCAGATTTTCATTTGAATGAAGACATTGTGTTGCCTTCCCTATGTCCCAGGCCTAAGCATCCTAAGGAAATTGCTTGTAACAAAACTGAATTACCTATAGTAGAGAGTGGGAGTATACCCCCTGGGACTGCCCCATAGGCGTAGTCAAGTTTTTTTCTGCCTAGTGTCCTACTCCTGCAGGGACAGTATAACCCATATAGTCATGAAGATGAGGAGCTGTGTTCGTCAGTGAACATCAGAGAAATGGCTTTTATGGTAAGTCAAAAAATACCATTATATTTTTCTTCCATTTAAAAAAAATCAAAATAGTTCGGGGATATTTAACTTAAGGGGGTTAAAGAGGAAGTAAACCCTCCTCTGCAACTTTTACATATAGGTAAGCCTATGATAAGGCTTACCTATAGGTACTGTAAATATCTCCTAAACATGTACCGTTTAGGAGATATTTACCTTACATGCAGCCAGTGACGTCACTGGCGCATGCGCTCTGAAGGAACGGGCGCTGGTGCCCTTCCTTCAGAGTCCCGTGCCGTGACCGTCGGCTCCCGTGCGCGTGCGTGACGTCACCGCGGCTCTGGCCAATCAGATGGCTGGATGCCGCGATCCCGGAAGACGGGCGACTGGACATGTCGCCCGTCAATCAGGTAAGCGGGCGGCACGGCGGGGCTCGTTCTAAGGTAAGTATTTCATAATGAGCTAGTATGCGGTGCATACTAGCTCATTATGTGTTTCTCTTTCAGGTTACAAAAAAAAAAATATATGGGTTTACAACCTCTTTAGGGCCATCTCGGGGCAAAAAAAAAAACGTTTTCTCATGCAGTTAACGCTCATTTTTGTTTAGGGGGGAGGAGGAAGGAGATTTACTTACTTAATCCTCTGATCTTCCCAGTACAAGACCTGTCCAGGACCCCAGCATTCCAATGGTCTTGAATTGTGGACTGTTCCTGATGACATCAAGCCCAGATCAGGCTCAATAGACCAGGAACAATTCACTGCTGGTGGGAGCGCCGGTTTCTGGTGGAATGAAGGATTGGATGAGTATAAGCTTTCGTCTCATCCCTCAACAAAGTGAGCAGTTGACCCGTGCAGTCCGGGCACAGCCCCACTACATGGAGAAACTTTATTTTGGACTTTAAAATTATTTTTTTATAAATGATGTATAACCATGATCTTCTATGGTTATATACAAAGTATTACAAACAAGATTGAGCGATATAGATGCAAACAGTCCCCGGGTTACAAACATCTGACTTACAAATGACTCCTACTTTCAAATGGAGGGAGACAAGAAGTGAGGGGAAATCTACCCCTAGGAAGGGAAATTCACTCCTGTAAGAGTTATCATGGGAAATGGTGTCTTCTCTGAAGCATTATCACCAATCCTTGTTTCCACAACATTCCAAAATGTTCCAATTCCAATTGTCACTGGGACAGAAAGTGAGCTTAAATCTTCTGATCAGGGGCACAGACAGCAAAACAAATGTTACAGGGGTGTTAACCCTTGCCTATGATATCCAAAAAACATAAAAATTATTTTGTTTTCAGGAGCTACACTTTAAAAAGGTACCTTTTCCAACTTACAAACAAATTCAACTTACGAACAAACCTACAGACCCTATCTTGTTTGTAACCCAGGGACCACCTGTAATGGAAAGAGTAAATGAGTTGTTCTAACAGGTAAAATGTTCCTCTTGCTGTCCTGATTTATAAAAATATGGATCACTGAAGAGATAGTTCACTTCAGCTTAAGTATGTTGCTTGATCCCAAGCTTGTATGAAATTAATTAGCAGGGAATTGGATATCAATGATAATCTTTGAAATTATATTAAGACAATTTAATTTACAAACAGTTGTAATGTCGGAAAGTATTTAACCCATTGAATTTAGGCTGACATTTATTTTGACCTTCCTTGTCTCTAGATGAAGGCTTTCATCTTTCTTTTTTTCTTTAGAAACAATGCCTATTCAAGGTATTGCGATTCTTGTGGATCTTTCTTATTAGAAGAGTAGTGGTTTTGCCTATTCCATTGTAAATTTTATTCCTATAATCCCTAATGACTTTGCCAATAAAACATAAATGGTGAATTAAGCAGATACAGTTTTAGTTGAATTAACACTGAGAGTTTCTCAATTATGTGACTTTATTAGCAAAATAAAGCACGCTTTCTAATTACAGTATAATTTAAGATTCTGGTAATGTAATATAAGATTAAAGAAGATCTGTTATAATGTTTTTGTTACCGTTATGTCCCCTATGGGACAAAGTACATGTAGTACCTTGTCTCATGTTTCAAAGGGCTTTCTATCTATAGATATGAGGTCCAATCTACCCCCCTCCCCTCCTGCCACAGCCAATTCGACAACAGCTATGAAGGAGACAGATGATTCATAAGTGCAGCTAGTCTTGGCTGTGAACACTTTACACAGACAACCAGCAGCAAGAGGAATGCAGAGCTGGATACGTTCCCTTTCTTCTGTATTGCTCTTGCTACTGCTTGTCTGTGGAAAGTGTTCACAGCTGAGACAAACTGAACTTCTGAATCAGTTGTCTGAGGAGGAGGGGGGCAGGTTGGACCTCATAACTATGTTTAGGAACACTTAGCACCACGGGACAAAGTACTACATGTACTTTGTTCCATAGTGGACAGAAATGTACAGGATGAACTGGATAGATTTGCCCTTTTTTTTTAACCTTCTCAATTATATAACTGTGACAGATCTTTTTTATTGGTTCATGTAATAAAGTCTGAACTCAACTCAACTATTGTCTTAAAAATAAATTCAAGATATAGATAATTTATAACAAGTTACATTGGCCCAGCTTGGACGAGTGTAAGTATGTTTGTTTATATCATACTTGGCCGATGCTCTTAACTACTTGCCGACCGCCGCAAGTAGATATACTGCAGCGGTCAGCCCCGGCCAGGCAATGTGACGTATATATACGTCACTAGGCTGTGACCGGTCTGTGGGCCAATAGCGTGCGAGCGCGCGCCCGCCGCGGCTCGTTCACGGAAGAGTCCGCGCGTGTGACCGGCGGACCCGATGTTTGCCGGTCACACTGCGATCGTCGGTAGAGCGGGAGAAAGGCGGGCGGCTTATGTAAACAAGCCGCCTGTCATTCTCCCCTGTGTAAAAATGGAGATCAGATGGTTCTACTATGTAGAACCGTTAATCTCTGTTTTTACAATAGGAGACCTGTCCAACTACAGTTAGAAACATGCCCTAGGACACACTTAACCCCTCCCTCTCCAATACAGTTAACCCCTTCCCTGCCAGTGTCATTTTTACAGTAACAGTGCATATTTTTAGCACTGATTACTGCAGTAATGTCACTGGTAACCCCAAAAGTGTCAAAAATGTTAGTCTAGGGTCCGATCTGTCCGCCGCAATGTCGCAGTCCCGCAAATAAAAATCGCAGATCGCCGCCATTAGTCGTTAAAAAAACCCCACCCAAAATGACAAAAATCTTTCCCTTTGTTAGTAAACGCGATAACTTTTGCACAAACCAATCAAAATACGCTTTTTGCGATTTTTTTTTTACCAAACATATGTAGCATAAAACAAATTGGCCGAAAATGTTAAAAAATTTAGATTTTTACATTTTCTTTTGGGAAATTCATATAAAAAAAATGTGAAAAATATTGTTATTTTTGCAAAATTTACTCTCTTTTTTTGTTTATAGCGCATGATCAAAAAACTGCACAGGTGATCAAATACCACCAAAAGAAAGCTCTGTTTGTGGGAAAAAAAGGACGTGAAATTCGTTTAGCTACAGCGTTGCACGACCGCGCAATTGTCCGTTAAAGTCACGCAGTAAAAAATTGCAAAAATCCCCTGGTCGGAATGGGGGTAAAATCTTGCGGGGCTTAAGTGGTTAACAAGTGATGGACGAACATCGGCCAGGGTGGTTCACGAACGTTAGCCGCTAACTTTCTCAAATGTTTGCGAACCGCAAGTTCGCAGTGGGCCCTATTGACTTTAATGGGAGGTGAACTTTAAAAACCTTTAGGTCATATTTGCAGCCACAAAATACTTACTAGCTGTGCACAAATAGTCCCACCACATGGACACTGTCATAACAGAAGTATTGTTTTTAAAAAAGTTGCCCTAAAAATTGTTTTTTTTTTTTACAGCAAAAAAAATGTATTTTTTTTCCCTAAATCAGCAGCCGGTAAATACAGTGCCTTGCAAAAGTATTCGGCCCCCTTGAACTTTGCAACCTTTTGCCACATTTCAGGCTTCAAACATAAAGATATAAAACTGTAATTTTTTGTGAAGTGGGACACAATCATGTGGAAAGTGGAATGAAATGTATTGGATATTTCAAACTTTGTTGCAAAATTATTCAGCCCCTTTACTTTCAGTGCAGCAAACTCTCTCCAGAAGTTCAGTGAGGATCTCTGAATGATCCAATGTTGACCTAAATGACTAATGATGATAAATAGAATCCACTTGTGTGCAATCAAGTCTCCGTATAAATGCACCTGCACTGTGATAGTCTCAGAGGTCTGTTTAAAGCGCAGAGAGCATCATGAAGAACAAGGAACACACCAGGCAGGTCCGAGATACTGTTGTGGAGAAGTTTAAAGCCGGATTTGGATACAAAAAGATTTCCCAAGCTTTAAACATCCCAAGGAGCACTGTGCAAGCGATAATATTGAAATGGTAGGAGTATCAGACCACTGCAAATCTACGAAGACCTGGCCGTCCCTCTAAACTTTCAGCTCATACAAGGAGAAGACTGATCAGAGACGCAGCCAAGAGGCCCATGATCACTCTGGATGAACTGCAGAGATCTACAGCTGAGATGGGAGACTCTGTCCATAGGACAACAATCAGTTGTATACTGCACAAATCTGGCCTTTATGGAAGAGTGGCAAGAGGAAAGCGATTTCTTAAAGCTATACATAAAAAGTGTCGTTTAAAGTTTGCCACAAGCCACCTGGGAGACACACCAAACATGTAGAAGAAGGTGCTCTGGTCAGATGAAACCAAAATCAAACTTTTTGGCAACAATGCAAAACGTTATGTTTGGCGTAAAAGCAACACAGCTCATCAACCTGAACACACCATCCCCACTGTTAAACATGGTAGTGGCAGCATCATGGTTTGGGCCTGCTTTTCTTCAGCAGGGACAGGGAAGATGGTTAAAATTGATGGGAAGATGGATGGAGCGAAATACAGGACCATTCTGGAAGAAAACCTGATGGAGTCTGCAAAAGACCTGAGACTGGGACGGAGATTTGTCTTCCAACAAGACAATGATCCAAAACATAAAGCAAAATCTACAATGTAATGGTTCACAAATAAACATATCCAGGTGTTAGAATGGCCAAGTCAAAGTCCAGACCTGAATCTCCATCCAACCTCACTGAGCTCGAGCTGTTTTGCAAGGAGGAATGGGCAAAAATTTCAGTCTCTCGATGTGCAAATCTGATAGAGACATACCCCAAGCGACTTACAGCTGTAATTGCAGCAAAAGGTGGTGCTACAAAGTATTAACTTAAAGGGGCTGAATAATTTTGCACGCCCAATTTTTCAGTTTTTCTATTTGTTAAAAAAGTTTGAAATATCCAATAAATTTCGTTCCACTTCATGATTGTGTCCCACTTGTTGTTGATTCTTCACAAAAAAATACAGTTTTATATCTTTATGTTTGAAGCCTGAAATGTGGCAAAAGGTCAAAAAGTTCAAGGGGGCCGAATACTTTTGCAAGACACTATATATATGTGTAAATATATATGTGTGTATATATATATATAATATATATATATATATATATATATGTGTGTGTGTGTATATATGTATATATATATATATATATGTGTGTGTGTATATATATATATATATATATATATATATAAATTACAGTAAAACTGCAGGAAAGGGCACTGGGGGGCAAACTAATGTGAATTTATTTTATTTTGAATTGTATCAGTGTGTTTGGTGTGTTTTACATTTGAATTTGCCGCCGGTTCCACCCCCCTGCGAGCGTCACGTCACAGGAGACGGAAGCCGGGGCACACAGAGCATCGGGAGGAAGATCCGCCGCCACACATCGCCAGGATACATCGCTGGATCCCGGTGAAAAGGTAAGTAACCCCTCTACCAGGACCCAGCGATCTTCCTAGCGGTACCCCGAGTGTGGCTCGGGGTTACCGCTTTTGGCACTGAAATTTAACCCCGAGCCACACTCGGGAATACCGCTAGGAAGGTTAAAGGGGCTTTGGGCTACATTGTGCTAGGGACACCAGTACTTTCTGTGACGTACCCTGATTCAAGTAGAGCTCATTGGGGATTAAACTAATCTAAATCATTTACGCAATTTCTCTTTAAGGAATGTCACCGGTTATAGATAGATATGTGATACTGTGGTCTGTATGTAGTAAATTTGCTGTGATACATTTTTAGATTGTACGTCTTTTCTGGCATAGCTAGATATGGGTGTTAGTATCCCCCCCCTTTTTTTCCCCCCATATGTTTATTTGTATAGGTTGCACATAGGTCTCGTTCTGGGATGTTTTCTGGTTTTGATTTTTAGCTTTACTTTGATTTTCATGAGGGGGATTTTTCTGTTGGTTTCGAGGCATTGTTTTTTTTTGGGAGGGTGGGGAAGATATGCCGGCCCCTACATGCGGGGCTTTGCCCTGAATATGTACTGCTCTGTTCAAGTTGGGGGCGGGACGTGGCTTCGGTTAGATACTGTCTTCTGTATATGTGTGGCTATCTGGGCGTGGCCTGAGTACTGAAGTCTATCCTGCTGGGAGGAACTAGCGTCATGTCCGTCCTCATACACACTTATTAGACATCTGTGGATTACATGCGAATAACAGAAAGCCTTGAAGAAGCGGGGTGTATATACCACAAAACATGTCGGCATTTCTTTGCATGATTAAATGATATACTATGTGTTGATGTCATTGTATGTAAAATATATTTTGGGCTTTATATGGCCCGGTTGTTTGACTGTCTATTAGATATACATATTAAATAAATGCTTTTTATACTTTTTTAAACAAACTACATTTTTTACTGATTTATGGGAGTTTCCGTTTAAATGCCCAATTTCCCTCTTCCGCCAAGTTTAGTTTCTATATAGTATATATAGGCTGGTTTCTCCCAGACTCTTTGGCTCTCATTTCCATATTATTAGAATATACTTTTTAATTAAAGAAAGGAGATACAACATTTAAAATGTTCACTGTAACATGTGCACCAGAGTTAGGTTAGTTCTGTAGTTCTGCTTGTGTTCTCTCCCTCACATCATGCATGGCAAATGTTGTCATGCAGAAACACAACAGAATTATAAAGTGTGTTATAGAAATTTTTTATCTTTAGACTGTTACATTTTATTTGTTATAAGAAGAGTAGGATTATCCTTATATATATTTCATTTGTTAAAGATTTGGGAAAGATTTTCTTTATGCAGTGTCTCTGCCTTTCGCTAATGGTTTGGCATTGGTCTAATTACAATTGAATTCTTGAAGAAGGAGGTCTATTTTTTAGTGGGAAGAAACTAGTAAAACAAAAGTCAGCTTAGTTAGGCAAAGTTATGTATGCAAAGAGTTGATTGCAAAATTGTCCTCATAAAACAACACAATGTACAGACAGTCATCAGACGATTAGCCAAGAGTGGACTAATCCTGTTCGCTGTACAGTTGTCTTCCAGTATACTGTGCTGTCTGCGTCTTTCATTCGTATCTCAGATTTTTGAGCAAATATTTAAGTTGGCTTGCAAATTAATAACTATAACACTGCTGCAGCTTCAAATAAGTCATATTAAAAATACCATTAAAATGTCCATATGGCTAGGCAGAACCCTCATGTGCTTGTACATGATGGTTGGCTGCTCAGAAAACAAGCACTGCATTGTTGGAGACATATTTACCTGGGTTCCCTATATATACAGTACACTGTATTTTGGGTGCTTTAGATTGGATTTTCACTCTCTCAATCAACATTGACTATTTTTACACCTTATGCTGCTAGCATTAGTAAATAGATAAGAAATATATACTCTTTACTTTTTTAACCTCCTTAGCGGTATTCCAGAGTGTGGCTCGGGTTAAATTTCAGTGCCATTAGCGGTAACCCCGAGCCACACTCGGGGTACCGCCAGGGAGCATCGCTGGATTCTGGAAAAGGTTACTTACCATGCCCCCAGGATCCCACGATGTGTCACTGCAGCAAACGGCGGGCCGGATCTTCCGCGCGATGCTGTGAGCCCCGGGTTCCGTCTCCTGCGACGTGACGCTTGCAGGGGGGTGGAACCGGCGGCAAATTTGAAAAGTAAAACACACAAACACACTGATATATTGTAATCCTATTGGATTGCATTACAAAATAAAATAAATTGACCTTAGTTTGCCCCCCAGTGCCCTTTACTGCCGTTTTACTGTACTTTATGTATATATATATATATATATATATATATATATATATATATACTTTAACTTATTTATAGTTATATATTATATTATAATTTATGATTTTGTGTTTCAAACTTTATCATACCCGAGATGTTATAAAGAAGAACGCACAGTAAAAAAAAAATCATATGTAAATAGTTGGTTTGGGCTGCTCGTCCTTAAGAATTACATGCAAAATAATTGTACCGCTTTCAGCACCTAAAATCGGAAACAACCATACCACCAGGGAGGTGAAACCTAGGCCTGGGCAAATGATGACATACATCCCAGGAGTCTTCAGGATGGGAGGAGGGGTTTTCTCAGCTAAGGACACCCTCCTGCTTGCATACCTAAGCTAAGGGAAGATTGATTGCAATACGTAAATGTTACAAGAATAATCAGCCCTTACTCAAGATTGCCATGGCCAAAAATGTGTTTGTCAAAGTGATTTCTCAGCAAAATAAAGCATAGAGACATGGATGGATGGGTACGTTTGCTCTGAATTTTAAAAATCAATTAAATGGCCTTTTTAGTTTTTGGTGCTCAGATGCAGTGTGGTTCTGCTTTAAACAACTTTATAGAACTATAACTTTTTCTATTGTCTGATGTGAGTCAGCAGAAAAAAGAAATGTGTCCAAATAACAAAATTCACGCAGCACTTACACTATTTCCATATAAAAGCCATTCAGTCTGTTCCATGTACTGCTCACTAGAAGACATTAATGCTGGCCATACACTAGCCGAAAAATCGTTCGAAAATCTGTCATTTGGTCCGATCGTTCATTTTTCGTCCAGTTAATGGGCACAAATAGAAAATAATTTTTAACTTTTCAGAGCAAAAAACAGTTTGGAAAATTCTGCCAAATGAACGATAAATTGAAAGGTTAATATGTTTCTCGCCCGAATTGTTTACACTAGGCATGTGTGGACAAACTGAACAAAAAACTGATTCATTTATGTCCATTGAACGATTTATCGTTCGGAATTCGGTCAGTACATGATGGCACGATCGTCCGCTCGCACGACCGATTTTTTGTTTTTTGAAAATGAGTTAGAACGATTTTTCAGCTAGAGTATGGCCAGCTTAAGGCTCAAATCAAACTGGTGCGTTTGCTGAACCATTGCGATTCCAGTGCGGGTTCCCACATTGCATCTCACTCGCCGGCAGTTCACACTGCCCTCTGCGAACCACTGTGGGTGTCAATGTAAAGTTAATGACACCCCCAAATCAGTTCACAGATCGTAATGCAAACTGTGAAATCGGATCACATGGGTGTGAACACCCATGTAATCCAATTCCACTGCAGACCAAAAAAAGGGCCCTGCACCATTTTGGCCGAATGTGATGCGAATTTAGACATACAAACTATATGGCTGAATTTGCATTGCACAGACATCGCATGTGATGTGCACAGCAATGTGGTGCGAATCACATGCGATGCCTGTGATCGCACCAGTTTGAACCTGGCCTGAGTGTCACATTTTTGTCTTTCTGCAACAGTTTATCAGGGCTTCCATAAAAAGAAACAAATGTAGGTGTGTTTACTTTCAGATTCGAAAGTGAACAGTTGCTCAGAATCTTTACACCAAATCAATCTCTTGCTGTGACTTGTAGTCTCTTCTGTATAGTAATCCTTCCTGTGCTTATTGTACGATGTTCTGAGTGGAGAAAAGAAGCCCCTAAAATTAGCGGGGCCTCGGCCACTTGAACACTGCTGTGTAGAGGTAAACTACCAATCTGATGGAAAAGCTGCTCTGCTCTAACTGATAACATAACCTCCCAGGAAAGTAGTACTTGGAGGTGACTTTTGTATCTGAAACCACACACACCTTGTTGTTACCTTGAATTTTTTATCTCCCTTTTTTTATCTAAAAATAACATACATGTTATACTTACCTGCTCTATGCAGTGGTTTTTCACAGAGCAGCCCAGATCCTCCCCTGCTCGGGTCCCTCGCCTGTGCTCCTGGCCCCTCCCTCCTGTTGAGTGCCCCCACAGCAACCAGTTTGCTGTGGGGGCACCCGAGCCAAGCCACAGCTCCTTGTGTCCATTCTGACATGGAACTGCGGGTCGGCCCCGTCCCATCTCTCTTATTCACTAACTGACTTTGATTGACAGCAGCGAGAGCCAATGGCTATGCTGCTGTGTCTCAGCCAATCAGGAGAGAGAGTCCCGGATGGCCAAGTCTCACCTGCAACATTGCTGGATAGATATGGGCCCAGGTAAGTATTAGGGGGGCTACTGCACACAGGTTTTTTATCTTAATGCATAGAAACCTTCTGACTTTACAACCACTTTATAATTGCTTTTATCTGGCAATAGTGCAAGCCCTGTCTGAAGTTTATTGTTTGTTTTTAGCACTTTTTGCAGGATTTGTTTATTTCAGTACATCTTTTACATACATTGGAGAGACTAATTTCTTCTTGTTTGTGCTACAGGATTATTTTACTGATAAATATTTGCAACCATGAAGGAAAGAGGGGATGAAAGAAGTAGAAGTAAAGTGGAGTTCTCCCATTTGCTATCTAGGGATTATTAAAGAGCTGTCACTTTGGAAAGGGAGTAATGGCGGGCTTACAGCAACTTTGATGCATAGGTACTGTTAGATGGGATAGCAGGAGGAAAGCCATTGTTTACATTAACCACTTGCCGACCGGGCCATAGCCGAATGACGGCTACAGCGAGGTTAGCTAGTTCTGGGAGGGCGTACAATAATGTCCTCCCGAACTCGCACTTCCCACGCACCCTGAAGTTTCTGTGATCGCCCGGACCCTCCAGACCTGGTGCATCACAGATTAGAGTAAAGGGCCAATGACGGCCTATAGACTCTATAAATTTCACAAAGACCAAACCATATACACTGATTTTGGTTATTTTTATCAAAGATGTGTAGCAGTATACATTTTGGCCAAAAATTTATCAAGAAAAATTACTTATTTGCAAAATTTTATAACCGAAACAAAGAAAAATGCATTTTCTTTACAAAACTTTCGATCTTTTTCTAATTTATATCGCAAAAAAAAAAAACTATTTGAATAAATGCCTCCAAAAGAAAGCTCTATGTGTGTAAAAAAAAAAAAAAAAAGGACAAAAGTTTCATATGGGTACAGTGTTACATGACATTGTAATTGTCATTCAAAATGTGAGACCACTGAAAGCTGAAAATTGGTCTGGTTAGGAAGGGGGTATAAGTTACCTTTGAAAACATATGTTTTACCTGCAAAGGATATGAATTTTTCTATAATGTTTATCCAAGCTAATTCTTCAGTTTTAATGAGTGCCAGGAACATACTGCAGAATAAAATCTGTTATAACTATGCAGATGACCTGACACCAAGTGATGGGATTATGCAAGTAGAGCAGAGTGGTTCCACAACTTTTACGCTTCTTATCCTGTTTTTGGACAGTCAACATCTCAAAAAAATACATTCCGGGATGACTGTATTAAGGTGTCTGTGCGAACTGTATGGATGTAAATTCAGGGATATGTTCCTGACACTCATTAGAACTGGAGAAATGACTTGAATAAGCGGGTTAACACAGAACAGGTACAGTTAAATGTGAATAACTACTACTAGTTATAACATGACTTTTTATTATTGAGAACCTTCACAGATCATTTGCATTTTTATTCCTCTAGTTCTGAGATAGGCACATTCCTACCACATAGAGGAACTAGGTTGGTAGGGCTAGCACAGTCACCAGGTATTTGTAGGACTTTGCATGGGGACTAACATATGTTGCAGATGCACTTATATTGAAAGGCGAAGCATGGCCAAAGCTGTTTTGGCTATATATTTCTCCTATGGATCACAGGAGTGCAGTTCGTTCGGCACTCCTGTGACCCATTTTCAGCCCACAGCAGGATAAAGCAGTCAAGATCCACCAAGATGCTTGGACCAGCAGCTGGCTCAGCCTCTCGGGGAGCCGCTTAGAGACTGAACCAGCTGCTACCACCCACAGCACAGCCCAGCCCTCCAGTGAGCACTGGAGGAGCAAAGCAGAGAGACAGACAGCCACAGGCTCTCTGCAGACGGAAGACTGAGAACTGAGCAATCAGTGGTCTTTGATAATAATTCATGGGCTTAGAACCGATGAGGGATAGATGCAGCATAGATCAATGCTGCATACACCTAGGTGAGTATGAATGTTTGCTTTTTAATTCCCACATGTCTCTTATAAAGCAGAGTTAAACCTAAAAGTCCTACAAGAAAACTGATTGGTTCCTCAAGCCAAAGAATGGCGGGATTGTGTAGGCAATTTTGAAATAAAACACAAAAGGCAATTGTTTGAATATATGCCGAAACGCGTCGGAACCCTATGTTTCTACATCGGGAATCACCACTCCAGTCCATAAGTAATACCGCATATATAGCATAGTCTGTACTGTTGATGCATAGTACCTATGTTACAAAATTGCTTATTCGTTGCATCCTGTTGTGTTTTACAGTATCATTTTTTATCAATAAATTGTGTTTTATTTCAAAATTGCCTACACAATCCCACCATTCTTTGGCTTGAGGAACCAATCAATCTTCTTGTATGTTATTAGGGATGATGGCAAATACTACTGCTAAATTACAATTATAGCTCTAAAACCAACCATAGAAACCTAAAAGTCCTTTCCGCATGCACAGGAGTCAGTGATCCCGGCATAAAGGGACCATGCCAGCAATGTAAGCTGAGCTGCACATGCACGGCTCAGTTGATGTGGAGGAGAATTCTGCGAGCAGGCAGGTAGGTTTTATTGCATGTTTCTTCTGGAATAAAGAGCCTGCCTGCTCGCAGTTTGTGACAGCGAATCATGTGTTTGTGCATGTTGGTTTTTTTTTTTGGTTACTGAACAACTCCCTCCCTCTGCAAGTACTGCCCTCTCCCCACATCCATACCAGGAAACCAACACCTGAAGCTTAATACATGTACAGAAACATTTGTATAAAGCGGTGAGACTTTTTACCAGGTTTAATGTGTTTTTGGAAATGTACAGTCTAAAAAAACAACCACCCCAATATCACAGTCTGATCAATGATGATGTAACGGAAAACACAAATTCAGTTAAAGACCATAAAGACAATACAGGAAGGAAAGAATGGGCAGTTGTAGTTGTGGGTTGACAAATCCCAAGGAAATATGTCATTAACTCCATGTCCTTAGAGTGGCTTTGAGTCTGCAAGATGCTGATCAGTGTGTAACTTCCACAAGGGACCCTCATGCAGAAGACATAGAAAATGGATGAATGGAAAGTTTTTTTTCCCATTGCATGAATGGGATCCAGTAGAATCTTGGATATACTCCCCCTCCCAAACACACAATATTTTTGCAGTTCTGGGTGGGTGTATTTTTAAAGCAGAAATTAGTAACAATTTTAATTACAGGGAGCCTTTAAAAATTGTATGTCGACACAGTGTGTGAACCCTAGTGTTTAGCAAGATTCAGATGTGTTTATCATCTTTCACCCAGTGCTGAATTTTAGAAGTGGAAACAAACAGCTAATTTACAGATAAAATAAATAAGTGTAAACTCCCTTACTTGACAGTTTTTTATGCAGCTAGTTTTCTAACCCAGACATCACTTTCAGGAATCATGACTACAATTATACATTTCTTAACCTAAGTTAACCTCTTGCCAACCGCTCACCGTAGTATTACTGTGGCAGGACGGCTCGGCTGCGCAAAATCACGTAGTACTACGTGATTTTGTGCACAAGGTTTTGGCGGCGCGTGCGCGCCACCGAAACCGTGCTCCCGCTGTGTTTAGACACAGCGAGAGGTGGGCCACGGGAGGAGCGCCGGCGATTGCCACTGCCCTCCTGTGATCCTCAGGGAAACTGACCGAAGACCCGCCTGCTTATGTAAACAAAGCAGGCGGATCTTCTGTCAGACAGGCAGGGAGAGATCAGTAGTTTCAGCTAAGCTGAAACCGCGATCTCTCTGTGCCTGTCACAGAACCATCCCCCCACAGAGTGAGCAAGCAATTTAGGCATACATTTAACCCCTTTGATCACTCCCAGTATTAACCCCTTCCCTGCCAGTGTTATTTATACAGTAAAGGTGCATAATATTTAGCACTGATTACTGTATTAATGTCACTGGTCCCTAAAAAGTGTCAAACATGTCAGTTTGGGGTCCAATCTGTTTGCTGCCATGTCGCAGTCCCGCTAAAAAATGCTGGTCACCGACATTACTAATAAATAAATAAATAAATAAAAAGTTAAAAAATCGATCCCGTAGTTTGTAAACGCTATAACTTTTGCGCAAACCAATTAAAATACGCTTTTTGGGAATTTTTTTTACCAAAAATATGTAGCAGAATACAAATTGGCCTAAACTGATAAAAAAATTAAATTTTTTTTAAAAATTTTTATTGGGAATGTTTTATATCAGAAAGTAAAAAATATGGAGTTTTTTCAAAATTGTCGCTGTTTTTTTGTTTATAGTGCAAAATCGAAAAACGGCACAGGTGATCAAATACCACCAAAAGAAAGCTCTAGTTGTGGGGAAAAAAAGGACATCAATTGTATTTGGATACAACGTCGCACGACCGCGCAATTTCCCATTAAAGTAACGCAGTGCCGAATCGCAAAGAATGGCCCGGTCATTAAGGGGGCTGAAGTGGTTAAAGTGTAGCTATAGACTAAAGTTAAAATGATACATTTCCACTTTGTATTTCCATTATTTCTAGCCTACTCCTATTAATGTGAGTGATCCTGAAATTTGTAAACTTGCCCTGGGAAGATCCCCACACATTTTTTTTTTTTTTTAGACAAATTTTTATTGAATTTTTAGAAAGGGAAAACAATGAAATAGATGAACAATAAAGCCAAACTGCATAGACATGATAGCGGGCGCAGCCGCTATTTCAACAATTAAAGTACATAATAAGTATCTCAATATGACACACACTATGGTACAAGTGCCATATTGAAAGTAGAATAACACTCAAATCTTGTTCCGAGAGACATTAGCAGTAAGTGATTGTGGAAAAAAGTGAATAAGAGAGGTGGTGAGATAGATATGTTAAATGGCGATATTGTAGACAAACAGAGGGGTTATGAGCGGCATGAAAGCGTGCGGTAATGGGGGGGTATAAGGGGTATAGTGCAAGGGGTTGGGCATCCTCTTCCGTCTTCTCCTGTCCAGAGCTATGCCAGGCTATCATGTCTGGTAGTTTTTATATGCAGCCGTCGTGAGGAAATGCTGCCATTCTGACCATGTGTTCAAGAATTTGGAGGGTGAATCTTTTCGCTTGGTGGATTAGATATTCAATTTCTGCGATCCGATGGGTGCATATAAATCAGTCTTTGATGGTCGGGGGGTCCGGGGAGATACCCACACATTTACTTCCTTGAATTCTGTGACATGCAATCACTATGCCCTGTTGATGGGCACTGCTGTGTCACAGAAATACTTCCCCAGCTAATAATGCTAAAGACCGCTCTGAACCAGGAAATCATGAATACATGATTTAGGCTGTGGTATTACCCAGTAACCTTTATAGTTCCATAATATAGTCCTAATTTATTAAGGAGTGTCTGCTGGGCAAATCATTTAATTTGTTTTTGAAAGCTCCTAATAGCTTCTCCCTCTCTTCTTGTTAGGTTATTGGGACTGTTTTTTGTATTCTTTTGCATGTCCCTCAAAACTAATTGCTGAAATGAAATGTGTATGCTTCAGCATATTTTAGAAGGAAGTAAATTATTTAGACCTATAGGGCACTATAAAGAATAATTTGATTTGCATTTCAGTGCGACAGCAGATGCAAGAGAAGTTGCACTAATGTGACTGGGGCCTAAGAGTTAGGACTGATACAGTTGTGCTCATAAGTTTACATACCCTGGCAGAATTTATGATTTCTTGGCCATTTTTCCAAGAATATGAATAAGGGTCCTTTCACACGAACAATCCGATCAGATCTGCCTGTCAGTTTATAGGGCGGATCTGATCGGATCCTCCATGCATCCCTATGGAGTAGCGGATGTCAGCGGAGACATGTCCGCTGACACCCGCTGCCATCCGCATCTGATCCTGTCCGTGAAATCCGGACAGATGGAAACCCTATTTTCCATCCGTCCAGGGGATCAGATGAGAGCGGACAGGCGGTCCGCTCTCATCCGATTCCCCCATAGAGAGCAGCGGTGCTTTGACAACTCCCTCTCCGAGACAGAGCTGTCATCCGCCTGCTCAGCGGGGATCGGCGGATCGATCCCTGCTGAGCAGAGGACGATCCACCCCGGACAGCGGACTGTGTGAAAGGAGCCTTACACACAAACTTTTTTCACTCATGGTTAGTGTTTGGCTGAAGCCATTTATTATCAATCAACTGTGTTTACTCTTTTTAAATCATAATGACCACAGAAACTACCCAAATGACCCTGATCTAAAGTTTACATACCCCAGTTCTTATTACCATGTATTGCCCCCTTTAACATCAATGACAGCTTGAAGTATTTTTATGGTATTTGTGTATGAGGCTCTTTATATTCTCAGATGGTAAAGCTGCCCATTCTTCCTGGCAGAAAGCCTCCAGTTCCTGTAAATTCTTGGGCTGTCTTGCATGAACTGCAGGTTTGAGATCTCCCCAGAGTGGCTCAATAATATTGAGGTCAGGAGACTGAGATGGCCACTCCAGAACCTTCACTTTATTCTGCTGTAGCCAATGACAGGTCAACTTGGCCTTGTGTTTAGGATCATGGTCATGTTGGAATGTCCAAGTACATCCCATGCGCAGCTTCAAGGCTGATGAATGCAAATTTTCCTCCAGTATTTTTTGATAACATACTGCATTCATATTGCCATCATTTCTGACCAAATTTCCTGTGCCTTTGTAGCTCACACATCCCCAAAACATCAGCGATCCACCTCAGTGTTTCATAGTAGGAATGAATGGTGCACCTTTCATCATAGGCCTTGTTGACTCCTCTCCAAAAGTAGCGTTTATGGCTGTGACCAAAAAGCTAAATTTTGGTCTCATCACTCCAAATGACTTTGTGCCAGAAGGTTTGAGGCTTGTCTCTGTGCTGTTTGGCATATTGTTAGCGGGTTTTTTGTGGCATTTGCTTAGTAATGGCTTTCTTCTAGCGATTCGACCATGCAGCCCATCTTTCGTGAAGTGCCTCCTTATTGTGCATCTTGAAACAGCCACACCGCATGTTTCCAGAGAGTCCTGTATTTCACCTGAAGTTATTTGTGGGTTTTTCTTTGCATCCCGAACAATTTTCCTGGCAGTTGTAGCTGAAATTTTAGTTGGTCTACCTGACCGTGGTTTGGTTTTAACAGAACTCCTCATTTTCCACTTCTTGATTAGAGTTTGAACATTGCTGTATTCTCATTCTCAATTCCTTGGATATCTTTTTATATCCCTTTCCTGTTTTATACAGTTCAACTACCTTTTCCTGCAGATCCTTTGACAATTATTTTGCTTTCCCCATGACTCAGAATCCAGAAACGTCAGTGCAGCACTGGATGAAAGATACAAGGGTCTGTCAGGAGTCCAGAAACTCATTGGCCTTTTATACACACACACTAATTACAAGCAAACAGATCACAGGTGAGGATGGTTACCTTTAATAGCCATCCAAACCCCTTTGTGTCAACTTGTGTGCATGTTATCAGGCCAAAATCACCAGGGTATGTAAACCTTTGATCGGGGTAATTTGGGTAGTTTCTGTTGTCATTATGATTTAAAAAGAGTAAACACAGTTGACTGATAATAAATGGCTTTAGCCAAACACTTACTGTGAGTAAAAGAAAAGTTTTTATGTTATCATTCATATTCTCAGAAAAATGGCCAAGAAATCATAAATTCTGCCAGGGTATGTGAACTTATGAGCACAACTGTATTTGGCATCCATAGCGTGCTCTTACATTGTATCTTTTTCACATAAATTACTTTTATTTATCTTCTAATAAAGGACACAGCAATTATGGAACTCTTGAATAGTTGGATTATGTGGTGCTACCTACCTGAGGTCTGGACAATGGCAAACACATTAAACATTGAAGGCCAGCCCCTGTATAACCGTCATGCCTCAGTTTTCTGCTAGTGTCCTCCCTCTGTTTAATTTTTTTTTCTTTTTTTTTTTGTGTAATGCATGAAGGTAAAAAAAAACCTTGTGCCTTTACAACCAATTTAGGCCCCTATATATTGATTAAACAAGGGAATGATATGAATAGCCAAATAAGTAATTTGCTGTACCACTTTAAATCGTATAAAGAGCCTTCTATTTTTTCTGAAGTGGATTCAGGGGAGAAGCGTACATCAAATTCTTTCAGAAGACTTTTATAACACATAAAAGAGATGATTTTTTATCTGACAAAAATGTGTCATTAGCATACAATGCCACTTTCTCCTCCCTCAGGCCCCTCGTAAGCCAATAATTGTGCGGGTCTTTCCTTAACTATGCTTCTAGAGGCTCTATTGCCAAAGCAAACAACAAGGTAGACAGTGGGCAACCCTGTCTAGCCTCTCTACGCAGTGCACAGGGAGAGGATATTGATAAATTCTAATTCTAGTACTTGGTTTTGCATAAAGGAGTTTCACCCTCTTGAGAAAAACTAAACCTATTCCAAATGTAATCAGGACTGCCCAGAAATAATCCCACTCCACATTATCAAAAGCCTTCGCTATATCAAAAGCCAACAAGGCTCTATTGCCTAGGTTATTCATGGAAACTTGCATAATAAGAGAGGTACGCCTAATATTATGAGCCGGCAATTTAAAGGTAAACTCCAACTTTCTTTTCACTAGAACTGAACGGAACGGTCAGTCCCAACATAGATCATACCTGTGTACCATGTTGCTCTGTTGTCTGCAGATCCTCTGATATTCTAGGTTTAGTTGTGGCTTTGTACCATGTGACGGTGTATATAGTCAGAAGTAGACTGAGTCTCTTCCACAGCCCCTTTTTGCTGCATCTCTAGCATAAAACACACCCATCTGTAGTCTTTCAGACTCTTCAAATGATGTCAATTCCTTCCTTCATTCCTCTGATGGTGGGTGGGATGGAATACATCCCAATTAGCATTCAATCCTGTAACCACAATTGGTAGTAAAACCTTGTGGTTGTGCTGCAACCACATTTATTTAAACAAATCCTAAGGCTCCTTTCACACTATGAGTCCGTCAAATGGACTCTGCTTTTCTCAACGGGGGATCGATCCGTCGATCCCCGCTGAGCAGGAGAATGACAGCTGTTCTCCGCGCTGTGTGCGGAGACACAGCTGTCACAGCCCCATAGATCTCTATGGGGGAATCGGATGAGAACGGACCGTCGGTCCGTTCTCATCCGATCCCATCCGATCCGATCCGCTGGACGGATGGAAAATGGGGTTTCCATCCATCAAGATTTGACGGATCAGATCGGATTGGGTGTCAGCGGACATGTCTCCGCTGACATCCGATGCCCCATAGAGATGCATGAGGGGACCGTTCAGATCCGCCAAAAAAACGGACAGGCGGATCTGAACGGTCCGCCTGTGTGAAAGGGGCCTTAGACTGCAAGGATTCTAGTATGATAGTGATCCCTTGCATCTAAGGCCTCATTGACACTTTGGGATATATTTACTAAAGGCAAATTGACTGCAAGAGCAGTTGCCCCAGAGCTTAGTAAATGAGCAGAAGCTCTGCTGACTTCCATCATCCAATCATGTGCAAGCAAAAATGCCATTTTTTTTATCTTCCTTGCAAGTGATTGGATATTCCTTGCAAAGTGAAGCTTTACTTCATTGACTTAGCTCTGGAGCAATTGCACTTGCAGAGTGCAACTACACTTTGCAAAGTGCACAGTCAATTTGCCTTTAGTAAATCAACCCCTTTGTGTAGAAATGAGTCGTGTTTCTGCTCACAATAATTTAGTGTGTTTGGTGACACATGCACTTTACAACAACCAAAGATTTGTGTGTAACTAGGCCCCTGTCCAGACCAGTGCAATTTGTCATGCAATTGACTGTTCAAAATCGCATAAATCGCACCCCATTGTTGGCAAAGGAACTGTTCAAATTTCCACAGCTCATGTCGCAGGGACTTTCATTTCCATCAAATGATGTTACATAGTTAGTCAAGTTGAAAAAAGACACAAGTCCATCTGGCTCAACCAATAAAAAACAAAAAGAACAGTAAAGTACAATCCCATATACACAATCCTATACCCGCAGTTGATCCAGAGGAAGGCGAAAAAACCTCTGCAATGATCCAATTTTCTACAGCAGGGGAAAAAATTCCTTCCTGATCCCCCAAGAGGCAATCAGATATTCCCTGGATCAACTTTACCTAAAAATATTAATACCCATTTATATTATGTACACCCAGGAAAGAATCCAGGCCTTTTTTAAAGCAATTTAGTGAGCTAGCCAGAACCACCTCTGTAGGAAGTCTATTCCATATTTTCACAGCTCTTACAGTGAAGAAACCTTTCCGTATTTCGAGGCGAAATCTCTTTTCCTCTTAAAATAGGTTCGTGCACTACTTTTCGCCGATTTCATTGCAGACTTCTGTTGCATGAAGTCACAAACCGCCATGATATCGGCAGTGCAAATTGCACTAATGTGCGGCTTTGAAATTGCGCTGAAGTAGTAAGATTTCAAAGCCACACTAGTGTGAACGGGGGCTAAATCGAGTTTTGTGTCATGGTTTGTAGATGCTATAAATTTTGCACAAACCAATCAATATACGCTTAATGGAATTTTTTTACCAATGTAACAGAATACATATTGGCCTAAATTGAGGAAGACATTTGATTTTTTTTCTATTTTTTTATTGGATGTGTTTTATAGCAGAAAGTAAGAATGTTTTTTTTTTTTTTTTCATTATTGATCGTCTTTTTTTGTTTATAGTGCAAAAAATAAAAGGGGTGATCAAATACCACCAAAAGAAAGCTCCATTTGTGTGAAAAAAATGACATCAGTTTTATTTGGGTACAGCGTCACATGACCACGCAACTGTCAGTTAGACCCCTTTCACACATGTGAATTTGGGACTGCAAAATCATCATTCTCCATTATTTTCCAATGAGTACCGTTCATATCTTTATGACTTCAAGTCGCACCTACTTCAAAGTAGTTCCTGCACTACTTTGGCCCGATTTTAATGCGTTTTGAGGTCCAATGGCATTGCTTCAAACCCAGTCAAAATTGCGGCAAAATCGCGCGACTTTTAAGTTGCACAAGTGTGAAAGGGGCCTTAAAATAACACAGTGCCGTATCGCACAAAATGGCCTGGTCATGAAGGGGGGGTAAACCTTCCGGAGGGCAATTGGTTAAAATACACCTATGATAAAAATTAATAGACCCTTCATTTCTTGGCAAACTTACAAAATCTGCAGGGAATCAAATAATTATTTTCCCCACTGTATATAAGAAAGTAACTGGAGATTTTGACCACAAAAACTTTATGATTTCTAATTAACAATCTTCATCTAAAAAAAAAAAGAGATCTGTGTGAAATGGTCCTTATAAATTAAAGTGGAGTTCCACCCATTTTAGTCACTTTAGATCTATGTAATCCCCTGTAAAACGACTTTTACCAATAGAAAGTTTTTTTTTTTTTTGTTGCCAGTAAATACCTGATTTTCTGCTTTATTTATCCTCTTCTCACTTCCGGGTCTTGTCGGCGATTACGTCATTCGGCGATTCGCAGTGTGTGCTGTGATTTATGTCAGGGCATGAAATTTCGCATTATTACACAGGAGATGAGCTGTACTGTGTGTTCTGCCCCGCCTCCTCTCAGTGAGCTGTATGTATGTAGTGTATTGAGGCTGTGCTCCGCCCTGCCTCCGCCCCGCCTCCTCTCAGTGAGCTGTATGTATGTAGTGTATTGAGGCTGTGCTCCGCCCCGCCTCCTCTCAGTGAGCGAGTACTGAAAGCATTATATGAGGAGGCGGGGCAGAGCACAGCCTCAATACACTACATACATACAGCTCACTGAGAGGAGGCGGGGCGGAGCACATCCTCAATACACTACATACATACAGCTCACTGAGAGGAGGCGGGGCGGAGCACATCCTCAATACACTACATACATACAGCTCACTGAGAGGAGGCGGGGCGGAGGCAGGGCGGAGCACAGCCTCAATACATTACATACATACAGCTCACTGAGAGGAGGCGGGGAAGAGCACGCAGTGCAGCTCATCTCCCGTGTAATAATGCGAGATTTCATGGCATCCCAGCACACAGTGCGAATCGCCGAATGACGTAATCGCCGACCAGACCCGGAAGTGAGAAGAGGATAAATAAAGCAGAAAATCAGGTATTTGCTAGCAAAAAAAAAAAAAAAAACTTTCCATTGGTAAAAGTCGTTTTAAAGGGGATTACATACATCTATGTAATCCAATTTATTAAAAATGGGTGGAACTCCACTTTAAGTCAGTTAATGTTATTCAACGTATTAAATGTGGAATATGACTATACGGTAAGGGCTCTTTCACACTAGGAGTCTGTCCAACGGACTCCGTTTATCTCAGCGGGGGATCGATCCCCCGCTGAGCAGGAGGATGACAGCTGTTCGCCGCACTGTGTGCGGAGACACAACTGTCAGGTCCCCATGCATCTCTATGGGGGAATCGGATGGAAACGGACCGTCTGTCCGTTCTTATTCGATTCGCTGGACTAATGGAAAATAGGGGTTCCATCCATCCAGATTTCACGGATCGGATGTCAGTGGACATGTCTCCGCTGACATCCGCTGCACCATAGACATGCATGGGGTGACCGTTCAGATCCGCCAAAAAAACTGACAGGCGGATCTGACTGGTCCGCCTGTTTGAAAGGGGCCTAAGTGTTGATTTAAAGAAGCAGTGTGCCTCCAAACAGGATTTCAGTTATGACAGAGCAATTTTACAGTACCTTATAATATAATTGCATTATTCAATGGAATGTGTTTTTTTTTTTTTTTATTAAATTGATATTGGAGCTGATGCCCTAATTATGTTAGAAATGCTGATATACAGTAAGTGCGGTATTTCTCTCCTTATCAATAAAAAGTAGTGTAGTCAGGCAGCTATAGAAATTATTACTCTTTGTATATGTTATTGGATGACTACATGTTTACTACAGACAGCTCCTTGGAAGAAAGGCAGGAAATAAATCAGCTAATGATGTCATGAAGAGGTAAGAATAGCGGTGATTGGGATAGATGGAAGACAATACACACTGAACACAATACCAATATATCATTTTAGTTCTTATCATTTGACTATTTCAAATATTTTTTTAGTGAGGGTAATGGGCCTGTTTGTGTCAACATATTGTAAAGGGAATATTTAAATCACCATTCATTGCTCTGAATTCTAGAAGTAGTTGTATAGTCCTTTATAAACGCAGTCCCTGTGAGGATAACAGCATCACTGTACCAAAAGGGAAGCAACGTTTTTACCAAGCCTTGAGGTCACAGGTTACCAATCAGCAAAAAAAGATTACGGATTTTTAGGTTTGTGCAGTTACTTGGTTTTTTTTTCTGAGTCATCCAGTTTGCATTTTTTTTTTGTGTTTCAGTTGCTAATTGCCATTTTGAGTGTTTAACTCTTGGATAGCTTTTTGCATTGTTAGAGCTGAAAATCCCATAACAATTATAAGCTTTATTTACCCGAGTGTTTTCATGACCCTAGAGATAATGTTACATCATCTGCTACTTATCATCAACATGATAGCAATGGAGATTGTTTTGTAAAAAGAAAAGTAGAAATACATGTAAGAATTCTAGCCTGATAGACAATATGGTGTTATATGCGTTAATTTGGCTTTTTTTCTTTTAATCTAGACAGTGATGTACTGAAGTAAAAACAAGTTGTATTTTTTGGCATTTGTTGTTTTGTTTCTCTAAAGCAATATAATCAAAGTATAGCACAAAAGCCACTGTGATTCACAAATAACAGGTTATAATGGGGTTGTGCAGGTAAAAATGAAAACTAGAAATACACCCAATGAGAGATCGGCCTTGCCATAAATTTGGTTTATTAATGTATAGCATTTTTAGATGTGCGGCATGCGACATCCCCCAACCATATAAAATTCATTCATTGTGAAACCCAGCTGTAGCGACATTCGATGTGCTCTCTCTACAAGCTACTGCTGCCAAATTCGCACATTGAGAGTATTGCAGAAGGAAAGGTACTGTACATGCAGTGAATTATATTAATATTTATTTCATAACATGCATACAAATAAAGAGCCAAAGATTGGTTAACCAGGTGATTCATTTTTACAGGCTCCCCCCAAGAAGCCCATATCATCACATACAGCAGGGGTGGGGAACCTTTTTTCTGCCAAGGGCCATTTGGGTATTTATAAAACCATTCGGGGGCCGTACAAAATTATCACCTTAAAAATTAGCCTGTTGTATTTGGTCAAACATTGAATTATCTCACCCCTAATGTGATGGCTGCAACTGCTTCTCTTTGGTGAGGTGTGTGATGTTAACTGGTATTGATGATGTTGCTACTCGCAACAGGTTTTCCAGGTTTTCATCGGTCAGTCTGGAGCGCAGACGACTTTTTTGTGTTGGTAAGTTTTGAAAAGAACTGCTGGCAGGTACTACTGGTGGGTACAGCTGGCTGGTACTGCTGGTGGGTACAGCTGGCTGGTACTGCTGGCTCAGGCTGGTACTGCTGGCTTGTACTGTGCTGTGAGTACTGCTGGATGGTACTGCTGGCTCAGGCTGATACTGCTGTGGGTACTGCTGACTCAGGCTGGTACTGTGCTGTAGGTACTGCTGGCTGGTACTGCTGTGGGTACTGTTGGCTCAGGCTGGTACTTATGGCTGGTACTGTGCTGTGGGTACTGCTGGCTGGTACTGCTGGCTAAGACAAAACACTGCTGTGGGTACTGCTGGCTCAGGCTGGTACTGCTGGCATGTACTGCTGGCTGGTATTGCTGTGGGTACTGCTGGCTGGTACTGTGCTGTAGGTACTGCTGACTGGTACTGTTGTATGTACTGCTGACTCTGGCTGGTACTGCTGGCTCTGGCTGGTACTGCTGGCTCCGGCTAGTACTGCTGGTTCTGCTGTGGGTACTGCTGGCTCTGGCTGGTACTGCTGGTTCTGGCTGGTACTGCTGGCTCTGGCTGGTACTGCTGTGTGTGCTGCTGGCGGGAAATGCTGGCTAGGAGAAGTGTAGCAGAGCCATGCTGGAGGAAGAGGTGATGTTTTCTCTATTGGTCACAGGCGAAGTGCATTTGTTTTCACTCCGCCTGTGACTCACTCAGACTGTCATAACGGAGCAGGAACTATACAGGAAGCATCGGCTCCATTCTGACAGATCAGCTGAGAGACACAGACTCAGGTGCATGGGGGGCCGGACCAGATGACTTCGGGGGCTGCATACGGCCCCCGAACCATAGGTTCCCCACCCCTGACATACAGTATTCATGAGTAATTAACACACATTGCATTTTTCTCCCAGACATTCAGTATGTAGTTTAAAGATGACATTAGAAGCATCCAAACATTACTGTTATGTATTAGAAGAACAAATGGAAATGTACACTACCGTGGGGTGATGCCACGAGTGTACATAGCATGATAGATTCGTGCCACATCCCAAAAAATTGAAATATATATAACTAGAACACCATGGACTTTATAGGCACTGATAAAATAATTTCATAAATGTATTGATTAGAAATGTTAAAAATATTGAAAATTACAATATACAATATATACAAATTCTAGAAAAACACATATCCTAATGGAATTAGTGCGACATAAGACAAAACATGCCAACACCTTAAAAACCGAACGCATGTGTCCAACCCTGAGGAGGCATAGTAAGAAAACCCCAGAGGTGGGCCATGCGATTATGGTTAAGCAGTCATTGGGAAACAAAATCCAAGCTCGACATGTTTCGCGATATACGCTTCTTCAGGAGCTTTTCAAAATCATACCCCAACAGGAATCCATGGTGGAATCATCAGGACAAGGAGAAAAATCCCTAGCTGATTACTAGAGTTTGCATAAAATTCAGTTGCAGATAAGTCAGCCAATGCCACCTAAGCAGGGTAATCTGTTAGACCAGATGATATCTCATGATTAAACCGTACCTCCCAAAATCTACCAATAATAGGATATGTATAAGAGAAACAAGGTAAATATATAGGTCATACACCAACAACCTGTGTTTATAAGAAGGTATTGGTATATCAAAGATAATTGAAGAGTTGGTCAGTTTTTTTTTTTTTTTCATATTTTTATTTAAGAGTTTCAGATTGTACAATAAACAGCGCATACTCAGACTGGTCTGAGGTAGTAAGCGGGGTCCCCCAAGGCTCAGTCCTGGGACCAACCTTGTTCAATTTATTCATAAACAGCATTGAGGACGGAATCAGTAGCTCTATATCAGTTTTTGCAGATGACACAAAATTGGGCAGGACAATAACAGCACAGCATGAAGCAGATATCCTACAAAATGACCTGGACAAAATAACAGAGTGGGCAACGACATGGCAAATGAGGTTTAATGTCCGCTGACATCCTATCCGATCCGTCAAAACCGGACGGATGGAAACCCTATTTCCCATCCATCTGGCGGATCAGATGAGAATGGACAGATGGTCCATTCTCATCCGATTCCCCCATAGAGATGCATGGGGACCTGACAGCTCTGTCTCTGCACACCCCGCTGAGAAGAACAGAGTCTGCCTGACGTACTCTCTGTGTGAAAGGGGCCTAACAGTGTTAATTTGCTGTTCCCTCAAAATAACTCAACCCACAGTCATTAATGTCTAAACTGCTGGCAACAAAAGTGAGAATACCACTAAGTGAAAAATTTCAAAATTGGGCTCTAAGCGTCAATATTTTATGTGGCCACCATTATTTTCCAGCACTGCTTTAACCCTCTTGGGCATGGAGTTCACCAGAGCTTCACAGGTTGCCACTGAAGTCCTCTTCCTCTCCTCCATGACGACATCACGGAGCTGGTGGATGTTAGAGACCTTGCGCTCCTCCATCTTCCGTTTGAGGGTGCCCCACAGATGCTCAGTAGGGTTTAGGTCTGGAGACCTGCTTGGCCCATCCATCACCTTTACCCTCAGCTTCTTTAGTAATTCGGTGGTCGTTATCATGTTGGAATACTGCCCAGCAGCCCAGTCTCTGAAGAGAGGGGATCATGCTCTGCTTCAGTATGTCACAGTACATGTTGGCATTCATGATTCCCTCAATGAACTGTAGCTCCCCAGTGCCGGCAGCACTCACGCAGCCCCAGACCATGACACTCCCACCACCATGCTTGACTGTAGGCAAGACACACTTGTCTTTGTACTTCTCACCTGGTTGCCGGCACACACGCTTCACACGATCTGAACCAAATAGGTTTATCTTGGTCTCATCAGACCCAGAACATGGTCCAGTAATCCATGTCCTTAGTCTGCTTGTCTTCAGCAAACTGTTTGCGGTCTTTCTTGTGCATCATCTTTTGAAGAGGCTTCCTTCTGGGACGAGAGCCATGCAGACCATTTTGATGCAGTGTGCAGCGTATAGTCTGAGCACTGACAGGCTGACCCCCACCCCTTTAACCTCTGCAGCAATGCTGGCAGCACTCCTACATCCATTTCCCAAAGACAACCTCTGGATATGACGCTGTGCACATGCACTCAACTTCTTTGGTCAACCATGGCGAGGCCTGTTCTGAGTGGAACCTGTCCTGTTAAACCGCTTTATGGTCTTGTCCACCGTGCTGCAGCTCAGTTTCAGGGTCTAGGCAATCTTTTTATAGCCTAGGCCATCTTTATGTAGAACAGCAATTCCTTTTTTTCAGAGCCTCAGAGAGTTCTTTGCCATGAGGTGCCATGTTGAACTTTCAGTGACCAGAGAGTGAGAGCAATAACACCAAATTTAACACACCTGCTCCTCATTAACACCTGAGCCCTTGTAACACTAATGAGTAACATGACACCGGGGAGGGAAAATAACTAATTGGGCCCAATTTGGACTTTTTTACTTGGGGAGTACTCACTTTTGTTGCCAGGGGTTTTGACATTTATGGCTGTGTTGAGTTATTTTTGAGTTTGAGTGTGTTGAGTTAAATTTACACTGCTATGCAAGCTGTACACTCACTACTTTACATTGTAGTAAAGTTTAATTTCCTCGGTGTTGTCGCATGAAAAGATATTATAAAATATTTACAAAAATGTGAGGGGTGTACTCACTTTTGTGAGATACTGTATATGTGGGTGCGACTTGCATATGCGTACGCTTCTGCGCGCAAGCTCGCAGGGACAGAGCGCTTTTTATTTATTTTACCTTCTATTTTTTGTTTTTACACTGTTGCTTTAAAAAAAAAAATGTTTTGATCACTTTTATTCCTATTACAAGGAATGTAAACATCCCTTGTAATAAGCAAGACAGGTCCTCTTTAATGTGAGATATGGGGTCAAAAAGACCTCAGATCTCACATCTACACTTGCCGCTACTGGGCAAAGTGACATAGGTGTACATCACTCGCTCAGCCTCCTGTGGGGGGCGAGCTCGCGCCACCGGAAGCGCTCCCACCCCCCTCGTTCCCTGGGGAGCTAGCGGGAGTGACTGGCGGCTCCGATGTCCGCCGGTCACTCATGATCTCCCGCTGCAGAGGGAGAAAGACAGACGGCTGATGTAAAGACAGCCGTCTGTCATTCTCCCTGATGTAAGCACAGAGGCCATGCGATCCTGCTATGTAGGATCATATGTCTCTGTGATTACATCACAAGCCATGCCCCCCCACAGTTAGAATCACGCCCCTAGGGACACACTTAACCCCTTGATCACCAATAAAGTTAACCCCTTCCCTGCCAGTGTCATTATTACAGTAACAGTGCATATTTATAGCACTAATTACTGTAGTAATGTCACTGGTACTCCCAAAAGTGTCAAAAATGTCAGTCAGAGGTCCGATCTGTCCGCCGCAATGTCGCAGTCCCACAAAAAAATCACAGATCGCCGCCATTGCTAGTAAAAAAATAAAAAATAAAAAGAAATCTTTCCCGTAGTTAGTAAACGCAATAACTTTTGAGCAAACCAATCAAAATACGCTTATTGCGATTTTTTTTTACTAAACATATGTAGCAGAAAACAAATTGGCCTAAAATTTAAAAAAAAATGTTGATTTTTACTTTTTTTGAGAATTTCATATAAAAAAATGTGAAAAATATTGTTATTTTTTCAAAATTGTCACTTCTTTTTTGTTTATAACGCAAAAAATAAAAATCGCACAGGTAATCAATACCACCAAAAGAAAGCTCTGTTTGTGGGAAGAAAAGGATGTCAATTTTGTTTGGGTACAGCGTAGCACGCCCGTGCAATTGTCAGTTAAAGTCACGCATTGCCGAATCGCAAAATAGGGCCTGGTCCTTGAGCAGCCAAATCTTCCGGGGCTTAAGTGGTTAAAAGCAAAAAAAAAAAAAATTATTTTTTTTCTGCAAGAAAAAAATTGGGCCCTTTAAGGCCGTTGGGAGGAAGCGACTCATGACATTGCTCTGGTCCTCCAAGGCCATAGTGTCGAGTGGGGGCCATTTTGCCCTCTGTCGACTTCCTGCCTAGGACGTGAAAGGACTGGATCATTTTCCCCGCTACCGACGGCTCCGGTAAGTGGGGAAAATGACCACGAAGCATGACCTCTCCCGTCACCCATAAAAGTGATCCCGCGGCGAATCCGCCACTGTGACAACTTTTATGTGAAAGCGGACCGCCAGGCGTGCAGTAAAATACCAGGGTAATGGCAGTCTTGTCTGGCAGTAGTTAAACAACGAACTGTAATCTTTTAAATGGAAGGAAATAAAAATAGAGATGGAAGGAAGTAAATATAAAAAACTTAAATTATATGGTTGCATAATTCCCCCCACCCAAACTAATACTTTGTTGAAGCACTTTTTGATTTTATTACAGCACTCAGTCTTTTTGGATATGAACTATCAGCATGGCACATCTTGACTTGGCAATATTTGCCCACTCTTCTTTGCAAAAACACTCCAAATCTGTCAGATTGCGAGAGCATCTCCTGTGCACAGCCTCCTCCAATCACCCCATAGATTTTCAATTGGATTCAGGTCTGGGCTCTGGCTGGGCCATTCCAAAACTTTTTTTTTAATATTTTTTGTTATTAGTGTATCAAGTGTACAATCACACAACAAAACAAAAGTCATAATAAAAGACACAGTTGCCCACGCAGGGGTCTAGGAAACAGCATAAAATCATTCCAGGATTCTGGCGACTATGTTGAGACGGGGCATGGCTCAAGTCCTAAAAAGGTAACTTCTTGTGAATAATAGTGATGCTAATAAAAGGAGAATATCTCCAGTATCACCTCATACCTCCATTTGACACATCAGAAATAATGACAGAAGTGTTATGATTTGTCTAACATAGAAGCTGTGGTTGGGTCAGCCAACCATTTAGACCATACTTTATCATATTTCTTTGGACAGCCTCTATTAGCATAGGTTTCTTTATATAAAGGCAGGTTAACATTGGCCAAATGTTTCCAAAAGGTAAGGGAGGGAGGAGAAGCCTTTTTCCAAGACATAGTTATGGCCTTGCAGGCAAAGAAAAATAGTAAGCTAAGCATGGTCCTTCCAACCATCGTGTGAACCAAGGCCTCCACTAACCCTAGCAGACACAGACTAACAGAAGGCTTTAAAGAAATCTTAGCAATAGAGTTGATAATAGAAATCACCTCCTCCCAATATTTGACTTTAACCGGGCATCTCCAAAAAAACATGCAAAAAGTCAGCAGGGTAGTGATCACACCTCCACCATTCCTAAGAAATTGAAGGCGTCATTGTATGCAGCCTATGCGGAGTAAAGTAAGCCCTATGCACAGTTTTAAATTGAATGAGCTTATCTCTTTGGGAGACCAGATGACGAAAAGGAAGATCCCAAATATCCTCCCAATTCTCATCATCGAGCTCGGGCATATCCCTCTGCAATCTCTGCCAAAGATTGCAAAGGCCTGGGAGGGAGACCAACAGAAGGTGGTTTTATAACACACAGGTAGTTTTCTCTAAGCACTGTTCTATTTACATGTTCTAACTCAGACTGTTTCAACCTAAAGCCCCGTACACACACGCAGATCGTCGTCATACAAATGTTCGTCTTTTCTCCCCGGGATGTCGGTGTCTGTTGAAAAGTGCAAAGACAGCACAAGGACAGCACAAGAATTTTGTCCGCAGACTTCAGCTGACTGCAGAAGTGATGTCATGTAATGGTTAACTTTCCCTGTGTTTTTTATTTTCTGAGCATGCCCAGTCTTGCAAATCTGCGGTCTGTCGGCTGATTTCTGTACTGACAGGCGAACAATCGTCCGTTCTGGTGTCTGCAGACAAAAATTTTCATGTTTGCAAGAAAGACTCTTGTCCGCGGATTGTGTGCAGACATCTGTCGGAGGCACCATACTAACACGCATACAATCGGCAGATCTTTCGTCCGCCGACGTTTGTATGAAGACGATCTGCGTGTGTGTACGGGGCTTTAGAGTTGGATTGCGCTACAGAGGGGTATTCGGGGAAATTTACTGTTATATTACTTAATATGTAAACCCCACCGCCCTAATAGTGGTGACCATTGAAGGAGTCAGGGAGTAAGGGGCCTTGTGACCTCTGAAAAGAAGGTGTTGCAGGGCCTCCAGGGAGTTTAATACTACTGCCTTCAAAATCATTGAGGTATTAGATCTGTCAGGGCACAGCCACCATCTAGCAGTGACCAGCTATGGTGCCAGGTAGTACCTATAACAATCCGGAAAGGCTAAACCCCCCCTGAGGTAGGTCTCATGAGAGTTGTCAATTTGTACCTCGTAGTCGAGATCCCCATATGAAGGAAGAGAAATCATCATTTAGAAACAATAGCAAGTCGTCCGCATATAGAGCTACCCTCTCTTCCAGCCAGGCAACTCTCAAACCACGGTAGAGTGGGGATGCTCATAGGGCCTCGGCCACTGGCTCCATTGCAATTGCAAAAAAGGCTGGGGAGAGAGAGGGCAGTCCTTCCTCGTGCCTTTGTACAGGGCAGATTTTGCTGACAGGCCTCCTCCCAACCTAATTACTACTGTAGGGTAATGATATATAGTTTTCAACCACCGTATAAAAAAGAAGGGGAAATCCCATCCTCTGTAGTACACAAATATGACCACTCAACAGTATCAAAGGCCTTCTCTATATCTAGGGAGGCAACCACTCTGGAGCCTATGTTATGTGGGGCGTGGATATTTGTGAATAATCTCCGCACCTTGACATCTGTGGCCCTGTGAGCCATAAACCCAGTTTGATCAGCATCACTCGCTGAATGTCGAAGAAAGTTCAATCGGCAAGCAAGAAGTTTGGTAAGTATTTTAAGATCGCAGTTCAAAAGGGCGATCGGCCTATATGAGGCACATGCTGTTGGATCTTTGGGGGATTTATATATAAGAATTACATGAGCCTCGCTCATGGAAGAAGGAAGTTTATCTTCTGCTAGACATTTTGTAAATAGGGACGACAGAAGCGGGGCAAGAAGGTCTCCATTGGTTTTGTAAAACTACTGGCAGACTTTCGGGTCCAGGTTCCTTTCCATTAGAAAATGACTATATGGGCTATTCCAAAACGTTAATCTTCTTCTGGTGAAGCCATTCCTTTGTTGATTTGGATGTATGCTTTGGGTCGTTGTCATGCTGAAAGATGAACTTCCTCTTTATGTTCAGCTTTAGGATTGGACTGGCCCCAGCAGATAATAAGGCGGCCATACTGCATTTTCAGAAAATTACAACAGCTGCAGATAGAAAAGAGAAGTCCTGGAAAGCCCTGAATGTACATGAAGTACCTTGATCCATGGATTACTGTTATTGAAGGAGATTCCATTATCTGCTGGGGCCAATCCAATCCTAGAATGTAGGATAACTACAACCACATTATTTTTTTTATTTTTATTTTTACTCACAACTACTCCCCCCCCCCCCCTAAAATATTTCAGTTTGTTTTTCAATTTAGTTGTACAGTTTATAAGTCACATTAAAGGTGGAAAAAGTTCTAAAATAATTTATCTTTGTCTCATTTTTTTTTTTTGCATCACAGAAACCTGACATTTTATATCCACTGTATACATTCACGAAATAGAGGCCATTTCACATTTAATTGGATGCTTAATAAATAATTTCCATGAGCATGGGCCTTAGACCACTTAGAGTACATTAATAAAAATATTCTTTAATGCTAATACTATAATTAGATGAGAATTTTTTATTATATAAATTATTGTCGGGAGAATGCAGAGCTTTTTATTGCTTTCTTCCACTGTAATAAAAAGAAGAAATATTTCTTTGCATAGCTGAAAAAGGTGATTTAGAAACGGTTAAACATAAACCTTAAAAAAAAAAAAAATGTAATGTATTGCAGTTTACCAATCCTATAATCCAGTGGCTGTATCTTTTAGGCTTTTTCCCTCTGTTTTCATATGGTGATCTAGCCAGTAACACATGTCCTGTCTTAGGGGGCCTCCCTTTTATGAAGGAGCAACAGAGCCACCCTTGGTCCAGTGCCATCTTAAGAGCATTATAGGTCCCTGGGCAATGCAGCGCACTGGGGCCCTACCTACACAATGAGAAAAAAAATGCAAATTATCGATAAGGCTATGATTATTGGTACCTCATCAGTGTTTAAACATTAACACAACGTTTGGACAATATAACAGGAGCTTGAAAATCAAGAAATTACAGACTGAAATGGCACAGTGCGAAAGCGCTATTATTTTTTTTAAATCTGCGATATTTCTTTGTAGAGAATTCATGGACCCCTTTACATTACACAGCCCCCCCATGGACCCCTTTACATTACACAGCCCCCCATGGACCCCTTTACATTACACAGCCCCCTCCCATGGACCCCTTTAACCACTTGCCGTCTGCTCACTAGAGCTCTACTGCGGCAAAGTGGTTTGTTATCGTCTGGCGACGTAGACCTACGTCGCCAGACACTCCCCTTTCTCGGCAGCGTGAGCCATAGGCTCGCTCCCGCTGTATTCAGTCAGTCAGGTGATTGCCGCTGCTCTTCCCCGATCGTCGGGAGAATCGAGTGAGGAGATCCGCCTGCTTGTGTAAACACAAGCGGGCGGATCTCCTAAGTGACAGGCAGGGTCAGATTGCAGGGTTCAGCATAGCTGAACCTGCGATCTGTCCTTGTGTCACTCAGTCACCTCCCCCCACACACGTTAGTAAGCACCAGGCATACATTAACCCCTCCCTCTCCAATAAAATTAGCCCCTTCCCTGCCAGTGTCATTTTTACAGTAACAGTGCATATTTATAGCACTGATTACTGCAGTAATGTCACTGGTACCCCCAAAAGTGTCAAAAATGTCAGTCAAGGGTCCGATCTGTCCGCCGCAATGTCGCAGTCCAGTAAAAAAAATCACAGATAGCCGCCATCACTCGTTAAAAAAAAAACACCAAAAATGACAGAAATCTTTCCCTTAGTTAGTAAACGCAATAACTTTTGCGCAAACCAATCAAAATACGCTTATTGTGATTTTTTTTACCAAACATAGGTAGCAGAAAACAAATTGGCCAAAAATGTAAAAAAAAATTAGATTTTTACATTTTTTTGGGGGGGGAATTTCATATAAAAAAATTTGAAAAATATTGTTATTTTTTCAAAATTTACGCTCTTTTTTTGTTTATAGCGCAAAAAGTAAAAATCGCACAGGTGATCAAATACCACCAAAAGAAAGCTCTGTTTGTGGGGAAAAAAGGACGTAAATTTTGTTTGGATAGGGCGTCGCACGACCGCGCAATTGTCAGTTAAAGTCGCACAGTGCCAAATCACAAAAAGTGGCCCAGGCGTAAGACAGCAAAATCCTCCGGTGGTAAAGTGGTTAAATTACACAGCCCCCCCATGGACCCCTTTACATTACACAGCCCCACCCCCATGGACCCCTTTACATTACACTGCTCCCCATGGCCCCTTTTACATTACACAGCCCCCCATGGGCCCCTTTACATTACTCAGCCCCCCCCATGGACCCCTTTACATTAAACAGTCCATTAATGGACCTCTTTATATTACACAGCCCCCACATGGACCCCTTTACATTACACAGCCCCCCCATGGACCCCTTTACATTACACAGCCCCCTAATGGACCCTGTTATTTTATGAAGCCCCCCCATGGACCCCTTTACATCACACAGCCCCTCCCCCCACCTACCTATGGACTCCTTTACATTACACAGCTCCCCTCAGCTCTCCCCCTTCCTACCTTATTTGGGCCTGCTTTATGGAGAGCAGGAGACACAGGAGAGAAGAGCAGGAGGCGCTAAGGCAGAACAAAACTGCAACCCTGAATAGACAGCGCAAGCTCCCGGAGTTAACTTTCCAAGTTAACAGCAGGTGATTGGTTGCTAGGGGGTCCTAGCAACCAATCGCCTGCTTGGTAACTTAGAAAGGTAACTCGGGCAGCTCCCACTTTCTATTCAGCACTGCTGTTTCTCTCTCTCCCGTTCTGCCTCAGTGCCTCCTACTCTGCTCTCCTGTGTTAGACATGGCCATCGGGATTAATGCTTGGCTGGGGCTGGGGTAAGACAGCCCTGCCTTGGTCAGCAGCATTCTCAACCTGTTGTTTCAGACTAGCAAATTTATATGAACTTCACTATCAAATTGAAGTGCTCCTGGTAACATTTTTTAAGAAGTTGCATTTTTTTTTTCCCTTTTAAGATAAAGGTTTTATATACAGTGCATCTGGAAAGTATTCACAGCGCTTCACTTTTTCCACATTTTATTATGTTACAGCCTTATTGCAAAATGGATTAAATTCATTCTTTTCTTCAAAATTCTACAAACAATACCCCAAAATGACAACGTTAAAGGAGTTTGTTTGAAATCTTTGTAAATTTAGTAAAAATAAAAAATGAAAAAAAAAATCACATGTACATAAGTATTAATAGTCTTTACAAAATTAGAAAATTGCACTAAGACAAAAACATAACAATGGTGAATACGAGTCCAAATGAAAGGATCTTGAGCTGATGGCACAATGTCCTTTTGGTGAAGGATGGTTAAGCACAATCAAGTAAAAATAGCAGCGCTCAAAAGTGTAGATTCCAAGTAGTCCCCCAGTGAAATACAGTGCCTTGCGAAAGTATTCGGCCCCCTTGAACTTTGCGACCTTTTGCCACATTTCAGGCTTCAAACATAAAGATATAAAACTGTAATTTTTTGTGAAGAATCAACAACAAGTGGGACACAATCAAAAATCATAAAATTTATTGGATATTTCAAACTTTTTTAACAAATAAAAAACTGAAAAATTGGGCGTGCAAAATTATTCAGCCCCCTTAAGTTAATACTTTGTAGCTCCACCTTTTGCTTTGATTACAGCTGTAAGTCGCTTGGGGTATGTCTCTATCAGTTTTGCACATCGAGAGACTGACATTTTTGCCCATTCCTCCTTGCAAAACAGCTTGAGCTTAGTGAGGTTGGATGGAGAGCGTTTGTGAACAGCAGTTTTCAGTTCTTTCCACAGATTCTCGATTGGATTCAGGTCTGGACTTTGACTTGGCCATTCTAACACCTGGATATGTTTATTTGTGAACCGTTCCCTTGTAGATTTTGCTTTATGTTTTGGATCACTGTCTTGTTGGAAGACAAATCTCCGTCCCAGTCTCAGGTCTTTTGCAGACTCCATCAGGTTTTCTTCCAGAATGGTCCTGTATTTGGCTCCATCCATCTTCCCATCAATTTTTAACCATCTTCCCTGTCCCTGCTGAAGAAAAGTAAGGCCCAAACCATGATGCTGCCACCACGTTTGACAGTGGGGATGGTGTTTTCAGGGTGATGAGCTGTGTTGCTTTTACGCCAAACATAACGTTCTGCATTGTTGCCAAAAAGTTCGATTTTGGTTTCATCTTCCACATGTTTGTGTCTCCCAGGTGGCTTGTGGCAAACTTTAAACAACACTTTTTATGGATATCTTTAAGAAATGTCTTTCTTCTTGCCACTCTTCCATAAAGGCCAGATTTGTGCAGTATACGACTGATTGTTGTCCTATGGACAGAGTCTCCCACCTCAGCTGTAGATCTCTGCAGTTCATCCAGAGTGATCATGGGCCTCTTGGCTGCATCTCTGATCAGTCTTCTCCTTGTATGAGCTGAAAGTTTAGAGGGACGGCCAGGTCTTCGTAGATTTGCAGTGGTCTGATACTCCTTCCATTTCAATATTATCGCTTGCACAGTGCTCCTTGGGATGTTTAAAGCTTGGGAAATCTTTTTGTATCCAAATCCGGCTTTAAACTTCTCCACAACAGTATCTCGGACCTGCCTGGTGTGTTCCTTGTTCTTCATGATGCTCTCTGCGCTTTAAACGGAACTCTGAGACTATCACAGTGCAGGTGCATTTATACGGAGACTTGATTACACACAGGTGGATTCTATTTATCATCATTAGTCATTTAGGTCAACATTGGATCATTTAGAGATCCTCACTGAACTTCTGGAGAGAGTTTGCTGCACTTAAAGTAAAGGGGCTGAATAATTTTGCATGCCCAATTTTTCAGTTTTTTTATTTGTTAAAAAAGTTTGAAATATCCAATAAATTTTGTTCCACTTCATGATAGTGTCCCACTTGTTGATTCTTCACAAAAAATTACAGTTTTATATCTTTATGTTTGAAGCCTGAAATGTGGCAAAAGGTCGCAAAGTTCAAGGGGGCCGAATACTTTCGCAAGGCACTATATATATATATATATATATATATATATATGTATATATATATACATTTTTTTTATTATTCGATTTTATTTATTATAAGTTCACAATTTTTTTACAGATAGCAATATTTTAACACATCAAGCACTGTAATTTACATCATTACTGCCACTTGAATGAGTCTGTAGTTTTTTATGATCCATTCACACCCGTGCCTTCAGTAATGCATGATAAACTTTGTGCTTTATTACATGTTAATGTAGTGTGCAAACCACACTGTGTTGTGGAGTCATTCATTTTGACAAGACATTATAATAGTAATTGGCAATACACATGCCATATTTTGTGGTGCACTGCATTGAAAAAAAGAGTCAGTTATGATAAGGTGTGCTGCCAACCCTCTCAAAATGAATGTGCAGTGCGCAACAAATAAAAGTAAACTGTGTATTTCATTTTTATTTCTGTTGTGCACTACAAGACAGTTTTCTTAGCACATTTAGGATGTGAAAGAGACACTCTTAATTAGTTTAAGATGTTTTAAGATGTACTGCTAACTGCTTGTTAAGTACTGACTACTAGATACCTTAGGCTACCTTTAGCATTTACTAGCTTTTGGCATTTAAAAATTACAACAAACAACATACAGTATGTATGGTGTGGTATCACTAGCTAACAAAAACAGTAATGAATTTGAGGTTAACTCACTGCAGCTTTAAGTTAAAATATATATGAATGGTTTAGAATATTTTTGTGGTGATGTTTTTGGGATGAAAAAAACACGATTTATTTCCCCAAAAACACCGGCAAATCGCAATGCTGTAGCTCAAATGAAGCTCCTGCGTGTTGCAATTTGCCTTGATTTATCATGTGGCAATTGTGGCAAATTCGCTGTGCGATTGGGTTGCTACTAGGAAGTAATGGCATCCCACACGCCACTGATAATATTCAAAGCATTCTGATAAAGTCAGAACAAGAAGACTAATAAATGGTGTATTGTGAAAAAATCCACAAAATATGCTCAATTATTAGTATAACCAACTACTCAGGGACACCTCCACCAGAATTGCCCCAGAGTGTGCGCTCACCTTACGGTTTGACCTCCATTGCGTAAAAAAAAAAAAAAAAAAAATGAACAAATAGATATCCAGTAAAGCACCTTCTTGGATGCTCCCAAAGATTATATTCACCATTTCCAAATAACACTCAGTATTGACCCCAATAAATCGGAGTATACAGAGAGCACTAGATTGCTTTGTTTATTTTACCCATGTACCCATGTATGACTGTGGAGAGACGGTTATGAGGAAGTGACCACTTCATCCCTGTTACTGTGTCACTGACACGGCGAGCTTGGCTACCTTATCCCACCTGAGGCATTTTCATCCAGAGGAAGCAGCCTACCCATTATTCATTGGCACCTGTGTGTGTGCAAAAAGCGGGTTTGGCTCATTATAATCCGTGAGCCAAACCAGGAGGTGAGCGGCCAGCATTATCACTAATGCACTAATGCCTCGTACACACGCATCGATTATTGGCCGGGAATTTTCGGCCAACGTCCGATCGGCCGATTTTCGGCTTGTTAGTACGATGCTTTCGACAACCGACTCCGACTTTTCGGGCCAAATAAAATCTGGTGTGCAGGCTATAACATTTTTGTTGGCCGTCAACACAACGGCCGATTTTCCGTCAGTCAGTACAGATTTGGGCAGACAAAAATCTGATGAGCAAGTCTGGGCATGCTCAGAGAAGAAAAAACACACGGAAAGTAAACCAGCACATGACATCACTTCTGAAGTAGATTTTTGTTGGCCGAGAAAATTCGTGTGCAGTCTAGGCACATTCCAACCAACACAACAACCACTCTGGTCGGCCGATAATCGAGGCATTAGTCACCTTATGAATTGAAAGCACCAGCACCTGGTCACCTGATATCTGCACAGCAGATTTCGAAATGGAGTCAAACTAATGTCCTACCTTTTCTCATCAGATACTTTTTGCTCCTTCTCTGACTTTCGTAGCAATTCCTAACAAGACCAATTTCTCTTACGTCCTCTGACAGTCGCTGCCCGATGGTATTAGCCTTCACTAATGGGTAATGGCGCACTATGCAGAATCCGGCTAGATAGTTAATTGATTATCAGGTTAATACAAAAAAACTTTTTTGTACCTCAGCACGCCACTAGGGGGCCATCCCTCAGCCATTACCAGAATCCCATCTGATATTACCTCAGTTTTAAGCTGCCTAGCTCAGGAGCTGGTTAGGTGTTGTGAACTGGGACTTTATGTCTCAGTTTTCTTTATGTTTTTTTCTGAATTCATGTGTTTTTCTTTGCACAATAGATTTTATTTTCTCTCACTATCACTAGTTAGTCAGGGATTCCTTTCCTGGAGGACTACAAGTGACTGCAGAGCTGGGCCTCGGACTGGGTATCAAAGATCCTTATGGAGTCCCAGCCTGCCAACGAGCGTCGCAGGTTACTGGTACGCCCAGGCCTCGCGACGACATTCCCTTTACATATGGGGACGAGCTGGCGGAGCTGCCCTTTGCAGAGGATGTCTCAACCAGGACATGGCTCCATGGCTGACGGCACCCCCACTTAGGGTGGGAGGTCTCCCGTTTTTGAGCGGTGCCCGCTGCTGGACTGGTGAGTACTGAACCCCCTTGTCTCTGGGGACGTTTGGGGGGTTGTGGGCCCACTCTTAGGGGATAGCAGGGCTGCTGGTCTCTGTAGGATCTCCCTTCTGGCCGGGTTGTGGTTTTTCCCCTCCCCTCCCTGCCACAGCTGGGGGTGCTGCATGGGAATGCTGTGGGGGTCTCCCTGGGGTCCCTGCTTATAGCCAGAAATGTGTTTTTGTGCATTTATTTTGCAGCCATTTGGAGCGGCCGCCTCTTTAATGGTTTGCAGATTCTAAGCTCTGTGTAAAGACAGCAGCCATGTGAGAATTTTGCTCTGGATCCCAGTCGGGTGCCATCTTGGATGTGGGCAACATGCCTAGTAAGGGCAAGCACCATTTTCCCTGTGACTTTTGTCATTGACTTTCAATAGGCACCTTTTCTCTGGGCTCAAGGGCTGGGCCTCTAGCAATGTGAGGCCACTTCCTCCTTTTTTCCCATTTTTATCCTGTGTAAAATGTGCTGACAGGCTGGGGATTTTTGCTTATATCTCGGCCATTATTCGACCAAATCGAAATCTTTTTTGCTAGTGTGTTTTCTGAAGGGGCTCTTTCAGTTGGTGCAGATTGCGGGGAGGGGGGGGGGGGGCTTGCTCGGGAACCGCCGATTTAAAGGGCCAGCGTCCCTTTTTTCATTCAGGGCAAAAATGGCCTCCCGTGATAATAAATCCCCCGCAGACCTGGTGGGGACTTCGGGTACACCTGAATCCTCTCCCCTGGCACCCATATCTGCTGCTCTGGTGACTTTGGCGTCCCAGGTGAATCTGCTGTTGTCGGCACGCTCCTCCATAAAAAACGGCCTGTGCCCTCCCAGTCCTCTGACTCTGAGTCCAAATTGCTTACCATGGAGGATGGTCCCCCTGAGAGGTCCTGGTCCTCCACATTGAGGAAGAGGAGGAGGGGGAATCTTCCTCCTCGGTAGCGCGGGAACAAGATACGATGGATGCTCTCATGGGCGTCCTAACAGAAATTTTCTATCTTAACGATGCGCTAGCTCAGTCAACTGAGCGGTCTGTTTTGCTCGGGTTCTGCAGACCCTAGACAGTCGGGTCAGGTTTTTTTCCTGCCCGGTGGATTTTCACGTGATTGTGAATGGCCAGTGGCGGCGCATTTAGCGCATGTTGGTGGGGCCTGGGCGTTTTTCCACCCGCTCTCTGTTTTTTTGAGACGGTAGACGAACGTTGGTCAGTGTCCCCAAGCAGGGGATCACACTGTGTCTAGGCTGAAGTCCACCTTGCTGCCGGTAGGGGATTCCCGGTATTCAGGGATCCGGCTGATAGGCGTGTGGAAGCGCTTGCCCACCTCATTTATCTGGTGGCGGGTTCCCTGTTAAAACCTGTGTTTTGCCTCAGTGATGGCCTCTCAGGCGCTTATGACATGGTGCAAGGGGCTTCACAGCAGGATCAGCTCATCCACACTGCGATGTTCCTGGGCAACGCGACCTTGGACATGGTTCCGTTGGTTGCCCGGTTGTCGGCGGTGGGGATTGCGATCCACCGCATTACATGGTTAAAGTGCTGGTCGGTTGACGGCGTCTGAGGTCCCCTATGAGGGGGATTGTCTTTTTGGGGTAACTCTAGCTGAGTTGATAAGGGGCTCACGGGAGGTAAGAATACTCGTCTGCCCCAGGTCACCAAGGGAGAGCCTCCCCGCATGCGGAGGGGGCCCTCCTTTAAGACTCCAATAATTATAATTGCCTTCGTGCCTTTGGGACGCAGGAGAAGGGTATTTCCTTCCGACTTCCCGGGGGCCACGAGTCGGGTAAGCCAAACGCCGGTCAGTCTGGTTCGGCGGCCCAGTCCACCTCTCCCTAAAGGGAAGCCCTCCCCGTTGTCAGGGTAGGGGGACGTCTGCTTTCTTTTCAGGAACTCTGGATGTCCGGCATTAAGGACAGGTGGGTTCATGAACCAATTTGTTCAGAGCACAAGATCTAGTTGATCTCGCCCCGCAGACAGGTTCCTCCCATCCATTGTTCAGCTGTCCTCTGATCGTCTCAGAGATTTCTTGGGGGCTGTGCATGGTTTGCTTGCACACGGAGTCATTGTACCCGCTCTTTTTTGGAAAACCTTTTTATTGGTTTTGACTCCAACCTGTTCACGGTGCCCAGGAAAGACACGGTGTGTCCGATTCTGGACTGGTAGTCCCTGAACCGCTTTGTGCGGGACGTTCAGGATGGGATCCATCCGGTCGGTGATGGCCTCGTTGAGGCCTGGGGAATTACTGCATCCATCGCCTTGCAGGATGCGTATCTCCGCATACCCTATTTTCGAGGGTCATCGGAGCTGCTTTCGCTTCGCGTTGGCTGGGGAGCATTACCAGTTTGTGGCGTTGCTTTTCGGTTTTGCTTCAGCTCCCAGGGTTTTCACCAAGGTGTTGGCTCCGGTCTAGCTTTGCTGCGTTTTTCGGGGCATTGCGGTCCTCGGTTGCCTGGACGACCCTCTTGCAAGGTCGAACTCATGTGTGACCTTGGCAAAAGATCTGGCTGTGAAGGTTCAGACACTTCAGGATTTTGGTTGGGCCGTCAATTTCAGAAGTCGGCACTGACTCCCTCTACTCGTTTCCAGTACCTAGATGGTCCTGGAGTTTGCTCAATCTGGGTCGGATCTCCTGTGGTGGCGCTGGGCGTTGTCCTTGACACAGGGTCAGTCCTTCCGACCTCTATTAGGGACAGTTGTCACCACGGATGCCAGCCTGTCGGGCTGGGGAGGAGTTCTGGGCATGTTTTGCACCCAGGGGACGTGGTCGGCAGGGGAGACTTCGCTACCAATTAACGTCTTGGAGCTCCGAGCGATCAAGCTTTGTCTGTTCCGGTGGTCACCTCAGCTTCAGGGGTGTCCGGTGTGGGTACAGATGGACAATGCCACTGCTGTGGCTTATATCAAGCACCAAGGGGGCACCTGGAGTGCCCGGGCGGCCACGGAAGTGGGCGAGATTCTGTCCTGGGCCAGATTGCAGGTACCTGCGTTCTCGGCCGTTCTCATTCCGGGTGTGAAACTCTGGCAGGCGGACTATTTACATCGCCAGACTTTGGACCGAGGGGAATGGTCCCTACATCCGGCGTCTGTGGCTCAGGTGTGCAAGGCAGCGACCTGGTCGTCCGCGCACATTTTCACTACGTTTTTACAAACTTGACGTTTTGGCATCTTCGGATGCTTCCTTTGGCCACAAAGTTTTGAGTGCGGCAGTCGTTTGAGGGGGACATTATTTTTCTGTCCCTCCTTATGAGGTGTTGGTTCTGGGTTTGGTTCCAGTTTTTTCCTGTGGGCTCAGGTTGGTACTGGCCCGGTTATTTGCCTTACCTTCTAAATTGGTTGCGTTTCTTTCCCACCCCTCATACCTGCACTGCTTTGGGACGTCCCATTAGTGAAGGCAAATACCATAGGCCGGCGACTGTCAGAGGACGTAAGAGAAAATAGAATTTTTGTAAGAACTTACCGTAAAATTCTTTTCTCTGAGTCCTCTGACAGTCGCCGCCCCCAACCCACTGGTTTTTGGATCTGGGGGTTGTTGTCTTCCGGTACTGCTTGCTACAAACTGAGGTAATATCAGATGGGATTCTGGTAATGACTGAGGGATGGCCCCCTAGTAGCGTGCTGAGGTACAAAATTGTTTTTTTGCATTAACCTGATAATCAATGATCAGCCTAGCTGGCTCCTGCAGAGTGCGCCATTACCGATTAGTGAAGGCTAATACCATCACTGTCAGAGAAAATAATTTTATGGTAAGTTCTTACAAAAATTCTATTTTTCAGCTTTCAGTGCTCTTCAGTGCTCTCACATTTTGAATGACAATGACAGTCATGCAACACTGTACCCATATGAACTTTTCGTCCTTTTTTTCACACAAACAGATCTTTCTTTTGGTGGTATTTAATAATCATTGGGGTTTTTGTTTTTTTTTGCGCCATAAATGAAAAAAGACTGAATATTTTGTAAAAAAAATGCATTTTTCTTTTTCAGTTTTAAAATGTTGCAAATTTATTAATTTTTCTTTATAAATATTGGCCAAAATGTATACTGCTACATATCTTTAGTAAAAATAACCCAAATAAGTATACATTTTTTGCTCTTTGTGAAGGTTATAGAGTCTACAAGCTATGGTGCCAATCATTGAAAATTAATCACAACTGATGTACAGACGGCCTATCTAATTTCTAAAGACCCTAACAAGCCAGTAAAGTACAAATACCCCCCCAATGACCCCTTTATGTAAAGCAGACATTCCAAGGTATTTAGTAAGAGGCATAGTGAGTTTTTTGAAGTTGTCATTTTTTTCCTACAATTCTTTGCAAAATGAAGATTTGGTCATATCACAAAGTTATTTCTCACTCCCTTTATTGGCATACTTGCAACTACACCCCAAAATCCTTTCTGCTACTCCTCCTGAGTATGGCGATATCACATATGTGGGAGTTTTCCACAGCCTGACCACATACAGAGGTCCAACATCCAAGTAGCACCTCCAGGTGTTCTAGGAGCAAAAACGACACAAATAATTTCCTGACAACCTATCACACCTTTGTAGGCCCTGGAGCACCATGAAAATGGAAATGCCCACAAATGACCCCATTTTGGAAAGCAAACACCCCAACACAATCTAGGAGGTATAATGTGTCTTTTGAACATGTCATTTTTTTCCCTAAGTTTTTGGAAAATGTGGAAAGAAAATGAAAACGCGTTTTTTTTTTTTTTTTTTACACAAAGTTGTCAATTTATAAGATATTTCTAACACATAGCGTGTACATAGCAAAGATGACACCCCAAAATGCATTCTGCTACTCCTCCTTAGCATGGTGATACTACATGTGTGACACTTTTACACAGCCTGGCCACATACAGACAGCATGGATTCATGAGAGACAGAAGTTGTCAAACAAACCTGATTTCTTTTTATGGGGAGGTAAGTAAAACCTTGGACAGAGGGGTGGCTGTGGACGTAGTATACTTGGATTTTGCAAAAGCGTTTGACACAGTTCCCCACACATGGCTAATGTGTAAGGTAAAGTCTACTGGCTTGGAAAGATCAGTTTGTAATTGGATAGAAAATTGGCTAAAAGATAGAATTCAGAGAGTAGTGGTTAATGATTCTTACTCTGAATGGTCTAAAGTTATCAGTGATGTACCACAAGGTTCAGTGTTGGGACCCTTACTTTTTAATATCTTAATAAATTATATAGGGTCTGGGATTAAAAGTAGCATTTCAGTCTTTGCAGATGACACCAAGCTTTGCAGTGGAATAACTTTTAAAAAATTGATTGATTTACATTGATAAATGTAAAGTTATGCACTTGGGGGCTAAGAATATGCATGCATCATACATACTAGGGGGAGTAGAACTGGGGGAATCCATAGCGGAGAAGGATCTGGGTGTTCTGGTAGATCATAAGCTTAATAATAGCATGCAATGCCAAGCTGCTGTTTCCAAAGCAAGCAAAATCCTTTCTTGTATTAACCACTTGCCAACCGCTCACATGGAGCGTACTGCGGCAAAGTGGCTCGATATCGTCCAGCGACGTAGACCTACGTTGCTGGACTCCTCCCCTTGTGGGCGGCGCTCAAGCGCCGCCGGAGGCTCGCTTCAGCTGTATTCAGACACAGCGGGAGTCGGGCCAGGGGAGAAGAGGCGGTGATCACCGCCGCTCTTCCCTGATCGCCGGCTATCGAGTGAGGAGATCCGCCTGCTTGTGTAAACAAAGCGGGCAGATCTCCTAACCACTTAAGCCCCGGAAGATTTTACCCCTTCCTGACCAGGGCCTATTTTGCGATTCGGGACTGCGTGACTTTAACGGACAATTGCGCGGTTGTGCGACGCTGTAACAAAACGAATTTGACGTCCTTTTTTTCCCACAAACAGAGCTTTCTTTTGGTGGTATTTCACCTGTGGGATTTTTTGATCATGCGCTATAAACAAAAAAGTGCGTCAATTTTGCAAAAATAACAATATTTTTCGAATTTTTTTATATGAAATTCCCCAAAAAAAATGTAAAAATCTAAATTTTTTAACATTTTAGGCCAATTTGTTTTATGCTACATATGTTTGGTAAAAAAAAAAACGCAAAAAGCGTATTTGGTTGGTTTGCGCAAAAGTTATTGCGTTTACTAACTAAGGGAAAGATTTTTGTCATTTTTGTTGTTGTTTTTTTAACGAGTAATGGCGGCGATCTGCGATTTTTTTTGCGGGACTGCGACATTGCAGCGGACAGATCGGACCCTTGACTGACATTTTTGACACTTTTTGGGTTACCAGTGACATTACTACAGTAATCAGTGCTGTACATATGCACTGTTACTGTAAAAATGACACTGGCAGGGAAGGAGTTAACTTTATTTGAGAAGGAGGGGTTAAGTGTGTCCCTAGGGGCGTGCTTCTAACTAGGGATGCAACGAAATTTCGGCCACCGAAATTATCGGCCGAAAATGAGCTCATTTCGGCCGATAATGGGTTAACAGTGCCGAAATTAATATGGCCGCCGTGAGGAAGGAGGGCGCAGCGCAGGGCAGGTTTTAAAAGTCCCGCCTCTGGCCGGCCGCCTGCCTCTCAATGACGTTCCTTCTACGATCTGGGCATTAATGAAGGGACATACCAGGCGGGGGGGCGGGGCGAGCGGCCGCTAATAGATAGAGCTATGTAATCCTTCCCTGTCAGCTCAGCTGGACTGTGTGTGAATGAGATCTGATCTGACCTGACACCGGGCGGGGGAGCGGCCGCTAATAACTAGAACTATGTGAGAGCTTCACTTTTTCAGAGGAGATACATGCCTGACAAGGAAGTGAAGGGCTTACATAGTTACAGCTATTAGCGGCCGCTCGCCCCGCCCCCCCCCCCGCCCGGTGTCAGGTCAGATCAGATCTCATTCACACACAGTCACAGTCCCGCTGAGCTGACAGGAGCGGACGCTCGCCCCGCCCTCCCGCCCAGACTGTCAGGGAATTGAAGAGAAGTGAAGGGCTCACATAGTGACAGCTATTAGTGGCCGCTCGCCCGCCCGGTGTGTCACTTCATTCATGGACAGATCGTAGTAGTAGTGACATCACCGGGAGGCTGGCGACCGGCCAGAGGCGGGACTTTTGAATAATGAGAGTGAGTAGGAGAGGGACGCTGAGGCTGATGCGGGGGGCGGGGGGGGGGTGATAGCTGAGGCAGCTTACCATTGGTATTTGTATTAATTATGCAGCATGAGGGGTTAATGTATTGTCACTGCTGCATTAGTGACCGACCAGTGGCAGTTAATTAACCCCTTTGTGCTGCATTAGTGCAACCAGTATCAGTGCAACCAGTGTTAATTAACACTGATACTGGTTGCACTAATGCAGCACAAAGGGGTTAATTAACTGCCACTGGTCGGTCACTAATGCAGCAGTGACAATACATTAACGCCCCGAGCACCCAGCCGGCACGTCCGCCGGCTGGATGGAGTTCCGATCAATGCCGGAAACGGCTTTGATCGGGTCTCCGATGACGTAACACGGAGGCGGCGTCCATGACGTCACATCCGGGTTACTGTGCTGCAAAAAGCGGCAAATTTAAAAAACGGCTGTATGCAAAAACGCAGTTTTCGGCGTTTTGCATACATGGAAGTGTAGTGGAGGGGTCTAGGGTCTTTTAGACCCCCTCGATCCTTCCATAAAGAGTACCTGTCACTACATATTGGTGTCACAAGGGATGTTTACATTGCTTGTGACAGCAATAAAAGTGATCAGATTTTTTTTTTAAAAAAAAACCTGTAATAAAGTTAAAAAAAAAAATAAATAAATAGGAAAAAAAAAAAAATTTAGCAGCCCCCGTCACCGTTAGCTCGCGCACAAAAAAAGCGTATACGGAAGTCGAGCCGCGAATGAAATCGCTGTTCAAACCACACATGTGAGGTATCGCCGCGATCACCAGAGCATGGGCAATAATTAAAAAAAAAAAGAGCTACACTCTAACTCTAAACTGGTAACCGTTAAATACATTTAAAGCGTCGCCGATTGAGATCTCTATTGACCGTAGTTTGTCGCCATCCCACGGGGGGGGGGGGGGCGCAATTTTAAACCGTAACATGTTGGGTATCTATTTACTCAGCGTGACATCATCTTTCACAATATACAAAAAAAATGGGCTAACTTTACTGTTTAGTATTTTTAAATGCAGTGAAATGTGATTTTTCAAAATGTTTCCAAAAAAATGGCGTTTTAAAGACCGCTGCGCAAATACCGCATGACAAAAAATATTGCAATGACCGACATTTTATTCTCCAGAGTCTTTGCTAAAAAAATATATATAATGTTTGGGGGTTCTAAGTAGTTTTCTAGGAAAAAATACTGGTTTTAACTTGTAAACAAAAAGTGTCCGAAATAGGGCTGGGGCTTAAGTGGTTAAAAAAGGTCTGGATTCTTTCCTAGGTGTACATAATATAAATGGGTATTACAATTTTTTTTAGGTAAAGTTGATCCAGGGAATATCCGATTGCCTCTCGGGGGATCAGGAAGGAATTTATTTCCCCTGCTGTAGCAAATTGAATCATGCTTTGCTGGGGTTTATTTTCGCCTTCCTCTGGATCAACAACGGGTATAGGATTGTGTATGTGGGATTGTATGGTTGGGTTTTCAATACTGTTTTTTGTTTTTTTGGTTGGACCGGATGGACATGTTTCTTTTTTCAACCTGACTAGCTATGTGGCTATACAGGGTCCCAACATGCAGGGAGCACCGTAATTTCTTGACTTCCCATTATAATTTTGTGAGGCACTGTAGGGCACTGATAAGCACTGTAGTGGCACTGATGTGCATCTATGAGCACTGATGTGGCATGGATGTGGCACAGATGAGCAATGATGTACCATGTGTGGCACGGATGAGCACTGATGTGGCATGGATGTGGCATGGATGAGCACTAACATGGCATGGATGAGCACTGACTTGGCAAGGATGTGGCACGGATGAGCACTGACATATCATGGATGTGGCACGGATAAGCCCTGACATGGAATGGATGTGGCACGGATGAGCATTGTTGTGGTACGAATAAGCATTGATGTGGCACGAATGAGCACTGACATGGCACGGATGAGCACTGATGTGGCACGGATGAGCACTAGCATGGATGTGGCACGAATGAGCACTGACATGGCATGGATGAGGAACAGATGAGCACTGACGTGGCATGGATGTGGCACGGATGAGCACTGACGTGGCATGGATGTGGCACGGATGAGCACTGACATGGCATGGATGTGGCACGGATGAGCACTGATGTGGTACGAATGAGCATTAATGTGGCACGAACGAGCACTGACATGGCATGGATGAGGAACAGATGAGCACTGATGTGGCATGGATGTGGCACGGATGAGCACTGACATGGCATGGATGTGGCAGGAATGAGCACTGACATGGCATGGATGTGGTACGGATGAGCACTGATGTGGCATGGATGTGGCACGGATGAGCACTGACATGGCATGGGTGAGGAACAGATGAGCACTGACGTGGCATGGAGGTGGCACGGATAAGCACTGATGTGGCATGGATGTGGCACGGATGAGCACTGACTTGGTAAGGATGAGCACTGACGTGGCATGGATGTGGCACGGATGAGCACTGATGTGGTACCAATGAGCATTGATGTTGATCGAATGAGCACTGACGTGGCATGGATGTGGCACAGATGAGCACTGATCTGGCACAGATGAGCACTGACGTGGCATGGATGTGGCACGGATGAGCACTGACATGGCATGGGTGAGGAACAGATAAGCACTGACGTGGCATGGATATGGCACGAATGAGCACTGACATGGCATGGATGACAGATGACCACTGACGCGGCATGGATGTGGCACAGATGAGCACTGCCATGGCATGGATGTGGCACCAATGACCACTGACGTCGCATGGATGTGGTACGGATGAGCACTGACGTGGCATGAATGTGGCATGGATGAGCACTGACACGGCATGGATGTGGCATTGATGAGCACTGACCTGGCATTGATGAGCACAGATGTGGCATGGATGAGTACGGATGTGGCATGAGTGAGCACTGAGGAGGCAGCTTTTCCTACGTTTAGTTCTTTTCTTTGCCAATAAAGATATTATTATGCACTTTGAAATCTCCATCTCCCCCTACTGTAGCATTTTAGCTTAACCTCATTAATCAGGGACCCCTGAGATCTACAAAATACTCACCATGCCTTTTAGTAAATACCTTGGGGTGTCTACTTTCCGAAAAGGGGTCACTGGGGGGTTGTGCTATCTTGGCATTTCTGGGCCTCCGAAACTGTGATAGGTAGTGAGGAAGTGAAATTAGAAATTTACGCCCTTAGAAAGCCTGAGGGCCGTGATTTCGACCGTTTTCGGCACCCGTGCACAGCTAGGCTCCCAAAAAGTCCCACAAATGTGGTATCCCTGTACTCAGGAGAAGCAGCAAAATGTATTTTGGGGTGTTATTCCACATATACTCATGGCACGTGTGAGCAATATATAATTTGGTGATAACTTTGTGTAAAAAGAAAAATTCCATGGACTCAACATGCCTTTCAGCAAATAGCTTGGGGTGTCTGCTTTCCAAAAAGGGGTCATTTGGGGGGTGTTTGAACTGTCCTGGCATTTTATGCTCAATATTAGAAGCTTGTGCCACACATCACCCATTCTTCTAACCACTTGAAGACCAAGCCTTCTCTGACACTTTTTGTTTACTTAAAAAAATTCATTTTTATTGCTATAAAGTTACTTAGAACCCCCAAACATATGAAAAGGAATTGCTTGCCAAAGGCCAGAGCATACTTTTAGGTGTTAAGTGTTTTTTCAAATGTATGAATTCAGCATCTGAGATGTCCTTCAAAAACTCAAGCATTTCAGGAACAAGTTTGAATGTGTTGTGTTTGCTTAACTAGCAAGACTGATTGATGGTGGTTTGTCACAGGGTGACAAGAATTATTTTCCCTAGGGCAATTAAAAAAACAGTGGCAGATGAAGGAGAAAGGCAGACAGTGTCTGCTGGCGAGGTTTTGAGATGGTGGGGCGCAAGACACTGCTCTTGCTTTTTGGTCCTTCCAACTTCTCAGGAGCCCCACCCCTTATAGACCCCACCCATTCCGTGGGAATTAATAATTTCCTAGAACTTTTCATATTTTTCATCAAAGACCAGGGTCTCTCAGTATAACCCATAAAAACGGTCTCTCAGTATATATCCCATATAGGAGGTCTCTCACTCCCAGTATTGCCCATATTAAGGGGTCTCTCAATACTAGTATATTCCATAATGGGGGGCAGGGGCCCTATTATGGGATATACTGACAGACCCATATTATGGGATATACTGAGAAAGCCCCTCCAACAAAATAGGGGGGGGTCTCTCAATATACCTATAATAGGGGGTCTCAGTATATATCCCATAATAGGAGGTCTCTCACTTTCAGGATATCCTATATTAAGGTGTCTCTCAGTAAATATCCCATAATAGGGGGGTTAGGGGCTCTATTATGGGATATACGGAGATACACCCTAAGGGGATATACACACAACACTATGACACACACCCGGGGGCTATCATAATGCCAACATGAATATCACCCTTTATTTGAAAAGAAGCAACCTATTAGGCAGCAAGGTTTTAGAGGGAAGGATATTACAACCTCCACACATATACAGGAGAGCGTGGCCTTGCCAAAGGAGCTTATACTTCCCATTATGGAGGGTTCCTGGTGTTTTGGACGAGCACCCAATCGTTTTGCTTGCTTCTGTCTATCAAGGTTACTTTGCTTGTCCCGGTAAATCCCCCAATTGTTTCGGAGGAGCCCTCAATTGTTTTGCTTGCGTCTATTTAGCACGGTTACTTTGCGGTATAAGCAAGGAAGCTAAAACCTTTTCAGTGTACAAATGTGCTTTTACTATACCAAAATGCTGTACATACAAACTTACAATATTAGGAATACAATACAAAACTGGCAGATATATCAAGCAAGATGCCTAGAAAATAAGCAAAAACTATCATATGTAACAGTAGAAATATGCTTAAAAGTTACTTAACTCCGGTTACTGTGTGTTCGTGATCTCCATTGACAACAAGGACTCCGGCTTCATCTGGAGATCAGGCGAAAGCCCCTTGGCTGTACAGATTTTCTTTCCTTTGGTGTTAATGCATTATGGAGCCCTCCCCAGCTTATGCCTGTCAAACTTTTATATGTCAGGTTGTTTACCGTAGTTACTAAACAACAGACCATCCCCACATGGGTGTTGTTCCTTTTGGAAAACCGAGCTTAATGGGAGAAACATTCTCAAATTCTCCCTCAAGATGGCACTCTAGTTTCATACATGCCATAGGTTATACTGTATATGTCAGGTATTATTTATGACAGTTACACAATAGACTGAACAACAGCCAAACTTCCAGTTCCCATTGTTTGAGGACAGTCTGTGTACTTGTTACCAAGGCATTAGTTTGAGAAGCATCCACTAAAACACAACCTGATTTCTGTTTCTGTGAAAACTATTCTGATGGAGAAAATCATTAATTTTATAATCTCACAAACGTGAGTACACCCCTCACATTTTTGTAAATATTTTATTATATCTTTTCATGTGACAACACTAAAAAAATAAATTTGAAATAGGGCCTAAATAGCCATTTTCCTTCTCCGGTGTCATGTGACTCATTCGTGTTACAAGGTCTCAGGTGTGAATGGGGAGCAGGTGTGTTAAATTTGGTGTTATCGCTCTCACTCTCTCATACTGGTTACTGGAAGTTCAACATGGCACCTCATGGCAAAGAACAAAAAAATAATAGTTACATAACGATGGCCTAGGCTATAAGGAGATTGCCAAGACTCTGAAACTGAGCTGCAGCACGGTGGCCAAGACCATACAGCGGTTTAATGGGACAGGTTCCACTCAGAACAGGCCTCGCCATGGTCAATCAAAGAAGTTGAGTGCTGCCAGCATTGCTACGGAGGTTGAAGGGGTGGGGGGTCAGCCAGTCAGTGCTCAGACCATATGCCACACACTGCATCAAATTGGTCTGCATGTCATCCCAGAAGGAAGCCTCTTCTAAAGATGATGCACAAGAAAACCCGCAAACAGTTTGCTAGAAACAAGCAGACTAAGGACAAGGATTACTGGATTACTGGAACCATGTCCTGTGGTCTGATGAGACCAAGATAAACGTATTTAGTTCAAATGGTATCAAGCGTGTGTGGCGGCAACCAGGTGAGGAGTACAAAGACAAGTGTGTCTTGCCTACAGTCAAGCATGGTGGTGGGAGTGTCATGGTCTGGGGCTGCATGAGTGCTGCCGTCACTGGGGGGCTACAGTTCATTGAGGGAACCATGAATGCCAACATGTACTGTGACATACTGAAACAGATCATGATCCCCTCCCTTCGGAAACTGGGCCGCAGGGCAGTATTCCAACATGATAACGACCCCAAACACACCTCCAAGACGACCACTGCCTTGCTAAAGAAGCTGAGGGTAAAGGTGATGGACTGGCCAAGCATGTCTCCAGACCTAAGCCCTATTGAGCATCTATGGGGCATATTCAAACGGTTAGTTGGAGGAACGCAAGGTCTCTAACATCCACCAGCTCTGTGATGTCGTCATGGAGGAGTGGAAGAGGACTCCAGTGGCAACCTGTGAAGCTCTGGTGAACTCCATTCAGAGGATTAAGGCAATGCTGGAAAATAATGGTGGCCATACAAAATATTGACGCTTAGGGCCCAATTTTGACATTTTCCCTAAGGGGTATACTCACTTTTGTTGCCAGCAGTTTAGAGATTAATAGCTGTCTGTTGAGTTTTTTTGAGGGGACAGCAAAAATACAATGTTATACAAGCTGTACATTCACTACTTTACATTGTAGCAAAGTGTAATTTCTTCAGTGTTGTCACATGAAAGGATATAATAAAAGACAAACCCGATTCCAAAAAAGTTGGGACACTGTACAAATTGTGAATAAAAACAGAATGCAATGATGTGGAAGTTTCAAATTTCAATATTTTATTCAGAACACAACATAGATGACATATCATATCATATCATATATTTAAACTGAGAAAATGTATCATTTTAAGGGAAAAATAAATTGATTTTAAATTTTATGGCATCAACACATCTCAAAAATAAAAGTTGGAACAAGGCCATGTTTACCACAGTGTGGCATCCCCGCTTCATTTTATAACAGTCTGCAAACGTCTGGGGACTGAGGAGACAAGTTGCCCAAGTTTAGGAATAGGAATTTTGTCCCATTCTTGTCTAATACAGGTTTTTAGTTGCTCAACTGTCTTAGGTCTTCTTTGTTGCATCTTCCTCTTTATGATGCGCCAAATTTTTCTATTGGTGAAAGATCTGGACTGCAGGCTGGCCGTTTCAGTACCCGGATCCTTCTTCTACGCAGCCATGATGTTGTAATTGATGCAGTATGTAGTCTGGCATTGTCATATTGGAAAATGCAAGGTCTTCCCTGAAAGACGACATCTGGATGGGGAGCATATGTTGTTCTAGAACTTGGATATACCTTTCAGCATTGATGGTGCCTTTCCAGATGTGTAAGCTGCCCCTGCCACACGCACTCATGCAACCCCATACCATCAGAGATGCAGGCTTCTGAACTGAGCGCTGAGAACAACTTGGGTTGTCCTTGTCCTCTTTAGCCCGGATGACATGGTTTCCCATTTTTTCCAAAAAGAACTTCAAATTTTGATTTGTCTGACCACAGAACAGTTTTCCACTTTGCCACAGTCCATTTTAAATGAGCCTTGGCCCAGAGAAAACGCCTGCGCTTCTGGATCATGTTTAGATTTGGCTTCTGTTTTGGCCTATAGAGTTTTAGCTGGCAACGGCGAATGGCACGGTGGATTGTGTTCACCGACAATGTTTTCTGGAAGTATTCCTGAGCCCATGTTGTGATTTCCATTACAGTAGCATTCCTGTATGTGATGCAGTGCCGTCTAAGGGCCCGAAGATCACAGGCATTGTTAGGTACCTGTTAGGTAAAGTCCGAAGTGGAGCTTGAGTGCTGAGGATTCAGGCAAAAACATAGTCAGAGATCAGGCCGGCAACTGATCGGGCCAAGCGGTATCCAAACGTAATCCAAAGAATGGTCAGGCAGGCAGAAGTCATACACAAGCTGGCGGTGAAGTACAGATTCGGCAGGCTGAAGAGGGGTCAAGAATACAGGCAAAAGTTCATACACAAATCTATCAAAGAGCAAGCAGCACACCCAGGAAGATATTCCAAACAAACGGGCACTCAGCAACAGGAAGTGCTGCTATTTAAATGCTGGTCAAATTGCACATTGTTCACAGCTGGGTAAATTGCACATGGTTCGCAGCTGACAGCAGGTGGGGCTAGTGAGTCCAAGGCAAGCATCAGGCTGGAAAAATCACTGCCAAACTCCAGAGCTTCTCCGGGGCACAACAGGTAAGGCTGCAAGCTACAAAACAAGGAATCTTCTGGTTCAAGGACATTCAGGTACATGACAAGCATCCAGTATGATTTTCCGGCCTTGACCCTTACGCACAGAGATTGTTCCAGATTCTCTGAATCTTTGGATGTTATTATGTACTGTAGATGATGATAACTCCAAACTCTTTCAAAATTTTCTCTGAGAAACTCCTTTCTGATATTGCTCCATTTTTTTTCGCCCCAGCATTGGGGGAATTGGTGATCTTATGCACATCTTGACTTCTGAGAGACACTGCCACTCTGAGAGGCTCTTTTTATACCCAATCATATTGCCAATTGACCTAATAAGTTGCAAATTGGTCCTCCAGCTGTTCCTCATATGTACATTTAACTTTTCCGGCCTCTTATTGCTACCTGTCCCAACTTTTTTGGAATGTGTAGCTCTCATGAAATCCAAAATGAGCCAATATTTGGCATGACATTTCAAAATGTCTCACTTTCAACATTTGAGATTGTTATCTATATTATATTGTGAATAAAATATAAGTTTATGAGATTTGTAAATTAGTCCATTCCTTTTTTACTCACAATTTGTACAGTGTCCCAACTTTTTTGGATTTGGGTTTGTATTTACAAAAATGTGAGGGCTGTACTCACTTTTGAGAGATACTATATATATATATATATATATATATCAAACGCAACACACCTGGGTATAGTGGTACGCCTCCACACCAGCACTCAGCAATGACTTGTGTAGTAAGCTGTGATGCAATGTGGACCAGTGCTTACAGATAATGGAGCATTTAGACGCTCAGGCTGAGTCAGGCCGATCTCCTAAAAGGTAAGCAGAGCCACCCTACCCTGGCCTGAGGTGGGTGCAGCACCCTGGTGTTGGGGCGGGGCAATGAATAGATGTAAAACTGAGGACAATCCTCCAGCCTGCCAGCATCACAGATCTGTTACTGGCTGAGCTCCTGCTCCACAATCACCGCCTCCCCTTCCCCAGTACTGGAAGGAGCTTTCCCCCGATCTGCCAACTCACATATCCTGGAGCTGTGCTCTCCTCCGTCTACCAATCCCTCGTCCTGCACTCTGCTCTACATGATGGGGAGTCGGGGGCCCTGGTGGAGACACTGGAGAGGGAGACCATTGTGAGTCTGACTACCAGAGGGAGGGGAGGGTCATGGCTGGCAGCCGGCCAGGCCACTGAATTCACTTCTGCTCTGCTGTCTTCTAGGTCAGCAGTGCAACTGCACCAGGGGAAGATCTCCACCCCCTGGTGCAGGGAGCTCAATAGGCAGGCCAGGTCTGTATTTCAGCCTGCCCTAATGAGCTGCAATTGACACAATGGGAGACTGGCAGGCATCCAGTAAGCATAGAGAAACTGTTTACTCAGTGTTCTAAATACAGTTGTAAATGATTTTTCGGACAGAGGTCCTTTTACTCATGATTAGACTTTTTCTTTCTAATCTACCTAGCAACAGCAGCAGAGAGAGAGAGAGAGAAAGATATGAAAATCAGCAAAGGGAACTGCAAGTGCAGGACTAGCATTTAAAGGCACATAACAAATTGTATCACACAGACACATATTAAGGTATACGTTTACACAAAATTAAAAACTCAACAGAAAAAGCAATTTTATAGTTTATTTTTATTTTTCCTGCAACAAAAAGTGGTGGACAAGTCCCCTATGGAAGAGCCTCCACTGAAAGCAGAGGTCAGAAGATTTTATGGTAAAGTGAACCTGTACACAAAGAATTTACAATTTCTTAACAAGCAGAAAATGAGCTTTAACCACTTAAGGACCAGAAGGTTTTACAGCCTTAATGACCAGGCCATTTTTTGCGATATGGCACTGCGTTACTTTAACTGAACATTGCGCAGTCATGTGACGCTGTACCCAAATAAAATTGATGTCCTTTTTTTCTTATAAATAGAGCTTTCTTTTGGTGGTATTTAATCACCTCTGCGGTTTTTATTTTTTGCGCTATAAACTAAAAAGAGTGACAATTCTGAAAAAAAAACAATATTTTCTCTTTCGTTCACTGACAGACACAGTTTCATGTCTTCTAGAACCTTGGGCTTATGCTGCTCTCTCTTCAGGAGTAGGATTAGGCGGAAACAGTTTTGGCTATGCCCCTGAGGCAGTCCCAGGGGGTATACCATCACTTCCTGCTATAAGACTTCAGTTTTTTCTGCCTAGTCAGGAATAAGGACCTGGCTTTCTGCTGGGATCTGAGGTCCTGGCATTTTTTTCCTTTTTAAATTTTATTTTTTTCCTTTTTCTTTCTTTTTTTTTTTTTTTTGTTCCTGTGTGAACTACAATCAACCTGTTCCTGTGTGAACTACAATCAACCTGTTCCTGTGTGAACTACAATCAACAGCTGGACTGGGCGATGCACTGGATACCCAATTATTAGCTCTGCGCTAGGCTAGCCGCGACATAGCCCCACTGTACGGGGGCTGGCCAAAGAGTGAAACACCTCGCGAGGTCGCATAGCACTGGTCACGACAGCGGTCACAATCAGAGTCACAGCGTACCTTGGGACTGCAGCACCCCCATTCCAAGATGCGGTGGACTGCTGGGAGTGGTGCCCGCCTAATGCCATTGTGTGGGGAGTAGTGTCCCCCTTCCTTTCTTTGGGAATTGCTGGGGTGGTCGCTGGCCCTCCCTGAGGATGGTAGGCCCCCTTCTGTGTCCTTCTTCCACTCACGTTTTCCCCCCTCTCCCTAGCAGGTTCCCCCTGTGTTGGTCGCCCTCACCTGCCCCTGCCCCTGTCTCCCCCCTTAGTCCCCTTTTGGGGGGGCACAGGTGTGTTTGTTTGGGTGGGGGGGGCTTTACTTGTGCGTGGCCGGAGAGTGGTGGGTGTGTGTCGCTAACGGCCCCTCTTTGGGGGTTCCTGTACCTTGGGTGCTGCAGGGGGGTCCCTGGGGGGATTCTTATTTCCCTGGGGTCCCGTGGGGTCCTGCCCAGCGCAGAGTGGTGCCACCATTTTGCCATGGATGATCTTCACTGGCATTGGTGGCCATGTTTGTGAAGTCCAGCGCCATGTTTTGGGTTTTCCAATGTAAATAGCGGCGGCCATTTTCTTGTAGTCCAAGTGCGGTGATGTACAGTGCTGGGGCCTCTAGTGTCAGTGTCGGCGCGTCCTCTTTGATCGCAGTGTGGCAGGCTGTTTGGCGCTCTCCAGCTCAGGGGTGGTGAGTTCTAGTGGGTATACAATCCTTTCTCTGTTATATACAGTGCTGCAGGTGCGCGGATTCTTGTGGTGCTCCAGTGGTGTGCCTTTTAACTGAGGTCAGTATCGTCTGATTTACGCTTTTTCTCCAATTCAACTTCTGTTGAGACTGCAAGGCAGAATCGAGGTAGAAGGGATTCCAGTAATTTTGGTGTCACCAGACTGGCCTCGCCGGTCTTGGTACGTAGGCCTGGTAAGGCTGGTTGCAGATGTCCCTTGGAAACTTTCTCTCAGGGAAGATCTTCTGTCTCAGGACCAATCTTTCATCCTGCTTTACAGTCGCTGGCTTTAATGGCTTGGCTATTGAAAACCAGGTGCTGAAGGTCAGAGGGCTATCGGAGTCGGTCATTCCTACTTTGTTAAAAGCTTGGAAATCTACTTCCAGAAAAGTTTATCATAGAGTTTAGAAGGCGTACATTACTTGGTGTGAGTCCTGGGGGGGTTTCTCCCCATTCCTTTTCTGTGTCTCGCCTGTTGGAGATTTTACAACTAGGTGTAGACCAACGTTTATCTCTGGGCACCATCAAGGGCCAGATTTCCGCCTTGGCCTTTTTTTTCCCCCCAAAGGCCATTGGCTCCGAAGTCCTTGGTTCACACTTTTGTGCAGGGAGTTCGCCATCTGGCTCCTCTGCTGGGATCTCAATCTGGTACTGTCAGTGCTTCAAAAGCCTCCTTTTGAAAATATTTGTGAACTCCCTCTGCTCACTTTCTCACAGAAGGTGGCCTTTTTAGTTGCTATTACTTCTGCACGTAGGGTGTCAGAGTTGGCTACATTGTCCTGTCGGTCAACTTACCTGGTGGTTCAAAGGGACAAGTGGTGTTGTGACTTTGTCAGACGTTCCTTCCTAAGGTAGTCTCGGGGTTTCATTTGAATGAAGATATTGTGTTACTGTCCTTATGTCCTAAGCCGAAAGATCCTAAAGAACTTGGATGTGGTCAGGGCGATTCGGGTGTATCTGGTGGTGACTGAGTCGATTAGAAAATCCGATTCTTTGTTTTTTCTTACAGATCGACCTCGTAAGGGGCAGGCCGCATCTGCTGTGACCATTTCCAGATGGATCAGGCAGACGCTGGTGCAGGCCTATTCTATCAAGGGGCAAGTTGCTCCTTTCCCTGTCAAGGCGATTCTATGAGGGTGCTTAGATCCTCCTGGGCCTTCCGTCATCAGGCGTCAGTGATTCAGGTGTGCAAGATGGCTACTTGGTCGTCTGAACACACATTACCAAAGTTTTATAAGGTGGATATACTTGCATCTTCGGATGCTGCTTTTGGCCACAAAGTTTTCTTTTTTTCCTGGTTAAGCTCCTGTTTTACCTGGTTGGCTATGTTTAGCCTTGTTGGGAATTATATGTATTGCTGTGTTTTTTCCACCCCTCATGCTGATACTGCTTTGGGACATCCCAAGGGTCTAGAAGACATGGAGCTGTGTCCGTCAGTGAACGAAAGAGAAAACTGGATTTTTTTTCTTACCGTAAAATCCTTTTCTCTGAGGTTCACTGAGGGACACAGCACCCGCCTCTCTGTTGGGTTGAGTTATGTAATCTTCTGACACTGTTGTTACAAACTGAAGTCCTATAGCAGGAAGTGATGGTATACCCCTGGGACTGCCTCATGCGCCTAGCGAAAATTGTTTCTGCCTAGTCCTACTCCTGAAGAGAGAGCAGCATAAGCCCAAGGGTCTAGAAGACATGGAGCTGTGTCCATCAGTGAACTTCAAAGAAAAGGATTTTACGGTAAGACAAAAATCCAGTTTTTTACTTTTTGCTATAAAACAGCCAATAAAAAAAATGTACACCCCTCACATTTTTGTAAATATTTTATTATATCTATTCATGTGACAACACTGAAAAAGTGTTTTCTACAATGTAAAGTAGTGAGTGTACACTTGTATAACAGTGTAAATTTGATGTCCCCTCAAAAAAACTCAACACACAGCCATTAATCGCTAAACCGCTGACAACAAAAGTAAAATTGAAAATGTCCAAGTTGGGCCCAAAGTGTCAACATTTTGTGTGGCCACCATTATTTTCCAGCACTGCCTTAACCCTCTTGGGCATGGAGTCCACCAGAGCTTCACAGGTTACACCTGGAGTCCTCTTCCATTCCTCCATGACAACATCACAGAGCTGGAGGATGTTAGAGACCTTGTGCTCCTCCACCTTCCGTTTGAGCATGCCCCAAAATCGCTCAATAGGGTTTAGGTCTGGAGATATGCTTGGCCAGTCCATCACCTTTACCCTCAGCTTCTTTAGCAAGGCAGTGGTCGTCTTGGAGGTGTTTGGGGTCGTTATCATGTTGAAATACGGCCCTGCGGCCCAGTTTCTGAACGGAGAGGATCATGCTCTGTTTTAGCATGTCGCAGTACATGTTGGCATTCATGGTTTCCTCAATGAACTGTAGTTCCCCAGTGCCGGCAGCACTCATGCAGCCCAAGAACATGACACTTCCACCAACATGCTTGACTGTAGCCAAGACCCACTTGTCTTTATTCTCCTCATCTGGTTGCCGCCACACATGCTTGATACCATCTGAACCAAATACGTTTTCATCGGTCTCATCAGACCACAGGACATGGTTCCAGTAATCCATGTCCTTAGTCTGCTTGTTTTCAGCAAACTGTTTGCGGGCTTTCTTGTGCATCATCTTTAGAAGAGGCTTCCTTCAGGGACGATAGCCATGCAGACCGATTTGATTCAGTATGCAACGCATGGTCTGAGCACTGACAGGCTGACCCCCCACCCCTTCAACCTCTGCAGCAATGCCAGCAGCACTCATATGTCTATTTCCCAAAGACAACCTCTGGATATGATACTGGAAACGTGCACTCAACTGCTTTGGTCGACCAAGGCGAGGCCTGTTCCGAGTGGAACCTGTCCTGTTAAACCGCTGAAAATGCAATTATTTTAGTAAATAAAAACAGCTAAATACCTTTTCTCATCAGCAGTTAGAGCAGTCTTGTGACTTCTATCAGAGTCCAGCCGAGCACTGGTTAAAGCTTGTAGGAGGAGTTTTCATTCTCCCCTGATTGTCCTAAGAGGCTGCAGGACCCCTGACCCTCTGTCTGCACAGTGCTGTTTGGCCCTGTGCTGATCACATGCACTCTCCCAAGAAAAAAAAACTCTCTAGCAATATACACCAAACTGAGAATGTGCAGAGCGATCTGAAGGCTCTGTGCTATCAGGAGATGGTTTGGGGACAGTGGAAGAAGGGGATGATCAAAGAAGACAGGATCAAACAGCCTTTTTTACACAATGCACAGTATTAATCTCTTAGGTTCCACAGTGAGTTTAACAAGCATGCTTTACTGCATATACAGAGTGATTTTATTGTTGTGGGTTTAGTAACACTTTAAAGCAGTGGTTGTGGTGACCCCCAACCATAAAATTATTTTGTTGCTACTTCATAATTGTAGTTTTGCTACTGTTATGAATTGTAATGTAAATATCTGATATGCAAGATGTATTTTCATTGTTACAAATTGAACAATTTAACAACTAGAGGATGATCAAATGAAATGGTATCAGTACACAGAAGTTTACTTCTTCTGAGATAATTAAAGGAACACTCTAACTACCATGACCACTTCAGTAATTTGAAGTGGTCATGGTGGTAGGAGTCAGGAACACTGCATATGCTGGGATATTTACAGTTATGTGCAGAGGGCTATTTGCACCCCTAGCACATATGACTTAGGCAGCCAGAAAATGTCATGTCCTTATACATACATGTATGAACAAGGACATGACATATTATGACAAACACAACTAGTTATTAAAAAACATATTGCAACAATTTACACACGCTAATGCACATACCTTTCTACTCATTTTGCAGACTGCTGGCGGTTACTGCTGGAAGTTACCACTGGCTGGTAATGCTGGTGGGTAATGCCGGCACTGCTGGCGGGTAATGCTGGTCATACGGATACTGCTGGAGGAACAGATCATATAAATAAATCACAATAATTGCAATTTTAGCAGCGCAAACTCTTCCAATAATGAATCCCAGTGCTAATATAGTGTACCCATACAGTACTTTATATAAATATATATATAATCACCAAAAAATACAATACTCAATACAATCCTAATATTCAAAGATGTGTGATAAAGTGCTTCAGTGAAAAGTGTTAAATCTATAAATACATAAAAACACTAAGAAAATTTATTTAAAAATACATGGAAAAATTATATATAATATTGTGCAAAAAACAAGTCCAGAAAAGAAGTGTAACGTGCAGAAAAAAAGAGTCCACTAATAAGCCAGAATGTGACGTGGACTCCTTTAACTCTTTTACAACCGCCCGCCACAGGTATACTGTGGCAGGCAGCAGCTCCTGCCACAGCGTGCGCCGCTGGCATCGCGCTTCCGCCCCCACCCCCGCTGAAGCCGATGCATGTGTCAGGCAGCTCCAATTGCCGCCTGAAATCCGCGATCGTTTAAATATTCAAAAATATACAGCCCTAAATATCTCTCTTTCCAACGGAGAGCTTTGTCTAGCCCAATCCACATTACCCTTTTCATGGTCTCCACACCACCTCCCTTACCTAGGCATTAGGCTTACAGCCAACATCTCTGACCTATTCTCGGCCAACTACACTCCCTTACTGAAAAAAAGCCACTGATTTATTAACACATTGGGCGTCACTCCCACTCTCCTGCATAGGGAAGATTAATACCATTAAAATGACGATCCTACCCAAATTTCTTTTCTTATTCAGGGTCCTCCCGATCTCAGTTCCGGCCCACTTCCTACGCATTCTACAACTTAGAACTATTTAATTTACATGGGGCCATATTAGACCAAGAATCCCCAGATCCACCTGATATCTTCCCAATATTTGTAGCGGATTAGGTTTCCCAAATTTTGCCTCCTATTATAAAGCAGCACAGATAGCGCCAGTGACCAAGTATCATGCCATCAAAGAAATCCCTCTATGGGTCTTGATAGAATCAACCAAAATTGACCCTCTCTCGGTCTCCAATCTCTTTTGGTTACACCCCAAATCACCTATACTTAACCCTATTATCAAACATACCCTTTCATTATGGGATAGAGCAAAAATTACATATGGACTTCAGTCCCCACACAACCCCCTTCTCTCCTTTCTCAAAAACCCATCATTTTACCCTGCCTTGGAATCCCTAGCATCCTTTCGCAACTGGACCATCTCGGGTCTTATCCGACTACACAACATGGTTTCATCCTCAGACTTCTTACCATTTCCAGAATTAAGTGAGTCCTTTCATTTGCCCAACTCTGTTACCTGCAAATGAAAAACTTTTACTCCCCATATATATCTAGGGACATCCCATTGAACCAGCTCTCTCCCTTTGAACACATTTGTTTGAAAGACCCTCACACCAGGGGTCTAACCTCAACCCTCTATGCTCACTTACTCACAAAACCTGAGACTGGGCCTCCGCTATATGTAGCGAGATATGAATCTGATTTAGGTCGCACTCTGGACAGAGCGGAATGGTCGGACATCTGGGCTAACACTAAATCCTCCTTTGCCAACACTGTTGCGGTGGAAGCCTCTTACAAAGTACTCACACGTTGGTATCTGGTCCCCACCAGGATCGCTAAATTTCACCTAACCAATCAGCACTCTGCTTTCGTGGTTGCTCGGGGATAGGCACTCATTTCCATATTTTGTGGCAATGTTCGATTGTTTCCGCATTTTGGAAAGAGGTATTTAAGCTAACATCTAAGATGTTTCACATTCAATTATCACCTGACCCGGCAACAGCACTTTTGAACTTGAAGCCGAATTCTCTCACCCCTAAATAGTTCAAACCTCTTATGCAGCTCTTCACAGCTGCAAGGCAGACAATAGCCAAAGCATGTAAATCTCAATCCCTGAATATTCTTGAAACCAAACAACGTAGGAATTGCACCATGTTACACGCAAAGACTGAGGCCTTGGATAATGAAACCTTAACTAAATTTGACTCCATATGGAGGCCCTGGATCACTCAAGCACTTCCTCCAGACTTTACCGAATCAATGCTACTCTCCTGGTAATGCCCCTGCTCCAGTTATACTCCACAAGTCATCTCGGTGCTTCCTCTTTTCTCGGGACCCCACTACTCTTCTTCTCTTTTCTCATCTAGCCCCCATTCCCTCTTTGACTGACCTTCCTCTCTTTCTCCCCTCTCCTTTAACTTCCCTACCCCCTTTTTTTTTTTTTTTTATGTTTTATCTATATTCAATATATTGTTGCTATAATGGCCTATATTACAAAGGCCATAGGGTCAGATATGCTATATATTTTGATAACTTTTTACAGTTAAAACCTGTTTGAACAATATTCTTGACCCTTTCTTGTGGGAAGTGTTCATCCTGTGCATTAAACAGTTACCATAGACAGTTAGATTGAAAGTAGAAAAGACTCGACACCTGTCTCTCTTCCTGTCAGAGATTGAACCCTTTAGGGGTGATCAGGAGGAGATCATGGCCTTGAACCCCTCACCTTCCAATCCCGCAGGGGCTTCACTTCTCTGTATTATTGCACATGTTTTGCATTTGTTGTTCATGATTTTGTACCCCCATATAACCTTTTGTTACAGTATGTACAACTATTTTGGATGCTATTGTTCACAACCCCGTTGTATCTGTTCTCTTCTCTTAAAATAATAAAATATTTTGAACTAAAAAAACATTTTGTTCTAAAAATGTATTGCATAAGGGTCCATTCACACTAGCGCGACTTGTCAGGCGACTTGGTTGCCTGACAAGTCGCGGTCGGTCGCTCCCCATTGAATAGTACAGGACCCGTTCTAATAGGAGCGACACAAGTCGCTCCGACTTAGAAAAAGGGTCCTGTACTACTTTGGGGCGACCTGGAGGCGACTTGCATTGACTTCAATTCGTGTCGCGCCAGTCTGAATGGGCTCTAAACGTGGATTTATTTATTTATTTATTTTGAGTAAATGTTTGTTTTCCCAGGTTGTAAGTTAACAGGAAGATCAAAACCATGTTAAAGATACATGGGATAGAATTACAATAAAGCTTGTGTAATAAAGTACAGGAATTGCGTTAATTGAGCAGACATGTTAAAAAACCATATCACGTCACAGCAAAAACAATTTAGGTAGGCTTAGGTAGGTAGGTGAATATTTATGAAGTAGAGTATTGGACAATATTCAACAAACATTCACTGGTGATGAATCAATTGCTGTCATTTAAAACACATGCCCCAGGACACCTACAGTGAATATCTGGTGAATGTCTGAATAACTGCTTTATAAATATGCCGCTTGATATAAGGTAATGTATTTATTGTAAATATGAAACAATCTGCTTTGCAATTTGTGTTCATTATCTGGCTTAAATTATGCACGTGTTATTTAACTGGTCTCTATTATAATGTCCTACAAATCCCCCTTTTCTGTATGTCCATATGAGTTTTCATTTTCAAACTGATTGAGTTATTATTTAATATTCTAATTAATTACTGTTGAGATCTTCACACTCTCACTTTGACAGCCCTCTGTAAATGTCTGCATGCCTTCATTCTCTATATTTAATGGAGGTTACTACAGGGCATACTTCATGTTGGCACAGGTCTTGAACTTCGCAGATCAAGATTCAAGTTGTGCGCATTTGTAGACTTACTTTGATATATATTGTATCCTGTGGTAACTATTATACAGATGAATAAAGGTCCACACACAGCCACAAACAATTATCAGAGAACACAGGAAAATGTGTGTAAGGGTGCCCCATAATACTGTCAACAAGGTCCCCTTATTTTTTTTATCCCCCGTTTTATCCATGAAATATGACCCTTAACTTCATTTATTTATCTGCCTTTAATCTCCATTTTATCACAGGGCTCCTACAAAAAAAAAAAAAAAAATATTTCAGAAAAAAAAGCAGCAATTTGCTTGAAATGAAGGCAGAATATGTTTTTTTAAAAACCCAATTCAAAATTTTATTAAAAAACAAGCACACCAAAACAATAAAAAAAATCTTCTGTCTGTCGAACAAGCACTTGGCTGGGAAACCAGTATGTTTTGGCATGGGGCAGCTCAGCAGGGGAGATCACAGCACTAGAAAAAAATGTTTTGTGGGATTCCATTATTTTCTTTATATATTGCCATGATTTGTACCGGAAACATTTCTGTGTCAGGATACAGTGCCTTGAAAAAGTGTTCATACTCCTTGAAATTGTCCACATTTTGTCATGTTACAACCAAAAACGTAAATGTATTTTATTGGGATTTTATGTGATAGACCAACACAAAGTGGCACATAATTGTAAAGTGGAAAGAAAATGATGAATGATTTTCAAACTTTTTTTACAAATAAATATGTGATAAATGTGACGTGCATTTATATTCAGCCCCCCTGAGTCGATACTTTGTGGAACCACCTTCCGCTTCAATTACAGCTGCAAGTCTTTTTGGGTAGGTCTACCAGCTTTGCAAATGTAGAGAGTGAAATTTTTGCCCATTCTTTTTTGCATAATAGCTCAAGCTCTGTCTGGATGGAGAGCATCTGTGAACAACAGTTTTTAAGTCTTGCCACAGATTCTCAATTGGATTTAGTTCAGGAATTTGAATCGGCCATTTTAATGCATAAATATTCTTTGATCTAAACCATTCAATTGCAGCTCTGACTGTATATTTAGGGTCGTTGTCCTGCTGGACAGGTGACTCTAACAGGTTTTCTTCTAAGATTGCCCAATATTTGGCTCCATCCATCTTCCCATCAACTCTGGCCAGCTTCCCTGTCCCTGCTGAAGAAAAGCATCCCCACAACATGATTCTGCCACAACTGTGTTTCACGGTGGGGATGGTGTGTTCAGGGTGATGTGGAGTTTTCGTTTTCGGCCACACACAGTGTTTTGGTTTTAGGCCAAAAAGATCAATTTTTGTCTCATCTAACCAGAGCATCTTCTTTCACATGTTTGCTGTGTCCCCCACATGGCTTTCCACTTCACAATTATGTGCCACTTTGTGTTAAGTTTTTAGTTGTAACATGACAAAATGTGAAAAATTTCAAGGGCTATGAATACTTTTTCAAGGCACTGTAAATGCGAAATCACTGAAAAATAATTTTGCAGTTTTTTATTTTTCACTTTTCTGTCTTTTAACTCTGAAGACAATAATACAAAAAGAAAGTCTTGTGTTTACCATTTTCCAATTGTGTCGTGATGGTATACAGTGAGTATTTAAAAGTGTCCACAGAGGAAGCTTTACAATGGTTATAAAGTCTAAACATTTTTTACCTTAAGCAAAGTAAAGTTAAGTTAATGTGCAGCAACTCTCTCCCCTCACTTCCTGATTTAATGAGCTCTGCTGAAGCAGTGCGAGCTATTGGCTCCTGCTGCTATCATTTAAAGCCAGTGACGAGGGGGCAGGGTCAAGTCCCGCTGTCTGGTTCTGTGTAGGCAGCGCGGCTCAGGAGCAAGCCCCCACAAGTACCCCTATAGGAAGCGGCTTCCTATGGAAGCATTCACCAGAGCAGAGGAGCAACAAGCGCTGGTAGGGGACCTGAAAAGAGGAGGTTTGGGGCTGCTTTGTGCAATTCCATTGCACAAAAAAAGTTAAATATAAACCTGTTTTATATATATATATATATATATATATATATATATATAGAGATAGATGACATATGAAATGTTTAAACTGAGAAAATTTATCATTTTAAGTGAAAAATAGGTTGATTTTAAATTTCATGACATCAACACATCTGAAAAAAGTTGGGACAAGGCCATGTTTACCACTGTGTGGCATCTCCTCTTCTTTTTATAACAGTCTGCAAACGTCTGGGGACTGAGGAGACAAGTTGCTGAAGTTTAGGAATAGAAATGTTGTCCCATTCTTGTCTAATACAGGCTTCTACAGTAGTTGCTCAACTGTCTTAGGTCTTCTTTGTTGCCTCTTCCTCTTTTTGATGCGCCAAATGTTTTCTATGGGTGAAAGATCTGGACTGCAGGCTGGCCATTTCAGTACCCGGATCCTTCTTCTACGCAGCCATGATGTTGTAATTGATGCACTATGTGGTCTGGCATTGTCATGTTGGAAAATGCAAGGTCTTCCATGAAAGAGACAACGTGTGGATGGGAGCATATGTTGTTCTAGAACTTGGATATACCTTTCAGCATTGATGGTGCCTTTCCAGATTGTAAGCTGCCCATGCCACACGCACTCATGCAACCCCATACCATCAGAGATGCAGGCATCTGAACTGAGCGCTGATAACAACTTGGGTTGTCCTTGTCCTCTTTAGTCCGGATGACATGGCATCCCGGTTTTCCAAAAAGAACTTCAAATTTTGATTCGTCTGACCACAGAACAGTTTTCCACTTTGCCACAGTCCGTTTTAAATGAGCCTTGGCCAAGAGAAAATGCCTGTGCTTCTGGGTCATGTTTAGATATGGCTTCTTTTTTGGCCTATAGAGTTTTAGCCGGCAACGGCGAATGGCACGGTGGATTGTGTTCACCGACAATGTTTTCTGGAAGTATTCCTGAGCCCATGTTGTGATTTCCATTACAGTAGCATTCCTGTATGTGATGCAGTGCCGTCTAAGGGCCCAAAGATCACGGGCATAGTTACATAGTTGTTGAGGTTGAATAAAGACAATAGTCCATCCAGTTCAACCTGTGTAGGTGTGTGTGGCCATAATCATCTCTCATACCCCTGAATGTTCTGATCCTTGAGATGTACGTTCAAGAGTCTTTTGAAAGTAGCCATACTTCCCACAGAAACCACCTTTTGTGCTAGAGAATTCCACAATCTTGTAGCCCTAACAGTAAAGAACCCCCTGTGTTGCCTGAGGTTAAAAGGCTTCTCCTCTAATCGCAATGTATGCCCTCGAGTCCTCATGCAATCCTTTCGACTAAATAGCTTTTTTTTATGCTGAGATCACCATTGAGGTATTTATAAATTGCTATCATGTCCCCTCTCATCCGTCTCTTCTCCAGGGAGAATAAATCGAGCGATTGCAGACGCTCTTCATAATTAAGGTCATCCAATCCCCTAATTAGTTTAGTTGCCCTTCTCTGGACTCTCTCCAGCTCCAACACATCCTTCCTGAGGACTGGTGACCAGAACTGGACAAAATACTCCAGATGCGGTCGGACCAGAGTTTTATAAAGTGGTAGGATTAGTTTTATCTCTGGAATACATCCCTTTCTTTATGCATGCTAATATTCTGCCGGCTTTGACAGCTGCCGCTTGACATTGCATGCTATGGCCTAGTCTATCCTCTACTAAGACTCCCAGATCTTTCTCCATTTTTGATTCCCCCAAAGGTTCCCCCCCCTAAAGTGTATTGTGCTTTTATGCTTTTAGTCCCCAAGTGCAAAACCTTACACTTCTCCACGTTAAACCTAATTTGCCATGTCGTTGCCCACTCTGTTATTTTGTTCAGGTCATTCTGTAGGATATCTGCTTCATGCTGTGCAGCTATTGCCCTGTCCATTTTTGTGTCATCTGCAAAAACTGATATAGAACTACTGATCCTGTCCTCAATGCTGTTTATGAATAAATTAAACATGGTTGGTCCCAGGACTGAGCATTGGGGGACCCCACTTACCACCCCAGACCAGTCTGAGTATGTGCTATTTATTACCACCCTTTGGACACGCCCTTTTAGCCAGTTCCGTATCCAAGAGCAAACCTTGCGGTCGATGCCTGCAGACCTTATTTTATAAATTTTATAAATTAAGCGCTTGTGGGGAACTGTATCAAACGCCTTAGCGAAATCCAGGTACACCACATCCACTGGTCTCCCCCTATCTAGCTCACAGCTCACCTCCTCGTAGAATGTTAAGAGATTGGTTTGACAAGAACGCCCATTTGTAAACCCGTGCTGATTACTGCTGATGATGTTGTTGTCTTTAGCAAACTCTACGATATAGTCCCTTATCATCCCCTCCAGAAGTTTACCTACTATCGATGTCAGACTGACAGGCCTATAATTACCCGGGACATGCCTCTGACTTTTTTTGAATATCGGTATCACGTTAGCTTTCCTCCAATCCCCCGGTACATTTCCTGTCAGCAAAGATCAGGAACAGTGGTCTAGATATAACCTTACTAAGTTCTTTGAGTACTCTTGGATGTACGCTATCCGGGCCTGGTTATTTATTTGTGTTAATTTTATCCAGCCTTTTCCTGATTTCACCCTCTGTTAGCCATAGCGGCAAGTCCTGTGTATTGCTACTAACCATACAGTCATGGTCAGTGTACCCCTTCTTTTCCTGTGTAAAGACTGAGGAGAAAAAAGCATTAAGCACGGTTGCTTTTTCAGTGTCCTCTGTAACCATCCTCCCATCATCGTTAATTATGTGTACAATATGCTCTGCCCTAGTTTTTTTGCTGTCGATATATTAAAGAATTTTTATTGGGTTCTTTTTACTATCCTCTGCTATTTGTCTCTCAAAGTTTATTTTAGCCATTTTGATTTCGTATTTACTTTTCTTATTTGCCTCCTTGTATTGCTCGAAAGCCGATACTGTGCCCTCTGATTTATATTTCCTGAAGGCTATTTTTTACCCCTAATACGTTTTTTAACATTACGGTTTAGCCAGCCAGGTTTGGCTTTGTCTCGTCTAAATTTATTTCCTATAGGAATGCACTGCGAGATGAATTTGTTTAATATGTTCCTAAAGCATTCCCATTTTTCCTCCGTGGTCAGTGTTCCTAGGGTTTGGTTCCAGTTAACCCTTTCCATCATTGAGCACAATTTGGGAAAGTTTGCCCTTCTGAAGTTTAGGGGTCTTATGTTCCCCTCTTGCCTAGGTATATTGTTATCTACGCTAAATGTGATCATCCTGTGATCGCTAGAGCCCAGGTTGTCCTGGACTCTAACCTCAGAGATTAGGTCTGGGTCATTAGTGATCAATAGATCCAGCACTGCATTTTCACTAGTAGGAGAATCCACCGACTGAGACATGTAGTTATCCTGTAATGTTTCCATGAAGAGACGGGCCTTCTGTGAGTGTGTAGTCCCCTCTTCCCAGTCAATGTCCCCTAATATGATGACTGATCCCAGCTTTGCCACTTTACCCAACAGTGATATAAATTCCAGCTCTACCTCCTCCCTGTGGTTGGGTGGCCTATAGCAAACCCCTTTTCCCTTTACTTCTTCCCTATGGAGTTCTACCCACACGGATTCTAACTCCATACTCATCCCTTCCATTTTATCACTCCTCTCTATCACCCTTACATTATTCTTGACATAGAGACGTACCCCTCCTCCTCTTTTTCCTACCCTGTCCTTCCGGTACACCGAATACCCTTGGATATTGGCCAGCCAGTCATGTGAGGGGCCGAACCAAGTTTCTGTTATTCCCACAAGATCTGTCTTCCTCATGTACTAACATTTCAAACTCATCCATTTTATTAGCTAGACTCCTGGCATTTGCATATACCCCTCTTAGTTTTGTGGAAGTTGATAGTGAATGGTGATTATTTTTATTCCTGTTTGGTCTGAGGTTTTCCCGCACAGACCCCCCAATTGACGTGATGGAACTACTGTCGCTGCTGTCTCTAATACTGCCTTCTGTCCTTTGCTCCCTCCAGACTAACTCTACTTCTGAGCCCTCCCCCCGTCTCCTAGTTTAAAATACCTTCCAACTTGGTGGCCATCTTTCTCCCCAAAAGAGCTGTACCATCCCCATTAAGGTGCAGCCCATCCTTACTAAAGAGCCGGTAGCCGACTGAGAAATCAGCCCAGTTCTCCAGGAACCCAAACCCTTCCTTCCTACACCAGTTCCTCAGCCACTTGTTAAGTTCCCTAATCTCCTTCTGCCTCTCTGGTGTGGCTCGAGGTACCGGCAGTATGGTTTTCCGGCCTTGACCCTTACGCACAGTGAGAGTTGTTCTAGATTCTCTAAATGTTTGGAGGATATTATGCACTGTGGATGATGATAACTTCAAACTCTTTGCAATTTTTCTCTGAGAAACTCCTGTCTGATATTGCTCCACTATTTTTCGCCGCAGCATTGAGGGAATTGGTGATCCTCTACCCATCTTTAATTTTGAGAGACACTGCCACACTGAGAGGCTCTTTTTATACCCAATCATGTTGCCAATTGACCTAATAAGTTTCATATTGGTCCTCCAGCTGTTCCTTATATGTACATTTAACTTTTCTGGCCTCTTATTGCTACCTGTCCGAACTTTTTTGGAATGTGTAGCTCTCATGAAATCCAAAATGAGCCAATATTTGGCATAACATTTCAAAATGTCTCACTTTCAACATTTGATATGTTATCTGTATTATATTGTGAATTAAATATAAGTTTATGAGATTTGTAAATTCGTCCAATGTGTACAGTGTCCCAACTTTGGAATTGGGTTGTACAATCACTTTACCATTGCAGTGTATTGAAACTTGCTGGTTAACTTAAAGGTTCATTTCACTTTCAGGGAAAAAAATTATCAGATTAAAAAAAAAATAATAGTGTATACAGTTGCGACTCACGTCATATTGTTATTGAATTTTATTAAAAATTACCTTTCCTTTTTATTCTGCAGTGCTGTAAATTTCTGTAAAATACAGTTCAATATGGCTACCATCTGTGTGAAAAATGGCCCCTGAAAATGTTGTTTCCTGCTTGTGTGATTAGCTTACTGGTTTTCCCAGAAGTCTGCACTCAGATACAAGTTAGATCTTTGGCATCCCCTGCCACAAATATATAATTATTGGTGAAATACTCCCAAAGGGAAATCACGTCTAAAGTGATGCAGGCCTTGCCACTTTCCTCATTAGAGCCCTACAGGTGCAGCAGCTGATTGATAATTATAAAACCAGTCCCATACAGATTCACGTGAACACAGACTAAATACAGCTTTTTCTTCAGAATAACAAAAGGTAGGAATCTGCAACACCGTTTGTTAAAATGATTGCAATATACACATAGATCACCCAGAGGTGAATGTCTTCTTTTCAGTGGCTAAGTGATTAGCACTTTCACCTAGCAGTACTGGGGTTTGAATCCCAACCAAGACACTACCTGCCTAGAGTTTGCAGGTTCTCCCTTTGTCTGCGTAGGTTTCTTCTGGGTACTCTGGTTTCTTCCCATACTCCAAAGACATGCTGGTAGGTTAATTGGCTCCTGTCTAAGTTGGTCCTAGTATGTATATGTATGAATGTGAATTAGGGACCTTAGATTGTAAGCTCCTTGAGGAGTATTTTCAGACATGATCATTTAAACCTAAATAAACCTGGACATTTACATACCAATATTCAAGCAATTTCGACATTTACATACCAATATTCAAGCAATTTTTAGGTTTTGGACTGCAAAAATGAACAGAACAAGGCAATGTTCCACAGACGGTTCACATAGAAAACTGTTAGTTATAGGTTATTATGCTCTGTTCATGTATACTAGAAATATACTTTTTATGGCCAGATAGGGCCAATAAGGGGAAATTAGTAAAGAATTCTGGAATTATGCGTTTTTTTTTGTGTGTTGCGTCATTTCTGTTATACAGTGTGTTTAACTCACAAGCCTTTTACTAGAAGAATTGTTCTATTTACTATTCCCAGCACCACTAACATCATATTCCTAAGGCTTCATGTACACTACAGCTCCTAAACTTGAGTTTTTTTTTTTTTTTTTGCCAAAGATCCTAAACTATGTGTAGGCTTTTACCGGAGTTTAGGAACTGCTGCGGTTAGGGGAGCTTCAACCTTTCTCTCCTGAACATGGAAGAATCGCGTTCAGGATAGGAATGTTTTGTTTTTTCCACGGCCGGCGGGCAAAGTAGGCTATGTGTACATTAACCCTTATGACCTTGGTGCTCTGTTTGGGTGCTACACTTTGTTCTTCCTGCCTCTATTTGTATCGGGTTGTTTTGGGTTCTTCTCACTGTCTTGCTCCCAGTATTTTTGTTTGATTCTCAGTCCATTGTTTGCCTGCTTCATTTAAGTGTCTCTGTATTTCCATGTTTTGTTTTTTTAGCCCTTTTTCTCCCACTTAAGCCTTCTTGTTCTCTGCTAGTATTTCACCTGTCATTACCCTGCGCCTCCTATCATGCTTCCTACATGGTTTTTGTTTGATGGTCTTTGTTGAAGTGTCTGTCATTCTCACTCATAGTCTCATCCATTCCTGCCTCAGCTCAATTCCATGAATCCTTCTGCACACCTCAGGTTTGTGGCCTTGCAAAGACATTGGCAGGCAAGCTTGAGCACCTTAGACAAAAGCCCCCCTGGGACCCAGGCAGTACTACTGTAAGCACTGTAGGGGGTAGAATGTTTAATTATAACTGCTACTCTTAAGCTGGTTATACACTGGTACAATTTTGTTTGCAATTTTCCGTTTTAAGAGCTCTTGTTTAATTTTCTAATCATTAGTGGGGTCAAATAAACATTCTTTTTTGATCGCAGTGACCAGAAAATTAGGAGAAGGATGGAAAATGTTTCTTCAATGATTGTGGTAATGTCCATTTGTTTCAAAGTCAAATGTAAAAAGCAAATAAAATGTTAAAGTCATCAGGGTGCGGAATATACTGAGAATTTTTTCATGAATTTTCATAGGACTGTTTGTCCGAAAGTTTGTTTGAAAATCTAGTATATGGCCTTATTAGAAAAGGGATACAGCCTCCCATGTTCCCTATATCATGGGGGCATAAGTGACATGACATTAGGTGCAGTGGTCGCTGCTCAGAGAAGTTAGTCAGCAACCTCCTTAAACTTTGGCAAGCCGTCTCCTTCTAGTCATTGCACTCCCTTTGCTTTCTAGTGGTCACTAACCTGATTGATTGGCAAGTGATGTAGGATGGAACCCTACACGGAAGAGTTGAGACATCACTGTAGTCTTCTATCTTTCTACTCTTTTTTTTTTTCCTGGCCCACTTTGGGTACTTTTTCTTTTACTATTTTTTTTCCCAATTTGTGATACTTTGCACTTAACATGTCAACATTCAAGTAGCAAATTTAAGAAATGCAGCTCCTTGCTATGACTTCAGAACAACTCGAGTGGTTGTGCATCATAAATGCAAAAGCATGATGCAATTTCAAGGCCACTGCATTTTTAAAATGCTGCATGCACTGGGGGTGTAGGAGAGCACTGGGGGTGTAGGAGAGCCCTGGGGGGTGTAGGAGAGCACTGGGGGGTGTAGGAGATCACTGGGGTGTAGGAGAGCACTGGGGGGGTGTAGGAGAGCCCTGGGGGGTGTAGGAGAGCACTGGGGGTGTAGGAGAACCCTGGGGGTGTAGGAGAGCCCGGGGAGTGTAGGATAGCCCTGGGGGATGTAGGAGAGCCTGGGGGGTGTAGGAGAGCCCCTGGGGGGTGTAGGAGAGCCCTGGGGGTGTAGGAGAGCACTGGGGGGTGTAGGAGAGCCCTGGGGGTGTAGGAGAGCACTGGGGGTGTAGGAGAGCCCTGGGGGGGGGGCTGGTCAGAGAGCACTGGGGGTCAGTAGAAAGACACTGGATAAGAGGAGCAGTAGAGGTGGCTGCATTTTGAAGAATCAAGCTCTGCATTTCCTTCTGTAGCCTCAAAATGCCTGCTTCTCCTCCTCCCCCTCCTACAGGCTTTCAGAGGATGCAGAAGGAAATGTAGAGCTTGATTCTTCTAAATGCAGCCGCCTCGTCATTCCTCCTATCCAAGCACACAAGGGGGGAGGCGGCCACACTCACGGTTCTCTCTAATCCAGGATCTGTGGTGCCTGCAGCAGCTGCCTCCTCTAGCTCCTCTCCCCTTCATGGTCACGCTGAACCCATCGAGAGCCAGGATGAGAGGCTGTGACGCCCGGCCCAAGCACCGCCCCTATGACGTCGGACGCCCTGATTGGTCCGGCTGGACCAATCACAGGACGGCAATAGTGAATGGGAGTGCATCGCTCTGCACCCCGAGGACACTCTAAAGGACCGCCAATCACAAAAAAGAGGCACATGATGCCTAAACCCCCACCCCTCCCATAGCCAGCAATGTGTCCGGCGCCCCGCTGCAATAATAAAGGTACACCTTTTTTTTTAATGCTATTTTTACTGTGACTAGCATTGGGGTGGGCGGCGCCCATGCGCCCCTTACTAACCATCTGCCACTGGTGGCTGTCCAGTATTTAGTACTGGCATTCTGGTACGTTTGGCCTTGTAAGAGTATGTAAGTAAGTATTTGTTCTGTGGTGCATATTGTGTGTTAATAGTGGATAATATTAATCGGGATAGCAGAACCCATTTTAAAGGATGTGGGGTGCATCCCTCTGTAAAGGCTTTTGATGAAAAATCTGGGGACTAGTAGAGACAATTTTGGTAAGAAGTAGAGCGGTTAAATAAAGATCCAGGCAAACTGATTTTTCAAATTTTGGGTGGAATGAGAAGAGGGTTACAATTTATTATTGCCAACTATAATGTAGATGGAAAATTATTTTCCTGGGGCAGAAAGCAAGGGATAAAAGTTTATACTTGTCACCTGAACAGAAAAAGATGGGTTTTGGGATAACAAGTAGGGGTAAATATCCCCCAGAAAAAAAAAAACTTTTTTGGGCATACAATTTAATATTTACTTGTATATAGGTATACACATTTTTTTATTTGCCTTCCAGATTTCACTGGCTCTTAGAGTAGCCATAGATGGGCAAATGTCTACTTTTATGAACTGTGATAATCTGCCTATATTTTGTAGAGCCAAGACTCATTGGGGTTAATCATAAAACTCGTTCGAAGGAAACAGAGCATGTACAAATGCCTTCTTTTAATTTTAACCAATATTCACCATTTCCTAACAAAAAGTAAACTGCATGGATTCTTTCTCTCCCTGGATGCTGAGAAGGCGTTCGACAGGTTGGCCTGGGACTATTTAAAAGCAGTACTAGCATCTCTAGGCCTTGGCAATAGATTACTCGATTTTATTATGGCACTATATAGCAACCCCTCAGCTAAGATAAAGGTTAACAGCCTCCTGTCGAACGCCTTCTAGATCACTAATGGGACCCGCTAGGGCTGCCCCCTCTCCCTGATCCTTTTCATACTTACATTGAAACCCCTTTTCCGCTCCATCCGAGCTAATGACAATATCCAAGGAATTTCGATTGGACTACACCAATATAAGATAGCAGCTTTTGCTGACGACGTACTTTTATTTCTGACCAATCCCCACATTTCTTTACCACACCTTCTTCAGGAACTTACCATATACAACTCTCAATTACTCAAAATCTCAAGCTTTAAACATCTCTATACCTTTCCTTTTACTTGGACCTCAGACTCAATAACTTATCTAGGAATTCAACTCCCATCCAGGCTAAATACCCTCATTGATAAGAACTCCACTCCACTCCTCAGCCAAATAGAAAAAGATCTTCTTGTCTGGCACAAAGCAAATTTCTCATGGTTTGGGAGAGCAACAATCTTCAGAATGAATGTTTTACCTAGACTTCTTTACCTCTTCCAAACTCTTCCCATCCACCTTTCACTATCCCTCTTTCAAAAAATTTGTGGGTTGTGTAAACTCTTCATCTGGGCCCGAAAACCGCCCAGGATAAATTTTACACAACTTACGAAACCAAAACTAAAAGGTGGGATAGGTCTCCCAGATATGTATACGTATTACCAAGCATGTCACCTACAACAGGTAGTAGAGTGGCATACGCACCGCAACACTAAAGACTGGATAATGCTTGAAAATTCCTTCACTCACATCCCCCTAGCTGTTACACCTTGGATTAAACCTAAAGATCTCCCACAGGAACGAACGACTCATCCACTGATTGGCCCCACTCTCAAATGCTTTCAACATACATGTTCCACACTCAACATGCCATCCATCCCTGGACCTCTGTCCCCGATTCTGAACACCCCAGACTTCCCACCTGGTATGAGAGAACAACATCTCTATCACTCCATATCAAATAAAACTCTGGGAATTTTTTAGGACAAATAGTAGACAATGGGCAATTGACGCTAGTACAGCAGTAGATAGAGCAGAAAGGGAATTTGTACAAACACTGACAACCAAAATAAATGGCTAAATGCATAGCAATTATACTGTTCTATACAACACCAACAATCAGATAACAAATGGTTGTTCACCTCTCAAACATTTCTTGAGGAAGGGGAAAAAACTGGGCATATGCTATACATGATATCTAGAGCACAGCGACCATCATCAGCTATACACAGAATAGTAATCTCCACAACACAGGTTGTCACTGACACCCCCTGAATTCTGCAATGATTTCACTCCTACTTTATGGATGTCTATTTATCAAAAGTATCTTACGATAGAGAGGAGCTAATAGCATTTTTAGACAAGATTCACCTCCTGAGTCTTAAGGACTGAGACAAAAAAATAAATGCACCACTTACCTTAGAGGAGCTGCAAAATGCAATGACCACATTTCCTAATTCTAAAGCTCCAGGTATAAATGGAATTCCAATAGAACTCTATAAGAAGTTTAGTGGGATTCTTTTACCAGAATTTCTCCAAACAATTATAAATGCACAATAACAAGGTACCTTACCGCCATCTATGTTTGAGGCGGTGGTGGTTGTTTTGCTGAAGCCTGGGAAGGATCCTGATCAGCCTGAGTCATATAGACCTATCTAACTTCTAACAAGCAGGATAAGAGTTGGCGCATCACACATACCTATATAGCATCAAGGGGTATGCAGTTCATGTATAGTCATTAGTCTGGTGTAGTTGATGGCTGAAATAGATTACACTCAGGGCCAGCTCAGCTGCAGAGAGAAGTCAGCTCTGAAAGTGAAAATAAAAACAAAAAGCAGAGCGCCTCTAAGTGTTATCAGTTTAATTAAAAGGGTAATGCAGGTACAGGAAAACTGCTCACATTTAAAACAGTATAAAGTAGCTCATCTGTTAGGTGGTCTGCAGGAACACATGGGTCCACGGCTGGATGTTAGTAGCTCCAGGAGGTGGTGCAGGGGATGGTGAAGTAGGGAGATGTATGGAGAGCCAAGAGACCAGATAGTAGGATGGCCAGCAGCTTCAGGGAGGTGTTCTGTTCCTCAGGGAGACACCTGGTGAGCCGAGAGACCGCTAGGTAGGATGGCTGTCGGCTTCAGAAGGGCGAACTGCTCCTCAGTACATCCGGCGCCAACAGATAGGGGAGCCCAGCGTGACAGATCCAGCAGCCAAATGCAACACGTGTTTCCGAGCATGCGCAGTAGCCTCACAGGGCGTGCGCGCTCCTTTCTCAAGTGCAGTGGCATGACACAGAAGAAAGGAGTGCGCACGCCCTGTGAGGCTACTGCTCGGAAACGCGCTGTGCGTTTGGCTGCTGGATCTGTCACGCTGGGCTCCCCTATCTGTTGGCGCCGGATGTACTGAGGAGCACGGAAGCGCCCACACAACAAACCCCAACTGCCAGCATTAGGATAAACAACATGCTATCTCCTTCCTTTGCTCTTCAGAGGAACCAGCAGGGGCGTAACTACAGGGGATGCAGGGGTTGCAATCGCTACCGGGCCCCATGCTCCAGGGGGCCCGGTAGCAAACCAGTGGGTGAACTTCCAGGATCGCAAAGGTCACACTTGCGACCGGACCCTGGCATTGCACCACTGTGGGGAGGCCCCAAGATTGCAGGAAGGGGGCCCACTGCAGAACCTGTGAAAGAATCCTGCTGCGGGACCGTAATAAAAGGCCATGCAACGAGTGTAAAGAGCCCCAGGATTAGTGGGAAGAGCCCTGGGCTTGAAGGTAAGGGCCCCGGCCAGGGGTCTGGGGGGGCCTTCATGGTTTCTTGCATCAGGGCCCTGAAGGTTCTAGTTACGCCTCTGGGAACCAGTCAGGGGTGCCCCTTGTCTCCCCTGCTATTCGCTCTGGCGGTGAAGCCCTTGGCAGCTGCCATTGGAGAGAACCCTAAAATGTGTGGATTTAAAAGAGGAGACAGGGAGGAAAAAAATAGCATTATATGTGGATGATGCCCTTCTGTTTTTAGGCGACGCTGCTGATTCTCTCAATGCTGATGTTAATACAAAAGTTTGGGTCCTTCCAAATAAACTGGGATAAATCTACGTTATTACCACTAGACCCTCTTGCCCTATCGCTACCACATATGGCGTCACAGATAAAAATTGCGGAGAAATTTAGATACCTGGGAATAGTTATTCACCCCAACCTAAACACATATGTTAAGCTAAACATTACACCATTGCTACAGAAATTTTAAGAAAAAACAGCTAGATGGGTTAAACTACCATTATCAGTAGTGGGACGATGTAACTTAATTAAAAAGATATGGAACCCACAGCTTTTGTATGCGCTTCACAACGCTTCAATTTGGATCACTATCCATATCTTTAAAAAATGCAATACCATTTTTTGAACACTGATTTGGAAGAAAAAGACTCCCCGTATAAAACTGGAAACATTACAGAAAGCGAGGGACTCGGGTGGGCTGGCAGTACCTAATCCATTTTACTATTAGTTAGTGGCTCAATTGTAACATATTACAGGCTGGCTCATTCCTGAATTCCCTGATCCAATTGGGAATATTATCACAGCATTGCTCTCAAACAATAAAATAGTTCCCAATATCCTACACTAGTATTAATAGATAGAATTTGGTATAGAACTAAACAACATTTCCAGGATACGGGCTACTCTAGTTAATCACGTATTGTTAATAATAGTAACTACTCGGAACTGGATAAGTTAAAAAACTTCTCTAAATGGGCTGATCTATATATCACAACTGTATTGTATAAGTCTATTAAAAGACTTTCAATCGCTGAGAGAGGAATATGGCTTACTAAATAACCTATTTTTTCAATACTTACAATTAAGGCATGCCCTTACTACTCACTCCATAATATCTAATTGGGAGACAACTAATCCCGAAATACTTACACGACTCATCACATCACCAACGAAAAAGGGGCACATTGCATCTCTATATGGGTCTTTTATGGACCAGCATTCTAAAGCTATGTCATTCACATGCAGAGATGGTTGGTCGGAAGACATAGGTCATATATCGGAGGGGGAGTGGGCCAGTATACTGGATAAATGTACTTAAAGTGTCACTCTCATCAACCCAAAAACTTGCCCAGCTGTTTTTTTTCATACATTGCACCTACCGCACGCCACATAAATTACATAAATGGCGTAGAAGAGAGTCCCCATTATGCCCAAGGTGAATGTACAAAGTTAATACGATGTTGGACGACAGTACTAAATTCAAATAATAAAATTTGGAATCTCACTCTTAAACTGGAACCGAAACTATGCTTATTGGGTTGGTTGGATAAAGAGGTTCTACTGAGGGAGAATCTTGCTTACAAACATAGGGGAAGTTCAAAAAAATGTGATCGTATTTGGGATGCCTGGCTAGATGTTCCTGGACTTACCCTGATACAATTGGTCTATAACAGAATTCTAGGAGGTAAAACCTCTTCTACTTGACTATAGGAGTAGTTTACAGATCAAAGTATTTACATGGTAGATAAGTAAAGTCTGGTGCTATTGACTCAACCCCAACAAGATCAGGGAGTGTAAAATCAAGGCAATGCTCTAACATGCAGAGGCAAAATGTTTTTTTTGTTCTTATTTTGGTTTAATTTTCTTTCATACAAAAATAGTTTGTTCATGTTCACAAGTACCATGAGGTGAATCTCACCTATTTGGGATAAGAATCCTTTTTACCCTGATTTCTACCCTCATATAATTTGGAAACATTGAGCCAGGGTAGAGGTAAAGGAAAGAATTAGATAATACAGGGTTACTGGTTATAATTGGAAAGAGGTATTAATGAATGTCTTAACATAAATGATCTTGCCCTCTGCATATATTTGACTGTATGCATTACATATACTACTTTAATTGAGCCGGATGGAAAATTATATGGATACGTTTATGTTTCATAGAAGATATGATGTATATGCTGGGTAAACCCAACTGTAATTGTCTTATTTTTCTTTGTGCTTATTGTCCTTGTTTTCCAATTTTTCAATAAAAAAAATCTACTTAAAAAATGTTTAAGTGTCTTTTATCAATTATAGTAACTCTAAGCCACGTCTCCAAACTAATTTCATTAATTGGAGACTTCTGACTGCAATTAGCTTTCATTGACGTAATTAATCTATGGGTTCACTTTTTCCTCCAGCACTGTAAATGGTTATTGGGTACCTTTAATAAAGACATGAGAAATTAGAATGGTTTGTGTGTTATCAACTTAAGCACACATTGTGTTTGTCTATTGTTATTAGATAAGGATCAGATCACATTTTATGGCATATTACTGCAGAAAAGCAGTTTATTCCAAGGCTTTCACATACTGACTAAGCAGGGTGTCCATGGCAAAACACCATGGAGGAAGCTGTTGCTCTCTAAAAAAAAAAAAAATATTGCCTGAAGCTTTCCAAAGAGCACCTTGGTAATTGGCAATGCTACAGGAAAAATGGTTTTGACTGAGGAATGTTGACTGAGGAATCAACATTTGAATTTTTTGAGAAGAATATGCAGCATTATGTATGACTCAAATGGGCAAAGCTTACCAATATAAACACATCATCCCAATGGTAAAGTATTGTGGAGCGAACAATATCATTTGGGCTTGCTTCGCTGCCTCAGGGCCTGGACCACTTGCCATCATCGAGGAGAAAATGAATTCCCAAGTTTACCAAAGTATCCTACAGGATAATGTCAGGGTGGCTGTCCACCGACCATAGCTTAGTAGAAGTTAGGTGATGCAGCAGGAGAATAACCCTACGTATCAAAGTAAATCCACCACAGACTGACTTCAGAAAAAGAAAATGTTCCTTTTACAGTGGCCCAGTCAGAGCCTAGACCTTAACCCCATAGAGATGCTGTGGAGTGACCTCAAGAGAACCGTTCACACCAGACATCCTACAAATGTGTCTGAGCTGAAGATGTTTTGTAAATTCCTCCTGAACATTGTGCTGGTCTGAAACAGAGCTATCGAATGTGCTTGCTTGAAGTCATTGCAGCCAAAAGGAGGTTTGGCTAACTGTTACTATAAGGCTTCACTTACTACTGTTTCCTCAGGCATGAATGTTTAATGGGTGTGTTGAGGGCCGCCGATAGGTGGGGACCACGGGTCCTCCTGTAGGGACCCAGCCACACAGAGGGGCCCAGACAGAAGGGGGAATTGGTGCGGTGGGGTGGAGGTGCAATTACAGAGGGATGCCCTGTGTGGCTCTCTGCAGCAGCTAAGTTTTTCTCCCTCCCACCAGCTTTCAGCTGCAGCAGGTAGAGACACAGACACAGGGTGTTTTTCCTGTTGTTGCTTCCCCCCCACCGATCCCTCTCCCTGTTCTGCCTACTTCTTGGGGTGTAGATAAGGCCCAAGGCCCACCGGCCGAATTTCATGTGGCCCTCTCACCTCTCCTGAAGCTGCGCAACCCACCCTCCTCTCTGCCCTTGTCTTGTCTCAGCAGTCGGCAGCATAGAGGATGACTGAACTCCTCCACCAGATCCTGTGCTTCTCCATAAAGCTGTGGAGAGGCTCATGTTTGCCACCCCATCTCAGCAGTCGGCAGCATAGAGGATGACTGAACTCCTCCACCAGATCCTGTGCTTCTCCATAAAGCTGTGGAGAGGCTCATGTTTGCCACCCCATCTCAGCAGTCGGCAGCAGAGGATTGAACTCCTACAGATCCTGTACCTCTGTGCAACTGTAGCAACCCCTCGTCTCTGCCTCCCCTGATCTTATTATTTCGCAGCCCTCCTCTGGTCCTCCTCCAGACCCTGCACTTTCTGATTCCCATCTCTGCCCCCAGCTTCTTTCCTGCAGCAGCACATTGTAAGGAGGTGCACTGTGATGAAAGGGAGGGTGGGGCGCTCTTGACATATTAAGGAAGGTGCTCTGGACATCTATTCTTAGATATAACCCGCTCTTTGAGTGCGACCATGATGCTGATGTGGTCCGCAATGAAATTGAGTTTGACACATCTGCCATAGACTGTACGTGCCTCCTTTTTCCATCCATCATCACACAAAACAACATTGATTTTTGATGTTTCATACAATAACATATTTTTGAAAACAAGCAACAATTGTTCAGGTAATAAGGGGTGCAGTCTCACTGTGCTCATAAAGTGATTCAAAATAGATCAGTAGATTGTCATATTACAGTAAAAAAAAAAACGGTTGATTAACAAATAAAGCAAATTGTTATTGATTTATTGTTATGGGTACCAGTACAGAATGCTGTTTGCTTATTGTTCATCTTTCAATTAATAATGAATAAGAATTGTTATAATATCATGTTGATTGCCTTAGTCTTGAAATGAGGTAGATAGAATTTATTACAATAAGTTAATTATATGATTAGAACTGTTGTTGAAGCTAATTATCCTCATACAGTCTGATCTGATGCAGTGTCTGTAGATCTTTCCACGATGCTACATTCTGATCATATAATCTTCTTATAATGTCCTTTAGGTTTGCTAATAATTACATTAGTGCAAGGGCCTACCTAAACATTCTTAACCAGGTCCCTCCCGCCCACAGTACATTTACTGAGAGTGGGTGGCACAAGCAGACTGGATCACCTACACATACATCACCAGCTGATCGGTGCACAGCACGTTCGTCCCGCGCACGCTGTGTCTACCATGCACAGTGGATTGTGGCTCCTAGTACCTGGCTGTTTTGGGCGGCTGGGGTATCATGTGATCCCTATGCAATCACATGATCACAATGTAAACAGAACTGTTATGAACGGGTTTAATTCATAACAGCTGTGCTTAGTATTGTAATGCTGTGATTGGTCAACAGCTATAACATGGCATGTGGGCCAATCACAGCACTCTGTACCTTGTGATAGCTGTGAGACAATCACAGAACACAATTGTAATTACAGCTGTAAAAAAGAAACACAATTTAAAAAAAAAACAAAAACATTTTAATGTTTAACCACTTAAGCCCGGAGGATTTGGCTGCTCAAAGACCAGGGCCTATTTTGCGTATCAGCACTGCGTGACTTTAACGGACATTTGCGCGGTCATGCGACACTGTACCCAAATGAAATTGACGTCCTTTTTTTCCCACATACAGAGCTTTCTTTTGGTGGTATTTGATCACTTGTGCGATTTTTATTTTTTGCGCTATAAACAAAAAAGTGTAAATTTTGAAAAATTACAATATTTTTCACATTTTTTATATGAAATTCCCCCCAAAAAAAGTAAAATTCAAAATGTTTTAACATTTTAGGCCAATTTGTTTTCTGCTACATGTTTTTGGTTAAAAAAAATCACAATAAGCATATTTTGATTGGTTTGCGCAAAAGTTATTGCGTTTACTAACTCCGGGAAAGATTTATGTAATTTTTATTGGTTTTTTTTTAACTAGTAATGGCGGCGATCTGCAATATTTTTTGCGGGACTGCGACATTGTGGCAGACAGATCAGACCCCTGACTAAAATTTTTGACACTTTTGGGGGTACCAATGACATTACTACAGTAATCAGTGCTATACATATGCATTGTTACTGTAATAATGACACTGGCAGGGAAGGGATTAACTTTATTAGAGATCCAGGGGTTAAGTGTGTCCCTAGGGGCGTGCTTCTAACTGTCAAGGGGCGTGGCTCTTGATGTAACCACAGAGATATACGATCCTACATAGCAGGATCGTATAGTTTCTGCTGTTACACCAGGGAGAATGACAGGTGGCTTTGTGTACATTAGCCACCTGCCTTTCTCCCTCTCCAGCGGGAGATCGTGAGTGACCGGCGGACATCGGAGCCGCCGGTCACTCGCACGGGGATGGCCGTGAACGAGCGGGGGCGGGAGCGCGCCTCCTACAGGCTCCTGGGCGAGCGACGTAGTACTACATCGCTTTGCCCAGGAGGGGCTGACTGCCGCAGTAAATTAACTTGCGGCGGTCGGCAAGCGGTTAAAAAATAATTTTTTTCTTTTTTTCAACATACAGTCAACAAGTCAGTATCCCTGATCACCTATAATATGACACTGCACTGCACTGGTGACAGAATGTAAAAGAAAATTAAAATGTGAATTTTTTATTTTTTTTTTATTTAAAGGTTTCCTTTTTCAAAAAAAATGTGACATAAAACTTCAAGAAACTCACCATGCCTCTTGCTAAATACCTCAGACTGTCTACTTTCCAAAAAGGGGTCATTTGGGGGATATTTGTACTGTTCTGGCATTTTAAAGGTCTCAAGAAATGAGATTGTCAGTACATCTGGATTGATCAATTGATTGGTTGATTTGTGTAAAATCCTAGGTGTTTCTGCCAGTTCCTTGTCCTTGCTTTCCTATTAAAAACTGACCACACTAAGCATAGGAGCACAGCATGGTCAGTTTTTTTGGCTGTACTGTGAGCTAATCTAATAATTAGGCTTGTGCTGACATGCCAGCACAGCTATTCACTGGAAAGTTTAGTGTACTGCTGTTTCTCCACTCCAAGTCCTTATGCGCTGCGAGCAACGGATTTGTAATCACTTATAAAAACAAAAAGGGGTAAACAAGGTATTTATAATGTTTTTTTTGTTATGTGTAAACAAATGTTTTTCCTTTAATTTGTATTTTAAACTGAATAGGTTGTTTTACAAGGTGAGGGTTTATATGCACTTAAACCTAAAGTAGAACTATAGACAAAACTTTTTTCATTTTGGATAGAACAAGGGAGGGTCAGATTTTGTTTCTTCTTCTGTGTCCCATTTCAGAGATTTCCCTTCTGGTTTTGTCTATGGGACAGGAACTGAAGTGAGAGGAAATCCCTGAAAATTAAGGGAATCTCTTGGAGACCCCCCCAGGTCACCAGAACTGTCCCCATTGGAAAATCTCCCCTCTATTACTTTTCTAGGGACATCCTAAAATGTGGGATTTTCTTTGCGTTCACTTTCATTAACCACTTTACCACCAGAGGATTTTGCTGTCTTACGTCCAGGCCACTTTTTGCCATTCGGCACTGCGCGACTTTAACTGACAATTGAGCGGGCATGCAACGCCATACCCAAACGAAATTTACGTCCTTTTTTTCCCACAAAGAGAGCTTTCTTTTGGTGGTATTTGATCACCTGTGCGATTTTTACTTTTTGCGCTATAAACAAAAAAAGAGCGTAAATTTTGAAAAAATAACAAGATTTTTCACATTTTATTATATGAGATTCCCCCCAAAAAAATGTAAAAATCAAATTTTTTTTACATTTTTGGCCAATTTGTTTTCTGCTACCTATGTTTGGTAAAAAAAATCACAATAAGTGTATTTTGATTGGTTTGCGCAAAGGTTATTGCGTTTACTAACTAAGGGAAAGATTTCTGTCATTTTGGTGGGTTTTTTTTAACGTGTAATGGCGGCGATCTGCGATTTTTTTTGCGGGACTGCGACATTGCGGCGGACAGATCGGACCCTTTACTGACATTTTTGACACTTTTGGGGATACCAGTGACATTTCTATAGTAATCAGTGCTATAAATATGCAGTTACTGTAAAAATGACACTGGCAGGGAAGGGGTTAATTTTATTGGAGAGGGAGGGGTTAATGTATGCCTGGTTCTTACTAACGTGTGTGGGGGGAGGTGACTGGGTGACACAGGGACAGATCCTTGTTCAGCTATGCTGAACCCTGCAATCTGTCACTGTCTGTCACTTTGTTTACACAAGCGGGCGGATCTCCAGACTCGATTCCCCGACGATCGGGGAAGAGCGGCGGTGATCACCGCCGCTCCTCCCCTGGCCCGACTCCCGCTGTGACTGAAAACAGCGGGAGCGAGCTTCCGGCGGCGCGCGAGCGCCGCCCAGAAGGGGAGGAGTCCAGCGACGTAGGTCTACGTCACTGGACGGAATCGAGCCACTTTGCCGCAGTACAGTCAACGTGACTGGTCGGCAAGTGGTTAATAATGGTAAACAGGACATATAGAGAGGATGAATCTCCTTAACGGGGGGACAGACGGAAAAAAAAACTGACAGGGGTTCTAATCCCTCTCCACTCTATTCAAAACTTTAGTTATACTTTAAAGTAGAACCAAATTCAGAAACACTCACCTGTACTCCAACAGGCTTGATGTCCTTGCCAGTGCTGGCATCTTCTTCCGTGGGAAGATTTCACTCATGTGTCGAAGTCATTCATCTCGGCTCCATGGCAGGCATGTAAACTGAGCTGTGCATGTGCAGAAGATTGGAGACAGGCAAGCTAGTTTATTTTTTTTCACAAGTGCCTGTCTGTCCTTTTTTTTTTCTTCTGCTTTTAGGTGAAGTTTGGCTTTTCCCATATGCTTCAGACTTCTGAAACTGTAGGCCCATTTCATTCATTCAGAATTTATGTTCTTACCAAGATTGGTCATTTCCTGAGTCTTCAAAGTGCTAACCATATTTACTTGTTATTTGTAAACTGTATATTTGTTACTTTCATGGGCTGAGATCTTTGAGTGGAACGATAATGTATGTATTTTTTTTATTTTCCCCAGGTCTTGGACCTATCCATTTGCCAATTTGGTAGTGGCTTTGCCGTTACATTTTGGGCAACAATATCCTAATCTTCAATCAGCCTTGGAAAACACAACAGTCATCTGAAGTATTGCAAAAGAACTCCAATTCATACCTCTCTTGTTATACCTCACAGCAATGTGGTCATTACAGCTGCTTCTCTGCTTGATGCTGTTGATAACCTTAACTCACGGTGAGAATTTAACTTACTATTGGATTTATATTAGATAACCTGTAGTTTCCGTAGATAACACCTATTTTCTTTTACATGAGAATAAAACTCTACATATAGCTTAAAGTGAAAGTCATTTACGAAAAAAGTCTTGGTGGTGGTTGCTTACTGAACTTAAATTGATTGTAAACCCTTATTTATTTATTTTTTTAAATAACAAATATGGTATACTTACCTGCTCTGTGCAATGGTTTTGCATAGAGCAGCCCTGATCCTCCTCTTCTCGAGTCCACCTCGGCACTCCTGGATCCTATCCTCGCTTGCTATAGGGGCACCTAATAGACACAAAGAACGTGACTCGGCCCTGCCTCCCGCTCCCTCAAAACTGCCTATAATTGACAGCAGTGGGAGCCAATAGCAGGCATTATATGTTTATTTATATTACTATTTTTTTTTTTTTGGGGGGGGGTGGGGGTTTGGGCTAAATTATTAACAAATTATAAGCAAATCTAAAAAAAAGTAGTATATACTTGTATAAGGGGGCTGTTTTACCCTCCAAATAATTTGTATTTCTGTTCATCCCATCGTGAGATTTACACAGTTCTAAAAAAACAGCATAGCGCTGTCTGGCAGTGTAGGACTGCTAGTTACATGGCACTTACAAGTCTTGCCCTTCCCGCAGCCTATGACTGGGCAGTGAAATAGGAAGCTATAAACTCACAAACCCATCTCTGTATCACTCTGCTCTTTACGTTTGTAAGCATGTTCTTTGTTAGCATATGAGCACTGCAGCTTGACTGACTGGCTGCTTCTCCCTTTTCACATGGTGAGTATCTTTGCGACTGGTGAGTATCTTTGCGACTGGGAGTATCCTTGCGACTGGTGAGTATCTTTGCGACTGGTGAGTATCCTTGCGACTGGTGAGTATCGTTGCGACTGGTGAGTATCTTGCAACTGGTGAGTATCTTTGCGTCTGTTGGATCTTTGCGACTGGTGAGTATCTTAGTGACTGGTTAGTATATTAGCGACTGGTGAGGGCCCCAGGTTTAGTACCAGGGGAGATAGAGGTAGTGTAGGTAAGGAAGAGCAGGTCGTTAATATTATCCCCATAGAGTAGTGGGTAATAATGTCCGACAGGATTGCGGATGCCACTCAGTACACTTCTTGCTGCATGTATGTGTTCCTTGATGAACCATTTGAGGGCGAATACTGCTGTGCAAGATGTGAGCGACTTGTTGCTCTGGTAGACCAGATCCTGGACCTACAGAACACAGTGGCAACACTGCGTGGCATCAACAACCTGGAAAGGAGCTTGGACATTACCTATCAGGCGCTGGCAGGGGCCAGCATAGAGGAGGGAGGAACAGAGGAGACGCAAGCAGCAGAGGTACGCAGCTGGGTGACTGTTAGGAATGTTAGTGGGAGGAGAGTCAGGGAGGCCAATCCTGAGTTGGTACACCCTAACAAATCTGCCGAGTTGCAGGTTGAGGGGGATATCAGCTCAGGGGTGGCAGAGCTGGAGCATGCTCCCTCCCCCAGCTGCCAGGGGAGGGACGGCTCCAGGAAGAAGGGGGGCCGTAACTCAGGAAAGGTTAGAAAGCTTGTGGTAGTGGGGGACTCAATTATCAAGAGGACAGAGAGGGCAATCTGTAAAAAAGATCTCGTGAACCGAACAGTATGTTGTTTACCGGGCGCCCGAGTTCGGCACATCGCAGATCTGGCAGACAGATTGTTGTGTGGGGCTGGGGATGACCCAGCGGTCATGGTGCATGTGGGCACTAATGACAAAGTTAAAGGTAGGTGGAGGATCCTTAAGAACGATTTCAGGGACTTAGGTAATAGATTGAGGAAAAGGACCTCCAAGGTGGTTTTCTCTAAAATACTGCCTGTACCTCGAGCCACACAGGAGAGGCAGAAGGAGATTAGGGAACTTAACAAGTGGCTGAGGAATTGGTGTAGGAAGGAGGGGTTTGGGTTCCTGGAGAACTGGGCTGGCTTCTCAGTCGGCTACCGGCTCTTTAGTAAGGATGGGCTGCACCTTAATGGGGACGGTACAGCTCTTTTGGGGAGAAAGATGGCCACCAAGTTGGAGGGGCTTTTAAACTAGGAGACGGGGGGAGGGCTCAGAAGTGGAGTCAGTCAGGAGGGAGCAGAGGACAGAAGGCAGCTGTAGTGTCAGCAGCGACAGTAGGTCCTTAATGTCAATTGGCAGGTCTGTGCGGGAAAATCTCAGACCAAACAGGAATAAACATAACCGCCAATTGCGCTTAACTTCCGTAAAACTAAGAGGGGTATATGCTAATGCCAGGAGCCTAGCTAATAAAATGGATGAGTTGGAAATGTTAGTACATGAGGAGGACATAGACCTTGTGGGAATAACAGAGACTTGGTTCGACCCCTCACATGACTGGCTGGCCAATATCCAAGGGTATTCGGTGTACCGGAAGGACAGGGTAGGAAAAAGAGGGGGAGGGGTATGTCTCTATGTCAAGAACAATATAAAGGTGATAGAAAGGAGTGACATTACGGATGGGATGAGCATGGATTTAGAATCTGTGTGGGTTGAACTCCATAGGGAAGGAGAAAAGGGGAAAGTAATTGTGGGGGTTTGCTATAGGCCACCTAACCAAGGGGAGGAGGTAGAGCTGGAATTTTTAGCACTAATGGGTAAAGTGGCAAAATTGGGATCAGTCATCATATTGGGGGACTTCAATTATCCCGACATTGACTGGGAAGAGGGGACTGCACACTCACAGAAGGCCCGTCTATTCACGGAAACCTTACTGGATAATTATATGTCACAGTTGGTGGATTCCCCTACCAGGGAAAGCGCAGTCCTGGATCTATTGCTCACTAATGACCCAGACCTAATCTCGGAGGTAGGAGTCCAGGACAACCTGGGCTCTAGCGATCACAGGATGATCACATTTAGTGTAAATAACAATATAACAAGGCAAGTGGGGAACATAAGAACCCTAAACTTCAGAAGGGCAAACTTTCCAAAATTGTACTCATTGATGGAAAGGGTAAACTGGGACCAAACCCTGGGATCCCTGACCACAGAGGAAAAATGGGAATGCTTTAGGAACATATTAGGCAAAGGCATCTTGCAGTGCATTCCTATGGGAAATAAATTTAGAAGAGACAAAGCCAAACCTGGCTGGCTAAACTGTAGCGTCAAAAAACTTATTAGGGGAAAAAAATTGGCCTTCAAGAAGTATAAATCAGAGGGCACAGTATTGGCTTTCGACCAATACAAGGAGGCAAATAAGAAAAGTAAACAAGAAATCAAGATGGCTAAAATCAACTTTGAGAGACAAATAGCAGAGGATAGTAAAAAAAACCCAAAGAAATTCTTTAAATATATCAACAGCAAAAAAACTAAGGCAGAGCATATTGCACACATAATTAACAATGATGGGAGGATGGTTACAGAGGACACTGAAAAAGCAACCGTGCTGAATGCTTTTTTCTCGTCAGTCTTTACACAGGAAACGGAGGGGTACACTGACCATGACTGTATGGTTAGTAGTAATACACAGGACTTGCCACTATGGCTAACAGAGGGGGAAATCAGGGAAAGGCTGGATAAACTTAACACAAACAAATCACCAGGACCGGATGGCGTACATCCGAGAGTACTCAAGGAACTCAGTAAAGTTATATCGAGACCACTGTTCCTGATCTTTGCTGACAGTATTAGGACAGGAGATGTACCAGGGGATTGCAGGAAAGCTAACGTGATACCGATATTCAAAAAAGGGCAGAGGCATGTCCCGGGAAATTATAGGCCTGTCAGTCTGACATCAATAGTATGTAAACTTCTGGAGGGGATGATAAGGGACTATATCGTAGAGTTTGCTAAAGACAACAACATCATCAGCAGTAATCAGCACGGGTTTACAAATGGGCGTTCTTGTCAAACCAATCTATTAACATTCTACGAGGAGGTGAGCTGTGAGCTTGATAGGGGGAGACCAGTGGATGTGGTGTACTTGGATTTCGCTAAGGCGTTTGATACAGTTCCCCACAAGCGCTTAATTTATAAAATAAGGTCTGCAGGTATCGATAGCAGGGTTTGCTCTTGGATACGGAACTGGCTTAAAAGGCGTGTCCAAAGGGTAGTAATAAACAGCGCATACTCAGACTGGTCTGAGGTGGTAAGCGGGGTCCCCCAAGGCTCAGTCTTGGGACCAACCTTGTTCAATTTATTCATAAACAACATTGAGGTCGGGATCAGTAGTTCGATATCAGTTTTTGCAGATGACACAAAATTGGGCAGGGCAATAACTTCACAACATGAAGCAGATATCCTACAGAATGACCTGGACAAAATTACAGAGTGGGCAACGACATGGCAAATGAGGTTTAACGTGGAGAAGTGTAAGGTTTTGCACTTGGGGACTAAAAATATAAAAACACAATACACGTTAGGAGGGGAGCCCTTGGGGGAATCAAAAATGGAGAAGGATCTGGGAGTCTTGGTTGATGATAGATTAGGAAACAGCATGCAATGTCAAGCGGCAGCTGCCAAAGCCAGCAGAACATTAGCAAGCATAAAGAAAGGGATGCATTCCAGAGATAAGACTATAATCCTTCCACTTTATAAAACTCTGGTCCGACGGCATCTGGAGTATTCCGTCCAGTTCTGGTCGCCAGTCCTCAGGAGGGATGTGTTGGAGCTGGAGAGAGTCCAGAGAAGGGCAACTAAACTAATTAGGGGATTGGAGGACCTTGACTATGAAGAGCGTCTACAATCGCTCGATTTATTCTCCCTGGAGAAGAGTCGTCTGAGGGGGGACATGATAGCAATTTATAAATATCTTAATGGGGATCCCAGCTTAGAAAAAAAGCTGTTCATTCGAAGGGATTGCATGAGGACTCGAGGGCATACAATGCGATTAGAGGAGAAGCGTTTTAACCTCAGGCAACTCGGGGGGTTCTTTACTGTTAGGGCAACAAGATTGTGGAATTCTCTACCACAAGAGGTGGTTTCTGCGGGTAGTATGGTGGCTTTCAAAAGACTCTTAGACTTACATCTCAAGGATCAGAACATTCAGGGGTATGTGAGATGATTACAGCCACACACACCTACACAGGTTGAACTAGATGGACTATTGTCTTTATTCAACCTCACCTACTATGTAACTATGTAACTATGTAACATTCTAAGCTCTTTTTTTTTTTTTTGTTACAGAATGTTTGCAGTTTAATGTATCAGTGTATAAAAATATTTATAAAGCATTTGAGGTAAAAATGAAAAAGTTTTAACAAAATGTATGTTTTTTTAATTTTTAAAGTAGTCACCCTTTTCAGATATGACTTGATACTTGTCATCAGAATCTGTTTAGACTTTGGCTCTTCCTGTCAAAGGTTTATTCCAGTTTCCAAGTGCATTTTGGCTTTCTTCGCATTGTTTTAACCCTTTCGTTGCCAAGGACAGAAGGCTTATGTTGGAACAGGACCACATCCAGCTGGCCAGCTCACTATTCCTACAAGTATGTCCTTTTCCCTTCTGTTACAAGCTCACAGTCGCTTCAGCAACCAAGAACCTATAATAGAACTGTCCCCTATATTCTCCTAATTAAATAAATAGCTGTGATCCTTGTCACCCTGCCTGTGAACACATGAGTGCTGTTGTTCCCTAATAATGGAAAAAAATAGTAAACATGATGTTTACTGTTTCTTTTATTTGTGAATGAACACAGAAGTGTTCTATACTGAGCACTTCTGTATTCATTAGCAAGTACTTGACTAAAAAGGAGATCAGGGATTCTGTGATTTCAATCTCTTTATCTTTCTCAAAAGTGAAACATCAGGGGTCTGTTTACATTTCTGCTTGTCAGGGTCCATATCTGTACCTGGAATCTCTGTGGTGTCGGCTTGTGATTCTTCTCACTGTGCTACCTGAGATGCTGGACATCTCCCTGCCTGATTCTTTGGACAACCTTGCTTTTATGTTTTGTTTCTAGTAAACCTTGAACTTTTTGATCCTCCCATGAACTACCTTATTTAACCACATCTCTGCACTTCCTGTTTGCCAGAATAGTGTGCTGCTCTGTAGCCTATTTGTTACTGACCTTTGACTTGTTCTTTGACAACGCTTAGTCTTGATCCCAATCTGCAATCATTTGTACCGACCTTTGGCTTGTTTCTCAGCTATGCTTTTGCTGGATCCAAATCTGAAACCACTTGTTACCAATCTTTGGCTTGTTTACTGACTATTAATAAATAGTAGTGTAGCGCAGTCTGATATCACAATAAATATTGAATAACAATCTTTGGTAAAATCACTTAAAACCAAAATTGTTAAAAAACCATTTCATGAGTAAAAGGGACAGTTCATAAAGGGTGATGTGGAAATAAACAGACGGGAAGAAACAAAGTCCACTAGTGATCCGGTGAAATGACAACAGGTGTGACTTCAGTGCTCATAAAATTCCCATCACCAGGCATTATCTGCCTCTCACCTCCAGAACTCGACCCTACAGGGTCTGAAAGCATAAACAATCTCCTTAGACAGGAAGCAGATAGGCGGGCCACGATCGTGATGTTTAATTGGCCGTGCTTACAACAACATCTGTTGTCATGGAGACATCACGATCGTGGCCCACCTATCTGCTTCCTGTCTAAGGAGACGTACGGTCTCTGTGGCGACGGTGAAACACCGGGTATGACGTAGAGGGCGGAGCTCGGAGAGAGTATAAGAAGCCGGACCATCGACCTATCAACATCCCCGCTGAAGAAGTCTACGCCCACATTACGTAACGCGTACGGGGGATTGGTCACTCGGTCCTACGGCTGTCAAACAAGTAAGGAACCAGGCATCATCCAGCACGCTGCACGCTCTGCAATCGTTATGCTTGTTACTGCTGAACATAATGTAAGTGCACCATTTTGAGCAAAATAAAGTTTTATTATTGCAACAGAGAGCACTAGATTTTCCTTTTCTATTCATATGTTTTGGGACGGATTTGGAAGCTGTACCCTCTGCAGTATATGATTGCCATTGATATCTATGCTGACAAGTGCTGGAGGCTGTGGTCCTGATACATTGGAACAACACATGCTAAGTATCGTGGAGATTGTTTATGCTTTCAGACCCTGTAGGGTCGAGTTCTGGAGGTGAGAGGCAGATAATGCCTGGTGATGGGAATTTTATGAGCACTGAAGTCACACCTGTTGTCATTTCACCGGATCACTAGTGGACTTTGTTTCTTCCTGTCTGTTTATTTCCACATCACTCTTTATGAACTGTCCCTTTTACTCATGAAATGGTTTTTTAACAATTTTGGTTTTAAGTGATTTTACCAAAGATTGTTATTCAATATTTATTGTGATATCAGACTGCGCTACACTACTATTTATTAATTACATTGAAGGTGTTGGATTACCCTTGAGTGTTAGCTGCTGTTCCTATTATATATTTATTTATTCAGCGCTGAATCTTTTACTCATTGTTTACTGACTATGCTTATGACCCTATCTGCACCATCTACAACCGGACCCCAGCTTGCTTACCTCCTGGTGGAGCGATCCTGAGGACCACAACTTGCCATTAGCATGCAGTGAAAGCCATCTCCACCATCAGGAGCTCTGGGGAAGACCAATTAATGCTTAGACCCAGTGCCTCGGGTGAGCCCGCATCATCCGCCAGTGTGGCCTCCTCATGTATTTATCCTGTTGGTCGGTGTGAACCTCTCTACTGCTATAGCTTCTGGTCCCTGAGCCTGACCCAAATCTGGCCCAAACATGGAGACTGCTATAGCAATTGCTGTGGCTCCTGTCAGGCAGCAGATTGCAGAGCTGCAAGAGTTTAATATTACCTACCAATAAACATTTTCCAAAATTTGAAAGTGCAGTGAAAGGGCAACCAGAGGAAATCCATGCTTTGCAGAGACAATTTCTGGACTCTACTATTCAAGTTCAATGGAGACGGCCATCATAAAAGAGGTTTCCTTAACCAATGTTGCATATATGTATAAATGCAATCTACTGCATTTTTTTCTGAAAAGAATAAGGTTTTGTTTGTTACATAGTTACATAGTTTGTGAGGTTGAAAAAAGACATCAGTCCATCCAGCTCAACCTATGATGTGTGTGTGTGTGTTTGCTGTTAACCGTACATTGTATACCCCTTTATGTTGTGGTCTTTAAGGTGCCCATCTAATAGTTTTTTTGAAGCTATCGATGCTCCCTGCTGATACTACTGCTTGTGGAAGAGAATTCCACATCCTTACTGCTCTGACAGTAAAGAATCCCTTACGTATTTTAAGGTTAAACCGTTTTTCCTCTAATTTTTGTGAGTGGCCACGTGTCTTATTGTATTCCCTCTCTCTGAAAAGTTTGTTCCTTATGCTAGGGTCATCACCAGTACAGTATTTGTACATTGATATCATATCCCCCCTCAAGCGTCTCTTCTCCAGAGAGAATAAGTTCAATGCTTGTAGTCTTTCCTCATAGTTGAGGTCCTCCATTCTCCTAATTATTTTTGTTGCCATTCTATGGACTCTCTTCAGTTCCAGCCCATCCTTTCTGAGGACCGGTGCCCAGAACTGGCCGGACCAGAGTCTTGTAGAGTGGGAGAATAATCTCTTTATTTCTGGAGTGAATCACCTTTTTTTATACATGCCAGTATTTTGTTGGCTTTGCTTGCAGCGGCTTGGCATTGCATGCCACTGGCAAACCTGTTGTCCACTAGTACTCCCAGGTCCTTTTCCATCTTAGATTCACCCAGAGGTCCCCCCCCCCCCCCCCCGTGAGTAGCTTTTGTGTTTCTGACGCCCAAGTGCATTACTTTACATTTTTCAACATTAAACCTCATCTGCCATGTAGTTGCCCACCCCATTTTTTTGTTCAGGTCTGCTTGTAAGGTTTCCACATCCTGCATAGAAGATATCGGCACGCTAAGTTAAGTACCATCTACAAATACAGAGATTGTGCTGGATATCCCCTCCTCTAGATCGTTTGTGAATAAATTAAACAGGATTGGTCCCAGGACAGAACCTTGGGGGACCCCACTTTCCACACCCGCCCAATCTGAGTACTCCCCATTAATCACCACCCTCTGGACTCTCCCCTGGAGCCAGTTCTCTATCCAGGTACTCACCCTATGGTCCATACCTATGTACCTTCAGATACACCACATCCACAGGCCTTCCTAGATGGCGACACACTTCATTGTAGAAGGTTAATAGATTGGTCTGGCAAGAACGATTTTTCATGAATCCATGCTGATTACTACTAATAATACAGTTTTCATGACTAAAGTCTTGTATATAGTCCCTTAACATCCGCTCCAAAATCTTGCAGACTACAGATGTTAGGCTGACAGGGCTATAGTTACCCGGGATATATCTCGGCCCTTTTTTAAATATTGGTACCACGTGGGCTTTTTTCCAATCAGCTGGCACCATACCCCTCTGTAGACTATCCTTAAAGATCAAGAATAATGGTCTGGCTATCACCTGGCTGAGTTCCTTAAGAACCCTCGGGTGCAAGCCATCTGATCCCGGGGATTTATTTATGTTAAGTTTCTCTAGTTTAATTCTAAGTCTATCTTGTGTTAACCATGGGGGTACTTCCTGAGGTGTATTATTTAGTTTAGCATTACAAGCTGGGTTAGTGTAGCGCCCCCCCCCCAATTATTTTGTGAAGACTGAAGAGTAGAGTTGAGCGAACCCCTGGATTTCCAGGTTCGGCGTGTCCGGCCGAACTTGAAAAAAAAGTCAGGGTTCGTGACCCTGACTTAACCCGAACTTTACCCCGATCCCAAACCCCATTGAAGTCAATGGTGACCCGAACTTTTAAGCACATGGAAAGGGCTAGAGGGCTGCAAATGGCAGCAAAATCTTCTTAAGAGCATGGCAAGTGCTCTGCAAACAAATATGTATAGGGAAATAACTTAAAATAACATAAAAATTAGAAAAATAGAAAATAATAATCTTGAATGATGTAGGAGGAAGACGAGGCCCATATGGAGTAGGAGGTTGAGGTGGCGGAGGATATGGCGGTGGATATGATGGTGTAGGTGGAAGCGGCGGCGTTGGTGAAGCAGGAGGACGAGGTAGCCAACACTGGTTTTGGTTTTTAATTAATTTTTTTTTAAATTAGGGTACACCCCAAAAGAGTAAGAAAGATCAAATCCAACAATGGCTGGGTAAGGCCGGTATACATGTCTATTCTGCACAAGGTACGGACAAGTCCTGTGGGATCCATGCCTTTTTCATTTTAAAGAACGTGAGCTTGTCCACATTGGCTCTGGACAGGCGGCTGCGCTTGTCTGTGATAATGCCCCCAGCCGTGCTAAATACCTGTTCAGATAATACACTGGCTGCAGGGCAGGCCAGCACCTCCAAGGCGTAAAGGGCAAGCTAAGGCCATGTGCCCAATGAAGGGGGCAGACCCGTCATTCAGTACGTCTAGGCATGTGCACACATACTGCTCCACCATGTTAGTGAAATGCTGCCTCCTGCTAAGACGTAACATACCAGTTGGTGGTGCTGCTGCTTGTTGTGGCGTGCTGACAAAGCTTTTCCACATTTCGGCAATGCTAACCCTGCCTTCTGAGGTGCTGGCGGTGCCCTGGCCGCGTTGGTGACCTCTTCCTCCTCCTCCCGTGCCTTGGCCTTGTGCTTCCACTGTCCCCCCGCTGTCAGGTGGGAATGCCACCAGCAGCGCATCTACCAGCGTGCGCTTGTACTCGCGCATCTTCCGATCACGCTCCAGTGAGGGAATTAAGGACGGTACGTTGTCCTTGTAACCAGCAGGGTGGCCACCCAGTAATCAGCACAAGTTACTATGTGGGAAACTCGGCGGTCGTTGCGGAGAGACTGCAGCATGTAATCGCTCATGTGTGCCAGGCTGCCCAGAGGCAATGAAAAGCTGTCCTCTGTGGGAGGTGTATCTGTATCCCCCCAGCCACGCACCAGTGATGGCCATGAACTGGCCTGGGTGCCACCCTGCTGTGAACATGGTTCCATATCCTCCTCCATCTGCTCCTCCTCACCCTCGTCATCCTCCAGAACTGTGCCCCTGCTGGACAATTGTGTCCCTGGCGTTTGTGGGTGCAGGAACCCACCCTCGGAGCCACGTGCGAATGACTGCCCTGAAAGCCTTGGAAATTATACCTCTTCGTCCTCCTCCTCATCCTGTGCCACATCCTCGTCCATCATCGCCCGAAGTGTTTTTTCAAGAAGGCATAGAAGTGGGATAGTTAAGCTGAGAACGGCGTCATCGACACTGGCCATGTTGGTGGAGTACTCGAAACAGCGCAACAAGGCACACAGGTCTCGCATGGTGGCCCAGTTATTGATGGTGAAGTGGTGCTGTTCCGCAGAGCGACTCATGCGTGCGTGCTGCAGCTGAAACTCCACTATGGCCTGCCACTGCTCGCACAGTCTGGCCAGAATGTGCAAGGTGAGTTCCACCTTGTGGGAACGTCACATATGAGGCGGTGAGCGGAAAGGCCGAAGTTACGCTGCAGCGCTGACAGGCGAGCAGCAGCAGGGTGAGAACGCCGAAAGTGCCCACAGACGGCCCGCACTTTCTGCAGCAGCTCTGACATATCGGGGTAATTTCTAAGGAACCTCTGCACCACCAAATTCAGCACATGCACCAGGCAAGGGATGTGTGTCAAACCGGCTAGGCCCAGAGCTGCTACGAGATTTCGCCCATTATCGCACACCACCAGACCGGGCTTGAGGCTCACTGGCAGCAACCACTCATCGGTCTGCTGTTCAATGCCCCTCCACAATTCCTGCGTGGTGTGTGGTTTTCCCCCCAAACAGGCAAGTTTTAAAACTGCCTGCTGTCGTTTACCCCTGGCTGTGCTGAAGTTGGTGGTGAAGGTGTTACGCTGACCGGAAGAGGAGGCGGGAGAGGATGAGGAAGCGGAGTAGGAGGAGTTAGGAACAGGAGGCAAACTGAAGCGCCCTGAAATCCTCGGTGGTGGAAGGACATGCGCCAAACTGCTATCCGCCTCGGGCCCAGCCGCCACTGCATTTACCTAGTGTGCTGTTAGGGAGATATAACGTCCCTGACCGTGCTTACTGGTCCATGTATCCGTAGTTAGGTGGACCTTGCCACAGATGGCGTTGCGCAGTGCACACCTGATTTTGTCACCCACTTGCTTGTGCAGGGAAGGGATGGCTTGCCTGGAAAAGTAGTGGTGGCTGGGCACGACGTACTGTGCGACAGCCACCGCCATAAGGCTTTTAAAACTCTGCGTCTCCACCAGCCAGAATGACAGCATTTCAAAGGTCAGGAATTTTGAAATGCTGGCATTCAGGGCCCGGGATCGCGGGTGGGTAGGGGGTACTTCCTCTTCCACTCCAGTGTTTGGGAGATAGAAAGCTGAACGCTTCCACGGGACATTGGGGAGATGGTTGTTGGTGACCCAGGTGGTGGTGTTGCTGGTGGATCCTCTGTTTGCGGGGTGGCACTGTCACTACAGAGGTGGATGAAGAGGCCGAGACTGCAGCAGCAGAAGAGGAAGCAGGAGGAGCCAGAGACCTTTCTTGGTTTTTGAGGTGTGCACTCCACTGCAGCTCGTGCTTTGCACTTAGATGCCTGGTCATGCAGGTTGTGCTCAGGTTGAGAAGGTTTATGCCTCGCTTCAGGCTCTGATTGCACAGCATGCAAAACACTCGTGTCCTGTCATCATCACATTGTCTGAAGAACTGCCACGCTAGGGAACTCCTTTGAGCTGGCTTTGGTGTGCTTGGTCCCTTGCTGCGTTGGGCAGTAGCAGGCGTAGTGTCTAGGGCACGGCCGCTCCGCTTTTGCACCCTGCTCCCTCTTCTGCTGTGCTGGTGGCTCTGTGCGACCACCGCCTCTTCCTCCAAACTACTCAGGTCACCTGCATGACGTTCATTCCGTGTTGGGTCGAGGACCTCATCGTCCTTCACATCGTCTTCCACCCAGTCTTCACCCCTGCCCTCCTTGTCGGTCTCCACAATTCGGAATTGCGCAGCAGTTGGCACCTGTGTTTTGTCATCATCCGAGATGTACTGCGATGGTCCTCCCATGTACTCATCTGGAGACATAAGGGGTTGGGCATCGGTGCACTCAATCTCTTCCACTTCTGGGGCAGGGCTAGGTGGATGGCCCTGGGAAACCATGCTAACAGAGTCATCAAAAAGAAGAAGAGACTGCTGCATGACTTGGGGCTCAGACTGCTTGGCTGATTTGCAAGGGGGTGAGGTAAAAGATTGATGGACATCGGCTGCAGGTGCCAACTCTGACCTTTCAGCAGAAGACTGGGTGTGAGACAATGTGAAGGAACTGGAGGCACTGTCAGTAACCCAATCTACTATCGCCTGTACTTGTTCTGGCCTCAACATTTGTAGAGGCACATTAGGCCCTGCCAAATACTGCTGCAGGTTCTGTCGCCTACTCGCAGCTGAGAAAGGTGTTTCACCTGTGCGTGTAGCTGGCACAGATTGACCACGTCCTCTCCTTGCAACAGGAGCTCCACCAGCAACACCACGACCCAGGCCACGTCCCTTATTTGACCTCCTCATATGTATCGGATTTTGGATCTTCCTCTAAATGGATTTTTTTTGATAAGCGGAATACAACAGTATGCAAAAGGGTGTATCTCACTGTACCATATGCAGACTAGGCCGCAATTAACTTTTTATCCCCTAAATGGGTTTTTATTGCAAAGCGGAATACAACAGTATGCAATGGGTGTATCTCACTGTAACATATGCAGACTAGGCCGCAATTAACTTTTTATCCCCTAAATGGGTTTTTATTGCAAAGCGGAATACAACAGTATGCAATGGGTGTATCTCACTGTACCATATGCAGACTAGGCCGCAATTAACTTTTTATCCCCTAAATGGGTTTTTATTGCAAAGCGGAATACAACAGTATGCAATGGGTGTATCTCACTGTACCATATGCAGACTTATATAGAGTCTGGGTCACATGACTTATATAGAGTCTGGGTCACATGCTGCACTGGCCAATCACAGCCATGCCATTAGTAGACATGGCTGTGATGGCTTCTAAGGGCACACTAGTTAAACGCTTGCTGATTGGCTGCCTTGCACCTGTTGAAACCGCGCCATTAAAACTGCGCCAAAACATCAAATAACATTACCGAACAACGGACAGTACCCGAACATACAGTGAAATGTTCGGGTCCGTGTCCGAGTACTGAATACCCAAAAGTCTGGTACGATCCCAAACAATACAGTCCGGGTTCGCTCAACCCTACCGAAGAGAAGAAATTATTTAACACTTTCTCCTTCTCTCTGTCCTTTGTGGCCAGCTTCCCTTCGTCGTCTTTTATGGGGCCATTGTGTTCTGGCCTCGCTTTCTTAATGTTTATATACTTATTTTCTTGGGTTTTGTTTTACTCTCTTCCACTATATGCCTCTCGTGTTCTATTTTAGCCGCCTTTATTTCGCCTTTACATTTCTTATTGCACTCTTTGTAATGCTTGAATGCTGCCAATGACCCCTCAGCCTTGTATTTTTTCAAGGCCTTTTTTGAAGGGACCATAAAAGTAGAGATACATTTGGGATATACACTCAGAATGTATGCATCCACATAAGATGGTGGAGATACCCATGTCATTTTTTTTATATACATATTTTTTTTATATATATTTTTGTGAATTTATGAGTTTATTGTAAATGCCTTTTAATCCATTTCCCTCCTTTTTTAGGAAGGGGAGGGAGGGGGTCAAGGATGGAAAAGAGGGAGCAGGTCTTGGAGAGGGTTCCCTGCGGGTCCCCAATTCCCATTAAGAGATCAAATGCGGAACGCAAGACCATACTGGGGCAGGCCTCATGAGAGGCAGTTGCCCGATTCAGAGCAACATTAAGGGGATGCCATGCCGGAAGAAGGGTCCAAAAAAGAAGGAGGGAAATGGGTTAAAAGGCATTTATAATTTGTCAGAAGTACAATTAACAAATAAAGAAGTGAATATATTGAATTCAGGATTAAAATGTGCAATAAAAAAAAACAGTTAACCAATGTAATGTCTATATGGACATTCACAAATATATAAGAAAGATCAATATGAAAATATATTTTTTGAACACCAATACAAACAAAAATAGGAATCCCAATCCGGGTCAGATGCAGACGGTAGGAATAAATAGTGGTTTGAAGAATAAATCTTTATTCAACCCCCCCCCCCCCCAACCATCTAACCAACATGTTACATAGTTACATAGTTAGTCAGGTTGAACCAAAAAAAAAAAACAGTATTGAAAACCAAACCATACAATCCCATATACACAATCCTATACCCGTTGTTTTTCCAGAGGAAGGCGAAAATAAACCCCAGCAAAGCATGATCCAATTTGCTACAGCAGGGGAAAAAAATTCCTTCCTGATCCCCCGAGAGGCGATCGGATATTCCCTGGATCAACTTTACCTAAAAAAAGTTTTAGTACCCATTTATATTATGTACACGTAGGAAAGAATCCAGGCCTTTTTTAAAGCAATCTAGTGAGCTAGCCAGAACCACCTCTGGAGGAAGTCTATTCCACATTTTCACAGCTCTTACGGAGAAGAAACCTTTCCGTATTTGGAGACAAAATCTATTTTCCTCTAGACGTAAAGAGTGCCCCCTTGTCCTCTGTGTTGACCTTAAAGTGAACAACTCAACACCAAGTTCACTATATGGACCCCTTATGTATTTATACATGTTGATCCTATCCCCCTTAATCTCCTCTTCTCAAGAGAGAATAAATTCAGTTCCTCTAATCTTTTCTCATAGCTGAGCTCCTCCATGCCTCTTATCAGTTTGGTTGCCCTTCTCTGCACTTTCTCCAGTTCCCCGATATCCTTTTTAAGAACTGGTGCCCAAAACTGAACTGCATATTCCAGATGAGGTCTTACTAATAATCTGCACAGGGGCAAAATTATATCTCTCTCTCTGGAGTCCATGCCTCTGTTAACCACCAGTTACCAACCAGGATTTTGCTGTCTTACGTCAGTTAAAAAATATCCAATATATAAAATTTTTGTCATATATTTAGGCCAAAATGTATTTAGCTACATGTCTTTGACAAAAAAATGCTCAATGAGCGTATTTTTAACCGCTTTATGACCGGAAGGTTTTACCCCATTCCTGACCAGGCCATATTTTGCGATTCTGCACTGCATTACTTTAACGGACAATTGCACGATCATGCAACGTTGTACCCAAATTAAATTTATGTCCTTTTTTTCCCCACAAATAGATTTCTTTTGGTGGTATTTGATCACCTGTGCGATTTTTACTTTTTGCGCTATAAACAAAAAAAGAGCGACAATTTTGAAAAAATAACAATATTTTTCAAATTTTTTTATATGAAATTCCCCCCCAAAAAATGTAAAAATCTAAATGTTTTATCATTTTAGGCCAATTTGTTTTCTGCTACATATTTTTGGTAAAAAAAATCGCAATAAGCATATTTTGATTGGTTTGCGCAAAAGTTATTGCGTTTACTAACTAAGGGAAAGATTTCTGTAATTTTTGGTGTTTTTTTTTTAAACGAGTAATGGCGGCGATCTTGGATTTTTTTTGCGGGACTGCGACATTGCGGCAGGAAGATTGGACCCTTGACTGACATTTTTGACACTTTTGGGGGTACCAGGGACATTACTACAGTTATCAGTGCTATACATATGCATTGTTACTGTAAAAATGACACTGGCAGGGAAGGGGTTAATTTTTATTGGTGATCAAGGGGTTAATGTATGCCTGGTGCTTACTAACGTGTGTGGGGGGAGGGGACTGAGTGACACAGGGACAGATCGCAGGTTCAGCTATGCTGAACCCTGCAATCTGACCCTGCCTGTCACTTAGGAGATCTGCCCGCTTTGTTTACACAAGCGGGCAGATTTCCACACTAGATCCCCGACGATTGGGGAAGAGCAGCGGTGATCACCGCCGCTCCTCCCCTGGCCCGACTCCCGCTGTCACTGAATACAGCGGGAGCGAGCCTCCGGCGGCGCCGAGAGAGGGGAATGTCTGGTGATGTAGGTCTACGTCGCCAGACGATAACGAGCCACTTTGCCGCAGTACAGTCAACGTGACTGGTCGGCAAGTGGTTAATATAAGAAAGGACTTTGCTTGCTTTGAAAAACAGAAGCTTGGCATTGCATGCCATTATTAAGCTTATGATCTACCAGAACACCCACATCCTTCTCCGCTATGTATTCCCCCAGTTCTACTCCACCTAGTATGTATGATGCATGCATATTCTTAGGCCTCAAGTGCATAACTTTACATTTATCAACATTAACCACTTGCCGACCGCTGCACGACTATTTACTGCGGCAGTCAGCCTCTTACAGGCAAAGTGACGTAGGGGTACGTCGCTCGCCCACGAGCCTGTAGGGTGTGAGTGCGCACTGCCTGTGGTGCACTCCCGCCCCTGCTTGTTCCCTGGGGAGCCAGCGCGCGTGACCGGTGGCTCCTCTGGCCGCCGGCCACTCGGAATATCCCGCAGGAGAGGGAGAAGGACAGACGGTTGATGTAAACACAGCCGTCTGTCATTTTCACTAAAGTAATCACAGAGGCTATGTGATCCTGCTATGTAGGATCGTATGTCTCTGTAATTACATCACAAGCCACGCCCCCCACAGTTAGAATCACGCCCCTAGGGACATACTTTACCCCTTGATCACCAGTAAATTTAACCCCTTCCCTGCCAATGTAATTTTTACAGTAAGTGCATATTTATAGCACTGATTACTATAGTAATGTCACTGGTACCCCCAAAAGTGTAAAAAATGTCCGTCAGGGGTCCGATCTGTCCGCCGCAATGTCGCAGTCCCGCAAAAAAATTGCAGATCGCCACCATTGCTAGTTAAAAAAAATACAATAAAAAATGACATAAATCTTTCCCGTAGTTAGTAAACGCAATAACTTTTGCGCAAACCAATCAAAATATGCTTATGGCGATTTTTTTTTACCAAAAATATGCAGTAGAAAACAAATTGGCCTAAAGTGTTAAAAAATTTAGATTTTTCGATTTTTTTTTTTTTTTTTAGAATTTCAAAAAAAAAAATGTGAAAAATATTGTTATTTTTTCAAAATTGTCGCTGTTTTTTCTTTATAGCGCAAAAAATAAAAATCGCACAGGTGATTAAATACCACCAAAAGAAAGCTCTATTTGTGGGAAAAAAAGGACGTCAGTTTCAACCTCGCAATTGTCTGTTAAAATCACGCAGTGCCGAATCGCAAAATAGGGCCTGGTCTTTAAGCAGCCAAATCCTCCGGGGCTTAAGTGGTTAAACCTCATTTGCCACATAGTTGCCCAATGAAACAGTGCATTGAGGTCAGCTTGTAAGTTGGAGACATCCAGTAAGGAAGGTATTCCACTGCAAAGCTTGGTGTCATCTGCAAAGCCTGAAATGGTACTTTTAATCCCAGACCTTATATCATTTATAAATATATTAAAAAGTAAGGGTCCCAACACTGAACCTTGGGGTACACCACTGATTACTTTAGACCATTCAGTGTAAAAATCATTAACCACTACTCTCTGAATTCTATCTTTTAGCCATTTTTCTGTCCAAATACTAACTGATCTTTCCAAGCCTGTAGACTTTACTTTACACATTAGCCGTGTGTGGGGAACTGTGTCAAACACTTTTGCAAAATCCAAGTATACTACATCCACAGCCACCCCTCTTGTCCAAGGTTTTACTTACCTCCTCATAAAAAGAAATCAGGTTTGTTTGACAACTTCTGTCTTTCATGAATCCATGCTGTCTGTTGCTTAAAATATTTTTTTCCAGCAAGAACTCACTATGTGCTCTTTTATTAAAATCTCCAATATCTTCCCGACTATAGAAGTTAAACTAACACGTCTATAGTTACTTAACAAAGACTTTGATCCCTTTTTAAATATAGGCACCACATTGGCCCTACGCCAATCCAGTGGTACTATTCCAGTCCCTAAAGAGTCCCTAGAAATTAGAAACAAAGGCTTAGAAATTTCAGCGCTCAATTCTTTTAGGATGCGTGGGTGGATGCCATCTATCCAGGCGCTTTATCCACCCTTATTCTGTCTAAATATTTCTGGACCATATCACTTTTGAGCCATTGTGGATCATTTGGGGCTGTGTCAATACCGTCCTCATTATGGTCATGAGCTCCCCCATGCTCCTTTGTATACACTGAGCTGAAGAAAGTATTTAAAAAAATTTGCCTTCTCTTTGTCCCCAGTCACCCACTCCTGATTATTTTGTTAAGGGCCTACATGCTCAGACCTAACCTTTTTACTGTTAATATATTTGAAGAATTTTTTGGGGTTTGTCCTACTATCTTTTGCAATCTGTCGTTCATTTTGAATTTTTGCTTCCCTGATTTGCTTTTTACATATTCTGTTATATTCTTTGTAACAATAAAACAATGATAGTGTTCCCTCATTTTTATATTTTTTAAAAGCTCTTTTCTTATTATTTATAGCTTTTTTTAACTTTTGCCGTGAGCCACATAGGTTTTATTTTTAGCCTTTTAAACTTATTACCCATGGGAATATACTTTGCAGTGAGTTTGCATAAAGTCTTTTTGAAAAATTCCCATTTCTGTTGTGTGCTCATCGATGCCAATATTCCCTCCCAGTCTAAATCCTGGAGAGCAGCCCTCATCCTTGGAAAATTTGCTCTCTTAGACTCACACTGGGGCGAGCTGTCAGGCGACCTGGTCGCCTGACAGAACGCCGTAGGTCGCCTGCCATAGAGTAGCTGTGGACCCGTTCTAATAGGAGCGACACAAGTCGCTCCGACTTAGAAAAAGGGTCCGGAGCTTCTTTAGGGCGACCTGCATTGACTTCAATGATATGAAGTCCGTGCCGGCCTGCTCCAAGGTCGCGCTGCGAGCTGCGAACCTGTGAGGTCGCCCTGGCAAGTATCGTCGCCCCAGTGTGAACGGGGTCTTAAAGTTAAGTGTTTTGCTTACAGCTAACATTAAATTAAATCATGTTATGGTCACTGCTACCCAGATGTTCTTTTATATGAACATTGTTAATAAGCTCTGCATGGTTTGTGATTACCAGGTCCAACAGAGCATCATCTCTAGTGGGGGCCTCAATAAACTGCACCATGTGGAGGTGTTCAAACAGTTGGTAATCAAGGACTTAGAAAAAATAAAACCTAAGAAGTACATTAATCCTAGATATATACAGGAAGGAATAGAGGCACTGGAAAAAACATAAGGATGTGATAATAAGGCCTGCCGATAAAGGGGGTGGTGTTGTCATCTTTAATAAGACCTTTTACCATACCCAATTATCGAATATGTTAGCAGATACAGCAACCTATGAGCCACTTGATAGGGATCCCACTCAACAGTATAGGAAGGATTTGGATAACTTGATAGAATTTAGATACTATACAAGAATTTTAACCAAAAAAGAAAAAATATATTTGATGCCCAGTTTTAATAGGGTACCAACTATATACACTTTGCCCAAAATACATAAGGACGAGTTAAATCCACCTGCTAGACATATTGTTAATAGCATAGGTTCTGTTTCTGCACACGTAGGTGAATATCTGGATACATTTCTTCAAGAAAGTGTCATTCAGACTAGAGCCTATCTGAAGGACACTAAAGACTTCTTATTGATGCTTAAAGAAGTGCTATTGTCAGATCTTTCAGATAGTTTTCTCGTTACAGCAGACGAGGCATCCTTATATACTATAATACAGCTCGAGGATGCCTTATTAGCTCTAAATTGGGCTCTCAGTCGAAGGACAGACCTCCCCCGTGCACAGAAGAGGTTTTTGGGAATGGTATTGGATTTTTGCCTTTCCCATAACTACTTTTGGTATGGGTGTAGGTTTTATACCCAGAAAAAGGGAGTCGCAATGGGCACTAAATTTGCACCAAGTCTAGCGAACCTCTTTATGAACGAATGGGAGGACATACACATTTATGCTAGACAGAGGAAGGAGCTAATAGCCTATAAAAGGTATATAGATGACCTATTTTTAATCTGGGCAGAGTCTGATTCAACTTTGATCGACTTTTCTAATGAGTTGAATTAGAATACGACTAACATTAAGTTAGAGTTTTACTGGAGTAGGGACCAGGTGAACTACTTGGATGTTAGCGTGCTATTGTCGGATCATCAACTCGTTACCAAAGCTTTTTTCAAGCCAACTGACTGTAATAGTTATTTACCAATACAAAGCGGTCATCACCCGTGTTGGCTTAGGAATATCCCTAAAGGACAGCTATTACGGATTAGAAGGAACTGCACCCACTGATCAGGATTTCACATCTCAATCCCAAGTAATTAAGGATAGGTTTGTGGAAAAGGAGTACAATGAACAACAATTGAACCAAACTATTAGGGAAGTTAAATAGGCCTCACAGGTAGCATGTTTATCTAATAGAGAGAAAGTTATTAATACAAAAATGAGTATTTATTACTAACTACCATGAGCAATATGGAGGAGATCTTCTAAAGGCACTGGAGCATTTTAGGAATGGATAAGATCCTGAGTAAAGTTCTCCCAGAGGAACCGGTTTTCATATATAGGAAGGCCCCGACTTTTGGGGATAGAGTTGTGAAGAAGATATTGGACCCCCCGGTTAGACCAAGATGTTTTGGGATAAGGCCGGGTTTTACACTTGTAGAAGGTGCATGGCGTGACTGATTCTCCTCCCAGCCAATCAGGAAGAGGGTCGTGAGACCTCTTTCCTGATTGGCTGAAAAGAGAAGCGATTTTACTGGCCATTGGCCAGGAAGAGGGAGGAGACGTGCGGCCGGAGGAGGTAGGAGTGCTGGCTGTCCGGCCGGCCGGCTATCCGTCCTGCTGGGGTGGGGGGTGTTGGTGTATTTGCTGGCCGTACGTCTTGCTGGGGGGGGGGGAGTTGTGTATTTTCCAGCCGGCCGTCCCGCTGGGGGGGGGGGGGTGTTGTATTTGCCTGCCGTCTGTCCCGCTGGAGGGGGGGGTGTATTTGCCTGCTGGCTGGCCAGCTGTCCATCCCGCTGGGAGGGGGTGGTGGTGGGTTTGTCTCCCCCCCCCCCCAAATTATCATGCACCAGCCGCCACTGGTTGTATCATTTATCTGTGAAATAATCTATACTGTATGTGTGTATATATAAATATATATATATATATATATATATATATATATATATAGATATACTGTTTACAAATGTGTGTGTGCATTTATACAGTGTACTGTATTGTATGTGTACACACACACACTGCATATAACATTTTTTTTTTTTACATGCTTTTTTCTAAGACTGTATACCATCACACTTGCGGTCACTGATGCTGTTTTTTTTTTCCCACAGCAAACTGTGTCAGTTAAGAATGAGTTCGTTCATTCAACTAATTTATAATAATAATAATTACAGACTTGAAGCTAATTAACAGTTGAGTTAATGTAATACTGTAAAGTCAGTTTATATTTATAGAATGATAGTAGAAATAATACATATTTAATTCTAAAAAATCTATGCATTCATTTGTGTTTTTGTACTGAGGTTGCTACATTAATGCGTAACACAATTAAACAGTTAGCAAATGCAGAGCTTAGAACAGGCATGTCTAACCTGTGGCCCGAAACTGCAGGCAATGTGGTCCACTGCCCCCTGACATTTTTTTTTGTTTTGCTGTGGTGGAAGGAAGTCGGGGGCACGGCCACAGGCCACAGCGGCTTCTAACTAACTGTAGGCAGAGGCTGCCTCGGGGGGGGGGGGGGGGGGGAGCGAGCGCCGCCAGATTACAAACAGAACGGGGATCTCCTGCTTATCCGGCGGCCGCTGTCATATGAAGCCCCGCCTCCTGGACCAGCTCCTATAATAGACAGCACATTGGTAACGTCTATCATAGGAGCCGGTTCAGGAGGCAGGACTTCGTATGACAGCGGTCGCTGAGTAAGTGGGTAGATCCCCGCTCTGTGTAATCCATCGGCTCTCCTCTCTCTTCATTGAAGACTGCATTGGATGGGCACGCACTGGTGAGGCTGCATTGGATGGGCATGCACTGGTAAGGCTACATTGGATGGACACTGATCAGGCTGCATTGGATGGGCATGCACTGGTGAGGCTGTATTGGATGGGCACTGATCAGGCTGCATTGGATGGGCATGCACTTGTGAGGCTGCATTGGATGGGCACTGATCAGGCTGCATTGGATGGGTATGCACTGGTGAAGCTGCATTGGATGGGCATGCACTAGTGAGGCTGCACTGGATAGGCACGCACTGGTGAGGCTGCATTGGATGGGCACTGGTGAGGCTGCATTGGATGGGCACTGATCAGGCTGTATTAGATGGGCATGCACTGGTGAGGCTGCATTGTATGGGCACTGATAAGGCTGCATTGGATGGGCTACACTGGTGAAGCTGCATTGGATGGACACTGTTTAGGCTGCATTGGATGGGCACGCACTAGGCTGCAAGTGCCGTGTGATCTCCCGGCTGCAGCGCGAGACTTAGGATGTCTGCAGTCAGTGACAGAGCCGCTGTTTCCTGTATAGTTCTGTCTCTTTCACAGGCAGAGTGGTATGAAATGCACTTCGCCTATGACAGGAGCCATACAGGAAGCAGCGGCTCTGCTCTCTACTGCAGCCGCTGCTTCCTCCAGCAGTACCTGACGTCATGACCAGCAGTACCCACATGACCAGCAGTAACCGCCAGCAGTAACCGCATCAGCAGTACCCGCCAGCAGTAACCGCCAGCAGTCTGAAAAATAAGTAGAAAAGGTATGTGCATTAGTGTGTGTAAATTGTTGCAATATGTTTTTTAATAACTAGTTGTGTTTTGTCATAATATGTCATGTCCTTGTTCATACATGTATGAATAAGGACATGATATTTTCTGGCTGCCTAAGTCATATGTGCTAGGGGTGCAACTAGCTCCCTGCACATAACTGTAAATATCCGAGCATATGCAGTGTTCCTGACTCCTACCACCATGACCACTTCAAATCACTGAAGTGGTCATAGTGGTTAGAATGTTCCTTTAATATCTCTCAGAAGAAGTAAACCTCTGTATACTGATTCAATTTCATTTGATCATCCTCTAGTTGTGATAAAATAGTGCGGGGGGGGGGGGGGCACGGCAGCGCGGGAAGGGCACAGCAGCGTTTTTTTACTTATATACCTTAACTATAGTATATATTTTATATGCGGCCCGATAAAATTCTCTACACTCAATGTGGCCCATAGAAGCCAAAAGGTTGGACACCCATGGCTTAGAATATATATAAATGGGGTCTTCTGGACGTAAAAAATTTAACCACAGTGTGATTTGGCTGGTAAGTACTAACAGAACACTACATTTTGCGATCCATACTTTTCATGTTATTATTTTATAAAAAACAATAGGTGTGAAGTGGTAAAAGGAAGGAGGACAGCATAAGCAATTATGTGTTAAGTATTTTACAGATCTCGCTTTTTGTCATAAAATTTTGAAAATCAAAAAAGGAAAAAAAAAACATTTTCCTTTCCTTTCTTCATTTTCCAAAACAAATAAGAGCTGCAAAATACTTGCCATGCCTCTTAGCACATACCTTGGAGTGTCTACTTTCCAAAAAGGGGTCAGTTGGGGGTTTTCTGCTGTCTTGGCATTTCATGGCCTCCGAAACTGTGATAGGTAGTAAGGAGTGAAATCAACTATTTACGCCCTTAGAAAGCCTGAAGACAGTGATTGGTTTTCGGGGTCCTGTACTGCCAAAAAGTCTCACACACATGGTATCCCTGTACTCAGGAGAAGCAGCAGAATGTATTTTGGGGTGTAATTCCACATATACCCATGGCATGTGTGAACAATATATCATTTAAGTGACAACTTTGTGTAAAAAAAAAAAAAGTAATTTTCCTGAAAATTGTAGCAAACTTTAAAAAAATTCCAAGGACGCAACATGCCTCTCAGCAAATAGCTTGGAGTGTCTACTTTCCAAAATGGGGTCATTTGGGGGGTTGTGCTATCTTGACATTTCAGGGCCTCCGAATCAGTGATAGGTAGTGAGGAAGTTAAATGAGCAATTTACATTGCATCCGGAAAGTAATTACTGCGCTTCACTTTTTCCACATTTTGTTATGTTACAGCCTTATTCCAACATGGATAAAGTTCATTATTTTTCTCAAAATTTTACAAACAATAACGTGACAATGTGAAAGAATTTTGTTTGAAATCTTTGCAAATTTATTAAAAATAAAAACTAAAACAATCCCATGTACATACGTATTTACAGCCTTTGCAAAATACTTTGTTGGAGCACCTTTGGCACTCATTACAGCCTCAAGTCTTTTTGAGTATGATACTGCAAGCTTGGCCCATCTATTTTTTGGCACTTTCTACCATTCTTCTTTGCAGGACCTCTCAAGGCCCATCAGGTTGGATGGGGAGAGTCAGAGCACAGCCATTTTCACATCTCTCCAGAGATCTTCAATCGGTTTCAAGTCTAGGGTCTGGCTGGGCGACTCAAGAACATTCAGAGTTGTCCCGTGGCCACTCCTTTGTTATCCCTGCTGTGTGCTTAGGGTCAATGTCCTGTTGGAAGATGAACCTTCACCCCAGTCTTAGGTCCAGAGCAATCTGGAGCAGGTTTTCATCAAGGATGCCTCTGTACATGGCTGCATTCATCTTTCCCTTGATCCTGACTAGTCTCCCAGTTCCCGTCGCTGAAAAACATCCCCACAGCATGATACTGCCACCACCATGCTTCACAGTAGGGATGGTATTGGCCAGATGATGGACGGTGTCTGGTTTCCTCCAGACATGACGCTTGCCAGTCAGGCCAAAGAGTTCAATCTTTGTTTTATCAGACCAGAGAATTTTGTTTCTCATGGTCTGAGAGTCCTTCAGGTGCCTTTTGGCAAATTCCAGGTGGGCTGTCATGTGCCTTCTACTGAGGAGTTGCTTCCGTTTGGCCACTTTACCATACAGGCCTGATTGTTGAAGTGCTACAGAGATGGTTGTTCTTCTAGAAGGTTCTCCTCTTTTCACAGAGAAATGCTTGGGATCTGTTAGAGTGACCATCGGGTTACATAGTTACATAGTTACATAGTAGGCGAGGTTGAATAAAGACAATAGTCCATCCAGTTCAACCTGTGTAGGTGTGTGTGACTGTAATCATCTAACATAGCCCTCAATCTCCTGATCCTTGAGATGTAAGTCTAAGAGTCTTTTGAAAGTCACCATACTTCCCGCAGAAACCACCTCTTGTGGTAGACAATTCCACAATCTTGTAGCCCTAACAGTAAAGAACCCCCCACGTTGCCTGAGGTTAAAACGCTTCTCCTCTAATCGCATTGTATGTCCTCGAGTCCTCATGCAATTCCTTCGAATGAACAGCTTTTCTTCTAAGCTGAGATCCCCATTAAGATATTTATAAATTGCTATCATGTCCCCTCTCAGACGTCTTTTCTCCAGGGAAAATAAATCGAGCGATTGCAGCCGCTCTTCATAGGTAAGGTCCTCCAACCCCCTAATCAGTTTAGTTGCCCTTCTCTGGACTTTCTCCAGCTCCAACACATCCCTCCTGAGGACTGGCGACCAGAACTGGACAGAATACTCCAGATGCGGTCGGACCAGAGTTTTATAAAGTGGAAGGATTATAGTCTTATCTCTGGAATACATCCCTTTCTTTATGCATGCTAATATTCTGTTGGCTTTGGAAGCTGCCGCTTGGCATTGCATGCTGTTGCCTAATCTATCATCAACTAAGACTCCCAAATCTTTCTCCATTTTTGATTCCCCCAAGGGTTCCCCTCCTAACGTGTATTGTGTTTTTATGTTTTTAGTCCCCAAGTGCAAAACCTTACACTTCTCCACATTAAACCTCATTTGCCATGTCGTTGCCCACTCCGTAATTTTGTCCAGGTCATTCTGTAGGATATCTGCTTCATGCTGTGCAGTTATCGCCCTGGCCAATTTTGTGTCATCTGCAAAAACTGATAACGAACTACTGATCCCATCCTCAATGCTGTTTATGAATAAATTGAACAAGGTTGGTCCCAGGACTGAGCCCTGGGGCACCCCGCTTACTACCTCAGACCAGTCTGAGTATGCGCTGTTTATTACTACCCTTTGGACACGGCCTTTTAGCCAATTCCGTATCCAAGAGCAAACCCTGCTGTCGATACCTGCAGACCTTATTTTATAAATTAAGCGCTTGTGGGGAACTGTATCAAACGCCTTAGCGAAATCCAAGTACACCACATCCACTGGTCTCCCCCTATCTAGCTCACAGCTCACTTCCTCGTAGAATGCTAAGAGATTGGTTTGACAAGAACGCCCATTTGTAAACCCGTGCTGGTTACTACTGATGATGTTGTTGTCTTTAGCATACTCTACGATATAGTCCCTTATCATCCCCTCCAAAAGTTTACATATTATTGATGTCAGACTGACAGGCCTATAATTTCCCGGGATATGTCTCTGGCCCTTTTTGAATATCGGAATCACGTTAGCCTTCCTCCAATCCCCTGGTACATCTCCTGTCCTAATACTGTCAGCAAAGATCAGGAACAGTGGTCTAGATATAACCATACTGAGTTCCTTGAGCACTCTCGGATGTACGCCATCCGGGCCTGGTGATTTGTTTGTGTTAAGTTTATCCAGTCTTTCCCTGATTTCCCCCTCTGTTAGCCATAGTGGCAAGTCCTGTGTATTACTACTAACCATACAGTCATGGTCAGTGTACCCCTCCTTTTCCTGTGTAAAGACTGACGAGAAAAAAGAATTCAGCACGGTTGCTTTTTCAGTGTCCTCTGTAACCATCCTCCCATCATCGTTAATTATGTGTGCAATATGCACTGCCCTAGTTTTTTTGCTGTTGATATATTTAAAGAATTTCTTTGGGTTTTTTTTACTATCCTCCGCTATTTGTCTCTCAAAGTTGATTTTAGCCATCTTGATTTCGTGTTTACACTTCTTATTTTCCTCCTTGTATTGCTGGAAGGCCGATACTGTGCCCTCTGATTTATATTTCTTGAAGGCCAATTTTTTTCCCCTAATAAGTTTTTTAACGCTACGGTTTAGCCAGCCAGGTTTGGCTTTGTCTCTTCTAAATTTATTCCCCATAGGAATGCACTGCAAGATGCCTTTGCTTAATATTGTTCTAAAGCATTCCCATTTTTCCTCTGTGGTCAGTGATCCCAGGGTTTGGTCCCAGTTTACCCTTTCCATCAATGAGTACAATTTTGGAAAGTCTGCCCTTCTGAAGTTTAGGGTTCTTATGTTCCCCACTTGCCTTTTTATATTGTTATTTATACTAAATGTGATCATCCTGTGATCGCTAGAGCCCAGGTTGTCCTGGACTCCTACCTCCGAGATTATGTCTGGGTCATTAGTGATCAATAGATCCAGGATAGCATTCTCTCTAGTAGGGGAATCCACCAACTGCGACATGTAGTTATCCTGTAAGGTTTCCGTGAATAGCCGGGCCTTATGCGAGTGTGCAGTCCCCTCTTCCCAGTCAATGTCGGGATAATTGAAGTCCCCCAATATGATGACTGATCCTAGTTTTGCCGCTTTACCTATTAGTGCTAAAAATTCCAGCTCTACCTCCTCCCCTTGGTTAGGTGGCCTATAGCAAACCCCCACAACTACTTTTCCCTTATCTTCTTCCCTATCGAGTTCAACCCACACAGATTCTAAATCCATGCTCATCCCATCCGTAATGTCACTCCTTTCTAGCACCTTTATATTGTTCTTGACATAGAGACATACCCCTCCCCCTCTTTTACCAACCCTGTCCTTCCGGTACACCGAATACCCTTGGATATTGGCCAGCCAGTCATGTGAGGGGTCGAACCAAGTCTCCGCTATTCCCACAAGGTCTATGTCTTCCTCATGTACTAACATTTCCAACTCATCCATCTTATTAGCTAGGCTCCTGGCATTAGCATATACCCCTCTTAGTTTTACGGAAGTTAAACGTGATTGGCGGTTTTGTTTATTTCTGTTTGGTCTGCTGTTCTTCCGCACAGACCCGCCAATTGATGTTGTTGACCTACTGTCGCTGTTGACCCTACAACTGCCTTCAGTCCTCTGCTCCCTCCTGACTGATTCTACTTCTGAGCCCTCCCCCCCGTCTCCTAGTTTAAAAGCCCCTCCAACTCGGTGGCCATCTTTCTCCCCAAAAGAGCTGTACCGTCCCCATTAAGGTGCAGCCCATCCTTACTAAAGAGCCGGTAGCCGACTGAGAAGTCAGCCCAGTTCTCCAGGAACCCAAACCCCTCCTTCCTACACCAATTCCTCAGCCACTTGTTAACTTCCCTAAGCTCCTTCTGCCTCTCCTGTGTGGCTCGAGGTACAGGCAGTATTTCAGAGAAAACCACCTTGGAGGTCCTTTTCCTCAATCTATTACCTAAGTCCCTGAAATCGTTCTTAAGGATCCTCCACCTACCTTTAACTTTGTCATTAGTGCCCACATGCACCATGACCGCTGGGTCATCCCCAGCCCCGCCCAACAATCTGTCTGCCAGATCTGCGATGTGCCGAACTCGGGCGCCCGGTAAACAGCAAACTGTTCGGTTCACGAGATCTTTTTTACAGATTTCCCTCTCTGTCCTCTTGATAATTGAGTCCCCAACTACCACAACCTGTCTAACCTTTCCTGCGTTACGGCCCCCCTTCTTCCTGGAGCCGTCCCTCCCCTGGCAGCTGGGGGAGGGCGCATGCTCCAGCTCTGCCACCCCTGAGTTGATATCCCCCTCAACCTGCAACTCAGCAAACATGTTAGGGTCTACCAACTCAGGACTGGCCTCCCTGACTCTCCTCCCCCTAACATTCCTAACAGTCACCCAGCTGCGTACCTCTGCTGCTTGCGTCTCCTCTATTCCTCCCTCCTCTATGCTGACCCCTGCCAGCGCCTGCTGGGTAATGTCCAAGCTCCTTTTCAGGTTGTAGATGCCACGCAGTCTTGTCACTGTGTTCTCTAGATCCACGATGTGGGCTTCCAGAGCAACAAGTCGCTCACATCTTGCACAGCAGTATTCGTCCTCGATTGTTTCATCAAGGAACGCATACATGCCGCAAGAAGTGCACTGAGTGGCATCCCCAATCCTGTCGGACATTATTACCCACTACTCTATGGGGATAATATTAACAACCTGCTCTTCCTTACCTACACTACCTCTAACTTCCCTGGTACAAAACCTGGGGTACCCACCAGTCGCTAATACCCTCACCAGTCACTAGATACTCACCAGTCGCAAGGATCCTCACCAGTCGCAAGATACTCACCAGTCGCAAGATACTCACCAGTCGCAAGATACTCACCAGTCGCAAGATACTCACCAGTCGCAAGATACTCACCAGTCGCAAGGATACTCACCAGTCGCAAGGATACTCACCAGTCGCAAAGATACTCACCAGTCGCAAAGATACTCACCAGTCGCAAAGATACTCACCAGTCGCAAAGATACTCACCAGTCGCAAGCTACTTCACCAGTCGCAAGGATACTCACCAGTCGCAAGGATACTCACCAGTCGCAAGGATACTCACCAGTCGCAAGGATACTCACCCGTCGCAAGATACTCACCAGTCGCAAGGATACTCACCAGTCGCAAAGATACTCACCAGTCGCAAAGATACTCACCAGTCGCAAAGATACTCACCAGTCGCAAGGACACTCACCAGTTGCAAAGATACTTCCAGTCGCAAAGCTACTCACCAGTCGCAATGATACTCACCAGTCGCAAAGATACTCACCAGTCGCAAGGATACTCACCAGTCGCAAGGATACTCACCAGTCGCAAGGATACTCACCAGTCGCAAGGACACTCACCAGTCGCAAGATACTCACCAGTCGCAAGATACTCACCACAGATTTCTTACAGAGTACAGTCACACAGCTTTCCCCCTGTTTGCAGCTGCTGCTCTACTCACAGCTGCTGACACACACACACACACACTGGGACGGATGTCTCCTCCTCCTCACTGGGCACGGACGGTCCTCCTCCTCCTCTTCTTCCAGGCACTAAGGAAGGCGGGTTCTGACCTCCGCCGCCGCCGCTCTCTGCCTCGGCTCCCGTCCTCCACCTCCGCTCAGTTGCTGGTCCCTGCACGGTGCACCCGCACCCCTTGTGCGGCTTCCCCCGCACGTGTCCCCGCAGCTCCTCTTCCTTCCTCCTCTCTCCCTTGCCGCACGAACCGCACGAACCCTCACTTCCGGTTCCGGTTCAGGTATATAAGTCAACTCCCTGATTAAGGCCCTTCTTCCCTGATCGCTCAGTTTTGCCGGGTCACCCGCTCTAGGAAGAGTCCTGGTGGTTCCAAACTTCTTCCATTTACTGATGATGGAGGCCATTGTGCTCATTGGGACCTTCAATGCTGCAGAAATGTTTCTGTGCCTCGATACAATCCTGTCTCAGAGGTCTACAGACAATTACTTGGACTTCATGGCTTTGTTTGTGCTCCGACATGCACTGTTATCTGGTGGGACCCTATATAGACAGGTGTGTGCTTTTCCAAATTATGAGCAATCAACTGAATTTACCACAGGTGGACTCCAATCAAATTGTAGAAACATCTTAAGGAAGATCAGTGGAAACAGGATTCTCCTAAGTTTAATTTTAAGTGTCATGGCAAAGACTGTGAACATTTGTGTACATGTTTTTTTCCGTTTTTTATTTTCAATACATTTTCAAATATTTCAAACAAACTTCTTTCACATTGTCATTATGGGGTATTGTTTGGAGAATTTTGAGGAAAATACTGCATTTAATCCATTTTAGAATAAGGCTGTAACATAGCAAAATGTGGAAAAAGTGAAGCGCTGTCAATACTTTCTGGATGCACTGTACACCTTTAGAAACCCTGAAGGCAGTGATTGGTTTTCGGGGTCCTGTACATGGCCAGGCTCCAAAAAGTCTCACACATGTGGTATCCCTGTACTCAGGAGAAGCAGCAGAATGTATTTTGGGGTGCAATTCCACATATACACATGGCATGTGTGAGCAATATATCATTTAGTCACAACTTTGTGTAAAAAAAAAGAAAGTGTAATTTTCCCGAAATGTGTGGCAAAATATAAAATATTCCATGGACTCAACATGCCTCTCAGCAAATAACTTGGGGTATCTACTTTCCAAAAAGGGGTCATTTGTGGGGGGGGGGGGGGGGTTGAACTGTCCTGGCATTTTATGCCAACTATTAGAAGCATATGCCACACATCACCCACTCTTCTAACCACTTGAAGACCAAGTGCTTTCTGATGCTTTTTGTTTACATGAAAAAATACATTTGTTTTGCTAGAAAACTACTTTGAACCCCCAAACATTATATATTTTTGTAAAGCAGAAGCCCTACAGATTAAAATGGTGGGTGTTGGACTTTTTTTTTTCTGATTTTCCAAACGCAATTTATTTTAGGGAAAAAACACTTTTTTGAATTTTAATGCAAAAAAACACACTAAGTTGCCCAAATGTTTGGTAAAATACAAAAGATGATCTTAAGCCAAGTCCATAGATACCATACACAACATGCTTTAAAATTGCGCATGCCTGTGCAGCGGCGACAAACTACATACAGGTTTAAAAGCCTTTACAGGTTACCACTTTAGATTTACAGAGAAGGTCTACTGCTAGAATTACTGCCCTTGATCTGATGTTCACGGTGATACCTCACATGCATGGTGCAACTGCTGTTTACCTATGACACTAGAGTGATGCTTGCGTTCGCCTTTACATGCGAGCACGGGGGACAGGAGTGCTTTCCTTTTTTTTTTTTTTTCATCATTTTGCCCTTTTATTACATTTTTACACTGTCCATTTCATGTTTTTTTTTTTTTTTTTATCATTTTTATTGTTATCACAGGGAATGTAAACATCCCCTATGATAGCAATAGGTAGTGACAGGTACTCTTTTTTGAAAAATGTGGGGTCTATTAGACTCTAGATCTCTCCTCTTCCCTTAAAGCATCTGACCACACCAAGATTGGTGAGATAAGATGCTTTCCCAATTTCCCAATGGTGCTGATTATATCAGGTGAAACCAAAGTCATAAAATGCTCGTAGTTTCGGGTTTCATAGGTCATAGAGATGATTGGAGCCGTTCGATCAGCTCTATGGTCAGCTGGCGGAACCACTGGCTGCTTTCTCTGGTTCCCCGGTGGGACAGGAGAGTCCGAGAAAACCATGGAAAGCTGGGGGGAAGTGGGGACGTCCCTTCCCACTGCTTGTAAAAGAAGTCTAGCGGCTAATTAGCCACAAGGATTGTTTTTACATGAAAGCTGACCGTCAGCTGAAAATAACGATACCAAGATGATGTCTAAACCTGCAGGCATCATTCCGATATAACCATTATATATCAGTACGTTGCTGGTCCTTGTTGGGCATATATTGTAATTTTCTTTTTTTCATGCAGCCTGTGGGCTGAATGAAAAAAGAGAACCTAACAGATTCCTCCTTTCACACTGATTGATTGGTGGTATGCCCATTAGAATGGCTAACAGAGGGGGAAATCAGGGAAAGGCTGGATAAAATTAACACAAATAAATCACCAGGCCCGGATGGCGTACATCCGAGAGTACTCAAAGAACTTAGTAAGATTATATCTAGACCACTGTTCCTGATCTTTGCTGACAATATTATGACAGGAAATGTACCAGGGGATTGCAGGAAAGCTAACGTGATACCGATATTCAAAAAAGGGCAGAGGCATGTCCCGGGAAATTATAGGCCTGTCAGTCTGACATCAATAGTATGTAAACTTCTGGAGGGGATGATAAGGGCCTGCTAAAGACAACAACATCATCAGCAGTAATCAGCATGGGTTTACAAATGGGCGTTCTTGTCAAACCAATCTCTTAACATTCTACGAGGACGTGAGCTGTGAGCTAGATAGGGGGAGACCAGTGGATGTGGTGTACCTGGATTTCGCTAAGGCGTTTGATACAGTTCCCCACAAGCGCTTAATTTATAAAATAAGGTCTGCAGGCATCGACCGCAAGGTTTGCTCTTGGATACTGAACTGGCTAATAGGGCATGTCCAAAGGGTGGTAATAAATAGCGCATACTCAGACTGGTCTGAGGTGGTAAGTGGGGTCCCCCAAGGCTCAGTCCTGGGACCAACCTTGTTCAATTTATTCATAAACAGCATTGAGGACGGGATCAGTAGTTCTATATCAGTTTTTGCAGACACACAAAATTGGGCAGGGCAATAACTGCACAGCATGAAGCAGATATCCTACAGAATGACCTGGACAAAATAACAGAGTGGGCAACGACATGGCAAATGAGGTTTAATGTGGAGAAGTGTAAGGTTATGCACTTGGGGACTAAAAACATAAAAGTACAATACACTTTAGGGGGAGAACCTTTGGGGGAATCAAAAATGGAGAAAGATCTGGGAGTCTTGGTATAGGATAGACTAGGCAATAGCATGCAATGTCAAGCGGCAGCTGCCAAAGCCGGCAGAATATTAGCATGCATAAAGAAAGGGATGTATTCCAGAGATAAAACTATAATCCTTCCACTTTATAAAAACTCTGGTCCGACCACATCTGGAGTATTCTGTCCAGTTCTGGTCGCCAGTCCTCAGAAAGGGATGTGTTGGAGCTGGAGAGAGTCCAGAGAAGGGCAACTAAACTAATTAGGGGATTGGAGGACCTTAATTATGAAGAGCGTCTGCAATCGCTTGATTTATTCTCCCTGGAGAAGAGACGCCTGAGAGGGGACATGATAGCAATTTCTAAATATCTCAATGGTGATCTCAGCATAGAAAAAAAGCTATTCAGTCGAAAGGATTGCATGAGGACTCGAGGGCATACAATGCGATTAGAGGAGAAGCGTTTTAACCTCAGGCAACATGGGGGGGTTCTTTACTGTTAGAGCTACAAGATTGTGGAATTCTCTACCACAAGAGGTGGTTTCTGCGGGAAGTATGGTGGCTTTCAAAAGACTCTTAGACATACATCTCAAGGATCAGAACATTCAGGGGTATGAGAGATGATTACGGCCACACACACCTACACAGGTTGAACTGGATGGACTATGGTCTTTATTCAACCTCAAGGATTGTTTTTACATGAAACCTACTATGTAATTATGTACTATGTAAATTAGAATACCGCCTGGCATCCACCCACTTCTAATGATGGGCATACATGCACTGTTCTTTTTTCGTCCAGCCCATGGGCTGAATGAAAAAAAAGAACCTTTACCGATTCCTCCATTCACATTGATTGATGTTGATGAAGAAATCTCTGCAAAGAAAAGTGAATAAAAATATATGTCGAAGCATAGGGGAAATGGGCCCTCTGTGTCCACCCCATCCCCTATGCTTCTTTTCTAACTTTGATTGTGAAATCACCTCCTATAGTGTGGGAGTCACGGATTTATTTATCGTGAGAACAAACCCTGTTGCTGTCAAAAACAAATCAGTGCGGCAGCTGAATGGCACACCTGCAAAGCGAAAAACGGTTAACAATAAAACACAGTATCAATAAAACATTAACTCAATAAAACAAATTTTTTTATTGCAATCTGTGCCAAAAAAAGAGTAAAAATATATAGCAATCCAACCCTATGTCCATCCCAGCCCCTACACTTTCCCATATACGTTCTTTTTTTTCCTGTGGTAGTGAAGACAGCGGTGGAGTTGCTGATTTTACGCATTGAGAGCAAACCCTGTTGTTTCAAAATAAGCAAAACAGCGCTGAAGCTGAATGGCGTACCTGCAAAGCAAACAATGGTTAACAATAAAACACAGTAACAGTATAGTAAAACAGTAGGATGAAACCCTAGAAGAAGCCCTATATTCTTACGGCTGTGCGCTGCCTTACAGCCCCTAAGTGTTCTCCCCCTTCCCCTGATGCTTTATTTGCCAGGATCAAGAATGTGGAACTGATGGAGAAACTGACCGCTAGAATATAGGACAGATTAGAAATTCACAACCGTGTTTGGGAACTATGGCATCTTCAGGGAGGACTTACCCTGAGACCCCCCTCCCTTCCTTCTCTCTGTCGAGCTGTTGCGATGACCCCTACTTCTCCCTTCTTCTTCTCTTTTCCCTTTCCCAGTTCTTTTAATTTAATCCTTTCCTTTTATGTTCTTCTCTGAGTATTATCACTTCTTGTCCTAATGAAGATATCTGGCACTATATAGCCCTAGTGGTTTATGGGAGGGAGGATGCAGGGGCGGATCCAGAGTCTTGTCTCGAGAGGGGCACTGCCAGAAAACAGGGTGTTGCTTACAGAACTGTTTTTAACGTATCATACAGTCCTAACCTTGTTTAAAACAGTGACACGTTTAAAATGATGCCACTTCCTCTCGCGGAGGAGGTAGGGAAGAATAGTGAGACCTGCCAACCATAGTAATGAAAATGTTAAGGCCAGGCGTAACAGAGGCGGCGGTCTTAACATTTTTATCAACTTCACAGGAGATCTTTATGATTTCCCCACGGGTCTCCTGATGCGCTACAGTGCAGCGCAACTCTCCATCTGGGACTCCTTTTCTCCTTCACACACTGCGACAAAACTAAGGAGGAAGGCTGCTACAGCGCACCTTTCCATCCGGGACTCATGCCCCTACAGCAGGGGTGCCCAACCTTTTGAGGAGAGAGGGCCACTTTATCCCTTGGTAACCGGTCACGGGCCACAAGGAGTGGAGCGGGCGGATAACATGTGCGTATCCACTCAGCATATGCAGAGTAGACACGGATAAAGCCCTATCTCCTCTTTGGGCCCCTGATCTGTTCCGCACAGACAGAAGGGGACAGATCCCCTTCTGTGTTTTAAGTGGATCGGATTGGAGATAGGCGGGTGTAAACGGACACAGGTCTGTTTACATCTGCCGCTCTATAGAGGTGAATGGAGGGTCCAATTGGGTCCACCCGAAAAACAGATAGGCGGACCCGATTAGACCAATTGTGTGAAAGGGGCCTAAGGCTGCTTTCACATGGATGCACTGCCCTTTACTTGCACCTTAACTGACCTCAATCTTCACTTCTCCTCAGGATTCCTGCAGGTATCGCTGGCTGCTGCTGTCCCCCAGGTGGGTATGGAAGGTGGCTGCTGCTAGCTGTCCTACAGGGCTGGTACTGCTTGTGGGTACTGCTGGCTGATACTGCTGGCGGGTTTTGCTGGCTGGTACTGCTGGTGGGTACTGCTGGCTGGTACTGCTGGTGGGTACTGCTAGCTTGTACTGCTGGTAGGTGCTGCTGGCTGGTACTGCTGGTGGGTTCTGCTGGCTGGTACTCTGGTGGGTACTGCTGGCTGGTGCTGGTGGGTAGTGCTGGCCAATACTGCTGGTGGGTACTGCTAGCTGGTACTGCTGGTGGCTTCTGCTGGCTGGTACTGCTGGTGGGTACTCCTGGCGGGTATTGCTAGCTGGCACTGCTGGCGGGTACTGCTGGTGGGTTCCGCTGGCTGGTTCCGCTGGCTGGTACTGCTGGTGGGGACTGCTGGCTGGTGCTGGTGGGTACTGCTGGCTGGTACTGCTGGCTATTACTGCTGGCTGATACTGCTGGTGGGTTCTGCTGGCTGGTGCTGCTGGTGAGTACTGCTGGCGGGTACTGCTGGCTGGTACTGCTGGTGGGTTCTGCTTGTTGGTACTGGTGGGTACTACTGGCTGGTACTGCTGGCGGGTAGTGCTGGCTGGTAGTGCTGGCGTGTACTGTTGGTGGGTATTGCTGGCTGGTACTGCTGGTTAGTAGTGCTGGCTGGTACTGCTGGCAGGTAGTGTTGGTGGGTACTGTTGGGGGGTATTGCTGACGGTTACTGCTGGTGGGTACTGCTGGCTGGTACTGCTGGTGGGAACTGCTTGCCGGTGCTGGCTGGTACTGCTGGTGGGTTCTGCTGGCTGGTACTGCTGGTGAGTACTTCTGGCTGGTGCTGGTGGGTACTGCTGGCCGGTACTGCTGGCTGGTACTGCTGGTGGGTACTGCTGGTGGGTTCTGCTGACTGATACTGCTGGTGGGAACTCCTTGCAGGTGCTGGCTGGTACTGCTGGTGGGTTCTGCTGGCTGGTACTGCTGGTGAGTACTGCTGGCTGGTGCTGGTGGGTACTGCTGGCCAGTACTTATGGCTGGTACTGCTGGTGGGTACTGCTGGCTTGTACTGCTGGTGGGTTCTGCTGGCTGGTACTACTGGTGGGTTCTGCTGGCTGATACTGTTGGTGGGTACTGCTGGTTGGGTACTGCTGGCTGGTACTGCTGGTGAGTTCTGCTGGCTGGTACTGCTGGTGGGTACTGCTGGCTGGTACTGCTGGTGGGTACTGTTGGTGGGTATTGCTGGCTGGTACTGCTGGCTGGTACTGTTGGCTGGTACTGCTGGCGGGTACTGCTGGCTGGTACTGCTGGTGGGTACTGTTGGTGGGTATTGCTGGCTGTTACTGCTGGCTGGTACTGCTGGTGGTTTCTGCTAGCTGGTACTGCTGGTGGGTACTGCTTTGAAGGAGTACTGGCTGGTACTGCTGGCTGGTACTGCTGGTGGGTTCTGCTGGCTGGTACTGCTGGTGGGTACTGCTTGCAGGTAGTGCTGGCTGGTACTGCTGGTGGGTTCTGCTGGCCGGTACTGCTGGTGAGTACTGCTGGCTGGTGCTGGAGGGTACTGCTGGCCGGTACTGCTGGCTGGTACTGCTGGTGGGTTCTGCTGGCTGGTACTGCTGGTGGGTTCTGCTGGATGGTACTGCTGGTAGGTTCTGCTGACTGGTACTGTTGGTGGTTACTGATGGCGGGTACTGCTGGTGGGTACTTCTGGCTGGTACTGCTGGTGGGTTCTGCTTGCTGGTGGGTACTTCTGGCTGGTGCTGGTGGATACTGCTGGCTGGTACTGCCGGTGGGTACTTCTGGCTGTTACTGTTGTTGGGTATTGCTGGCTAGTAGTGCTGGCTGGTACTGCTGGCTGGTAGTGTTGGTGGGTATTGCTGGCTGTTACTGCTGGCAGGTACTGCTGGTGGGTTCTGCTGGCTGGTACTGCTGGTGGGTACTGCATGTAGGTAGTGCTGGCTGGTACTGCTAATGGGTTCTGCTGGCTGGTACTGCTGGTGAGTACTGCTGGCTGGTTCTGGTGGGTACTGTTGGCTGGTACTGCTGGCTGGTACTGCTAGCGGGTACTCCTTGTGGGTACTTCTGGCTGGTACTGATGGTGGGTACTGCTGGCTGGCACTGCGAGTGGGTTCTGCTGGCTGGTACTGCGGGTGGTTACTGCTGGCTGGTGCTGGTGGGTACTGCTGGCTGGTAGTGCCGACAGATACTGCTGGTGGGTACTGCTGGCGGGTATTGTTGGTGGGTATTGCTGACTGATACTGCTGGCTGCTACTGCTGGCTGGTAGTGTTGGCTGGTACTGCTGGCGGGTACTGCTGCTGGGTACTGTTGGTGGGTATTGCTGGTTGGTACTGCTGGCGGGTACTGTCGGTGGACATTGCCGTACTGATGCTCGGGGATGGTGGGTCGGGAACCTGCATCCCAGAGCAAGAGGTGGCACTGGGATCCTCAGACTCAGAGGATTGGAGTCAATAATATTTTCTCGGGTGGAGCAATTGCCCCGTTGCCCCCCTCTGGATATGGGAGCATGAGAGAGAGAGAGAAGAGTTCTGAGAACCCGTTAATCGGACTCTTCTTTTCTTCTTCTTTCTCTTTTCTCTCAGATACTTATATTGATGTATGATGGTAGCCACTGTTGTGGCTGTTTCAACAGTTTTTCCTGTATTTTTGAGTGCTTCCTACCCGTTATGAACATAGTGCCTATGTCCTCAAATGTCTTTTTCTTTGTTCTTAACAAAAAAATGATCAATAAAAATTTTATTTGAAAAAAAAAAAAAAAACAGTAGAATGACATACCTGCAAAGCAAACAATGGTTAAAAATAACACATTACAGTATAGCATAAAATACAGTAAAACAGTAAGACCACAACTATTTTAAGCTTTTTTATTTATTTTTTAATTTTTTTTTTTTACACTTTTATTGTAACTATAAAGGTTCCAGGTTAGGGTCTCTCAATATGTGATAGCCATCTAACATCTTTCGAGACCCTGTGTGAAAGTGTGCCCTAGAATGTGCAGTGCTGTACCCTATACTAATACTCCACTAGTGTACGGTAGTAACGGAAACAGTCACAGATGCAGAGACCAGGTTCGCCAGGACAGAAGGGACAAAATTAGTGGGTGTCACGCTTATATTCGCACTTGAAACCGCAATATTTGCTCGTATCTAGCTCTGGCCATGGCAGCAGAGAACACGGGCATTTGATGAATTGGGTCAGTGGACCAATATGACTGCAACTCACTCTGTTTTTTACCTGAATTGCGGGTCTACGACCAGGGTGTACTAGGCCGCTGGTGCTTGCCAGTTCACCAGAAGGTTGAGCGGCACTAATACCGACACTCTGCTGCATACGAGAATCATGCGGTTGTTGCTATTCAGGTCCAGGGTAGTGGTCTATTCAAAATCAATGTAACATGGTGCAGTGCAATTTTTGAAAAGATGTATGTGCTTCTTTTGGTGCTACGCAGTGCATTTTTGGCCCCATAAACTTTAATGAGAGCATAGTAAAAGTTATGTAAATTTTTTTTTTTTTTTACACTGTTGGAGCAGCCTTTTGTTTAAAAGCAGTCTCTTCTTTATAGCAATTATGATGTCAAAGCAGATATTACTAGTCAGTGGCAAAAATGCATGAAAATGCATGAAAGACACAACAAAAAGCAGCTGCACTAGTGTGAACCTAGGCTTAGGTAAAACAAATCTTAACGCCTGAAACTACTTTTGCAACTTTAACAGATGTTTGTAAAATTGTACATATCATCACAACTATTTAGTGTATCCAGGTGACTTATACCTTTTTTTTGAGTTATTGTGTTGAGTTATACAAACTGTGCACTCACTACTTTAAATTGTAGCGAAGGGTCATTTCTTCAACGTTGTCACATGAAAAGATATAATGAAATATTTACAAAAATGTGAGGGGTGTACTCACTTTTGTGAGATACTGTATTTCTTGTAATTTCCATGACCAACCCAAAACAAATTCTCCTACCCCTGAAAATTGCAACAATACCATATGTGTGTATGGTATTTCTTGTTTTTACCTGCAGTAGGGCCCAGAAAACAATAGTGCACTTTTTGCTTTTTTAAATTCTACCTCAAAAAACTAAGGCCGGACAAAGATGAAATGAAATTTGGCTGGTTCAGCAGGAAACACACAAATTTCGATCCATCTATGGGCAGGCTAGTTGTATCCATTGATTGACTTCAGTACTATCAGTCTGTCAGGTGTTTGTTCCTGCTATCACTGCCCCATCAACCCTGACTGTGCTGATGGAGGATTCAAGCTATTTTTTTACCCTTCAACCTATGGTTGAAGGTAAGAAAATTGTATAATATATGACTTGCTTAGCTGACACTGATAAAAATGCTTTTCTCTTTCGTTCATTGAGGGACACAGCTTCTTCATAATCTTGACCATAGGGTTAGAATGCCCCCTACAGGAGTAGGACATTAGGCAGAATAAAAGAAGCTGAGCACCTCCCATGGGCAGTACCAGCTGGTAGTAAGCACCCTCCCTGCCATAGGAAGCTCAGTTTTTCTGCCTAGTGTAGGAGTAAGGACCTTGCTCCTTGCTGGGACCTCCATAGCTTTTTCTCCTTTTTTTCTGCTATTATGGGATTTTTTTTCCTGCAGAGATCAGCAATCAACAGCTGGGCTGGGAATTCTAGATTCAGTGGATACTCCAGTCTGGCCAGTAAACATGCGTAGACCTTTAGCTAAGCATTGGATTGGCTATGACATTGCCCCATCCTGGACCGAGGTGGCCAACGAGTTAAATGTCTTGTAGGGACACCGATGATCGGACATCTACAGCCACTGTCACAGTGTTACCCTGGCCGACAGCCCCTCCACGCCGGTGGAGAGGAGAATCTGTCTCAGGAGCCTTACCTGCACGCTTTGGTGGATAGACCTGCCTGGATTGGTAAGTAGATGCCTCCCTTCTTCCCTGGACGCAGTGTGGGTCAGCAGCGACAGCATGGCTCCTTGGGCAGCCCATGAGTGTTCCTCATAGGGGCCACATATGACTGTGCACCCTGTAGCTCTGTCACAGTTTCTCCCTGGGTGGACAGCACCCCTGTCGTGGCGGAGAAGTGTTCTGTCATGGGAAGGTACCCTCCTGCCTTCGGGTAAGTAGCATAGTACACCCTCCTTTTCCCTCCCCTACCCTGGGTGACTGGAGGGGTGCTTGGGTACCTTCTGTTTCCCCTCTGCTCACTTGTGTATGTGTGTGTGTGTACTCCCACAGGTGGGGGGTAAATACTAGGCAGTTCTGTCCAGCCTGCAGTGGTGCCTTTGGACAAGCAGACGGCTCCATGCCCCCAGCGAAGAGGCCCGCCATTCTCCCTGGTAGTCAGCGATCTGGCAGACTATGCTGTTTGGCTGCCCTCTTGTTTTGGCCTCAGGGCCCTTCTGCAAGTACAATCACCATGTGGTCGGGCTGGCCGCCACTTTAGGCCGTGGCTTGCAGCCTGCTAGGTAGGCTGTGACATCCGCCATCTTAGTTGTGGGTATGTGCCATTCCTGGCTTTTCCAGCCTAGCACCCCCCTCCTGTGGGACTGCATATTCGGATGTCTGGACAGCTGGAGGCATCACCACATTGCTTTTGGGCTCCCAACCCTTGGCCGTGAGTGGCGTTTGGAACTGGCTCCATATTAGTGTAGTCCTGGCCGGTGGTAGACAAGCCATTGTATGTGAGCAGGGCACATTAGGCTGAGCTTTCTTACACTGAGGGGCTCACCCCGGTAGCTGTGGGCCTTCCCTGGCTCATGTCAGGTGCTGATCCTGGATGTAAAGGTGGGTGTGTGCGCCTGGTGGCCTCATGTGCCTTTATCTCTGCCTGGCATGGCTTTGTTTTGACTGTGGTTTGGCAATCATGCCAGGCTGAGCTCTTGCCAGGCACCTTCTCGGTTCTATGTATAGGACACATCTACAATACCCATTTGCATTTCTGACCATTTGCTTGGTATGCTGCCCTTTTGAGGAGGTTTTTTCTGTTGCAGTGGATATTCCCTCCTGTTGTGCACATTTCAATCTTGCACTACAACATGGGGTGGCCACAATACCGATGAAGGGGTCTCCTTCCTTCATGGGAAGGTGAAATGTTTGCAAGCTCTGTGTTTATGGTTGCTGGATCAGCTCTTTGACTGAGGTCCAGGTCTTCCCAGGTTTCATGGAACTGGCAGGCCATCTGGTCCAGGACCTCCAGTGCAAATATGCGGCTTCTTTGGATGCAGCTCCATTTCTCCTAGGTCTTCTGTCTTACCTGTGTAAACCCTGAACTTTGGGGGAGAGTAATAAAAAGTGTAAATGTGCTAGTGCGCTCTAAACAATATTCACAAATAAGAAAACATTTGATTAGAATGTAATCTTAAAACAATGTTCAAAAATTAACATTTCTGATATTGGTGCAATCCTAAAGTAATAATAATTATACAAAATCAATCGGACCTTGCAAATTAGCAAAGGAGAAAGAGAAAAGTGCATAGTGCAAAAGTGCTTAGAAATAATACCCGAGTGACACCAGTGATAACAATTGGCATATATATTGACATATATATTAAAACACAATGGAGTTGACCCATGACCCTGTAGCCTTGACCCGACTCTTTTCCGCCTGGCGGGGGGACATTCCTTCCTTGTCGTTGGATGACTGGGAGGAAGGCCTACGGAATTACATTCCGCTGGTCATTTCAGCTAGGGATCGTTACACACAACTCCGCTTCCTGCATAGAGTGTACTATACCCCGCAAAAGCTAGCCCGGATATATCCCTCTAGGTCTGACCGTTGCCCCAAGTGCCAGAAGGCCTTAGGCTCTTTTATCCATGTAACTTGGTCTTGCCCTTTGATCCAGGACTTCTGGAGGGTGGTTGCTGGGGTGCTGTCCGCTATGTTATCCCTAGATGTCCCATTGGACCCTAAGGTTTTCCTCCTGGGTATTACCGATGACCTCCCTACGGGGAAACATGCTAAACTTTTGGTTTTTTACGCTGCTTTTTATGCAAGGAAGACTCTACTTGCCAACTGGAAAAAGGCTGATCCTCCCACTGTGTCCCAATGGCGGCAGGTGGTGGATGCGGTCCTTCCCCTATATAAACTGACCTATATGTCCAGAAAATGTCCAACTAAGTTTGATAGGATCTGGGGACCCTGGCTGGATCTCTCTGGCCCCTCTCTTCCCCTAGCCCCCCCCCTTCTTTTCTGCTCTTCCCCGATACCCTCGCTCTACCTACTCGTTGCCTTGTGTGTGCCACCTCTTCACTGCCTCGACCTCCCCCCCCCTTCCCTCCCCCTCCCCCTCCCGCTCCCCTTTCCCCTCCCCTACTTCTCAGCACTGTGACATGCAATGGTTGCACTACTGATGTATTTGAACCTTGTTACGCTTCAGTGAATTATTGTTTATTACCTTTGTTCCAGCACCTTTTGATTTTGTAACCCCGAAGTTTGTGTTTTGTTTTTGATTGGATGTACCTTGTTTCTGTATGTCCTATGTTTTTCGCATAAATAAAAACTTTTCTGTTAAAAAAAAAAAACACAATGGAGTTCATTGCACTTGTTAAGTAAAGATGCAGAATATAACAAATGTGTTAAAAAAAAAAGCAAAAAAAAAAAAACCAACAGTCTTTAAGTGCCGGTTCACATTATTGTGGCTGCGGACCCCTGAATCAGACAAGCTTCAGGTACTCCAGACTGCGGTCCTGTGACTACTGTCCCTCAGGTGTTATTTCCTGCATCTTTTTTCATGTCGGTCCTGGGCCTTAGAGAGTCCATCTGCAGGTGGTTCCTTATGCTCAGCTCCATATGAGTGTCCTGCAGAAGGGAATCATAGCCAAGTTGGATAACTCTTCTGTGTCCTTGGCCAACCAGATCCATGCGGGATACTTGGCAGGGGCCTTCTTTCTCTGGGCACTTTGGTCTCCAACTTTTGGGGCCGGAAATTTTTTTTCCCCTCTCCATTGGGCAGTGGTCCCCATGGCTGCCTGGCTAGGATGGGGGAGTTCTGGGTTCCAGTTGACCCTGAGCTGTTAAATGCCATAGGAGTCTTGGCTACCTATCACTGGCCCAGAGTTATGGTTGCTTAGCCTTTGTTTAAGTCCTTGGATGGAGCTTCTTCGAGGGCTACCGGTAAGGATCCTGATGGATATGGCCTCAGCTTTGGCCTAGACCATGTGCTAGGGTAGGACATGAGCTCAGCAGCGGAGCTTGGGATTGCCTACAGTCTTCAGTGGGCATACAGTATCTTCTCGTGTTGGCTCCCTCCGCCATCTACATTACAGGAGTGGCTAACTGGCAGGCGGATGACCTCAGTCGTCAGACACTGTTTTGAGGTGGGTGGTCTCTGCACCTAGGTGGCTTCATCGATTTACTGCAGACGGGTCTGCTGACCTCCAGTCTGAAATTGAAGGGAACAAGATTCATTGAGAGATGTCTGATACCCTGGCAGATGCAATGAATGCTCAGGTGGCACCAGTACCGCCTCCTTTATATCTTTACCCCTCTTGAAATTCTCCCTCATTTGCTGTGCAGGATAGGGATTTCTCTAGTCATTTCCGGTAACTCTGGATTGACCTCGGTGATCTTAGTACACCGAGATGGTGCAGCTGGTCGCAGACATTTCTATGTAGCTCCCTCTGCACAAATATTTTCTGTCGCAGGGACGGATCTTCCATCGAGCTTATCATCGTTGGCCTTGTTGGCTTGGTTATTAACAGCCAGGTTCTGACCTTGGCTTCCCACCATGTTGCAGGTATTTATTCTTACCTCTCAGAAGCCTTCCCTTTATGTTTAGAAGGTGTTCATTGTGTGGTGTGCGGCTGCAAATTTGCACCATGTGCCTTCTTGGTGCCTCAGATTTTAGGCTGGATCTGAAATTGGCCTTGAGCGGAAGTCCTGTAATGAGTATGTTGGGGATCTCCATTTGCTGAGGACATTGTCCTGCTTCCCTTGTGTTTCCACTCTCCATCACCTAAAAGGAGGTCACACTGCGTCCTCTGGATGTGGTTTGAGTGGTTTGTGTGTACCTGTCTGTGAAGGGTCTGGCTCCTCCCTTTCCCGCCACTGCACGTTCTGCTTCGGCGATAGGTACTGCTTGGATGTTCCAACATCCGGCATCTGTATCTCAAGCCTTCATGTGGCTACCTGGTCGCCTGTGTACATTTTTGCCATGTTTTATGAAGTTTGCTGTTTTGGGCATCTTTGCATGCGTGGTTCGGCTGCAAGGGTATGCTGACTGCTTTTTGTGGTTTGGTGTTCCTCTTCTAGGGAGTTCTTGGTAGCTGTTGCATATTCTTCCTGATTTCCCACCTCTCATTGAGACATTGCTTTAGGACATCTCTGTGGACAAGATTATGAAAACACTGTGTACTTGTCAATGAACAACAGAGAAAACAGTATTTTTTGGTACATAAACATAGCACCCACCCACCCCTCTTTTGTATTCTTCTCTGCTACTGCTTTGTGACTAACTGAGTTGCCTATGGCAGGGAGGGGGTTTACTAACAGCTGGTACTGCCCATGGGCAGTGCTCAGCATCTTTTTTCTGCCTAGTGCCATACTCTTGTAGGGGGCAGTATAACCCTATGGTCAAGATTATGAGGAAGCTGTGTCCATCAATGAACTCAGAGAAAGGGATTTTAAGGTGAGTAACAAAAAATCCTGTTTTTTTTTAATCCTACCTAAAACACACTGACCATAACCTTTGATCCTGACCTTTGAGAAAAGATACATTGTATGCATTTTATCTGCCCGCGATCAGGAATCATTGCAAATCGCGGGACGCCTGTGCGATGCCCGTGATTTGCAATGGCACCCCAAATGCTGTGCGATGTTGCCGCAATTTCCGTCTGCCGAATCGCGGTAACATCACGCAAACAGAATCGCGGGACGCATGATGCACAAAAGAAGCTCCTGTACCTTTTTGGGCGTCATGCGTCCCGCGATTCTGTTTGCGCAATGTTACCGTGATTCGGCAGGAGGAAATCGCGGCAACATCGCACAACATTCATCATCAATGACATTAATGACCGAACGCTGCCAGAAGAGAAGAGGCTCTCAGCTGGAAAGTGCTGGATCCACTGGGTGGGTGAATATATAAACTTAGCAGAACTCACCAGCAGGTCTCAAACTTGATTGGTCCCGAGTCACTGTTCCGGTTTGGAAGGCTGAGGAAAGCTGTGATTATCTGCCTGTTTGCTCTGTCACGAGAGTGACTGAGCCTATGGAGCTGGTGAGTGGGCATTGCTTATCCCCCTTCAGAGCACAGTGGTGACAGTTTGGTGATCCCATAGATCTACACCTACAATCTGCTTCGTTTAACCGATGCTTGTGGACTAGTGCTGCATATCAATTTATGAACTGTACCTCATTGGTGATTCTTATGTATTGTCAGTGCCAGCTGACGAATTGGTAGGGGCTGGAATATGGTCTCCCCTTGCGCTACTGGAATATTTTAACATATTTTAACATATGTGTGTTTGATTATTCTTTTTCTTGTGTTTATGATTTATTAACCACTTCCCCACCAGGCCTATTTCGGACACTTTGTGTTTACAAGTTAAAACCAGTATTTTTTCCTAGAAAACTACTTAGAACCCCCAAACATTATATATATTTTTTTAGCAAAGACTCTGGAGAATAAAATGGCGGTCATTGCAATATTTTTTGTCACGCGGTATTTGCGCAGCGGTCTTTAAAACGCCATTTTTTTGGGAAAAATTACATTTCACTGCATTTAAAAAATACTAAACAGTAAAGTTAGCCCATTTTTTTTGTATATTGTGAAAGATGATGTCATGCCGAGTAAATAGATACCCAACATGTTACGGTTTAAAATTGCGCCCCCCCGTGGGATGGCGACAAACTACGGTCAATAGAGATCTCAATAGGCGACATTTTAAATTTATTTAACGGTTACCAGTTTAGAGTTAGAGTGTAGCTCTTTTTTTAAATTATTGCTCACGCTCTGGCGATCGCGGCGATACCTCACATGTGTGGTTTGAACAGCGATTTCATTCGTGGCTCGACTTCCGTATACGTTTTTTTTTGTGCGCGAGCTAACGGTGATCGTGGCGGCTAAATTTTTTTTTTTTCCCATTTATTTTATTTATTTTTTTAACTTTATTACAGTTTTTAAAAAAAAAAAAAATCTGATCACTTTTATTGCTGTCACAAGCAATGTAAACATCCCTTGTGACAGCAATATGCAGTGACAGGTACACTTTATGGAGGGATTGAGGGTCTAAAAGACCCTAGACCCCTCCACTACACTTCCCTGTATGCAAAACGCCGAAAACGGCGTTTTTGCATACAGCCGTTTTTCAAATTTGCCACCGTTTTGCAGCACACTAACCCGGAAGTGACGTCATGGACGCCGCCTCCGGGTTACGTCATCGGAGACCCGATAGATGCCGTTTCCTGCATTCATCGGGACTCCATCCAGCCGGCGGACGCGCCGGCTGGGTGCTCGGGGCTCCCGGTGAGCCCCGGTAAAAGCCGCGGAAGGCGGCGGGAGGGGGAGGACGTCCCCTCCCGCCCCCCCGGGTAACGATCGAGCGGCTCCCGAGCCGTATCGATTGGTACCGACGGAAAGCCGACCATTGGCTTCAAACAACAGTACCGGGATGATGCCTCTAGCTAGAGGCATCATCCCGGTATACCCCCGCAAAGTTTAGGACGTCATATGACGTCCACCTAGGGGGAAGTGGTTAAGTAGCAGCATAACCATACTATTGTGAGATTTATCTCCTCATTAAGCGCTTGGTTGCTTACAGTTAGTTTGGTCCCTGTGTGCTTGTAAGCAGTTTATTTAAACATCGCACAACGTTTGGGGTGCCATTGCAAATCACGGGCATCGCACGATTTGCAATGATTTCCGGATCGCGGGCAGAATCGCGGTGATTCTGCCCGCGATCCGCTACGCCTACATGTGAACGTAGCCTTAAGATAAGACAAGGGTACAAGGGTGGGCTGTACAGCTATTACAATGATCATCTGATCAAAATGCAGCCCTCCTGTCTCCCGATTGTTAGTAGGAGACTCAGAGCTGTCGGCTCCAGTATAAAAACAGGTATACTCATATGCAGCCCAATAGAAGAAGACCCACTACAGTGAGACTGTAAATGAGTGCATGCTCAGAAGGAAGGCGTTAAACAGGTGGACTAGTATGCATCTTTTCACGTACTTTCAAAAAGACCAATACAATAAAAACTCATGAGGTATTTGCATTTTGGACAGAATATGTAAGCTCACTATCTGTGAAATCATGGTAGCAGGGTTTGCTAATACAGGTACAATTTTGAAAGATTTTAAACATAAAGTACCTTTTTGTTCACAATTGATAAGAGAGCATTCAGCACAACATTCAATCCACTGATTCTCAACATGCAACCTGCTGTGCTCAAGACCTCAATGCAGATTGTACACTGAGTGCCAGCAGCTTCTGCAGGCTTTAGCACCAGCACCAGCAGTCAGTGACAGCTGAGGTCCAGCCCTAAGACCAGGATCTGCATCAATTATGGCACTTTTCCACTGCACGTACCGGCTCGGCTCTACTCGGCCCTGCTTGGCCCGGTTTGCTTTTCCACTGCTGGAACCGTATGGTACGGTGTTGGAACGGTTTGGTACGGTACGGTATGGTTTACTTTTCCACTAAAAGTAGTACTAAAGTTAAGTGGGTGGGATAACAACGGGGTGGGTAGGATTCTCTGACCAATCAGTGGCTAGTAGTGACTACATGCAAAGGATTGTGGGATATGGTACTGGGTATGGTACCTCTTGGAACCACAATCGAGGTGGTACTGTTTTTGAGAGCCGTACCGTTCGGTTCCATGCAGTGGAAAAGCGCCGCCGTACCGTACCGAACCGTTCCTACACCGTACCATGCGGTACCAGCAGTGGAAAAGCGCAAAAGCAAGCCAAACCGTTCGGTTCCATGCAGTGGAAAAGCGCCAATAGTGCTTGGGATGAAGTTCCTGCTACAAAGCATTCTTTAAGAGAACTTTGTTGCGGTGTACCAGAATACAGTGCTTCTGCAGTGTATTAAGTGAAAAAATGCCATAATGTGACATGGTGTAAAGCCTGGTACATACAGGCTGAATATCAGCCGGTTCAACAGAAAGCTGCCAACAGTTGGACAGTGTGTACAGAAGCCTGTCCAACAGAAGCCAGCCCAACGGCTAATTTGGTGTAATAATTTCCCTTTTTTGATTAATAAAGTATTCTGAATATGGAAAAACAAAAGCCAATCGGCATCCAATCAGCCCTTGAAGCCAGTGGCTGCGAGCGATGGCCGGTGTGTTGTCTTGAGGGGGCAGTCCCCCTGTCAGAACACAATAGCTCAGCAGGGAGATCGGCATACTAACATTGGATATTTAGTACAGCAAGCTCCACAGTTTGTTTTTCGTTCAGCCTGCTGGGTTGAAAAGTAAATTTAAGCTTAAATCTGGCTGCTGTGACAAGACAATACAGAGATAATGCAGCTCTGTTCTGCCTCCACATGCAGCAGGCAATCATTGAACTTGTGATCAGTTGCTGCTAATACTAGCAAACATTAGATCACTAGTTATCCGTTGCTGCATGGCTGCATTGGGGTGGAGCTGGATCAGGTTTACCCTGATCTGATCTTGATCCATCATGAAAAGCAAAAAATAAAAATAAAAATACTACAATCTTAATAAATCTGAATCAGTTAAAAATCCTCTGTCCATTAATTCCCAGGTCCTGACCAATCTTATGTGGAGTTTTACTAGGTGAGCATTAAAAACCCAGGTAGGATGAGTGCAATGACGTTCAGAATTGTAACTTTTGCAGACCCATGAAAATGTTGCCTTTGTGCTAATTTCTGGCTATGCAAACTGAAATTCTATGTTAACTCCTCCCCCTAACAATTTACAGATTAGTATATTCCTAGGTGCATCACAATGTCACATTGCAAGAGGCAAAGAATTTCCTGAATTAACTTCTCCTTAGTCATTCTGAGCCAGTTTCCACAGGCTTTTGTTAATTGTAAGGGTTTGTTTACACTAGAATACAGTGTGTGCAAAGTTAGGGACACCCCAAACGCAGGTTGCAAATGCAGTGCGTTTGACCTCACCGGCCCGCATCAGAGCGTATAGTACTAAAGTACCAATGTGGGTGCGGTGGCTGTGTGTTTCAAAAAGTAGTGCATGCATTACTTTTGGTTCGGTGCGACCCACACACCGTTCCATTATGATTCATATGCAGCTCCCAGTGTGAATTGGCCCTTAAAGTGGAGTTCCACCCTAAATTTATACTTACCTCCATCTTCTCGCTCCGGGTCACCTGAAAATCAAATGGAAAATCACAATTTTTTTTTTTTTTACTTACCTCGTTTAGAAGAAAATATACTTACCTTACTTCCTTCTTCCTCCCCTCAGCGGCCGCGGCGAGTCGTCACTTCCTGGCATGCAATGATTCCTGGGAGCTGAACGTCCTCGCTCCCAGGAATCAATGCGCCTGCACCGGCCCCGACGTCAGTTCCGGGGCGCGCACGTCATTCCCTTCTAAACAGCTTCTGGGCATGCCCAGAAGCTGTGCAGGGATGATGCTTGCGGCACCAGAAGTGACGGCGGGGCCGGTGCAGTGCATTGTGGGACCGAAGAAGACGGAATAGGACACAGAAGAGGATCGCGCTGGCTTCAAGCTGCCCACACCTGAGATGGCAGCGCTGGACAATACATTTTCAAGGTAAGTATTTCTTCTAAAAGGTAAGTGCAACCCGGGACAGTTCAGAGGCTATCCATTGTGGAATGTACTAGCCCTGACTGTCCCGGGGGTATTTTTATTAAAAAAAAGGTTCACTGGGTGGAACTCCGCTTTAAACTGCTTTTGTCCCTATACATGTCTTTGGGAATGCAAATACAGCTGAAGCAGGACAACTGTAGGCTAATTTTATCTGCAATTGATTTTTAAGGCCCCTTTCACACTAGCGGACCGTTCAGATCTGCCTGTCAGTTTTTCAGGCGGATCTGAACGGATGCCCCATGCATCTCTATGTGGCATCGGATGTCAGCGGAGACATGTCCGCTGACATCCGATCCGGTCCGTCAAATCTGGACGGATGGAAACCCTATTTACATCTGTCCAGCGGATTGGATGGGATCGGATGAGGACAGGCGGTCTGTTCTCATCCGATTCCCCCATAGAGAACAGCAGGGACCTGACAGCTCTGTCTCCGCACACAGCACAGAAACAAAGCTGCCATCTGCCTGCTCAGCGGGGGATCGGCGGATCGATCCCCCCGCTGAGAAAAACGGAGTCCGCCGATGGACTCCAATGTGTGAAAGGGGCCTAAGGATCTCAGAAGCATATCAAACTGTGTCAAAAACACACTAGTCCACTACATTTGCCAATTTAAATCCATAAACACTGGCCCTTTGTCACATTACTAGTCAGGAAAGGGGCTGGAGGAGAGATCTACTCTAGAATTAGCATTCTAGAAGGTTGTGGGTATCTCCAAATAAATGTAAAACAAGATAATTTTAATATCATTTTAATACCAACCTAATAATATCACATGTACAAAAACGAAGCTATTGTAGGGGCCTCTGCACATTTCAAAGGTCTTACTTGAGGTACTTTGTATTTACTGAGTTGACCGCAAAAGCTATATACAGGACATTACGTATTTATATGCAAGAAGTTAACAAGCTGCTTCTTTAATATTTATGTACCATTTCTCTAATGCATGCACTGCTCAGTATACAAACAGAGGAAAAAAATGATAGCAGTCAAGGCAGAAGGTTTTATGACAGAAGAGACATATAGAGTCTCTTTTGAAATAGAAGGATTTATGATAGCTAACTTTGTCTTTGCAGATCATAGTACCACTTTGATGTTGAGGCTGCTTTGAATATTTTTTCAGATGTTTAGGAGTTGCTTTAAGTTACTTCAGGTGTATTGTGCTGTTGTACTTGTTATTGCAATGATTTGTATATTTAAGCTGCTCACATGCAAATTCTAGCCAATATACATGGGTTCGTAGAGAGTGAAAAGCAGTAAGGAAATCACACAAACAGGAAATTGGATCTCTAGGAGCAATTTGTATACCATGCAACAGAAAGAAAAAAAAGCTTCTTTTTATCTTGTAGATACTGTATATTCCCTGAGATAAATACTACAATTCCATGAGCACTCCTCTATCAAAAACATATGAGTAAAAAATGAGTAAGTTAGTGCCCTACTCATATCATAGGATACAAAAATACAAATCCTAATTGCTTTAAGCCTCGTACACACGCACCGATTGTTGGCCGTGAATTTTTGGCCAATGTCCGATCGGCCGATTGTCGGCTTGTTAGTATGATGCTTCCGACAACCGACTGTGACTTTTCGGCCGAACAAAATCTGGTGTGCAGGCTATAAAATTTTTGTTGGCCGTCACCAGAACGGCCGATTGTTCCTCAGTCAGTACAGATTTCGGCAGACAAAAATCTGATGAGCAAGACTGGGCATGCTCAGAGAAGAAAAAACACACGAAAAGTAAACCAGCACATGACATCACTTCTGAAGTTGGTTGTTGTTGGCCGACAAAATTCGTGTGCAGTCTAGAGCACATTTCAACCAACACGACAACACTGGACAAAAGACGGCCGATCGGTCGGCCGATAATCGTTGCGTGTGTACGGGGCTTTAGCCTGGGATCACACTACTGTGATCTGATTCCTGTCCGAATTCACAGTTCGCACTGCGATCTGTGAACCGATCTGGGGGTGTCATTAACTTTATATTGACTCCCGCATCAGTTCGTAAAAGGGCAGTATGAACTGCCTGATAGGGAGATGCGATGCGGGAACCAGCACTTGAATTGCGCTGATTCCCGCATCACATATCTGTGAACCAGGGCTTAAGGTCCATTCACATTATCTTTTGACATTTTGACATGGGATTTTCACACAATTCTACATGTTGCATAGGGCAGCCCATTTACTTGAATTGACTGTCGTGTGCACATTTGAAAAAAAGCTCCTGCTCCTTTTCAGGCAACAACCTTCACAGAATTTGTGAAGGCATGGTTTACCTTGACCATCCTGTCGTATCACGTTTAGGGTGCCATTGAAGGATAATGGCCATTGTCCATCACTATGAAACCCAGTTCCTGAAGACTCCTTTATGCTTTAGACTGTTATTGTTAAAGACCAGGCGATATTTGAATTGTATTCACTACAATGTAAGCTTTTCAAATTTGGCGCTAAAACTTGACCACTCAAAGTTTGGACTCAGGTGGATAGCCAGGTGTTGCATCACTCTACAGGGTGTACATTTTACCACCACTTCTACCATGTGCCCTTATAAGACATTTCCTCCTGCCCTTTCGCCATGAGAATCCTCTACAGAGCAGACTACACACAGGTTGTTGCGTTCTCCGTCTGAACATGCTTTGTTTACCCTATATTATGCACTCTAATTTGGGAGTGTCCCACAGGATAGTACCCTCACTCACCCTTTATGGCAGAGACCAGTTTAAAGGGGGCCAATCTAAAAACTGTAGCCGAACATTCTCTCTGCCAAAGGACAGCACAATACTCAAACAATGGGCCCCTTACACTGACTCTAATGCCCCGTACACACGCGTCGATCGTTGGCCGTGAATTTTTGGCCAACGTCCGATCGGCCGATTTTCGGCTTGTTAGTATGATGCTTTCGACAACCGACTCCGACTTTTCGGCTGAATAGAATCTGGTGTGCAGGCTATAAAATTTTTGTTGGCCGTCAACAGAATGGCCGATTTTTCGTCAGTCAGTACAGATTTCGGCAGACAAAAATCTGATGAGCAAGACTGGGCATGCTCAGAGATGAAAAAACACACGGAAAGTAAACCAGCACATGACATCACTTCTGAAGTTGATTTTTGTTGGCCGAGAAAATTCGTGTGCAGTCTAGAGCACATTTCAACCAACACAACAACACTGGACAAAAGTCGGCCGATCGGTCGGCCGATAATCGTTGCGTGTGTACGAGGCATAACACTGTTTTCTGCACCTGGTTCTAGTTCTATTTTAGGCAGACAACAAGCAGCATATTTCATTAAAGCAGAATTTTCTGCATCTATGTCACAGTTCCTCAATATCAGACACTTTCCTGCCCAGGCCAATTTTCAGCTTTCAGTGCTCTAACACTTTGAGTGACAGTTGCTTATGCAACACTGTACCCCTAAAAAAATATATACATATATATTTTTTTGGGATAGGGCTTTCTTTTGGTTGTATTTAACCTCTGAAAGGTTTTATCCCCCTTCATGACAAGGTAATTTTTTGCTATTCAGTACTGTGCTACTTTAACTGGCAATTGCTTTGTCATGCAACATTGTATGCAAATTAAATTTCTCTGTCGCTCATTGACAGACGCAGTCCTCTTGATTAATATCAAATTGGGTTATACTGCCCTCTACAGGAGTAGGACACTAGGCAGAAGGAAAACGTTCTGGCCACACCTTAGGGGCAGTCCCAGAGGGTATATCCTCTCTCTCTCTGCTACAGGATGTTAGTTTTTTTCTGTCTAGTCAGGAGTAAGGACCTAAGTTCCTTGCTGGGATCTTTGGTCCTGGCAAGGGTCAGGTTTCAGCGTTAGCAATTTTCTTTCAGAAACCTTTGGCTACCCATTCCTTGGTGCGGAATTTCATCCAGGGGGTGCGGCACCTGGCTCCGCCAGTGCGCGCGCCCTTACCGCCCTGGGATCTTAATTTGGTGTTGTCGGTTCTTCAGAAACCTCCCTTTGAAAATATCCGGGAGATTCCCTTGCTTACGTTATCCCAGAAGGTGGCCTTCTTGGTGGCCATTACTTCTGCACGCAGGGTGTCAGAACTGGCCGCATTATCCTGTCGTTCCCCATATCTGGTGGTTCATAGGGATAAGGTGGTTCTTCGTCCGAATCCATCCTTCCTTCCTAAGGTGGTTTCAGAGTTTCATCTGAATGAAGATATTGTGCTACCTTCCTTGTGTCCTAAGCCCAGTCATCCTCGGGAGTTTGCGTTACATTCCTTGGATGTGGTTCGGGCAATCAGGGTATACTTGAAAACTACAGACTCGTTTCGTAAAACGGATTCACTTTTTGTGATCACTGATGGCCCCAAAAAGGGGTTGCCTGCATCTGCCGCGACTATCTCCAGATGGATCAGACAGACGGTGGTACAGGCTTATTCTATTAAGGGTCGGAATCCTCCGTTCCCTGTTAAGGCGCACTCCACTCGGGCGCTTAGTGCTTCCTGGGCCTTCCGCCATCAGGCGTCAGTGGTCCAGGTTTGCAAGGCGGCTACCTGGTCGTCGGTTCATACCTTTACAAAATTTTTGATGTGTTGATGTGTTGGCATCGGCGGATGCCTCTTTTGGCCGCAAGGTTTTGCAGGCCGCAGTTTGAGGAGACCGTTGGTCTACCTCGAGGGTTTTTTTCTGTTGGGTTTTCAGTTGAGTCTCATCCTTTGGTTTGATGAGCCTTTAAGACTTCTAGTCGGCACCGGTTGGGCCTTCTGGATTTAAATTTTGATTTCTGTTATCCCACCCCTCATTTGTGGCACTGCTTTGGGACGTCCCAATTTGATATTAATCAAGAGGACTGCGTCTGTCAATGAGCGACAGAGAAAAATGGATTTTTGTAAAATCTTACCGTAAAATCCTTTTCTCTTAAGCTCATTGACAGACGCAGTACCCGCCCCTCTACTTTTGAGTTGGGTTGGGTTAAATTTTCTGACACTGCTTTGTGACATAACTAACATCCTGTAGCAGAGAGAGAGAGAGAGGATATACCCTCTGGGACTGCCCCTAAGGTGTGGCCAGAACGTTTTCCTTCTGCCTAGTGTCCTACTCCTGTAGAGGGCAGTATAACCCAATTTGATATTAATCAAGAGGACTGCGTCTGTCAATGAGCTTAAGAGAAAAGGATTTTACGGTAAGATTTTACAAAAATCCATTTTTTTTTTTCACACAAAGAGTACTTTCTTTTGGTGGTATTTGATAACCACTGACATTTTTTTATTATATAAATGAAAAAAGATAGACAGACAATTAAAAAAAAACAAAACAAAAAATTTTCTACTTTCTGTTATAAAACATATTCAATAATAATAAAAAAAAAATCACATTTCTAAAACTGTGTCCACCCCCTTACTTTTACTGTTAAAAGATTCTGAAAAGGCCTTTGACAGGGTGAACTGGACATTTATGCAGGCAGTTCTTACATGAATAGGGATCCCATCCTCTATGGGCTCCTGGATACAAGCGCTTTATTCCATGCTGTTGGCTACAGTGCATGTTAATAATAATACTTTTACAATTGGTAATGGTACCTGACAGGGTTGTGCCCTGTTCCCATTCATTTTTGTACTATCGAACCCTTCCTGCAATACATCCGCAGAAAACCCAACATTTCAAGGCCTAAGGTTAGCAGTACAAAGTTGCCTCATACGCAGACGATTTACTCTTATGTAACAAATCCATTGGTCTTGCTTCCATCCCTCCTATGAGAGTTGAGGACATACGGAGGTTTATCAAACTTTAAGGTCAACCTCCAAAAGTCAGAGACCCTAAACATTAATCTACTGGATGCTACATTGCGACCCCCTTCTTTTCCTTTTTGCCCTAACATATCTTGGCACTTACATCCCCATCCCAAAACCTAATTTTCTCCCAATTCTGCTAACAATTTGGAAAAATTTTCTTTCATGGAACAAGTTAGCTCTGTCCTGGTTTGGGCGCTGTAACATTTTAAAAATAAATGTGATACCCAGACTCCTATATTTGCTTCAGATTCTACTGGTGCATATCTCCCAAGCTTATTTTTGCTCACTCAAGGCCAAATTTATCTGTTTTGTTTGGCAGGGCAAACTGCCTCACATTAGTTGGGACAAGATCAAAAGACTGAGTAGGCTTACCAGACCCAGCTAGATATTACCTGGCCTCTCATATGAAAAGAGTCATTGCCTTGCACAAACACAATGCTTTTAAGTTATGGATCTAACTGGAACAAGACAACTCACTGGTCCCCCTAATAGGACTTCCCTGATCCGGTTAAATTCTCTTCAGAAGCACCCGCTAATAGGGCCTACGTTACGCAAAATTACGGGATATTTTACCTTGGTGGACTGTCGCAGCTGCCCTTTGCCTCTTACACCCACAATGAGTCACCCAGAGTTCCTCCCGGACGGTCAGACAAACATTTTCTAGCCTGGGCAGCTAGGGGCCTGACCAGAGCAAGAGACTTTGTGACCAGTACAGAGTGGTGGTGACTTATCTCACCTTTCCTTTTCATAGGAGGTTCCGACAATGGACTTGTGGTGACAATGACAGCTGTCTAATTTTTTGCACTCCCTCCCCACGCCGCAACAGTTCCTCCGGGACTTAACGACTTTTGAAAGCACATGTACGACTGGAGGTTCGATATGGTGGGTGTTGCCCCCCACAAGGAGCTGCTGATTGCTCATTCTCAAGGAGACCTGGGGATTCTTCAGAAATGAATGGGAGATAGATCTAGAGACTACATTTTTGGAGAAACAAAAAGATTGCATCTTGGTTTTTGCCCACAAAACGTCAATATGTAACAAATATCAAGAAATCTTTTATAAGATCATTACAAGATGGTACAGAACGCTGGATAAACTGGCCAAACTCTTTCCTCGCTAGCCTGCGACCTGCTGAGGCTGTGCTATGAGTGTAGGTACTTTCTTGCATGCCTTCTGGGATTTCCCCCGAACTACAGACTGCACTCTCTTTAACACCCCCCCTTCCCCTCTATCCTCTAATTTACTTCCCCTGTCACCTTAGGGAATCATCTCTGTTCTATTACTTTCTGTTTCTTTGCAAAAGAAAGATATACGATTTTGGTAGGGATCGCAGTACATGGACCATAACTTTACCTACTTGGTGGAAAGATGTAGCTTTCATAGCAATTAACTATACTTTGTGGTACTTAAAGTGGTTGTAAAGGCAGAAGGTTATTTTTTATCCTAATGCATTCTATGCATTAAGATAAAAAGCATTCTGTGTGCAGCAGCCCCCCTCAGCTCCCCTAATACTTACCTGAGCCCATCTCTATCCAGTAATTGTTGCAGGAGTGTCTTGGCTGCCCAAGACTCTCCCTCCTCATTGGCTGAGATGACAGCGCCATTTGCCCCCGCTGCTGTCAATCAAATTTGGTGAGCCAATGAGGAGAGAGAGGTGGTGGGACCAGGCCACGGCTCCGTGTCTGAATGGGTACAGGGAGCCTCGGCTCGGGTGCCCCCATAGCAAGCTGCTTGCTGGGGGGGCCACTCAACAGGAAAGGGGCTAGGAGTGCCGACAAGGGACCCCAGAAGAGGAGGATATTGGCTGCTCTGTGCAAAACCACTGCACAGAGCAAGTAAGCATAACATGTTTATTATTTCTAACAAAAAAAAGAGACTTTACAATCACTTGTAACTTGATAGTTACTATTTTTGTGTCAATCTGTTTTCTTTCATTGCATGTACACAAGATCTACCTCATGCTCTTCCTGGAGAGTGAGGCTTGTACTATATTTTATACAATGGATATAAAAAGTGTACACACCTCTGTTAAAATGTGAAGGTGCCCAGTCAGCACCATAAAACTGATTCCCACTCGAACCGAGAACATCGAGTGGGAATCAGTTTTATGGTGCTGACTGGGCACCGAGCTGGGAGAGAGAAAACCAATACCGGAGCTGGGAGATCCAGGAGGAAGAGGAGATGGGGGACAGTTTGTAAGCAGAGGCCACAGCCACAGAGTTGACCGGGTTCTCTAAATGGACCCAGTTCACATGGCCTGAGGGAGACTTACTTTCCTGTACCTGATTAGACCACCTATACCTTAGTGGTCATTTAATTCTGGTAAGCAGATTTTGGTACTTACTGTGGGTGTGAAGTAGGAACATCTTGGTTACCCTTTATCTACATCACTCATGTCCCTTTTCACCGGTGGTGTTTTTTCTCGTATGGATCAATGTTATAGATTTGGTTGTCTCTCTGTATTCATTGACATTTCTCTTCTAGTTTATTAATTTTATATTTTTTATATATATTTTATGAATTAATTTATTCATTATACATATATTGTGTTCATTACTCATTTATGCTGCACTGTTTTCTCATTTACCTATTTAAAGTGTGCTGGCAGCTTCTTTTATTCTTGTTTGTTTGTTTTTTTAATGTGACCTATTAGGCTACATTCACACCTGAGCGTAGCGTTTTTCGCGCGTTTTTACCGCGATTTTACCGCGATTTTTGCGGCGTTTTTTACCGCGATTTTACCGCGATTTTTACCGCGATTTTTGTGCAGGCGTTTTTAGATTGAATAGAGATCAATGGAAAACGCCTGTAATCTGCCCAAAAAGAAGCTCATGTACTTTTTTGAGCGTTGGGCGTTTTGTATACAGCGTCAAAACGCTCAGATGTGAACAGGGGCCATTGAAATGAATAGGATTTGTCTTGTTGGGCGTTTTGAGAGCTGATCCTAGAGCAGAAAAACGCCCCAAAAACGCCCCAAAACGCCTAGATGTGAACGGAGCCTAAACTGTACAACTCAATTGACAAACAAATTTAAAACATTTAGGGGGAAGTAAAAATAAAAAACTAAATTAATGTGGTTGCAGAAGTGTGCACACCCTCTTATAACTGGGGATGAAGCTGTGTTCAAAATGAGGCAACCACATTCAAACACATGTTAAATAGGAGTCAGTACACACCTGCCATCATTTAAAGTGCTTCTGATTAACCACTTAAGCCCCGGAAGATTTTACCCCCATTCCGACCAGGGGTATTTTGCGATTCGGCACTGCGTGACTTTAACGGACAATTGCGCAGTCGTGCGTCGCTGTACCTAAACAAATTTGGCGTCCTTTTTTTCCCACAAACAGAGCTTTCTTTTGGTGGTATTTGATCACCTGTGCGATTTTTTGATCACGCGCTATAAACAAAAAAAGAGCGTAAATTTTGCAAAAATAGCAATATTTTTCACATTTTTTTATATGAAATTCCCCCCCAAAAAAATGTAAAAATCAAAATTTTTTAACATTTTCGGCCAATTTGTTTTATGCTACCTATGTTTGGTAAAAAAAATCGCAAAAAGCGTATTTTGATTGGTTTGCGCAAAAGTTATCGCGTTTACTAACAGAGGGAAAGATTTTTGTCATTTTTGTTGTTTTTTTTTTAACGCGTAATGGCGGCGATCTGCGATTTTTTTTGCGGGACTGCGACATTGTGGCGGACAGATCGGACCCTTGACTGACATTTTTGACACTTTTGGGGTTACCAGTGAGATTTCTACAGTAATCAGTGCTATACATATGCACTGTTACTGTAAAAATACACTGGTAGTGAAGGGGTTAACTTTATTTGGGAGGGAGGGGCTATGTGTGTCCCTAGGGGCGTGCTTTCTACTGTGATTGGCTGTGGCTTCAGCTGTAAGGACACTGATCAACGGATCTACATAGTAGATCCGTGTGATCAGTGTCTTTACACCAAGGAGAATGACAGGTGGCTTGTTTACACAAGCTGCCTGCCTTTCTCCCTCTCCCCCGCCGATCGCCGAGTGACCGGCGGACATCGGGTCCGCTGGTCACACGCGCGGGGGGGGTCCGTGACCACGCGGGAGCGCGCCTCGGGGGGCGCGCGCTCGCTCCCTAGACCCTCACAAGCTAGTGACGTAGCCCTACGTCACTTTGCCTGTGAGGGGCTGACTGCCGACGTAGATCGGCGTTAGGCAGTCGGCAAGTGGTTAACCCCAAATAAAGTTCAGTTGTTCTTGTAGATCTTTCCCGAAATTTTCTTAGTTACATCCTACAGCAAAAGCCATGGTCCGCAGAAAGCTTCCAAAGCTTTAGAGGGATCTCATTGTTAAAAGGCATTAGATATACCATGGAACACAGTGAAGACAGTCATCATCAAGTGGAGAAAATATGGCACAACAGTGACATTACTAAGAACTAGACATCCTTCCAAATTTGATGAAAAGACAAGAATTAAACTGGTTGGGGAGGCTGCCAAGAGGCCTACAGCAACATTAAGTTGCTGTTGTGAAATCATCTCCCATATTCTTCATATGTCTGGGCTATGGGGTAGAGTGGCAAGACGGCAGCCTTTTCTTGCAAAAAAAAACATCCAAGCCCAGCTAAATTTAGCAAAAATACATCTGAAGTCTCCCAAAAGCATGTGGGAAAATGTGTTATGGTCTGATGAAACCAAGGTTGAACTTTTACGCCATAATTCCAAAAGATGTGTTTTGCGCAAAAACAGAACACCATACCTACAGTGAAGCATGGTGGTGGCAGCATCATGCTTTGGGGGTTGTTTTTCTTCGGCTGGAACAGGGACCTTAGTCAAGGTAGAGGCCAAATACCAGTTAATGTTGGCACAAAACCTTCAGGCTTCTGCTAGAAAGCTGAACATAAAGAGGAAGTTCATCTTTCAGCATAACAACGACCCAAAGCATACATCCAAATCAACAAAGGAATGGCTTCACCAGAAGAAGATTAAAGTTTTGGAATGGCCCAGTCAGAGGCCAGACCTGAATCAGATTGAAAATCTGTGGGGGGATCTGAAGAGGGCTGTGCATGGAGATTCCCTTGCAATCTGACAGATTTGGAGTATTCTTGCAAAGATGTGCCATGCTGATAGACTCATACCCGAAAAGACTGAGTGCTGTAATAAATTCAAAATGTGCTTCAACAAAGTATTAGCTTAAGGGTGTACGCACTTTTGCAACCATATTATTTTATTTTTTTTTTTTTTTTACTGCCTTCCACCTAAACAATTTCATTTTGTTGTTCAACTGAGTTGTACAGTTTAAAGGTCACATTAAAGGTGGAAAAAGTTTGGAAATTATTTATCTGTCTCATTTACGTCACAGACACCTGACATCTTAACAGGGGTGTGTAGACTTTTTATATCCACTGTATGACATATTGTATAGTCCAGCAGTCAGAACTATGTTACCTACAACATAACATATGCACTGCAGTGGTTGGTCAGCAATATTCAACTGATAAGAGTGTAGCGGTCAAATGATGGTAACCTACAACATATTGCAAGTTTATCGAATTCAGATTTTTAGGAAAAATACACTTTAATGAATTTTAGTGCACACAAACATAATTTAATAGCCAATTTTTTTTAATAAAATATCCTATTTTAAAATTGTGTATGCCCGTGGAATAGTGACAAACTACAGTACAATAAATTATCCATAGGCTACACTTTAAAAGCCTTTACAAGTTTCCACTTTAGAGTTAAACAGGAGAATTATTGCTCTCACTCTGATGTTCATACCGATACCTTGTTAGTTTCAACCCTGTGGCTATCACATAGCCATTGGATTGTATTTACTTGTTATTTAGCAATATACATTGAATGCCAGTCATAGATGGGGGCAGGTTGAGGGAGGCTTGGGCTATCTCCATGCCCACCTGTCCTTCATCTATCCATTAGCTAGCATGTGCTCCCACGGTAGAGACACTTATAAATTAGTAGTGTTAGGACTGCAAGTTATACAGGGTGCAGTGAAGGGGCCTTGCAGCTTACACATGCATTTGCAAATGTGTGTTAACTAAACCCCTGTTTTTAACCTACATTGTTAGACTGGTTGATTCGGTTTGTTAGCAGACTTGTCAGTGGGTATGGTTTACTTAGGGCCGGTTGTTCTCATGCACCTCATTCAAAGTCCCAATCTTTTTTCCTTTATACCGATACCTATGTGCATGTTTGCGTTTATGAATGGGACACTGTCTCTTTAATTTTTTTCTATCAATTTTTTTGCTTTCACAAGGGAGGAGCAACATCCCTTGTGACGGCATAGCATTGGAACCCCCCAGGAATCATTTGTTTACACGTGGGTGTTACTACGCATGGATTATTAGATGGTCTCTACATTAAATTTTGTGGTTGATCAGCTGTTGCTTTTATCATGATGGTTTTTAGTGAATTATTGTGAACAGTAAAAATTGTATATTTTCAAAATCTTTTATGTGTAGTGCCTAAAAAGTCTCAAAATCCTGTTACCTATTAGGGAGATAGTGTGGCAATTGGACTAGAATGTGTAAACATTGTCCAATTTTGGGACAAGGGATGTACTTTAATGGGCTCCCAGTGCCTGATGGAGAAAGATGAAGGTTTAGGAGATTGAATTAAACACTTTCATTTGAATGGGTGTGTGGAGTTCTCTGTAGGTTTTGTAAAATTTAGGTGTGAACCTATCTGGGCTTTGGGGATGAGCCTAATTGTGGCCAATAACTCCTTCTCCTTGAAGGGAGGGGAGTTTCTGCCATATAGTCTGCAATCTGCTGTTCTAATTCCTCCTATAAATTTAGTTGGGTCACGGTGGAATGGTTGTAGAGTTCCAAATAATAGTCACGGAATGATTGGAAGATATGGAATTTACATTTCATTTATGGCGTCTTTGACCTGGGGGATAAATGTTTGATAGGTCTACTGTAATGAATTCTGGACTCATAATGCCATTGCGCAAGTTTGTCTGTGAATTTCAAAATAGACATGGCGATGGGGCATATTTATAGGGGATATCTAGGAGCTGGAGTTTATGTAGGATCCCTGTAATGGTTTTGGTTTGTTCCCTTTCACTCTGGGTACTTGTAGAAAACTGCTCCTTAAAACTGATTTTGGGCCTAAAATAGGTAAGGTGTTGGATCATTGTCATGATTTATGTGGAAATGTCAGATGGTATGGACCTTTTGAAAGCGAGGTAAAGACAACAATGCCTGGTCCCAAAATCATAGTGGCTACATATGAGGTCCCATGGAAGGCAATGGTAGCTTATGAAATAATAGTCTAATGCTGGCCATACACATATAGATTTTCAGACAAGAATATTTGTTAGAAAATTCTTTGTACAATTGATGAATGGGCACATGTACAAAAAATATACATGCTTTTAATATGTGATTTTAAAATGAATGTAATTACTGAACGAAAAGCACATACACTGTCCGAAAATTTGTTAGATCAAGAAAAGTTTTCTATTCTGCTCCTTCAAATTTTTCCGTCACTGTGGTTCGAAAACGAATGTCAACTTAACCCCACTAATTATTGAAGGTTTAAAAAACATTCTGAAAACAAAAATTTTCAAATTAATATCTATACATGTATTGCTAGCAATAAGCCACTATAAGATTGGTGAACAGGTGAGACAGTATAGTCTTTTTTGGTAGGAGGATCCTCCATATCAGGGGTGTAACTACAGGGGTTGCAGGGGATGCAACTGCAACCGGCCCCATGCCCCAGGGGGCCTGTGCAGCTCCCCTGTAACCTGGATAGGAGGGGCGGCGGGGCAGCATGTAGAGAAATCACTGTCCTCCTTTTTCCTCCTGTAGCTGCAGGAGGAAAATGGAGGAGATTGGTTCCTCTGTATGCTTCCCCCGCCACTCCTCCTATCCAGTTCACTTGTGTTCTGCTGTCTCTGGGCCCCTGTGTGCTCCCCTGCCCCCCCCCCCACACACACACACACTGTGCTCCCTCCCCTCTCCTGCCGGCTGCTGCAGGGGATGTGTCACAATAGAGAACCAGGAAGGAGCCGGTAAATATGTCATTTACCAGCTCCTTCCTTTTCTGAATGGACAGAGTCATAGTCAGTGACAAAAAATAAAATAAAATGATAAAAAAATAATACAATTAAAATACCAAAAAATAAAAACTACTGACACCAGTGGGTGAACTTCCAGGATCGCAAAGGTCACACTTGCAACTGGGCCCTGGCATTCCACCACCAGGGTTGCCCCAAGATGGCAGGAAGGGGGCCCGCTTTGGGACCATAATAGAGGGCCCCACTGCGGGACTGTAATAGAGGGCCCTGCAACGAGAGTAAAGGGCCCCAGGATCAGTGGGAAGAGCCCCGGGCTTGAAGGGAAGGGGTCCAGGGGGCCTTCATGGTTTCTTGCACCGGGGCCCTGAAGGTTTTAGTTACGCCTCTGCTCCATATCTCTACTAGTTGGTATGAGTGGGTAGATATTTTTGTGGAGGGGTTTAGGTGGGGTTCCAAGGTAAAGTTATTGTCTCCTCCAAATAGGATTTTCCCTTCTGATTATTCAGAGAAAAAGGGGAGGTATTGTCCAGCAGCAGATGTGTGATTAAAAAGTGGAATGTAAAATGCTTTAGTGAAGATGTTGAGAAACAAGTATCTGCCCAGTGGGTCTCCTTTTTGTTCTTCCACTGTGGCTGGAAGGTTCTTATGGATGGCAACTAAAAAAATATCTTTATTTTCCTGTTCCAGGCTAGTAATGTTAGTTTTAATTCCCAGTAAGGGATGCTGGCCATGGTAAAGAGTGAGAGGGGTGTTAGAGGGGGAGGTAGGTGGGAGGAGTAAGCAAAAGAGTACAAGTTTATTAATGATTGAGGGCAATGGTTGGGTGGTAGCTTGGGGCTGGAGTTAGGGTGAGGGGCAGGGGTCGAGCATGGGAACGGCGTCCCCGCACTATTTCCACAGCGGGAACGCCGTTCCCATTGCTCCTCCGACCTCCTGCAGGACCAGGCCAGCCAGAGCTTACAGTGCAGTGCAGGCAGCCGCAGCGTCTCGCCGATCGCGGCGCCTCTCTCTGCAAACAGGCCAGCGGAGGGGGAAGCGCACAGCGGATGATGTCACGAGCAGGAGAGTCAGCTGCCCAGCAACAAGAACCACCAGCCAGTCACAGGCCCAGCCCAGGCCTAGAGCGCGTGCGGAATGGACAGGCGTGGGCGTGGCCTGACTGGACCATTGAATCGATGATCGCTTGGTGAGGCGCAGCGGTGAGTGAGGCGAGGCAAGGAGAAGAAGGCAGCCGGCAGCAGAGACAGAGAGCAGCAGCATATCCACAGCATCCAGAAGAAGAAAACTCCAGCAGTCAGAGGAGCAGGCCGGTTTTAGCAGTGGCACTGTGGCAGCCTGTCTGGGAGGTGAGTCACTGGAGCAGTGAGTCTCCACAGTCCACTCACTGCACATTTGCCTCCCATACTGTCCCTCACACACTGTAAAATTCTGTCAGCATGTTAGCCACTGTCCCTCACACACTGTAAAATTCTGTCAGCATGTCAGCCACATTGTCATTTTCAGGGGTGTGTGCTCACACACCCCTGAAAATGACAGTGTGGCTGACATGCTGACAGAATTTTACAGTGTAAGGTTAGTATGAGAGGCAAATGTGCAGTGAGTGGATTGTGGACTCACACTGCCAGAAGAAAACTGCAGCAGTCAGAGGAGCAGGCTGGCTTTAGAAAGTGGCACTGTGGCACTGTGGCAGCCTGTCTGGGAGGTGAGTCACTGGAGCAGTGAGCCTCCACAGTCCACTCACTGCATATTTGCCTCTCATACCGTCCCTCACACTGTAAAATTCTGTCAGCATGTCAGCCACATTGTCATTTTCAGGGGTGTGTGACTCACACACCCCTGAAAATGACAATGTGGCTGACATGCTGACAGAATTTTACAGCTGAACTGCTCCACTTACCTTACCTGCCACTTCTAAAATTGATGTCCCCAGGCCTGCTCCTTGTGTGCTGGCTGTGTCTGGCTCCTCTGCTGCGTGCTGCTGCCTCCCCTTACCGGTGACTCCGCTGATGCTGTCTGCACACACTCTGGGCCTTCAAATGCAGAAACATGAAATATTTGTGAATCGTGACTGATGCCCTTTGTCAGGAATATTTAATGTTTATGTGTTTATTTGGCCAATTTGTCACGAATGTTTCATGTTTAAGCATTTGAAGGCCCAGAGTGTGTGGACAGCATCAGCGGAGTCACCGGTAAGGCGAGGCAGCAGCACGCAGCAGAGGAGCCAGACACAGCCAGCACACAAGGAGAAGGCCCGGGGACTTTGATTTCAGAGGTGCCAGGTAAGTGGAGCAGTGAGTCCACTGCACATTTGCATTCTTGTGCCACCCTCACACCCCTTACAATAAATATTGCATTTTCTGTGAAATATATGAGCGTACATTTTTTTTTTTTGGGGGTGGGGGGGGGGGGCGCGGGTGTATCTTGGGTGAGTTCCCACACTTTTTTCCCCAGGACTTGACCCCTGGTGAGGGGTGAACTTTAACCCTTACCCTGACTGACAAGGATGTGTACTACATGTCATGACATGTCATAGCTGTCCCTTAGAGAGCCAATGACATGTAATACACAAAATGGCAATCACAAGGGCTAGCACAAGGTCACAGCAGCACCAGGAGACATGAACTTATTTTAAATGTAAACCATGGCCTCTGTGCTTACAGTAGCAGCTGCCCAGTCATTTAACCACTTTACCACCGGAGGATTTTGCTGTCTTACGTCTGGGCCACTTTTTGCGATTCGGCACTGTGCGACTTTAACTGACAATTGCGCGGTCGTGCGACGCCGTACCCAAATAAAATTTACGTCCTTTTTTTCCCACAAACAGAGCTTTCTTTTGGTGGTATTTGATCACCTGTGCGATTTTTACTTTTTGCGCTATAAACAAAAAAATAGCGTTTATTTTGAAAAAATAACAATATTTTTAACATTTTTTTATATGAAATCCCCCCCCAAAAAAATGTAAAAATCCAAAATTTTTTTAATTTTTTGCCAATTTGTTTTCTGCTACATATGGTTGGTAAAAAAAATCACAATAAGCGTATTTTGATTGGTTTGCGCAAAAGTTATTGCGTTTACTAACTAAGGGAAAGATTTATGTCATTTTTGGTGTTTTTTTTTTTTAACGAGTAATGGTGGCGATCTGCAATTTTTTTTGGGCGGGACTGCGACATTGCGGCGGACAGATCGGACCCTTGACTGACATTTTTGACACTTTTGGGGTTACCAGTGACATTACTGCAGTAATCAGTGCTATATATATATGCACTGTTACTGTAAAAATGACACTGGCAGTGAAGGGGTTAATTTTTATTGGAGAGGGAGGGGTTAATGTATGCCTGGTGCTTACTGACGTGTGTGGGGGGAGGTGACTGAGTGACACAGGGACAGATCTCAGGTTCAGCTATGCTGAACCCTGCAATCTGACCCTGTCTGTCACTTAGGAGATCCGCCCGCTTTGTTTACACAAGCAGGCGCATCTCCACACTCGATTCCCCGACGATTGGGGAAGAGCAGCGGCAGAGTAGGTCTACGTCGCTGGACGGAATCAAGCCAGTTTGCCGCAGTACAGTCAACGTGACTGGTCGGCAAGTGGTTAATAGTAAGGCCTCATTCACACAGGACATTTTTACAACTGCTATTTTTGGCGTTAGACGTTTTTTTCTGCAGCCAGTAAACTCCCCAGCATGTTATCCTATGTGTCCACACATACATAGGCTGTTATCAGCAGTTTTTGGCAGGGGCCTTTTCTGGCTGGAAAAAATCCCCAGAGTTTTGAGAGGAGTTATTCAGCTGTAAAAACACTCTAACTCTAAAATAGCTGAAAAACGCTGAATAACGCCAAAAACTGCTGAAAAATGCAGCTATTCAGCATTTATCAACATTTTTGAGCCATAAGCTTTTGTGGGAGTATAGTTTTGCTAAAAAATACTACAGCTGGAAAAAGCTAAAAAACGCTACTGCAAAAAAGCTGAAAAACCCCTTCTGCAGCTACAGCTTTCTTCTGACGTTTTGATAGCATCCAGTGTGCATGAGGCATAAAAAGTTCCCATTCCTCCTGCAGCAGCTGCTGCTGCTCTTAACCCTCTTGTTTAGCCAGCAATGAGACCAGTCTTTACTCCTATTGCCTGTCTCACCACCAGCTCTAAAATAAAAATCCCTCACAAATATAATGTACATTAAGGTTCCTTCATACTTATGTGTTGTAGTAACACACTAAAATGCATGTTTTCCTGCTCTTACTTCCAGAGATGTATAGTAACTAAGTAGAACTACTTCACTACTGTACTTAAGTACCGAAAGGCGGTATCTGTACTTTCCTGGAGTAGAATTTTTTTCTCCTACTTCCACTTTTACTTCACTGCATTTTTTCAATGATTTCAATACTTCTACTCCAATATTTTTTTTTTGTGCTGCATAGTTACTCGTTACAATTATAAAAATTACCACTGCCAGAACAGTAGATGGCAGGTTTCATGAAGCTCAAAACGTGTATTATCAGCGCATATGAAAATAAAAGCTACTGTATGTATAAATAAAAGCTGCATTTGAAATAATAAAAAACAATATGATGTTCAAACTTTTGACTTCTTTCTTTAATAACTACATAACACAGTACTTGTACTTTTACTTTCAGTACTTGAGTAGCAATTGTTTTTTCAAAACTACTGGTACTTTTACTTTCAGTACTTGAGTAGCAAAATTCTTAAAAAAACTACTTGCAATACTTAAGTACAAAAAATGTTGAATACTTTAGTACTTCTACTCAAGTCATTTTTTTTTTGATAGAGCACTTCCACTTCTACTCAAGTCACTTTTTGATAGAGCACTTCCACTTCTACTCAAGTCACTTTTTGATCGAGCACTTGTACTTTTACTCAAGTATGGGTTTCGAGTACTTTATACAACTCTGCTTACTTCAAAGCAAGTCACTTGTCTATGTGCATTTGGCACCACAAGTCTTGTTCACAATTGTTTTGCTGTCTTAAGACCGATCCAGGGATGGAACACTCTCCATAGAGCATTTGACAGGCAGTGGGGAGGCATTGTATTGTCTCCTCACCACCTGTTTTACCCCCAAAATGCTGGGCTACCACACTGCAATTGCACGTGTTGTGGGGCAGTTGCAGCATGGCCTTTCTCACTTATATGTGTCACGTTCTTCCAGATAGGGGGTATATTTTCTGCCACTGGCAGTAAGCAAAGCATTGCAGCCACGGCATATGTACATCCCGGGCCGCTGCCTTCCCAACTAAAGGGGAAGCAGTTTAGGGGCAGTAAAAAGCCAGCTCAAACATAGGGTATTACTGTCCATCCAATCTCAAGTGTAAATGAGCCCTTACTCACATGTACCCTTTATCTCATACTTGGGTTTCCAATATTCTTCAGTGGGAAATTAAAGTCTCAGTAAATATTTGAATTTATAATACAACAAATGTTACAAGTTACCATGTTGGACCTCTTTTTCACATTAACATTCGCAAATTGGGGATTACTATTTACTAGTCCATTGTAATCACAGATTTACAACGCATTTTATTGAAGAAGAACCATTCTTACAATCACCACACATTCAGTAACCTTCCAAAAGGATTTTAACCTTAAAAGTGCCTTAAAAAAGTATTCACACCTTTTCCACATTTTGTCATGCTACAACCGAAAATGTAAACGTATTTTATTGTGATTTTATGTGATAGACCAGGGATTCCCAAACTACGGCCCTCCAGTTGTTCAGGAACTACAATTCCCATCATGCCTAGTCATGTATGTGAATGTCAGAGTTTTAAAATGCCTCATGGGATGTGTAGTTCTGCAAAAGCTGTAGGGCCATAGTTTGGGAATCCCTGTGATAGACTAACACAAAGTGGCACATAATTGTGAAGTGGAATGAAAATAATGAATGGTTTTTAAATGTTTTTACAAATATGTGAAAATTGTGGCGTACATTTGTATTCAGCCCCCCTGAATCAATACTTTGTAGAACCACCTTTCGCTGTAATTACAGCTGCAAGTTTTTTTGGTATGTCTCTACCAGCTTTGCACATCTAGGGAGTGACATTTTTGCCTATTCTTCTATGCAAAATAGCTCAAGCTCTGTCTGATTGGATGGAGAGCGTCTGTGAACAGCACTTTTCAAGGGTTGCCACAGATTCTCAGTTGGATTTAGGTATGGACTTTGACTGGGCCATTCTAACACATGAATATGCTTTGATCTAAAGCATTCAATTGTAGCTCTGGCTGTATGTTTAGGGTCGTTGTCCTGCTGGGTGGTGAACCTCCACCCCAGTCTCAAGTCTTTTGCAGGCTCTAACAGGATTTCTTCTAAGATTATCCCTGTATTTGGCTCCATCCATCTTCCCATCAACTCTGACCAGCTTCCCTGTCCCTGCTGTGTGTTCAGGGTGATTCGTTTTTTCTCCACACATAGCGTTTTCCTTTTAGGCCAAAAAGTTCAATTTTGGTCTCATCTGACCAGATGTTCCACATGTTTGCTGTGTCCCCCACATGGCTTCTCACAAACTGAAAACATGACTTCTTATGGCTTTCTTCCAACAATGGCTTTCTTTTTGCCACTCTTCCATAAAGGCCAGATTTGTGGAGTGCACAACTAATAGTTGTCCTGTGGACAGATTCTCCCACCGGAGCTGTGGATCTCTGCAGATCCTCCAGAGTTACCTTGGGACTCCTGGCTGCTTCTCTGATTAATGCTCTCCTTGTCTAGCCAGTCAGTTTAGGTGGACTGCCATGTCTAGGTAGGTTTGCAGTTGCGCTGAACTATTGCCATTTTCGGATGATGGATTGAACAGTGCTTCGTGAGATGTTCCAAGCTTGGGGTATTTTTTATAACCTAACCCTGCTTTGACCACTTCTGGACCGGAAGGATTTGTCCCCTTAATGACCAGGCTATTTTTGGGATTCGGCATTGCGTTACTTTAACGGAAAATTGTGCGGTCGTGCGACACTGTACCTAAATAAAATTTATGTCCTTTTTTCCCACAGATAGCGCTTTCTCTTTTTTTGGAAGCTGTTAAACTTCTCCACAAACTTATCCCTGACCTGTCTGGTGTGATCCTTTGCCTTCGTGATGCTGTTTGTTCTCTAACAAACCTCTGAGGGCTTCACAGAACAGCTGTATTTATACTGAGATTAAATTACACACAGGAGGCACTGAACAATTGGTTCCATTAGATTTTAGTTAGGAGTATCAGAGTAGAGGGGGCTGAATACAAATGCACGCCTCATTTTTCAGATATTTATTTGGTAAACATTTTGAAAACCATTTATCATTTTCCTTCCACTTTACAATTATGTGCAACTTTGTGTTGGCCAATCCCAATCACATAAACTTTCAAGGGGTATGAATACTTTTTTAAGGCACTGTATACAGGACAATTGCTGGCAAAAGCAGGCGTGCCTACATTATTCTTTGCTGCTATTTATAGACATGACACTTAAAATGATGGAATGAAATGATGAAATGTCACTAAAATAAAACATTTTTTTCCCTACAGCTTTTAGTCGTGCTCCAATTCCTATGGCAGTTGTTAGAAGGGAACTATCATGTGAGAGCTACCCAATAGAACTTCGTTGTCCAGGAACTGATGTTATCATGATTGAAAGTGCCAATTATGGGAGAACAGATGATAAAATTTGTGACTCAGACCCTGCTCAGATGGAGAATATTCGCTGTTATCTTCCAGATGCCTATAAGATTATGTCCCAGAGGTAAATTTTTAATGTATCACACATATTTATATTTTAATGTGCAGTATCTTGTTGCATGATTACATTATTAAATGTCAAGTACATATTTAGAGTGTTACAGGAGTTTTGACTGGATCGCATAACCTTAAGGATTTCTATCACCAATAAGAAAAAGGATTATTGGTTGCAGGGCCATAACTAGCCTGTCTGATGTGGAGGTGCAGTAAAAAATGTCAGGAGGGCCAGAGGATGTGAGGTCAGCAGGGCAGGGCATAGGGGGTCAGCAGGACAGAGAATAGGGTCAGCAGTCTGTAGGGCAATGTACAGAGGCCATAAGTTTGTATGGCTATGTACATTGGGTTATCAAGGCAGTGTACATGGGTTAGCAGGACAGAGGACAGGGGGCAGGAGAGCAGAGGAAGGGAGGTCAGCAGATAGTGGACAAGAATCAGTAGAGCAGTGTACAGGGGGTCCGCAGGGCAGAGGACAGGGGTCAACACAGCAGATGTCAAGGGTCAGCAGTGCGAAGGACAGGGGTCAATAGGAAAAGGACAGAAATCAGTGGGGCAGAGGAAAGGGGATTAGCAGGGCAGAAGACAGGGGTTGGCAGGGAAGTTTACAGGGGTCAGCAGGGCAGGGGACAGGGGGTCACATAGCTGACATCATATTCTCACCCCTTCTAGTACAAATGTTTGTACTCCAATCCTGCCTCAAACCCCCTCCCCCAGCACAAATCCACCCCAATCCTGCCTTGTAGCACATATCCCCCTCAAATTATTCTTCTCAGCACAAATACTGCCCCCCCCCCCCCCCGCCATCCTCCCTCCTCCTGAAACCTCCCCCTCATTATGTTCCCAGTACATTACCCCCTCCGAAACTTACAGGGGGGAACTTCAGGAGAAGTGAGAATAAGAGAGCCAGGAGAAAGTGCAGGCTGTGCTGTGCACTCCCCCCTCCTGTGAGAACAGCACTCCCCCATACAGCAGATGACATAGGTTTGCTTTTAGATCGGACTGTACACGGTTTCATTCCCTGCCCCCTATATCCTGCAAGTACTGCTTATCTCAAAGCAGCATGAAATGTGGGTCGGAGGTGGTAAGCAAACAACGTGCAGTCTGATATAAGAGTAATCCTGTGTCATTTACTGTATGTAAGAGCGCTCTTTAGACAGGTGGGGTGAAAGCACGGCACAGCCTGCACCTCCTCCTGGCTCTCTCCTCTCTGTTACTTCTCCTGTTCAGACTTCACTGTGACAGGCTGGCGCCCTTTGTTCTGGGACTCCTGGCCCTGAGTGCAGGGTCAAGGAAGGAGATCAGCGGGCCAGGCACAACGTTAATGGGGGAGCCAGCTTAGGGGGGGGGACTGAAATCTGGAGGGGTACAGCCCACTCCAGAACCCCCTAGATCCAGCCATGGCTGGTTGGGTTTGAAATCATCAGGTAATGGAAATATGTAGTGACGGGAAATATGGTGGTTGCTATTGCTTCCTGTAATGGTAATACAATACAATAAAAAATCTGATTAGGAGTATGCAGATTAGGATACATGACTTCACTTTGACTTTCCTGATCTGCAAGGTTGTTCCGCATCAATGTCTCAAAGTATTGTAGTCAAAAGACAGCTAGGCAACTAGCATTTCCAGAAGAAGCTCAGCAGTGCTTGTTTCTGTCAGTACAGGTTTCCTTTAAATTCTGTTGCTTTTCACAATCAGCAGATAGTGAGGCTTGCCAGAGCCGCTCAGTGTGTGTGACACTGTCAGGTAATGTAACTGCTTGCAGGGAGAAAGTCCAGCTGTCAAAACTCAGCGGTGATGTCCGGGAATGGGCGGGACCGAAAAGCTATCAAACACCAGCGAAGTAGCCCAATCATTGGTTATTTGATAGCTGCTTGGTCCTTCCCACCCCCAACATCGCCGCTGAGTTTTGACAGCTGTTTTTTCTACCTGCAAGCAGTTACATTACCTGACAGTTTCACACACACTGAACGGCTCTTGTAAGCTTCATTATCTGCTGGATGTGAAACTCCCCCTGTCCCCTGCACAGTGTCCATGAGTGCTTGCAATCAGTGGCAATCAGTGCTACCTATCAGTGACAATCAGTGCCCACCATTATTGCCTCATTGGTGCCCATCAGTGCCACTTATCGGTACCAATCAATGCCTATCATGTCTGCCTATCAGTGCCACCAATCAGTGTACATCAGTGCTGCCATTCAGTGCCCATCAGTGCTGCCATTTAGTGCTGCCAACCAGTGCCCATCAGTGCTGCCAATCAGTGCCCATCAGTGTAGCCTCATCAGTGGCCATCAGTGCGGCCAATCAGTGCCCATCAGTGCTACCAATCAGTGCCCATCAGTGCAGCCACATCAGTGCTGCCAATCAGTGCTTCCAACCAGTACCCAACAGTGCTGGCTATCAATGCCCATCAGTGCTGCCAATCAGTGCCCAGCAGTGCACAAGGGGGACTGGCCTGGTTGGGCACAACTAAGATATGTTGATGTTTATTAATGCCACATGCCGATCTTTAGTATAATAGGTAATTTCCACACTACTATTTACAATAAACTACTGAAGGTAAAAGAAAAAAGTGTAGGTAAACTTCAATTTCTCTATTGTTCATCGACAGACGCAGCTCTTCCTATTGATAGACTCATAGGGTTATGCTTCTCCTTCTAGGGATAGACACTAGGTGGAAAAAAACTTGTCCACACCTATGGGGGCTGTCCCAGCAGGCTCTGCTATTCTCAAACAGTTTTCTTCTGCCTAGTGTCAGGGATAGGACCTAGCTCCCTGCTGAGACTTCGGCCTTAGCTGTAACAGGGAAATTTTGTGATTTTTTTATTTTAACTGGTTAGTTCCTGAGGACCAAAATCCAGAGGAACTACAAGCAACAGCCGGCTGGTATTCGCACTGGATAATCTAGATCCTTAAGGTCCTTAAGGTCTCCCAGCCTGACCATTGAGCATGAGCAGGTTATAGTCCAGAACTAGGCCTCGACATGACAGTGCCCTGATGGATGGGGACGAGCCTGCGAGTGGATCATCCCGCTAGGACGCAAACAATGTGGAACGCCCCTTGTCGCAGCTTCCCCTTGGCTAACAGTAACCCCATCTCAGGTGGGAAGTTATCTGTTTCGGAGTGGCGCCCACCTTGTACCGTGGTACGGTGAGTAATATGTCCCCCCAAAACCCCTGGAGGAAGTCATTAAAAGGGTCCCTAACCAGGGATCCACTCAGGACATCCACCACCCTCAAATAAGCGTTGAAGCAGCCGCATTGAACACCCCCCCCCCCCTCCCCTAGCAGGTTTTTACCTTGGGGGGGGGGGGGGTGTTCAATGCGGCTGCTTCAACGCTTATTTGAGGGTGGTGGATGTCCTGAGTGGATCCCTGGTTAGGGACCCTTTTAATGACTTCCATTTTGGGACCCTCCCTGGGGGTCCCGGAGACCACATGGTGCGTCGTGTGGGCCGCCATTTTGTTGTGGTTTATGATCTCTGTGTTCCCATTAGTGGGCAGCCATTTTATGTATTTCCCCTATTGAGAGTGTATTGCGGCCATTTTCTTGAGGTCCGTGGGCTGGATAGACATGCAGCAGGCTTTTTTCATGATAGAGGCAGAGCTTCTTCCTCTTCCTTTGCAGCTCAGGGTTACTTTCATTTTCTACACTGATCAGACTGCACATTTTCCTCTGGGCTCTGGTAAAGTTTTCTGGGGGCTCCCTGTAGGTTTTTCTCCCTCCTGCTCTGCTATTATACTATATATAATATACTAATCACTAATCAGGGTTGGGGGTCCGCAGTATTAGCGGTGGGACCGCGTTTTTTTGCGGTCTTAAAGGGACATACACCAAAAATTATTTATTTGCAAATGGAGTCCCAGGATAAAATTTAACCTGCAGACCCCCTGAAAATGACTGCAGGACCCTCCAGTTCACAGTTGCAGTCCGAAATAGCAATTTTTTTTGCAAAGCCTGATGTCTAAAGTGGAATTTGTCTGTTCTGGTGTTACCAGCCACAAACGTCCTCCGTCCTCACCTCCATCCGCAGGGTCCTCGGACTCTGAGATAGATATGGTCGCCGCAGACACAGACCACCTTGAGGGGTCGCTGTCTTCGCATTCTGATGGTGAAGAGGACCTGTCCTCATCAGCCGCCGCGCGTGAACGCGCATTGGTGGAAGCCCTGATAGTTTCAGTGCGGGAAATTTTAAAAATGGCTGATTAACCCACAGCGCCAGGTACGCAGGTGTCATTTTCCCTTGTCCAGAATTTTTTCACACTATTGTGGATGAACAATGGCGACACATTAAGCACATGTTGGTGGTGCCTAAATGTTTTGCACGCTGTTACCCCTTTGCAGAGGCAGTGTCCACTAGGTGGACTGTACCACCTAAAGAGGATTTGTGGAAGAGTCTGCAACTTTTGTAGATCCCATGGATAGACGGGTGGAATCCTTGTCCCTCCATTTACATGTGGTAGCAGGTCACATGTTAAAGTCTACCTATGTATACGTTCTGGTAGCGCAGACTGCTACTGAATGGGTGAAGTTACTTAAAAGTAGTTTGGAAGCTGAACAGCTCCGCCCTGCGGTGCTGGAACTAATGGACCAGTTGGCTCAAGCCCTGGTGTTAATGTGTGATACGTTCCTGGATGTAGTCCCGTTAGTGGCCAGGGGGTTGGCAGTGGGGATTGCTATTAGGCGCATGATGTGGCTAAAGAGCTGGTCAGCTGACCAGGCTTTAGGTGCATGATGTGACTAAAGAGCTGGTCTGCTAAACAAGCTCCAAAAATGCCTTGACTGATCTTCCTTTCACAGGGGAGAGGCTGTTTGGATCCTCTCTGCATTAAATGTACTCTTCTTCCTCAATCCTCTAAGGGCAAGGCACCATGTGTTAGACGGGGGTCTATTTTTGCTGCTCATAGGCGGCCAGTTCGTACCTCTGGGTCGCAAGCAACGATACTGTACGATACTGTTCAGGTCTTCTGGGGGTTCCGAGAAGACTTACTCAGGTAAATCAGAGACGGACCAGGCCTGATCTGCAGATGAATCTTCGTCTGCGTGATAGGGCACCCACACCAGTTTCTGGGGTAGAGGGACGTCTTTGATTATTTCCGGAGCCGGGTTCCTCTCAAGTACGCTTTATAGGGGATTCCGCTTTGGTGAGTGTCTTCCCTCCCTCAGACAAGCTGCAAAAGTTACAGGGCACTATCCGATTGCTGTTGGCAGTCTGTCTGTCTTTTCTGCAAAATTGCAGAGGCTCAGGGCAATACAGTTTTGCATGAGCCACTGGGCAACTCGTCTGAAAGATTGTCCTGTCCGGTTTCAATCGGCCTATGCCACAGCTGTGGCTTATTGTGATCACCAAGGGGGCACCAAGTGTGTCTTGACGGCCCAGGAGTGGTTCCCTCACCCTGAGGTTTTTTAATCTCCTGTGGGTCCAGTGGGGGACACCCAAGGTCAGTTTGTTTGCTTCTTGCCTCACCTAGACGGTTCAGAGGTTCGTAGCCAGGTCTCGGGATCCTCTGGCCAACACCACAGATGAACTGGTGGCACCTTGGGGTCAGTACCAACTGATTTATGCCTTCCATACTTTGAATCTCCTGCCGAGACTTTAACACAGGATAGGCGGGAAGGAATTCTGGTGGCCCCAGACTGGTCTTGGTACGCAGATCTGGTAAGGTTGGTCGCCGATGCTCCTTGGAGACTTCCTCTCAGGGAAGATCGGAAAATCTGCTGTCTCAATGCCCAATCTTTCATCCTGCTTTACAGTCGCTGGCTTTAACAGCATGGCTGTCAAAGATCTTTCTGCTTCTGTGGTTCCTACGCTATTGAAGGCCAGGAAGTCGTCTTACAGGAAGATCTATCATCGTACGTGGAAATCGTACATTTCACATAGAGATAAGGTGGTACTTCAACCTAATCAGTAGTTCCTTCCTGAGGTGGTTTCTGGTTTTCATCTGAATGAAGACATTGTATTGCCTCCACTTTGTCCTAAACCTCAGCATCCAAAGGAGCATACTTTGCATTTTTTGGCTGTAGTTCTGGCGATCAGGGTCTAGTTATAGACCACTGAGTCCTTTCAAAAATCGGACGCTCTTTTTGTCCTTTCTGATGGACCTCACAAGGCCATGGCTGCGTCTACTGCGACCATTTCCAGATAGATCAGGTAGACGGTGGTACAAGCCTATTCACTGAAGGGTCAGGTTCTTCCTTTCCCAGTGAAGGCTCACTCTACGAGAGCGCCGAGTGCCTCTCTGTCTTTTGGCCATCAGGTGTCAGTGTTACAAGTTTGCAAGGCGGAAACTTGGTCGTCTGTGCATACATTCACTAAATTCTACAAGGTAGATGTGTTGGCATCTGCGGATGCTTCTTTTGGCCACAAAGTTTTGTAGGCTGCAGTTTAAAAGAGAATTCCTTTTGTTTCTCTTTGAGGGTTACATTGTTTCTAGGTGAGCTCCAGTTGTTCCTGGTTGAGCTCTATTTTACCTGGTTCTCCTCGCTACTGTCCCAAATTGATATCACATCATCTATGTAACGACCATAGAAGAATATATGTCTGGCATAGAGATTGTTGTTCCATGTGAACAGCTCTTCCCAATACCCCATGATGATGTTAAAGGGTTAAACCCACAAAATTACCATTAGTCTGTATATGCAGTAAAGCATGCTTGTTATACTCACTGTGGAACCTAAGGGGTTCATTTTCTGCATTGTATAAAAAGGTTATTTGATCCTGGATTCTCTGATCCTTCCCTCCTTCCACTGTCCCCTGATAATTTCCTAATATTTTCCTAATTTCCTAATAACGTGCTTAGTTTGGTGTGTATTGCTAGAGGGTTTTTATTTTTATTTTGGAGAGTGCATGTGATCAGCATAGGGCCAATCAGCACTGTCCAGACAGAGGGTAAGGGGTCTTGCAATCTCATAGGACAGTCAGAAAACTCCTACCAGCTTTAACGAGTGCTTGGCTGGACACTGATAGAAGTCACAAGACTGCTCTAACTGATAATAAGAAAAGGTGTATTTAGCCATTTATATTTACCGGCTTTCTAAACATCCTCTAATATACTCCAAGCCAGCTACAGTGGGACCTCCCGGCTGTATCTCACCAGCAGAGCTCCATCTGATTTCTATCACCAGGCTGTGACATCACATCCAGTCACTTATGGCCCAAGTGCATCTCCATTATGGGACTCTAGCAGGGGCCGGAACTCTCTGTGATAACATCCTGTATTGGGGCCACTTTACTACACATTACCCTGCTTTTTAGCACCAGGAGATGGAGAAGGACAGTGGCAGTTTACTGGTAATACAGCTGTTCTTACAATGGTTAGCAATTTAGTATCATATTATATATCTTGACACTTAAATAAAGTAATTTGCCATTCTTGTGTGGGATCAATAAACTTGTGGATTTTATTCATTCCTTCTGAACTGCCTGATCATCTTCTATGCTAAAGCTACTACTTTATAAGAACTGTGGAATACTACGTAATGCAGGCGGTCCTTTTTGGGTGTATATGCTGGTCTTAGAAAACCTAGCTCTAACATGGAAAAACCAGCTGGTCCATATAACCTACAGCCACTTTACAAGGCAAGTACTTTCATCACACAAGGTGAGGTTCCATCTCCAAAGGTGATTGGCCAGAGGTGATTGGATAACGAGTCCATCCCAAATCCATACCTCTAGAAATTATTTGGCCTGAAATAAACAGTGTAATTCTTCTAGCGCTTATTTGAAAACAAGGTAGTGTAACATTTTATGTTCCGGATTACTGGACAGCTGTGTATTTGTTAAAATCAGTCCTTATTTCTCCAAAAGGCAAAAAAAGCAGCTTTATTCTTAGCAACAAACCAAAATAGTCCACACACTCTGGTACAAAAGCAAAGCTTTAGCTCATCATTAGCATGAACACAACACAGCAGGGTTTAACGTTTCTGTCTGCTCCAGAGGTCACAGAAGTCCAACAGTATCTCAGCAAACAACCCACAGCCTCTCACATGGTGTCATGGTTAATTGCTAGCTACTTCCTGTCCTTTTCAGGCTCTTCCAAAGGTGGCTTAATCCTGAGTAATCAAAGCTGATTCTCCTGACAACTACCTTCAAGGAACCACAACCCAAACAGTGGTAATACATCTATGTCAGGAGCATGTGCACTCCTGCTCTGTTGGCTAGCTTAACCACTTTACCACCGGAGGATTTTGCTGTCTTACGTCTGGGCCACTTTTTGCGATTCGGCACTGTGTGACTTTAACTGACAATTGCGCGGTCATGCGACGCCATACCCAAACGAAATTTTTGTTCTTTTTTCCCCACAAACAGAGCTTTCTTTTGGTGGTATTTGATCACCTGTGCGATTTTTACTTTTTGCGCTATAAACAAAAAAACGAGCGTAAATTTTGAAAAAATAACAATATTTTTCACATTTTTTATATGAAATTCCCCCCCAAAAAAATGTAAAAATCTAATTTTTTTTAAATTTTTGGCCAATTTGTTTTCTGCTACCTATGTTTGGTAAAAAAATTCACAATAAGCGTATTTTGATTGGTTTGCGCAAAAGTTATTGCGTTTACTAACTAAGGGAAAGATTTTTGTCATTTTTGGTGTTTTTTTTTTAACGAGTAATGTCGGCGATCTGCGATTTTTTTTTTGCGGGACTGCGACATTGCGGTGGACAGATCGGACCCTTGACTGACATTTTTGACACTTCTGGGATTACCAGTGACATTACTACAGTAATCAGTGCTATAAATATGCACTGTTACTGTAAAAATGACACAGGCAGGGAAGGGGTTAATTTTTATTGGAGAGGGAGGGGTTAATGTATGCCTGGTGCTTACTAACGTGTGTGGGGGGAGGTGACTGTGTGACACAAGGACAGATCGCAGGTTCAGCTATGCTGAACCCTGCAATCTGACCCTGCCTGTCACTTAGGAGATCCGCCCGCTCTGTTTACACAAGCGGGCGGATCTCCACACTCGATTCCCCGACGATCGGGGAAGAGCAGCGGCGATCACCGCTGCTCCTCCCCTGGCCCGACTCCCGCTGTGACTGAATACAGCGGGAGCGAGCCTCCGGCGGCGAGCCGCCGAGAAAGGGGAGTGTCTGGCGACGTAGGTCTACGTCGTCAGACCTTATCGAGCCACTTTCCCGCAGTAGTGCTCTAGTGAGCAGACGGCAAGTGGTTAAACCTGATTAAGCTAGCCAAGCTTGTAGTCTCATGCTTGCGATAGTGTGTGTAAATACCTGATCAAGCTACCTGTTTATCTGCTCTGCTAGATTGGATTTCCCTGTGTATTATCTCGGATCAGATATTGACTATTCTCTGAACTCTGCTTGCCTTTTTACCTGGACTGTCATTGAATCACTCTACCTGTCTGCCAACCACAAGTACCTGTTTGCTTTGCTAAGTTAGTGCCTGCTCTGGCCTGGAAGACAGGCACTATAGCATTGTGTGGAAGTCCTGGGTCCTGCTTGCCTCATGGGAAAAGGGGCTGCTATAGGTGAAGAGCACAGTAACCAGCTATAGAGTCAGACCACCTGCGTTAGGGGTAAACATGACATTAACAAACTTTTTTCTGTAAAGATGAACTCTACACTGTAACGTTCATGCGTTTTTGTTAATGGATGGATTTTCAGCTGCAGAATTATCACACTCAGTAGCCTTGTAGAGATACTGTTGAATAAACCTATCCAACTCTCAGGACTTCATCACGGTGTACAGCCTGTTATGCAATATACATATACTCAATCAGATGTTTTAGTGGAGGGATAGAACATATGAGAATGTATAGATGAGAGACAGGTTGTATGGTGATTACTAGGAGTAATATTAGGAGAGTTGCAGGTGATGGTAAAGCAGATAGGTTCTGATGTCTAGTATAGTGCAGATGGTAAGAGGACACAGATGGAGTATACTAAGACAGAGTAACCTAGTGCAAGGATAGTTGAAGGTAGTCCCAAGAGCTAACAGTCTATGCAGATGGTATGGAATGGATAGATAGATAGTCCTGGTAATTGCAGTAGATGACAGTAGGAGATTGGTTAGTAAGGAATCCCCTGTGGGGTACTTATCACTTAGATAGGTTAGTAGTAACAATGTCCATAGATAGAGAGGTGATCCCGTAGCGAGATACGGATCAGCGGCGAGGTTCCGGCGTCAGTTCAGCAAAGGAAATGTCAGCAGCTCCGACTTCACAGGAGAAGGTGCGGTGAACATGTGGTTTGAACGAGCGATGAGTGAGAGAAAGCCGGCGATTGAAATAGCCGCTCATAGCGGCGCTCGGCAATGATGTCATCCGGTCTTAAAGGTATATGCGTCTCTTGTTACACAAGATGGGACGCAATTAGCAAAGGAGAAATATGGAACAAGGGTACCAGAGGTACCAGAACATTACATACACAGGCTTGTTTATTTGCTGAGGAAATTTGCAAACGAACATGTCAGGTCCAGGACAAATTCACTGTCCACTGTCTGTGCATGTAAATGCACCTCCAACAGTAAGGCAGGTGTCAGAGCCCAAGGTTAACCCACCTGACCGTTTTTCTTATGACCCCCATAACTTTTCCAACTTTACAAACAGTTGTACAGTGTATCCGGAAAGTAGTCACAGCGCTTCACTTTTTCCACAATTTGTTATATTACAGCCTTATTCCAAAATAGATTAAATTTATTATTTTCCTCAAACTTCTACAAACAATACCCCATAATGACAAAGTGAAAGAAGGTTGTTTGAAATCTTTGCAAATTTAATAAAAATAAAAAAATAAAAATCACTAGTGCATACGTATTCACAGTCTTTGCTCAATACTTTGTTGAAGCACCTTTGGCACCAATTACAGCCTCAAGTCTTTTTGAGTATGATGCTACAAGCTTGCCACACTTATTTTTGGGCACTTTCTCCCATTCTTCTTTGCAGGACCTCTCAAGCTCCATCAGGTGGAGTGTCGGTGCACAGCCATTTTCAGAACTCTTCAAAGATGTTCAATCAGGTTCAAGTCTGGACTCTGGCTGGCCCATTGAAGGACATTAACAGAGTTGTCCCATAACCACTCCTTTGTTATCTTGGCTGTGTGGTTAGGGTCATTGTCCTGTTGGAAGATGAACCTTCTCCCCAGTCTGAGGTCCAGAGCGTTTTGGAGCAGGTTTTCATTAAGGATGTCTCTGTACATTGCTGCATTCATCTTTCCCTTGATCCTGATTTCCCTGATCTCCCATTTCCTGCAGCTAAAATACATCCCCACTGCATGATGCCGCCACCACCATGCTTTACTGTAGGGATGATATTGGCCAGGCAATGAGCAGTGCCTGGTTTCCTCCAGACATAATACTTGCCATTCAGGCCAAAAGTTCAATCTTTGTTTCATCAGACCAGATCATTTTATTTCTCATGGTCTTGAGTGTCCTTAAGGTGCCTTTTGGCAAACTCCAGATAGGCTTTCATGTGCCTTTTACTGAGGAGTGGCTTCCGTCTGGCCACTCTACCATACAGGCCTGATTGGTGGAGTGCTGCAGAGATGGTAGATCTTCTGGAAGGTTCTCCTCTCTCCACAGAGAAACGCTGAAGCTCTGTCAGTGTGATCATAAGATTCTTGGTCACCTCCCTGACTAAGGCCCTTCTCCCCCGCTCCCTCAGTTTGGCTGGGCGGCCCTCTCTAGGAAGAGTCTTGGTGGTTTCAAACTTCTTCCATTTACAAATGATGGGGGTCTGATGCTGCAGAAACTTTTCTGTACCCTTTCTCATAGTTACAAGACATCAGTCCATCCAGTTCAACCCATGATGTGTGTGTGTGTGTGTGTGTGTGTGTGTGTTTGTCTGATAAACGTACATTGTATACCCCTGTATGTTGTGGTCTTTAAGGTGCCCATCTAATAGTTATTTTAAACTATCGATGCTCCCAGCTGATACCACTGCTTGTGGAAGAGAATTCCACATCCTTACTGCCCTGACAGTGAAGAACCCCTTACATATTTTAAGAAAAAAGAGAACCCCCCTGAGGGAATGGGACTTTGGAGGCCAGAATAACACCAGAAATGTATTAAAATATAAATGTATTGATTCGACATAAAATCAGCTGTATAGAAAAAGAGCCAAATGTACAATACAATTACATAACATGATAAAATGTTTGTCAATTCAAACAAGAAAAAGTTGAAGCACGGACTATTGGGGGACACCCATCACCCTACCCGTTGCGGGAAACCCTTCATCAGGGGTGTGAGTAATGAAGTCCAAAGTGCTGAAATGTAGGTATTTCTGCAATAGAAAGTACACAATAATAGTATACAGGCAAAATATGTGAAACCAAAGAGATTTGTACATAAATATGCCAGAAGACAAAATTTCAAATTATCAAAATACTGCAATCTTGTGCATGTATAAAATATGCTCTAAATGAGTAACATACCCAGAAAAATGGCCAAGTCGAGTTGGGGAGAAATGTAAAAACAGGTTGACTGAAGAAAAATAGGAAGAGCGTCAGGAGTGGAGATGAAGAAGAGGTGGTCAAAAATATCTCCAAACAAGTCCCTAGAGGGTCCATGTATAAAATGGAAAATAAAATGGAAAGAAATATAAATAATGAATATAAATGCAGCAAAAGTGCTAACTGTAGAAATCTTAGATATATCTTTATTTATATCTTTATTTATATATCTAAGATTTCTACAGTTAGCACTTTTGCAGCATTTATATTCATTATTTATATTTCTTTCCATTTCATTTTCCATTTATATGTATTTTAAGGTTAAACCGTTTTTTTCCTCTAGTTTTAGTGAGAGCTAGGGTCGCCAGTACAGTATTTGTACATGGATATCATATCCCCCCTCAATCATCTCTTCTCCAGAGAGAATAAGTTCAGTGCCTTTAGTCTTTCTCCAAATCCGATGCCCTCCATTCCCCTAATTATTTTTGTTTCCCTTCTCTGGACTCTCTCCAGTTCCAGCACATCCTTCCTGAGGACCGGTGCCCAGAACTGGACAGCATACTCCAGATGTGGCCGGACCAGAGTCTTGTAGAGTTTTAGAATAATTTCCTTATTTCTGGAGTGAATCCCCTTTTTTATACATGCCAGTATTCTGTTGGCTTTTCTTGCAGAGGCTTGGCATTGCATGCCACTGCCAAGCCTGTTGTCCACCAGAACCCCCAGGTCCTTTTCCATCCTTTTCCCAGAGGTTTCCCCCCTAGTGAGTAGCTTGCTTTGGTGTTTCTGACGCCCAAGTGCATTACTTTACATTTCTCAACATTAAACCTCATCTGCCATGTAGTTGCCCACCCCATTATTTTGTTCAGGTCCGCTTGTAAGGTTTCCACATCTTGTATAGAAGATATTGGCATGCTTAGTTTAGTATCAAATACTGAGATTGTACTAGATATCCCCTCCTCTAGATCATTTATGAATAAATTAAACAGGATTGGTCCCAGGACAGAACCTTGGGGGACCCCACTTTCCACACCCGTCCAATCCGAGTACTCCCCATTAATCACCACCCTCTGGACTCTCCCCTGGACCCAGTTCTCTATCCAGGTACTCACCCTATGGTCCATACCTACATTCCTTAGTTTGTACAGTAAGCGTTTGTGGGGAACGGTGTCAAAGGCCTTTGCAAAGTCCAGATACACCACATCCACAGGCTTACCTTTATCTAGGTGGCAGCTCACTTCATCATAGAAGGTTAATAGATTGGTTTGGCAAGAACGATTTTTCATGAATCCATGCTGATTACTACTAATAATACTGTTTTCATTACTAAAGTCTTGTATATAGTCTCTTAACATCCCCTCCAAAATCTTGCAGACTACTGATGTTAGGATGACCGGCCTATAGTTACTGTCAGGGAAATGGCCGTAGGAGAACTGGCAACATTGCCAGTAATAGCAATGGACATTCCTGACTCAACTGACATAGCCCTCTGCTGGCCTGTCAGGGAAATGGCCTATAAAAGGATGCCATAGGATCAGACTCATTGCTGGATTATCTCTCAGCTTCCTGTGTTCTGTGCTTCCTGTTTCCTGTTTGGATTTCCTGTTGTGATCTCGGCTTGTTCCTGATTCCGTTTGATCTCCTGCTCCTGGTTTGACCCTTGGCTTCTCCCACTGACCCTGCTTCCGTTACCTACCGTGTATGACCCCGGCTTGCTTCAAGACCTTGGATATTCTGGTTGTCTCCTGTGCATGACCTCGGCTTGTACCACGGTTCCCGCTGCCTGCTCCAGTCCCAGACCTCGGCCAGTACCTGTCTCCGCTACTAGAGACTATTCCTCGGCACAAGGTAGCCCGGCTGCTTCAGAGCCCTTGAAAGACATACTCTGCTGTGATTCCAGCCTGTTCCAGTTCGCTCTCAGATTGCTCCTGATTCTACCTACCTGCCTGCAGCTGGTAACCCGTGCCACTTGGGGCGCCACACCCTCTGTACCATCTCCAGGGGTGCGCCGCACTGAGCCGCAAGGGGAGCCCTCTCAGCACTTCGGCCTCGGATCAGGTAACCCTGACAGTATAATCCAGCCATTTCAGAGGCCGACAGAGGTGCTTCCCCACTCGAGGCTCTGTGCCAGCAGGTCACTGCCCTCACCCAGGCAGTACAGCGTCTACAGGAGGGATACTTCCAACTGGAAGGTCGACTGCAACATCTGACAACTTCTCCTGCGGACCTCAGTCCTCCATCCACCAGCACAGTTTCTGCTCCACCCCTTACAGGACAGCCGGTTTCCTCCCACACTATGGTTCCTCCTCCAGAGCCACGGGTGCCAATACCGGAACGCTTCTCCGGTGATCGGAAGAAATTCAGGGCCTTCAGAAACGCCTGCCAACTATACCTGGCCCTCCAGCCTAGGACTTTTACTTCAGAGACTGTAAAGGTTGGGTTTGTGATTTCATTACTGTTGGAGGAGCCCCAGGCCTGGGCCCATGGCCTGCTGGAGCAAAAGAACCCTGCTCTCAATTCTATGGACACCTTCTTTGATCTAATGGCCCAACTGTATGATGATCCTCAGCGTGTGGCTACGGCTGAGGCTACCTTGCATTCCCTCCAGCAGGGAAAACGCCCCGCCGAAGATTACACAGTAGAGTTCCGCAAGTGGTCTGCTGATACGTGCTGGAATGAGGCGGCCCTTAGGTACCAATACCGTCTGGGATTATCCGAATCTCTTAAGGACGAGCTGGCCAGGGTAGAGACTCCCACTACCCTGGAGGGACTGATTCAACTTACTATCCAACTCGATAGGCGCCTCCGGGAGCGTCGGTCTGAGCGCTCACAGACTTCTCGCCCAACCTGGATGTTGCCTAGGGCCCCTTACCACTTCACTCCAACTCCAGCACCAGCGCCTTTCCCCGCTATCCATGCAGAGGATGAACCAATGCAGATTGGCCTGGTGCGTTCTTCACTGAGTGCAGATGAAAGACAACGCCGCCGACAAGCCAGTCTTTGTCTCTACTGTGGAGGGTCCGGACACTTCCTACGAAACTGCCCTGTGAGACCCCGTAAGTTCCTCCCACAAAGTTCTTACTTCCAAGTATCCGGATCTTCTCCGTCTCATCTCGTTCTTCCTGTCTCACTACAGGTGGCGGAAGAGGAGGTCCGACTCCTAGCCATAGTTGATTCGGGGGCTTGCAGCTGTTTTATGGACTTGACTTTGGCAAGAAGACTCCGTGTACCCCTCTGCAATAAACGTCAGCGACTTGAGGTGCATCTGGCCGATGGTTCCTTGCCCAGTTCTGGACTTGTCACCCAGGAAACCAAGCCCATCCTCACAATAACAGACTCTGGGCACCAGGAATTCATTTGTTTTGACATCCTTTGCTCTCCCATGTTCCCCATCATCCTGGGAATTCCCTGGTTGCAGGCCCATAATCCTCAGATCAACTGGGCCAAGAAGGAGATTTCCTTTCCCTCTTCCTACTGCCTGTAACACTGCTTCGTTCCCGGGGTTAGCAGTCCCGTTAGTTGTTGAACCATCCAATCAATTACAGATGTCAGTCAGGCTATACCTACAGTTTATCACGAGTTTTTGGATGTTTTTGATGAGAAGAAGGCTAATGTTCTCCCACCTCATCGGCCTTACGACTGTCCCATTGAACTGCTTCCTGGTGCCGAGATCCCCTTCGGGCGTATATTTCCGTTATCTGAGGTTGAGCTAGAGACTTTACGACTGTATATTGATGAGAACCTTGAAAAGGGATTCATCCGCCCTTCTTCCTCCCCTGCTGGAGCTGGAATTTTTTTTGTCGGGAAGAAGGATGGTTTACTAAGGCCATGTGTGGATTACAGGGAACTTAACAAAATTACTATTAAAAACCGGTACCCACTTCCCCTCATTCCTGAACTTTTCCAAAGGTTCCGAACTGCCCAGCTCTTTACTAAACTTGACCTACGGGGAGCTTACAATCTGGTTCGTATCCGGGAGGGGGACGAATGGAAAACAGCTTTCAGGACCCGGTTCGGACATTTTGAATATTTAGTTATGCCATTCGGATTATGTAACGCCCCAGCCACGTTCCAGCACTTCGTAAACGATATTTTCCGGGAATTTCTGGACTATTTCGTAATCGTTTACCTAGATGACATCCTCATCTTCTCTGCTACCCTGGATCTCCACAGAGCTCAGGTGAAAAAAGTCCTTGCAACTCTAAGGAAGCATGGTTTATACATTAAAGCAGAAAAGTGCGAATTTGAAAAGACTTCCATCCAATTCCTGGGTCTTATCATCTCTACTGAGGGAATCGCAATGGACCCACAAAAGGTTAAGGCTATCCTTGAATGGCCAGCCCCTTCAGATAAGAAGGGTGTTCAGCGATTTATAGGATTTGCTAATTTTTACAGAAGATTTGTAAAAGACTTTTCAGATATCATTTCACCAATTACTCAGCTGACTCCTCAGCAGACCAGATTCAAATGGTCCCCAGAAGCTCAGGCAGCATTTGACAAACTCAAAGGACTGTTCACCTCTGCACCAGTCTTACAGCACCCAGATCCAGCTTTACCCTTTGTATTAGAGGTAGACGCCTCAGAAATAGCCACAGGGGCCATCTTGTCTCAGCGCCAAGGACCTAAGGCCTTACTCCACCCTATTGCCTTTTTCTCTCAAAAGATGAGCCCCTCAGAGAGAAATTACGACGTGGGTGACCGAGAACTGTTGGCCATTAAAACTGCCTTGGAGGAGTGGAGATATTTATTGGAAGGTGCCGCCCACCCAATTATGATCTTCACGGATCATAAAAATTTAGAATACCTGAGGGCCGCTAAACGTCTGAGACCACGACAGGCCCGGTGGGCTTTATTTTTCTCAAGATTTAATTTCCACATAACTTACCGACCAGGCTCCAAGAATGGGAAAGCAGACGCCCTCTCCCGAATGTTCCCTGATACCCCTGAGTCTGTGGAACCAAGTACCATTCTGTCAGCACAACATTTTTTCCTGATCCAGCCAGAATTAAAATCCTCAATTAATCAGGCATCCAGCCAGTATGTGGACACAGAAGTACCCGCCTTGGAGAGTCGAGATGGGTTTCTTTGGCACCAGGACAAAGTTTTCGTTCCCCAACCAGTCAGGCTCCAAGTTCTAAAGACTTTCCATGACCATCAGCTGGCCGGACATTTTGGTGTACGAAAGACCCTTGAGCTTATCCAACGCTCCTTCTGGTGGCCCAATTTAAGGAAGGATTGCCAGTCTTACGTTAGCTCCTGTGTGGTCTGTCAGCGCTACAAGGGGTCCAACACCAAGTCCTGGGGTCTGTTAAGGCCTCTACCCATCCCTGAGCAACCCTGGAAGATGATTTCATTGGACTTTATTGTTGACTTACCTTCCTCTGGGGGTTTTACTACCATCTTGGTGGTAGTGGATCGTCTGACCAAAATGGCCCACTTCTTGCCCATGACCGGCACTCCATCAGCCCCGGAAACAGCAAAAATGTTCATCAAGGAAGTAATCAGACTACATGGGCTTCCGGATGATATTGTTTCCGATAGAGGAGTACAGTTCACCTCCAGATTCTGGAAGGATCTTTGTAAGACCTTGTCCATTAAAATATGTCTTTCTTCCGCTTACCATCCCCAAAGCAATGGCCAGACAGAAAGAACAAACCAGACTCTAGAACAGTATCTTCGTTGTTTCTGTACTTTTGCCCAAAATAACTGGATATCCCTTCTCCCATGTGCGGAGTTTGCATACAATAATTCAGTACATTCCGCCACTAACCAGTCCCCATTTTGGGCGAATTATGGGTTCCATCCCTCCTTTTTGCCCAATACCCTTCCTGAGGCATCTGTCCCTGCAGTCCAAGACCGGATTGATTCTATCCGAACGAACTACTTATTCCTTCAGGAGGCCATCCAGAAAGCACAAACAGATTACAAGAGGTTCTATGATAAAAAGAAAAGAAACGAACCTACCTTTAAAAAAGGGGACAAAGTGTGGCTTTCCTCAGCTAATCTGAAACTTTCCTGCCCATCCCGGAAACTGGGTCCAAGATTCGTTGGACCCTTTGAGATCAAAAGGGAGGTCAACCCTGTGGCCTTCGAACTGGTTTTACCCAGCTCTTACAAAATTCACCCAGTATTTCACGTATCTCTGTTAAAACCAGTTGTACCCAGTCCTTTTTCTGGTAGGGATGAATTGCCTCCTCCTCCAGTCCTGGTGGAAGGCGAAGCAGAGTATGAAGTGGAGGCCATAATGGATTGCAGAAAGAGGGGTAGAAAAACCCAGTACCTCATCAAGTGGAAGGGATATTCTGCAGAGGAAAATTCCTGGGAGCCTGCAGATAATGTTCACGCTCCTAGACTGATCCGGGAGTTCCACAACAGACACTCAGAGAGACTGGCCCCTCTGGGCATCCGGAGGCTGCCCCTTGGGGGGGGGCACTGTCAGGGAAATGGCCGTAGGAGAACTGGCAACATTGCCAGTAATAGCAATGGACATTCCTGACTCAACTGACATAGCCCTCTGCTGGCCTGTCAGGGAAATGGCCTATAAAAGGATGCCATAGGATCAGACTCATTGCTGGATTATCTCTCAGCTTCCTGTGTTCTGTGCTTCCTGTTTCCTGTTTGGATTTCCTGTTGTGATCTCGGCTTGTTCCTGATTCCGTTTGATCTCCTGCTCCTGGTTTGACCCTTGGCTTCTCCCACTGACCCTGCTTCCGTTACCTACCGTGTATGACCCCGGCTTGCTTCAAGACCTTGGATATTCTGGTTGTCTCCTGTGCATGACCTCGGCTTGTACCACGGTTCCCGCTGCCTGCTCCAGTCCCAGACCTCGGCCAGTACCTGTCTCCGCTACTAGAGACTATTCCTCGGCACAAGGTAGCCCGGCTGCTTCAGAGCCCTTGAAAGACATACTCTGCTGTGATTCCAGCCTGTTCCAGTTCGCTCTCAGATTGCTCCTGATTCTACCTACCTGCCTGCAGCTGGTAACCCGTGCCACTTGGGGCGCCACACCCTCTGTACCATCTCCAGGGGTGCGCCGCACTGAGCCGCAAGGGGAGCCCTCTCAGCACTTCGGCCTCGGATCAGGTAACCCTGACAGTTACCCAGGATATATCTCGGCCCTTTTTTAAATATTGGTACCACGTTGGCTTTTTTCCAATCAGCTGGCACCATACCCGTCAGTAGACTATCCTTAAAGATCAAGAATAATGGTCTGGCAATCACCTGGCTGAGCTCTTTAAGAACCCTCGGGTGCAAGCCATCTGGTCCCGGTGATTTATTTATGTTAAGTTTCTCTAGTTTAGTTCTAAGTCTATCTTCTGTTAGCCATAGGGGTACTTCCTGAGGTGTATTATTTAGTTTAGCATTACAAGCTGGGTTAGTGTAGACCCCCGATTTTTTTGTGAAGACTGAACAGAAGAAATTATTTAACACTTTCCCCTTTTCCCTGTCCTCTGTGGCCAAATTTCCTTTGTCGTCTTTTATGGGGCCTATGTGTTCTGGCCTCGCTTTCTTACTGTTTAGAATTTTTTGGGGTTCTTTTTACTCTCTTCCGCTATATGTCTCTCATGTTCTATTTTAGCCGCCCTCAGCCTTGTATTTTTTGAAGGCCTTTTCATTAGTATTAATATGCATTTTATGTTGGAGTTTAGCCACCCAGGGTTTAGTTTTGCTCTTTTAAATTTTTTTTCTTTGGAATGCACTGGCCAATCCCTTTGTTTAGTATGCTCTTGAAGCACTCCAATTTTTCCTCCGTGTTCTTTCTTCTATCCCATATGATATTTTCTAGCAGAGAGCGCAGTTTTGGGATATTGGCTCTTTTGAAATTCAGTGTCCTTATATTACCCTTATGTTTCCTATTACTATGATTAATACTGAAACTAATTGACCTATGGTCACTGTTTCCTAAGTTGCCCCGTATTTCTATATCCGTGAGCAGGTCTGTATTGTTGGTAATCAGTAGGTCAAGTACCGCATTGTTTCTTGCGTTCACCATCTGACCCATGAAATTGTCCTTCAAAACATTTAGAAACTGCCGAGCCTTGGCTGAATGCGCTGTTCCTTCTTCCCAGTCTATATCTGGATAATTAAAGTCCCCCATTATAATGACATTTCCCATCCTTTCTGCCAATCCTATCTGTAAAAGGAGGTCTTCCTCCCCCTCATCCCTCTGGTTGGGGGGCCTATAACATACACCCAATATTACCCTCCCTATAGTGCCTTCCCCTTTAAGTTCTACCCATAGGGATTCTGCCTTGTCCATAGCTCCATTAATATTACCTGTACACTGTTTTTAATATACAGACATACCCCTCCCCCTTTTTTACCTTCTCTATCTCTGCGATAAAGGGAGTACCCCTGAATGGTCGCCATCCAGTCATGAGAGTTGTCGAACCAAGTCTCTGTTATCCCCACAAAATCTAAAACATCAGCAGCTCCATCTCTCCCATCTTGTTAGCCAGGCTTCTGGCATTGGTATACAAACCTTGTCATTTTGACCGGTTGCATACATCCTCATTTGATGTTGTTTTTAGGCTGCTCTCGTCATTTTTCCCCATACTCACCTTGGATTTAGGTACTCTAATTGCCCTACCACTAATGTCCCCATTTGTGCCCTCTATATCTTGCTCCCCGCTGGCTAATTCTACATCTGTACCCTCCCCCCCATCACCTAGTTTAAGAGCCCCTCTAACTTTATGGCCATCCTCTCACCCAGTACAGCTGCACCCTCCCCATTTAGGTGCAATCCGTCCCTACCAAAGAGCCAGTGGCCGACTGAGAAGTCGGCCCAGTTCTCCAGGAACCCAAAACCCTCCTTACTACACCAGCTCCTCAGCCACTTGTTAACTTCCCTAATCTCCCGCTGCCTCTCTGGTGTGGCTCGAGGTATAGGTAGTATTTCTGAAAATACTACCTTGGAGGTCCTACTCCTCAACTTAGCGCTTAAGTCCCTGAAATCGCTTAGGACTCTCCATCTTCCTCTGCCTATGTCATTGATACCCACGTGTACCATGACAGCTGGGTCTTCCCCAGCCCCACCAAGTAATCTGTCCACCCAATCCGCGATGTGCCGAACCCGAGCGCCCGGCAAACAACAGACCGTTCGGCACCCACGGTCTTTGTGACAGATAGCACTGTCTGTCCTTCTAATGATTGAGTCCCCTACCACCAGCACCTGTCTTTCCTTTTCCTTTCTCCCGGCCTCACTGGAGGAGTTCTTCCCCTGGCAGCTAGGTGCTTCGCTCTGCTCCAGCAATGCTGGTCCCTGACTGGTTTCCCCAACATCACGCAACGGACCGTATTTATTTGGGTGCTCCAGCCCAGGACGGGCCTCCTTGCCTTTTTCCCTTCTACCCTTCCTAACTGTCATCCATCTACTCTGCTCTGATGCCTGCACCTTCGTTACTCCGCCCTCCTCTGTGCAGACCCCGGCCTGCACCTGTCGGGTACGATCCCAGCTCTCCTTCGATATGGACATTCGTCTGTGTTGCCAGCTGCTTCCCTAGATTCAGGACCTGAGCTTCCAGGAAAGCAACGTGCTTACATTTTGTGCATTTGTATTCGCCCTCGATCTCATGATCGAGGAACGTATACATACCACAAGAAGTACACCGAATCGCATCTCCACACCTGCCGGGCATTGTACCTACTATTCTAATGGGGATTCAGTAATTTAAGTCTGTCCTGTGTGTCTGTTTCCTAGCTTCCTAACTCTACTTTCTTACCCTCTGGTACTCCGCTACACTCACTGACACTCCCAGACACTCAGGTACTCGCAGGTACTCCCAGACACTCACAGGTACTCCCAGACACTCACAGGTACTCCCAGACACTCAGGTAGTAATAGGTACTCGCAGACACTCAGGTAGTAATAGGTACTCCGAGACACTCAGCTAGTAATAGGTACTCACAACACTCAGGTAGTAATAGGTACTCACAGACACTCAGGTAGTAATAGGTACTCACAGACACTCAGGTAGTAAAGGTACCCACAACACTCAGGTAGTAATAGGTACTCACAGATACTCAGGTACTACTCTACACCCTCAGTCAGTGTTCAATCTCAGTCACCAGTCTTACTTACCTAGTGTGTGTCCCTTTAAGCCTGACACTTGCAGTTCCTGACGGCGATTCCTCCCTCAGACGGCCAGTCTTCCTCTCTGCACCCACCTCCCTCCTCTGTCACTTCCCGGTCAGCCTCCCCCTTTGTTTTGTTAGTCTCCTCTGCTCCCTCTCTGTCTGGGGGGGGTTACCACATCACCCGCCGCAAAGGAAACGGGGTTTACCGCCCCGCTCGCCGCCCGCATTTACTGACCCGCTCGCTGCCCGCACGCCACCCGCTTTTTCTTCTGGGGGGGGGTTCTTGCATCGCTCGCCGCCACTGCTCTTCTGGGGGGGGGGGTTACTCACACACTCACGCGGTCGTCACACACACGCTCCTCACACACCCACGCCCTGTCAGCCTCTGATCCCATGCTCTGCTCTGCTTCTCTGCTCCACAGCACCACCTGCCGGCTCGCAGGCTCTCTCCAGGCTTGTTTAGTTTCTCAGATCTGTGCCTGGACACAATCCTGTCTCAGAGGTCTGCTGACAATTCCTTGGACTGCATGGCTTGGTTTGTGCTCTGACATGCGCTGCTAAATGTAGGACCTTATATAGACAGGTGTCTGCCTTTCCAAATTATTTCCAGTCAACTGAATTTACCACAGGTGGACTGTAATCAAGTTGTAAAAACATCTCAAGGATGATCAATGGAAACAGAATTCACCTGGGCTCAATTTTGAGCAAAGACTGTGAATACTTATGTACATGTGATTTTTTTCGTTTTTTATTTTTAATAAATTTGCAAAGATTTCGCACAAACTTCTTTCATGTTCTCATTATAGGGTATTGTTTGTAGAATTTTGAGTAAAATAATGAATTTAATCCATTTTGGAATAAGGCTGTAACATAACAAAATGTCGAAAAACCATGCCCTCTCAGCTCTATAAAGCCAGTTCAGGCTAGGTTAAACAGACTTCATCAAAGACTCCTTAGTACACTACCCTGAACCAAAGTCCTTAAATGAAGCATTGCAAGTAGCCACCCATATAGACAGGTGTTTATGGGAAAGGCACGCTAAGAGGTTTGTTTCTTTGTCCCCTAGTACGCTGCCAACGCTGTGTAAGTTATATCTGCAATTTGGTGTGAACGGGTTTCATTGCCAGGAACAGGGATCTAGGTGTTGGTGGGTGTGGTTGCCTAGAATAAAGATAAAAAATATTTCCGCGCTAAATTTAAAATAAAGTAAATGACAGTGAATAAATATAAGCAGCTTGCACCAAAATCAACTAACAATGATCAATAACCATAATCCTTCCTAAAGTAAATAAAAAATTCTGAATATTTGTGTGACAAGTGGAAAAACCACAAAAAACATGAACGGGGTAGTGTCCAAAATACTGGATAAAGTCCCAAACAATAGTGCAAATGAAAATAAATCCACATGCAGGGTGTTGAGAAGAACAATGCTTTCGGTGACACCAGGGAAAAGTGAAAGATGGGGACACCTCTGTGCACAAGTATCACAAGCAGCTTACCAGAACTCCGTGGCTACTCAATTTAATGAGACAGCCTCTCCCAGCAAGGTGTTATACCAATGTCATCAGCGGATGTCACGCTCAAGTACTTCTTAATAACTCCGTCATACATATATGGATATATGGAAAGAATAGAGGCCCATAGCGTAATCCCGTAACACATATATTCCAATTTATTAAAAGAAAACTACTCACAATAAGAAGGTATAAAACAGGCACATAGAATAGGCTGTTCCTGGATCAGATAGCGGCGTCCCGCAGATATCCAAAGCAGCGTAAGACAATGTGAAGACAATGTGAAAGCAGCCAGCTCCGTAAGGGGGCGTGTGGACGTTACGTCTGGAGTCACCTGGGTGTGGTTGCCTAGCAGACCAATCAGCTGGCGAACTGCAGTTGGTTGCATATACTTTGGATTGTGTCTGAGGTGAGCAGTAGAAAAAGTGATTGGCTTCTTTCACACGGTCCGTGCTGCTCAGCGGGGGATCGATACACAGATCCCCGCTGAGCAGGCAGGTGACAGCTCCCTCTCCGCTCTGTGTGCAGAGAGGGAGGTGTCAGAGTCCCATGCATCTCTATGTGGGAATCGGATGAGAGCGGACCGCCTGTCCGCTCTCATGCAATCCCATCCGATCCGATCCCCTGGACGGATGGAAAATAGGGTTTCCATCGGTCCGGATTTCACGGACAGGATCGGATGCGGATAGCTGCGGGTGTCAGCGGACATGTCTCCGTTGACATCTGCTGCCCCATAGGGATGCATGGAGGATCCGATCAGATCCGCCTAAAAAACTGACAGGCGGATCTGATCGGATCGCTCGTGTATAAGGACCCATAATGTAAGGTTACTCGCTTGCAGAATAGCTTGAGGAATCTCAGAAGTGTGTGGGAATCACTTAACTACTACACTGTTGTGCTCCATGCTGTATGCAAGATTTATGTCTGCCTGTGTGTGCCCAGCTGGCTAGAACTTGGGTCTCCCTCTGGTGGTGGCTGGCGATATTGAAAGTTTTAGCAGCTAAGGATGCAGGGTGGACAGTCTGACCTCCCTTTTCTCTTTATCTCACTCCATAACATGTATTAACCCATTTATTGAAGTTTTTACTCAGGAAAAGGAGGGGTACACTGATCATGACTGTATGGTTAGTAGTAATACACAGGACTTGCCGCTATGGCTAACAGAGGGTGAAATTAGGGAAAGGCTGGATAAAATTAACACAAATAAATCACCAGGCCCGGATGGCGTACATCCGAGAGTACTAATAGAACTTAGTAAGTCTATATCTAGACCACTGTTCCTGATCTTTGCTGACAGTATTATGACAGGAAACGTACCAGGGGATTGGAGGAAAGCTAACGTGATACCGATATTCAAAAAAGGGCAGAGGCATGTCCCAGGAAATTATAGGCTTGTCAGTCTGACATCGATAGTATGTAAACTTCTGGAGGGGATGATAAGGGACTATATCGTAGAGTTTGCTAAAGACAACAACATCATCAGCAGTAACCAGCACGGGTTTACAAATGGACGTTCTTGTCAATCTCTTAACATTCTACGAGGAGGTGAGCTGTGAGCTAGATAGGGGGAGACCAGTGGATGTGGTGTACCTGGATTTCGCTAAGGCGTTTGATACAGTTCCCCACAAGCGCTAAATTTATAAAATAAGGTCTGCAGGCATCGACCACAAGGTTTGCTCTTGGATACGGAACTGGCTAAAAGGGCGTGTCCAAAGGGTGGTAATAAATAGCGCATACTCAGACTGGTCTGAGGTGGTAAGTGGGGTCCCCCAAGGCTCAGTCCTGGGACCAACCCTGTTCAATTTATTCATAAATAGCATTGAAGACGGGATCAGTAGCTCTATATCAGTTTTTGCAGACGACACAAAATTGGGCAAGGCAATAACTGCACAGCATGAAGCAGATATCCTACAGAATGACCTGGACAAAATAACAGAGTGGGCAACGACATTGCAAATGAGGTTTAATGTGGAGAAGTGTAAGGTTTTGCACTTGGGGACTAAAAACATAAAAGCACAATACACTTTAGGGGGGGGGGAACCTTTGGGGGAATCAAAAATGGAGAAGGATCTGGGAGAGGATAGACTAAGCAATAGCATGCAATGTCAAGAGGCAGCTGCCAAAGCCAGCAGAATATTAGCATTCATAAAGAAAGGGATGTATTCCAGAGATAAAACTATAATCCTACCACTTTATAAAACTCTGGTCCGACCACATCTGGAGTATTCTGTCCAGTTCTGGTCGTCTGTCCTCAGGAGGGATGGGTTGGAGCTGGCGAAGGTCCAGAGAAGGGCAACTAAACTAATTAGGGGATTGGAGGACCTTAATAATAAAGAGTGTCTGCAATCGCTTGATTTATTTTCCCTGGAGAAGAGACGCCTGAGAGGGGACATGATAGCAATTTATAAATGTCTCAATGGTGATCTCAGCATAGAAAAAAAAGCTATTCAGTCAGAAGGATTGCATGAGGACTAGAGGGCATACAATGCGTCTGGAGGAGAAGCGTTTTAACCTCAGGCAACGAGGGGGGTTCTTTACTGTTAGAGATACAAGATTGTGGAATTCTCTACCACAAGAGGTGGTTTCTGCGGGAAGTATGGTGGCTTTCAAAAGACTCTTAGACGTACATCTAATGAATCAGAGCATTCAGGGCTATGCAAGATGATTACGGCCACACACACCTACACAGGTTGAACTGGATGGACTATTGTCTTTATTCAACCTCACCTACTATGTAACTATGTAACTGCCTAATGCACACCCCTTTCTTTTCGTACATCACGGGACACAGAGCCATCAATCATAACATATGGGTTATATAGCCACCTATAGGTGAAGGACTGTGGCAACCAATCAGAATTGATGACCCTCTATATAACCCCTCACACACAGGAAGTACCTCAGTTTTTTCACCAGTGTCTAAAAGGTGAAGGTCTCTGTGGAGAGGCGCTCCACCTGTTTTTTTATGTTTTAAAGAAGAAGAAAGAAGATTATGCTACATACCCCGATCAAAGATCACTGGATCTGAGGGGTTAGCTGTCAGATCCATCTAAAACAGTCAATGGACTAAAAAGATGGTACCTGAGCCTCGATGAGCAGATATGAGGTTTTGCTGTCCTTTTTAGGCGCTGGACCCTGTGATCCAGACCCTTTGAATACCAAGCTCTAAAGGTGCTCCATGCAGGGTGCTCTATAGGTCCAAGGCCGTGGCCCCTCTTATATAGGGGACCCAGTCCTTGAAGGTCTCCAAGACAAAGCTCGCCGTGATGGGTGAAGATTGGATTCTTGCTTATAGCAGACTGGTGAGTCCATTTTAAATATTTACACAGCAAACAAACCTTAAAGGAAAAAAAATGCAAACTGTAAATATTTTATGCACTGTTCCCTTTGATAAGATTACAGAGACTTGTGCCAAGTGTGTTTCTGCTTATGTTTACATCTATTGTAGCAGGTTTATGCAAAAGTATGTTTTAACCACTTCCATACAGGGCACTTTCACCCGCTTCCTGCCCAGGCCAATTTTCAGCTTTTAGCGCTGTTGCATTTTGAATGACAATTGCATGGTCATACAACACTGTACCTAAACCAAATTTATGTAAATTTTCCCCACAAATAGAGCTTTCTTTTGGTGGTATTTGATCACCGCAAGGTTTTTTCTTTTTTTATAAACAAATAAAAAAAGGCCGAAAAGTATGAAAAAAAATATATATTTTTGTTTATGTTATACAATTTTGTAAATAGATACGTTTTTTCCTGCACTGATGAGCACTGATGAGGCCGCCCCTGACAGGCAATGATGAGGAGGCACTGATGGGGTGGCTCTGATGGGGTGGCACGAATACGCGTCACTGATAGGCAGCACTGATGGGCACTGATATGTGGCACTGATAGGTAGCACTGATATGCAGCATTGGTGAGCACTGATAGGCGGCACTGCTGGGCACTGATAGGCAGCATTGATGGGCACTGATAGGCAGCACTGATGGGCACTAATGGGCACTGATAGGCGGCACTGGTGGGCAATAATGTGCACTGGTGGGGGGTACTGATAGATGGCAATGATGGGCACTGGTGGGCATCACTGATGGGGAGGGCACTGGTGGGCAGCACTGATGGGGAGGGCACTGGCGGGCTCCCTGAGCCCTGATTGCCATCCCTGGTGGCCATGGTCGGCATCCCTGGGGTCATGGGTGGGCATCCCTGGGGGTTCTAGTGGCACCCCCCCTAATGATCTTTACTGGTAATCAATGCTCTGATTACCAGTGCAGACCCGCCCCCCCGTCAGGAGAGCCGCAGATCGGCTCTCCTATACTCGTGCCTCTCTGGCACGAACTAAGGAAAGCCGATCAACGGCTCTTCCAGTGTACTATGTGACCAGCTGTGATTGGACACAGCTGGTCACATGGTAAAGAGCCTACGTCAGTAGGCTCTTTACCGAGATTGGAGATGCGGTCTGCCAGAATGACACGCCGCAGCACCGGTCGTCGCGGGCGCACAGAGCGCATTATCCTGCCGCCATCATATGACGTCCGGTCAGGATAATGCAACCACTTTCCCACCGTCAATCGCCTATAGGGCGGGAGGGAAGTGGTTAAAGCATGTTGCTATTTCATTATTTCTTACCCTGAGCTGATCACTTCAGTGGTATCAGCGGTGTCAAACAAAATTCAGCCTAAGCTGCTCTCACCCCTTTTTTGTTGTGTTCGCCCTGGTGCATAAGTGTCCGCATGTTCGTCTCTGCCTTAATCGCGTGTCTATGGTGTAGGCCTATTCGCGCACGTGCGAGAATCTTCGCCTTTAAGTACAGGCGTACACCACATGGTGGGTGTGTTCTAACGCAATTTGGCGTGCACGTGGACGCCACGTACCACGCCACACATGCATAAAAGGGCGCGTTTTGCAAGTAACTGTCTCCAGCACACTAGCCTGTGTCACAGGCTGAAAGGGACAAACAAAAAATTGGTGCTGTGCACCTGTCCCCTGCACTGTGCGAAGTGGCCTTTTGACCAGCCTAGGCCACACACATGTGGCTACCGGAGACTAAACACGTGGCTTCTCCTGAATGCTTCAGCCTTGTAGCCCCTTCAAGACCAGGGTAGTCCAGGACCACTACAAACAAAAAACAAACACAGGGTGGCACCAGCCTAGCGTATTATCCCCCATTGAATAAAAGAATAAAAATACTCACAAACGAGTTCTTGGAAAATGCATATCACAATATTAGGTTGCCGTCAGCATCAGAAACGGAAGGTGAACCGTTCTCAATGGCTAGAAATGGCTTACGCGTTTCAAGGCTAAGCCTCTTACTCAGAGCCTGCAGGCTGAAAAGGACACAGAGCAGCAGCAGCTGGGTTGCGTGAGTCACTGTGGGTGTATGTTACTTGCACAAACGGATCCTGTATCTAGGGATAATAGGTGCTGTGTTCATTAGGCTGTATAAGCTTGGCACAAGCCTTGAGTACTCTTTTATAAGCTAGTACCTCAAGTTTGTCTTATAAAGCAATGTCTGCCCGAAAATGGGCTGGAGGAAGCACAGTTGGAAAGGGCACTGTGATGCCACTGTCAGGCCTTGAAGGTCCTAGTCGTGCTTCCACTGTGTCTACTCCTCCTGATAAGCCAGAGGCAATTAGCCAACCTGAGCCATTACGGTTGTCAGGCATAGTAGCTCCTCCATGTACTTCTGGCGCAGCCTATGTTACCAAGGATGATTTGGCATCGGCATTAGCCAGCCTGGAGGGTAGGATTGCTGACATGACTGCAGCACCACATGAAGGAAAGAAACGGGATAGATCCCCCCTCTCCTGAGCCACCCCCTGAATCAATTCAGGATTGGGCAGAGGATATGGAAGATGTAGCTGATGGTGACCCTATGGAAGGTCAAGCTGATGTTTCCACTTCCGGGAAGCCAGAGTCAGAGGAATCAGCCTCTCAATCTCAGAGATTGTTTATTCAGTCTCTTACTGAGTTGGTCAGGTCTGGATATAAAATTCCTCCCCTAGAGACAAATGAAGCCTCTTTTTACTCTCTAGGCTCATTGCACCCTCCTCAGAGTGTTCGGACATTTCCCATACATCCGCTCTTGGAGCAAGAAGTGTATAGTGATTGGGATCATCCTGATAGGGTTTTTGTTCCTCCTAAAAGGTTTTCATTGTTATATCCTATGGAGGAAAAGTTTACTAAGAAAAGGAAAGATCCCTCTGTGGATGTGGCCATTTCTTGGGTTAACAAGAGTTTAACCTAATACCCAGGTTTTTAAAGATCCAGCTGATGAAAGGTTGGAGTCTTTTTTGAAGGCCTCCTTTGTGGTTGCAGGTTCTGCAGTACAACCAGCAGTAGCAGCCATAAGAGTATGTCAGTCTTTGAAAAACGCATAAATCAAGTGTTCAAGACAGTTCCTTCACGAGGAGAGTCTGTGGAAGATCTGTCAGATCTACCTCACACTTTGTGTTTCACAGTAGATGCCCTTACGGACTCCATAAGGCAAATGTCACAGTTTGCTCTGATGACAGTGCAAATGCGCAAAATCCTTTGGTTAAAGAGCTGGTCTGCGGAATTACCACGTAAAAGATTATTGTCTAGCTTCCCTTATCAGGGAGAATGCCTTTTTGGTGATGATCTGGATAAGTATATAGAAAAGATCTCGGGGAGGAAGAGTACGTTGCTACCTGTAAAGAGGAAGAGCAGGCGTCCTTCCTTTAAGATCCCCAGCACTAATAATACCAGTGTGTCTAACTCCAGGCAGTGGTGAGGGCCGTCTGCATCCGGACCCAAGCCTTCAGGGCAAGGTCAGAAAAAGCCCTGGGCCCAGAAATCAGCCAAGTCTTCCTCTAAGCCTTCTCTGTGAGGGGGCGCCTCCACTCACCTGGGTGGGGGTAAGGCTTCTGCAGTTCTCAGGGGTATGGGAGGAGTCCATACAAGACAACTGGTTTGTCTCCACCATTTCATAGGGATACAAGCTGGAATTTCGGGTGTTCCCGCATCCTGGGTTCGTAAGGTCAAGTATACCTTTAGATCCCCTAAAAAGAAAGTCTCTCTTTCAGGCATTGGACCAGCTGAGAGCCCAAAGGGTGATAACCGAGGTTCCAGAGAAAGAAAGGTTCAAGGGTTTTTACTCAAACCTGTTCATAATCCCTAAACCAAACGGGGATGTGAGACCTATTCTGGATCTGTAGGCTTTAAACCAGTTTCTGAACGTTCATTCTTTCCGCAAGGAGTCAATTCGTTCAGTCATAGCCTCCCTTCAGGGAAAGGAATTTCTAGCATCCATAGACATTAAAGATGCATATCTGCATGGGCCTATCAAAGGTTTCTTCGTTTTGCGATAGGAAACCATCATTTTCAGTTTGTGGCCCTGCCCTTCGGGTTAGCCACAGCTCCAAGAGTGTTCACAAAGATCCTATCTCCTGTATTGGCTGTTCTACGGTTCAGAGGGATTTCTGTAATAGGATATCTGGCCGATCTATTACTAATAGATCAATCTGCGTCGGCTCTAAGCTGAAAGGTCCTCCAGACAGTACAATTTCTGGAAGGTCTGGGGTGGATACTGAACTTAGCAAAGTCAGAATTATAGCCGGTCCAGCGTCTGGAATACCTGGGTCTTCTTGTGGACACGCTGCAAGCAAAGATATTCTTGCCAGCAAGAAGATTCTTAGACCTGAAGATTCAGGTTCGGTCCATAGTAAGAGATATCCTTCTATACATCTTTGCATGATGTTACTGGGGAAGATGGTGTCCGCATTTAAGGCTATTCCCTATGCTCAATTCAATGCCAGACCCTTGCAAAACAACATTCTGTCTGCATGGACCGGGAAAGTTCAGTCCCTGGACTGGCCCATGTCTCTGGTACCAAGGGTACGGCGGAGTCTGAATTGGGGGTTGTTGACCAGAAATCTGGTGAAAGGGAAATCCTGACCTGGAAGGTAGTACCCACAGATGCCAGTCTCTCAAGCTGGGGAGCGGTTCTGGAGGAAGCTACTGTCCAGGTTAAATGGTATTGGGTAGAGAGTCATCTCCCCATCAACACTCTGGAAATTGGTGCAGTCAGTCAGGCTCTGAAATTTTGGACGCCCAGACTTTGGGGTCACCCTGTCAGGGTGCAATATGACAATGCCATGGCTGTGGCTTATGTCAACCATCAAGGAGGCACGAGCAGTCGGTCAGCCCATAAAGAGATGGATATCATCCTGTCCTGGGCAAAGAAGTTTGTGCCATGCCTAACAGCAGTGTTTATTCCAGGAATAGAGAACTGGCAGGCAGATTTTTGAGCTGTCAACAGATGTTTCTGGGGGAATAGTCCTTACATCCCGAGACCAGCATACATGCCCCCTTCAATGTAGTGACCAGCGTGCGTGTCCCCTTCAATGCAGAGATCAGCGTGCGTGCCCCCTTCAATGCAATGAACACTGTGCTGTGCCCCCTTCAATGCAATGAACACTGTGCTGTGCCCCCTTCAATGCAATAAACACTGTGCTGTGCCCCCTTCAATGCAATGAACACTGTGCTGTGCCCCCACAATGCAGAGTTCAGCGTGCGTGCTCCCTTCAATGCAACTGTGCTGTGCCCCCTTCAATGCAATGAACATTGTGCCGTGCCCCATCAATGCAGTGTTCAGCGTGCGAGCCCCTTTCAATGCAGAGCGCCACAGCATTGTCCCCAATCAATGCAGAGCGCCACAGCATTGTCCCCAATCACTGCAGAGCGCCACAGCATTGTCCCCAATCATTGTAGAGCGCCACAGCATTGTCCCCAAACATTGCAGAGCGCCAAAGCATTGTCCCCAATCACTGCAGAGCGCCACAGCATTGTCTCCAATCATTGCAGAGCACCACAGCATTGTCCCCAATCATTGCAGAGTGCCACAGCATTGTCCCCAATCATTGCAGAGCGCCACAGCATTGTCCCCAATCATTGCAGAGCACCACAGCATTGTCCCCAATCACTGCAGAGCACCACAGCATTGTCCCCAATCATTGCAGAGCGCCACAGCATTGTCCCCAATCATTGTAGAGTGCCACAGCATTGTCCCCAATCATTGCAGAGCACCACAGCATTGTCCCTAATCATTGCAGTGCGCCACAGCATTGTCCCCAATCATTGCAGAGCGCCACAGCATTGTCCCCAATCATTGCAGAGCGCCACAGCATGCCCCCCAATCAATGCAGAGACCAGCGTGCGTTCTCCCTTCAATCCAATGCACCTACCTACCTGGCGGCGGCTCGGCTCCTGTCGGCGGCTTCTCCCCTCCTCGATACTCCGTCCTCTTCTGCGGCGGCGGGAAGGTGAGCGGCTTCTCCCTCTCGGCCTCTCCTCCTCTTCTGCGGCGGGCGGCGGGAACCGGCGGGAAGGTGAGCGGCGTCGGCTTCTCCTCTCCTCGAGACTCCTCTTCTGCAGCGGCGGGAAGGTGACCGGGCGGTGACGGTGAGTGACTGATGCACGCACCGGCACCGCCCCCAACGAGGTCGGCAGGGATGTCCTGAATCATGATTGGTCCACGCTGGAGTCTGGACCAATCATGATCCAGGACATCACAAAAGGGGAGTGTTGTAGCGCAGTGCTCTGCGCCCTGGTGACCCCCCGGAAGGCAGCCAATCCCCCCATAGACACCAATGAGTCCGGCGCCCTAGTGGGCTAAAAATTTATTTATTTTTTTAATCTTTTTTTTTTCTTTTTTTTTTGGGGGGGCGGCGCCCCTGCGCCCCCTATCGGCCGGCCGCCACTGGAGACTGCTCAGACTCGGAAGACCGAGAGCTTGTTTGTGCTGCCAGAAGGGACCAAAAAGGGGTTGGCAGCATCTAAGTCTACAATTTTGTGTTGGATTCGCCAGGTTATTACTTATGGTTTAGTAGGAAAGGTTCCACCTTTTCCTGTAAAGGCACACCAGGAGTAGGTGCCTCTTGGGCACATCGCCATCAAGCCTCTATGGCTCAGATTTGCAAGGCCGGGACCTGGTCATCGGTGCATATACTCTCTCATTTCTACAGAGTGGATGCTGGGACCCAGGAGGAGTCTGCTTTTGGCAGCAGTTTTCTGCAGGCGGCAGTGTAATCCTTCTTTTGGGGTCATATGGCGGTATTTTTTGTTGTCCCTCTCCCCTCAGAGACATTGCTTTGGGACATCCCATATGTTATGATTTATGGCTCTGTGTCCCGTGATGTATGAAAAGAAAAATTTATTTTTAATTCATACTTCCCTGTACAATCCATTTCTTGAAGCACATCACGGGACACAAAGGTCCCTCCCCTCTTCTATGGGGTCTTTTATTGCTTGCTACAAAACGGAGGTACTTCCTTTGTGGGAGGGGTTATATAGGGGACATCAATTCTGATTGGTTGCCAGTGCCCTTCACCTATAGGTAGCTATATAACCCATATGTTATGATTAATCGCTCTGTGTCCCGTGATGTACTTAAAGAAATGGATTTTACAGGTAAGTCTAAATTAAAAATCCATGTATTTTGTTGCTCTACTGTGTATTGTGGTTCACTGCAACACAGATGCATTGGTAAGGTGTGTTGAGGTGACATTAAGAATGAATGGCACCGTAGCGCACCAATGTGCATTGCTTTTCTAAATGGAATGTCAGTTACAGTTTTAGATAGAATGAGAAAACGTCAAAACCCCTGTCAGGTGTATTTTATGTGCCTGCTGGGAGACTCTCCTTCTCTATGTGTCCTGGTGAACATTGCCTCTGAAATGAGAATGGAAAGAAAATCTTCTAATGGAGACTCCTGTGACAACTGTCTAAGATGGGATTTGCCATCACTTTTCACTTCTTTCTCCATGTGTCACAAACCCCCCCCCCCCCAAAAAAAAAAAAAAAAAAGAAAAGAAAACTTGACAGGGATGTTATCCATTCTCTACTCTAACCCCTACTGAAAAAAAGGTTTGGGCTTTTGATATACTTAACTATAATCCATCTTTCAAACAAATTAGGATATATCCTTGTACATCATATACAAAAAAGTTTTTTAGCCTCTCCTGGTCTTATATGTCAGCGGTATCAAGATGTAATGTGGGAAAATGTGCACAAGCCTGTCGCATATTTACAACTACCTTGCTTTCAGCCTGCTCCTATAACAAGTCAGGGCTGCAAACTTGCACCATCAGTGGAAACCTGATCCCCCTGTCAGAACAAAATAGCACAGCGGGTAGATCGTTGTAGTACATTGGCTGCAAGTGCTGATCGAATGCCGATCGGCTGCTTTTTTTCCAGTATGGTATTTGACAGAAGCCAGTCATGAGAAGAGGAGCTGTGCACACAGGCTGAAAGTCGGCTGGTAATTGCCAAACCGGGGGTTTTCAACCAATTTTCCAGTCAGTGTGTACCTAGCTAAGGTCTGAGAGCCACAGCTCTAGAGTTTTAAGATTATACTCTTGATAAAATACCAAGACAATTCAACAATTGCCTACACTTGAACCACCTCCAGCCATTGAGGTTCAATAAAGTATGAAGTCTTTCATTCCTTTTGTTGTTTCTGTTTCCCTACTGCTTTTATTTCCAACTACTACCTATATGCAGTGGCCAATGTTTCAATTTTATGTACTTGTCGCTTTTCAATAAAATCAAACTAAAACAATAACATTGAAATCTGCTTTCAGGTCCTGCAGTACACATACTGTATGTAAATCTGTTTTCCTTCAGCATCTTTTCCAAACTGATAATTATACCCCACTTTATTTGCATCTTAAACTGTGAACATTTGCTTTATCTTTTTAGACTTCGTAGAGATCAGTGTGAATAATTTAAACTTGGCAACACTATATATTCAGTTAACCATGAAAAGTATAACCTATATTTCTCTTACGTCCTCCGACAGTCGCCGCCTCTTCATATTCGTCACATATGGGGTATTAGACTTTGCTCCGAAGGAGTAGCTAGGCAACAGAATATGTTAACATTAAAGCTTTTAACATATCCCACCCTCAAGGGGTGGTCCCCTCAGTCAATACCCTCCTACTTCCTGCAACCATATCTCAGTTTTCAATGTCTAGCTTGTCAGGAGTGGCTGGCTCTCTCTGTGCTGGGGCTTTGTGCCCCAGACTCTTTCTTCTTTTTTGATTTTTTGTTTGAGTTTTCTCTCTACCTTTACTTAGCTGTTCTTTTTGTCAGCATTAGTTAGTTCTTCGGATGAAGAGGATCATGCGGGCTGGGTCTCGGGCTGATCCCCCTGGTCGCAGGTCGTGGGTCAGTGGCTTCCCAGCCTGCCATCGAGCGTTCAGCCAGGTAACGCTCCTGGCACAGTGAACGACCCATCCCTGTTCGGTGCAGGGATGATTGGTGAGGTGGCTACCTCACTGGACGCTGTGCGGTTTCTTAACCCCCATTCTGTGCGTCTTGTATGCGACTCTCCCTGCCTCATGTGCAGCGGCTTGTTCGCCTGTGCGGGTCCCCCACGCCATTGTGAGGTAAGTGTATCTAATGTGGGGACCTGTCTGTCTGGGGGGGTGTCAGTCTGGGACTGTGTAACCTGCCTCTGTTCACACTGTCTGTCTCCCTATCACTCGGCTGCATGCTGTGGGCTGCAAGGGGGGGGGGAGCTGTGTGACACTATGTGTGTCAGCTTTGTCAGTGTGAGAAGCTGTGTGCTGTGGGGCATGTTTTGGGCATGTTTGGGCACTATACAGCGATCGCTGCGGCGATCTGACATGTTTTTTTATACATGGATGACATGTGTGCATTACTGTACTGTGGAGCGGCGGTTTCGGCGCCATTTTGCCTACACTCGCTCCGGCCGCATGTTCTACATGCATGGCGGCCATTTTCTTGTAGCCTCCCATAGGCTTTCATAGAGCGCCCTGGCAGCATCACTTCCTCTTCTCCAGGAACACCGATCTAGGCAGCAGCAGCGGCGAGGGTCTCCTCAGGTTATATCCTTCTTATCCATTGCCTGTGTCGGTTTTATTGTCCCTGTGGGGGTCTCATTGTGCTTGTGTGTGGTGCGGTGGGCTGCGCTCGCCGCGCTTGTTAAAGGGGCAGTTATCCCTTTATTATCCGGCATTTGTAATAGGGGCAATGGATTCTCAGGAGGGCAAATTTCCTACCGCCTTGGTGGAAAGCCAGGGGACCGCTGTTTCCCCCCCAGGGGGGGATTTAGCCACTATTGTGGCTGGCCTTGCTGCTCAGGTGCAGATGCTGGTGGCTGCTCAATCTACTAAAAGACCCAGAGTTTCTCTTTCCTCTGATTCTGAGGGTGAAGGTGATGGGGCTGTTATGGCGGGGGCCTCCTTATCGGGGTCCCGCTCCTCCCTGGATCTAGTGGGGTCCGAGGTGGAGGCTGAAGTTGAAGGGGTTGATAATTCTCCCCCTGGCTCGCCTGAAGAGCTTGCAATCATGGATGAATTGATTGCTTCCATAAAACAACGCTGCGTTTGCAGGATGAAGTGTGTCCCCCCGCTGCCTTGGCGGCTTATGGGACGCAGAGAAAACGCAGGACGCCGCAGGTTTTTCCCTGCAATGATGATTTTCAGCGCGCTGTTAAGGAACAATGGCGCAATCTGCGCAAACCCTTTGCTGTACCAAGTAGGTTCAAGCTGCGTTATCCTTTCTCGCCTTCCACTGATGAAAGGTGGTGTGTGCCACCCCCAGTGGATCACGCAATTGCAGTTTTAAACAAATCCACTGCGATTCCTGCAGAGGATTCCCCTGTGTTCCGTGATGCCACGGATAGGAGATTGGAGTCTCTTGCCCGTCATACTTATTCTGTTACGGGTTCTATGCTTAAGGCTCTGTTTGCCTCTCTCATGGCGGCCAAGGCGGTCGCAAGTTGGACGCAGATGCTTAGGCGCGTCCTAGTGGCCGATTCGGCCTCGCCGGCGACCCTGGATATGGTGGATCAAATCCACCAGGGTGTCATGTATCTGTGTGATGCGGACTTGGACCTAGTCCCGTTGGCTGCACGTGTGCACAGCGTGGCGGTGTTGTCTCGCCGCCTGGTTTGGTTGAAATGTTGGTCGGTGGACCAGTCTTCACGTAAGACCTTAGCCAATCTGCCTTATGATGGGTCTCGCCTTTTTGGGGAGTCCTTGGATGTGTTGATTAAGGTGATCACCGGAGGTAAGAGCACTCTCTTGCCCCATTTCCCCAAGGCTAAGGGGGCTTCTGGGAAGAAGCATGCTAATTTTCGGCCCCCTCAGGGGTCCTTTCGTGCCTTTCGGTCGCACTACAAGGGCAAACCGTTCAAAGGTCAAGGCTCTCAGAAGAAGCCCTGGTCTGGAAAACAGAAGTCCGGTCAATCCGGATCCGCAGCCCATAACAGTGCGGCCTGAAGGGGCGCCCTCACCCAGTTTTGGGGTGGGGGGACGCTTGCTCGGTTTTCTTCAGCCCTGGTTGGCCCGCGTGCGGGACAGATGGGTTCAGGAGATCGTTCGATCTGGTTACAAGATCGAGTTTCTCTCTCGGCCGGAGAGCAGATTTTTTCCCTCAAATCTTCAACTGTCTCCAGAGCGTTTACGGGACCTGCACCTGGCGGTGCGGGACCTGAGGGCTCAGGGAGTGGTAGTTCCGGTGCCTCATCGGGACAGATTTCGGGGGTTTTATTCCAATCTGTTCACCGTGCCCAGAAAGGAGGGCAAGGTTCGTCCAATTCTGGACTTGAAGGCTCTGAACCGCTCTGTGCGGGTTCGCAAGTTCCGCATGGAATCCCTGTGGTCGGTGGTGGCTGCCCTGGTTCCGGGGGAATTCATGGCCTCCATCGATTTGAAGGATGCGTATCTTCACATCCCCATTTTCGAGGGTCACCAGAGGTACCTTCGATTTGCCATTGCGTAGGATCACTACCAGTTCGTGGCGTTGCCTTTTGGTCTCGCCTCGGCTCCGCGGGTCTTCACCAAGGTGCTTGCACCGGTTCTGGCATTATTGAGGGCCCAGGGCATTTCTGTCCTGGGGTATCTGGACGACATTCTGGTTCGGTCTGCGACCAGCCAGGGTCTGGAGAAGGACCTGTCTGTCACGATGCAAACTCTGCAGGAGTTTGGTTGGACGATAAATTTTCCAAAGTCGACACTGAGTCCGTCGGTTCGTCTTCCCTACCTGGGAATGATTCTGGACTCGGTGCAGGCGAAGGTCTTCCTGCCGGAAGACAAACTCAGAACTCTTCAGGAGGAAGTCAGGTCCCTCAGGGACGTTCCGCACTCGTCTCTGCGGACGTGCATGAGATGTCTGGGATTGATGGTCTCGGCCTTCGAGGCGATTCCCTTCGCCCAGTTTCACACGCGGGGTCTCCAAGCGGAGATCCTGTCCAGGTGGGACGGGCGACCTCAATCTCTGGATCTTCAAATCTCGTTGAGTCATCGCACCAGAAGAGACCTTCTGTGGTGGCTCCAGTCCCCGATGGTGTCCGGGGGCAAGTCGTTTCGTCCTATCTCGTGGACGGTAATCACCACGGATGCCAGCCTGTCGGGCTGGGGTGGTGTTCTGGGCGTTCTGTCCCCCCAGGGGACTTGGTCGGAGGGGGAGTCCTCCCTTCCGATCAACATTCTGGAATTGCGTGCGATAAATCTCTGTCTTCATCGCTGGACGGACCGGCTGCAGGGCTGCCCGGTTCGGGTGCAGACGGACAATGCCACGGCGGTGGCCTACGTCAACCACCAAGGGGGCACCAGGAGTGCCCGAGCGGCTCGAGAAGTGGCCGACATTCTGTCTTGGGCCGAGACTCATGTCCCGGCGATAACGGCGGTTCACATTCCGGGGGTGGAGAACTGGCAGGCGGACTATCTGAGTCGCCAGACCCTGGATCAGGGGGAATGGTCCCTCCACCCGGCTGTCTTCCAGATGTTGTGCGCGAAGTGGGGTCTTCCAGATGTGGACCTGTTCGCGTCTCGTCTCAACAACAAGGTGAGAAGGTTCGTGGCAAGGACGTGCGACCCTCGGGCAGACGCGTCGGACGCGTTAGTGGCCCCGTGGCATCAGTACAGGCTGATGTACGCGTTTCCACCGATTCAGTTGCTGTCCAGGTTCCTTCGCAGGTTACACTCGGAACGCAGCACGGTGATTCTTGTGGCACCGGACTGGCCTCGCCGGTCCTGGTACGCAGACCTCGTGAATCTGGCGGTCGACGCCCCGTGGCGTCTGCCTCTTCGAGGCGATCTCCTGTCTCAAGGACCAATATACCATCCTGCTTTACAGTCGCTGGCTTTGACGGCCTGGCTGTTGAGACCGAGGTCCTGAAGGAGAAGGGTCTCTCCCCAGAGGTCGTTCATACCTTGATCAACGCGAGGAAGTCTTCCTCGGGGAAGGTTTATTACCGTACTTGGAAGGCCTATTTTGCCTGGTGTGAGTCCAGGGGGTTTTCACCCCGCACGTACTCGGTTTCCCGAGTGCTGTCCTTCCTTCAAACGGGTGTCGATCAGCGTTTGGCGCTGGCTACGATAAAGGGTCAGGTGTCTGCGCTGGCCGTTCTGTTTCAACGTCCCGTGGCTTCCAACTCCTTGGTTGGCACTTTTGTTCAGGGAGTGCGGCATCTGGTTCCTCCTAGGAGGGATCCTCTGCCCCCTTGGGACTTGAATCTCGTTCTATCTGTGTTACAACGTGCTCCTTTTGAACAGATCAGGGAGATCTCGTTGTCTATGTTGTCCAAAAAGGTCGCCTTTTTGGTTGCGATCACTTCGACTCGCAGAGTGTCGGAGCTGGCGGCTTTGTCCTGCAAGTCTCCGTATCTGGTTGTTCATTTGGATAAGGTGGTCTTGCGACCTAATCCTTCTTTTCTTCCGAAGCGAGTTTCGGAATTCCATCTTAATGAGGATATTGTCTTGCCTTCGCTGTGCGCGAAGCCTAAACATCCAAAGGAGGTGAGATTACATTCTTTGGATGTTGTTCGGGCAATAAGGGTTTACCTTAAATCGACTGAGTCTTTTCGAAAGACGGACTCCTTGTTTGTTCTTCCAGAGGGTCCTCGGAAGGGCATGGCGGCGTCTGCCTCTACCATCGCCAAATGGATCAGGCAGACCATTGAACAGGCCTATGCTTTGCAGGGGAAGGTTCCCCCTGTGCCTGTGAAGGCGCACTCTACTAGATCTCTGAGTACGTCTTGGGCCTGTCGTCATGGGGCTTCTGTAGCCCAGGTGTGTAAGGCGGCGACCTGGTCGACCGTGCATACTTTCACAAAATTCTACAAAGTAGATGTTCAGGCATCGGCGGATGCTTCCTTTGGCCGCAAGGTTCTTAGTGCGGCAATTCCCTAGGGTCCCTTGTTGGGGACCTCTGGCTGTTGGGATAAGTTTTTTATCCCCTGGTTATTTGTCTTTTCCTGGGTTGTTGCTCCTGTTGAGCACTTGTTTTTCCTGTAGCCCAGCTGGTTTCCTTCCTTTGGTAAGGTTCCTTTCTTTGATGCGGAGACTGCGTTGCCTTTCGGCGCGGATGCGTTTCCCACCCCTCATGTTTGCACTGCTTTGGGACGTCCCCATATGTGACGAATATGAAGAGGCGGCGACTGTCGGAGGACGTAAGAGAAAACGGAATTTTTGTAAAATCTTACCTGTAAAATTCCTTTCTCTGAGTCCTCCGACAGTCGCCGCCCCCGCCCCTCTTTTGGGGTTTGGTTGTATACTCTACTGCTATTCCACTGAAACTGAGATATGGTTGCAGGAAGTAGGAGGGTATTGACTGAGGGGACCACCCCTTGAGGGTGGGATATGTTAAAAGCTTTAATGTTAACATATTCTGTTGCCTAGCTACTCCTTCGGAGCAAAGTCTAATACCCCATATGTGACGAATATGAAGAGGCGGCGACTGTCGGAGGACTCAGAGAAAGGAATTTTACAGGTAAGATTTTACAAAAATTCAGTTTTTTACCTTGCTTCTGAAAAATGTAAAAATTCTTTCAGAAATGTATTAAGTTCATACCAATATTTTAACCCAGGTCCTAAATATGTGCTTGTGTATTTAGAAAGTGGGATTGCAAAATTTTTAAAAGGGTGAAATATGAAACACCTAGTGTAGAATGCTTCCATGCAGGAGATAACAAAGGGCAAAGATAAATTCAAGATTCTCTTTCTAAATATGAGGTGCAACAGAATAATATCGGTGGCAACAACTCAGTATACGGAAGTATTATCATATAAAGTGACAAGTGCATATAGATGTTATTAAACCATGTGACACTATATGAATCTTAGATAAATACCAAAAATAAAACGGATATTGATAAATATATTAATAGTGCCAATCTAAAAGTGCATATCAGAAAAAGTGCTCAAGTGCATATAGAATCCCCCAACTATACCACACTCCGTGGTATTGAGGTGAAATAAAGTGCCAAATAAATATATAATGCAACAGATATGTTCACAAAAGTCCAATATAAGCTAAATGTCTCTATGCCACATGCAGTGACTAAATGCAAGGTGTAAAATTCCAAAATAAATAATAGGTGACGACACTCTGATGATGGCTGTAAGGAGTGACCCCGTGCTGGACAGTGAGGTGCTGGGTGATCCTTCTGGTAAAAAAACTCACTCACCAGAAACACCCACCCCACACAGGGGTATAAGGCGGGTGTGTAAAAGTATCCAGCGACCAGAGACTCTCTGTATCTCCCCCTACTCCTGGATAAGGGCGTCCTGGAAGTGGTCTAGGAAATCCTATATGGAAGTATCCCTTGGGGTAGTGGTGGGTCCTACTGAGCTCCTATAAGCAGGTAGTGGTCCCGGATGTCCGCAGGATATCACTCATAATAGTGTACCAGGGAATAATGATAGACAAGGCACATAGTGTAATACCGTCTGGACAATTTAATAAAGCAATAGTAGAGAGGTACTCACATAGCAGGAGAAAATACAGGCATGTAATCGTAAGACTGGAGCGCGATGCGGTCCAAGCCTCGATCTCGATCGTGAGAAACCGGAAGTGACGCGACGCGCTGTACGCGTTTCGTAATAGATACGTCTTCAGCAGCGTCGGTTCACTGTTCACTCACGGACACTGTTTTTACACCAGATGAACTTTTTGTTTTAGATCTTAGTCTTAAATACGCTCCAAATAAAGAGGTTGATCCTTTCAAAGTTTTTATTAATCTACACAAATTTTTAAGAAAACTTAATATAAAAAAAAACATTTTAGCTTGAAAGGTTCCACCCAACCCTTAGATGACCCCAATTTTAAACACTCAGGCCTGAGAAATAATTCTCTTTTTAACCCTCAAGTATCTGGCGGCGAATGCATTGGAGCATTCAAGAAAATGGTGGAAGCCGATTTACGTAAAATTAAGACCAATCAGAAAAAATATAATTATATCCAACATACCATCAGACAACTAGAGAAAAAGAAAAACATAGTCATTAGGCCTGCGGACAAGGGTGGTGGTCTAGTCATTCTGAAGAAAACAGATTATGAAGCCGAAATGTGCAACCTCCTGCAAGTACCAGATACCTACAAAAAACTAAAAAGCAATCCTACTAAATTGTACAAGAAGAAACTCAGAGATTATATAAAAAAAGGTAAAGAAATTGGCATATTAAACAAAAAAGAAGCTCAATACTTATTGCCCGAATCCAGTAAGACACCAGTGGTATATTATTTACCCAAAATCCATAAGGATGCCCAGAAACCTCCTGGTAGGCCAATCGTGAGTGGCGTAGATTCACTACTTTCCCGATTAGGCGAGTATATAGATAACTACCTCCAATCTGTAGTTAAGAAGGGCAAATCGTATCTAAAAGATAGTTCTGAGCTTAATAAGGCTCTTAAATCTATACCAATCTCAGATCAATGTTTTTTAGCAACTATAGATGCGAACTCGTTATATACGAGCATTAGTCAGTCTGATGGACTGATAGCAGTGAACAAGGCACTACAAGAACATAGTAAATTAAAACATACACAAATAGAATATATCATGGAAGGCCTTGAATTAGCGATGTCTCATAATTTCTTTTGGTACAATCGCGATTATTATTTACAAACCAAGAGAGTGGCCATGGGAGCCAAATATGCGCCGAGCGTCGCAAATCTTTTTATGGACATGCTTGAGGAAAACTCTGTCTATGGCCAACATGTTCCAGAACTGATTTTTTATAGACGATACATTGATGACATCGTGATAATTTGGAATGGCACTGAAGACACTTTACGAGAATTCTTCTCCACACTTAACAATAATCCCTATGGGATAAAATTTATGGGAAATTGGAGCCAAGAGCAAATTAATTATCTGGATTTACAAATTTTTAAGGATAAACGGGTTTTAAAAAGTAAAACTTCAGATAGAAGTTTATCTAAACTATTACCGAACAAACCCACGTTCATATATAGAAGGGCGCCCTCTCTCCGGAACCAACTGGTTCATAATGTGGTTGACCCCCCTAAGCCAGTCAAAATGTTTAATGATCTTAAAGGATTCATCAGATGTAACAGATGTCTGGCATGCAAGACTAATAGACGACAACCCAAAAAAACACTAAAATTTAAATCCAGAGCAAATGGAGATGAATTCAGTATCAATAAGTTAATCACCTGCCATACCGACCATGTAACATATCTTATTGAGTGCCCTTGTCGGCTGCAATATGTGGGTAGGACAACTAGGCCACTATATGTTAGAATAAGGGAACACATTAAAAATATACGCAAAGGTTTTCCCAAACATAGTTTATCCAGACATTTCGCAGAGAAACACAATAAGGATCCCAGTGGCCTTACCTTTTGCGGGATTGACTCCATATCCGCACACTGGTGAGGAGAAAATAAAAAGATAAAAATCTCCAAAAACGAGACGTCTTGGATATATAGATTGAATACATTACAGCCCAAAGGTCTCAACTTAGAAATTGATCTTAATTATTTTATTTCCAATTTTTAAAAAAGTTTTGCCTATCTCTGAGTCTTATAGTCTTTTACAGTTTTTTATCTTTTTTATAGATCATACAACCTACATAATATTAATTTTATCTATAATATATTTATATATACATCATTTTTACAGTTTTTAGTGGTAACATTGAATTATAATTAATTACCAATGCTTTTTAGATAGCATAGATACATATGTGCAATCTAAATGTCATTTATGCACATATTTTAATACATTGATTATTGATTTTAATATTTTAAATACCATATCATATTTTTAATTCCTTGTTCCATTTAATGATCTCCATTTACACATTTTGCCTACATTCAAATATGTTTTTAATATATATTTTTATCATATTTAAATACCTTGTTATTATCAAATATCTTGTCCTATTTAACATATTCAATTACCTTGTCATTATAAAATACCTTGCCCATTACCATCCAAAGAATTCAGGACATTTTATGTAATATACTTTGCGATATACTTATATGTACACCTCACATGTACTTCTATCACACGCCACTAGATGGCCTCTTTACCCTCTCTTTTTATTAATCTCTACATATATATACTGTAAGGATTAGCTCGGTGGCGGGTGTGGATGACCCCTTGGGGGGTGCGTTTTCACAAGAAGATAGCCGATAAGTGCTTGCAAACAACAGTTTGGTTTATTAATGCATTTTCTTCACCAGACTGCAAGCGTCAAAAACAGCAAAATAAAAGACAAAATAAATCCTTGCCTCTGTGGGGGCGGCTACCTTCTCACACTGGAACCTACCTAAGAGTCTGTCCCCAACCTACTGTTGGGCAGACTTTGCTGATCCTACAGCAGACCATCAATAGTTCATTTATAATCTCTTCACACAGCAAACAGTTCATTTAACATGTCCCTTTTCCTCTTCATATGGAACATGTCCCTTTGTTTTCTCTCCACATAGAAAAACAGTCCATGTCCTCACCTTTGAGAAGTCTTCAGTCTTACTTGATTTCCCCTTCACACAGGAAATGTCCATTGGTTTCTTTTCACCTAGAAACGATCCAAGACCTCACTTCGAGTAGTCTTCACACTTGTTTACCCTCCTTAGCGCACATCACTTCAGGGGGTCTTCTCCCATGCTCACCAGCTTGTCGGGAGGCACTCATCTGTCTGTCCTCCTCTCCCAGCCCACACGGCGACAGGAGGCAGCAGTCCTTCTCCCAGGCTTCCTCAGCGTCGGGAGGCACACATCTGTCTGTCCTCCTCTCCCAGCCCACACGGCGACAGGAGGCAGCAATCCATAGACTTCCTCTGGACAAATTATAGAGGCCTTCATTTCCTCATTCCGAACAGCTGAAGGCCTTTCAACTTCTTTACACCTTCCTGCTGCCTTTGGCAGCCGACACCCTATAGTAATTGGTGAACTTTCCAATCCAGGTGGAAATGTATCTCCTGCCTGTGACTACATTCCCAGATTTACCTGACTTCCTGTCACAATACATATATATTTTTTAATGTATTTTATTTTTTGTTGCTTCTTTTTTTCGATTAAACTTTATATACAATGTACAATGTGTTATTTAAAATATTTGAGTGGTACATCCACATCTAAGAGATTCTATTTGTATGTTTCCCTCCCGGACTATTTACATGCAATGCGCTGGGAACTAATGGGTCCATTATACCCAATCCAAAATCCAGGTCCGATATACAGATTTATACTTGGTGGACTGATATAACGCACTGTAAATGTTGTACATATATTTGTTTAGTTGAATACGCTGTTCCGAGTATTCCATGCTTACAGTATGAAACACTGCCATTTTGGTGTAGTCCGTGATGTGGAGTTCACTTCCGGATTATGCAATATCTTGCTGACCTGTTGATGAATGGTTGCCTAGCTACCGCATGCATTTATAAGGGACCATATCGTAAGTGAACCGACGCTGCTGAAGACGTATCTATTACGAAACGCGTACAGCGTGTCGCGTCACTTCCGGTTTCTCACGATCGAGATCGAGGCTTGGACCGCATCGCGCTCCAGTCTTACGATTACATTAAATTTTCCAGACGGTATTACACTATGTGCCTTGTCTATCATTATTCCCTGGTACACTATTATTAGTGATATCCTGCGGACATCCGGGACCACTACCTGCTTATAGGAGCTCAGTAGGACTCACCACTACCCCAAGGGATACTTCCATATAGGATTTCCTAGACCACTTCCAGGACGCCCTTATCCAGGAGTAGGGGGAGATACCGAGAGTCTCTGGTCGCTGGATACTTTTACACACCCGCCTTATACCCCTGTGTGGGGTGGGTGTTTCTGGTGAGTGAGTTTTTTTACCAGAAGGATCACCCAGCACCTCACTGTCCAGCACGGGGTCACTCCTTACAGCCATCATCAGAGTGTCGTCACCTATTATTTATTTTGGAATTTTACACCTTGCATTTAGTCACTGCATGTGGCATAGAGACATTTAGCTTATATTGGACTTTTGTGAACATGTCTGTTGCATTATATATTTAGTTGGCACTTTATTTCACCTCAATACCACGGTGTGTGGTATAGTTGGGGGATTCTATATGCACTTGAGCACTTTTTCTGATATGCACTTTTAGATTGGCACTATTAATATATTTATCAATATCCGTTTTATTTTTGGTATTTATCTAAGATTCATATAGTGTCACATGGTTTAATAACATCTATATGCACTTGTCACTTTATATGATAATACTTCCGTATACTGAGTTTTTACCACTGATAATATTCTGTTGCACCTCATATTTAGCACTTTCTAAATTTTAGGCAGCGCCACCACCCTACTTTCCTTATTCCATATTTATAGTCTTCGGACTATTATCTAGGGAGGCTGCAGCCTATATTTCACATTTTATATCTTTTTTTTATATATACATTATTTACATCATATTTTACACTATTTTTACACATTTCCTATTTGCACATATCCTCCTTTTGCCTCTTATCCGGATAGACCATTAGCGCGGAGCTTTATACCTTTCAAGTTTCTCTTTCGTTCATTGACATAACCAGAAGGTATACTCCCACTTCCTGCTCTAGGATCTCAGTTTTTTTCTGCCTAGTCAGGAGTAAGGACCTAGCTCCTTGCTGGGATCTCTGGTCCTGGCATTTTTTCCTTTTAAACTGAATTTTTTTCTTCTTTTATTATTTTCGGTTCCTGTGAGAACTACAATCAATTTGGTTCATGTGAGAACTACAATCAACTGCCAGACTGGGCAACGCACTGGATATCCTAGATCCTTACGGTCTTCCCAGTTTGGCCAGTGAGCGTGCAAAGGCCTCAGCTCCACGCTAGGTTGGCCGCGACATAGTCCCACCGGACAGGGACTGGCCTGCGAGTGAAACACGTGACGCATACGACCTGGTCGCGGCCTGAGTTGCAGCGTACCTCTAGCCCGCAACACCCCCCCTCGATATGCTGAACATTTCCTCTGGAGGTGTGTCATCAGTTGGGGAATTCCCGAGCTAGGCCTGTTGGCCTCTCGTCTCAACAGGTAGGTGCTTGGATTTGTGGCATGGTCTTGGATCCTCTGGCCAATGCCACAGATGTACTAGTGGCTCCTTTGGTTCCAGTGTCGTCTGATATACGTCTTTCCTCTTCTAGAACTTCTGCCAAGACTCCTGCATGGGCTCGAGGCAGAGGGTATAACGGCCAACCTAGTGGCTCCAGACTGGCTTCGCTGGTCTTGGTATGCAGATCTGATACGGTTGGTCGCCGATGCTCCTTGGAGACTTCCTCTTAGAGGAGATCTGTTGGCTCAAGGGCCAATCTTTCATCTTGCTCTACAGTTGCTGGCTTTAACGGCTTAGGCTGTCGGAAGCCAGGTGCTGAGGGCTAGGGGCTTGTCTAAATCTGTGAATCCCACGCTGCTGTAAGCTTGTAAATCTACGTCTAGGTAGATTTACCATTGCGTTTGAATAGCATATGTTGCGGATGTGAATCTCTTGGGGTTCACCTCTGCTTCTTTTGGGTGACTCAGAGTTTGGCTTTCCTCCAACGAGGTGTGGAGCAGCGTCTGGCCTCGGGTACCACAGAGGGCCAGGTTTGGCCTTGGCGGTTATCTTTCATCATCCTCAGCTATGAGGAAAGACTACAAGCATTGAACTTATTCTCTCTGGAGAAGAGACGCTTGAGAGGGGATATGATATCAATGTAAAAATATTGTACTGGTGACCCGAGCATAAGAAACAAACTTTTCAGAGAAAGGGAATACAATAAGACACATGGCCATTCACTAAAACTAGAGGAAAAACGGTTTAACCTTAAAACATGTAGGGGGTTCTTTACTGTCAGAGCAGTTGGGATGTAGAATTCTCTTCCACAAGCAGTGGTATCAGCGGGGAGCATCGATAGTTTCAAAAAACTATTAGACAGGCACCTTAACCACTTCTTACCCGCCCCCGTCGAATGACGGCGGAGCGGGGCATCCATTGTTCTGAGACGCCGTCATATGACAGCGCACCAGAACTGCCTCTCTCGTGCGCCTGCGGGGGCGCGCGGAGTGGCCATCGTGGTCGCGCCGTGTTGCTAGGACACGGCGCGACCCCAATCTTGGTAAAGAGTCAATAACATGACATGACAATGACATGACTCTTTACCCATGTGATCAGCTGTGTCCAATCACAGCCGGTCACATGTAAATGAGGAAGTGCCGTTATTCGGTTCCTCCTCCTCACAGGGGAGACAAACACAGGTAATCAGAGCACTGATCATCAGTGCCCTGATTACAGAAAATTAAAATAAAGTGCCAATCTGTGCCCACCATCCGTGCCCACAATCAGTGCCCATAGTGCTTTTAGTCAGTGTCCATCAGTGCTTGCTCATCTAGGCACTGATGGGCACTGATTGTGGGCACTGATGGTACTGCCCATCAGTGTCCATCAGTGCCGCCCGTCAGTGCTCATTAGTGCCACCCGTCACTGCCGCCCATCAGTGCCCATCAGTGCCGCCCACCAGTGCCACCTCTCAGTGCCCATAAGTACCACCTCATCAGTGCAGCCTATCAGCGCACATCAGTGAAGGAGAAAAATTATTTTTTTTCTAAATTTACTCACAGAAAATAAGAAAAACTTTTTTTTTTTTTTCAAAATTTTCTTTCTTTTTTAGTAAGAAATAAAAAAAAAACAGGGTGATTAAATACCACCAAAAGAAAGCTCTATTTGTGTGGAAAAAATGATACAAATTTCATATGGGTACAGTGTAGCATGACCACGCAATTGTCATTCAAAGTGCGACAGCGCTGAAAGCTGAAAATTGGCCTGGACAGGAAGGGGGTGAAAGTGCACTGTATTAAAGTGGTTAAAGACCACAACATACAGGGGTATACAATGTAGGGTTAACATCAAACACACACACACACACACACAGACACATCATAGGTTGAACTGGATGGACTGGTGTCTTTTTTCAACCTCCCTAACTATGTAACAATAATACCCAACAAACCAGGGATCTCCAAATTTTCTAAAGAAAGGGAAAGACTTGAGGGGGGCCAGACTTTGCACAGTGGGAGTAAAAACACTGCCCTATCTTTGGTTTTAGGGTGAGAAATAGTTGGTGTCAGTGGATGGAATAGTGCCTCATTTTAGCTGTCAGTGGAAGGAACTATGCCCCATTGTTGGTGTCAGTGGCAGGATTAATGCCTCAAGGTCCGGATTAGGTAAAGCGAAGGGCCTGCTGTCTGGAAACCTCAGCATTATACCATACAAATAAATACCTGCACCCTACACCATAGAAATGACAACATTGTCAAAACTAGACCTACTGTATGTCTGGGCAGGTGATGACTACAAATACAACCATATATATCTTCCATATATAAATCCTATTATCAAGGCGAACTCCCTAACAAGGAAGCTAAGTTCATACATATAGTAAATAAGCAATAAGTCAATGGTATCTCTAAAATTTCGCATTGCTAAGTAGCTGTGATTGCTCTCCATGCAATCTGGCCAATTGCATGAAGGTAAACCAGTTTATAAAGCTATACAGAAATTACAGGCTATTAGAAATAAACTTTCAATACTGCCAAAATGCAATGCCAAATATAGGCAAGCTGTAGTAATAAAAAGGTAGTTAGCCGAGAGAATATGGAGAAGGGTCAGCCAGATGATTAAGTGAGCAAGATTTATAGCTGGATTGTATGTTTATTAATCCTAGATTTCCATGGAAAGACTTAATGCAGCCAATCGCTAACACTTGTTTGCAGATATCTCCTTAACTTAGCAAGCTGCTCATCCAATTTGCTCTCACAGTGGAGCCATATGTTAAAGTGTAACTCCACTTTTGTTGAGAAAAAACATTCGCCTCTGGGTGATCTATGTACATTGCAAGGATTAAAACAACCTTTGTTGTAGATTTCTACCTTTTTTTTCTGAATAAATCCCTGTTTGTTCCTCTGTGCTGGGTGGGTCTAATGGAAGTGGTTTCATAATTATCTGTCAGCTGTGGCACCTGCAGAGCACTAATGAGGAAATCTGCTGGGCCTGCATCCCTTTAGATGTGTTCCTATTGCGAGTACCTCACCAAAAATGAAATTTTTGTTGCAGGGGATGCCAGAAATCTGACTTGTATCTTAGGCAGACTTCTGGGAAAATTGGTGAGCCAATTACACAAGCAGGAAATTATGTTTCTGCGGCATGTTCAGTACACTTTTTGTGTTCAGAACAACTCTAGTTAGCCATGTTGCATTGCATGTTCAGAAAATTACAGCAGCTGCAGATTGAAAAGGAAAGGTCATTTTTAATAACATTCAATTACAATCTGACTTGTGTCGCAATTGTATACGCTATAATATTTTTTCTTTATGTGCTGATTTTTTTCCCCACGAAAGTGGAGTTACCCTTTAAATGCAGCTACAGTATCTCACAGAAGTGAGTACACCCCTCACATTTTTGTAAATATTTTATTATATATTTTCATGTGACAACACTAAAGAAATGACACTTTGCTACAATGTAAAGTAGTGAGTAAACAGCTTGTATAACAGTGTAAATTTGCTGTCCCCTCAAAAATACCTCAACACACAGCTATTAATGTCTAGACCACTGGCAACAAAAGAGAGTACACCCCTAAGTTAAAATGTCCAAATTGGGCCCAAAGTGTCAATATGTTCTGTGGCCACCATTATTTTCCAGGACTGCTTTAACCCTCTTGGTCATGGAGTTCACTAGAGCTTCACAGGTTGCTACTGGAGTCCTCTTCCACTCCTCCATGACGACATCACGAAGCTGGTGGGTGTTAAAGACCTTGAACCCCTCCATCTTCCGTTTGAGGATGCCCCACAGATGCTCAATAGGGTTTAGGTCTGGAGACATGCTTGGCCAGTCCATCAACCTTACCCACAGCTACTTTTGCAAGGCATTAGTCATCTTGGAGGTGTGTTTGGGGTCGTTATCATGTTGGAATACTGCCCTGCGGCCCAGTCTCTGAAGAGAGGGGATCATGCTCTGCTTCAGTATGTCACAATACATGTTGGCAATCATGGTTCCCTCAATGAACTGTAGCTCCCCAGTGCCGGCAGCACTCATGCAGCCCCAGACCATGACACTCCCACCACCATGCTTGACCCACTTGTCTTTGTACTCCTCACCTGGTTGTCGCTACACATGCTTGACACCATCTGAACCAAATAAGTTTATCTTGGTCTCATCAGGCCACAGGAAATGGTTCCAGTAATCTTGTCTTCTGCAAACTGTTTGCAGGCTTTCTTGTGCATCATCTTTAGAAGAGACTTCCTTCTGGGACGACAGCCATGCAGACCAATTTGATGCAGTGTGCAGCGTATGGACTGAGCAATGACAGGCTGACCCCCCACCCCTTCAACCTCTGCTGCAATGCTGGCAGCATTCATATGTCTATTTCCCAAAGACAACCTCTTGATTTGACGCTGAGCTTGTGCACTCAACTTCTTTGGTCGACCATGGCGAGGCCTGTTCTGAGTGGAACCTGTCCTGTTAAACCGCTGTATGGTCTTGGTCACCGTGCTGCAGCTCAGTTTCAGGGTCTTGGCAATCTTCTTATAGCCTAGGCCATCTTTATGTAGAGCAACAATTCTTTTTTTTTTTAGACCCTTTAGAGAGTTCTTTGCCATGAGGTGCCATGTTGAACTTCCAGTGACCAGTATGAGAGAGTGAGAGCAAAAACACCAAATTTAACACATCGGCTCCCTATTCACACCTGAGACCTTGTAACATTAAGGAGTCACATGACACCGGGGAGGGGAAATAGCTAATTGGGCTCTAGCTAATTGGGCCCAATAATTTGGACAATTTCACTTAGGGGTGTACTCACTTTTGTTGCCAGTGATTTAGACATTAATGGCTGTGTGTTGAGTTATTTTGAGGGGACAGAAAATTTACACTGTTATACAAGCTGTACACTCACTACTTTACATTGTAAAAAAGTGTAATTTCTTCAGTGTTATCACATGAAAAGATATAATAAAATATTTACAAAAATGTAATGGGATGTACTCCCCTTATGTGAGATACTGTAGTTTATATTATCCAGGTAACAGTTAACTTGTTGATAACAGTTAAATTGTAGCTAGACCCAGGGTATAGATGTATTGTGAGCAAACAGGGCTTATGAGTGTGGCGCCAACCCCGGAGCAGCCGCTAGAATACTCTCCTGCCTTAACTCTTCAGCCAGGCACACAGTATTTTACACAGCACACACTTAGGCTAGTTTCCTGAATAATCAGTCTAGGGGTTTTGGTTGCTCTTGATGTTTTATTGAGAACCTGGATAGGGAAGGGAATGTAGTGAGATACTCCAGATCCAACTAATTTTAGGGAGGACAACTTCTTCAACTTTACTGTTGAATTAAATTGAAGCAACATGCACTCTTGAGTAAGTCCTGAGAAGGATAGATTATTGTTCTTCAGGAGACTAGCTATATCCCCTTTCTGCTGTACCCAGTAGCTGATTTTCCTAGCACAGAGGGGAGGTCTACAAAACAAAAAGTCCTTTCATCCTTTGTCTGAACTCACGTGAGCCGCATCCCGATCCTCTCAGGCATGTCTCCCCTCAGTCAGCTCTTAAGAAAACAAGGGTCAGCGCCCCAGCTTCCAGGCCTCCAGCCTGAGGCCGCATGGCAGCAGGTGCTGAGAATGGCAAGGCACCCCCGCCTCAACTGGACTCTCCAGGCAAAGACCACTTCCTGTGTCTCTTCACTGCCTGTAATTGGCTGGGATGACATTCATCATATTCATGTTATTGATCTGCATGAGTCCACCCAGCAATTTCCAAAACTGCCTTGATACAGATGAATCAATGCAAATACAGAAAAGCTTGTTAAACACAAACGACATGTCCTGACACTAAGAGCTCATTGATCTAAGTAAGCCTGACCGATAGCAGACCATACTATTTCCAGCATGCGGATTGGAATTTTAAGCAGAGTAGCAAGGTACTGAAATAGCAAACAATGGGGGCCTACAGTCCCCTTGTAGCTCCTTGTAACTCATCCATTGGCTTCAGGACTTTTCGTCCTCTGTCCTAGCTCAACCCTCTTTACATCAAGCGTGCACATGCATACTTGGGCTCTGTGACTTTGTTAAATCATCCAGCAGTTGTAGGAGTCATGCTACCATCCAGACGTGATGATGTCATAGCATTATCTCAACGTGTTTTGCCCACCCAGTGATCGGGAGCTTCATCAGGTACTGATGACAAAAAAGAAACTTTCTTGGATGTGGGGAGGTTTATAGGGTGGACTTCAGAGGTCCTTTATGCCATAGAGTGGAGATGAACTGGCAGGGGAGGGCGGAGGCGCAGCTGTTAGTTGTTCTTGAGCGAGTAGGGGTGGTGTCAGTGGCTAGAATCTGGGCCATCCTAGGAGGATTATGTGTCTTGTTTATCTTAAAAAATACTTGTGGAGGCTGGTAAATGGGGTTTTGGAGGAGTCTAACTGCTTTTGTACCTGTGTTCCCCCATGTTGTGTGAGAGTGAGCTACATTGGTTTTGGTTCAATCCAGTCCTTGCAGGTGGTGTAAATAAAGTTAGCTTTTGAGTCGAGGTAAAGCGCATCTTTACACTGCATCACAGGATTCGTACCCCCTGTTAACAAATTATTAGTAATATTGTGTATAAGTTGCTGTTCTACCCCCAGAAAATTATTGCTCAAAAATGGAAATGACAGCATCTGCCAATATAAATAGAATAGAAAGAACTCCATATACAGTATATAGTAATTATGTACACAGCATATAACAGCAGTGGATATTCAATTAACTTTTAATGTATATAGCAAAAATGTAAGACATGCTAACATCAAATAGACAGGGAGTGATTCAGTTGTGAAAGTTGCAATTTACTGTATTTATGGTAAATCATAACATACATATTAGACCACATTCACATTGATCCGACTTGTCAGGCGACTTGTCAGCCTGACAAGTCGCGGTCCGTCACGCTCCCATTGTGTAGTACAGGAGCCGTTCTAATAGGAGCGACACAAGTCGCTCCGACTTAGAAAAAGGGTCCTGTACTACTTCGGGGCGACCTGGAGGCGACTTGCATAGACATTCATTTTATGAAGTCTGTGCAAGTCACGCCAAAGTCGCGCTGCACGCGACTTCACAGGTAGCCCCCTAAGTCGGAGCGACCTAGTGTGAACCGGCACTTAGTGTGACTTTTACAATTTTTCTGTTTTTAGTTATTTCTATCTTTTTTTTTTTTTGAAACTACATGCACACAACATGGAACATCTCGGCCTATCATTATACATAGGTAGTCATTTCACATTTTACACCACAATTCCTGAGCCCAGTATGTGTTTCCACATACACATTTACATGTGTTTTTAATGCGTTCCAGGGCGTTTATATGTGCTCTTACACACGTTCTGGTGCAAAACAATGCATGCTGCTGTACCACTGGACCTGAATGCAGTGGTGTGAACTAAGGTGATAAGAAAAAAAATGAATTTACTGTGTTTGTGTTCACGATTTCAAAAAAATGCACCCAAAAGCAGCTGGTGTGAACAAGCCCTAAGAAAGTCCCAATGTAAAATAGTTTTTGATTTCCAATATACAAACCATGTATTGATGTGGAAATTTCTATATTTCTTTGTTTCTGCTTAAATGGGGCAATGTGATACACTGTACAATGTGATGAAGAATTGAAATAAATAAAATAAATATTTTGTATTTCAGATGCAATAATCGGACGCAGTGTGCTGTTGTAGCTGGACCAGATGTATTTCCTGACCCATGCCCGGGGACTTACAAATATTTAGAAGTCCAGTATGAATGTGTTCCGTACAGTATGTATAGTTTTTAATTTTGAATTTTAACCCAATAGTAGTGATTTCGTCTATAATTGTTATGGTTTAGGCTCGGTTCACACTGGGGTGGCACGACTCTGTACTACTTCGGGGGCGACTTGTGCATTCCCATGCTCCACGACTTCGGAGCGACTTGCATGGACTTCACATAATGGAAGTCTATGCAAGTCGCTCCGATGTCGCCCCGAAGTAGTACAGGACCCTTTTTCTAAGTCGGAGCGACTTGTGTCGTTCCTATTATAACGGGTCCTGTAGCAGTCAATGGACCGCGAGGGAGCGCGACTTGTCAGGCTGACAAATCGCCTGACAAGTCGCGCTGGTGTGAATGGAGTCTTAGATGCACAGTCCGCTTTCTATATAAACATAGCTTGACACTGTGATACAAGTAAATAGAAAACAAGTTTGTAAGGCTTGTGTATCTTCTCAGGTTGTCTCTCCTCCTTATTCAGAAACCCTATTTAAGGTTTTAATTCAAGCCTTCAATTAATCAATGTAATGAGCATTATGAAATAAAGTGTTCCAGTCTTTTTCAGCTGCTAATAGGTTTGACTGGGATTAAATCATGAACTTAACTGAGTGATTTGCTTGCACATTTGGGTCCATTCCTTCTAGGGGGAAAAACCGACTAACCAGAAATTAGCTTCACAGCTGGAGCTAGGCAGTGGCTATGGAGGAGTCAAAGATTACTGTAAGTAGTGTTAGGGAAGCAAGGCACCTATTGGCACCAGACAGAGGGCATATCTATTGTGTCCATCCAAACATCAACGGTGAGAACCCTTCAGAGGTCCAAGGTACAGAATCTAAGAATCTGCCTTTCTTCACCAGAGCTCCTAAAGGTTGAGATGGGTTTGGCTGCTAGTGACACCCAGGTTGTGGCCATCTGACTCACCTAAGCAGACATCTACTAGGAACTAAAAGTAAATATGCAGAGAAGAGTCATTGCAGTGCTGATACTCTGGGATCACGAGTCTGCAGCAGGATGCAGACTGTGGAACACAAGGATCACTGGAACAGGCTCGATAATGCAGGCAGAAGGTACCGGTTGGAGTGCAGAGAGATAACAAGGCTTGATGCAAGCTGGAGTACAGGAGGAGATGTAGATGGTGCTGGAGAAAGCTGGAGTCACAGAGAAAAAGTTAGGAGGCACCATGATTCACAAGAGAGCTCACTGCTGTGTGCATGTGTTGCTTAATCCCCAAGCAACCTGCATCTTTGCGTTACTTTACTGACAATTGCGCAGCTGTATCCAAATAAAATGTATGTCATTTTTCCCCCACAAATAGAGCTTTTGGTGGTATTTGATCCCCACTGCGTATTTTATATTTTGTGCTATTACCAAAAAAAAGGCAGACAATTTAAAAAAAAAAAATAATAATAATTTTTTTTACTTTCTGCTATAAAACACATAAAAAAATGTAAAATAATCTAATTTCTTCATGAATTTAGGCCAATATGTATTCTGCTACATGTTTTTGGTAACAAAATCCTGATAAGCATACAGTATCTCACAAAAGTGAGTACGCCCGACACATTTTTGTAAATATTTTGTAAATATTTTATTATATCTTTTCATGTGACAACTCTGAAGAAATTACACTTTGCTACAATGTAAAGTAGTGAGTGTACAGCTTGTATAACAGTGTACATTTGCTGTCCCCTCAAAATAACTCAACACACATTAATGTCTAAACCGCTGGCAACAAAAGTGAGTAGACCCCTTAATGAAAATGTCCAAATTGGGCCCAATTAGCCATTTTCCCTCCCCAGTGTAATGTGACTCGTTAGTGTTACAAGGTCTCAGGTGTAAACAGGAAGTAGGTGTGTTAAATTTGATGTTATCGCTCTCACTCTCTCATACCGGTCACTGAAAGTTCAACATGGCACCTCATGGCAAAGAAGTCTCTGGGGATCTAAAAAAAAGAATTGTTACTCTTCATAAAGATAGGCCTAGGCTATACGAAGATTGTCAATACCCTGAAACTGAGCTGCAACACGGTGGCCAAGACCATGCAGCGGTTTAACAGAACAGGTTTTACTCAGAAAAGGCCTCGCCATGGTCGACCAAAGAAGTTGAGTGCATGTGCATGTGCTCAGTGTCATATCCAGAGGTTGTCTTTGGGAAATAGACGCATGAATGTTGCCAACATTGCTGCAGAGGTTGAAAGGTGGGGGGTCAGCCTGTCAGTGCTCAGACCATACGCCGCACACTGCATCAAATTGGTCTGCATGGCTGTCGTCCCAGAAGGAAGCCTTTTCTAAAGATGATGCACAAGAAAACCCACACACAAACAGTTTGCTGAAGACAAGCAGACTAGGGACATGGGTTACTGCAACCATGTCCTGTGGTCTGATGAGACCAAGATAAACCTATGTGGTTCAGATGGCGTCAAGCGTGTGTGGTGGCAACCAAGTGAGGTGTACAAAGACAAATGTGTCTTGTCTACAGTCAAGCATGGTGGTGGGAGTGTTATCGTCTGGAGCTGCATGAGTGCTGCCGGGACTGGGGAGCTACAGTTCATTGAGGGAACCATGAATGCCAACGTATACTGTGACATACTGAAGCAGAGCATGATTCCCTCCCTTCGGAGACTGGGCCGCAGGGCAGTATTACAACATAACAACCCCAAACACACCTCCAAGATGACCACTGCCTTGCAAAAGAAGCTGAGGGTAAAGGGCATGGACTGGCCAAGCATGTCTCCAGACCTAAACCCTATTGAGCATCTGTGGGGCATCTTCAAATGGAAGGTGGAGGAGCACAAGGTCTCTAACATCCACCAGCTCCGTGATGCTGTCATGGAGGAATGAAAGAGGACCCCAGAGGCAACCTGTGAAGCTCTGGTCAACTCCATGCCCAAGAGGGTTAAGGCAATGCTGGAAAATAATAGTGCCAAACAAAATATTGACACTTTGGGCCCAATTTAAACATTTTCACTTAGGGGTGTACTCACTTTAGTTGCCAGAGGTTTAGACATTAATGGCTGTGTGTTGAGTTTTTTTGAGGGGACAGCAAATTTACACAGTTTTACAAGCTGTACACTCACTACTTTGCATTGTAGCAAAGTATCATTTATTCAGTGTTGTCAGAAGAAAAGATATACTGTATTTTCTGGCGTATAAGACTACTTTTGAACCTCAAAAAAATCGCCCAAAAATGGGGGGTCGTCTTATACGCCGAGTGTAATATCTCCAAGGTAACCTAAGTATAAGTATTACTGGTAGATGAAAATTAGGGGGGTCGTCTTATACGCCCAGTCGTCTTATACGCCGGAAAATATGGTAATAAAAAAAATATTTACAAAAATGTGAGCGGTGTACTCACTTTTGTGAGATACTATATATATATATATATATATATATATATATATACATATATATATATATATATATACATATATATATATATATATATATATATATATATATATATATATATATATATATATATATATAAATAATTACATATTCTTTGTTTTCCTCTATTAGTTGAACTAGATGGACTTTGTGTCTTTTTTCAGCCAGACTAACTATGTAACTATGTATTATCTTGGATATTGCAGCCACAGAAGCAGGTAATCAAGCATGATCTGTGCTTAAAGTAATTGTAAAGTCTCGTTTAAAAAAAAACAAAAAACAAATAACAAACATTTTATTAGGGATGCACGGAAATTTCGGCCACCAAAATTATCGGCCGAAAATGAGCCTATCTCATTTCGGCCGATAATGGGTTAACAGTGCCGAAATTAATATGGCCGCCGTGAGGAAGGAGGAGGGCGCAGAGCAGCGCAGGGCAGGTTTTAAAAGTCCCGCCTCTGGCCGGCCGCCGCCTCTCAATGACATCCCTACTACAATCTGTGCATTATGAATGGACATACCAGGCGGTATGAATAGAATGCATTAAGATAAAAAAAGCTTCTAACTTTACAACTCCTTTAATTACCTGCAGTGGACCCCTTATACCTCAAGAAAAAATTACCTGTCAACTGTCCATGCTATCACATATGAGGGTTTGTTTATTTATTTTTTTTAACCCAAACTGCCCTCATTGAACATACTTATATAATACAGTTACAGTCTTATGCAAAAGTGTAGGGACCATAGTCAAATTCCACATTGGCATTATTACGTTTATTTAAAAAATATATGGTATTTGATAAATGCCCTATAAAAACACCACATAAAGCATTTGAAATGCCTTAAACCTCTTACGTAACTAAAAATTACATTTTGTTCTTCGCAGCCTTTAGGGCAGGGAGTTTATGAGAGTTCAGCGTTTTTTGTGGTCAGAAGAACTGCTCTTGAACGCAATTGTAGGGCTTTCAGATGACAATAAACTCCCCTGCTGACAAACTGCTAAAAACGTCTGTGTGCATGGACACATAGGATAACATAGAAGGAAGTTTAAGGGCTGTAAAAAAAATAAAAATAACGCCTAAATTCACAAAAAATTGGGTTTAACAGCAGCAGCAGTGTGCATGAGGCCTTATGTAACATCAGATACTTCACATAATATGTTTAAAGCCTTGCAGTAATGCAGTTATAAAAACAGTTTACAATTTAGTAAGGAATTGTTTGTTATGGATCCTTCATTTTGTATCATTTCTTATAGAGACCTAATACGGGCAAACAGACTTACCATATCAAATGGTTACATACTGTAGTTCCATGGTTACATAGTTAATGAGGTTGAATAAAGGCTTTGGTCCAATCATTTCAACGTATGTGTGTGTGTGTGTGTGTGTGTGTGTGTGTGTGTGTGTGTGTGTGTGTGTGTGTGAGGAAAAAGTGTGGGTCCTTCCAGCTGTGTGTAGATTATCCAACCCTCAATCAGCGGATCATATCAGATCAGTACACGCTACCCAAGATAGAGGAAGCTTTGGAAGCTCTCAATGGGAATCAGTGGTTCACTGTACTAGACTTGCGGTCTGGGTACTATCAAGTTCCGATGGCATCCGAGGACCAGTAGAAGACTGCATTAATATGTCCCTTGGGTTTCTACCAGTTCACACGCATGCCACAGGGCATAAGAGGTGCGCCTGCAACCTTCCAGAGACTGATGGAAAAAGTTTTAGGTGACTTAGTCCCTAGGGAATGTGTTGTGTATTTTGAGGACATGAAGGACTATAAATGAGATAAATGTAAAGTTATACACTAGGGGGCTAAAAACATGCATGAATCCTACATAGTAGGAGGAGAACAGCTGGGGGAGTCACTGGTGCAGAAGGATCTGGGGGTTCTATTAGATCATAAACTTAGTAATGGCATGCAATGCCAAGCTGCGGTTTCCAAATCAAGCAAAATCCTTTCTTGTATAAGGAGGGGTATGGACTCCAGAGAGAGGGATATCATTTTACCCCTGTACAAATCAGTAGTAAGACCTCATCTGGAATATGCAGTTCAGTTTTGGGCACCAGTTCATAAAAAGGATATTGGGGCACTGGAGAAAGTGCAGAGAAAAACATCCAAACTGATAAGAGACATGGAGGAGCTCAGCTATTAGGAAAGATTAGCTGAATTTAATTTATTCTCTCTGGAGGATATGAGATTAATGGGGATATGATCAACATGATTAAATACATATGTGGCTCATATAGTGAATTTGGTGGTGAGCTATTCACTTAAAGGTCATTACAGAGGACAAGGGGGCACTCTTTACATCTTCAAATTATGAAAGGCTTCTTCACAGTAAGAGCTGTGAAAATGTGGAATAGACTCCCTCAAGAGCTGGTTCTGGCAAGCTCAGCAGATTGTTTTAACCACTTACCCACTGGGCACTTAAACCCCATTCCTAACCAGACCAATTTTCAACTTTCAGTGCTCTAACATTTTGAATGACAAATACTCAGTCATGCAACACTGTAACCATATGAAATTTTCATCTTTTTTTCCCACACAAATAGAGCTTTCTTTTGGTGGTTTTTAATCATTACACGCTATGGTGCCAATCATTGAAAATTAATCACACCTGATGTACTGATGTTTCTTGAGACATTAACAAGCCAGGAAAGTACAAATACCCCCCAAATGACCCCTTTATGTAAAGTAGACATTCCAAAGTCATTTAGTAAGAGGCATGGTGAGTTCTTTGCAAAATTAAGATTTATTAATTTTTTCACAAAATTGTCATGTTACCAAGTTATTTCTCACACACTGTATAGGCATACTTGCAACTACACCCCAAAATACATTTCTGCTACTCCTGAGTATGGCGATATGGTGAGTCCTTTGAACATGTCATTTTTTTCCACAAGTTTATAAAATATGGAAAGAAAATAAAAATGCATTTTTTTTAAACAGTTGTCTATTTAGAAGATATTTCTAACAGATAGCATGTACATAGCAAAAATGACACCCTGCTACTCCTCCTGAGTATGGCGATACCACATATGTGAGACTTTTACACAGCCTGGCCACATACAGAGGCCCAACATCCAAGTAGCACCTCCAGGTGTTCTAGGAGCATAAATTACACATACAGTATCTCACAAAAGTGAGTACACCCTTCACATTTTTGTAGTTTATTATATCTTTTCATGTGACAACACTGAGGAAATTACACTTTGCTACAATGTAAAGTAGTGAGTGTACAGCTTGTATAACAGTGTAAATTTGCTGTTCCCTCAAAATAACTCAACACACAGCCATTAATGTCTAAACCGCTGCTAACAAAAGTGAGTACACCCCTAAGGGAAAATGTCGAAATTGGCCACAAAGTGTCAGTATTTTGTGTGGCCACCATTATTTTCCAGCACTGCCTTAACCCTCTTGGGCATGGAGTTCACCAGAGCTTCACAGGTTGCCACTGGAGTCCTCTTCCACTCCTCCATGATGACATCACAGAGCTGGTGGATGTTAGAGACAGCTAGTGTAGTGAGTGTACAGCTTGTATAACAGTGTACATTTGCTGTCCCCTCAAAATAATTCAACACACAGTTATTAATGTCTAAACCGCTGGCAACAAAAGTGAACATGTCGAATTCGGACCAAATTAGCCACCCCCCCCGGTGTCATGTGGCTCCTTAGTGTTACAAGGTCCCAGGTGTGAAGGAGGAGCAGGTGTGTTAAATTTGGTGTTATCGCTCTCGCTCTCTCATACTGGTCACTGGAAGTTCAACATGGCACCTCATGGCAAAGAACTCCCTGAAGATCTGAAAAAAAATAACTGTTGCTCTACATAAAGAAGGCTATAAGAAGATTGCCAAGACCCTGAAACTGAGCTACAGCACGGTGGTCAAGACCATACAGCAGTTAAACAGGACAGGTTCCACTTAGCACAGGTCTCGCCATGGTCGACCAAAGAAGTTGAGTGCATGTGCTCAGCGTCATATCCAGAGGTTCTCTTTGGGAAATAGACGTTTGAGTGCTGCCAGCATTGCTGCAGAGGTTGAAGGGGTGGGGAGGCCAGTCTGTCAGTGCTTTGACCATACACTGTATACTGCATCAAGTTGGTCTGCATAGCTGTCGTCCCAGAAGGAAGCCTCTTCTAAAGATGATGCACAAGAAAGCCCGCAAACAGTTTACTGAAGACAAGCAAGCCAAGGACATGGATTACTGAAACCTTGTCCCGTGGTCTGATGAGGCCAAGATAAACTTATTTGGTTCAGACAGTGTTAAGCGTGTGTGGTGGCAAATAGGGGAGGAGTACTGATGTGGCATGGATGAGCACGGATGTGGCATGGATGTGGCACGGATAAGCATGGATGTAGCACTGATGAGCACTGACGTGGCATGGATGTGGCATGGATGAGAACTGATGTAGCATTGATGTGGCATGGATGAGCACAGGTTAGCACTGAGGTGGCAAGGGTGGGCACAGATGTAGCATGGATGTGGCATGGATGGGCATGAATGAGGCACAGATGAGTCACAAATTGGCATGATTGAGGCATTGATGAGCATGATTGAGGCACAGATTGGCATGATTGAGGCATGGATGGGCATAACGGAGGCACATATGGGCATGACTGAGGCACATATGGGCATGATTGAGGCACAGATGGGCATGATTAAGGCATGGATGGCCATGACTGAGGCATGATTGAGGCATGACTGAGATATGATTGAGGCATGACTGAGGCACGACTGAAGCATGAATGAGGCATGAAGGAGGCAGGTGTGAGCGGTACTGTGGTCTCTCTCCACTCCTTGCACAGTGTGCGAGGAGAGGAGAGAACTGAACCGGACATGCGCCATTTTGTTGACAACTGATCACTCCGTCATTGGACAGCGCAATCACGTGAAAAAGGGCCGCTGTCATTGGCCTTTTACCACGATCCGTGATATGCCGGGTCACGTCATTGTAAGCCCTCCCTGAATAAACCGAGCACGCTGTAGCTGTCATTTGGTTATGGCCTGGTCGTTAAGTGGTTAAGAAAGGCCTAGATTCTTTCCGAAATGTGCATAATATAACTAAATACTAACATTTATAGGTAAAGTTTATCCAGGGTATATCTGATAGCCTCTTGGGGGATCAGGAAGGATTTTTTTCCCCTGCTGGAGCAAATTGAATCATGCTTTATTGTTTTTTTTTTTTTTGCCTTCCTCTGGATCAACTGTGGGTATTGAATTGTATATATAGAACAATACATGTGTGTATATATATATATATATATATATATATATCCACACAGTATCTCATAAAAGTGAGTACACCCCTCACTTTTTTGTAAATATTTTATTATATCTTTTCAACACTGAAGAAATGACACTTTGGGCCTAATTCACTGTACCTCCAACGCTGATCTGGTTCTATTTTACCTCAATTTTGACTATTTTTAGGTGCAAATGCAATTCACTATAACTCCATCAGAAACGTTATGAGCAGTGTCAAATTCACTAAGATCAAATAACGTCCGGACTGGACTTAAACACAGTCCAGCTAAAAGGTGGACTGTTTTGTTCAAAATCACAAAATATGGCAGGAAAAAAATAAAAAATGCGTGGGGAAGATGTGTTATATGATTTTGAGCTAAACTGCTTTTAAACTGTGTAAAAAAAAGTTAAGTAGAAAAAAAGATTTTAATAAAAGTGTAAAACGCAAAAATAGCTCCAGAGTCTATTTCTGGCAGATCGCCCATGTGCGCATGCTCCATACCAAAAAGTAGGCTAAAAATAACATCTTTGAAAACGTTAGTGGGCGTTATAGTGAATTGCGGCAAATACCGCCCGCAAATTTGCGGTAAAACGGTGCTATTCCGGCGCTAATGAGAGAAATGCACATATCTATGTATGTCTATATATATAAAGTGCCTTGCGAAAGTATTCGGCCCCCTTGAACTTTTCGACCTTTTGCCACATTTCAGGCTTCAAACATAAAGATATAAAACTGTAATTTTTTGTGAAGAATCAACAACAAGTGGGACACAATCATGAAGTGGAACGAAATTTATTGGATATTTCAAACTTCGTTAACAAATGAAAAACTGAAAAATTGGGCGGGCAAAATTATTCAGCCCCTTTACTTTCAGTGCAGCAAACTCTCTCCAGAAGTTCAGTGAGGATCTCTGAATAATCCAATTTTGACCTAAATGACTAATGATGATAAATAGAATCCACCTGTGTGTAATCAAGTCTCCGTATAAATGCACCTGCACTGTGATAGTCTCAGAGGTCAGAGGTCAGTTTAAAGCGCAGAGAGCATCATAAAGAACAAGGAACACACCAGGCAGGTCCGAGATACTGTTGTGGAGAAGTTTAAAGCCGGATTCGGATACAAAAAGATTTCCCAAGCTTTAAACATCCCAACGAGCACTGTGCAAGCGATAATATTGAAATGGAAGGAGTATCAGACCACTGCAAATCTACGAAGACCTGGCCGTCCCTTTCAGCTCATACAAGGAGAAGACTGATCAGAGATGCAGCCAAGAGGCCCATGATCACTCTGGATGAACTGCAGAGATCTACAGCTGAGGTGGGAGACTCTGTCCATAGGAGAACAATCAGTCGTATACCGCACAAATCTGGCCTTTATGGAAGAGTGGCAAAAAGAAAGCCATTTCTTAAATATATCCATAAAAAGTGTCATTTAAAGTTTGCCCCAAGCCACCTGGGAGACACACCAAACATGTGGAAGAAGGTGCTCTGGTCAGATGAAACCAAAATCAAACTTTTTGGCAACAATGCAAAACGTTGTTTGGCGTAAAAGCAACACAGCTCATCACCCTGAACACACCATCCCCACTGTCAAACATGGTGGTGGCAACATCATGGTTTGGGCCTGCTTTTCTTCAGCAGGGACAGGGAAGATGGTTAAAATTGATGGGAAGATGGATGGAGCCAAATACAGGACCATTCTGGAAAAAAACCTGATGGAGTCTGCAAAAGACCTGAGACTGGGACGGAGATTTTTCTTCCAACAAGACAATGATCCAAAACATAAAGCAAAATCTACAATGGAATGGTTCACAAATAAACATATCCAGGTGTTAGAATGGCCAAGTCAAAGTCCAGGCCTGAATCCAATCGAGAATCTGTGGAAAGAACTGAAAACTGCTGTTCACAAACGCTCTCCATCCAACCTCACTGAGCTCGAGCTGTTTTGCAATGAGGAATGGGCAAAAATTTCAGTCTGTCGATGTGCAAAACTGATAGAGACATACCCCAAGCTACTTCCAGCTGTAATCGCAGCAAAAGGTGGCGCTACAAAGTATTAACTTAAGGTGGCTGAATAATTTTGCACGCCCAATTTTTCAGTTTTTTATTTGTTAAAAAAGTTTGAAATATCCAATAAATTTTGTTCCACTTCATGATTGTGTCCCACTTGTTGTTGATTCTTCAAAAAAATTAGTTTTATATCTTTATGTTTGAAGTCTGAAATGTGGCAAAAGGTCGAAAAGTTCAAGGGGGCCGAATACTTTCGCAATGCACTGTATATATATATATATATATATATATATATATATATATATTTTTTTTTTTAACATTTTAGGCCAATTTGTTTTCTGCTACAAATTTTTGGTAAAAAAAAAATCGCAATAAGCGTATTTTGATTGGTTTGCGCAAAAGTTATCGCGTCTACTAACTACGAGAAAGATTTATGTCATTTTTATTGTTTTTTTTTTTACTAGTAATGGCGATTTTTTTGTGGGACTGTGACATTGCGGCGGACTGATTGGACCCCTAACTGACATTTTTGACACTTCTGGGGGTACCAGTGACATTACTACAGTAATCAGTGCTAATGCACTGTTACTGTAATAATGACACTGGCAGGGAAGGGGTTAACAGTATAGGTGATCAAGGGGTTAAATGTGACCCTAGGGGAGTGATTCTAACTTTGGGGGGGCGTGGCTTCTGAGATGACCATAGAGACATGTGATCCTATATAGAAGGATTACATGAGCTCTGTGATCATTTCAGGGAGAAGGACGGTCGGCTGTGTTCTCTCTCTGTGGGGAGCGATCAAAGCCGCCTGACACACACATCGGCTTCCCCGCTGCCGAGTGGGAGCGGGAGTGCCCTGCCACTGGTGCGCGCCTGCCCCTAGCTTTCCGGGCGGGACCGACATAGACCTACATGAGAGGGGGATAGTACCCAAGACCAACCTCCCAGTAGGGTCAAGGGGATGGGGGTGGGGACATAGACCTACGTCGGTTTGCGCAGGAGAGCCACCCTGACACAGTCAAAAGGCGGCATGTGGTCGGGAAGTGGTTAAAAGGTAAGGGTCCCAACTCTTAACCTTGGGATACACCACTTATAACCTTAGACCATTTAGAATATGAATTGTTAATCACTACTCTCTGAATACAATCTTTTAGTCAGTTTTGTATCCATGAACAAACAGAATGTTCTAAGCCTATGGGATTTAATTTACACTTTAGCTATGTGTGTGTCAAATGTGTTTGCAAAATCGAGGTATACTATATCCACAGCGACTCCTTTGTTTAAGTTTTGCTTATTTCATAATTTACATAACAAGAAAGCAGATTTATTTGACAACTTTTTTTCTTTTTCTTTGGCTCCATGCTGTCTATTGCTTATTTGTTTTCCAATTAATCTATGTGATCTTCTATCAAACTTTCAAGTAACTTCCTGAATATAGAATTTAGGCTAACTGGTCTGTAGTTACTTGGTAAAGTCTTTGATCCCTTTTTAAACATAGGCACCACATTGCCCTTACGCCAATATAGTGTTACCAAGCGATTCACTAAAGAGTCTCTAAAAATTAGAAACAATGGCTTTGAAATAACAGAGCTCAACTCTTTGAGGACACATAGAAGTAAGCCATCTGGCTCAGGTGTTTTATTTACCTTTATATTGTCTAAATATTTTTGGCCATTGTGATTCTTCTGGGTCAATGCTAGTCCCATTATGGATTTTAGCTGCCCTATTTTCATTTGCATTCACAGAGCTGAAGAAAGTATTTAATAAATATGCTTTCAGTCACCAACTCCAAACTGTCTTGTAAAGGGCCTACATGTTCAGACCTGGCCTTTTTACTATTAATATATTTAAAAAATGTTTCAGAGTCTGTTCTACTCTATTTCACAACCTATTGTTCGTTTAGAATTCTTGCAGCCTTGATTTCTTTTTTACATATTCTATTATATTCTTTGTAACTTTCAACCCATGATAGTGTTTCTTCATGCTTCCTGGCAGTTGTGGCTGAAATTTTAGTTGGTCTACCTGACCATGGTTTGGTTTCAACAGAACCTCTCATACCCCTCATACCCTTTTCTTGTTTGTTATAGCTTTTTAAAATTTGGACATGAGATTTTATTTTTAGCCTTTTAAATTTAAATTGCCGTGTGTGCAGTGTATTTCATTAATTAATCGTCGGGGAATCTAGTTTGGAGATCCGCCCGCCTGTGTAAACAGAGCGGGCGGATCTCCTAAGTGACAGGGAGTGACAGATTGCAGTGTTCAGCATAGCTGAACATGCGATCTGTCCCTGACTCACTCAGTCACCTCCCCCCACACACGTCAGTAAGCACCAGGCATACATTAACCCCTCCCTTTCCAATAAAATGAACCCCTTCCCGGCCAGTGTCATTTTTACAGTAACAGTGCATATATATAGCACTGATTACTGCAGTAATGTCACTGGTACCCCCAAAAGTGTCAAAAATGTCAGTCAAGGGTCCGATCTGTCCGCCGCAATGTCGCAGTCCCGCAAAATAAATCGCAGATCGCCGCCATTACTCATTAAAAAAAAAAACACCAAAAATTACAAAAATCTTTCCCTTAGTTAGTAAACGCAATAACTTTTGTGCAAACCAATAAAAATACGCTTATTGTGATTTTTTTTACCAAACATAGGTAGCAGAAAACAAATTGGCCAAAAATTTAAAAAAAATTTGATTTTTACATTTTTTTGGGGGAATTTCATATAAAAAAATGTTAAAAATATTGTTATTTTTTCAAAATAAACGCTCCTTTTTTGTTTATAGCACAAAAAGTAAAAACCGCACAGGTGATTAAATACCACCAAAAGAAAGCTCTGTTTGTGGGAAAAAAGGACGTAAATTTTGTTTGGGTACAGCGTCGCACGACCGCGCAATTGTCGGTTAAAGTCGCACAGTGCCGAATCGCAAAAAGTGGCCCAGACGTAAGGCAGCAAAATCCTCCAGTGGTAAAGTGGTTAAATAATGATATGGTCACTGTTATCTAGTTCTTTTTTATGAACATTAGTAATAAGCTGCACATGGCTTCAGATTACTAGGTCTGGCAGAGCACCCTTTCTAGTTGTGGTTTCTATTAACTGTACTATACATTTGCCTTGTAAAAGGTTTATAAATGCCCACTTTGTTCCAATAGTGCCATTGCTTTAGGCAATTTCAGGGTAGTTAAAATGCCCCATTATTATCACTGTCCCAGCCCTCACAGCCCTTGCTATCTGTGCAAGGAGCTGAGTCTCCTGCTCCTCCTCATTAGCACTAAAGCCCCGTACACACGTACCGATCGTCGGCCGAACGATCGTCCGTCTTTTGTCCGAGGGCTGTCTTGTCTGTTGAAAACTGCAAAAGACTGCACACGAATTTTGTCGGCCAACAACAGCCGACTGCAGAAGTGATGTCATGTGATGGTTAACTTTCCGTGTGTTTTTTCTTTTCTGAGCATGCCCAGTCTTGCAAATCTGCTGTCTGTCGGCCGAATTCTGTACTGACTGGCGAACAATCGGCCGTTCTGGTGTTGGCCAACAAAAATTTTAATGCTTGCACGACAGATTCTTTTCGGCCGAAAGTGCGCTGTCGGCTCTCGGAAGCATCATACTAACAAGCCGAAAATCGGCCGATCGTTCGGCGGCCGAACATTTTCGGCCGACAAACGGTACGTGTGTACGGGCCTTAAAGAGCCTGTAACATTCCCCAATAATTAACTGTGAAGTATGCACACCTTTGCTCACCTCCATCTATAATGCATCAGTACCATCACTCTTTCCATCAACAAGGTCCTTTTTTGAATCCTCTTTGTGATCACTTCCCACATAGACAGACACCACTACTTTTTCGTTTTATCCTTTCCGAAAGGATGCATAGCTAGAAATAATAATAGCCTAATCTTTTGAAAAAAAAAGCCAAGATTCAATTAAATAATTACTCTTAAGTTTTGAACTCTCCAATATGTTATGCTTTATATATATTAGACCCTAAAAGTGGTTACTTAAGAGTTGGCTTTTCTGGTTTATTTGGTAAATTAAAGCTTCCTAACAGTCCTTTCAACGTTATTCATTGCAGACAGAGCTTTTATTAAGTTGCACTGTTATTGAGTTGGTGGAAAATTAAATGTCTCCCGTTTTAACACCTAGTGTATATGTATGTAGATTTTATGCATAGCATTGGTAATCTGCATAAAAAACTGCCACATGAATCTTTTATTACTTGACACTTTTAGAGATGTGATTCTTGATTCATTAGCTAAATCTTTATGCCCTTTTCCACTATTACATTTTAAAGCACAATTTACACAGTTGTTAAGTTTGAGTAATGTACACATTTGAAATGAGGTCCAATTAAACACATTGCAAGTTTAGCATAATTTTTTTAGTTGTGCAGTTAATTGAAGAATAATTTTGTTTTCTCTTTCTCTCTCCTTTTTTTTTTCTGCATCTCCTACCATAGAAGTGGAACAAAGAGGTAATGTATTTTGCTTATATGTAATATCCTAAATAAATATATACAGTATATAGTGTGTGAATGTATTCCTGAATCACCTGATTGTTTAATAAAATATGGAACGCTTCATGAACCCGCGCGTCACCCTTGCGCAGGGGCCATGCTAATCCTCTCTGCAACGCTCCAACCCTAGTACATGTCCTGCCGAAGCGAGGACCTTGATCAACTTTTAATACTCTTGCCACATTAAGGTCATGCAAATCACCTTCTCCAAGTGTTAAATGCCTAAGCATAAACTGAGCTGTAAGGCTTAGTATACATGTCCACATTTGTGTCTCTATTACCCTGTGTGCCCTGCATTGTTTCCATTGATAAGTTCCTCTCCACCAGGAAAGGACTCAGATAACAGAAGAAATGCTGCACAAATAACAGTTTCACTAGATTTCTTCTTTGCATCCAGTACCTAACTGAAACCCCCCTAAAGGGCTATTTCATACCAAAGTGTATTTTAGCAAGTGATAATTCAACACATGCAACTTATCAAAACTGTTCTACATACATTTTCTTTTTTGAAAGGTGTTTATTTTTTTCTTTTCCACTTTATCCAGAAGCTTAACACATTTTACAAGGGCAAACGTATAAGAAAATGAATATCACAATGAGCCTTGAGAGGGCAATAGTTAACAAAAGTGATGATATTATAGTTTGTTCTACATTCATGTTGAATGGTTTATTTAATTTACTTAAACAGGAAGTTTAAGACAGTGTACCAGAAAAAGCATATAGGACTTCCCAGAATACCCCAGAAAATGTGCGGGTATTAATGTGCCATACTATAACCCTAATCCCAAAAAAGTTAAGATACTGTGTAAAATCTACAAAAACAGAATGCAATGATTTGCAAGTCTCATGAATCTATATTTCTTTTAAAAAAGAAAAAAGAAGTGAGAAAAACATACCATTTTAGGAAAAATAAGGTCATTTTCAAGTTGATGGCAGTAAATAAAAAAAAAAAAAAAAAGTTCGGACAGAGCAGCAAAATGCTGGCAAAGTAAGTGGTACTAACAAGGAAGAGGTCACTAACATAATTTCGCATAAAAAGAGCATTGTAGAGAATCAGAGTGTTTCAGATGTAAAGATGGGCAGTGGTTCATTAGTCTGTGAAAAGCTGTGTCTAAAAATTGTCAAACAATTTCAGAATGTTCCTAAACATAAGATTGCAAAGTTTTTAAAGTGGAATTCTAGGCAACATTTTTTTTTCCATTTTGGATAGAGCAAGTGAGGGTTATAACCCCTTTCAGATTTTTTTTTCTGCCATCTGTGTCCCATTTCAGAGATTTCCCTTAAAGCGGAGTTCCGGCAAAAAAAAAAAAAATATCAATAAACACACCCCCGGGACAGTCAGGGCTAGTACATTCCACAATGGCTAGCCTCTGATCTGTCCCGGTTCGCACTTACCTGCAAGAAGAAATACTCACTTTTAAAATTTCTTCTCCAGCGTTGCCATCTCTGTTGTGGGCAGCTGAAGCCAGCGCGATCCTCTTCTCTGTGTCCTCTTCTGTGTCTTCTTCTCCCAGAATGCGCCTTCACCAGCCCCTCTCGTCACTTCCGGTGCGGCGCCACATTCCTCCACAGCTTCTGGGCATGCCCAGAAGCTGTTTAGCAAGGAATGCGTCGTCGCACCGGAAGTGACGAGCGGGGCCGGTGCCGTCGCATTGATTCCTGGAAGCGATGACGTTCAGCTCCCAGGAATCATTGCAAACCGGAAGTGACGGTGCGGGCCGTGGCCGCCGAGGGAGGAAGTGGAAGACAGGTGAGTATATCTTTCTACAATTACAAGGTAAGTAAAAAAAAAAAAAAATCCTAACTATCCATTTCTGTTTCAGGTGAGGAAAAGCAAGCGGATGGCCACAAAATCGGTTATGTCGATTTTGTGGCCGGAACTCCGCTTTAACTTCCTGTCCCATAGCAAAACAGGAAGGAAGTGAAAGGAAATGCCTGCAATTTAAGGGAATCCCTTGGGGACCTCCGGGTCATCAAAACTAGTGTATCTTTTGGAAGATTTCCCCTCTATTATTTTTCTGGGTACGACCCAAAGTTTGGGATTTTATTTACTTTCACTTTTAATGATAACAGGACAAATAGAAAGCGTGAATCTCCTTAACGGGGAAATAGACAACAATAAAAACTGACAGGAGTTCTAATCCCTCTCCACTCCTTACAAAACAAAAACAAAAGTTTTGCCTTTAGTTATTCTTATACAGTATATCATAATTTACAGTACAAATTATCTTCAAAAGATTCTGAGAATCTGGAGAAATCTCTGTGCTCAAGGGACAAGGCTGAAATATAATATAAGATGCCCATAATCTCCTCACCCTCAGACAGCACTGCAGTAAAAAATAGGAATGATTTTGTGATGGACATTATTGCATTGGCTCAGAAAAACGTCCAAAAATCACTGTCTGTGAACACAGTTTGTCATGAAATCAAAACTGTCATAAAAGAAGAATATCTGAACATTATCCAGAAACATCACCATCTTCTCTGGGCCAAAGCTTATTTGCAAAGTGGAACACTGTTCTGTGGTGCATATGGAATGGGCAGCTTGCACATCTGGAATGGCAGCATCAATACTGAAAGATATCCAGGTTTTAGAGCAGCATATGCTCCTATCCAGGTGATGTTGTTTTTCAGGACAGGCCTTGCATATTTCAGCAGGATAATGCTAAACCCCATACTGCATCTATGACAACAGCATGGCTTCGTAGTAGAAGAGTTTGGGTGTTTAACTGGCCTGCCTGCAGTCCAGATCTTTCATCAATTAAAATATTTGACGCATCTCGAAACAAAAAATACAACAAAGAAGACCCAGGACTGTTGAGCAGCTAGAGTCCCATATCAGGCAAGAATTAGACAACATTCCTCTCCCAAAACTCCAGCAACTGATCACCTCAGTTCCCAGATGTTTACAGAGTGTTGTGAAAAGAAGAGGGGATGCTACACTGCTACACCGTGTTAAACATGGCCCCATCCCAACTTTTTTGAGAAGTGTTGCCGCCTTCAATTTTAAATGTACCTTTTTTCTTCTTAAAATGGTACACTTTTTCAGTTTAACTACTTGAACCCCCAGGCCAATTCTGACATTTCTCTCATATTTTTCTGCTAAAAAATTACTTAGAACCCCAAACAATATATATGTGTATATATATATATATATATATATATATATATATATATATATACACTGTTCAGAAAAATGTAAGGAACACTTTTAAACCACCTCCTTCCCAAGCCTATTCGGACACTTCTCCTACATGTAAAAATCAAGTTATTTTTGTTAGAAAATTACTTAGAACCTTACTTACTTTTTTTTTAGCAGAGGCCCTAGAGAAAAAAATGGTGTGCGGCAGTTTTTTTATGTCACGCGGTATTTGCGCAGCGGTATTTCAAACGCAATTTTTTTGTGAAAAAAAAACACAATTTCATGAATTAAAAAAACAAAACCGTAAATTTAGCCCAATTTCTTTTGTATATTATGAAAGATGATGTTACACCGATTAAATAGATACCTAACATGATTAGCTTTAAAATTGCGTCTACCCGTGGAATGGCGGAAAACTACAGTGCCTAAAATTCTCCATAGGCGACACTTTAAACGACTTTACAGGTTACTAGTTTAGAGTTGCACAAGAGTTCTGGTGCTAGAATTATTTCTCTTGCGCTGATGTTTTGGCGACAATACCTCACATGTGGTGTGCGGTCACCATTTACAAATGTGTGCGTAAGTGTGTTTTTTTTTTTTGTACTAGCTTTATTGCTATCACAAGGGATGAGCAACATCTTTTGTGACAGCATGGGCCATGACAGGTCCTCTTTACAGAGAGATCTGAGGTCTATTAGACCCCAAATCTCTCCTCTGCCCCCCCCCCCCCATGCAGCTGATCAGACCAAGATCAGTCCGATCGGCTGCTTCTCTGGCCGCTGGTGGCCAGGTAAACAAAGGGGCGGAGCCGGAAGTTACAGAGAGAGGGTAATGACATCTGTTCCTCTCTCTCTCTCTGTACAGAGCAGCTATTGCCACCGCCTGCATAGCTGCCGGCCCCCTGCAATGGTACCAGAGAGCCAGGGAGAGGCTAATTAGTGAAGGAGGGGGTGGGACCCCTTTCCGCCATCCACAGAAGTGATCGAGTGGCTAATTAGCCGCTCAGATCACTTCTGCCATGTACAGAATCGCCGGCTGCAAAGAATGATACCGGAATGATGCCTGGTATACGAACTGAAACCCAAGGACCTATGGGTATGTCCATTTGGGGGAAGTGGTTAATCCGAGTATAGAATCGTGTCAATAAAGCTCCTGTGATACTGATCTGGTCAGTTAAGTTGCAGAGGGGTTTGTCAATCAGTTTCAGCTGCTTTGATGTTAATTAAATTAACAACAGGTGCACTAGATGGGCATCAATGAGATGGCCTCCAAAACAGCAATGGTTTTACAGTTGAAGGCCACTGACATTTTTTTGCCTACTTATCTTTTCTGACTGTTTTTCACTTGTTTTGCATTTGGCTAGGGTCAGTGTCTCTACTGGTAGCATAAGGTGATACCTGGAACCTATAGGTCAGTGATGGCAAACCTTGGCGCCCTAGATGTTTTGGAACTAGATTTCCCATGATGGTTATCTACACTGCAGAGTGTATGAGCATCATGAGAAATGTAGTTTCAAAACGTCTGGGGTGCCAAGGTTCGCCATCACTGCTATAGGGATTGCACAGGCAGTCCAAATCTTCCAGGATGGCACATCAATGCGTGCCATTGCCAGAAGGTTTGCTGTGTCTCCCAGCACAGTCTCAAGAGCATTGAGGAGATTCCAGGAGACAGGCAATTACTCTAGGAGAGCTGGACAGGGCCGTAGAAGGTCCTTCACCCATTAGCAGGACTGGTATTTTCTCCTTTGTGCAAGGAGGAACAGGATGAGCACTGCCAGGGCCCTACAAAATACCTCCAGAAGGCCACTAGTGTAAATGTCGCCGACCAAACAATCAGAAACAGACTTAATGAGGGTGGCCTGAGAGACCAACAGGTCTGGGGAGGCATATCTATTGGGGGGCTGCACAAACCTCTACAGGCTAGACAATGGCACCCTGACTGCAATTACTGTAGGTATTAGATTGAAATCCTTGGACCCATTGTCAGACCCTACGCTGGTGAAGTGGGTCCTGGGTTTCTCCTGGTGCACAACAATGCCTGACCTTATGTGATGAGAGTATGCAGCCAGTTCCTAGAGGATGAAGGAATTCATACCATTGAACGGCCCCCACTCTCGCCTGAACTAAATCCAATAGAACACCTCTGGGACATTATGTTTCGGTCCATCCAACGCTGCCAGGTTGCACCTCATTCTGTTCAGGAGCTCAGTGATGCCCTGGTCCAGATCTGGGAGGAAATACCCCAGGACACCATCCATCTTCTCAGGAGCATGCCCTGACGTTGTCAGGCATGCATACAAGCACGTGGGGTGCCATACAAAGTACCATTTTGAGTTGCTGCAATGAAATGTCAGCGAAATGGACTAGCCTGCTGCATCATTTTTTCACTTTGTCTTTCGGGGTGTCTTTGTATTCAGCCCTCTGTAGGTTGATCATTTTCACTTATGTGGCATCCTTTTGTTTCTAACACATAACCCAGTCCATATCAGTATAGATATCCAACAAAAAGTGTTCCTTTACATTTTTTGAGCAGCGTATATATATATATATATATATATATATATATATATATATATATATATATAAAAATATATACTGTGTGTGTGTATATATATATATATATATATATATATATATATATATATATATGTATATATATATATATACATACATACAGGGCTTTTTTTCAGCGGGAACGCGGGGGAACGCAGTTCCGGCACCTCCAGCACTGAATGTATGTAATTGCAAGGAATGCAACATTGTCTATTGATGCTGGCTGCTGATGGATCTATTGTTGCTGGTGAGGATCTATTCCTGCAGGAGGGTTTATTGCTGCTGAGAGGTCTAGTGTGGCTGCTGGGGGATATATTGTCTCTGGAATAGATCTCATTTTGCAGGGGGGGGGTCTATTGTTAATGGGGTGGTTCTTATGTTGCTGATGGGTCAGTTGTTGATGGGAGGGATCTACTCTTTATGGAGCAGTCTATTGTAGCTGGCTGCTGGAGGGTCTATTGATGCTGTCTGCTGGGAGATCTGTTGTTGCTGCTGGGGACCAATTGTCTCTGGCTGGATCTATTGCTGCTGGGGGGGTCTATTATTGTTGGCTGCAGGGGATCTATTTTACTGCTTTTATTGTTATTAATAAAAAAATCCATACAAATTGCTTAGTACCACAAATGTTACTTGGTTCTGTATTTTCTAAAAAGGATGATCCTGGGAGGTGGGTAGTGGGTGGAACCAAGGAACGGTTCACAGAGGTAGGTAGGGGCGGAGACAAGGGGAAAGTCCGAAAAAGGGAGTTCCTGCACCTATTTTCTGAGAAAAAAAGCCATATATATATATATATATATATATATATAAAGATATATACAGTGGTGATCAAAAGTTTGTGCACCCCAGGTAAAAATTTGTATTAATGTGCATAAAGAAGCCAAGGAAAGATGGAAAAATCTCCAAAAGGCATCAAATTACAGATATACATTCTTAAAATATGTCAGAAAAAGTTAGATTTTATTTCCATCATTGACACTTTCAAAATTACAGAAAAAAAAAAATGGTGTCTGCAAAAGTTTGGGCACCCTGCAGAATTTATAGCATGCACTGCCCCCTTTGCAAGGCTGAGACCTGCCAGTGTCATGGATTGTTCTAAATCATCGTCTGGGAAGACCAGGTGATGTCAATCTCAAAGGTTTTAAATGCCCAGACTCATCTGACCTTGCCCCAACAATCAGCACCATGGGATCTTCTAAGCAGTTGCCTAGACAACTAAAACTGAAAATAGTTGACTGCACGATCCCTTCAGAAAGATCTGGCAGACACTGGAGTTGTGGTACACTATTCCACTATAAAGAGATACTTGTACAAATATGGTCTTCATGGAAGAGTCATCAGAAGAAAACCTCTTCTACATCCTCACCACAAAAATCAGCGTTTGAACTTTGCAAATGAACATATAGCCTGATGCATTTTGGAAACAAGTTCTGTGGACCGATGAGGTTAAAATTAAACTTTTTGGCCGGAAGGAGCAAAGGTACGTTTGGAGAAGAAGGGGCACAGAATTTAATGAAAAGAACCTCTGTCCAACTGTTAACCGGTTGCCGACTGCGCACAGTATATTTACTGCGGCAGTCAGCCCCGGCCAGGCAGAGTGACGTAGACCTACGTCGCTAGCCTGTCACCGGGTTTTGAGCCAATAGCGGGTGAGCGCGTGCCCGCTGAGGCGCGCGGCCGCCTCGGCTCGTTCACAGAGGAGTGCGGGCGTGTGACCGGCGGACCCGATGATTTCTTAATTGAGAGAATAGATGAGAAGCCCCACAGGTCCCATGCGTTTGCTTTGCCAAGTGACAATAATGCTGGGACAGGCAGAATCAGGCAGATCATTCTGCCCCTGCTCAAGGAACTTTAGGCACCCTCTGGAGTAACCATACTCTGGGCTACCATACATGGTCAAAATGGTATGTTGCATTGGCCAAAATTAGAGCCATGGGTGCCCCTGGTTGGTTAAGAATTCACCTTTTGTTAAAGAAGCTGGGTGAAAATTGTTGGCCAAATATCGCCTACATTCAATCAGATGCAGGCACTGTTCAGGTATCCCGACAGTCGCTGAAGCTGGCTGTCAGAATAGAACTTTTTACTGAGCTAGGGTGCATTAGCCAACGCACCAAGACCAATGGTATTAAAATGTAACCTTTATTCAAACTATATAAATAAAATATATGTGACTGTGTGTGTTTATTTATTTCAAGGGAGAATTCGTGTTTATTGATTGGCAGAAGATATGAGCAATGGTTGGTACTGATATGAACAACAAAGAAAAGGAAAAATAATCAATCCTTCTCTATACTCTCCTAGCTGAAACAACTACCAACCTGAAATACCTGGAATCCTGGCTAGTCTGGCTACCCGCTAGAGGTTCTTTGTCTAAATGACCCTTAAAACCCACCAGGCTGTCCATTAGGAGTTTATCACGGTCTTAACTTGTACTGTCTATGTTTCTTGTAGCTCTGACTCCTTCCTGAAAACAAGTACTACCTCCAAAAACTAAAGGGTCAACTTCTCCAAATTGATGCTTAGGGATTCCTTGAATCCTATTCATTGCTACCTTCCTGCCAATAACTCAAAAAACACCCTCCCCACAACGACCATGCATACCCCCAAAAACAATATGGTGCTTCCAAAACTACTCTACACATTTCACTTGATAGTAAGCTTTGTCAGCAGTGAAAACCAATACTGTGCACCAAAATAACATAAACAAAACCAAACCAAAAAGGAAAATGCAGGGGTCCAAACTAACCCAACATGGTTCAAAAACGTACCGGTACGTCACTAGCCTGTCACTGGCTTGTGAGCCAATAGCGGGCGGGCGCGCGCCCGCTGAGGTGCACGCCCGCCGCGGCTCGTTCCCTAACAAGTCAGTGCGTGTGACCGGCGGTCACTCGCGATCGTTCGCCGGGAAGGCAGGCGGCTAATGTAAACAAGCCGCCTGTCATTCTCCCCTGTGTAAAAATGGAGATCAGACGGTTCTACTATGTAGCACCGTTGATCTCTGTTTTTTCACTAGTAGCCATGTCCCATCACAGTTAGAAACACGCCCCTAGGACACACTTAACCCCTCCCTCTCCAATACAGTTAACCCCTTCACTGTCAGTGTCATTTTTACAGTAACAGTGCATATGTATAGCACTGATTACTGCAGTAATGTCACTGGTAACCCCAAAAGTGTCAAAAATGTCAGTCAAGGGTCCGATCTGTCCGCCGCAATGTCGCAGTACCGCAAAAAAATCGCAGATCGCCGCCATTACGCGTTTAAAAAAAACAACAAAAATGACAAAAATCTTTCCCTTTGTTAGTAAACGCGATAACTTTTGCGCAAACCAATCAAAATACGCTTTCTGCGATTTTTTTTACCAAACATATGTAGCATAAAACAAATTGGGCGAAAATGTTAAAAAATTTAGATTTTTACATTTTTTTTTGGGAATTTCATATAAAAAAATGTGAAAAATATTGTTATTTTTGCAAATTTGACGCTCTTTTTTTGTTTATAACGCATGATCAAAAAAATTGCACAGGTGATCAAATACCACCAAAAGAAAGCTCTGTTTGTGGGAAAAAAAGGATGTCAAATTCGTTTAGGTACAGCGTCGCACGACCGCGCAATTGTCCGTTAAAGTCACGCAGTAAAAAATCGCAAAAAACCCCCTGGTCAGGAAGGGGGTAAAATCTTCCGGGGCTTAAGTGGTTAAAGAAATGTCAGTTCTTTTGTCAAAAAAAACAAACAAACTCCTATAGAGCAGTTTTAGTACGCACGTCTAGGTGTGTTTAGCGTTTTTTGCTGCCCGAAAATACCACTCAGAAACACACTCCAGAAGGCTTTCAACAACTACACCCCCCCATGTTAAAGGCATGTGATATGGCATGGTTTGGTGGGGCGGAACGTCATCCCCCCTTCCTTACCTTTCCTGGCCTGCCAGGCTGCATGCTTGGATGAGAGTATGGTATGGATTTTGGGGGGACCTCATGCCAGTCTTTTTTGCCACGGAGTCCACTTTAGAACCCAGACCAAAAGGGCCTGGCATGGATTGTGGGGTGACCCCCCACACCGTTTTTTTTAATCATGGCTCCTTTGTTTATCTTCTGATGTCAGCCGAGAATCCCCAGCTGACAGAGAGGAAGAGTCACTGATTGTTAGGATGCCAGCGGATGCTAGCTTCTTAACAACCAGCATCTGTGAACTGAGAACCTACAAGAAAACGCAGCAGCATGAATAATGCATCAGAATGCATCAAAATGCTCCAATGTTACACTACACAATCAATAGTGCAAGGGTAGGTAATATTCAAAAGATGGACATCTACTTGAACAACACTGATGAAGTCAAAGATCACCAGGCACATTGTCCTGTTGTTGGGGCCGGTTCACACCGGAACGCTGTGCCAGAAAGGCATGTTCCATGTGTGTTTCCTGCACACAATTAAAAAAATGTGTGTTCAAAATGCACTGCCTTTGTGATCTACTGTAGGTGATAATACATACGTAGATCGCAAACGCAGTGTACTGCAGTATCATGAAATTTGTCACAGTGCATTTTTTAAAGCAGTGCATGCACTAATTTTTGTACAATCTGATACAAGTTGCAGGCAGGGCCAGATTTATATCTCAGGAGGTAGGCTTGAGTCCACACCGCCATGGAGTCACGGAGAGCCGCACAGGGGACACTTCCTGCTGGGCCTACGCTCCGTCCGTCAGCTCTGCTCCAACCCTGCACCGCCCCTCCTACTTCCATACAGCCCACATCTTCCACCCGCTCTTTACAATCCTGCCCCTCTCCTCCTTCAATCTGCTCTCACAGCTCCGCCCCTCCCCACCACTGGTCTCGTACACACAAGGCACAGTGACACCTGCCTGTTGGCCTTCCGGCATTGACAGGACTGACCTTTCGTGAGTCCCATTTGCACCCGGCTCCCCCCTATGCTACAGCCACTAGGAACCCCCAGGCACCAGGCTGCAATTTCTACTCGCCATGGCGACCTGGCAGTTGAATAAAGACACCAGTTCTTCCTGTTCAACCTGGGTGTGTGTGTTGAACTTATTGGACTGGTGTCTTTATTCAACCTTACAAAATTTTCACCTGATCCCATATCTGGAAAATCATTTTTGTGACAAGGCTAATACCTCTTCAAGTAGAACTAAAAGCAAATTGTTTTTCATTTTGGATAGGGTGAGGGAGGATTATAGCTCTTGTCAATTTTTTGCTATCTGTGTGATATTTGGGAAATGTTCCTTGTTCACTTCCTGTCCTGCTAACTATCAGGAAATAACCAGTAGTGTTGCTGCAGCAAAACAGGTACTTCTTGCCCCTACCTTTTCCTACATGGACATATCACATGTAGAAGATAATTGGCATTTAGACTTTCTCAAGGGACAGTGCCAGGACCAATGTGGACCCTACACTCAGAGATATTTCAGGACCTGTGTTGCAGGTGCAGACATAGGACCAACACATCCTAGCCTCCGGGGTCAACAACAAATTGGACAGGTTTTTCTCCAGGTACAAGGAACCTCTAAAAGAAGCAAAGGATGATTTGGTGGTTTCCGTGGGATCAGTAGATCCCGATTCATGCATTTTCTTCTTTGGAACTTCTTCCTTGTCTGCTTCAAAAAGGTCAAAACAATTCCAGTGAACATCATTACTCTGGACTGGCCCAAGCATATGTGGTATGTGGATTCGTTAGGACTTAAAAAGGAGCTCCAGTCCTATTTCTGTTTATTAAAAGTCAGCAGCTACAAAAACTGCAGCTGCCAAATTTTAGTAAACAGGCACTCACCTGTCCAAGGACCCAGTAATGTGCCCACCCAACTTTTTCCTTCTTTCGGTCTTCTGTCCCCAGCAGCCAGCCAGCATCTCAACTGTGGTCACCCAGCTATGACAGCTTACAGCTTTATGAATGGTCCCACAGTCTTCTGGGGCCAGTGACTTGTCCCAGAAGACTGCGAGAAGAGAGAAGGGGGAGGACTTCTGCTCGGATCGCCTAGGCCAGGGGTGTCCATCTCAATTTCTTTGCGTGCTGAATCAGCATCATGGTTGCCCTCAAAGGGCCAGTTGTATCTGTCTCTGGCCTAGATGTCCAGAGCATCCCATCCCCCCTTACATCAGAAGTCAAGAGCTCCCCAGCCTTCCTTACATCACAGCACACCCTTGTTGCTGAAAGAAATTGGGAGTGGAGCTGGGAAGCAGAACGTGCAGGATCTGGAGGAGGACCAGAGGAGGGCTGGAGTCTGCTAAATGCTGAGACCAGGGGAGGCGAAGACCAGAGGGTGCTGCGGCTGTACATAAAGGCACAGAATCTGTAGGAGGAGTTTTGTACTCCTCTTTGCTGCTGATTGCTGAGACTGGGAAGGGGTGGGGGCAGAGACAAGCCTCTCCACGGCTGCACAGAGAAGCACAGAATCTGCTGGAGGAGTTCTGTGTTCCTGTTGTCAACTGTTGAGAAAAGGTGGGGGCAGAGACAAGGGGGGTGCCGCAGCTGCAGGAGAGGTGCAAGAGCCACATTAAATGGCCTGGAGGGCCAGATTCGGCCAGCAGGCCTTGTGTTATAAATCCCCGGGACCGGATGGCTTGCACCTGAGGGTTCTTAATGAGCTCAGCCAGGTGATTGCCAGACCATTATTCTTGATCTTTAAGGATAGTTTACAGACGGGTATGGTGCCAGCTGATTGGAAAAAAGCCACCGTGGTACCAATATTTAAAAAGGGGCCAAGATATATCCCGGGTAACTATAGGCCGGTCAGCCTAACATCAGTAGTCTGCAAAATTTTGGAGGGGATGTTAAGGGACCACATACAAGACTTTAGTAATGAAAACGGTATTATAAGTAGTAATCAGCATGGATTCATGAAAAATCGTTCGTGCCAAACCAATCTATTAACCTTCTACGATGAAGTGAGCTGCCACCTAGATAAAGGAAAGCCTGTGGATGTGGTGTATCTGGACTTTGCAAAGGCCTTTGACACCGTTCCCCACAAACGCTTACTGTACAAACTAAGGAAGGTAGGTATGGACCATAAGGTGAGTACCTGGATAGAGAACTGGCTCCAGGGGAGAGTACAGAGGGTGGTGATTAATGGGGAGTACTCGGATTGGGCGGGTGTGGAAAGTGGGGTCCCCCAGGGTTCTGTCCTGGGACCAATCCTGTTTCATTTATTCATAAATGATCTGGAGGAGGGGATATCGAGTACAATCTCAGTATTTGCAGATGATACTAAATTAGGGATGCCAATATCTTCTATGCAGGATGTGGAAACCTTGCAAGCGGACCTGAACAAAATAACGGGGTGGGCAACTACATGGCAGATGAGATTTAATGTTGAAAAATGTAAAGTAATGCACTTGGGGGCCAGAAACCAGAAAGCAAGCTACTCACTAGGGGGGGAACCTCTGGGTGAGTCTAGGATGGAAAAGGACTTGGGGGTACTGGTAGACAACAGGCTTGGCAGTGGCATGCAATGCCAAGCCGCCGCAAGCAAAGCCAACAGAATACTGGGATGTATAAAAAAGGGGATTCACTCCAGAAATAGAGATTATTCTCCCGCTCTACAAGACTCTGGTCCGGCCACATCTGGAGTATGCTGTCCAGTTCTGGGCACCGGTCCTCAGGAAGGATGTGCTGGAACTGGAGAAAGTCCAGAGAAGGGCAACAAAAATAATTAGGGGAATGGAGGACATCAGCTATGAGGAAAGACTACAAGCACTGAACCTATTCTCTCTGGAGAAGAGACGATTGAGGGGGGATATGATATCAATGTACAAATACTGTACTGGCGACCCGAGTATAAGGAACAAACTATTCAGAGAAAGGAGATACAATAAGACATGTGGCCACTCACTAAAACTTGAGGAAAGGCGGTTTAACCTTAAAGTGCGTAAGGGGTTCTTCACTGTAAGAGCGGTAAGGATGTGGAATTCTCTTCCACAAGCAGTCGTATCAGCAGGGAGCATTGATAGTTTCAAAAAACTATTAGATGGACACCTTAAAGGCCACAACATACAGGGGTATACAATGTACGGTTAAAAGCAAACACACACACACATCATAGGTTGAACTGGATGGACTGATGTCTTTTTTCAACCTCACTAACTATGTAACTATGTAACTATGTATGTAAAAACTGATCTCAAAGTGTGTGAAAGATTAAGAGCAAGTGAATAGAATTTGTAATTGCACCAAGGCATTATATTCTGACTTCAAGATTGGTACATATACTGCTAAATTTATATTGTAATATGTTAAACTAATTTAAAATCTGGTGTGTTGCAGACACCACAACATTAACTTCCTATAAGTCTTCAGTTTTAAATGGTACAATGGACAGCACCTGTTTATCCCAGCACTAATTAAAAATGCCTCCAGGGGGGCGTGGCTTAGTGCATAGAGCTGTAGGACTGATTCCTGTGCAGCTCCTGGTCCTTCTGGCTCTATGGGACCTTTTACTGGCTTCTAAACCCCATAGATGGGTAAGCACCAGCTTATGGACACTCAGGAGATGGCTTGGGTCACTGGGGTAATTTCTTCACTTGATCTTCGGCTGCAGCACAGCATAAGCTGACATTCAAGATAGCACCGGCACCCCCTTCCCCAACAAGCTCCGAGCCCACAGCCAACAGGCAGGGCCGCACTTCATCCTCCGTGGGATTTGACAGGCTCGTACGCCACTCGCACAGCTTTTCACAGACCTCTCTGCTTTGGGGAGGAATGGGATATGGAGTCTCACATTCGATCCCTGCACTCCTTTATAAAATCATTACCTACCAAGAATGATTTCGAGCACTGTGTGAAGTGCAAAGAGAAGACCTACAGGCAAGGGATCGCTGAGTTTAAGAAAGACTTGGAGGTCTGCATGGAGAATATTGAGAACACCACGGATAGCTTTTGTAATGCCCTGCAATCTCATGAAGAGACCCTGAATTCTCACAAAGTTCTGCTGCAGCAGCTCATGTACCAACAAGATGGTTTAGAAAATAGAAACTGTTGTAACAAGATCAGAATCTGGGTTATTCCAGAGTCTGTCGAGGTCCAGAACTTGGCCACGGCAGAGACTGCTATCTTCAATCAGCTGCTTCAAAAGCCCAAGGTCCCTCCTGAACTGGATAGAGTACATAGAACCTCAGGGCAGAGGAACCCTGATTCTTCATTTGTGTGTGATACTTTATGCAGGGTGCACTTCTACCAGGTTAAGGAGGCTATCATGCGAGTTGCAAGTGTGGCGCATTCCTGCAGAAGCCACAGATGAACTTGGATCCTGCACAGCCAGGCACACCAAATTTTCAGAAGCACCCAGATTCAAAGAAGAGTCCATGAATTTTTTTTTTTTTTTTTTTGAGGGTTAATAACTTTGATAGGGATGGAAGGTTATAGGATGCCCACTTGACTTCAGAAAAACTTCAACCATAACCTTAGGGACATCTTAGTATATACAGTCTATATATACAGCCTCTTCCACTTGCCTCCTGCACACTCTTGCTTGCTTTCTCCAGCTGAATCACTGACAAATAATCTGACAGGCTCTCATTTAGATTTTTAGCAATAGCCCTTTACAGGCACCAACTCCTCAGGCACTGCCAATCCACCTGGCTGCAGCTGCCCCTTTCACTAGCCCTCCAGGCTAACTCTTACACTAGTCCACCCTACTGACTCTCAGGAGATCTCTAGGGAAAGGCTGAAGGCTTAAGCACATGGCTGTCTTCAAGGGAGACTGGCTACATGTGGCAGTCTCCCCCCCTTTGTAAGTCCCCACAGTCTTGATCTACTCAGTATGTCCCCTCTTGTTCCCATTCATCCAGGAAGGGCTTCCTCCCGTGTGTTATGGCAGGATCCTTACAGCACCCGAACCCTGGGCTGAGGCAGGACACCCCCACCCAGACTAGGGGGTTTGCCTAAAGGGCCAACAACAGCCTCCTTAACACTGCATCTGCATCTCCCACCCAACTGCTCCTGCTGGCATGGCCCATGTATATTTATAGAGTGGTCTACCCCCTGCCAGCCTACCTTTGAGAATAGTCTGAGGCTCCATAAATATTCAAGGCAGCTTCTCCTAACCTACACCCACTAATTCTAAAAGTTTCTCCAGCCTTCTAGACCAGGGGAAGGTACCAGAGAGCTGCCAGGATGAGTTACCCATCCCTGAAATGTTAGTAAACCCTGACCCAGATTCCATATGCTTAGCCCTGAGCTAAATTAAACTTTCCTACTGTGCTTCTAGCACACACTCGAGGGTGCTACATAAGTACGCAGGACACCATTCTCTTTAATGAGACCCCTGTAATGCATCTACCAAATCTATCCCGCCAGACACTGATCATGCGACGAGCCCTAAAACCACTCACACAACTACTTCAAGATCGACAGATCAAGTATCAATGGAGGTTCCCTTCAAACTTTGAGTTTTTACATGAGGGCAAAACCTCACTGTTCTGTACTTTTGGTGACCTACCAAACTTTCTCAGCATACTTGAACTGCCTCAGTTGTCCTTATCAGATCGGCCCTTTTTGCCCGACTATGTCTGGCCTGCCTTTTAACCCGAAGTAGCAGGGCAAGAAGCAACATTCCATATCTGCATTCCAAAGAGTTCTGGATGATTGATTTTTTTTTTCTTTTGCGCAAGAAATTCTGTCTTTTTGCCTGTTGAGGTCAGGAGTTTTTTCTGCCTTTCTGAGGGTTTTTACCCTCCCTCTGGAGTTTAGTTGAGCCTGCTTACCAGGCTCCCACCATTGCTTTACCTGTTTCTGCTACTGTTCAGCCATATCCTGACTACCCTGGGTAAACACATTTTCTCTTTCATTGATTGACAGACACAGCTCCATATCTTCTTTGACCCTTATGCTGCTCTCCATAGGAGTAGGACTATGCAGAAACAAATTTGACTGTGCCCCCTAGGGCAGTCCTAGGGGGTATACTCCCACTTCCTGCTATATGACTTCAGTTTTTTTCTGCCTAGTCAGGAGTAAGGACCTGATTCCTTGCAGGGATCACTGGTTCTGGCATTTTTTCCTTTTTATATGGAATTTTTTTCTTCTTTGATTATTTTCTGTTCCTGTGAGAACTACAATCAATGTGGTTCCTGTGAGAACTACAATCAACTGCCAGACTGGGCGAAACACTGGATATCCTAGATCCTTACAGTCTTCCCAGTCTGGCCAGCGAGAGCGACCCAACTTTAGCTCCACGCTAGGTTGGGCATGACATAGCCCCACTGGACGGGGGCTGGCCTGATGAGTGAAACACCTCGCGAGGACGCATAGCCCTGATCAGGACCTGAGTCGCAGCGTGCCTCTAGTCCACAGCACCCCCATTCCAAGATTGTGCGGCGGACTGCCTGGAGTGCTGCCCGCTCGGTTCCTAGGTGTGGTGAGTAGTGTCCCCCCTTTCCTCTGGGGATATGTTGGGGTGGACGCGGGCCCTTTACTCGGTGTTGGTAGTCTCCCTATGTGCCCTTCCGTCCCATTTAGTGTTCTCCCCCCTCACTAGCGGGATTCCCTTGTATAGGTCACCCTCACCTACCTCCCTTTGTCCCCCCTCCCCAGGGTGGCCAGGCTACTTTGAGGTATTGGGTCATGCAGTGTTGGACTGAAGGGGGAGGGAGCGTGCCGCCGGTGGCTCACAATAAAATGTTTATATGATCAGGGTGGGGGTCCCGGTTAGGGCCCACCTGGCGAATACCTGGGGGACCGTTGGGGGTCCTGGGTGCAACACCGTGTGGCGCTGCCATTTTACTGTAGATGGCTGTTCTGAAGCTTCGGTGGCCATGTTTGTTTAGTCTGGCAGCCATGTTTTCTGAGCTTTCCATTGAAATCAAGGTGAATTTCTTGTAGCCTGTGGAGCGGTGATGTGGCGGTGGGCCTCTAATGTTAGTGACGGCGCTTCCTCCTTATCTCTGATTGTCGCATGGCAAGCAGCTTTGCGCTCTCTATCCTTCCCTAAGTTGGTGGTGGTGAGTCCCTGCAGGTGTCCAGCTCCCCCCTGCTATAGTAGCGCCGCTGGTGTGCTGGAACTTGTAGTAATGGGTTTTTTGTTGCAATTTTTTCACATATTGCGGGCGGCCTCCGGGTTAACCATGGAGTCCCTGGAGCATGTGTCACCACCTGACCCACTCTCGGAAGCTGCGGGACCCTCTGGGTCTCAGTCTGCCCTGGCGGCCATGATGGCGGTCATGTAGTCAAACGCCCCCCGCCTTCACCTGTAGGAGGTTGATGCGGCCGCTGCCGACGTGAGTCACCCCACGGGGTCTGCGTTCACGTACCGAGTGCTCTGACAGTGAAGATGAATCCTCTTCCACTACGGCCGTGCATGAAAAGGCGCTTGTGGAGGCACTGATTGTATCAGTGCGGGGAACTTTAAATTGGAGCACACAGCTAATGCTGCGTCGGCTGCACCGGTGTAATTTTGCACCCGTAGACCATCCAAGGTGACTAAAGTGTTCCCCTTTCCTGCCTATTTTGATGAGATTGTCACTAGTCAGTGGGGATCCCCTAAACGCATGGTTGGAATACCTAAGCGTTTCACCAGGAGGTATCCCTTTGAGGAGTCCCTTTTTAAAGAAGTTGAAAGTTATTGAATTAAGCCACGCTTCTTCCAGTGGAGGATTCCCCTTCTTTTAAGGACCCTGTGGACAAGAGAGCTGAGGCTCGGGTCCAATACCTTTTCACCGTGGCAGGTTCACTTTTGAGGCCGATGTTTGCCATCACCTTGGTCTCCCAGACATGAATGGAATGAGCGAAGCTTCTGCGCCAGGATCTGAAAGGGGTCAACATCATCCTGAACTGGCGGAGCTGGCGGATCAGTTGATACAGGGGTTACAGTATATCTATGTTGCCTCCCTGGATGCGGCCCCTTTGGCTTGCAGGGTGTCTGTGACAGCTGTGATCCCTCGCTGCATGATTTGGGTGAAATACTGGTCTGCGGACCAGGCTTCCAAAAAGGTGCTGACTGATCTACCCTTTGTAGGAGACCGTCTGTTTGGTGCTTCTATGGAAGAGATCATTAAAGGTTTTTCAGGAGGTAAGAGTACTCTGCTTCCCCAGGTTGACAAGAGCAAAGAGCCTCATCATAAACGTGGTTCTTTCACAAATGGCCCTTTTGTCCAGCAGGTTCGCAGGACAAGGGATCAAGATCTACCCATAACTTCCTGAAAGGCTCCAAGAGACCCTGGGCTGGTAAGTCAAAAATGGGTTCCGCTGGCCTTGCAGGCAAGCCCTCCTCTGCCTAAAGGGATGCCCTCACCTGTATCTAGGGTGGGTGGAAGTCTTTATTTCTTTTCAGACCCATGGACCTCGCTCATTCAAGACAAATGGGTACACGAGTTGATTCAGTCTGGTTACAAGATTGAGTTTCGGTCCTTGCCTCTGGCACGGTTCTTCCCTTCCAATTTGCGCCTGTCCTCGGATTGTTTGCAGGGCCTTTACGGGGCGGTGCAAGATCTGTTATCACAGGGAGTATATGTGCCGGTTCCAGAGTTGGAACATTTTCAGGGATTTTATTCAAATCTGTTGACCGGGAAGGAAAGAAAAGTCTGTGTGATCTTGAACCTCAAGGCTCTGAACCACTTTGTTCGGGTTCAGAAACTTTGGATGGGGTCCATTCGCATGGTAGGGGCATCCCTTCCTCAAGGAGATTTTCTGGCTGCTATCGATATCAAGGACACTTACCTTCATATCCCAATTTATGTCAGGCATCAGCGTCTCCTTCGCTTTGCCGTGGGAGAGGAGCATTATCAATTCGTGGCGTTACCCTTTTGGTCTTGCCTCAGCTCCTTGGGTGTTCACAAAAGTCTTGGCCCCGGTGTTGGCCTTGCTCAGGCTGAGGGGGATCATGGTACTGGGGTATCTGGATGATCTCCTACTGGGAGAAGAGTCTTTGTCTGCTCTAAAGGAGGATCTGGACATCACTGTGCGAACTCTGCAAGAGTTTGGCTGGACACTGAATTTTCAGAAATCAGTTCTGACTCCATCCAACAAACTGGATTACCTGGGCCTGACTCTGGATTCAGCCCGGGTGTTTCTTCCGGAGGCCATACTACTGAAGTTGCAGCATGCAATTCAGCTCCTGTTGTCCAACCGTTGGTCATCTCTCAGGGCTTGCATGCAAGTGCTGGGGTTGATGGTCTCCACCTTTGAGGTGGTTCAGTTTGCTCAGTTCCGTACCAGGCCTCTGCAAAGGGAGCTTCTTGCCAAACGGCGCAAGAATCCTCAATCCCTGGACAATCTGATCCTGTTGAGCCGGGGTGCGAGGGGATTCTTGATTTGGCGTCTCCGTTCCCCATCGCTCCGGGAGGGGAAGTCCTTTCTCCCCCTGTATTGGACAGTGGTTTTCACGAATGCCAGCCTGCCCGGGGGGAGGAGTTTGGACCCGGGAGGATTCCAGTCTGCCAATCAACATCCTGGAGATTCGGGCGATCAGGCTTTGCCTGTCCCTGTGGACGGATCATCTTCAGGGGTGCCTGGTAAGGGTTCAATCAGACAATGCCACGGCTGTGGCATATGTCAATAATCAAGGAGACACAAGAAGTGCCCTAGCGTCCTGGGAAGTAGCCAGCATTCTAAGGTGGGCAGAACGATATGCACATTCCAGGGATGGAAAATTGGCAGGCGGACTACCTCAGTCGACAGACGTTGGAGCCAGGTGAACGGTCTCTTCATCTGGAAGTGTTTCAACAACTGTGTCTCCAGTGGGGGACCCCCGATGTAGACCTGTTAGCCTCTCGTTTCAACTGGAAGGTTCCGAGGTTTGTGTCAAGGTCTCGGGATCCCTTGGCCGACACCGCAGATGCTCTAGTGGCCCCTTGGGGTCAGTATCGTCTGATTTACGCTTTTCCTCTACTACAACTTCTGCCGAGACTTCTGCACATAAACAAGGCAGAAGAGATTCCAGTCTTTCTGGTGGCTCCAGACTGGCCTTGTCGGTCTTTGTATGCAGGCCTAGTAAGGCTGGTAGCCGATGCTCCTTGGAGACTCCCTCTTAGAGAAGATCTCTTATCTCAAGGACATCTTCCATCCTGCTTTATGGTCGCTGGCTTTAACGGCTTGGCTATTCAAAGCAGGACAGAAGGTTGTCGGATTCCGTGGTTCCTACGCTGTTAAAAGCTAGAAAATCTACTTCAAGGAAGATTTATCATCAGTTTCATACATTTTTTGGTGTGAGTCTCGGGGGGAATGCCTTACTTTCCCTGGATGGGGTTTGGGCAATCAGGATGTACCTGGAGGCGACTGAGTTGATTCGAAAATCCGATTCTTTGTTTGTCCTTACAATTGGATCTCGTAAGGGGCAGGCCACATCTGCTGCAATCATTTCCAGAGGGAGTAGGCAGACAGTGGTAAAGGCCTATTCCATCAGGGGTCAGGTTCCTCCTTTCCCTGTTAAGGTGCATTCTACAGGGGCACTTAGTGCCTCCTGGGCCTTCCGTCATCAGGTACTGTGGTCCAGCTGTGTAAGGCGGCCATGTGGTCGTCTGTGCACACATTCACAAAGTTTTACAAGGTGGATGTACTTGCATCTGCGGATCCTGCGTTCGGCCGCAAAGTTTTGCAGGCTGCCATTGCAGAGGCTTCTGCCTCTTGATGGTGTATTTTTTCCTGGTTGGGGAGCTCCAGTTGTTCCTGGTTGAGCTCCTAGTTTACCTGGTTCGCTGTTAGGCCTTTTTGGGAATTATATCTACTGCTGTGTTTTCCCACCCCTCGTGTTGACACTGCTTTGGGACGTCCCAAGGATCAAAGAAGATATGGAGCTGTGTCCGTCAATGAATGAAAGAGAAAACTGGACTTTTGTCTTACCGTAAAATCCTTTTCTCTGATGTTCATTGATGGACACAGCACCCATCCCTCTGTTGTTATGTATTCTTCTGACACTGCTTGTTACAAACTGAAGTCCTATAGTAGGAAGTGGGAGTATACCCCCTAGGACTGCCCTAGGGGCATGGTTAAATTTGTTTCTGCCTAGTCCTACTCCTATGGAGAGCAGCATAACTCAAGGGTCAAAGAAGATATAGAGCTATGTCCGTCAATGAACATCAGAGAAAAGGATTTTTACTGTAAGACAAACATCCAGTTTTTTTTAAATTGTATTTTAAGTTATGATGTACTGTTTGAGTTTTACATCTGAATGGGACGTTTCACATTTTCTCTGTTGATGTCTTATCCACTTAAGAGCTCTATGCTATTGCTCTACCTGGGATACCCTCCCTCAGCTTGATATGTATGATATGCTGTTCTAGCTGTTTTTCATGTTATTTATGTTTAAGGGGTCATTTGAATATACCTCAGGATAGACTTGGGGGTTTTTATGTCAACTTTTCATGGTCCTATGAATAGCTGGAACTTGGAGTTGCCTAATGTGCCTTTCAGGACACCCCAACTAGGCCTTTCAGTGCTCTTGGTATGCACGGTTTAAAGTTTAGATGTTTTTATGCCTTCTGCTTTTTGTAATGTTTACTGTTTGTGTTCTTTTGCCACCTAGTGACCTGCCCTATTTTAATGCTTGGTGGATCTTTTTTTTTCTATATTTGACCAACCTCCGTTGTTATATGCCAGAAGCGACAGATATACTGCCAACTCATCTTTTGCTCTCTTAATTTCCTCCTCTATTTCTTCCTTCCTTGCCTGTTTTTTCTGCTTCTTCTTGCTGTTCCTGTCGTGTGCAATATCGCTGAACAAAAAGGTTCTTTATTCAAATATCCCCCAATGCCCCCTTCCCCCTCTCTCCTAGACCTTAATGGTGATACATAGCCCCATGATCCTGTCCTCTTTTAATTGCAGGGGACTTAACACTCCGGAGAAACAAAGCCAAATACGGTATAACTTCCATAAGGCCCAATTCAAAATCATACTCTTACAGGAAACACATTTTCATTTCAATAATATCGTGACCCTTCCCAAGCGTTACTACCATACCTGGTACCATAGCACCGACCCACAGGCTAAATATAAAGGGGTATCTATCGCCTTACATAAATCATTTGTACCAGAGGTCTTGGACTCATTAGTGGACCCTGCTGGTCATTTTCTCTTTCTCAAACTAAAGTACCAAACTTCTGTATTCACAGTGGCAAATTTCACATACAAATCTGCAGGGTAGACCATAAAAGTACTCCCCTCTGCCAAGGCCTCCCCATCTGTTTAGGGCCAGGCTTGAGGGGAAAATTTTCAACAAATAGGGGGCAGAAACATCTGTAGAAGGAGTCCAACATCTTCCCTCAGGAGCAACGACATGAGGAGTAAATTTCGCAGAGAGTATTCGAAGATGGATATTCTTAGCAGTGAGCCAGACATTGTCCACGGGTAGAAATTCAAGAATCAAGACAATCTGTAGCTGCTTTGTACTTGGAAGCTCTCAAATGTGATTTCTTGGAAACATCTGCCCCCGAAGCAGCAAGAATGCAAAAAGATAAGTCAGGTGCTTGGGCTGGAGCATACACTGGTAACCAAGATGAAGGGTCTGATGAGATAGTTGGCAAAGAGGACACAGGAGTGGTAGTGGGGGCTGTTAGCAAAGTTAAGGGATTATGAGTTGAGACTTTAGTTTGTACAGTGGGCATGACAGGCTATGCTAAACAGGGACCTGGAATAGGCACTGAAGCTAGTAATGGGGGAACCATGGTAGGGTCCAAAGCAGCTGAAGGGAATAAGGCAACTGGGGTCTCAACAGACATGGTACACGAAGCTGGGACCTCAGGTGGTACAGTGGTCACAGATGTTGGGGCCTCCACCCATCCAGATGGTAGCAGAGTTGGAGCTTTGAACTGTACACAAAGTAAAGGGACTGATGATTTAGGCAGCAAAGAGGGTAAGAAACTAGAGATGGACAGCACTGGAAGGGGGCCCACAGTAGGAGTACACAGGGGAGCAGATTTTTTACAAAATACATCTAGGATGGTCTGATAATCTTGTGGGAGCATTGGAGAGGTGGCGACCCTAGCCACGGGTACAGAGAGAGGTGGAAGCACATTAGGGAGACAAGTCTGATGGCATTGGGTGCCCCATGGCAACACCTGACCAGAGTTCCAATCTAAATTGGGCGAATGTTTTTGCAACCACGACATTACAGGAATGATGGGACTAGAAGACTTAGGAAGGATCAGGAAAGAGATTTCCTCACGATGAAGAACACCAACATGCATAGTTATGGGGGTAGTTTTGAATCGTAAGGGTCCTAAGGCTAAAGTAGAGCCATCGACTGCAGATACTGAGAGGGGCTTTGCCAAGGGAACGAGAGGAATGCCCAATTTTAGCAGCCAAGGACTGCTCCATGAAGTTTCCGGCTGCCCCAGAATCCACATATGCAGCTACTTGATATAAGTTCAGGGCCCAATGCATGGAGACAGGTAAAACAGATCAAGAGAAAATGATGGAATTCAGGTTCTGGTCTAGATTACCACCCTCCAAGGGACGTAGACCTGAAGGTTTTCCTGGGAGAACAGGACAAGACTTTATTATGTGACTGTCAGCTCCGCAGAAAAGGCATAGGCTGAGTTTGAGGCGGCTTGATCGTTCTTGTGGCGTGAGACGTGACTGACCTAGCTGCATCAGTTCTTCAGATGCCGGCATAGTTGTAAAGGTTTGTTGTTCAGGAGCTTCCTGGAAAACAGGTGCTAAACGATCCACTGGGGGATGACATGGACAAACGCTTTCCAGACCTCATTCCTGGAAGGGGACATCGATTTGGATGCTAAGGACAATTAAGTCATCCAGGGTGGAGGGTATGCTTCTGCCAGCAAGTTGGTCCTTAATACGATTTGCTAAACCCTGCCAAAAGGTTGCAGTAAGAGCCTCATTATTCCATTATTCCATGCTAGTTCTGAGGCCAAAGTGCGAAACTGAACTGCATACTGACCAACAGTCATGCGTTCTTGACGAAGCCGAAGAAGTGCTCCAGCAGCAGATGAGGCCCTGCCAAGCACATCGAAGGTCTTACGGAAAGCTTGCTGGAAGGTGGGAAGACAGGAAATTGTAGGATCTTGATGCTCCCACAGTGGCGAGGCCCAAGCCAGAGCCTCACCAGAAAGGAGGGATATCATATACGCCACCTTGGCCTTAACCTCCCTGGCGGTGATCCCGAGCGTGACTCGGGGTTGATTTTTTCTATCAGGAGCGGTAACCCCGAGTCACGCTCGGGGTAGATGTGCAGAGAGCGCAGCAGTGTCTCTTACCTTCTCCTGGCGATCCAGCGATGATCTCTCATTGCTGTGACCGCCAGCCGAGAGTCCCGCCACTCCTCCGTCCTCCGTCGGTGTGATGACTTCCTAGTTCCGTTCCCTGCAGCAGCAATGCTGCATGGGAGCGGAACTAGGGAGGGAAATTCAACAAAAAAAAAAAACTTTGCACAAAACACAAACACATAACACATTTTATATTATATATACATATATATATATATATATATATATATAAATATGCATATATATATATATGCATATATATATATATATATATATATATATATATATATATACACACACACACACACACACACACACACATATATATATATATATGTAATTATATTATTGATTCAATTATAATTCATGCGTTATATATTATATATATATATATATATATATATATATATATATATGTGTGTGTGTGTATATATATATATATATATATATATATATATATATATATATATATATATATACACACACACATATATATATATATAATATATAATGCATGAATTATAATCTAATCAATAATATAATTTTATTATATATATTATATATTAAATAATAAAATTATATTATTGATTTGATTATAATTCATGCGTTTGTGTTTCAAATTTATCACATCTGGGATGTCTACTAGACTCTTGTTTTGGTCAGGTTTAAGTCAGTAATTACTAAGAATTGTAGGCCTATAATACATAACGCCAAATTTCCATGAAAAGAATTGTACCGCTTTTGGTATGTAATTCCTGACAGAATCATACTGCCAGGGAGGTTAAGAAACTTGGCCATCGAGAATATTTACGTTTGGCCATTTTTCCATCTCCTCTGTTTCCTGTTATTCTGGGCATTCCCTGGTTACAAGAGCACAATCCTCAGATAAACTGGGGATCATGGAAAGTGACATTACTATCCACCTATTGCCAATAAGAAATGGTGGCTAGCTAGCTCGAAGTGAATCAAACACTGATTGATGAAGCCCTGACAAGCTTTAGGATGACCAGAAAAGTGAGGCAGCGGAGGCAGCTAGAGTTTCGAAAGACTGCCCTCCACCGCGGGAGCCGGAGTAGCAGGAACCAGGACAGGAGGGTGAGGAAGTGGACACAACCTTCAGCTGATCCAAAGGGGAGGAAAGTTCCTGAAGACACTGCATGATCTGCTTTTGAAAGCCCTGCTGGACATCAAATCTCTGCGCTAAACACTGAAGTTGTTCCAGAAGAGGCTGTGGTGTCTCTGAGGAGCTTATGGCCTGAGCAAACTGTCAAGAGTCTGTAATAGTGAGCCCTTGTAGTTCACCAACTCAGGGTTCCCCAGGGCGCGGAGTCTAAGCTCCAACCTGCTTCTTCATCAGGGCCCCTGATGGTGGGGATGGCCTTGCAGCAAGCTGGAACCAGGTCACAGCCCCCAGGTACGCCCAACTGGGAATGCGAACACCACTTAGTAAGTGCAGAGTACAACAGGAGACTGAAGGGAAAACCAGGAAACAAGGTCAGGGAGGTCGGCAGACAAGAACAATAGACGCAGCTGGGATCAGGTCACGGTAGTCAGACACAGGATATAAAGTTAGTAACAACCAGGAGCTCAGAGAACTGTGAAGTTTCTCAAGCAAGGAGCACTGCACTGAGCACATGTATAAATAGGGAAGCAAACAGGGAGGTGACCCAGGAAGTAATAGAAGGGAAAAGGATATATACCCACAGTGGAGCAGCTGACGTCCATAGGTGAACAGAGAAGCCAAACACCACATGTGAAATGGAGTTACAGATGTAGCAGAACCCTGGAGGTAGGAATTTTAGAAACCAATCTGCAGGCTAGACCGTGACACATAACTCAAGAAACTTGCCTGCTACTGGCTATATCTGATACTGACTGTGACGGTACTAACCGTCACTATGTGTGACGGATCACCCTGTCCCTGCATTGTAAACCCCTTCGTGTCATTTTCCTATGAGTTTGGGACATTGCCCTTTGATTGCATTTTATTTTCCCTTTATTCATCCTCTGAACAACTGAAGATGGCATGATTCATGGCATTGAGTTAATGTAATGTAATGTTACAGCCCATCCCCCCCCCCCTCCTGTTCCTGTGTCTAAGTGTGTGGATTCATGACACAGGCAATGGTCTGAGCTGGAGACATCTCTCCGCAGGGGGTGTGTATTAAGACTGCTTGTTTCAATGTACAAATGTTCAGTTCTCATTGGTTGGTCCTTGTCCCCTTCCCCCCCCCCCCCCTCTGCAAGGCTAAGGGGATTGCCCCTTAGCTGTGTGTAAAACTGTATGTCTTGGAATGTAATAAACAGTTCTTGCTTAGACTCACAACATAGAGTTTCATCTCATGTTTGTGGGAGAAGGCTATACCAGCTTTATCTCCCTTCGGCTTGGATCGCTAAATCACTAGCTATGGTAGGAGCGGTTCCTGCTCCACTCTAAAGCATCCCATTACACTAGGGGGGAAGAGGACATCTCTGGCGGCGAAACCCCTCTTTCCATGGGGGCGGCCGCAACACTGACCATTGAGAATATTTACGTTTGGACATTATTCCATCTCCTCGGTTTCCTGGTATTCTAGGCATTCCCTGGTTACAAGAGCACAATCCTCAGATAAACTGGGGATCAGGGGAAGTGACATTTCTATTCACCTATTGCCAACAGTGCTACTTCCAGTCTATTCCCGTTAAACCTGTGCCCCTTCTGGGCCAACATCCTGATTTCCCTGTATCACAGCTCATGCCTTCAGTGTACCGTGAATTTTTGGAACGTTTTTGATAAAAAGAAAACCTTTAGGCACCCCATCGCCCATATGACTGCCAAATCGAACTTTTGCCAGGCGCTGAGATACCTTTTGGGCGCATCTTCCCTCTCTCTGAGCTGGAATTTGAAGCACTACACCACTACATTGATGAAAATCTGGAAAAACGCTTCACCTGGCCCTCCACATCCTCTGCGGTTGCTGGTAAATTCTTCATAGAGAAGGTTCACTCCCTGCGACTCTGTGTTGAGATCACTGTCAAGAACAGATATCCTTTGCCCCTGGTTCCCAAACTTTTTCAACCCTTTAGAGCACGAATGGAAGACAGTCTTTCACACTAGATTCGGACACTTCCAATACCTCAGCATCCCCCTTGGGTTGTGCAATGTTCCCGCAACCTTTTAGCATTTCGTAAACAATATTTTCAGAGACTTTCTTGACCTTTTTTGGGATTGTATATCTTGATGACATCCTCATTTTTTCAATATGCACCATGAACACGTTAAAAAGGTCATCACTCCTTAGTGAACTTGGATATCAAATTATTTGCGAAGGTGCTAGCCAATTGTCTCTCCCCTCTGTTACCTGCAGTTATACATTAGGACCAGGTGGGGTTTGTCCCTGGAAGAGAGGCCAGGGACAACACTACCAAGACCATCCACCTAATTTCCTTCAGTCAGCGACACAACCTGAAAGCTTTCCTTCTCTCTTTTGATGCTGAGAAGGCTTTTGATCAGGTCAACTGGAAGTTCCTGCTCCTTTCTCTAGAACAGCTTGGCCTGGGTAAATACTTTGTCACTAAAGCCATGTCCATTTACTCTCAACCATCTGCATCTGTTCTTGTGAACGGCGATTCATCTGAGCCGTTTTATATTTCAAATGGAACACCACAGGGTTGCCCTCTTTCCCCGTTACCCTTTACTATCGTCATAGAACATTTAGTACGAGACAGTCTGCAGAACGACTCTATCATTGGTATCCAGACCCCCTCTTTACATTATAAACGTTTCCTCTTTGCAGACGATTTATTGGTATACAGTATGTACAACAACCCCATACCTCGCTCTCCTCTTTATTACATGAATTTTACAGGTTTGGGGTACTCCACAATTGTAAACTGAATATGTCCATAACTTAAGCCCTTAACATTTCCTTGCCAGCTAGTACCATGTCCCATTTATGGTCTAATTTTTCCTTTCAATGGAAAACCGAAAGCATTTCCTATCTGGGTATTACATCACCTTCAGATCTCACTAATTTATATACTCTCATTTATGCCCCATTACTATCCCTTATACAGAAAGTCCTGGCCTCCAGGGGCCCCTCCTCTCTACCTTGGTTTGGCGGTATTAACACTGAAAAATGGGTACTCAATGCCAAAATTGCTTTACTTATTTCAGACTGTTCCCATACTAGTACCAAAACACTTCTTTGCGACACTGCGCTCATTTTGAATTGGGTATTTTCTAGGGTTTGACATAAACTGCTCACGTTACCGAAACTCCAGAATGGGGTTGGTCTACCAGACTACCAACTTTACCCTAAAGCTTGAATGGTGTCCTCACCCCTTTACTAAAGCATCCACAATGGTAGAACAAGATTCATACCCTGTTGACCTCAGGGCCCTTCCCTGGGGGTTTCAATGTGATATCTCTTGACTTCACTTCTCCTCATCATTGACACTTACTGCCTTTCAGTTATGGTAAAGGGGAGGCCTCAATATCCTTCTATCCTCGGACCCATCTCCCCTCACTTAGTTGAAAATCCCGCGTTTACTCAGGGCATGGGGTCCTCTGCGCTGGGTTCGCTCTCGCATATCACCTGGCTGGTTGTGCATTCCTTTATACACTCTTAATCTGGAATGCCCATTCTCCCTGGAGGAACTGGTAATTGGCTTACCACACTCCATGTATCCTCCTTTTGTGGACAACCGTTCGCTTCTTCCCAAACCCATCGGTCACTAACGGAGTATGAATGGTTGTTTTCTATCCATTAAACACAAAAACATCTTCTCTCTTCACTATAAATTACTTCAGGTATTGCTACACAATGAACTCCCATCCTACACAGGGCCCTGGTCCACAGATCTGGGGAAAGAACTCTCTGCTGTTGGGCTTTAACCGCATCCTGTAGTTGGTAATAATAAATTGCATTGTAAGAGGAATACCACTTACCATCCTAAAGCTTATGTAGTTGTTTTAATGGGATAACTACAGGGGAGTGTGTAGAAGATATAAGAGTTGGTGCTTCAGGATCATTTAAGCCAAGTTGGCCCTCTCCGCCATCGAAAACCAAAGTTTGGTCCACATTTTCACCTTTTTTCTGAATCTCGTAAGCAGTGGCAAAATATTCAGGCGACAGTAGTCCGTTAGCAGTGGGGAGATTTCGATTCCACGATCATTATAGGAAGTGGGCACTGGACAAAAGAATGCCAGGTGAGGATTGACCATTTGGTCGAGTTGCAATAAAGCAGATTTTGTCCAATTAATCGTAAACTCTGAATACTCATAGTACACATAGCTGCTGTTAAGGAGGACTCAGTGTCACCTAATAACAGGAGCATATTGTCCACATATAGCAATATTTTCTTATGAATGTTACAATACCGGAACCCTTCAGTCTTTTTATCTGCCCGAATCTGTGCCACCAAAGGCTCTATCGCAAGAGCAAACAACAGGGGAGACAGGGGGCAACCCTTTCTTGTACCTTTCCCTAAGTCAAATGGGGTAGAAGCTCTGCCCCCCTCCCTTATCATTGCCTGAGGATGGTAATATAGTGTAACGTTCCTGCGTTTTCTGAAACAAGATGGATTTGCAGCTGCAGAAAAACCCCACTCAGTAGTCATGTAGAGATAGGTTGAAATACCAATTCCAACTCCCAAGACTCATCACTGTGGTCTGTCTGATTCAGCATACAAATATACACACTCAATAAGATGTTCCTGGAGTGATAGATGTATATAGCAGTATAGTGGTGATGAGCTGAAGAGACAGGTATGAACAGTGACAAATAGGTGAACAGCACTTGAGAGAAATGTTCATGAGAGTATAGATGGTAACAGGTAGGATGCAGATAGGTTAGCAATCATGTATGGTAGTAGGTGGTAGGACAGCAGATGACATGCAGGAGAGACTAACCCAGTGCAAGGATAGATGTTAGTAGGCTCAAGAGCTAGCAATCTAAACAACAGTGCAGATGAAAGTTACAGTCCTTAATATGCAGAGCTAGATAGTGTAAGCTTAGTAGGAAGGTTATGGAGGATTCCCCTGCGGGGTACTTATCACTAATAGCAAGCAGTAGTAGAGAGGTTCGATATGAGCGAGTGATCCGGTAGCGGGATACAGGGATCAGCAGCGAGGTTCCGACAGCGAGGTACGCTTGTAAGCATATGAGCTTCAAGGCAGGTTGAACGAACATGTGAGTGAGAACGCCGGCGGTTGAAATAGCCGCTCTGCGGCGCTCAGTGATGACAGCATCGGTCTTAAAGGTGTATGCGCACCTACCAGAAGAGAATGGTGGGACGCATACAGTGAATTGGAAAGTGGAATAGGGGTACCAGAGGTACCAGAACATTACAGTACCCCCCCCTTAAGGCCGGCTCCGGAAGGCCTCTAGAACTGGTTTTTCCGGGTATTTCGCGTGAAAATTGCGAATCAGCCTAGGGGCATGTATATCAGAGGTATCCAGCCAGGTGTCGTCTTGGGGCCCATAGTTCTTCCATCGTACTAGATATTGGAGTCTTCTTCTGTGGATACGAGAATCCAGAATCTCCTTTATCTCATATTCTTCTCCGCCTTCAACTTGTACAGGAGGTGGAGGTGGGATGGTAGGCCTTATTCCTTGGTCAGGAACATGGGGCTTCAGTAGCGACACATGGAAGATGGGATGTATCTTGAGGTCTGTTGGTAATGTGAGCTGTACTGCAGCTTTTCCAATAAGTTTCCTGATTGGGAAGGGTCCCAAGAATAGAGGCCCAAGCTTTTTGCTAGGGATCTTTAATCTTACGTTTTTTGTTGATAGCCAAACGAGGTCCCCAATAGCATACTGAGGAGAAGGTCTTCTACGAAGGTCATAGTACTTTTTTTGTTGACTATGAGCGTGTGAGATGGTAGTATTAAGTAAACCCAGAGAGTCTTTTATTTGGGTAAGATAGTCTGAGGCTACTGGGTTACTTGATGGAAGGATGCGTGGTGGAAGAATAGTGGGATGAAACCCATAGTTCAAGTAGAACGGACTCTGTTTGGTCGTACTGTGGGTTGCGTTGTTGTAGGCAAATTCTGCCAGAGGGAGGAGATCCACCCAATCATCCTGTAGGTATGATGTATAGCAACGTAAATATTGCTCGATGCACTGGTTGACTCTTTCAGTCTGTCCGTTGGTCTGAGGATGGTAGGGAGAAGTGAGCTTTCGCTCAATTCGTAGTATGTGGCATAGTTCTTGCCAAAACTTGAAGATGAATTGTGATCCACGGTCAGGCAAAAGAGTTTTTGGAATACCATGTAACTTAAAGACATGTTTCATCAGTAGTTCCGCTGTTTGTTTGGACGAAGGTAGTCTGCGAATAGGAACGAAATGTGCCATCTTTGTCAGATGGTCCACTGACACTAAAATTGTATTAAATCCTTTGGAAGGTGGTAGTTCTACTATAAAGTCCAAGGACACAACTTCCCATGGAGTCTGGGGTATTGGTAGACTGCATAGTAGACCGGATGGTTTTGTAGTGTCAATTTTGGACCTGGCACAGACGTTGCATGAAGAGACAAATTTTTGTATAGATGTCTTCATATCAGGCCACCAAAACTGCCTGGTAAGCAAATTAAGGGTCTTTGTCATACCCATATGTCCTGCCATAGGCACATCATGTGACAATTCCAAGATCTTGGTGCGCATAGTAGGGGGTATGTAGAGTTTGTCGTTGTAGTAGAGGAAGCCTTCTGCATCAGCACTTAGTTGTGGTGGAGGTGAATCCAAACCTATACTGTGCAGAATCTCTTCCTTCAAGGAACGGACAACCCCAATAATACGCTTGTAGGGTATTATAGGAACGGAAGGGATTTCAGAGCAATTATCTTCAGTTAATCGTGATAGCGCATCCGCTTTTTTATTCTTGTCTGCAGGTGTGTAGGTCACTAGGAAGTTAAATCTTAGGAAGAATAGTGACCATCGTACCTGCCGGTGGGAGAGGGTTTTGTTAGTCTGAAGATATTGAAGATTTTTATGATCTGTATATATGAGTATTAGTAATCGGGTGCCTTCAAGTAGATGTCGCCAATTCTCCAGAGCCAGTTTTATAGCAAGCAGTTCCTTTTCACCCACTGGGTAATTCACCTCTGGGCTGCTTAGAGATTTAGAGAAGAAGGCGACTGGATGGAGTGGTGAAGTATTCGTTGGTCGTTGGGAGAGTACTGCTCCTACTGCCATATTTGACGCATCTACTTCCAGAATGTATTGGAGGGATGGGTCTGGATGGCGTAGTATGGGAGCAGAGGTAAAGCTTGTTTTTAACAAGCGAAAAGCTTCATTTGCTTCATCTGACCATTTAAATGGTTTCTTAATACTTGTGTGTTGTGTGAGAGGTCTCACAATGGCAGAGAAGTTCTTGATGAACTTCCTATAGAAGTTTGAAAATCCAAGGAATCGCTGTAGTGCTTTGCGGGTGGTTGGTATAGGCCAATCCTGAATACAGGATATCTTACTCATATCCATCTTGATTCCTGTTTTGGATATGATGTATCCTAGGAATAATACTTCTTCTTTATGAAATAAGCATTTTTTTAGTTTCACGTATAGATTGTGTGTGAGTAATCTGGATAACACAAGTCTTACATGTTTTATATGTTCAGACAAGGATCGTGAATAAATAAGTATATCGTCCAGATATACCACAACACAGACATCAAGTAAGTCTCTAAGGATATCGTTTATGAATCGTTGGAAGGCTGCGGGAGCGTTACATAGCCCAAATGGCATTACAAGATATTCGAACAATCCGTATCTGGTTCTGAATGCTGTCTTCCACTCATCTCCATCACGGATTCGGATTAGATTGTATGCCCCTTTCAGGTCCAATTTTGAAAAGTAGGTAGCTCCACGCACTTGTTCAATGAGTTCAGGGATAAGCGGCAAAGGATAACGATCTTTTACTGTAATGGCGTTCAATTGCCTATAGTCGATAATAGGCCTGAGACTTGAGTCTTTATTGCGGACAAAAAAAAGTCCTGCAGCTGTGGAAGAAGTGGAAGGTCTAATAAAACCTTTTGTCAAATTCTCATCCAAGTATTCCTTGAGATGGGAAAGTTCATCCTGCGAAAGAGGATAAACATGACCAAAAGGCAATTTAGAATTAGGGAGTAGATCAATAGTGCAATCATAATCCCTATGGGGAGGCAGTACTTGAGCATTTTTCTCAAGAAAAACTTCGGACAGATCCTGATAGCATAGTGGTGCAATCTCATCTGACACCACAGACAGGATCTTTCCATAAGACGGGAGGTTACACGTACTCTCGCAATAGTAAGAGAGGAAGGTTAGGGTCCGTTTCTTCCAATCTATGGTTGGTTGATGTGTGTGTAACCAGGGAAGTCCCAAAACAATGGGAAAGTGGGGCGAAGACAATAGGTCGAAGGTAGTGGTCTCCGTATGAGACTCGTTAGTGGTGACTAGGAGTGCTTGTGTCTGATTAGTGATTGGGCCAGAAGATAACGGAATACCGTTAATAAGACTCACAGAGACAGGCTTAGGTTTTGAAATAATAGGTACTTTATTTAAAGTAGCAAAACGTATATCGATATAATTTCCGCAAGATCCTGTGTCGATCATGGCCTTAGTGGTAATCCTAGTCTGGTCCCACTGCAATGTCAAACGAACAAAAAGATAAGGGTTAGTAAATGAAGTTGTCAATCCCCCTAGGAGGACATGTGAACACTCACCCTCTTTTTTGCGGACAAGGGGACAGACGCTTATCATGTGATCCGGGGATGCGCAGTACAAGCAAAGATTACTGGATCGTCTCCTGGCTCTTTCAGCAGTTGATAAAGGTGGGCGTATGGTTCCTACCTCCATAGGAGTAGGGTCAACGGCTGAAATCCGAGAAGGACTGGACAATGGTATTCCCATTTTTTCAGCCTTTCTTTCTCGCAGCCTCCTGTCTATGTTGATACTGAGTTGTATCAAAGCATCCAGGGTGTCCGGTAAATCCGCTCGGGCGAGCTCGTCTTTAACGGCTTCTGATAGGCCGAGTCTAAATTGAGTTCTCAGAGATGTATCATTCCACCCTGAATCAAGGGTCCATCTTTTGAACTCTGCTACAAAGTCTTCTACAGGTCTCCTACCTTGTTTCAAGGACCTCAATTGAATATCGGCAGTACTCTGCCTATTGGGGTCATCATATAGACTAGCGAGTTCCGCTAGGAATAAAGCATAGGAGTTGAGAAGCTGATCATTTTTCTCAAAGAGAGAGTCTGCCCTGGCCCGTGGATCACCCGTTAGGTATGAAATCATAGTACAGACTTTGATATGATCAGTAAGGTAGGTACGAGGTTTTAGCAAGAAAAGTAACTGACAGGCGTTTTTGAATTCACGAAATTCTTTGCAATCACCTGTAAACACTAGAGGAGGATTTATTTTGGGTTCAGGGGGCTGAGCAGCGGCAAGTTGTGATAGACGGGTTACCTGCTGCTTCAGAGCCTGATTGTCTTCTTTTAATTCAGTAAGAGCGTGTATTAACGCAGTCACTTGTTGTTTTAATTGTGTCACTTGAGTGGGTAAATCTGCTGAATCCATTTTGGGTTCGTTCAATCTGTAACGCTCCTGCGTTTTCTGAAACAAGATGGATTTGCAGCTGCAGAAAAACCCCACTCAGTAGTCATGTAGAGATAGGTTGAAATACCAATTCCAACTCCCAAGACTCATCACTGTGGTCTGTCTGATTCAGCATACAAATATACACACTCAATAAGATGTTCCTGGAGTGATAGATGTATATAGCAGTATAGTGGTGATGAGCTGAAGAGACAGGTATGAACAGTGACAAATAGGTGAACAGCACTTGAGAGAAATGTTCATGAGAGTATAGATGGTAACAGGTAGGATGCAGATAGGTTAGCAATCATGTATGGTAGTAGGTGGTAGGACAGCAGATGACATGCAGGAGAGACTAACCCAGTGCAAGGATAGATGTTAGTAGGCTCAAGAGCTAGCAATCTAAACAACAGTGCAGATGATAGTTACAGTCCTTAATATGCAGAGCTAGATAGTGTAAGCTTAGTAGGAAGGTTATGGAGGATTCCCCTGCGGGGTACTTATCACTAATAGCAAGCAGTAGTAGAGAGGTTCGGTATGAGCGAGTGATCCGGTAGCGGGATACAGGGATCAGCAGCGAGGTTCCGACAGCGAGGTACGCTTGTAAGCATATGAGCTTCAAGGCAGGTTGAACGAACATGTGAGTGAGAACGCCGGCGGTTGAAATAGCCGCTCTGCGGCGCTCAGTGATGACAGCATCGGTCTTAAAGGTGTATGCGCACCTACCAGAAGAGAATGGTGGGACGCATACAGTGAATTGGAAAGTGGAATAGGGGTACCAGAGGTACCAGAACATTACATATAGAAGGTGTAGCCAAGAGATAGATGCCTGATGCCTTACCTTGGACTCACTAGCTCCACATGCTGCCAGCTGCGAACAATGTACAATTTAACCAGCTGTGAACAATGTACAATTTAACCAACCTTTAAATAGCAGCACTTCCTGTTCCTCTATGCCCGTTTGTTTTGTTACCGCTTTGCCCGATCTGTTGCCGGCCTGATCTCTCTGACTACGTTTGCGCCTGAATCCTCAGCACTCAAGCTCCACTTCGGACTTTACCTAACAGGTACCTAACATAACAAACGGGCCATAATGTCAGTGGACCCTGCTGAGATTGTTAAGGCGCATCAGGGACAATTGATTGGAGCTCATGAACAGCATATTTCTTCTCTGGACGCTAAGCTAGATAAACTTTGTGCTATGCTAAAATCCTGTTTGCCTGGCTCCTCTGTATCTGTCCAGACTCCTGCTCCAATCCAACCCACCTCTTCTGTGCCCCTCAAACTTCCCTTACCTGAAAAGTTTGGTGGAGACACCGAGGACTGCAGAGGTTTTTTAAACGTTTGTCATTTGCACTTCCGCAACAACCCTGGGGCTTTCAGTACTTCTTCTCCCAAAGTGACATTTGTAATTTCATTGTTAAAATGGGTCTCTCCTTACCTGGAACGCAATGATCCTGTGCTGCAAAATGCTGATAGATTTCTGGCTTCTCTTCAGACTGTATTTGACAAGTGAGATAGAGCTTCTGCAGCTGAGTGCTCACTTTTGGACATACAACAAGGTAACAGGACTGTGGCACAGTATTCTATTGAGTTACGTACCCTGGCGGCTGAGACCAAATGGGGCATTACGTGCAGCTTTCCGTAAAGGTCTTACAGATCGCATTAAGGATGGATTAGTCTATAAGGACTCCCCAAAAGATCTTGAAAAATCCATACAGTTGTGTGTTCGTCTGGATCTCCGGTATCATGAAAGTTGCCAGGAGAGACTCAGAACTCGTAAGCTTCCAAGGCCGGTATATCGCTTGGCCCCTAACTTCCAAGCACCACCTCAGCCTGAACCTGAAATTTCTGTTGAATCCAAGTCTCCCGTGGAACCCATGGAAGTCAGCCATCTCCACCTCTCAGAATCGGAGAGACAAAGGAGGCGTGCATTGGGCTTATGCTTATACTGTGGACTTAAAGGGCATTTGCTATTTAGTTGTCCAGCCCATCCAGTAAAAGGCAGTGTCTAACCAGTGTCGGAGGAGCTGGGTTAGACCTTACAAGTACTTCCTCCAAAACCAAGACTACTGTACCCGCAATCTTCCACTTAGCCTCTAAACTTGTCTCCTGTGAGGCTTTTGTAGATTCAGGAGCCGCTGGTTTTTTCCTGGATTACAATTTTGCTAAAGAAAATAACATCCCATTTGTTCCAAAGTCTAAACCCCTGAGCATTACCACCCTGAATGGACAGCCGTTGGGAGATGGCCTTGTCAAGTTTGAGACCACCACAATCACCCTTCAGGTAGGCGCACTCCATAAAGAGGAAATCATCCTGTCTCTTATTGATTCCCCACTTCTACCTGTTATCCTTGGCTACCCTTGGTTACAACAACACAATCCTTCCTTTGATTGGGTAAAGGGAGAATTAACCTCTTGGGGGTCTTCCTGTTATTTGAACTGTTTATCTCGACCCACAAGACTTTCTGGTTGTCTGTTGGCTTCCGTGGCCATCCCTCCTACCTTGCCTCATGAATACCATGAATTTGCAGATGTGTTTTACAAGAAAAAGGCGGAGGTTTTACCTCCACATCGTTCTTTTGACTGTGCGATTAATCTGATCCCTGGAGCACCTCTTCCCAAAGGAAGGACTTATCCCCTGTCTTTGCCTAAACAAAAGTCTATGGAGGAATATGTCAAGGACAACTTGGAAAGAGGTTTTTTTCGACCCTCTTCTTCTCAAGTAGGGGCAGGTTTCTTCTTTGTCGAAAAGAAGGATGGGGGTCTTCGACCATGCATAGACTATCGAGGGTTAAATCAGATCACTGTAAAAGACTCCTACCCGTTGCCTCTTATTCTGGAGTTATTTGATGTGCTTAAGGGAGCCGTTATCTTCACTAAACTTGACCTCCGAGGGGCTTATAATCTGGTTCGAATTAGAGAGGGAGACGAGTGGAAGACAGCTTTCAACACCCGCAATGGAGACTATGAGTATCTGGTTATGCCATTTGGACTCTGTAACGCTCCTGCTGTCTTCAAACATTTCATGAATGACATTTTTCATGACTTCAGCAACAGTTTTGTGATAATCTACCTGGATGATATCTTAATTTTTTTCCAAGACTCACCTTGAGCACTGCTCACATGTAAGGCAAATATTACAGCGGCTGAGAGAAAACCACCTTAATGCAAAGATTGAGAAGGGCAGTTTTCATCAAAACCAGATATCTTTTCTTGGATACATCATCAATAGTGTCGGTTTCCAAATGGACCCACAGAAACTCTCTGCTGTCTTGCAATGGCCCCAACCGACCACTTTGAAGGGACTCCAAAGCTTTCTGGGGTTTGCAAATTACTACAGGCGTTTCATCAAGGGTTTTGCCTCCAAAGCTGCCCCCCTTACTGCTATGACTAGGAAAGGCACCAATTGCAATCTATGACCCTCAGAAGCAGAATCGGCTTTCCAGCTTTTAAAGGGTATGTTCACCAAGGCTCCAATTCTTCAGCATCCAAACCCTAATCTCCAGTACATAGTTGAGGTGGATGCCTCTGAGGTAGGAGCAGGTGCTGTGCTATCCCAGAGACAACCTAAGACCCGTAAGATTCATCCAGTGGCGTTTTTTTCTAAATAGTTTTCTCTGGCGGAGATGAATTACGATGTTGGGAATCGAGAACTACTGGCTATAAAATTTGCATTAACCGAATGGCGACATCTTCTGGAAGGGGCTCTAAAGCCTTTTTCTATCCGGACCGACCATAAAAACCTGCTGTATCTTCAGACTGCTAAATGTTTGAATTCACGTCAAGCTTGATGGGCTCTGTTCTTCTCCCGTTTTAATTTTGTCCTTTCCTATGTTCCTGGGCATAAGAACAGGAAGGCCGATGCTTTCCAGACAGTTTGTTACTTCTGAAGATCAACCTACCGCACAATATATAATTCCACCTCACAAGATTGTCGCACAGATCTCTGCAGCTCTTTCCCAACAGTTACAGGAAACCCAGAAATGTGTTCCTCAAGGGCTGAAAGTACCACCAGGTTGTCTGTTTGTAACCCCCAGCCTCAGGAAATCTGCACTCCTCTGGGCACATGATGGAGTTTTATCTGGTCATCCTGGTGTCACAATCACTCTTAAGACCTTGCAGCGTCATGTTTGGTGGCCTCATATGAAAAGAGATGTTACAGACTATGTGGCTGCCTGTCCAACCTGTGCTGCTAATAAAGTACCTCGCACATTGCCTGATGGGTTATTACAACCGCTTCCTGCACCTCGACAGCCTTGAACCCATTTAACTATGGACTTCATTACAGAGTTATCCAAATCTGATGGCATGACTGCTATATGGGTCAAAGTAGATCGCTTTTTAAAAATGTCTAATTTTGTACCACTGTCTGGATTACCTACAGTGGAAACTCTGTCTACCTTCTTCCTTTCTCATGTTGTGAAACATCATGGTATACCTACCAATATCGTCTCAGACTGCCGATCTCAGTTCATTTCCCAATTCTGGAGAGCGTTTTGTAAGAAACTGGGAGTAACGCTCTCACTCTCGACCTCACATCACCCGCAAACAGATGGTCAAACCGAACGCATGAACCAGACCCTTGAAACCTATCTTCGACATTACATCAACTCGCTACACTCCAATTGGTCTAAATATTTGCCCTTGGCTGAATTTGCCATTAACTCTCGTTGGCACAGTGCCCTACATACCACACCATTCTACGCAGCCCTGGGATATCACCCTCTTTCCATTACTTCAGCCTTCATCCAGTGTACCAGCAGCAGATCAACGGGTGAAGAATATCTTGCTACACTGGAAAAAGATTTGCTTATTGCTACGGAAGTCAGCAGGCAGATATAAACATTTCTCCAACAGACGAAGATGCCATATACCTCCATATGCGGTGGGGGACGGAGTTTGGCTGTCTACCAAATATGTAAGACTGAAGCAACCCTCTACCAAATTGGGCCCTTGATTCATTGGTCCTTTGTTGAAATTGCCCTCCTCTCTCCGGATACACTCGGTGTTCCATGTTTCTCTCCTTAAAAGGGCAATCTTCAATCGTTACTCCAGAACTCAACAACTACCTCCTCCTGTTCTTGTTGATGGACAACATGAGTTTGAAGTCTCTAAGATTCTGGATTCTAGAAGACGGGGTTGTGGCCTACAATATCTGGTTCATTGGAAAGGATACCCCATAACAGACCGTTCCTGGGTTCCAGCTAAAGATTTGCATGCCCCTGCTCTCATCCGAGACTTTCATGCCTCTTTTCCTTCTAAGCCCCTGGAGGGGTCCATTGGAGAAGGGGTCCTGCCATGTACCTGGATGTCCTTGAACCAGGAGGTTCCCTGTTTCGTAGCTTGCAGCCTTATCTGTTGTGCCACAGAGAAGCTCTGGAGTTTTTGCAGTGATTTTCCAGCCTGATGCCTTACCTTGGACTCACTAGCTCCACCTGTTGCCAGCTGCGAACAATGTACAATTTAACCAGCTGTGAACAATGTACAATTTAACCAGCCTTTAAATAGCAGCACTTTCTGTTCCTCTATGCCCATTAGTTTTGGAATATCTTCCTGGGTGTGCTGTATGCTCTCTTACTGACTATTGAGTATGAACTTTTGCCTGTATTCTTGACCCCTCTTCAGCCTGCCGAATCTGTACTTCACTGCCAGCTTGTGTATGACTTCTGCCTGCCTGACCATTCTTTGGATTACATTTGGATACCGCTTTGCCCGATCTGTTGCCGGCCTGATCTCTCTGACTCAAGCTCCACTTCGGACTTTACCTAACAGGTACCTAACATATTTGCATTCAATAACAGTAAAACCCTAGCTCCTTCATTATGAGCTGTTAATAAGCAACATGACAGCCGTGGAATTATTAGGCATGATCTGGATGAACTATGCTAGAGACCACAGTATTTAACCTCCTGGCGAGTACCTTAGTCAGTATTTTAATATCAGTCTGGAGGAGAGAGATGGGTCTAGAAGAGTTGGGTTCTATGGCATTTTTAATCTGGTGTTAAAAATAATATTATACTGGTCCTAGTCATGGAATTTGGGAACTGTTGGCAACATCATTATATACTTACAATAGCTTTTGTAAAAGTATTTTTGATATACTTCTATCAGTAGCACATTGTCCAGAAGAGTCTGAGAGCAAAGAAACAAGCTCCTTGAATGTGAACAAAGTATCTAAATGCATCCGCTGTGAGTCCGATAAGTGTGGTAGAGGTATGGACTGCAGGTACTCCATTAATTCTTCCTGTGTATACGCTGCCCTAGAGGCATAGAGGTCTAAATAAAAAATAACCAGCTCACTCATTTTAGTAGGAGGTGTAGGAGGTGTATTATACGACCATCAGGTAGTTTCATAACCCTAATAGCAGGTGCAGCAGGTCTCACATTTACATTCTTAGCTAGGAGACGGCCAGTCTGCTCCCCCTCTTCATAAAAAGTAACCTTGGAAAGAAAATCGTTTTTTTCTCAGCCTTGGAATTGATTAAGTAACTTAACACATCATGAGCAGATAGCCAGGAGGTTTTAGCTTGTTCTGTAGAATTAGTAATATATTCCTGATCTAACCTCTTAACATGTTGAGTTTGCTGTATTTCGTGTTCCTTAGTACCCGATTTAATAGCATTTATGGTGGAGATAAAGATAACATTTGAAAGCATCCCATCTGACAAGCCTGTTTGCATTTTGCTCATGGTCAAGAAAGAAGTTCTCAATATTCTGTGAAATAGTGTTATCAGGCTGGAGTAATTTTAACCAGAAAGCATTAAGAGACCACGGGGCCCGTGCAAGGTTCTGCATTGTTGAACCGATAGCCACAATACCAGCGGGGAATGATTAGACGCCCTTCCCAGTTCATACTGCATTTTAGACACCAAGGATAGGGCAAAGCCGTACCCAGTCATAGGTGAATACAGGAAAGTGTGGTGTGCGTTTTAGAGAAACAGGAGAATTTAATGTCATTCAGATATTTCAAATACAGCAAATTCATCCATCCTATTCCTAAAACAAAGCGGGACAAAATAGTGCCCCGAAAGGAGGGATCTGTGGGGGGTTGGAGGGTGTTTATGCAAGCTAGGATTTAAAATACTATTAAAGTCCCCCATTTTAAATATTGAACATCAGGCTTTATCAGTGTAAAAGACATCAATTCTTGTAACGCTAACGTTTAAAACGGAGTAAAGTAAGTGAGTACAAGAAAGTGAATACAATATACAATAGAGAAATACCTACCAGCCTTTGGTGTCCATGGCTGACTGGAGTTCTTGGAAGGTTAAGGCTTTGTGAACAAGAATACTCACACCCCTTGAGTATAATGTTTGAGTGGAATGATACATGAGTATATTAAACAACTCAAGGTGTCTCTGGTAAGATGTATTTCCTGCAATCCAATAATGGCTGGATGATATTTACAGGAAGTGGAGGCAACAATTGCTATTTTCAAAGGACTGTTAAGATCTTGGACATTCCAAGTACATTTGGTGTATTCATCATAGTATACCAGGAATATATAGCACGAACAAGGACCTATATAAAATCCTAGGTAAAGAGTCTGACTGTGAGTATTGCAGTTCCAATGATACCGGGGATAGCTTTTGTGAGAACTCTGTCAAAATTCAAAATTATTAACAAAACACAAGGTAGTAAGGCACAGCGGTGCCAAAAAAACAGTAGGTAACTGCAGGAAAAGTAACATCCGGCAAAACTCCTGAACAGGGATGTGTCTGCCAACACACCGCTGTCCATCCCTTAGGTGTCCTCTGTTGTCTGGCAATTCAGCTTCTGTTGTTCAGCAGATGGTCATCCCTCAGGGCTTGCATGCGGATGCTGAGCCTGATGGTGTCCACCCCGAGGCAATCTGTTTGCACAGTTCCACACAAGATCTCTGCTAAAGAGATTCTGGTGAAATGGGACAAGGATCCACGGTCTCTAGAGGTGGCTTTGTTCTCTAGAACTTGAACAGGGAATATCCTTTCTCCCACTGTACTGGACGGTTGTCACCACGGATGCAAGCCTGTCCATGTGGGGAGGCATCATCAGCACAGATGTGCTCTGGGGGTCTGGACTCTGGCAGACTGCTGATTAATGTTCTGGAAATCTGAGCAATCAGCCTTTAACTGGCTTTTTGGACAATTCGTCTTCAGGGGTGTCCAGTATGAATTCATTTGGACAATGCCATGGCCGTGGTCTATGTCAATTACCAAGGGGGCACAAGAAGTATCCTGGCGGCTTGGTAAGTAGCCAGCATTCTAAGGTGCGCTGACCGATTAGTTCCATCCCTCTCAAATTTGTGCCATGACTCCTGTGCAGGATCAAAGCAGAAGGGATCCCATACAGAGTGACCTCGCCGGTCTTGGTACGCCAATCGGGTATGGCTGGTCACCGATGCTCCTTGGGGGCTTCCTCTCAGGGAGGATTGGCTGTCCCAAGGACCGATCTTCCATCCTGCTTTACATTCGCTGGCTTTGCGGCTTGGCTGTTGAACGCCAGGTGCTGTAGGATGGAGGTTGTTCTGACTTAGTGATTCCTATGCTGTTGAAAGCTAGGAAATCTACTTCTAGAAAGATCTACCATCCTACATGGAAGATGTACATTGCGTGGTGTGAGTCTCTTGGGGTTCATCCTCGGTCTTTCTCGGTGGATCGGATCTTAACCTTCCTATAATGGGTAGTTAAACAGAAATTGGCCCTGAGTACCATCAAGGGCCAGGTATCAGCTTTGGCGGTCCTTTTCCAACAACCTTTGGCCTCACACTCCCTGGTGCGTACTTTTATTCAGGGTTATTCATACTTAAGTATGTCAGACCTTTGTGAAGTCTTTTACACAACTTGCTACTAAGTAATTATTATTAGTAATAACTTCACTCTTACATGACTTCTCTGACAAGTTAAAGGAAATCTCTTTTTTTCCTGTGGTTGCACCAGCCACTTCATTCCTGACTAATGGCTTTTTTCCCTTCTGTTTTCACCTGGTGATTTGGCCACTAATACACCTCCTGTATTTGAGTGCCTCCATTCTGGTAGGGGCACAGAGACACCTTTGGACAGCAGCACTAAGGCACAGTTAATGGTGACCCCATCCTTTGGCCCTGTGCATGTGATCAGCATAGACAATCAGCACTGTCCAGACGTGTCCAGACGTATCCAGACAGAGGATCAGGGGAGAATGAAAACTCCTACAAGCTTTACTTAGAACTGATAGACGTCACAAGGCTGCTATATACTGCTAATGAGAAAAGTTTACCTCGATTGACATCAGGACTAGTTTACTCTCTCCTGGCTATATCCTTGGTCACTTGCTGGAGGAAGTATATCTCAATGGTTAAGAACCAGGAGCTGGAGCAGGAGCTGTTTCCGTCAATGAACATCAGAAATGGATTTTGCGGTAAGTCAAAAATCCAATTTTTTCCAGCAAGAACTCATCTGTGTGGTCTTTTGATAAGCTCTCCAGTATCTTCCCAACTATAGAATATAAACTAACAGGTCTATAGTTACAGTACTTGGTAAAGATTTTGGTTTTGATTCGAAACAATGGCTTTGAAATAACAGAGCTCAATTCTTTCCCGTCCAGGTGCTTTATGCACATTTATTCTGTCTAAACATTTCTGGACCATATCCCTTTTAAACCATTATGGATCATTTGGGGCTGTGTCAATACCATCCCCATTATGACCATGAGCTCCCCCATGCTTCTTTGTATACACAGAGCTGAAGAAGGTATTTAATAAATTTGCCTTCTCTTTGTCCCCAGTCACCCACTTTATTATGCTCAGACCTGATCTTTTTACTTTTAATATACAAACCCAATTCCAAAAAAGTTGGGACACTGTATAAATTGTGAGTAAAAAGGAATGAACTAATTTACAAATCTCATAAACTTATAATTTATTCACAATATAATATAGATAACATATCAAATGTTGAAAGTGAGACATTTTGAAATGTCATGCCAAATATTGGCTCATTTTGGTTTTCATGAGAGCTATACATTCCAAAAAAGTTGGGACATGTAGCAATAAGAGGCCGGAAAAGTTAAATGTACATATAAGGAACAGCTGGAGGACCAATTTGCAACTTATTAGGTCAATTGGCAACATGATTGGGTATAAAAAGAGCCTCTCAGAGTGACAGTGTCTCACCAATTCCCCCAATGCTGCAGTGAAAAAATAGCGGAGCAATATCAGAAAGGAGTTTCTCAGAGAAAAATTGCAAAGAGTTTGAAGTTAACATCATTTACAGTGCATAATATCATCCAAAGATTCAGAGAATCTGGAACAATCTCTGTGCGTAAGGGTCAAGGCCGGAAAACTATACTGGATGCCCGTGATCTTCGGGCTCTTAGACTGCCCTGCATCACATACAGGAATACTACTGTAATGGAAATCACAACATGGGTTTAGGAATACTTCCAGAAAACATGGTCGGTGAACACAATGCACCTTGCCATTCGCCGTTGCCGGCTAAAACTCTATAGGCCAAAAAAGAAGCCATATCTTAACATGATCCAGAAGCACATGCGTTTTATCTGGGCCAAGGCTCATTTACAATGGACTGTGGCAAAGTGGAAAACTATTCTGTGGTCAGAGGAATCAAAATTTGAAGTTCTCTTTGGAAAACTGGGACGCCATGTCATCCGGACTAAAGAGGACAAGAACAACCCCAGTTGTTATCAGCGCTCAGTTCAGAAGCCTGCATCTCTGTTGGTATGGGGTTGCATGAGTGCGTGGGGTATGGGCAGCTAACACATCTGGATTTTAAGAATTTTGTGGGATATGTTCTACTATCTTTTGCAATCTGTCATCAATATGAATTTTTGCGTCCCTAATTTTCTTTTTACAAACTGTTAAATTCTTTGTAACATTTAAACAATGATAGTGTTCCTTCTTTTTTTATATTTGTAAAAACTCTTTTCTTATTATAAATGGATTTTTTAACTTTGGCTTTGAGCCACATAGGTTTTATTTTTAGCGTTTTAAACGTATTGCCCATGGGAATATACTTTGCAGTGAGTTTACCTTAGTGCTGCAATGACGTGTCGATGTAACCTGATTACGTCGACTACGGAAATACGTTAGCATGCGTGAAAGGCGTTGACGCGTTGTAAATGGCTGTAATGGCGGTAATAACATAGACAAGAAAATGTAGACTAAATGAGTTGTTGCTGGTAAACAAGAAGGAAGTAAATTAGGTGTTTACAATTTAATCAAGGTTAAACATAGTTTTAGAAATCAGACGTGATTGTACAGGCATGACAGCACGCTATTAGGTATTTCAGAATGTTTATGGAGTCATAACTGAGGGTTATTGTGTGGGTGAAAATGTAAGCTTTCCTGTTGTGTGAATAAGCAATTTTAGAATATCTGTAAATACATGGCGAACCAGATTGGGGGGGGGGGGGTAACGGCAAGTGACTGTAGGTGTGTGTGTATATGGAAGTTTAAATTATCTAAATATGGGTGCAGGGGAAAATAACTACGGCGGCTGCACTTCAGGCAGCAACAGCCAAATACACGGTGGAAATACTGTGCAAGTATGCCTAACAAACTATTTGTAATTCTGTTGAGCTGTTCTTTTGATCCAGAAATCACAGCCAGTTCCAGGATCATTTTGCATGGTATACTGCAATTAGAGTGAAACTAAACAATATGCTTAAAAGTGTTAGGCAGAATTTATATGGCATTTTCATTCCTGATGCCCTAAAGTGTTTATTTTTTGGCAATTTATGTATATGTCTTTCTTGTATTTTTGCACACTACAGTGAGCAGTGCTTTTTTTTTTTACTTTATATGGCATTTTGAATGCTTTTGGTTCTGAATTAATGGCATTATTCGTGCCTGATGCTAAAGTGTTGTTTACATTTTATTTTTGCCACTTTATTTTTGTATACTGTAAAAACTTCAACCACATTGAAGTATTTTTTGGAAAAAATTTAATAAAAGTTGAAATATTATATTAGAAGTTGTACTTTATAATTTTTTTGTAAAGTTATTCAAAGGATTAATTAGCTAATCAAAAAAAGAACACTAGACTAAGCAAAAAAAAAATAAAATAAAAATAATCATTAGAGTAGTCGACTAATCGGAAAAATAATCGCTAGATTAGTTGACAGACAAAATAATCGTTAGTTGCAGCCCTAGTTTGCATACATTCTTTTTGAATAATTCCCATTTTTGTTCTGTGTTCATCAATGCCAATATTCCCTCCCAGTCCAAGTCTTGGAGAGCAGCTGCCTCATCCTTGGAAAATTTGCTCTGTTAAAGTTAAGTGTTTTTATATTTTCAGTATGAGTTTGTTGCTTACAGCTAACATTAAATAAAATCATGTTATGGTCACTGCTACCCAGATGTTCTTTTATATGAACATTAGTAATAAGCTCTGCATGGTTTGAGATTACCAGGTCCAGCAGAGCATCATTCCTTTTCCGGGCCTCTATGAACTTTACCATAAAAATTGTCTTGTAATAGATGTATACATTTTTGCCCTTTAACTCTTCCAGCAGTGCCTTTACTCCGTTTAATTTCTGGGTAATTAATCCCCTATTATTATCACTGTCCAGCCCTTGCAGCCCCTGAACCTTAGACAGTTTCCTTGTGTAGTAAATATGTCCCTAGGATTGTCCTTGCCTGCAGGACAACCAGGTTTGTTTTTCTTGTGTCCTTGGGCTTGTCACTGCCTCGTGGTGTTCTGGAGGACAGAGGCGCAGCAGCACCATCTTGAAGATCAAGGGCCACCACTTCGTCTTTGTTTTTGCGAGTGATAGTTGATGGTAGAAATTGTGACACTGCAGGCACCGCTAGAGTCCTGACAGTCCTGACAGTCTGCAGAATTGTTCGGTGCCAGGAACAGAAGGTAATGTGGCTGGGGAGAGGATTGCTGAAAGCATAAAGAATGGGACTTCCGTGATGAGAGTCCACTCACATGCTAGGTACAGCCACGCCCACTACAACGATACTCTGCTGGAACCTTTAACCTCAGACAATACAGAACATAATACAAACATTCAAAGTACAGTAAAACCTTGGATTGCGAGCATAATTCGTTCCAGAAACATGCTTGTAATCCAAACCACTCTTATATCAAAGCAAATTTTCCCATAAGAAATAATGGAAACTCAGATAATTCGTTCCACAACCATTTATCCACAAGTCTTTGAGTTTATAGTCTATATACAAAGAAAACAAAAATGTCCATCCACAAATGGCGCCTCCACAAGGGGATTAGAAGCAAAATCCAGCAGGAGCTACAGAGTATAAAAGAGAAGAGAGGCGCCTCTAATTGTAGCAGTATGGGGACATTTAATGAAGGTTCAACTCACATGGTTGATGATTAAGAGGCACATCTAAGTATGCAGGCATCCGGGATAAAGCTGTCCACATAGACCATCTTCTGAACCACTGGCTCTCTCCGATGTCAGTCTGCAATTGTGATTGGGAAGACTACCCTGCAGTAGAGTGATCTGAAAGCAAGACTTTGAATCGCTCGTGGAGCGCAGCGTGGAAGGGTGTGATGAAGATGGCAGTGAGGAGGATGGTCTATGTGGACAGCTTTACCCCGGATGCCTGCATACTTAGATGTGCCTCTTAATCATCAACCATGTGAGCTGCTAAATATTGAACCTTCATTAAATGTAACAATATTGCTACACTTAGAGGCACCTCTCTTCTCTTTTATACCCAGTTGTGACATGACGCTACTTGTATATCAAGACATCGCTTGTATATCAAGTCAAAATTTATTTTAAAAATTTGCTTGTCTTGCAAAGCGCTCTCAAACCAAGTTACTCTCAAACCAAGGTTTTACTGTAATACATTCTTGTAACATTTATCATAGTAATTACTTTAAACATGATCACACCCCCATTCTAAGCCCTATTCTAACTACCCTGTAAAGAAAATATGTCTTTACTTACCTATTCTGATGGTGCTCCAGTCCGGTCATGCAATTGGCTCCCAGTGCCTGCTTCTGTGTAGAGGAGGGACAGATGATGATGCTCCATAGTAAACCAATGGGTGACGTCATCTCATAGGCATTGCAGCAATTATCAGTGATCTCTCCTCTTCACTGAAGCCAGCTACTGGAGAGATCATGTGATTGGACCAGAACACCTTCAGAATAGGTATGTTTAGATTTTATTTAGGTTTTATTTACAGGGTAATTATTATAGGGATTAGAATGGAGGAGGGAGCAGGGTTAAGCTTATATAGTATTTGACTGAACTTTTACTTTTAAAACAGTTCAAGGAAAGTTTATGGCTTAAAACCTCTTTCATGGTTTTATTGTTTTTTTTTTTTTTTTATATTTTCTCCCACATCTGTCTAAAAAACAGAAAAAACTAAAGCTTTAAACTAAGCTGTAAAATTACAATAAGAAATAATAAAATGCTTTTAAGAAAGCCATTTTCCCCACTGATGACAAACAATTTTATAGCATCAAAATTGGGAGGGAATATTGTCAATAAATGTTTTCAATGGACTTTATGCAATCAAAAAAACCTAAATGTATTTTATTGGTATTTTATGGGATAGACCAACACAAAGTGGCACATAAGTGAAGTGAAAGGAAAAAAATAAATGGTTTTCAAATTTTTTTTACAAATAAATATCTGAAAAGTGTGGCTTGCATTTGTATTCAGCCCCCTTTACTCTGATACCCCTAACTAAAATGTAGTGGAACCAATTGCCTTCAGAAGTCATCCATTTAGTAAATAGAGTCCACCTGTGTGCAATTTAACCTGTTGCCGACTGCCTGCCGCAGATTTACTGTGGCAAGGTGGCTCGGCTGCGCGTACCGACGTAACTGTACGTCAGTCGTGCGTGGGGCTAGGAGGCCATCTCTGCGATATTCTGATTCAGTTCAGAACCAATCAGTCATCAGGTCCAGGACAATGATTTTTGGCCTGGACCCGGTGATCGGTTTTGACAAATTGCAGAACGTCTTGTGCCTGTGTAATGTAAACACAGGCACAGGAAATGATGCAATCTTTTTTCCTGGAGCTCAGGAGTTTCAGTGTGAGAAGAGACACCATCTACCATAAACAAGCACCACACTGAAACCAGTACACATAGGCACACATTTAACCCCCTGATCACCCCTCAGTTAACCCTTTCACTCCCTGTAACAGTGTACACTATATACAGTATACAGATAATTTACTGATCACTGTATTAGTGTCACTTGTGACTTCAGTTAGTGTGAGAGGCAGTTAAAGGTAGTCCCAGATAGGTTTAGGGTACCCGCCGTACTTCCCCTAATAAAGATTTATCCCCCTGATCACCCCCAGTTAACCCTTTCACTCCCTGTCACAGTGTACACTATATAAAGTATACAGATAATTTACTGATCACTGTATTAGTGTCACTTTTGATTTCAGTTAGTGTGAGAGACAGTTACGGTAGTGGTAGTTAAAGGGAGTCCCAGATAGGTTTAAGGTACCCGCCATATATCCCCTTATAAAGATTTAACCCCCTGATTACCCCCAGTTAACCCCTTTATTGCCCTGTCACAGTGTCACTATAATAGTGTACAGATCTTTTTTCTAATCACTGTATTAGTGTCACAGGGGACATCTGTTAGCGTTAACGTTAGCGTCAATACAAATTGCCCACCGCATATTTAGTAGTAAATTTTAACCTTTTGCCAGTGACACACACACACTAAACACCTCCATTACTAGTATAGTGTCTAAACAGATCAATATCTTTGGTCTGATCAGAACTATACTAGCGTCCCCAATAGTTTAGTATAATGTTCCAAAAACGCAGCGTTAGCAGATTCAGCCCTGACATCTGCAGCACCTGCATTTAGCCCCTTCAAGGCCCCCCCAAAAAGTGCAGAATCAGCAGATTACTGTCCCTTCCAATACACAGCACACTAAACCGCAGAATCAGGCCTGATCTCTGCTAGCACTAGCAGTTAATTTTTTTGGTAGCAGTTCAAACAGTCCTTGATAACCAGGTTCTTTTTTTACCTGTGAGTCACACTAGGTATAAATTTGTTTGCCAAAATGTCCCAACAGAGGTACACTAGTGGAGAGGCCTTCACATGCTGAGCATGACAGATGAGGGCATTGGGGAAGCCTCACTGTCAGATTTAGGCTCAGTATTCAAACCTGTCGAGAGCAGTGGCATCCTGACAGATAGCTCTGACGATGGAGTAGTGGTCCCTGCTAAGGTCAGGCGTCCCCGACCCCGTTCTTCTGTTGCTGAGGTGCAACAACCGCAGGGTTCTTGTATGCAGCAGAATGTCAGTACTAGTGCTGCTCAACCTTCTGGTGAACTGGCAAGCACCAGCGGCCTTGTACATCCTGGTCATAGTCTAACCAGCACTGCAGTAACACTTGGTAACGTGTCGAGTCCCATAAGTGCAGTTCAAGCTGGTGTGGTGGCTAGCACAAGTAGTGTCCCGTAGTCACCAATAATTCAAACACAGGCCCTTTATGCCCATAGTGTCCTTCCTGATGCGCTTGCAAATCCTGTTTGGGAGCCCACCACTTCTGCAGCACCCGTACTTCCCCCATTCACTGGACAACCCGGAATTCAGGTGGAAACTACCAATTTTACTCCCCTTGGTTTTTATGAGCTGTTTTTCCGGGAAGACCTGTACAGATCTACTGTGGACCAAAGCAATTAAAATACCGATCAATTCATCACCACAAATCCAAGTTTCAGAGGCCATGAAATGCCAAAATAGCACAACCCCCCCCCAAAATGAGCCTTTTTTGGAAAGTAGACACCCTAAGCTATTTGCTGAGAGGCATTTTGAGTATTTTGCAGATCTCGCCTTTTGTCACAAAGTTTTGAAATTTGAAAAAAGATATAAAAAAAAAATTCCTTTTCTTTCACTCGGATCTGTTGGGCAACCTCTTAATTACAGTCCAGACCCTTCAGGAATTCGGGTGGATGATCAATTTTCAAAAAGTCTGCTCTGACGCCCTCCGTACGGGTGACTTATCTGGGACTCTAGACTCCGCCGTGGGGAAGGTCTTTCTTCCCTTGGAAAAACTTCAGAAGTTGCAAGGGCGATCAGGTTGCTGGTGGAAACCGATTGGTCTTCCCTATGGATTTGCATGAGAGCCCTGGGTCTGATGGTATCGACCTTCGAGGCAGTTCCGTTTGCTCAGTCTCACTCGAGGCCTCTGCAAAAAGAGATTCTTGCAAAATGGAACAGGGATCCTCGGTCGTTGGAAAAGAAGATACGTTTGAGCCATCCCATGGGGTCGGCTCTGTCCTGGTGGATCCAGTCGCCAGCTTTGTGTTAGGGCAAGTCCTTCCTGTTCTGGACGGTGGTCACCACAGGTGCCAGCCTGTCAAGCTGGGGTGGAGTGCTGGGGAAGCTTTGTGCCCAGGGGACTTGGTCGACAGAGGACCTGTTACACTGTATGAGTCGGCTATGCAGTTCTCCGGTTTGGATACAATTGGACAATGCCACGGCTGTGGCTTACATCAATCATCAAGGGGGCACCAAGAGTGTCCTGGCGGCCAAGGAGGTGGCCGAGATTCTGGTATGGGCAGAAGACAATGTTCTGGCTCTTTCTGCAGTCCACATTCTGGGTGTGGAGAATTGGCAAGCGGATTACCTGAGTCGTCAGGTGCTTGATCAATTAGAATGGTTCCTTTATCCGGAGGTGTTTCATCTTCTGTGTGCCCGGTGGGGGACTCCGGAGGTGAACCTATTTGCATCTCGCCTCAACAGAGAAGTCCAGAAGTTTGTGGCCAGGTCTTGGGATCCTCTGGCCAACACCACAGACGCTTTGGTGGCTCCTTGGAGCCAGTATTAGCTGATTTATGCCTTCCCTCCGCTCAAACTCCTGCCGCGGTTTCTTTGCAGGGTGGCGGTGGAAGGAATTCCGGTCCTTCTGGTGGTCTTGTCGGTCTTGGTATGCAGAACTAGTAAAAATGGTCGTCGATCCTCCGTGGAGACTTCCTCTGTGGGAGAATCTGCTGTCCCAGGGACCGATCTTCCATCCTGCTTTACGGTCGCTGGCTTTAACGGCATGGCTGTTGAAAGAGAGGTGTTGAGGTCTTTCTGACTCTGTGATTCCTACACTTTTAGCCTCCCTAGCGGTATTCCCGAGTGTGGCTCGAGGGTTAATATACAGTACAAAAAGCGGTAACCCCGAGCCTCACTCGGGATTATCCCAGAATCAAACTCACCTTCTCCTGCGATCCCCCACCGTCCTCCCCAGTCATCCTCCTGGCATCCTCACGCTGTCTCCCAGCTGTGTGCTCAGCAGATGCCGACACCTATATTTGGGTTCCTTTGCCTGTGAGCGTTGTGACTCAAGGGGGGTGGAACCGGCGGCAATTTAAAAAAAGTAAATAAAATAAATGACATGATACAAAGTTGTTATCCTAACGGGTTACACTGTATCAAGTCATTTACCTCAGGATTTCACCTGCTGACTTTTCCAGTGCCCTGCCTGTGCTTTTCCAGTTCTTTGTGCCTGGAAAATTGAGAATGACCATGGTGTCCAAAAAGTGTTCTTTTTGCGCAAAAGCGCTTTTAGATGAACTGGAAAACAGCGACAGCGAAACTGAGTTACTTGAAGAACTTCACGATAGCGATTCGTGGGAAAATTCGTCATCAGGTACGGAAAGTGACGATGACAGCGACAATTCTGCGACTGAGCTCAGCGATGTGCGGATTTGGTGCTCTATTAACTGCGGTACGGATCAGGCAGCGCCCCCAAGATTCCCATTTACAGGAGCACCTGGTATGAAAGTTGATGTTGACCATGACAGCCCCTTGGCATAACGCCAATTATTTTTGACTGATGAGGTTATTGAAAAAATTGTTACCGAAACCAACCGGAACAAAGACCAACAATGCGCTACACATCGGAGGTTTGCAAGATGCAGAAAGTGGGAACCACTGACCAAAGATGACCTTTGGAAATTTCTGGGCCTAATAATTCTTCAGGGAGTGGTGGGGAAACCCCTGCAGAAGTGGTATTGGACAACCAATACATTACTTGCCACTCCATTCTTTGACACGGTCATGTCAGAATACAGATTTTCCTTCATAATGAAATATCTGCATTTTGAAAATAATGAAGAATTCGATGAAACTACTTATCCTGCACCAAAACTAAAAAAAATTTGGGAAGTATATCAAATGATTCTTCAGAATTTCCAATGGAGCTATGTGCCAGAAAGAGACATCAGAATAGATGAAAGTCTAATGGCCTACAAGGGAAGGCTCAGCTGGGTGAAATACATTGCATCAAAGAGGGCACGATTTGGCGTAAAACACTACATGCTGTGCGAATCATCAACTGGCTACATTTGGAATTCAGTGATAGACACTGGAAAAGGAACAACATTTGATGAAAAATACAGTAATTATGGGATGGCAGCATCTTCTGCTCTTTCACTAATTGAGCCATTGCTAAATCAGGGCTATTGTGTAACAACTGACAACTTTTTTACATCTCCTAAACTGTATGAGGTTCTACTGCACAACAAAACTGATGCCTATGGAACCGTAAGGGCTAGTGGTGCGACATGCTGCCAATGTTTTGCAAAAAAGAAGCTGAAGACAGGAGAAATGGTTGCCTGACAGAAAGGCAAAATGATGGCACTGCGATGGAAGGACAAGAAAGATGTGTGCCTAATGAGTACAGTGCATAACACCTCCACTGTTATGGTACGCACGAAAGGTGGGAAAGAAGTCATGAAGCCACAAGTAGTGATAGACTACAACAACACCATGGGAGGTGTCGACAGAGCCAACCAAGCAATGACATTCTACCCAGCTATGAGGAAGCAGCAAAAAAAATACTATAAAAAGATCTTTAGACATCTTCTTGAGCAATGCTTGTGGAATGCCTACATTCTGCTCAAAAAAAGAGCCTTTGATTCATGCGGACTTTATTTGGAAAGTTGCCAAATACATCTTTGAGTCACCAAGCACCATCAATGGCTGTGAAAAGATCTGGACGTCGTGCTGTTGGAGTTGTCAATCGGAACGCCTGACTGGTCGTCACTTCATGGACTACATCCCACCAACCGAGAAAAAGTCAGCACTTACAAGGATGTGCGTGGTTTATTGCTCGAAGAGAGATGACAGTGGAAGGAAAATAAGAAATATAACCAGATTCTATTGTCCCGATTGTGACGTCGGTTGTTGTGCAGTCCCATGTTTCAAAATATTTCATACCTGAGATGTTTACTAAACCTTTATTACAGTGACTAGTAATATCGCACCCCTTGTACATATTTCAGTGTTTTTGGTTTCTTTATATTATTGAATAAAATGTATTATTATTATATTATAATTTATGATTTCATGATTTCAAACTTTATCATATCTGGGATGGTATCAGGACAATATCCCCCTGGACAATATCCCCCCAAGCATTATCCCCCGGGCAATATCCCCCGGGACAATATCCCCCCAGAAAACATCCCCCTGGACATAATCCCCCCGGGACAACATCCCCCCAGATAATATCCCCCTGGACATAGGGTTAGGGTTAGAGGGGGAATATTGTCTAGGGGGATATTGTCCAGGGAGGATATTGTCCGGGGGGGATGTTGTCCAGGGGGGATATTGTCCGGGGGGATATTGTCCCGGGGGATATTGTCCTATAATCATCTGGGATGTCTACAAGACTCTTGTTTGGATAGATTTAAGTGGGTTATTCCTAAGAATTACAGGCCTAAAATATAAAACAAACTATTTCCATGCAAAACAATGTACCGCTTTTAGCACAAAAATTCTGACATAATCAGACCGCCAGGGAGGGTAAAGGCCAGAAAGTCGAAATCCAGGAAGATCTATCTTCTTACGTGGAAATCATACATTTCCTGGTGTGAATCGCTGCAGCTGCACCCTCGCTTGTTTTCTATAGCTAGGGTTTTGGCCTTTTTACAAAAAGGGGTTGAGCAGCAGTTGGCTTTGGGCACTGTCAAGGGCCAAGTGTCGGCCTTGGCCATTTACTTTCAACGTCCATTGGCTGCTAATGCCCTGATTTGCACCTTTATTCAAGGGGTGCGTCACCTGGCTCCCCCGCGGAGATCCCCGTTGCCTCCGTGGGATCTCAATCTGGTTTTATCTGTTCCTCAAAAGCCTCCTTTTGAGAACATTAGGGAGATTTCTCAGCTTTCTTTATCCAAGAAGGTTGCTTTTCTGGTGGCAATTACTTCTGCCTGCAGAGTGTCTGAGTTGGCGGCTCTGTCCGGTCGTTCGCCTTATTTGGTGGTCCATAAAGATAAAATGGTACTCCGACCAAATCCGTCTTTTCTTCCTAAAGTGGTGTTGGATTTTCATCTCAATGAAGAAAGACATTGTGTAGCCTTCTCTATGTTCTAAGCCTCAGCATCATAAGAAAATTGCCTTGCATTCTCTGGATGTGGTTCGGACGATAAGGGTTTATCTGACAGTAACTGAGTCTTTTCGAAAATCGGACTCTCTCTTTGTTCTTACCGAAGGACCTCGGAAAGGTTTGGCTGCGTCTGCTGCGACCAATTCCAGATGGATCAGGCAGACGGTAGTTCAAGCTTATTCACTGAAGGGTCAGGTTCCTCCTTTCCCTGTGAAGGCGCATTCTACTAGAGAGCTGAGTGCCTCTTGGGCTTTTTGCCATCAGGCCTCCGTAGTGCAAGTTTGTAAAGCAGCGACTTGGTTGTCTGTGCACACTTTTACAAAATTCTACAAGGTAGATTTGTTGGCATCTTCGGATGCTTCCTTTGGCCGCAAAGTTTTGCAGGCTGCTGTTTCATAAGAGAATTGTTTATTTCTCTTTAGGGTTTTTTTTCTTTCATAGGGGGGGCTCCTGTTGTTCCTGGTTGAGATTCTTGTTACCTAGTTGGATAAGTTTAGTCTTTGGAGTTTACATTTACTATCTGGTTGCGTTCTCCCCACCCCTCATGCCTACACTGCTTTGGGATAAGAAGTACAAGAGCTGCGCCTGTCAATGGATGATAGAGAAAACTGGATTTTTGTAAGAACTTACCGTAAACTCCTTTTCTCTTGAGTCCATTGACAGACGCAGCACCTGCCCCTCAGATATGGGGATGGTTTTGTGTCTTCTTTCACTGCTTGCAAAGAAACTGTTTTGCTGGAGCAGGGTGTGTGGGGTTATCCCTATAGGGACAGCCCTGTGGGTGTGGTGAATTTCTTTCTTTTTTTCCTGCCTAGTACTACTCCTGCAGGGGGCAGCATAACCCAATGCATAAGAAGTATGCAAGTTGTTTCTGTCAATGGACTGGAGAGAAGGATTTTTCTAGGTATGTTCCTACAAAAATCCTGTTATTTAATGTGCCCAACATGCCTCTCAGGAAATTCCTTGGGGTGTCTGCTTTCCAAAAAGGGGTAATTTGTTTTTTTTTTTTTTTTTACTGCCCTGCCATTTTAGCACTTCAAGAAATGAGATAGGTAGTCAGAAAGTAAAAGCTGCGTAAATTCCAGTATATACACCATAGTTTGTAGACGCTATAACTTTTGCGCAAACCAATAAATATTCACTTATTGAGAGTTTTACATGTAGCTAAATACATTTTGGCCTAAATGTATGACAAAAATTGAGTTTATTGGATATTTTTTATAAGAAAAAGTAGAAAATTTAATTTTTTCTAAAAATTTTCGGTCTTTTTTCGTTTATATCGCAAAAAATAAAAACTGCAGAGGTGATCAATCATCACCAAAAGAAAGCTCTATTTGTGGAAAAAAGGACATAAATTTTGTTTGGGTACAGCATTGCATGACTGCGCAATTACCAGTTAAAGTCACTCAGTGCCAAATTGTAAAAAATGGCCTGGTCATTAACCACTTGCCGACTGCCTCATGACTATATACTGCGGCAGTCAGCCTCTCCTGTGCAAAGTGACGTATGGGTACGTCACTCGCTCACGAGCCTCTAGGGGGGCGAGCGGGCGTCGGCGCGCTCCCGCCCCGCTCGTTCACGGACATCCCCGCGCGTGTGACCGATGTCTGCCGGCCACTCGCGATCTTCTGCAGGAGAGGGAGAAAGACAGACAGCTGACATAAACACAGCCGTCTGTCATTCTCCCTTAGATCATGACAGAGGCTATGAGATCCTGCTATGTAGGATCATATGTCTCTGTGATGATCTAGCAAGCCACGCCCCTGACAGTTAGAATCACGCCCCTAGGGACACACTTAACGCCATTGATCACCAATAAAGTTAACCCCTTCCCCGCCAGTGTAATTTTTACAGTAACAGTGCATATTTATAGCACTGCTGTAGTAATGTCACTGGTACCCCCAAAAGTGTCAAAAAGTCAGTAAAAGGTCTGATCTGTCAGCCGCAATGTCGCAGTCCCGCAAAAAAAAAAAATCGCAGATCGCCGCCATTACTAGTTAAAAAAAAACAATAAAAATTACATAAATCTTTCCCGTAGTTAGTAAATGCAATAACTTTTGCGCAAACCAATCAAAATACGCTTATTGCGATTTTTTTTCTTACCAAAAATATGTAGCAAAAAACAAATTGGCCTAAAATGTTAAAAAATTTAGATTTTTACTTTTTTGAGAGAATTTTATATAAAAAAATGTGAAAAATATTGTTATTTTTTCAAAATTGTCGCTCTTTTTTTGTTTATATCGCAAAAAGTAAAAATCGCACAGGTAATCAAATACCACCAAAAGAAAGCTTTGTTTGTGGTAAAAAAAGGACGTCAATTTTATTTGGGTACAACATTGCACGGCCGCGCAATTCTCTGGGGCTTAAGTGGTTAAGGGGGTAAAACTTTCTGGCCCAGAAGTGGTTAATCTCAATATAAATACAGCTGTTCTGTGAAGCCCTCAGAGGTTTGTTAGAGAACCTTAGTGAACAAACAGTATTATGAAGGCCAAGGAACACACCAGACAGGTCAGGGATAAAGTTGTTTCCATCATCCGTAAATGGAAAGAGTATGGCACAACTGCAAACCTACCAAGACATGGCCGTCCACCTAAACTGACAGGCTGGGCAAGGGGAGCATTAATCAGAGAAGCAACTAAGAGGCCCATGGTAACTCTGGAGGAGCTGCAGAGATCCACTGCTCAGGTGGGAGAATCTGTCCACAGGACAACTATTCATCGTGTACAAATTTGGCCTTTATGGAAGAGTGGCAAGAAGAAAGCCAATATTGAAAGAAAGCCATAAAAAGTCTTGTTTGCAGTTTGTGAGAAGCCATGTGGGGGACGCAGCAAACATTTGGAAGAAGGTGCTCTGGTCAGATGAGACCAAACTTGAACTTTTTGGCCTAAAACCAAAACGTTATGTGTGGCGGAAAACTAACACTGCACATCACCCTGAACACACCATTCCCACTGTGAAACATGGTGGCAGCATCATGTTGCGGGGATGCTTTTCTTAAGCAGGGACAGGGAAGCTGGTCAGAGTTGATGGGAAGATGGATACAGGGCAATCTTAGAAGAAAGCCTGTTAGAATCTGCAAAAGACTTGAGACTGGGGCGGAGGTTCATCTTCCAGCAGGACAACAACCCTAATCATACAGCCAGAGCTACAATGGAAGGGTTTAGATCAAATCATATTCATGTTCTAGAATGGCCCAGTCAAAGTCCAGACCTAAATCCAATTGAGAAACTACGACAAGACTTGAAAATTGCTGTTCACTCTCCATCCAATCTGACAGAACTTGAGCTATTTTGCAAAGAAGAATGGGCAGAAATCTCATTCTCGTAATTGCAGCGAAAGGTGGTTTCACAAAGTATTGACTCGGGGGACTGAATACATGCCGCACTTTTCACCTTAAATTTATACTCCCAAGCTCCACACAAAAAACAGTCATGTGAGAAAAGGAAGCAAAATTTTGACATTAGAAAACCATAGCTTCTTTTAGTGGAAATATTGTTTTTGATAACATTAACTTACAATATAGCTTGTGTAGCAATATTTTCATTTTTAAATAAAACCAAAGTTTTACTTTATAGATCATTTTCAAGTTACTGTAAGTGTGATCCAACCAAAAGCACAAATCATCATTGAATAAGAACCAAACAATGTTTATACTCAACGTAGCGATAGATTAATGAGATTGATAAATGTAAAATCAATATGTTTCCTAGCCCACGAGTAATTCATGACTTAATTACTTAGTATCTTAAGTGTCAAAGCAGTTTGAAAGCTAAAATATTACCCCAAAATGTCATCAGTACTGCAGGCAGAGGAGATCCATGGAAGATCTTGTGGCCCTACCAACATCTGCAAGAAACTTCCTTTCCCCAAAAATGTTGTATTTTCTAGGCCCCTTTAACACAGCATTCAGTCTGTCCATTTTTCATCTATCTGTTGATGGGTGAAAGACGGACAGCAATACATTCCTTTGGGCAAATGAATGTAAATGGAACTTCCGTTCAGGTCTGAAAAAAGTCTGCATTTTTGTTCCATTTAAAAAACGGAAGTGGACAGAAAAAAAAATGTAAATAGATAGCCAATCTTTCGGTTATTATTACTATATTTTACATGTTTACTGTGATGTCCCCTGGACCTGTTTAACCCCCTGCCTGTAAATGTAAAAGTAAGAGTTCAAGAATAGGAAGGTGATAGCAAAACATGAACACAAAAAGAAAATGGAACCTAGAGATACAGGGGACAGAGAAGCAACAGTTTTTCACACTACCATATCACACAGTAGCGCACCATGCATTAATGAGTAAAATTAGGATGCCACATATTTTGAATGGTTTTGTTTTTTTTGTCAGCTTATCATTTCCTCCTGCCAGCCCATGGTGCTACACCTCATAATAACATTTTTCATAGCAAATTAGATTTTTGTCTTATTCATTGTAATTGTGTTTTTTTAATTTTTTCATTGTCTGGTTTCTTATCCTACTAGTCCTACTATGATATTCTGTCAAAGAAAAAAAAAAAAGAAAAAGGAAACTAGAGCAAAATGCATTCTACTGAATGAGCTTTAGGCTCCTTTCACACGTGTGCGACTTTAAAGTCGCATGATTTAACCGCAATTTTGCTGCAACTTTGTTGCCGCGATTTTGACACGAGTTTGACTGGGCTTGAATGTCTTTGGACCTCAAAACGCATCAAAATCGTGCCAAAGTAGTGCAGGGACTACTTTGAAGTCAGTGTAACTTCAAGTCGCACAGATATGAATGGTACTCATTGGAAATAGTGGAGAACAACTTGTCATGCGGTTTTTCCCAAACCGCAAGACAATTCGCACAAGTGTGAAAGGGGCCTTAATGTTTTGTAACACAGAGTATAGAAGGTAAAATAAACAAGAGACCATCACAATGCTTTGTTTTTTGTTTTTTACCTACACATCATGTACTATTTCATAAAAGCATTGAGTGGGTTTATAGAGTCAAATATGCGGTCATAGTCATAAGGAAACAAGGTTAACATAAAAACATATTAGAACAACAACATTATGTTGGTGAATATTGGGTTTTTGCTAGAGACATCAAAAAATTGCCAGCGGTTTACTCGTTTTAGAGGTGACATTCTAACTATACTGAATTTAGGAGTTGATTTTTATAAAGAGTGGGTAGGGATAATCTTTAAAAAAATGCCCATAGCGTTAAAATCCTCAGGTATTCATTCTATAGAGACCACCATTGCTCAGCTCTATCAGAAAATGCTAATAGCCTGGCTGTGTTTGGTTACAGATCTGAGTTATGGATCCAGAAAAAGCATGAAGGAAAAGAAAGTTGAAAAAGTCAACTTATCTCTATACTTGTTAAGGGTCAGTGACTCAAAATATTGAGCACTAAGCACCATGCAACTAGCATTTTTTTAAAAGAATTACACTATTTGGGATAATGTTATTCTGTTTTTTTTTTTTTTACAGTGTTTCTTTGTCCTGGCTTGCTTAAAGGAGTTTACCAGAGTGAACATCTATTTGAATCTGATCACCAGTCAGGTGCTTGGTGCAAAGATCCTTTACAGGCATCTGATAAAATATACTATATGCCTTGGACTCCATATAGAACGGATACCTTAACTGAGTATTCTTCCAAAGATGACTTCATTGCTGGTCGTCCAACAACGACATATAAACTTCCTCATAGGGTGGATGGTACAGGCTTCGTTGTTTATGATGGGGCATTATTTTTCAATAAAGAACGTACTAGGAATATTGTCAAGTTTGATCTCAGAACAAGAATTAAAAGCGGAGAGGCAATTATTGCAAGTGCCAATTATCATGACACCTCTCCATATAGGTGGGGTGGCAAATCAGATATTGATCTTGCGGTGGATGAAAATGGACTTTGGGTGATCTATGCAACAGAACAAAATAATGGGAAAATAGTTATTAGCCAGCTGAATCCTTACACATTGAGGATTGAAGGAACTTGGGATACAGCCTACGACAAACGATCTGCATCAAATGCCTTCATGATCTGTGGAATATTATATGTGGTCAAATCTGTTTATGAAGATGATGACAATGAAGCCACTGGGAATAAGATTGACTACATTTATTTTACTGACCAAAATAGTGATTCATATGTAGATATATCATTTCCAAACTCTTATCAATACATTTCTGCTGTGGATTATAATCCCCGGGATAATTTGCTCTATGTATGGAACAATTATCATGTTGTGAAATATTCCTTGGATTTTGGAATCTTGGACAGCAAAACAGGTATGTCTCAAAACAATTCTTATATATTGCACTGAATAAGTATGACCATCCAATGTCTGACATAATCTTTGGATGTATCTCATGGTTTGTATAAAATATAAACTGTTTACCATGATCTGCAAACAGGTTCTTACATTCAGTCCCTGTAACATTCAGGGGTACAAGTTTATAAAGATATATAAAAGATTAAAATTTCAGTCAGGAAATCTAAAGCTATAGTTAAAATACATCCAAACCTAATCACTAAAACTTCCTATAATCTTTAACATATTACTGGTAATTACATTTTACAAAAAATGTACAGCTTTCATTGAAATAATACTTGGTAATTTTCCAGCTGTACTGCTGCTTTTTCCTCAGGTACATCACCATCAAGAAGCTTGTCTTGAGCAATGAAATGCATGAGATGCAGCTGTCTTGCATGTAGGCACAAAGTTGCTGCAAAGTGGCCCTGAGATGTAAAAAATATCTTAAAATAGTTGAAACAGTATTTTCTAAAAGAAAAAGTGGCAATTGTTTATTATGCACAATGCTTTAGCACACTAAATGCCATCCAGTTAGGGTTTTAGTTTTACTCGAATCTTTGAAATTCTGTTGAAGCAAACTGAGGGCCATTGTTTGATAAAAAAAAAACTATTCTCGAATACCATATCTAAAACATGTTTTCAAGTTTTTCTAATGCAATTTTTTAGTGATGCATTTGTATAAAAAATATAGGTTCCCTTGATGCCTAAAGCACATTGCATCAAGCAAAAATAAATAAAAGCAAAAAAGCAATAGATGGATCTTTCTCAGATACCAGATTCCAGCCAGACTCACATAATGTAATAAAGTAAGGTATAAATGAAAACGTATGACAGTGCTCACTGTACTCTTTATTAAGAATTATGGAGAGTAGATTAAAAACACTCACAAACTGTAATAGATCAGAGTGCATATCACATCAAAATTAACCATGTGGTATGACTGAGTGATAACACGGTGTTATAACCCAAATAATGTGTTTGTGATCCTGGATGATGACACTCAAACTACTCACAGCGTGATGATGTAATCGAAATCATGCTCCGTCTTACGTGTTACGTCTCTAGGGAACTTCTTCAGAGAATTATGCTGTATTTCGTGGTCAATAGGAGAGATCCTATCGCCATAATAACCCTTTATGGGAAACAAGCTATTTAGATCTCAAATCATTCAACAGGTTACATAGTTTGTTGGTAGGTTGAAAAAATACATCAGTCCATCCAGTTCAACCTATGATGTGTGTGTGTTTGCTGTTAACCGTACATTGTATACCCCTGTATGTTGTGGTCTTTAAGGTGCCCATCTAATCGTTTTTTGAAACTATCGATGCTCCCTGCTGATACGACTGCTTGTGGAAGAGAATTCCACATCCTTACTGCTCTTACAGTGAAGAACGCCCCTACGTATTTTAAGGTTAAACCGCCTTTCCTCTAGTTTTAGTGAGTGGCCACGTGTCTTATTGTATTCCCTTTCTCTGAATAGTTTGTTCCTTATGCTAGGGTCGCCAGTTCAGTATTTGTACATTGATATCATATCTCCCCTCAATCATCTCTTCTCCAGAGAGAATAAGTTCAGTGCTTGTAGTCTTTCCTCATAGTTGATGTCTTCCATTCCCCTAATTTTTTTTGTTGCCCTTCTCTGGACTCTCTCCAGTTCCAGCACATCCTTCCTGAGGACCGGTGCCCAGAACTGGACAGCATACTTCAGATGTGGCCGGACCAGAGTCTTGTAGAGAGGGAGAATAATCTCTTTATTTCTGGAGTGAATCCCCTATTTTATGCATCCCAGTATTCTGTTGGCTTGGCTTGCAGCGGCTTGGCATTGCATGCCACTGCCAAGCCTGTTGTCTACCAGTACCCCCAGGTCCTTTTCCATCCTAGACTCACCCAGAGGTTCCCCCCTAGTGAGTAGCTTGCTTTCTGGTTTCTGGCACCCAAGTGCATTACTTTACATTTTTCAACATTAAACCTTATCTGCCATGTAGTTGCCCACCCCATTATTTTGTTCAGGTTGGCTTGTAAGGTTTCCACATCCTGCATAGAAGATATTGGCATGCTTAGTTTAGTATTATCAGCAAATACTGAGATTGTACTAGATATCCCCTTCTCTAGATAATTTATGAATAAATTAAACAGGATTGGTCCCAGGACAGAACCCTGGGGGACCCCACTTTCCACACCCGCCCAATCCGAGTACTCCCCATTAATCACCACCCTTTGCACTCTCCCCTGGCGCCAGTTCTCTATCCAGGTACTCACCTTATGGTCCATACCTACCTTCCTTAGTTTGAACAGTAAGCGTTTGTGGGGAACGGTGTCAAAGGCCTTTGCAAAGTCCAGATACACCACATCCACAGGCTTACCTTTATCTAGGTGGCAGCTCACTTCATCATAGAAGGTTAATAGATTGGTTTGGCAAGTACGATTTTTCATGAATCCATGCTGATTACTACTAATAATATTCATTACTAAAGTCGTGTATGTGGTCCCTTAACATCCCATCCAAAATCTTGCAGACTAATGATGTTAGGCTGACCGGCCTATAGTTACCCGGGATATAGCTTGGCCCTTTTTGTAAATATTGGTACCACGTTGGCTTTTTTCCAATCAGCTGGCACCATGCCCGTCTGTAAACTATCCTTAAAGATCAAGAATAATGGTCTGGCAATCACCTGGCTGAGCTCTTTAAGAACCCTCGGGTGCAAGCCATCCTCTCCCGGTGATTTATTTATGTTAAGTTTCTCTAGTTTAGTTCTAAGTCTATCTTCTGTTAGCCATGGCGGTACTTCCTAAAGTGTGTTATTTAGTTTGGCCTTACAAGCTGGGTTAGTGTAGCCCCCCAATTCTTTTGTGAAGACTGAAGAGAAGAATTTATTTAACACTACCGCCTTTTCCCTGTCCTCTGTGGCCAAATCTCCTTTGTCGTCTTTTATGGGGCCAATGTGTTCTGGCCTAGCTTTCTTACTGTTTATATACTTAAAGAATTTTTTGGGGTTCTTTTTGCTCTCTTCCACTATATGTCTCTCGTGTTCTATTTTAGCCACCTTGATTTCATCTTTACATTTCTTATTACACTCTTTGTAATTCTTGAATGCTGCCAATGACCCCTCAGCCTTGTATTTTTTGAAGGCCTTTTCTTTAGCATAAATATGAATTTTTTTGTTGGAGTTTAGCCACCCAGGGTTTAGTTTTGCTCTTTTAAATTTATTTCCCTTTGGAATGCACTGGCCAATGCCTTTAAGTATGCTCTTGAAGCACTCCCATTTTTCCTCCCTGTTCTTTGTTCCCAGGGTTCTATCCCAGTTGATATTTTCTAGCAGAGAGCACAGTTTTGGGAAATTGGCTCTTTTGAAATTCAATGTTCTTATATTACCCTTATGTTTCCTATTACTATGATTAATACTGAAACTAATTGACCTATGGTCACTGTTTCCTAAGTTGCCCCGTATTTCTATATCCGTGAGCAGGTCTGTATTGTTGGTAATCAGTAGGTCAAGTACCGCATTGTTTCTTTTTGGCGCATTCACCATCAGACCCATGAAATTGTCCTGCAAAACATTTAGGAACTGCCGAGCCTTGGCTGAATGTGCGGTTCCTTCTGCCCAGTCTATATCTGGATAATTAAAGTCCCCCATTATAATGACATTTCCCATCCTTTGCTGTCAATCCTATCTGTAAAAGGAGGTCCTCCTCCCTCTGGTTGGGGGGCCTATAGCATACGCCCAATATTACCTTCCCCACAGTGCCTTCCCTTTGAAGTTCTACCCATAGGAATTCTACCTCGTCCATAGCTCCATTATTAATATCATCACTCATATTTACCTGTACACTGTTCTTAATATACAGACATACCCCTCCCCCTTTTTTACCTTCTCTATCTCTGCGATAAAGGGAATACCCCTGAATGGTTGCCATACAGTCATGAGAGCTGTCAAACCAAGTCTCTGTTATCCCTACAAAATCTAAGTCCTCCTCAAACATCAGCAGCTCCAGCTCTCCCATCTTGTTGGCCAGGCTTCTGGCATTGGTATATAAACCTCTTAATTTTGACCGGTTACATATATCCTCATTTGATGTTTTTAGGCTGCGCTTGAGATTTTTCCCCATACCCACCCTGGGTTTAGGAGCTCTGAACACCCTACCGTTAGGGTGTCCCCATTTGTGCCCTTTGAATCTTGCTTTCCACTGGCTAATTCTACATCTGTACCCTCCTCCCCATCACCTAGTTTAAAAGCCCCTCTAACTTTATGGCCCTCTTCTCACCCAGTACGGCTGCACCCTCCCCATTAAGGTGCAATCCGTCCCTACCAAAGAGCCGGTGGCCGACTGAGAAGTCAGCCCAGTACTCCAGGAATCCGAAACCCTCCTTACTACACCAGCTCCTCAGCCACTTGTTAACTTCCCTAATCTCCCGCTGCCTCTCTGGTGTGGCTAGAGGTACAGGTAGTATTTCTGAAAATACTACCTTGGAGGTCCTACTCCTCAACTTAGCTCCTAAGTCCCTGAAATTGTTTAGGACTCTCCAGCTTCCTCTGCCTATGTCATTGGTACCCACGTGTACCATGACAGCTGGGTCATCCCCAGCCCCACCCAGTAATCTGTCCACCTGATCCGCGATGTGCCGAACCCGAGCGCCCGGTAAACAACAGACTGTTCGGTGCTCACGGTCTTTGTGACAGATTGCCTTGTCTGTCCTTCTAATGATTGAGTCCCCTACCACCAGCACCGGTCTTTCCTTTCCCTTTCTCCCGGCCTCATTGGAGGAGTTCTTCCCCTGGCAGCTAGGGGCGTCGCTCTGCTCCAGCAATGCTGGTCCCTGACTGGTTTCCCCAACATCACGCAACGGGGCGTATCTATTGGGGTGTTCCAGCCCAGGACCGGCCTCCTTGCCTTGTCCCCTTCTACCCCTCCTAACTGTCACCCCTCTACTCTGCTCTGATGCCTTCACTTCCAATACTCCGCCCACCTCTGTGCAGGCCCCTGCCTGCGCCTGATGGGTACGATCCCGGCTCTCCTTCGGTATGGACATTCGGCTCAGTGTTGCCAGCTGCTTCCCTAGATTCAGGACCTGAGCTTCCAGGGAAGCAACGTGCTTGCATTTTGCGCATTTGTCTGATCGAGTAGATGGTTGAATTTAACAATATGGGAAAGGAAGCGACTACGAGAAATATATGATTAATGCGAGACAATGCACATGGGAATAAGAATAAAAAGTATATTTATGTCATGCTGGATTAAATTCTTGCCACACATCAATAGGGAGTGTTTATGAAGTACCACAGAAGGGTTATGCGTTTGAGGTAGATACTGAAAAACGATCTAAGAGAGCATATAGGACTTTGTTAATATCCCCTCCCATGATAAGTGTAATGGGTGGATACCACTTGTAACAGGTGTGTAAAGGAATGGATGAGAGATGTGTTTGGGGTATAGTATGAAACAATTGTTACCTCTGTGTTTAGCAGCTAGTAGGTGGCCTTTAAGAAGTAGATATCGACCCTCCGAAACTTTGAGTAAATGAAGCTGAATGCAATCAAGTCGCTTCTTCTCTTCCCTAAAAGCCTGACTGTGTAAACCTGTGGGTGGAATTGACTGAAAAATGGGTTTCTTGTAAACAAACGACGACTACTTGAGATGCATAAAATTTTTGAATACTTTAACCCTTTTATTTTGGGAAATTCAACCCCTTTACAGTAAGAGTACGTACATTCAAGAAACCCATGAGGACCAACAGATAAAGCTATGTTTCTGCTCTTAGGAATAGCACTGTTCTGATAGTCTCTGGAACTGGAGGGAGATGGGGGGAAGGAGAGAGTACACGGAAAAACAGTGGGGGTATAGGCAACCAAAACATGACGGTAACAATCATCAAGAATATGATAACCATGTCAGAGCCTCAAGGGGTCAGCTAGTGTTACCTCGGACCCTAGAGGCTACTATTTTCAAGCCGATCAGGAGAGAGGGCTCTGAGGGGAGCAGTGACCGCTCAGCTGGAGGTACCCAGGAAAAAGGTTAAATAGTGTGAAAGATAAATCTGTAATATCAAGGCCTGTTACACCAATGAGAATGCAAGCAGTAAGTGGGCCTTTTACTAATGAGTCGTAACTAGTGTGTGTTCAAGAGCAAAGTTTGAATATGGTTTGGCACCAATTTGGCCACAAAGTTAGCTCAGTTAGTGCATCGTCGCAGGAGTCTTCAAGCCTGCCTGAGACTATACTTAGCAGAGTATAAAAGTTCTAAAGTCAACCAACAGAATTAAATTGAGTAATCTCGTTACAGTGGCCTAGCGGTAGAAGGGGTCTAAGCTCCTTATGTGAATCGTAATAGAGTATATAAACAAATCTGTTGGCAGAAAAGAGGAACAGGCGTTCTCTAGATGTGAATGGACATATAAAGCAACTGGAAGCCCAGCCTAATACGGTCATTAGGGGCCTAGGGAGATTGCTTTTGGTGATTGCTGGTGTTCCCCATAGGTGGAGGGTTCACAGGGTGCTTGCAGTAGTAAAGCTGTGTAAGGCTGTGACAGGGACCTTTTGGAAGAGTGAGCCGATGCCTGTTAGCCTTGTTGGGTGCTGTCAACAAGCTGAAGGTCCCCAAAGCTTCAGGGGTTGTGCTGGAATATGATTTGCCATTGGAAAAGAAATGAAGGGCAGATGGGAACACCCAATGACATTTCACATGTGATGTTGTAAAATCTTTAGCTGAGGTATCATTAACGGTCATTTTGCAATCGTGAGCAATGCCAGGTCAGGAAAAGGTGGTAGAAAATAGTTCCAATTTTTCCCCAGCAGCCTGTAGCAATTGTTCCTTGCTGCGATAATATTGCAACTTAAAAAATAAGTGTGGCCTTAGAAAAAACACAAATATTTACGTATACTAACCTAAGTGGATGCAACATTGATCCGATGCTGCATCCTTTCCTCGACTGCTCTGCAGTGAGAACTGAGAAATCAAACACCGCTGATCGGTCAGTTCTCCCCCTCTGCTTTGAGCAGAGAACTGTGACTGTCAATCATTGCTCTCCGCTCTGCCACTCCAGCGCTCACTAGAGCGCTGGGCTTTGGAGGGGTTGGAAAGGTCTGGCTCAGGCTCTCAGCAAATCACTTAGTGGTTGATCCTGGTGGATCCCAACCATATGGTTGGAATCGTTCCCGAGCCTGGACCAGCTGAGTGACATCAGCTGGCAGCCGGCTAAAGTCTGGCTTACAGTAGTGCAAAATAAACTGCACTCCTGTGACCTACAGAAGTACAACCAAAAAGCTTTGGTTATATTTTTCCTTTAATGACAATTTCCCCATGTAGGACCATCAGGTTGTCTCCTCATTACTGCTTTCTGCCAGCCCTCAAAATTTCCACTTGTATGCTTGTAAAAAACTTGAGGGTGAGCGTGGGGCTGTCAAGGAGGGGCAAGCACCACCAGATAACACAGAGCAGGGATCTCCCTCTGTGACACAGCATAGATTTGAATTGCCCAGCAGTCACAGTCAAAGTTCCGCCTCCTTGACCGACTCCTATAATAGACATCACACTACTTCAGTTTCCCAGCATTTGACCAGTTTGACGCCTATTGTAGGAGCCAGTCCAGGAGGCAGGACTTTGTTTGACTGCAGCCGCTGGGCAATTCAGATCCATGCTGTGTCACAGCGGGAGATCCTTGCTCTGTGTGATCCGGTGCCTCTCTTCTCTCTAATCCCCATGCAATGGTGAGGCTGCACTGTTGGGCACTGATCAGGATGCATTGATGGGCACTGATCAGGATGCATTGATGGGCACTGGTGAGGCTGCATTGATGGGCACTGGTGAGGCTGCATTGATGGGAACTGATAGGCTCCATTGATGGGCACTGGTGAGGCTGCATTGATGAGCACCGGTGAGGCTGCACTGATGAGGCTGCATTGATGGGCACTGATGGGCTGCATTGATAGGTGCTGATGAGGTGGCACTAATGGGCACTGATAAGCTGCACTGATGATGCTGCACTGATGGTGTCACGATCTGGAGTCAGGCTCGAAGACCAATAGCTATAGCATCTTACACAGGAACCAGCTGGATAGGAACACAGGCAGGTCACACTGGCAGATGACGCAGGCTCACCTGAGGTGCGGAATCTCAGTACTAACCGGTGTTCACCAGCGCTCCTGATGGTGGAGATGGATTTTGCTGCGTGTTAGTACCAGGTCGCGGTCCTCAGGATCGCCCCACCAGGAGGTGAGCAAGCCAGGGTCCAGTAGCAGATATAGCAGGTCAGGATCAAGCAGAAGCATAGTCTAAGAATAGCCAAAGGTCATTAACAAGTAGTTGCAGGTCGGGATTAGGCAAAAGTGTAGTCGAGGAACAAGCCAAGTGTCGATAACGAACGGTAGCGAAGATAGGGACGGCAGCAGGAGAGACAAGCGAGATATTGGCTGGTGAAGGCACAATATTCTGGCGACCAGGAAGTGCAAAGACATGGCTTGAATCAGGAAATTCATTGGAGGAGCAAAGAGTTCAAGGTTAAAGGCAATCAAGATTCACGGCAAGATCATTCAAGGATTTGTCGAAGGAACTGTCCAGCATTCCAGGTGGCTCAGCAAGTAGAGTCATTGCCAGACACACTGGAGGTCCCAGGTTCAAGTCCAGGTCCTGACAGTACTCCCTGGATGTCTTAGGACAAGGTTTAAGATGGAATCTTTGGTGGAATTCCCTTGTTAATCTAGGGGCATGAACATTTTCATCAGGCTTCCAAGAATTTTCCTCTGGCCCATATCCTTCCCATTGAACCAGATATTGTAACTTGTTCCTAAAGATCCTGGAGTCAAGAATTCTCTCCACCACAAATTCTTCTTCACCCTGAACATCCACAGGTGGAGGAGGGGGGTGACTTCTTCCCGAAAAAGGATTTTCATGAAACGGTTTGAATAGTGATATGTGAAAAAACGGGTGAATCTTCATATTGTCAGGAGGTTTTAAGCGAAAGGTGACTGGGTTGATTTGAGCAGAAATCTCAAAAGGTCCTACAAACTTTTGACCCAATTTGCAGACGGAACATGAACCTTCATATTTTTGGTAGATAACCAAACTTTGTCACCTACGAGAAAGGTGGGACTTGATCTACGATGTCTGTCAGCGGTTTTCTTGTAATATTCCTGGGCTTTCTTCAATGTATCGATCAGTTTCTCTTGAATCTCTTGTAATGTAGTTAATCTGTCGGTAACAGCAGGAATTGGAGTCGAGATAGGTAGATTAGGAATAAAAACTGGATGATATCTCGTGTTCAAGTAAAAGGGGCTTTGGGAAGTGGAGCTATGTTTAGAGTTATTATAAGCAAACTTTGCTGTAGGAAGGTAGTCAACTGTAACGCTCCTGCGTTTTTGTAGTAGGCTGGATTTGCAGCTGCAGAATCTCCACTCAGTAGTCATGTAGAGATGTGTTGAATAACCAGATCCAACTCTCCAGACTCATCACTGTGGGCCCGTCAGCTTCAGCATACAGATATACACACACTCAATAAGATGTTCTTGGAGTGATAGGATGTATATGATAGTTAGAGCTGCACGATTCTGGCCAAAATGAGAATCACGATTTTTTAGCTTGGAATAAAGATCACGATTCTCTGTGTAACAAAAAAAAATTGGGATAACTTTACTGTTACGTTTTTTTTTTATTCATTATAGTCTATTAATTGCGTTTGAAAGACTGCTGCGCAAATACAGTGTGACATAAAATATTACAACAATCGCCATTTTATTCTGTAGGGTCTCTGCTAAAAAAAATATATAAAATGTTTGGGGGTTCTAAGTACTTTTCTAGCAAAAAAAAAATGATTTTAACTTGCAAGCAACAAATGTCAGAAAAAGATCCAGTCTTTAAGAGGTTAAACTTCCTTTCTCCCTGGCAGAGGGAAGGAAAAGATACAATGTAATCATTTTTGTTTATAGTTACTGGGAGACTTTGCTGATAGCTGTTTGCCTGGAGGCTTTTTTTTTTTTTTTTCCACAGCTGTTCTCTCTGCTATGCAGCTATGCAAAGAATCGAGCATATTTCAGGGTTAGATCGTCAGGAGGGGTGAATCGAGATCGCGATTTTCATACGATTAATCGTGCAGCTCTAATGATAGTATGAAGGTGATGTGCTGAAGAGAAAGGTGTGAACAGTGACAGAGATGGTAAGCACTTGATAGAAATGTTCAGGAGAGTATTAGATGGTATTTAGGTAGAATGCAGATAGGTTAGTAATCGAGTATGGTAACAGGTGGTAAGGACAGCAGATGACAAATACAGGATAGGCTAACCCAGTGCAAGGATAGATGGTAGTAGACTCAAGAGCTAGAAATCTATGTAACAGTGCAGATGATAGAATTAGTATGCATAGATAGTAACAGTCCTTAATGTGCAGAGGTAGGTAGTGTAAGTTAGGTTATGGAGGATTCCCCTGTGGGGTACTTATCACTAGTAAGGTTAGTAGTAGAGGGGTCCAGTAGTGAGGGAGTGATCCGGTAGCGAGATACAGGGATCAGTAGCGAGGTTCCGGTCTGTTCCAGGTAAAAGCAAATAGCTGGAGGTTCCGGCAGTGAGACAAGCTTGTAAGCATGTAGACACACAGGCACATAAGCACAGGCACAGGCACATTGAACGAACAACATGAGAGAGAACGCCGGCGGTTGAAATAGCCGCTCAGAGCGGCGCTCGGCGATGACGTCATCCGTCTTAAAGGTGTATGCGTACCACCTAATTAGAAAGGTGGGACGCATATTGAAAGGAAATGGAAATTAAGAGTACCAGAGGTACCAGAATCTTACATCAACCCAATCATCCTGCAGATAACTCACAAAACATCGAAGGTATTGCTCCAAAGTTTGATTGGTCCTCTCGGTCTGACCATTAGACTGAGGATGAAAAGCTGAGGAGAGATTAATTGTTACACCCAAAGCTGAGCAAAAAATTTGAGGTAAACTGTACTCTCCTGTCGGACACTACATCATCAGGAATTCCATGTAGTTTAAAAACTTCTCGAACCATTACCTCTGCAGTGTGCTCCGCTGAGGGTACACCTTTAACTGGTATGAAATGAGCCATCTTAGTGAGACGGTCAACAACTACCAGGATAGTGGTCATCCCTTTTGAAAGGGGAAGATCAACCACAAAATCCATAGAAATTGACCCCCATGGTCTTGATGGAACAGGCAGTGGTTGAAGTAACCCCAGAGGAGAAGATCTGGGTGTCATATTGCTAGCACAGGTCAGACACGAGGCCACATATCTCTTGACATCCTTCTTGTACCCAGGCCACCAAAAGGTACGTGATAAGAGTTCTTCTGTTTTAGAAACCCCAAAATGACCAGCAAGTTTAGAGTCATGAACCAATTTGAGGGCTTCTACATGAACAGATTCAGGTACATAGAGGCGATGTGCTTGAGTCCAAAAGCTGTTCTTGTATTTGAGATTAATGTTCCTAGGAGGATGATTAAGAAGTGGGTCATTCTCATACCCCTCCTTAAGAAGATTAAAAAATGTTTTAGAACTTGTGGCCCCTAGAAAGTTATTTTGAGACAGAATCGTACATTCGGAGTTGCTTTCCTGGAGAGGCCCAGACAACATCCGCGATAGAGCATCAGCCTTACCGTTCCTTGACCTAGGGCGGTACGAAATAACAAAATTGAACCTGGAGAAGAATAGGGTCCATCGTGCTCGTCTAGATGACAGTCTTTTGGCAGAACGAATAAATTCTAAATTTTTATGATCCGTGAGAACGGTTACAGAGTGCTTACCCCCTTCCAACAGATGCCTCCACTCAGAAAATGCTTCCTTAATTGCCAGCAGCTCCTTGTTTCCGATGTCATAATTCTTCTAAGCAGAAGACATCAGTCGGGAGAAATAAGCACAGGGATGGAGCTGCATTTTTTCGCCAATTCGCTGAGAAAGGATAGCTCCCACAGCAGAATCTGAAGCATCCACTTCTAAGATGAAAGGTAGCTCTGGATCTGGATGTACCAGTATTGGTGCAGAAGTGAAGAGAGTCTTTAATTTTGTAAAGGCGGCCTGTGCCTCTGGTGACCACAAAAAGGGCATCCCCTTCTTTGTCAGCTGCGTAATTGGAGCAATTACCTTGGAGAAGTTCCTTATAAATCTTCTGTAAAAGTTGGCAAATCCAACAAATCGTTGTATTTCCTTAACATTCTTAGGGACAGGCCAATCCACCACTGCTTTGATCTTATCGGGATCCATGCTCACTCCTTCAGAAGAAATGATGTATCCCAAGAACTGGATCTTAGTTTGTTCAAACTCGCATTTCTCTAGTTTAATGTAAAGTTGATTCCGCCTTAGTCTCTCAAAGACAGTACAGATGTGCTTGCGGTGTTCTTCCAAATTATCAGAAAAAATAAGAATATCATCCAAATATGCTATTACAAACTGATCCAACAAATCTCGAAAAACATCATTAATGAAATTCCATTACTCACCAGTCGCAAGTTCAGGGGGTGGGGGTCGGGTGGTTATTTGGTGATGCAGGCGGTGTCAAGTGGGGGGTATTAGGTGTCAGGTGGTGGGGGAGGGGTTCAGGGGTGTGAAGTGGTGGTGGGGGGGTTGCGACTGGTGAGTATCTTTGCGACTGGTGAGTGTCCTTGCGACTGGTGAGTATCCTTGCGACTGGTGAGTATCCTTGCGACTGGTGAGTATCCTTGCGACTGGTGAGTATCTTTGCGACTGGTGAGTACCTTTGCGACTGGTGAGTATCATTGCGACTGGTGAGTAGCTTTGCGACTGGAAGTATCTTTGCGACTGGTGAGTGTCCTTGCGACTGGTGAGTATCTTTGCGACTGGTGAGTATCTTTGCGACTGGTGAGTATCTTTGCGACGGGTGAGTATCTTGCGACGGGTGAGTATCCTTGCGACTGGTGAGTATCCTTGCGACTGGTGAGTATCCTTGCGACTGGTGAGTATCCTTGCGACTGGTGAGTACCCTTGCGACTGGTGAAGTAGCTTGCGACTGGTGAGTATCTTTGCGACTGGTGAGTATCCTTGCGACTGGTGAGTATCTTGCGACTGGTGAGTATCTTGCGACTGGTGAGTATCTTGCGACTGGTGAGTATCTTGCGACTGGTGAGGATCCTTGCGACTGGTGAGGATCCTTGCGACTGGTATTAGCGACTGGTGGGTACCCCAGGTTTTGTACCAGGGAAGTTAGAGGTAGTGTAGGTAAGGAAGAGCAGGTCGTTAATATTATCCCCATAGAGTAGTGGGTAATAATGTCCGACAGGATTGGGGATGCCACTCAGTGCACTTTTTGCGGCATGTATGCGTTCCTTGATGAAACAATCGAGGACGAATACTGCTGTGCAAGATGTGAGCGACTTGTTGCTCTGGAAGCCCACATCGTGGATCTAGAGAACACAGTGACAAGACTGCGTGGCATCTACAACCTGAAAAGGAGCTTGGACATTACCCAGCAGGCGCTGGCAGGGGTCAGCATAGAGGAGGGAGGAATAGAGGAGACGCAAGCAGCAGAGGTACGCAGCTGGGTGACTGTTAGGAATGTTAGGGGGAGGAGAGTCAGGGAGGCCAGTCCTGAGTTGGTACACCCTAACATGTTTGCTGAGTTGCAGGTTGAGGGGGATATCAACTCAGGGGTGGCAGAGCTGGAGCATGCGCCCTCCCCCAGCTGCCAGGGGAGGGACGGCTCCAGGAAGAAGGGGGGCCGTAACGCAGGAAAGGTTAGACAGGTTGTGGTAGTTGGGGACTCAATTATCAAGAGGACAGAGAGGGAAATCTGTAAAAAAGATCTCGTGAACCGAACAGTTTGTTGTTTACCGGGCGCCCGAGTTCGGCACATCGCAGATCTGGCAGACAGATTGTTGGGCGGGGCTGGGGATGACCCAGCGGTCATGGTGCATGTGGGCACTAATGACAAAGTTAAAGGTAGGTGGAGGATCCTTAAGAACGATTTCAGGGACTTAGGTAATAGATTGAGGAAAAGGACCTCCAAGGTGGTTTTCTCTGAAATACTGCCTGTACCTCGAGCCACACAGGAGAGGCAGAAGGAGCTTAGGGAAGTTAACAAGTGGCTGAGGAATTGGTGTAGGAAGGAGGGGTTTGGGTTCCTGGAGAACTGGGCTGACTTCTCAGTCGGCTACCGGCTCTTTAGTAAGGATGGGCTGCACCTTAATGGGGACGGTACAGCTCTTTTGGGGAGAAAGATGGCCACCGAGTTGGAGGGGCTTTTAAACTAGGAGACGGGGGGGAGGGCTCAGAAGTAGAATCAGTCAGGAGGGAGCAGAGGACTGAAGGCAGTTGTAGGGTCAACAGCGACAGTAGGTCAACAACATCAATTGGCGGGTCTGTGCGGGAGAACAGCAGACCAAACAGAAATAAACAAAACCGCCAATCACGTTTAACTTCCGTAAAACTAAGAGGGGTATATGCTAATGCCAGGAGCCTAGCTAATAAGATGGATGAGTTGGAAATGTTAGTACATGAGGAAGACATAGACCTTGTGGGAATAGCGGAGACTTGGTTCGACCCCTCACATGACTGGCTGGCCAATATCCAAGGGTATTCGGTGTACCGGAAGGACAGGGTTGGTAAAAGAGGGGGAGGGGTATGTCTCTATGTCAAGAACAATATAAAGGTGCTAGAAAGGAGTGACATTACGGATGGGATGAGCATGGATTTAGAATCTGTGTGGGTTGAACTCGATAGGGAAGAAGATAAGGGAAAAGTAGTTGTGGGGGTTTGCTATAGGCCACCTAACCAAGGGGAGGAGGTAGAGCTGGAATTTTTAGCACTAATAGGTAAAGCGGCAAAACTAGGATCAGTCATCATATTGGGGGACTTCAATTATCCCGACATTGACTGGGAAGAGGGGACTGCACACTCGCATAAGGCCCGGCTATTCACGGAAACCTTACAGGATAACTACATGTCGCAGTTTGTGGATTCCCCTACTAGAGAGAATGCTATCCTGGATCTATTGATCACTAATGACCCAGACATAATCTCGGAGGTAGGAGTCCAGGACAACCTGGGCTCTAGCGATCACAGGATGATCACATTTAGTATAAATAACAATATAAAAAGGCAAGTGGGGAACATAAGAACCCTAAACTTCAGAAGGGCAGACTTTCCAAAATTGTACTCATTGATGGAAAGGGTAAACTGGGACCAAACCCTGGGATCACTGACCACAGAGGAAAAATGGGAATGCTTTAGAACAATATTAAGCAAAGGCATCTTGCAGTGCATTCCTATGGGGAATAAATTTAGAAGAGACAAAGCCAAACCTGGCTGGCTAAACCGTAGCGTTAAAAAACTTATTAGGGGAAAAAAATTGGCCTTCAAGAAATATAAATCAGAGGGCACAGTATCGGCCTTCCAGCAATACAAGGAGGAAAATAAGAAGTGTAAACACGAAATCAAGATGGCTAAAATCAACTTTGAGAGACAAATAGCGGAGGATAGTAAAAAAAACCCAAAGAAATTCTTTAAATATATCAACAGCAAAAAAACTAGGGCAGAGCATATTGCACACATAATTAACGATGATGGGAGGATGGTTACAGAGGACACTGAAAAAGCAACCGTGCTGAATTCTTTTTTCTCGTCAGTCTTTACGCAGGAAAAGGAAGGGTACACTGACCATGACTGTATGGTTAGTAGTAATACACAGGACTTGCCACTATGGCTAACAGAGGGGGAAATCAGGGAAAGACTGGATAAACTTAACACAAACAAATCACCAGGCCCGGATGGCGTACATCCGAGAGTGCTCAAGGAACTCAGTATGGTTATATCTAGACCACTGTTCCTGATCTTTGCTGACAGTATTAGGACAGGAGATGTACCAGGGGATTGGAGGAAGGCTAACGTGATTCCGATATTCAAAAAGGGCCAGAGACATATCCCGGGAAATTATAGGCCTGTCAGTCTGACATCAATAATATGTAAACTTTTGGAGGGGATGATAAGGGACTATATCGTAGAGTATGCTAAAGACAACAACATCATCAGTAGTAACCAGCACGGGTTTACAAATGGGCGTTCTTGTCAAACCAATCTCTTAGCATTCTACGAGGAAGTGAGCTGTGAGCTAGATAGGGGGAGACCAGTGGATGTGGTGTACTTGGATTTCGCTAAGGCGTTTGATACAGTTCCCCACAAGCGCTTAATTTATAAAATAAGGTCTGCAGGTATCGACAGCAGGGTTTGCTCTTGGATACGGAATTGGCTAAAAGGCCGTGTCCAAAGGGTAGTAATAAACAGCGCATACTCAGACTGGTCTGAGGTAGTAAGCGGGGTGCCCCAGGGCTCAGTCCTGGGACCAACCTTGTTCAATTTATTCATAAACAGCATTGAGGAAGGGATCAGTAGTTCGTTATCAGTTTTTGCAGATGACACAAAATTGGCCAGGGCAATAACTGCACAGCATGAAGCAGATATCCTACAGAATGACCTGGACAAAATTACGGAGTGGGCAACGACATGGCAAATGAGGTTTAATGTGGAGAAGTGTAAGGTTTTGCACTTGGGGACCAAAAACATAAAAACACAATACACGTTAGGAGGGGAACCCTTGGGGGAATCAAAAATGGAGAAAGATTTGGGAGTCTTAGTTGATGATAGATTAGGCAACAGCATGCAATGCCAAGCGGCAGCTTCCAAAGCCAACAGAATATTAGCATGCATAAAGAAAGGGATGTATTCCAGAGATAAGACTATAATCCTTCCACTTTATAAAACTCTGGTCCGACCGCATCTGGAGTATTCTGTCCAGTTCTGGTCGCCAGTCCTCAGGAGGGATGTGTTGGAGCTGGAGAAAGTCCAGAGAAGGGCAACTAAACTGATTAGGGGGTTGGAGGACCTTACCTATGAAGAGCGGCTGCAATCGCTCGATTTATTTTCCCTGGAGAAAAGACGTCTGAGAGGGGACATGATAGCAATTTATAAATATCTTAATGGGGATCTCAGCTTAGAAGAAAAGCTGTTCATTCGAAGGAATTGCATGAGGACTCGAGGACATACAATGCGATTAGAGGAGAAGCGTTTTAACCTCAGGCAACGTGGGGGGTTCTTTACTGTTAGGGCTACAAGATTGTGGAATTGTCTACCACAAGAGGTGGTTTCTGCGGGTAGTATGGTGACTTTCAAAAGACTCTTAGACTTACATCTCAAGGATCAGGAGATTGAGGGCTATGTTAGATGATTACAGTCACACACACCTACACAGGTTGAACTGGATGGACTATTGTCTTTATTCAACCTCGCCTACTATGTAACTATGTAACTATGTAAGGTTGCAGGAGCATTGCAAAGTCCAAAAGGCATAACCAAAGACTCAAAATGTCCATATCTGGTTCTGAAAGCAGTTTTCCATTCATCTCTGGGACGAATGCGGACCAGGTTGTATGCCCCTCGTAAATCTAATTTGGTAAAGAGCTTGGCGGAGCGTAGTCTCTCAAGCATTTCTGGAATTAGTGGAAGTGGATAGCGATTTTTAATTGTGATCCTATTTAACTCCCTGTAGTCAATACATGGACGCAGGGTAGAATCCTTTTTCTCTACGAAGAATAAGGCTGCTCCAGCAGGAGAAGTTGAGTGTCTAATAAAACCTTTTTTTAGATTCTCATCAAGCCACTCCCTGAGCACCTTCAGTTCAGGTTCAGATAAGGAATAAAGACGGCCAAAGGAGATCTCTGCCCCTGGAAGCAATTCAATGGGACAATCATAAGAGCGATGTGGAGGCAGCTGATCAGCATTTTTTTTATCAGAAACATCCTTAAATTCAAGATATTGTGGAGGCAGCTCTTCGTATGACTGGGTAGTTACCATAGCTGCTTGCGAGTCCTGGGTTGGTGGTGGGCTTACTTGGTAAGATTTTTGCAATGTTCTTTGCAATAGTCAGAGGTAAGTTTTAAAGAACGTGTCTCCCAGTTGATGGAAGGATTATGGATAGAGAACCAAGGAATGCCCAGGATGATAGGGAATTTAGGCGATGTGATCAGCTGAAAGCTGATAGTTTCCTGATGGTCAGTCTCGATTAAGAGTTCAAGTGGGACAGTCTCGTGGGTAACAGGTCCTGAAGACAAAGGTGAGCCATCCACAGTTTCCATATCAGTTGGGGCAAATTTATTTCTTCCTTGTATGTTATTATTTTGGGCAAATTCAATGTCCATGAAGTTCCCCCCGGCCCCTGAGTCCAGCATAGCGGAGCAAGGTATTTCACTGCTTTCAGTGATAAGCTTTACAGGGATGACAAAATGAGAAGATAACAAATTAACTTTATTAGCTTCTTGAATCAAAGGAGAGACAGACTGAGAAATTGAGTTTATTTGTTCAGATACCATAAGATCCGTTGCCGCAATTGTTCTTTTAAATTTATTGCTACAATTGATTGCGTAATGCCCAGATTCTCCACAATAAAGACATACGTTTTCTGAACGCCGTCTTTCTTTCTCCTGAGTGGTAATAGATCTTTTAATAGCATCCACCTGCATAGGTTCAGGAGTGTCAGAACCTGGAAGAACTCTTGGACCCTTAGGAGTATACTGAGTAGTAGAAAAACGCATGCCACCATTACTGTCTAGAATTCCCTGCCTCTCTTTTCTCCTTTCAGTAAGTCTTTGATCAATTCGAATACATAATTTAATAAAAGCCTCAAGGTCATCAGGGCTTTTTACTCGGGCAAGCTCATCTTTTACTTGTTCAGAGAGTCCTTGACGAAACTGACTTTTTTGCGCTGCTGGATTCCAATTGGTATCCGAAATCCAACGTCTGAATTCAGTTGTGTACTCTGCAACAGAGCGCCTCCCCTGCCGTAAATTGTGCAATTTTGCCTCATCAGTAGTGCAGCGGTTAGGATCATCAAAAACTTGATTCATGGCAGCCACAAAATTATTGAAATTATCCAGGATGACATCATCTTTCTTCACATAAGCGGAGGCCCAGCCTAAGGCTTCCTCAGTCAGGAGGTTGATGATAAACAGCACCTTTTTCCTGTCAGAAGTAAATGCAGCAGGTTGCATCTCAAAGTATATACGGCATTGATTAAGGAAACCTCTGTAATTGTGATGGTCTCCATTAAACTTGAGTGGGAGGGGCATTCGTGTGCTAGTATCAACCGTAACAGCATCTCGAGAATGCATGTCCCGCAACTGTCTGTGCAGATCAAGGATGTCCTCTTGTAGCCCTTTCACTTCAGTTTGTAACTCAGCAAATTTTTCCTGGTAGGTAGTACCAAACGCCTGCAACTCAGAGATTTGTACCCTGAAAGGAGCCACAGCAGCTGCTACAATGGCCTCCATGTTTTGGGCCAGAATATTCTGTCACGATCTTGAGTCAGGCTCGAAGACTAATGGCTATAGCAGCTTACACAGGAACCAGCTGGATAGGAACACAGGCAGGTCACACTGGCAGATGACGCAGGCTCACCTGAGGTGCGGAATCTAAGTACTAACCGGTGTTCACCAGCACTCCTGATGGTGGAGATGGATTTTGCTGCGTGTTAGTACCAGGTCGCGGTCCTCAGGATCGCCCCACCAGGAGGTGAGCAAGCCAGGGTCCAGTAGCAGATATAGCAGGTCAGGATCAAGCAGAAGCATAGTCTAGAAATAGCCAAAGGTCTGTAACAAGTAGTTGCAGGTCAGGATTAGGCAAAAGCGTAGTCGAGGAACAAGCCAAGTGTCGATAACGAACGGTAGCGAAGATAGGGACGGCAGCAGGAGAGACAAGAGAGATATTGGCTGGTGAAGGCACAATATTCTGGCGACCAGGAAGTTCAAAGACATGGCTTAAATCAGGAAGTTCATGGGAGGAGCAAAGAGTTCAAGGTTCAAGGCTATCAAGATTCACGGCAAGATCATTCAATGATTTGTCGAAGGAGCTGTCCAGCATTCCAGGTGGCTCAGCAAGTAGAGTCATTGCCAGATACACTGGAGGTCCCAGGTTCAAGTCCGGGTCCTGACAGATGGGCTGCACTGATGAGGTTGCACTGATAAAGTTGTTGTTAATATTTATGTAATTTTTGTAACTTAATTCTGCATAAAACATTTCACAGTGTAATTTCATGTAGATAATTTATGAGGGCGAGTAACTCTTAAGGCCTTGCTAGTAGCTCAGGACTTGAAATTTTGAGCCCTGCTCTATGTACATGGTCAATCTCGAGGCATTCTATGGGTATAGATGGCATCATCTTCTGGAACAGCGCTATTACCGTAGATTGCAAATATAGCACAGTCTCTGGAAAGCCACGAAGATGCAGATTGGTGTGTTTAGAGTGGTTTTAAGCATTTTCCAGACCGGACAGAAGGGTCCTATTTTCCTTGCGGAGAGTCTCCAAGTCCTAATCATGGGTCTCGTATCTCACTCTAGATCGTCCATCTGTGTTGCTAGGTCAGAAGTTCATTGCCCAAGTTCTCTAATTTCTCTGGAAAGGCACTCAGGGATCCGGTCTGAAGTGTCATTTAATGCCTTTTTAAAGACTGCTTTAATCTGCAAGATGAGGTCCCTCTGAGAGTGCTGGGAGATTGGCATAGTTGGAAATCTGCTAGGGTTACACTCAGCTTCAGCTTCGTCATAACAGCAATAGGCAGGTAGTGGTTCTGTGTGCTTGGTGGAGGGTACTGCTTGTGGCTTTGTAGCCATTTTAGTGGAGGCCAGTGCAAGGGCATCTTTGATTGTTTCAGGTTCCTGCTTATCCTGGGAGCTGGTGAAAACTATCTTTGTAGGTACGGGGTCTCCTGCAGGGGAGAGCAGCAATGGCTGTGTGCGCAGAGCTGGGCACATGTGGCTGTTAGAGTTGGGTTTCCTCCCGCTGAGTGTGGAACCTTGGAACTTTAGGCAGAAGCATGTGCCATGGAGCAGGGAAGGACAGACAAACAGAGAGCTTGGAGCCTGTGTTACAAACACAATAGCATAAGCATGAGACTGCAGGCTTGGCTGGCTTAAATCAGGTTTGATCTCCACCCAGAGACTGGCCACATCAATCACATTGCAGAGGAACAGGCAGGGAGAATGTCACAGTCAAAACCAGGGTGCTGAAATTAGATCAGCAGTTGTCAAGGATCATGAGCGTTACACGCTCCTGACACAAGGATTCTACCACCTTCATTGCCCCTCTCGTTTACTGTCAAATCACTCTTGATGTAAACGCCCATCCCTCCCCCTCTTCTACCTACCTTGTCCTTTCAATACAGGAAATACCCCTGGACAGTCACAAGCCAGTCATGTGAGCTGTTAAATCAGGTCTCTGTTAGTCCCACAAAGTCAAAATCCTCCTCATGCATCAGTAGTTCCCGATCCTCCATTTTTGTTCACCAGACTCCTAGCATTAGTGAACATGCCTTATAGTTTTGTATGGCTGCATATGGTTTTATTCCTGCTTGTTCCGAGTCTGCAGTAGGATTCTGCCTGTTGTTCTTAGGGAATCCAGTTAAATTGACCACAGTCATAATTTCTGCTATTTGTTCACTTGCTTTCCTCTAAGTTTAATCTCAGTCTTATACACCCCTTCTTTGACTAGGTTGTCCTTTCGTGCTGAAACTAAATGGGATCATGACTTGAGGGACCTTAAAGAGGCAGACTGAGAGGAAATTCTTGATGACTACAAGCTGGTTTTACCTAAAGTCTCAGATCGTTTGACCCATATGTATATTTTACACAGAGCTTACCTTACTCCAGTTTGTGTTTCCCCGCTATAAACCCTCTTATAGCCCGCTATTCCCTCTTTGTACGACACAAGTGGCCACATTTTATAATCTTATGTGGTCCTGTCTCATTGTGCACACCTGCTGGACTCAAATAGTTCACATAATCATATAGGCTCCCCTTTTTCTACATGATCATATAGGCTCCCCTTTAAATCTTGACCCAAAACATTGTCTACTTGGCCTTCTTCCTGATCCTGATACGGACAAGTTTCTGACCATATTTTTACATGAACCGCTATTTACGGCCCATAAATTGATTGCACTGAACTGGATGCAGGCAATCCCACCAACGTTTCAGACTTTGGTCCAGGAGGTGAATCTCACCCTTCCCAACAAAAAGCTTATATACATGCATTGAGGATGTCCTACTAAATATAACAAGGTGTGGGATAGATGGTTGGTGTAACCCGCCATGTCTGTCTGAGACGACCCCTTCATACACTATTGGGATTCCATGCTTGTGCTCCAGACCTGGCCTGCATCTGCTAGTTGTATACTCATGTATTGAAACGTGTTCAATGCATTTCTCCTTGTATTTTTTGTTGTTGTTTTAGTCCCTTGTTGGGCTTTTAACGCACTATTCCCAACGAACATGTTTCTGTAGAAATGGCTGTGCATATAAGTGGGTGCTGAAGGGGAAGGGAGTACAGCCAGGGGAGGGCCGCCCAGCCAGCACAGAGGGGAGGAGGCTCGGGGCTAATAGTTATTTAAAATGAACAGGAGACCCTGGGCCACTCGGGGCTATAGCCCTGGTCAGCCCCCCCCCCCCTGCCGACGCCACTGCCCTCCTGCCTCCCCCACTGGCCCGGCAGAGTAAATTAGCCGGGACAAGGTACTATTTGGCGGGACTGTCTCATCAAAAACGGGACAGTTGGCAGCTATGCATTGTTGTTTTCACTAGTCTTGTCATGGCTCTCTTTGCAAGTTCACTGCTCAGGCCTCATGCCTTTATCCTCCAGACCTTCAAACACACAGTCCCAGTGGTCGTGCACCAAACGCTGTACCTTTTGTCAGCTTGACTGTTTTTCCTGCAGCTCCCAGCTGCTATATCCTCACGGGCTCGGGGCTTTGTCTCTCCTGACCTGGACAGTATGGTGCATAACAGCACCTCTCATAGCTCCCTTCACCTACTGACCACCTTGAGAGGATGGGGCCACTGTCCTCTGACTCTGGCTTTAAGATGAATGCAGCACACACCTGCATCATCAGTGTGCTTGCTTCTCATAAAATCTGGCCCAGACCACCCTTTCAAACAGTGGCACAGGCTCGACTTGTCACAATACATATTGGGTGGGTATAGCCATAAAAAACTATGGGCACCACATACAAAAAATAATCTGAGAATCCCATTAAAAAAAATATATATATTTTATATGGATTTTTTAAGTTCCCCAAGGAGTAAAACAAACACATGATGATAAAATTAAAAGGGAGGGTTACTCCCATCTAGTACTTTATTAATACAAAATTTAAAAACCAGACAGTGTTCAGCTAAAAAGTGTTCAATACACATACACGAGAAGAGTTTTTTAGTGCAGCAGAGACTACTGTGTAGCTCATTAGAGTTATGTATTACAGCACTGTAAAAAATGTATTTAGGGAAGCAATAACTCTTAACACAATATGGTATCCATTTCACTAATGACTATAGTTCCTCAACATTTTTCGGTGGAAACTATACCTGCTGCTTTAGGAGTAAAAGTAACCTCTACTAGAAAGAAAAATACACATATGCATATTCAGGTGACCCACTAGGCCTTTCTATGGCTGGTCCAGCCTTCTTCACACGGGAGTATTTTTTGGAGCAGTCTCTAACTGTACATGCCTGTATGTATCGTGTTTTGCTTTGGCTGGTATATTTCTTTTAGATGTGCAAATGTGTATATATTTTTCTTTCTAGTGAGGCCACTTGTCCTCCTGAAGAAGCAGATATAGTTTCCTGCAAAACATGTTGAGAAACTACAGTCATCAGTGAAATGGATACCATATTGTGTTAAGAGTTATTGCTCTCCTATGTACATTTATAGTGCTGTAATGTCTAACTCTAATGTGCTACACAGAAGTCTGCTGCATTAAAAACTCTTCTTGTGTATTGAACACTTACTTACAATGTGTATTGCGCATTACCGCGCAATGTCAGTTAAAGTATTGCGGTGCCAAAAAGCAATAAATCGCCTGGTCATTAAGGGGCGTAAATGTATAAATATCCAGGAATGCAAGTGCATATCTGGCACTCGACATGTCCTCGACATAGATTCGGTTTGAAACACTATCTCTCCTGAAGCACTGAGGTAGGGCAGATGCGTCTATTTATCACAAGGTAGCAATATTTACCTGAATCCTAGACTGGTTTCACCATTCTTCTTCTAAGCTATGGGTTTAATTGGAAGGTCACATAAACCCTGTTGACCTCCGCTCCCTCCCATGGACCCCACCTTTCTGCTGTCCGGGTCCCTCTATCCCCAATGATCTTACCCGACAGGCGATTCACCTATAGGATCACACAAACTCCGCCCTTAGCTTATCTAAATACATAGGCCCGTATGACCCCCTTTTTTTGGGACTCTGGCTTTTCCACCAGCTCTCCACGTAGTGGGGTTTGGGACTTGGCACCGAGGACAACATAGGAGACTTGTCCAGGATCTTCAGGCAGACCCATCCTTAACAGCGGCTACTTCTTCCGTGACGCCCTTTCACAACCGAACACAGTTGCTACAGAGGCAACAGGCCTTGTCAAATATACATTTTATCCCTTCACTGTTGTACATAACTGACGGAATTTGAATCTATGTTCTTGCAGCAGGACCTCCCAGCGCACATAGTCTCCCAACTCTACTCTTTATTTCTGAATGCATTTTCCCCTAATCTCCCACCTTACACAAAGGTCTGGAAAACAGAGCTCTGTGGCACTATTTCTCTCAGACTGGCAAAAGTCTTTTATCTTGATCCATAAACTCCCTAGCCACCAAGAACTAAGAAACAGGGTTTAAATTAGTGACCAGATGGTATAGGTGCCTGCCAGTTTTTCACCACTTTAATACATCAATACCTGATACCTGTTGGCGCTGCCATTCCTCCAAAGGCACCATGCTCCATATCTGGTGAGATTCCCCCCGCTCTGTCAGGAGATTTTGACAAAAAAACTTTGATTTGTACTGTAAACTAATGGTGGCCTCTACTCATGCTTCTCCCGAGGTAGCCCTCTTGTCCATGCTCCCTGGACCCTTTAAATCAGTGAAAACAGATGTTCTTTGACATTCCTTGGCCGCTGCAAGGGTGATTTTTTGCCGCCATTGGAAATCAACCACTATACCTTCCCTTGAGGAATGGCCCACTGAGGTAGACTCTATAAGAGACCTAGAACACCTATTGGTGCAAGAAGCAGGAAAGGAAGAACAGTTTTCTCACACCTGGACCACACGGTCCATGTTCCGCTACTCTTCTGAGTTTCTATCATGGGCTAAGAGCGATTTAGAACCAATTTCTACCCACCCCTCTGTTTCTAACATACCTGCTTTACCTCTTTCTAATCTATGTCATTCTTTTATGTGAACCCCATATTTTCACCTTGCAAACACATCACTGATGTGATCCTTACACTACTGTTTCCCCAAGCATACAAATTTTTTATGAGTCTCCGAAGCCTTACCTTCTCAATGCAACCAGGTTTGACACCAAAGATGGTGCTATGCACCTTTTTCATGTTTCTGATCTTTTCATGTAACTTGAATCTGTAAGACTGAATTTTACACTGATTTTTTTTTTTTTAATAACTTTTTTTATTGAGATGTACAAGCATTTTGTACATAATATATATACAGTAGATCAGTTTCAACATGTTAAAGTTAACTATGTCAGTACACAAATCTCAATGCAGTGCATATAACATCTCAGGGTATTTTATATTCTGTTAGAGAAGAGGGGTAGCGAGAAAGATAGATAAAGGGAAGCAGAAGGGCAATGGAATTAAATAATAAAGGTGGGATTAGGGAGGAGAGGGGGAGGAGGGAGGGATCTGTGCCAAGTCTAGGGAGCCCAGATTATAGTTGTTAGCACAAAAAAATGCAAGTACATAATGTGAATTAGTTTGGAGAGAAATAGTTCCCACAAAGGTATTAACCCTTTTTCTGAGGAGCTGATGAAGCATAAAGGTTTGAAATATCAGGTGACCTGAACTATGAAGAAGACATTAGTTCAACGTAGTGGGGTGTGGATTTAAATGTGAGCCAGCATACTCACATCTTAGTGAACGAAGGTTGAGTGTGATACATTTCCAAGCTGAGGTCTTCCATCGTGTAGACATGGTCCAACGTTTGGCACCATTTTTTCAGAGGTGGGGCCTCTTCTTTTTTCCAGTATAACGGAATGAGAGACTTAGCTGCCTTAAGAAGGTGGGGATGAAGGATCCATCATATGACCTACAGGACGTGGAATAATAATGGAACAGAATAACCCAAGGGTCGTTTTGTAGGGGAGTGTCGGTTATGGATGTGACTAGGGATCTGATATCTTGTCAAAATTGGTGGATTCTAGGGCCAAATTTACAAGATGTGTGCAGAGGAGGCCACCAGTCTACACCCGCGCCAGCAGATAGAATAATCTGGTATAGTTACAGAGTTAGTCAGGTTGAAAAAAGACACAAGTCCATCTGACTCAACCAATAATAAAAAACAGTAAAGAAAACCCAACCATACAATCCCATATACACAATCCTATACCTGCAGTTGATCCAGAGGAAGGCGAAAAAACCCCAGCAAAGCATGATTCAATTTGCTACAGCAGGGGAAAAAATTTCTTCCTGATCCCCAAGAGGCAATCAGATATTCCCTGGATCAACTTTACCTATAAATATTAGTACCCATTTATATTATGTACACCCAGGACAGAATCCAGGCCTTTTTTAAAGCAATCTAGTGAGCTAGCCAGAACCACCTCTGGAGGGCGTCTATTCCACATTTTCTCAGCTCTTACTGTAAAGAAACCTTTCTGTATTTGGAGATAAAAATCTGTTTTCCTCTAGACGTTAAGAGTACCCCCTTGTCCTCTGTGTTGACCTTAAAAGGAATAACTCAACACCAAGTTCACTATACAGACCCCTAATGTATTTATACACGTTGATCATATCCCCCCTTAATCTCCTCTTCTCAAGAGAGAATAAATTCAGTTCCTCTAATCTTTTCTCATAGCTGAGGTCCTCCATGCCTCTTATCAGTTTGGTTGCCCTTCTCTGCATTTTCTCTAGTTCCCCGATATCCTTTTTAAGGACTGATGCCCAAAACTGAACTGCATATTCCAGATACGGTCTTCCTAATGATTTGTACAGGGGCAAAATGATATCTCTCTCTCTGGAGTCCATGCCTCTGTTAATACAAGAAAGAACTTTGCTTGCTTTGGAAACAGCAGCTTGGCATGCTATTTATTAAGCTTAGGATCTACCAGAACACCCGGGTTCTTCCCCGCTATGGATTCCCCCAGTTCTACTCCTCCTAGTATGTATAATGCATGCATATTCTTAGCCCCCAAGTGCATAACTTTACATTTATCAACATTAAACCTCATTTGCCACATAGTTGCCCAATGAAACAGTGCATTGAGGTCAGCTTGTAAGTTGGAGACATAATGGTAAAAGGCGATGTAGTCTCAAAGGTGAGTAGTGCCATCTTGAGAGGAATTTAAAGTTCATCTCCATAAACTTAGAGGAAATTGTTGATGAATGTGCCCGTCTGAGTATTTTATACTTTTTGGGCATTTGTGAGTGTTTCTTGGAGGTCTATCTCCTAGTCAGATAGATCTTTGGGATATTCTTTCCCTTCCGAGTCCAATAAGGGTGAGTAAAATTGGGAGATGCCCCTGAGAGGGGGTTACTTCAAAGCAAAGATAGATTAAATTGGTGATAAGTTTCCAGTAGTTCTTATAGGTTTTGGTGGTTTGTGAAGGAAGCAAGCTAATTGAAGGTGGCGCCATTCATCCAGTTTAGTTATGGCAGATGTCAATTTAATTTTATGTAAGGACAGTAGTTTGCTATCTTTCAGCACTTGGTGTAGGTAGAGTTGGGAAGAAGTGGACCAAGACAGAAAACCTTTAACCATCGGACCAGGTTCAAAGAATGCGTGACCCAAAAGAGGCAATAAGGATGAATTGTAACTTCCATGATACTTTTTATTGATATTGTCCCAGATAGCTAGGGAGGAGTAAGTTAGGGGTGAGGAGGTATTAGATTAGGTTTCGATAAGCTTTCGGTATCCATAGTAAAAGGTGCAGTTGCGACGGACTAAGGTCATATTCCAGTTGGATCAAGAGCATATCCTGACGACGCAAAGTCTATTCTGCAGTTCTGGCAAAAATGACAACATGGTAATATTGTTTCATGTCCGACAATGCTAGTCCACAACAGCGTTTGGATTTAGTAGGGACAGTCCTGGGGATACAAGGTCTGGTGCATTTCCAGATGTATTTTTTTTATGATGTTTAGAAGGCATGTAAAGAATTCCCGAGGGACACACATTGGGATCATCTGGAACATATAGAGCAAATGTGGTAACACGTTCATTTTGATAACGTTTATTCTCCCCATGTGCAAGTGAATTCCAGCGATTGAGATCTTGGCGAACAGAGTTAAGAAGGGGCATATAATTTGCATGAAAAAGCTTGGGAAGGGATGGTCTTAGAGATATTCCTAGGTATTTCAGAGATGACGTTTGCAATGTAAAGGGGAAGGATTCTTTTAGTGTTTTTTTCTCTGTGTACGGGACTGTGAGATTTAGAATTTTGGATTTGGTAAGATTTATCTTAAAATTTGAGATAGCTCCAAACGATGAGAAGGCCTTTAACAGATTAGGTAAGGAGATTGGTGGTTGTCTAATGTAGAAGAGGATATCATCAGCGTATCCCGCATATTTATGTTCTTGGTGGCTAACTGTAATACCATGGATATTGGAGTTTTATTTAATGTGGGATATAAAGGGTTCAAGAGAAATCGCAAACAGCAGGGGTGATAGGGGACAGCCTTGGCAGGTACTATTGTATAAAGGGGTCACTAAGTATTCCGTTAATTCTTATCTGGGCGGTGGGAAGCTTGTAGAGGGCAGCAATACGAGTAACCATCATCTTGCCTAGTCCTAGATGAGTTAACACGGCTAGTAGGTAAGTCCAGTCCACTCTGTGAAATACCTTCTCCGTATCTGTGGAGAGTAAAAGGGTGGTCTGGGCATTTCCTCTAGCATATGCAATCAGCATTAGCATTCTAAGTGAGTTTTCCCTGGTCTCTCTAACAGGATCAAAACCTGTTTGATCTGAAGAGACCCATCTCGGAACCAGAGGGGCAAGTCTGTTTGCCAAGACTTTCGCATAAATGTTTACGTCAATATTTAATAAAGAGATTGGTCTGTAAATAGTACAGCATGAAGGATCTTTGCCCTGTTTGGGGATTATAGTAATGTGTGCATGAAGGGTTTCCACTCTAAATGGATTACCTACAGAAACCGAGTTTGTGTAATCATTTAAATTAGGGAGTAGGGTGCGGCAGAAGGTTTTGTAGTATTTGGCGGTGTAGCCATCTGGGCCTGGGGCTTTACCGGTAGGCAGTGATTATATCGCTGCCTCTACCTCTTCCCCCGAGATGGGTTCCTCCAGTTGTTGCAGCCGTTCGTCTGAGAGTTTAGGGAGGTTTGATTCTGCTAAGAATTTGGTTATCAGATTAGAATGGATATGGGGGTCATCTAGTTGTTGTTCTTTGTGAACGTGATATAGGCGTTGGTAGAATGTTCTAAAGGCCTTTGCAATATCAGTGGAGGAATGTACCAGATTGCCTGCTTCAGGAATTCATTTTGGAGATAAACAGGGATGATTTTTTTGGATCAAAGTGATTGGGCTAGTAGGCCACTGGGTTTGTTACCCTATTCATATAGTATGTCTATAGATATCAAATAAAAAACACGTTTATGGTCAAGATGTAGGAGGGATTTTAACATTTCCCTCTTCGCTACAAATTGGGAGAGTGTGGATGGATGATTATTATGTTTATTAATGCTCTCTAGCTCTCCAACCTCATGCACCATTGTGCTAAGTAAGGAGCTGTGTTCCTTCTTTCTAAGAGTCCCTAGTTCTATCAACTTGCCTCTCATAAACGCTTTATGTGCCTCCCATCGTGTCGAGGGTGACAGGTCCTCTGAGTTATTATCAGTAAAGTATTGTTGGAAACTCAGGAATAACGCAGCCAGGTCACTAGGGTTGGAGAGGAGAGAGTCATTGAGTTTCCAGTTAGTTCTCTTTGGGAGTATGGTAGGAACGGTCAGTTGGGCCGAGATTGGAGCATGATCAGATAGGGTAGCAACACCCACATCAGCTCGTCTAAGCCACTCCAGATAATGATGATCTATAAATATATAGTCAATTCGTGAATAGGTAGAATGTATTTTGGAAAAGAAAGAATAATCACTACCCTGTGGGTGCACCGTTCTTCAAGTGTCAGTCAGCTGGTGTTCATTTAAATGTTTACGTGCATACGTGATTTGTTGGTAGGGAGGTGAGTGGAGCCATAGGACGTGTCTACATGTGGATGGAGGTCCATGTTGATTTCACCTGCAAGGACCACCAGACCTTGGGAAAAGGTAGCGAGTTTTGTCACAGGGCTGGTGTTTGGCCCCGCCCCCCTCTCCTGATTGACTAACCCACTTTGACAGCCGAGGGAGCCAATGGCGGCGTGGCTGTATCTGAGCCAATCAGGAGGGAGACCCCCAGCACCGCCGAGGGACTCGTGGACATCCAAGATTCTCCCTCCTGATTGGCTGAGACATAGCAGTGGCGCCGTTGACTGCTACTGCTCTCAATCAAAACCAGCTACCAATCAGAAGAGAGGGGGGAGGCCAGGTCGGGGCTCTGTGTCTGGATGGAGACCGACAGCTGCGACTCGGCTCTGGTGCCTCCATAGCAAGCTGCTTGCTGTGGGGGCACTGAACAGGAGGGAGGGGCCAGGAGAGCAGAAGAGGGACCCAAGAAGAGGAGGATCAGGGCTGCTTTGTGCAAATCCACTGCAACAGAGCAGGTAAGTATAACATGTTTGTTATTTTTATAGGAAAAAAATTGGACTTTACAATTGCTTTAATATCATATCCTTGTCAAATTAGTTTTATTGAGTTTTAACATGTTATACAAGGAGGTTTAGATGCAACAATAAGAAAGTAACATCATAAAGTACAGTTATAAAATAATTACAGATACAATGTAATATAATAAATACCATTTAGTTCAAAAATAGGTATAACAAATAAGAAAATTCATCCTTGAAAATATCTAGAAAGGATGAAAATCTAGTATATCATAACCTACTAAGATGTGAAGCTTATTAAAGCACAATATAATGTTACAAGTATAGAAAGGATAGGTATAAATGTTGCTACCTAAACCACATGGGAAGAGTTAAAGAAGGGAAAAAGAGGAGCAAGAAAAGTAAGGAGAATAGGAAAATGAAATAGGAATAAGAGAAGAAAAAAAAAAAAAGGATAGGGATAAGGTTAAAGATAATCCCCGGGGTAATGTGCGACCTCAAGCGTTTAATATACATACAAGAAGCTCGAATGTAAAAATATGTCACCAAGGCATCAATAAAGATTTATCAAAGTTGGAGGGTAAATAGTATGTGACCCGAAGGGCGCCAAATTTTCTCAAAGCTGCAAATTTTGTCACGAGTGGTGGCTTCTATTTTGGCATGTATTATAGCTTGGTTAACTCTATGTTTGGTTTCAGCCATTATCAGCGTTGGGGAATTCCAGGCTTTGGCGATGGTCTGTTTCGTAGCCATAGTGACTTGCAGAAGGAGTTTAAAGTGAGATCGGGTGAGGTTAGCCTGTCTTAAATTTAGAAGTGCTACGGAGGGGTCAGGAGGGATGGGCTCTTCAAACAATGTAGAAAGCATATGGAATATTTACTTCCAAAATGTTTTAACTACCGGGCAATCCCACCAAATATGTGAATGTGACCCAAGGGCAGTACGACCTCGGAAGCAAGATGCAGGGTAACTGGGGGTCAATTTTTCAATCCTGGCAAGGACCAAATACCATTGTGTGAGTACTTTATAATTTGTTTCTAATGCAACTGTATTTCCGAGGATGATTTTGTTGCATCCCATATCTCATTCCAATCAGTTGTTTTTAACTTAAGCCCAAAGTCGGACTCCCATTTAGCTACATAGGTAGGTGGTTCAGCATCAGGTTTGACAATAAGTTGGGCATAGAGAGTCAAAAACAGTCCTTTTGTGTGGGGATCACGTTTACATATGTCTTCAAAATGGGATAGATTACCATATTATGGTATGAAACTTTTTTCTATTTAAAGGGTTCGAAAGAGTTCTGATTTTGGAAGTTCATGATTTTCACATAAAGGGGGGAATGATTTGATTGAGGTGGGAGACGTCAATTCGCAGAATCTAGTTAGATTAGAAGCAGATCATGCTCAAAAAGATTTAGGGGAGATCCAGGCAGGATATAAAAAAAAGGGTTTTTAAGAAATGATTGAAGTGGGATATGTGGGGATTGTAAGCCCTACTTAATTTGAATTTGTCCCAAGGAGCAAGAAGATACTTGGTGATTGGGTTAGTGAGTTTTTCAAGATCTGATGGGCGCAACCATAAAAGGTTAGCCAGAGACAATGGATCGCAATCCACGGATTCTAACAATACCCAAAGTGGGACTTCAGAGGTTGCATGATATTGGGGAAGTTGTGCTAATTGGGCTGCATGGTAATAGATAGTAAAATTGGGAAATCTGAGGCCACCTCTGTTCTTAGGAAGGTATAGGGTGTGTTTTGGCAGTTGGGGTTTTGAAGAGCCCCAGACAAAAGTGGTTGCTTTGCGCTGTATTATCCTTAAAAAATATGCCGGGACTGGAATAGCTAGGATACGGAAGAGATAAAGGATTTTAGGTAAAATCGTCATCTTAATAACATTAATTTTACCTATCCAAGATAAGTGAAGAGAAGACCATAGGGATAATAGTTTATTAATTTGGAGTAATACTGGTGAAAAATTAGCAGCATAAAGTTCAGAGAGGTTAGCTGTAAGTGCAACACCTAGGTAAGGCAGGTGAGAGGAGGACCATGAAAAAGGGAGGGATGCTTGTGCTTGTTGTAAATCAGAAGAGGATAGGGATAGGTTTAATGCCGTAGCTTTATGAGGGTTGTTAGTAAGACCTGAAATATGGGTAAAACATTCAGGTTTTCGAATGAGGTTACGAGCTGAAATATGCGGGGAAGACATATAAAAAAGGATATCATCAGCGAATAAACAAAGTTTATGTTGATGACCAGCAAGTTCAAGACCCTTAATAGAAGAATCAGAACAAATTGATTGGGCAGGGGGTTCTATAAGTAAAGCGAACAAAATTGGGGATAGAGGGCATCCCTGACATGTGTCTCTGCATGTTTCAAAGGGATTAGATTTATACACTGCATATTTGACATAGGCTCTTGGCTTATTGTGTAATGATGAGATCCAGTCAAGGAAGTGGGGACCAAATCCCCAACACTGCAGAACATAACGTAGATAAAACCATGATACCGTATCAAAGGCTTTTTTGATATCTAGGGACAGAAAGCAGAGGGAAATTTTTCGTGATTTAGCTGCATATAGCAAAAAAGTGGCCCTACGTACATTATCTTGTGCTTGGCGTAATGGTATAAAACATACTTGATCTCTATGGATTAAGGAGCCTATTGCTATATTTAGTCAGGTTGCTAAAATTTTCGCTAAGAGCTTGATGTCAAGATTGAGCAATGAAATAGGTCTATAGTTGAACCAAGATGAGTCATCAGAACGAGGTTTAGGAATCATTGAAATTATTGCTGTCAAAGTCTTAGGCTGAAAAGAATGTCCATTAAGAAGAGAGTGAATTACATTAGTCAATAACGGAGCCAAAATATGTGCAAATTTCTTGTATTATGTGGTTGAAAAACCATCAGGAGCTGGACGTTTATTCAGCTTGAGAGCTTTAATAGCCAATAAGATTTCATTAGTGGTGATACGGTTTTCAAGATTGTCCCGATAAGTCGAAGGTATAGCTGGTAGTGTTATTTGGGAAAATAAGGAATCTGCCACATTCTGGGCTAAAGGGCCTTCCATTTTATATAGGGAGGCAAGGTTTTTCTGGAAAGTATGGAGAATCTTTACAGTGTTAATAGAATATGTGTCTCGGGATCATTTTAATCTACTTGGTTTAGGAGGGCGATTTAAATTTTTAAGGGTACGGGCCAGAAGTGTATCAGGTTTATTAGCTTTAACCACTTGCCTAACGATGATTTACGTCGGCAGTCAGCCCGTCACAGGCAAAGTGACGTAGGTCTACGTCGCTAGCCTGTGAGGCTCTAGGGAGCGAGCGCGCGCCGCTGGAGGCACGCTCCTGCTCGGTCACAGACCCCCCTGCGCGAGTGACCGGCGGACCCGATGTCCGCCGGTCACTCGCGATCGTCGGTTACACCGGGAGAAAGGCAGGCAGCTAATGTAAACAAAGCCGCCTGTCACTCTCCCCTGTGTAACAGCACAGATCATACGGTCCTGCTATGTAGGACCGTTGATCTCTGCTGTTACACACACAGCCACATCCAATCACAGTTAGAATCACGCCCATAGGGACACACTTAGCCCCTCCTTCTCAAATAAAGTTAACCCCTTCCAAAAGTGTCAAAATGTCAGTCAAGGGTCCGATCTGTCCGCCACAATGTCGCAGTCCTGCAATAAAAATCGCAGATCGCCGCCATTACTCGTTAAAAAAAAAAAAAATCTTTCCCTTAGTTAGTAAACACAATAATTTTTGCGCAAACCAATCAGAATACGCTTTTTGCTATTTTTTTTTACCAAACATATGTAGCAGAAAACAAATTGGCCTAAAATGTTAAAAATTTTTGATTTTTACATTTTTTTGGGGGGAATTTCATATAAAAAAAATGTGAAAAATATTGTTATTTTTGCAAAATTGTCGCTCTTTTTTTGTTTATTGGGCATGATCAAAAAATCGCACAGGTGATCAAATACCACCAAAAGAAAGCTCTGTTTGTGGGAAAAAAAGGTCGTCAATTTCATTTGGGTACAGCGTCGCAATTGTCCGTTAAAGTCACGCAGTGCCGAATGTCAAAATAGGCCCTGATCAGGAATGGGGTAAAATCTTCCGGGGCTTAAGTGGTTAAGATAGAACGTGTGTCTACATTTACTTAAGATTTCATTAGCAGAGTCATATAGAAATAGATCAAGATCAAGCCATGCTTTATCAAGTTGTAATCTAGTTGCGGGGTACAGTTCGATTGGAAAAGTGCATAAGAAGAATTGAATTTATCCTCCAGTTTTTGTTGTAACTGATGTCTTTGTTTTTTAAGATAAGAGGCTTGGCGGATACCAGCTCCTCGGAGCACCACATTTGTGAGCCTTCCAAAGTGTCAATGGGGAAACATCAGTGGTTGAGTAATTAAGTAGTCTTTCAGAGCTATTTCTAAATCAGCCGAGGGAATTGGATGGGATAAAATAGTATCATTAATACACCATGTATGATCATGAGCTTTAGGGATCAAGGATGTTAGTGTAGTGCATACAGCACTATGATCAGTCCATGGAAATGGGAGGATCAATGAAGAAATAAGCTCAGGATTCATGTCTATTGTGATTAGTATATGATCAATTCAGGAAAAAGATTTGAGGATGAGAAAAAAAAGGTGTATTGGCATTTTGTGGGGTTTGTCTTCCGCCAAAAATCTATCAAGGAGTATTGCTGGAGTAGTGGTTGAAATGAACGTCTCCCGGGACTAGAGGCAATGGGGGTAGGGGATTTATCCAAATATGGATAAAGGACTTGGTTCAAATCTCCACATATTAAAAAAAAGGGTGCCTAATTTATGAGCTTCAATCACTTGAAATAGATATGCAAGAAAAGAGGACAGAGTTTTGTTTGGGGCATAGTAAGAAACAACTGTAATCAGAGAGTCAAGTAAATATCCTGTGAGTATGTGATACCGCCCTTCAGGGTCTTTGATCTCTGCCAGGAGGAAAAAAGGTGTTGTACGGTGGAAAGCCACTAATACCCCCCATTGCTTGGTCTTCGCCAAAGCTGTGAAAATCTGAGGGTATAACGAGCCAAAGTATTTAGGAGTTGATGTTGTAGTAAAATGGGTTTCCTGGAGACATATTATGTGTGCTTTCTTAGATGCCAAAGAACGAAAAGCTTTAGTACATTTTGTGGAATGTTAAGACCTTGTACATTCAAAGTAAGCACGTTCAAAGGGTCATAGGAGAATCAAAAAAGAAATATGCGCACTAAATGCACACAGGCGCTATAAAGTCACAAACACCCAGCAGAGAGGTAAAAGTACACAAGAAAAAGAGGCGAGGGTTGTGAAAGAAAGGGGAAAAAAGCAAAAATCCTATAAATTATCGAAATTTCTAACAATCTGTAGAAACGGCGTGCTGGGTGTGTGATAATCACAAGCCCACATACCAAATGGCTATCCGAGGAGGCCCTCCAAATAACAAAAGAAGGAGGTATAACCAAAGATAGAAAAAAAGGGGGTAGCAGTGACAAGTTCTCAAAGCAACAACAGCCATTAGTCATATACTGTACATTCAGAAGATAAAAAAACACCCGAGGTTGGCATAATAAGCAACGTGAAGAGGGAGATGGGGTTTGGGGATGAGAGGTGGAAGGGAGAAAGGAAAGGGAATGAGGGATAGAGAGGAAAAAAGGAAGGCGGGATCAAGAAAAATGCAACTTATGACTCGTGTTCCATAGTCATAAGCCAAATTAGTGATTTCAATATTTAAAGTGTAAAATACAAGTAGAATAACTATTTAAATCCTAAAGGCTGTTATTTATTAAATACGTTACTATCAGAGGAGTCATCTCACCCAAATAACATTGGTAACAAATATATGTAAGTTTCCGAAAGAAACAACAAAAATAAAATAAAAAACAAACTAAAAGGCTCAAAACCAAATAGGTCTGAGAGACTAACAAGTCAGGTAAGCCATACTTTGATATTGTAGATAGTGTAAAAAAAATAAAAAAAAATAAAAAATAATAATTTTTTGTACAAATGACATATTTTATGTAATTAAATCCATAACACTGCATTCAGAGTATCTGGTCTTCCACAGAGCATACAGTATGGAAGTATGAACCATCTAAGTAGATATAAACTAGTGGATTAATTATCCTATCAGCAGCCAGAGTAGTCCCATGACTATCAAAAACTTCCAACCGGGGGGCGTGGCGACCGCTCAGCAAGCTGGCCGCATTGCCCAGGGAGAATCGCCTATAGCTCGACACCTACCGCCGCTTCACACGACTTGCTACCTTCCCCTCTTGTGTGAGATCCTCCACGACACCCGGAGATGAGGAGGAACCGTCCCGACGCCCTGCAAGTGAGGAAATTGCCGGCCTACTTTCCTACTCTGCAGCCGGCGGGACTTCGGCAAGATGGCGGCGGGAGACCAGCCTCGCCGCCGCCTCTCCACTCTCTAGCGGCAGAAATACCGCTCTTAGAACTGACACAGATGGAGGACGCAGACAACAGCTCCAATCGCTCCAGATCTCTGCGCACAGACTCGGGGGACAGCACACCCTCGCTCAGGAGCCCTTTGAAGTCAAAGCCCCGATTGGGGAATTGTGCCCCAGGACGACCATCATCCGCCACCGGCAGACCGCCGTCACCCTCCTGCTGACCCTAGGCATGTTGCCCCCGACTGGCAAGTCGTTCTCCCTCGGCGCAACACCAAGCACAAATGACAACTTTAGGTGTCGCACGTACGCAACAACTACTTTGCCTCCCTGGGCACCCCTTCTGGTACATTCCACCGTACCTGTCCCCTGCTGGAAAAGCCAGCATGAGCTGCACGGACTTTGACTGGTCCACACTTTTTATCCTTTCTCGTTTTTGTTTTTTTGTCTGTTTTTTGCTCTCGCCAAGTTGCTCGTGACCCTCGCTGTTCTTGGATTTACAAACCCACATGCACTTCTCCTCTAGGAACATAGCACTTTGGAAACCCTCTGTGGACAAATGCCCCATTGGTTCTCACTGCCCTGCTGCCTCCGCTTCCACGTTTTCTTCAGCTGCACTTCCTTGCGCCCTCTGGATGCCCCCTGGTGGGAACACCTCAAGATCTGCCCCTACTGGTCACCAACTTCACCGGGAGCCTTCTGCTTACCCCCAGGGCCCTAGCTACGTCCCTTGCAGAGTCTCCCGACCCATGTCAATTAAGTTTATGTCCATCAACGCGCGGGGTTTGAACCACCCCGCGAAGCGGAGGTCACTTTGGGAAGACGCCAAAAAACATCTTGCGGATATTGTGGCTGTACAAGAAACCCACTTTCACAAGGACAAGACTCCCTTCTGCTCCCACAGGAACTTTCCTCATCTCTTTCTTGCCTCCAGAAAGGAGGAGTGTTGCTGGCCATTAATGCCAATGCCCCCTTTGAATTACAGGAATCATATCTGGACACAAACGGACGGTACATCATCCTAGTGTGTAAGCTCCACAATGTGTTATACACGGTAATTAATGTCTATGCCCCTAACTCGCACCAATCAAGATTTTTGAAGCTTCTTTTTCGCCTAATCTCCAGGGTGCGACAAGGTAATGTAATTTTGTGGGGTGACCTGAACATGGTGCTTGACCCCGCCCTGGATTCATCTGGCTCTGGCAGGAGGGGACCCACGGTCCTGCGTGGGCTCCTTCTTGCGGAAGGTCTCTATGATGCATGGCGGTGCCAACATGCGGAGGAACGCTCTTACACTTTCTATTCCTCGAGACATAATTCATACTCAAGGATCGACTATGCACTAGTGGATAGACTATCACTACAAAGGGTGACGAATTCGGCTATCCATGACATTTCGTGGTCAGACCACGCAGCAATTACACTGTCCCTCTCCGGGAGTCCCAGGGTTGCCTCCTCCCGCGTTTGGAGATGCGACAACTCTGTTCTCCAGGATGTGGATTGTAGGAACAGGTTGACCCAAGAGTTAGAGCATTATTTTGAACTAAATCGACCCTCCGACACGAACCCATTTATCAATTGGAATGCCCATAAGGCGTTTGTGAGGGGACTGCTGTTGCAGGCTGCTGCCCGCAAGAAGAAATCCCGCTCTGCTCAATTTGATTCCCTGCTTGCTGAAATCAGGGAGACTGATAAGGAAAACCAATCCCACCCTACACCAGCTTTAGCCTCCCAACTTTCTAAACTACGTCACCGACTCAGGGAACTATTCTGTGTAGACCACTAACTTTACATGAGACGTCTTAGACTGAGATACTACGCCAATCACAACAAGGCGGGAAAATTCTTAGCGCAGAAACTTAAAACACGACGGACTAAGGCTACCATACCCCATGTATTCCACCATACCACAAAACAAAAAGTAGAAAACCCCCAAACTATTGCTGACACATTTGCGGAATACTACGGGTCACTATACAACCTCCAAGACGACCCCCAAACTCCCCAACCTACTGAATCCATTATCAAAGAATTCCTGGATTCTCTCAACCTTCCTCAATTTTCCCAGCAAGACTTAGACTTTCTCAACAGTAACTTTACGCCCGACGAAATCCTCCAGACGATCCGATCGCTTCCCTCAGACAAATCCCCGGGTCCTGATGGCCTCACGAACGAATATTATAAATCATTCCACTCCATCCTCCTACCCCACCTACTCTCCCTATTCACTACAGGGAGTGCTCATATTGTAACTCTGCCCAAACCGGGCAAGTCCCCAGACTCGTCGCCCAATTTCCGCCCAATCTCGCTCTTAAATTCGGATGTAAAGATATATGCCAAACTCTTAACTAAACGACTATTTGAAGTCCTCCCCTCTATAGTTCGGCCTGACCAAACGGGTTTTACTAAAGGTAGACAGGCACCGGATGCCACCAGGCGTATTATTAATATTATCCACCATGTACGCAGCAGCAAATCCCAAACCCTCTTACTATCGATCGACGCTGAAAAAGCATTCAATAAGATACATTGGGGGTATATGAAAGCCACTCTAGCTAAATTTGGTCTCCAAGGACATATTGTCTCTGCAATACTAGCCCTATATTCTAGACCTTCTGCGAGGGTTTTCACATCTGGGTTTTTATCCAAGGAGTTTGCTATTCACAATGGGACAAGGCAGGGGTGCCCTCTGTCCCCTGCCATCTTTAATCTGATGATGGAACCTCTTGCCGAAGCGGTCAGATCCCATCCCCTCATCAAAGGCATGGTGGCCAATCGAGTGTCCCATGTGATTAACCTATTTGCGGACGACGTTGTTTTTATTGTCAATAATCCCCTGATCTCTCTCCCAATTATTCACGACCTATTAACACACTTTAGTACGCTATCATACTACAAAGTGAATTTCCACAAGTCCTTGATATTGGATTTGGGACTTAATACACACACCAAGCGCCACCTGCAGCAGCGGTTCCCTTACACTTGGGCAGCAGACACGATTCCTTACCTAGGTATCCACCTTACAGCTGATCTGACTAAAATCGTTGACATAAACTTCAAACCCCTTATTGAAAAGATCCGCCAGAACTTACTCCGCATGTCTAAAGTGGAAATGTCATGGATAGGCAGGATTGCCTCATTTAAGATGATGGAATTACCCAAAATCCTATACCTCTTTAGGACTATCCCAGTCCCTGTACACCAAAAGTACTTCAAAGAACTACGGAGTATTCTCCGACAATATGTATGGATGGGAAAAAGACCCAGATGCTCGCAGGCACATCTGGTGAAACACAAATCTGTGGGAGGGGTGGGCTGGCCAATACTGGAGGATTATTACACGGCATCCCTGCTGACACAAGCTAAACGGTGGTTTCATGAGTCCCCGGAAGCCCTCTGGGTTAAACTTGAGGCGGCCCTGGCGCTTACCCCCTCATTGCATCTGCTCCTTCTGGCAGACTCATGGAGACCACTGTCCCTCCGCCCACTGCCTCCCACAACACAAGCTATGCTGCTAGCATGGCGGCAGCTTGTTGCTTCCTCACCTCATAGACCATGTCCTGCCAGCCTACGCATACCAATTCAAACCCTTGAACTTCTAATTCCTTATCTAAAAACCAACAAGTGGCGAGATTATGGTATTTATTGGGTAGAGGAACTCATGTCGGGTCCTGCTATCAAACCCTGGCTGGAGTTGGTTGATACATACAACTTACCCACCACTGTCCACCACACATATCTACAGATTGGTCAGTTTCTTCGCAAAAACCCTCCCCCGGATGTCCAGGTGACAACCAGTGCCCGGGACTTCTTTACAACCCCGGTTACAAACACGAAGGGCATCTCGTTGTTCTATGATATACTAGGGGACAAATCTATGTTCCCTAAGACACTACCCATGATATGTTGGGAAACTGACTTAGGAACACAATTCCCACAAGACTCGTGGATTAAGTCGTTTAAGGCGGTAGCAGCAGCAACTCATTGCACAAACCATTGGGATCTTTCCCAAAAGATAGTAGCACGCTGGTACAAGACCCCAGTTATATTGGCGAAGTTCATTCCGTCTTACTCGCCATTGTGCTGGAGGGGCTGTGGTCACCCAGCTAATATCTTCCATATATTTTGGTCATGTGTGGGCATTTCCAGTTTCTGGAAGAAAATATTCCAAATCATGGCTTCAATGTCTGGAATACTGAAAAAGCCCGACCCCGCCTTAGCGGTCCTCCGCATAGGGGTACAGGACTATCCGTGGAAAAACTGAACCATTATGGTCCATCTACTTTTGGCCGCCAAGTTATGTATAGCTAGACATTGGAAGGATAGCTTAGCCCCTAGCCACAATGAAGTATTAGCACAAGTCAACTTGACTTACCACTATGAGCGCCTGCTTGCAGCTAGGACCAGGGACACTGTTACACCTTTTGACAAACAATGGGCAGCTTGGGTTCATTGGTACTCCTCTTCGTAACATACCTGTCATGCTACGAGCTCTTATGTCCGTATATGCTCACTAAACAGTATGAACTTGCCACAGAAGTTTACTGCTCTGTTTTGTTTTGCATCGTTTTGTTCCTATTTCCTTGATTTGACCTCACACTGGCGATTGTATTTTGTATTTTGTTCTTGACTGAACTTTGTCACTGATCATAGCTACTAAGCTCCACCTCATCTTGAGCGAGAGTTTACTTGTTCTTTGTTATTTGTGTATGTGTTTTCTTGTACCTTGAAAACTCAATAAACATTATTTGGAAAAAAAAAACTTCCAACCAAACACTGGTTAAAGTTTAGGCGTACTCTGACCAACCCATAAGACTGAAAGATCCCTGACATACTGTCTACTCAATGCTAATTGGTTTTGTGCTGATCATATGTGTATACATAAAAAAAATTATATATATATATATATATACACACATACATAAACATTTATACATAAACTTTTTTTCTTTCTTTATTTCTCTCTCCACCATTCTTTCTTTCTTTCTTTCTTTCTTTCTTTCTTTCTTTCATTCAGATTTTCTGATTTGAATTTGTGATTTGAATTCAGGATTTGAGCTTCAGTCATGTTTGCCGATACTGTGTTCTCATTGGCAACCACTTCCTCAAACTCAGTCTGTCTAACGCTGAGCTCATAATCTTTCTATCTTTCTGTTTTTTCTCTTATATTCTATTGATCCTTTTGGTGCACTTTATTTTCACTGGACTTTATTATGAACTTGGTGGGTTGTATTTCTATTTATTAATTGATGTACAATATTTTTACATTCATGTATTTGAAATATTTTTCACTTTATTGATTTACTCATCTATGTGTTGACAAATATTTATTTTATTATTTAATAATTTGGAAGCACAACATTGTTATGTTGTTTTAAAGGCTTACTTATAAATGCAACTCATGGAAAGTACAGTAATAACAAAACAAGCATATTTTTACTTTTTTTTTTTAGGTCATATTTCTTATGTCCCTTCAAATCATATTGATTCTAGTATTGAACGACCTGTATCCAGAGGTGAGCTTTTCTATCCTTATTTATTTTCTTGTTTTTATTTTACTCTCCTGTCAATGGTGGCTATACACAGCAATATATATTTCCTGGTATAATAAATTGTTGTCAAAATGGTCAATGATGCAAATCCTGGAATTTAAGTGTACGTAAACCCTAAGAATAAATGTTTATTTACCCCTTTTGATCAGTTAAAGTGTAACTATTAGTAAAATCAGAAATCACATACTCTGTGATGCACTCTGTCACAACATTACCACAACAGTTTTTTTTTAGAGAACCCCCTTCCCCTGAAACTAGTTTTTTTGTTAATCCTGTAGGTAGATCCTATAATTTTTCACTTCCTTTAACAGGGCGACAACACTGTTCTGCACAAGGTAGTCTTAGACAAGTCATGAAATTTTGAATTAATTTTAAGTAACCAACAAACACATTTAAATATAACTGCAGCTATCACTTTCTAAGTAGGTAAAACTATAAGTTTTTTTTTTTTTATCTTTTGGAAAAAGGTTTAAAGCATATTTATAGCCAACACTTTTTTTTACATTTTGAATAGAGTAGGTGATGGTCTATGTCCTACTAGGGAGATTTCCCTTAATTTCCTGTCTTTTGAGAAGCAACATCCCAGAAAGGTGGCACCAAACTGACACCATTTGGAAGTTTACCGTTTACCTCTTGGCTCGCATGACAACTCTAAACTAAAGGTTTGCCCTTTATCTACTCTTTGTACAAAATGGATTAAAAATTATTTGAGCAGTTCTTCCAGTGTTATTTGGGTTATCCCAACCCCTGTAACTATTACTTTTGCTTGCATAGGTTGATCTGCTCCAGGAAGTTCACAGGGATAAAGTGGTACTTTGTCCGGATCCTTCCTTCCCTCATAATGTGGTTTCCAGTTTTCACTTAAATGAGGACATCGTGTTACCCTCTTTGTGTCCTAAGCCTAAACATCCTAAGGAAGTTGCATTACATACTTTGGATGTGGTTCGGGCACTCAGGGTGTACTTGGCAACTACTGAGCCTTTTTAAAAGTCAGATTCGCTCTGCGTCTGCCGCGACTATTTTCAAGTGGATCAGACAGACAGTTGTGCAGGCGCACTCTACGTGGGCGCTTAGTGCTTCCTGGGTTTTTTGCCTTCAGGCATCTGTGCTTAAGGTTTGCAAGGTGGCTACCTGATCGTCTGTTCATACTTTTTTTTTTTTTCAAATATTTTATTTAAAAGGAATATATGATAAAGTAATAGTGAGTGCGCTGACAATTCTGTGCAAAAAAATGAAGCTGCTACCAAAGATCCAGATACCTGATCTGGACAAATAATTAATTGAAAAAATAGGTCTGGTGCGCTAAATTAATGAGGTGCCAATTGTCATATGTGATTTAAATCAATCAATGCAGTGACAACCATTAAAACAAGGTGTATATTCAAATACACCAATATGAACCATGAAGTGAATAATATGGTAGTACCGTATCACAACATGACAATAATGTCGTAAAAAAATTGTATTTTATTTTAGAATTAAGTTAAAAGATTTTTACCATCGTAACAAACAAATATAAATACAAAAAAACACATTTAAAAATTAGATCGCAAGTATACTACCATTGTACTGAAACAGAGGTAACCCTCAATCACCACCTACGTATACAAATACAATAAAGACCTCTCGCTCATAAGAAGGTCATAATGCGAATGGTGGTAACGGGTATCCGGTGATGAGGGGACCACTAAACAGATGATTTTCTCTACATGTTTCGCGTTTATACATAACGCTTCTTCAGGAGAATGTTTTACAATATAATATCAGGACAAGATCTAGGAAGAACAAGGGGACAGTGCATGAGTTACATACAATATACAACCTTAGTTCTTATTCATCATACAGTGTTTTAGACAGGAGGATTTTAGGAAGCAAGCCAATCTACTTCGAAGCAGATTATTACGTAGGGGCTACAGTAAATATTTGCTACAGAAGGCCTTTAATAGAGCCATAGAACAAGATAGACGCACACTACTATTCAAACCCAAAAATCGTAATAATAAATCTGCCACAACCAAATTTGTCAGGAAATTTTCCTCTCAGCATAGTCAACTTAGTAGCATTCTGGCCAAACATTGGCATATTCTGCTACAGGACACGACCCTGGCATAACACATTAATTCGAATCCAGAAATCGTGTTTCGAAAAGCACGCTCCATCGGAGATACAATAGTTTCCTCCCGTTATGACCCTAAGAAGCTTAAACCTCAGAAACAGCGAAAGGGTATTTTTAAATGCAACAGGTGTGACTTCTGCCAGTGGATAAACCAGGGTCAACGCTTCTTGCTTCCCAACCAGGAAATTTTTACACCAAATTTCTTTGCTAATTGCGAAACGATGGGTATAGTCTACCTTATGACCTGCCGATGCGGTGCATATTATGTCAGCAAGACAAAAAGAATGTTCAAGCAAAGAATAAATGACCATACATATCTGTCAGGCAATGGGAAAATGATCACACCTATTAGTCGCCATCTCGACTTGTACCATAGATTCAAAACGTCTTGGATCTCGTTTATCGCACTGGCAGTGGTTCCACCTGACCCCAGAGGTGGAAATTGGGACCAAAGGATCCTACAAAAAGAGTCCCTTTGGATAGAGCGCCTCAATGCAGTGAATAAACCCCAAAGGGTTTGTGACAAAAAAATCAAGTCCACAATATGTATCGGTGCTAAAAGAAAAATAAAGTCCGTGCGATAATTATCCAGTAGTGACAATCCAAAGATGAAAGAAACAATATTCAGTGCTCAGTGACACGCTTGAATCCCACCACCTTCAGGATTAGCTTCTTACTAGAGATAAGGGATATAAATGCGGAATTAAGAACACCTTGAAGTGACAACACCCCTTTACCATATGGGAGAATTACACGCTTGTATTTCTCTGCAGCCTGAGAAAAATATAGCCTCTTACCAGAGCTGTATAGCAATCAGAGTGTGTGATGACTCCTGCTGCTGGATCTCATCTGTATGGTCTCAAGGGATGCCACTTTTTACACTCCTCTCCTCTTCTCAGCACTCCCTCACAAAATGCATAGTATGTTGGAGAATAAGAAAGGGATCCAATAGTGCATTATCTTTTGATACTTTATTATGAAAAAAAGACGATTGCACTTACATGTAAAAAGGTGACAATAGGCTTGCTATCACTCGTGTAGTTGCGGCCGCCTGCAGTGCGGACCCCGGTTGTAGGATGTGACGATGCAGCGCCTCCTCCATGACGCGTTTCCCCCGATAGGGCATCCACTGATACAGGAAGTTTGTAGAGGTAAGTAAGAAGGGTAGGCAGTGAGCAGAACAGAACCAGAGAAGGTAGAGAGAGAGAGTGTAAGGTGAGAGTGATCAAAGGTGAGAAGGGCAGGGGAGGGGGGAGGAAGGTGGGGGGGGGACGTGAGCGGGGGAGAGAGAGGGAGGATATGGGGAGACCCCTTCATAGACTACCCCACGCGTGGCCTCAGTCCTAGTGTTAGTCACACATCAGTGACCTCCCCTTGTCAGATAATACAAAGACATTCCAGTAACCCCAGATCCTCATAGCGCTCCCTGTGATGCTGCCTCACGAGGGTGAGGTCCTCCATTCGGTTAATGTCTTCCATCCTTTGCATGCAGTCTTTAATCGTTGGTGCCCTAGACGATTTCTACAGCAGGATTTTGCTGCACACAGCATATGAGGGATAATGGATTTTTTGCATTTAGAAATCGGCATGGTAGGCACTTGCAAAAGGAAAAATTCCAGGGAGTCCGGGATATCCCCGTCCGAGAGCTTCCCCAGGAGAGCCCTAACATCCTTCCAAAAGGTCTGAAGGCGGGGGCAGGACCAGAAGATGTGGAGCATTGTGCCCACTTCCCCTTGACATCTCCAGCAGAGGTCCGTCGTATCTGGGAAAAGCTTATGCAAAAGAGAGGAAACCCGATACCACCGAGTGAGGATCTTGTAATTTAATTCCTAAGTCGGCGTTCCTTAAAGTCGTTCCTTAAAGTCTGCGTTTTTAGAGCCAAGGTATATATTTTCAATCGTTGCGCCGGGGTGAGACTCACCTGGAGATCCCGTTCCCATTTGCCCAGGCTAGGCAGCACAAAATCCTCCGCCAGAGTGATCAATTGGCCATAGGATTTAGACAACGTGCCCGGAAGATTCCCACTCCCCATACAATATTCATCGAAAGGGGTATGATCCCGAACAAACAACGAAGGCGCTGGCAGGGAATGAAGAAAATTATGGATTTGGGCAGCATGCCAGAATCCCAATTGAAAGGGGCCGCCCCCTGCCGTCAATTCTGCCATCGTCGGCCGACGGGACCCCCGAAAAAAGTGGGAGACCTGAGAAATACCCCGAGCGTCCAATCCACGGAACGCCAGGTCCTCCATGCCAGGAGTAAACTCCGGGTTTCCCAAAATAGGGTATAGCGGAGACGTCCGTGTGGAGATGGAGGGGTGGGACAAGAGTCGACGGACGGCCGCTATCCTCACCCCAATTGTGGGGTGCACACAGATATGGTGGGGGAGTTCCCCCACAACCCACGGCATCCCCCCCAGAGAGGCAGTAGTCTGCCCTCTTTCAAGCTGCACCCACAGCTTACCAGTATAATGCCGCCGCCAATCTATTAGCTGGCCAAGGTGGACAGCTTGGTGGTATTTTGCCACATCTGGAAGGGCCAGACCCCCAAATTGCTTCGGCAACGTCAGGTGGGTACGAGAGAGCCGAGATCTCCCATGTGCCCAAATAAACTTCAAGAAAAACTATGGATTTGGGCAAAAAAGGAAGACGGGATCTTCACGGGTAGGGCCTTTAAAAGATATAGGATTTTAGGGAGAATCGTCATCTTAAGTAAATTACACCTCCCAAACCATGAGTGCAATCCCGTATTCCAAGAAGTCAATAGTCGACGAATGTGGGTCAGGAGGGGAGGGAAGTTCAGCTCGTAGAGGTGAGACAAGTCAGACGGTATCTGGGTACCTAGGTAGGTCAGTGCTGTCTGGGTCCACTTAAAAGGCAGTGTCCAGGATAGGTGTGCTAGGAGCGGAGTTGGGATTCCCACCCCTAGAGCCTCAGATTTATGGAAATTAATCTTAAGGTTGGAACAGAGACCGTAGGGTTCTATTTCCTTCATCAGATTGGGTGCCGAGATCACAGGATTAGTAAGGGAGAATAGCATGTCGTCAGCGTACGCTGAGACCTTGCATTCCAGCTCTCCGACCTTAACGTGATATCGGGGTTGGACCGCACTCTGCCCAAAAATGGTTCCAAGGAAAGAGCAAAGAGCAATGGCGAGAGTGGGCACCCCTGGCGGGTGCCATTAGATATGTGAAAGGGGTCGGAGAGCACCCCATTACACTTCACCTGTGCTGAAGGGTGAGAATAAATATGGCCTATCCAGGACAGCAGAGTGTCACAGAGGCCCATCACACGTAGCGTTGACAGCATGAATCGCCAGTTGACGCGATCAAACGCCTTCTCCGCATCTGTTTTAAGTAGTACACACGGTGTTCGGGATGTCTGGGCTACATGGATGAGGTTCAGGATCTTAGAGGTATTGTCCCTCGCTTCTCTGGAGGGAATGAACCCCACTTGGTCCAAGTGGACCAACGGCGACATATGCTGGCCCAAGCGGTTGGCTAATATCTTCGTAAAAATTGTAAGGTCCATATTCAACAAAGATATAGGCCTATAGCTGTCACACTGAGAGGGATCCTTGCCATCCTTGGGAAGAACTGATATGTGGACCCTGAGCGTATCGGGCGGGAAGGACGATTCCCCCATACCCAACATGTTGAACCATGACAGCAAGTGCGGGCCAAGCACCTCTAAGTAGGTGGAATAATACGGCAGAGTAATGCCATCCGGTCCAGGGGCCTTCCCTGCCTGAAACGCACCCACCGCCGTTTGAAGTTCCATCAAAGTGATGGGGGCGGGGGCGTGGCTGAACCGTACATGTGAGAAGACGTGCATTGCCTCGGCTCTGTCATCCTGATAGCCATTATCCTGTTTAGTGGACCCGTATACCCGCAAACATTGCCAGGCTGCTTCGGGCTCGTGTCTGCATCGTTCCGGCGGCTGTTCCGGGCGTCTATCCATCCCGCTCCGACATGACCAGGAGGAAGGAAGACGGCGCATCTGCTGCCAGGCAGGCCCAAAATGGCGGCGCCCCGCTCCCTCAGCGCGCGGCCCGCGAAAAGGAACCCACCGCCATCTCTAAGCTGGGGAAGTTCGCCTGGGATCCTGCAAAGCATAAACCGCTGTCCTCACCTCCGGTCTCCTCGGCTGCTGCTCGGGTGCATGCTCCCTCTCCTGCGGCTGTGTTGTCCCCTCACCATGATGGCCCGGCTGAGATCTTGCAGGGGGCAGTGGTGACTGCTCCGCCCGAGACCCCTCTACGCCCGGGTCCGTCGGAGGATGCTGCCCAGGCTGTCCCTACCATTCAGGACGTCTTAACTGCGGTGCACTCCTACGGTGCCTCTCTGACTGAGCTATCCACAGAGGTTAGGAGTATGAAAGAGGGTCTTCTGCATATTAGGCATGATATGCAGAAGATGAGAGAGCGGACCACTGCGTTGGAGGGCCGGATGAGTGCTGTAGAGGACGATTTACCCCCCTTGATACAGGATGTCCGCATTAACTCATCGGGGGTTTCTGAGGCGATTAATCGTCTGGAGGACATGGAGAACCGGCTGCGTCGCAGCAATTTGAGGTTGGTGGGCATCCCTGAGAAGGCTGAGGGGAAGGCACCTGTGGAATTCATTGAACAATGGCTCCTTACTACTTTTGGGAAAGACAACCTCTCCCCATTTTTTTCTGTGGAGCGAGCACATAGGGTGCCTTTCCGGGCCCCGCCACCGGGGGGCCCTGACCGACCATTCCTCCTGAAGCTCTTGCACTACAAGGATCGTGACATTATACTGAAGCTTGCCAGGCAGCAGCCTCGTTTGGAAATACAGGGTGCCAGGGTTTCTATCTATCCTGACTTCTCAGCGGCTCTCCAGAAACAGAGGGCCAGATTTAATGACATCAAGAAACGCCTGCGTGCCATCCCCTTGGTATACTCTATGATGTACCCGGCTAAGCTTCGTGTGGTCGCCAATGGAACCGTCCACTTCTTCGAGACCCCGGCATCGGCGGCCCACTGGTTGGATCGACAGGAGCGGCACCTGGGGGCGCCCGCGGAGTGATCTGCTCTTCAAGCAAGTAAGAGTCCATAATGTTCGTTTGGGTCCATCACTCCACTGCTAGGAGCCTGCCGCTATGCTTTGTTTGTTGCACCATGGCTCCGTTGTTCTCACACGTTCTGGGACCCGTGGATACGCTATTACGGGTCTCTGAGATTGTCCGAGTTCGGGCCCTCTTTCTACACCCCCATGCCCCTCTGGGGCCAGTAAACTGTTCCCTGCGGGGATTGGATGGCCGTGGCCTGGTTGGCTGCCAGCCATCCTCTGTTTTTTGTTCTGTGTTGTTTTTTTTTTTGTTTTTTTCTCAACTATTTTTTTTGGTGAATTCCTACTTGCCGCCCTCTCCACTGGTACAGTGTCTCCTGAGTGGGTTGCTGTCTTCCCTGTCACACCGCTGCTTTTGCTGCTGTTACTGCACAGGCCCCCCACTGGGGCTCTGGAATACATACCTTTTGGCGGCTTGTCCTGCCCCCCTACCTGGTTGACAATTCCACATGGCTGCCACTGAAGGATCACTCCTCTCATGGAATGTGCGGGGACTTGGTGACTCTCGTAAACGCACAGCAGTGATGTCCCTGTTGTCGCTCCATGGACCCGCTTTGGTTTGTCTACAGGAAACCCACCTCACCACGGACTCGGTCGGGTGCCTCCGCTCACGGAGGTTCCCGGTTCAATTCCATTCTTTCCACAGTCAATACTCCCGGGGGGTTTCTATTTTAGTCGCTGCTACTGCTAAGTTTGAATCTCTGGACTCCCTGATAGACTCACAGGGTAGATTTATTTTTCTAGTTGGAATGTGGGATGTCTTTAAATGTATGGTTGCGAATGTGTATGTTCCCCCTCCGTTTTCTTTTGAGGTGCTAGAGTGCCTGTCTCGGTTCATTGGTAAACATCCCCAGGTCCCGATTCTAGTGGTGGGTGACTTTAACAATGTCCTTGACCCGTCACTGGATCTACATAAAAAGTTCTGCCCCGGCGGATCCAGGATGCCCACCCCCTTTGCGAGGTTCATGGGTGAGCTGGGTCTTGTGGATCTCTGGCGCTGTAAACATCCCCTTGATGCCGGATTTTCCTGCCACTCCCTATCTCATTCTACATTGTCCCGCATTGATTTGGCCTTTGGCTCTGACTTGTTACAGTCCCTAGTGCCTGAGGCTGAATACCTGGCTAGGGGTCTCTCTGATCACTCCCCGCTAAAAGTATGCCTTAAATTCCCTGGCACTAAGCTGCCGATGCACTGGAAGTTAAACCCCTTCTGGCTCCAACTGTTTCCGGACCTGGCCTCCTTCGCGGAGCAATTAACGAATTTTTTTACTGACAACAGGCACTCTGCAGCTCCGGGTATAGTGTGGGATACTATGAAGGCCTTCTTACGGGGATTGTGTATTAAGGAGGTATCGGCCATCAAGTCTAGGAGTAGACGTTGGGCGCAGGATGCTAGCGATGCCGTGCTCCGCGCTGAACGTGAATTCCTGCACTCCCCCACGCCCGACTCGGAGGCCAAATGGTTGGACGCGCAGCGTCTCTTCCGCTCTGTTCAACATCAGCAGGCGGACCATAAACGTTTCTTTACTTCTCAGGCCCACTTTGAGGAGGGGGAGAAAACAGGTCACATGCTCGCGCTCATTTCTAGGGCCCAAAACCCCCCGTCTATCATACATCGACTGGCTCTCCCCTCGGGTAGGGTGGTATCTGACACAGCTGATATTTTGCAGGGGTTCAGGGTTTTTTATGAGGATCTGTACTCCTCCAAGGTCTCCTATGATCCGGAGGATCTCAGTCAGTTTTTACAAGGGCTACACTTGCCGCAGGTTTCCGCAAGGGACAGGGATGTACTGGACTCCCCCATGACATTGGAGGAACTCCAGGAGGCTATGGCTTCATTTCCCAACTCCAAGGCGCCGGGTAAGGATGGCATCCCCATTGAGCTGTATAAGGCCTTTGGTGGAGTCCTACTTCCTGAGCTACTTACTGCTCTCCTGGCTGCCTTTGAGGTGGGGGAGCTCCCACGGTCCATGTACGATGCGGTAGTGGTGGTCATATTGAAGCCGGGGAAGGATCCGACTCGACCTGAATCTTATCGACCGATTTCCCTGCTGCCCACCGATCTGAAACTGCTGACCAAGGTCCTGGCTAACAGGTTGTCTAAAGTAATTGCCAAATTGGTGCATGGGGATCAATCTGGGTTCATACCGGGTCGCTCCACGGCTGCCAATATACGTAGACTATATCTGAATATGCAATTGCCCTCAGATAATTGTGGACATAGAGCGATACTGTCACTGGATGCTGCTAAGGCATTTGATAGCGTGGAGTGGCAGTATCTGTGGGCGGCCCTTGAGAGCTTTGGTTTTGGCCCTTCCTTCATTCGCTGGATTAAGATTCTATATGGGGCACCCACGGCCTGTTTGCGGATTAACGGCTCTATTCCCCGGTCATTCCCGCTTCACAGGGGCACTAGGCAGGGGTGCCCGCTGTCGCCCCTGCTCTTTGCCTTAGCTGTGGAACCCTTGGCAGCAGCTGTCAGGGCCGACCCGACTATAGTAGGTTTTCGGAGGGGTGAGGGGGAGGACAAAATTGCTTTATACGCGGATGACGCGTTATTATTTTTAGGGGACACCTCGGGCTCCCTGGTCGCCTTGTTGCACTTGATTCACCGATTCGGATCCTTCTCTGGCTTTCAGGTCAATTGGGACAAGTCTGTTTTGCTCCCGTTGGACCCCCTTGGGGTTGCACTACCCCCTGTGGCGTCCCAGGTCTTGGTGGTGGACCAGTTCCGCTACTTGGGGGTGGTTGTCCATCCTGATCTGGGGCGCTATATTAAACTTAATATTCTACCTCTGCTGCACAGGTTCAGAGATAAATTGGCCAGCTGGATTAAGTTGCCCCTATCTGTGGTTGGCAGATGCAACCTGATCAAAATGATCTGGAACCCGCAGTTGTTATATGTGCTACATAACTCCCCAGTATGGATCCCTATTCACATTTTTAAGAAATTTAACACGGTGTACCGTGCTCTTATTTGGAGGAAGTTGTCTCCCAGAATTCGTCTAGAGACGTTGCAGGAGTCCAAGGAAAGTGGTGGGCTGGCGGTACCGAACCCCTACTACTACTTTCTGTCGTCCCAACTGCAGCACTTCACGGGCTGGCTGCAGGATGAAGACTCTGACCCTGTCAGGCGTGTCCTGGTGACGCACCTGGCGGGGGCCTCTCTGGTTGAATCACTGGAAGCGGGCTCCTTGGGGCTTTTTCCGAGCTTTCCTACCCTCAAATTACTTGATAAGGTCTGGCAAAGGGCTAGGAACCACTTTGGTTACCGTGGTTTCTCGAGATACTCTCGGATTCTAAATAATGTCCACTATCCCGAACTGGATAAGCTCCGGAACTCCTTGACCTGGGGTGCCTACGGGGTGAATTATATTTCACAGTTGTACCAAGGGAGCGAATTGAGAGATTTCCAATCTCTACGTGCTGAGTTCGGGTTGCCCAATTCCCTTTTCTTTCAGTATTTGCAGTTACGCCACGCCATCAGCTCTCAGTCGCGGATTTCCCCATGGGGTCTCTGTCGTCCGATTATACTTACTGATCTGGTGACCACTAGCATTAGGAAGGGGCAGATCTCATCCCTGTATTCGGCTTTTATGGAGCATATTTCCAAGGCCATGTCTTTCAAGTGTAGGGACACCTGGGCTGCGGATTTAGGTCCCATCTCCTCGGAAGAATGGACGGGTATACTAGAGAATGTCCCTAGGGTGTCCCTGTCCTCTTCACAAAGGCTTACACAACTGTTTATTCTTCACCGGACGTACAGGACCCCTCAACGACTGTACAGCTGGCAGAGAAGGGATTCGCCCCTCTGCACTAGGTGCCAGGCTCATACGGGCACTCTGCTGCACATGCTGTGGCGGTGCCCAAAATTGCACCGGTACTGGCATGCGGTTGTGAGAACCATTAATTCGTTTTGGAAACTGACGTTACCGGTGGAGCCGAAGCTATGCATTCTGGGTTGGCTGGATGAAGAGCTCTATCAACCTGAGGTACATGCTGCGGTGCTCAGGCTTCTCTTCCTGGCCAGGAAGTTGATAGCGCGGCGGTGGATTTCTGCCGTGGCGCCGTCATATACTGACTGGATCGAGGAAGTGAAAGTGCTCCTACAAAGGGAACATCTCACATACAAGCACAGGGGGAACGCACTGAAATTCGAGCGCATATGGGGACCGTGGCTGGATGTGCCTGGTATGGCCCCCATTCACTTGGTCGCCAACAGGTTTCTGGGTGGCGTTACCTCCTCCACATAATGCTGCAGACTATGGGCTTCATAGACGGGAACGGTTGACGGGAGACACTGTTTAATGATTACTAGGTGGTACCTATCTGTGAGTATGGGAAGAACAATACCGCTTGACTCCACTGGTTATATTAGCGGAATTCACCTACTATATCCGGTATTACTTGAGATGACGTCACCACATTGGTATGTGTTAAGTGCCATGACTGCTTAGGATCACACGGTTGCTCCATGCTTCGTATTTACTCCCCTATGTACTGATGGTTATGCCTTCCTCTGCTACTGATTTCAATGTTCGCCATGTATAGGTGATGCTTTATCTCAAGGTGTTGACCAGCTTTTGTTTTCTTTTGTTTTTTGTCTGGTCTTGTTTTGTTCTGTATGTGCAAAAAAGTTTTCAATAAAAAATTATCTGATTAAAAAAAAAAAAAAAAAGTGATGGGGGCTTCCAACTCTTCCCGGGCATCTGCCGCCAAAGACGGGAGATCCACCGAGGCCAAATAGCTTTCTATGGTGGACTGCGGAATCCCCGAGTCCGGGAGGTTGTACAGAGAGTCATAAAAGCCCCTAAATGCGTCTATCTGTTTGGGTAAGGTGGCAGAGCCCCCAGTTTGGGGCGTGATGCGAGGCACGTAGTTAGCAAGTCTCTACGTGGCCGCCAAAAGCCTCCCACACTTGTTCCCTTCCATGTAGAAAGCATGCCGAGCCCTTTGTAAGTCCGACTTGGCCTTAGCAAACAAAAGGTCCTGCACCTGGCGACGAAGCGGGAAAAGTTCCTGTTCCTCCGACCTGTCCAGGTATCTCTTATAGGAGGTTTCCAACTTGTGGATGCCCTCCAAGAGCTTCTCAAGTTGTTGAGATCTCTTCTTTTTGAGTCTGGCACCATGCTTCAGATAGACCCCCCGGATGACTGCCTTGTGGGCCTCCCAGATAATCCCCTGATCACAATCATCCGTCGTATTAACCCAAAAGTATTCCATAAGTTCCTTCAAAACGTCAGCTTGAGCCTCTCTATTATAGAGAAGGGAGTCACTCAGACGCCAAAAGCGCGTCTTCCCTTGCAGCCCATCCGCAAGTTTGTAGACGAGCGTGTAGTTGGCAATGCGGGATCAAGAAGTAATCTATTCTGGAATAGAGTCTATGGGGCGGTGAGAAAAAAGTAAAGTCCTTCTCCCCGTTGTGTTGCATCCTCCAAACATCAATAAGCTGTGCGTCGTGAAAAGCTTGAAGGATCCACCTACGAGAGCCGTGCGACACAGAGGAGCCACCGGAAGACGTGTCCACTGCTGGGGACAGCGGCACATTAAAGTCACCGCCCAAGATCAGTTGACCCACCTGAAAGTATGCCAGTTTCCTAAGGACTCGGGTAAGAAAGGAGTTTTGGCCATCATTGGGGGCATAGACGCTTGCCAACGTCACTGCACTCATCCCAATGGTACCCTTTAAGAATACAAAGCGGCCATTGGGATCCAACATGGAGTCCTGACAGGTCCAGGGCACCCGAGCGGCTACTAGGATGGACGCTTCCCTAGACTTGGCAGCAGCGTTCATGGAATGATAGGATGTGGGGTAGTAGCGGTTTGTCAACTTCTGAAGGCGTTCCGTCTGAAAGTGGGTTTCCTGGATAAACGCCACATCCGCTTTCCGGCGATGCAGGTCATTGAGAAGGACTTTGCGCTTCTCCGGGACATTAAGCCCCTTGGCATTTAACGAGACCACCGTAAGCTTGTACATGTCAGGGGCCAAAAAAAAAAAAGGGGGGGTTAGGAAGAGAGCGAGGACAAGGGAGGGGAAAGGGAGCGGGACAGGTGGGGGGGAGAGGGTTACCAAAAAGTTGGAGAAGAAAGAAAAGTAGAAGAAAAGGAGACAAGAAAAGTAGGGAGTAGACAGAAAATAACAAGAGAGAATGTGGGGGCGGCTACTGCCCTGCACCAACTAAAGGGCAGCTTAGCTGCCAGGCACCTGGTGACCCCTAAAGTCACTCAAGTGCAGGCCTAAGTGGGGACGCGTGTAGAGCAGGCACAGCCCAGACCACAGGCTCCGGCCTTCCACCCAGCCCAACAGTATGTGCGTGTAATAATGAAGAGGAGACAGAGGTAGGTAAGTATCCGGGAAATAAAAATAGAGACTAGGGGACGGATGTCACGGGGTCAGGCCCCCAATGGTCAAGCGATGTGTGCAGAAGGAGATAGGTCGAGGGGGCAAGGGTAAATCAGGGAAAGAGGGCCATGCATACCAACATATAATTCCATTCATCAGAAGGCATACACTAGACAACTTAACAACAATGTCCCAAACCAGTAGCCCACCCATGGATGAGGGATCTAAGTAGCCGCCCACCTCAAACAGACAGGTAGTCTGTCACAGTGCCTCCGCATGGAGGTTGACACCAGCGGGGAGAGACCGGCCCCCTTCACCTCCCCCAGACCAGCATGACTCCCGCCAACTGGCCACTCAGATCCCCCTCCACTAAAAGTAATGCACAGCCCCCCATTAGAACACATAAAACCTTCAAACCTCCTGGCCTGTATGAGCCCGTCCCCTTCCCCAGGCCCACCCCGCATGTAGAACATGGAGAGAATTTCCCCCCTACAACCCCGAGCCACCCCCAACCAACATGAGTCCACAATTGTCCCAGCAATAAGAACACAGAAGCCCAGGTCCTATGTAACCAGCATAAGAAAGTGGAGATAGTAGGTCTGGTAACGCAGGGCCTCCAGAGCCACTGATTGTTCAGGTCGGACCGCTAGTGGGCCGTGTAGGACCCCTATGCTCCGGACCCCACAGTTCCCCCCAGAGGAGGACAGGAGGGGCCCCCACAACAAAAGGCCCCAACACCTGAAGAGTACTGAAGGAAGTCCGGTCGGAGTACACCGAACGCCAGTCCCCAAAGCACAGAGGAGCCCCCGATTCCGTGGGAATCAGGCTTTGAGCTGGCCAGTGGCAGTATACGATCTCCATAGGCCCGGGAGGCCGTCGCCCCCTGCAATCCAACAGTCCCCCAGGCGATCACGTCCATCGGGTTCTCCAGAGCTGACCAGGGCGACCCACCCGCATGCCACCCACCCCAAGAACCCCCCCCCCACAGGTACTATGTGGTAATCGTCCGGGGGTGGGTAAATCCAGGGACTCCCGGGACCCCCCCCCCCAGGAGCCCCCGGACAGAGAACCCCAGAGAACGTGGCGGTTAGGGAGGGCTGGGGCCAGGCAGCAATGCGGACACAGCTTCCATCCAGCAGTGCAATGGGAGGTAAGACCCCTATTCATGGGTAATGTATCACTCAGGTCATAGGGCACAATCGCTCCACAGTCAGGTCAGCAATCCAGCAGGAGCTCAGCTGGTATGAGGGAGCGGTGGCTCAAGGGGAGTGCAGGGACAAGTCTGTTCATACTTTAACAATGTTTTACAAGGTGGATGTGCTGGCATCTGATGCCTCTTTTGGCCTTTTTAGTGACTGATGTGTCTGGTGATCACGTGGGTAGAAGAGAGTGAAAATGAATTTGCTGCTAACAACTTTTTCTCAAAGAGATTCCACAAAAGCTACTCCTAGGACATAAATCAGACTTGTAAACTAACTTTGTCTGGACAGTTTTTCAATTTATCAGTTTATCAGTTTTTCATTTACAATCTGTTGAATGAATGGTTGTTCCATTAACATCAGCAATTTCCTAAAAAAAAACAAAAAAAAAAAACTGTATATATGAATTAACTATGATAATGAATTTTTGGGTAGAGGACATGCAAATGCATTTTGTAGGGTAAGTACACCCAAATTCAAATTTTGGTAGATGGTGAAGAGTTAAACCTCCAGTTCTCTATTTCTTGAGGACTCTATGAGATGTCTGGATTATGCAACAGAAGGTGCTTTAATACACACATGTGAGTGGGAACCCAAAATCTCTGGAGGAAAGGAAGAGAATCAGGAATCATGGCAGGCAGATCTTGTAGTTTTAGTGTCAAAGATATATGAGAAGCTTGGGGCTGTGTCAGCCAACCAAACTCCCATAGACTGTGTGGACTGGCATTTTAAAATGGATCGATAGATGTGCTGACTTGAAAAATTCCAGCTATATATATCTTTTTTACCTGGAGACATTTATGCATGCAAGGTGGAGGAACAGTCAAAAGACGCGCCAGAACCTGGAGATAAGTTGGCTCCCACGGTCCGAGACAATCTCCCTAGGCAACCCGTGTAAGCTAAAAACCTCCCTGGCAAACACTGAGGCAAGCTCCTGAGCGGTAGGCAGCCGCTTAAACGGAACACAGTGGCACGTTTTGGAGAATCGGTTGACAACCATGAGGATAATTGTGTAACCTCGAGACGTGGGAAGTTCCACAATAAAATGCATGGCCAGGTGAGACCAGGTATGCTCCCAGTTGGGAATGGGATGCAGTAGGCGCGGCAGAGATTTGTTCTTGGCACAGACTGAACAAACAGCCACATTCGCAGCAACATCAGTGCAGAGAGCTGGCCACCAGAACTGACCGGAAATAGCCCAGGACATCTGGCTCTTGCCAGGATGACCAGCAGTCTTGGAATTGTGGCAATAGTCTGATGCGCAACCCCTCAGGTTATAAACATTTGCCAGCAAATCTCTCTGTGGGAGCATCAGGTTGGGCAGCCAAGATCTGTTCCCCAAAAGGAGAGGTTAAGTTGGTGCGGATGGCAGCCAGGATATAATCTGAAGGTATGACCGGTGTCGGCACAGAGTTCTTCCTGGACAACTCAGAATACTGGCGAGACAAGGCATCAGCCTTAACATTTTTGGAGCCAGGCAAATAGGAGATCAAATAGTTAAAATGAGACAAGAATAAGGCCCATCTGGCCTCACGGGGTGTTAGCCTCTTGGCCTCTGAGAGATACGTACTTGGAGTAGAACCCACAAGGAAGTAAGGGTCCATCGGGTGTTTGACGCTGAGACAGGAGGGCACCTACTCCCGTCTCAGACGCATTCACCTCTAGGACAAAGGGCAATCCAGGATTGGGATAAGACAGAATTGGAGCCAAAGCGAAAGCAGACTTGAGGGCCTCGAAAGCTTGGATGGCAACAGGCATCCAATTGTGGGGATCGCTGTCCTCCTTGGTGAGATATGAGATAGATTTGGCCAAAGAGGAAACGTTTCTGATAAATGTTTGATTAAAATTCTGATGCTGAATGGAGCGGCGACCACTTGGGCGAGGCCATTGTAGAACAGACGAAACCTTCTGAGGGTCCATGGAAAACCCTTCAGCAGAAATGATGTAGCCCAAGAAGGCAACCTGAGACAGGTGGAATTCACATTTCTCAAGCTTACAGTAAAGCCCATTCTCACGTAAACGTTGCAGCACTCGTCTGACATCCAGGTAGTGTAATTCAATGGAATCCAAGTAAATCAAGATATCTTCCAAATAGACTACAATGCATTGCTGCAACATATCACGAAAGACATCAATGATGAACTCCTGGAAGACAGCGGGCGCATTGCACAAGCCAAAGGGCATCCCTAGATAAACCGGCACCCGCTGGAGAAGTACACTTGTGAATGTTCCCCCGGGCCAGTGCATCCGCCACATACTCCTCCATGGCCTTATTCTCCAAAACCAAGAGAAGATAAACTCTGCCACGATGGGGAAGGGCACCAGGTTGCAAGTCTATGGCACAATTGTACGGATGATGAGGGGGAAGAGTACCAGAGCACACCTTGTCAATTACATCTTGATACTCATGATATTCAGTAGGCAACACTGAATCTGAGGAGGTACAAAGTACCTTAACAGGCCCATGGATACAAACAGAGCCAAACTGTGGAGACCAAGAGAGGAACTTCTCGTGGGTAATCTGTGACTGTTGCAGGGGTCTGCCATCAATCGCCTCGATGACTAGTGGAGAATCACGGGGCTGCAAGGGTATGGAATTCGCAGCAGCAAACGTACTGTCAATAAAGTAACTACCAGCACCGGAGTCTACCAACGCCTGAGTAACCACCGAACCTGCTGCCCGGGAAAGGACAATTGTGATTAGCGGTTCACCTTTAAGGGAAACCGATGAACGAGGAAATTCCACCTAAGATCTGCCCCCGACAGGACCTTAGCTGCAAGCGTTTCCAGGGCGGATAGGATAAGATTTCAGGAAATGCCCACCAAGGCCACAATACAGCCACCAACCCTCCCTCTTCCTAAAGGCCCGCTCAGCCTCGGAAAGGCGAGCGAACCCCAGCTGCGTGGGTTTACAGCCAGACGCACCATCCCCAGGAGGTGTGGGAGGTGAGGGAGGAATGGGTGAAGAAAACGTAGGAACCATTCTGGTAGGAGGCCTCCAAAGGAGCTCCTTAAACAATGGTCTCTCCCTGAGCCTGGTATTGATCAAAATCAGGAAAGAAATGAGAGCCTCAAGCTCTTCAGGGAGATCGTTGGCCACAATCTCTTCCTTCAATGCATCGGAGAGACCATGAGAGAAGACAGCCGCCAGAGCCTCATTAGTCCAGCCCACCTCTGCTGCCAGGGTACGAAATTCGAAGGCATACCTAGCAACGGTTCGTATACCCTGTTAAATGGACACAAGCAGTTTAGCAGCAGAGGCAGAGCAAGCAGACACATTTAATACCCTACGGAAGGAAGCAACAAAACTCGAGTAATCAAGTCTAACAGGGTTATCATTCTCCTATAAGGGATTTGCCCAGGCCATCTCAAAGTAAATGCCCACTTGGTTTAGGAAGCCATGATACTGACTCCATTCACCCCCATAGGGCTGCGGAAGGGGGGCTGAACCAGCCATCCCTCTGGTAACAGCGATTCCAGCTGCAGGAGCAGCAACAGGAGCAGCAGCAGGAGGAACCACCTGCCTAGCAGCACCTGGAGCAAGGTGTGCTGTGGGTTCAAGCAACGTCTGCAACGCCTGAGCGAAGCGACCCAAAAGGTGATCTTATAGATCGAGCCTGGAAACCAGCATGGGGAGACCTGCATCATCAGGATTCATGGCCCTTGTGTACTGTCAGGGTTTCAGGAAACCAGACCACACGAAGATGCAAGTAAAATAAAGCAGTTTATTAGAGCAACAACAGTAAACGCACAGCAAGAGGAGTGAAATCAGGAACAGCCGGGTTCAAGTCCAGGGCGGATAGTCATCCAAGCCGGGATCAAGTCTAGAAGCAGGTAGTCATCCAAACCGGGGTCGAGTCCAGAGGCGGGTAGTCTGCCGATGCCGGGTCATCTGCCGATTTGGAATCAAGAGACGGGAAAGTCATCAGCTAAGCCAGGTCATGTACGGAGGAACACAGAGAACAGAAGACTGCTAGCAGTGATGCACCTTGGAGCACAAACACAAGGGGAAAGAACTGCAAGCCAACAGGTGATATACAATATCTCACAAAAGTAAATACACCCCTCACATTTTTGTAAATATTTTGTTACATCTTTTCATGTGACAACACTGAAGAAATGACACTTTGCTACAATGTAAAGTAGTGAGTGTACAGCTTGTATAACAGTGTAAATTTGCTGTCCCCTCAAAATAACTCAACACACAGCTATTAATGTCTAAACCGCTGGCAACAAAATAGAGTACACATAAAGATGGCCTAGGCTATAAGAAGTTTGCCAAGACCCTCAAACTGAGCTGCAGCATGGTGGCCAAAGCATACAGTGCTTTAACAGGACAGGTTCCACTCCGAACAAGCCTCGCCATGGTCGACCAAAGAGGTTGAGTGCACGTGCTCAGCATCATATCCAGAGGTTGTCTTTGGGAAGTAGACATATGAGTGCTGCCATCATTGCTGCAGAGGTTAAAGGGGTGAGGGGTCAGCCTGTCAGTGCTCAGACCATACGCCGCACACTGCATCAAATTGGTCTGCATGGCTGTCGTCCCAGAAGGAAGCCTCTTCAAGATGATGCACAAGAAAGCCCGCAAACAGTTTGTTGAAAACAAGCAGACTAAGGACATGGATTACTGGAACCATGTCCTTTGGTCTGATGAGACCAAGATAAAGTTATTTGGTTCAGATGTGTCAAACGTGTGTGGTGGCAACCAGGTGAGGAGTACAAAGACAACAAGTGTGTCTTGCCTACAGTCAAGCATGGTGGTGGAAGTGTCATGGCCTGGGGCTGCATGAGTGCTGTCAGCACTGGGGAGCTACAGAACCATGAATTCCAACATGTACTGTGACATACTGAAGCAGAGCATGATCCCCTCCTTTTGGAGACTGGGCTGGAGGGCAGTATTCCAACATGATAACGACCTCAAACACACCTCCAAGACGACCACAGTCTTGCTAAAGAAGCTGAGGGTAAAGGTGATGGACTGCCCAAGCATGTCTCTGGATCTAAACCCTATTGAGCAGCTGTGGGGCATCCTCATATGGAAGGTGGAGGAGCGCAAGGTCTCTAACATCCACCATCTCGTCATGGAGGAGTGGAAGAGGACTCCAGTGGCAACCTGTGAAGCTCTGGTTAACTCCATGCCCAAGAGGGTTAAGACAGTGCTGGAAAATAATGGTGGCCACAAAAAATATGACACTTTGGGCCCAATTTGGACATTTTGACTTAGGGGTGCACTCACTTTTGTTGCCAGTGGGTTAGACATTAATGGCTGTGTGTTGAGTTATTTTGAGGGGACAACAAATTTACACTTTTTTACAAGCTGTATATTCACTATTTTACATTGTACCAGTGTCATTTTTTTCAGTGTTGTCTCATGAAAAGATTTAATAAAATATTTAAAAAATGTGAGGGGTGTAGTCACTTTTGTGAGATACTGTATATAGTCAGGTGTGCAACATCATCACTGAGCGATGCCCAGGCAGCAGGCAATTGATGATGTAAACAGAGTTTATAAAAGACAGCAGTCTGCACATGTCCAAGATGGCTGCCAACAGGAAGGCAAGGTAAGACCTTGACACTACTACAACTTGGACTTAGAGGAAGTTGGTTAAATGATGACTATCATGTAACCCAGAAGATTCATCTAGTTGTGAAAAAGAAGTACTTTGTTTTTGGACACTTTAGGAGTTAAAGTGGTTTTAACATCTAAACGTTATTTACCTTAATGCGTTCCCCTTTAAAAAAAACTCTCCACTAACTGTTCCCTCTTCCCCCATCCCTAAACACTTACCTGACTTCTCTCACTGATCTAGCGCTGTCCTAGCGCTGCAGCATTACTCTCTTCTCTTTTTGGTCTCACAGGAGACACTGATAGCCTCCTGCTTCTGTCAGTCAGATTTCTGTAAAGAGGGAGTGGTGACGTAGCTCACTGAGGCTGTGTGTGTCTATCAACGCAAACAGCTCAGCTCAGGAGCATGCCCACACGTGCCCCTATAGCACACAGCTTGCTAAGACACTACCAGTAGGAAGAAGGAGCCGACAGCACCAGTGCGAAACTTCCAGAAGAGGCGGTAAGGTAACTGCTCTGTTCAATATTGTTGCACAGAACTGGTAAGTATAACCTCTTTTTTTATTTTAATTTAAAAAAAATTAGCCTTTGGCATGACTTTAGTGGGAGTACTGCAGTAGAAGTAGTTTTTATTCAAAATGTTCTTATTTTATGTTTTCTTTGTTAATAAACTGTTTTGTTTTTTGCTTTTAATTATTTGCTGGATTTCTATTTTAAGGAATACAGTACAATGAGGAGCAACAAAACAGTCCTAGGTCAATGGCGTATTTTGTTCTCCTGTCCGGGGGTTTGCATGTGGAAGAGATAAGCAGCTAGTATTGTCCCTCCCTCTCCCAGTTTGAATGATTCTATGCAAGGGATGACAGAGGACTGATACCAAGACAAATTTACAGTATAAAATAATGTTCGTTGTACTGTCAGTAAAAAAAAAAAAAACAATGTACTTATTTCTAGAGGAATAAAAAAAAATGTTAAATAATGTTAAAAAAAAAACCAGTTGTATGTAATTGGAGCTTTACATGTGTTAAAACCTCATGTTTCAATTCCCTCCCTTGTAATATTGTTTGCAGGATGTTTATCTCAATTTGAACTAGGTGTCATGAATGGGTGTGTGTGTTAAAAATATAATTTTATCTCTTTTAAGAACTTCCTCCATCAAGGCAGTATAATGGAGCTAGCACAACAGCTACTACTACTACTATGACTACCACAACAACACAATGGACTACAATGACTAGCACAGTAAAAACAACTGTATTGAGTCGCAGGAACATATCAACATTGTATCCTATGATTGAAATTCCCATTGAGGTCACTACACGTTCCATACCTGTTTCATCACAAATACCAGCTGTCGGTCCTGAGAGCTGTGATGCTATGGAAGCTCGTGAAATTATGTGGTTTAAGACACGACAAGGGCAAACCGCAAAGCAGCCATGTCCTTTAGGAACTGTAGGTAAGTTTTATAGAGGTAACCATTGGATATAACAGTAAAATAGTTTTAAATAAATAATGTTGCAAAGAGATATTGTTATCATTGTTAAACTGTGTGTGTAGTCCTTTTATAAAACAGAAATGTGAAAGTCCAGAAATTAATGTATTTTTCTCTTTCGTTCACTGACGGACACAGCTCCATATCTTCTTAGACCCTTGGGCTTATACTGCTCTCTCAACAGGAATAGGACTAGGCGGAAATACTTTTTGGGTACGCCCCTGGGGCCGTCCCAGGGGGTATACTCCCACTTCCTGCTTTAGGACGTCAGTTTTTTCTACCTACTCAGGAATAAGGACCTGGTTCCCTGCTGGAATCTGCGGTCCTGGCGTTTTTTTTCTTTTTAAAAGTGGAATTTTTTCTTCTTTTATTATTTTCTGTTCCTGTGAGAACTACAATAAATTTGGTTCCTGCGAGAACTACAATCAACTGCCGGACTTGGCAACGCACTGGATATCCTAGATCCTTACGGTATTATCAGTCTGGCCAGAGAGCGCGACCCAACTATGGAGAGAAAAAGACAAAACGACGCTCCCTTTTTAATGGATTTTATCTAATTCTCAATAAAGATTAAATTTTTTACATATTTACTGTCCTACTTATTTGCTGTCAGAAAACCCCTGGGGGCTCCTTTTTGTCTTTATCTCTCCAGTGATATTGGGGTGAGCAGCCTCTCCACACAATGTGTTGTCTCCTCCTAGCACAACCCAATTATTAGCTCCGTGTTAGGTTGGCCGCAACATAGCCCTACTGGACAGGGGGCTGGCCGGCGAGTGAAACACCTCACCAGGACGCATAGCCCTGGTCACGATAATGATTACAGCCACAATCGCAGCGTACCTCTGGCCCACAGCACCCCCATTCCAAGATGGCGCGGTGGACTGTCAGGAGTGGTGCCCACTTGGTTCTGAGGTGTGGCGAGTAGTGTCCCCCCTCTCCTCTGGGGAAATACTGGGTTGGACGCGGGGCCTTCCTCTGGTTGGTAGGCCCCTTCTGTGTCCTCCCTTCCCTCATGGTTTCTCCCCCTCACTAGCGGGGTTCCCCTGTACTGGTCGCCCTTACCTACCCCCCCCCTTAGTCCCCACTTGGGGGTGCACGGGCTGTTGTAGTGTATAGGGTGTCATTAGTGATGGGCTGGAGGGAGGTAGGAGCGCGTCGGCAGCGGCTTATTTTCTGATGCTCTTGCGGCGAATGTCTGCGCATGGGGTCCCTATGAGGATCCCCCTGGTGGACTACAAGTACCTGTAGGGCCAGTCTGGGTTCTGGGCGCCACACTGCACCACGTGGTGCCACCATTTTGTTGTGGATGGCTCCATACAGCCTCAGCAGCCATGTTTGTGTAGTCCGGTGGCCATGTTTTTGGAGTTCCCCATTGAAGTCAATGCAGCGGCCATTTTCTTGTAGCCTGTGGAGCGATGATGCGGTGGTGGGCCTCTAGTGGCAGTCACTGCACTTCCTCTTCCTCTCTGATCGCAGCATGGCAAGCAGCTTGGCGCTCTGTATCCTGTTCTGAATAGGTGGTGGTGAGTATACAGCTCCTTCTTCTGCTATAGCAGCGCCGCTGGTGCGCTGGGTCTTGCAGTACCACAGCACAAATTTTTTCCTTGCTTATTAAGGGCAGCCTCCGAATTAAGGTGCCCATGTAATAGTTTTTTTAAACTATTAATGCTCCCAACTTTTTGTGGAAGAGAATTCCACATCCTTACTGCTCTTACAGTTAAGAACCCCCTACGTATTTTAAGGTTAAACCGCCTTTCCTCTAGTTTTAGTGAGTGGCCACGTGTCTTATTGTATTTCCTTTCTCTGAATAGTTTGTTCCTTATGCTATGGTCGCCAGTACAGTATTTGTACATTGATATCATATCCCTGCTCAATCGTCTCTTCTCCAGAGAGAATAAGTTCAGTGCTTGTAGTCTTTTCTCAGAGCTGATGTCCTCCATTCCCCTAATTATTTTTGTTGCCCTTCTCTGGACTCTCTCCAGTTCCAGCACATCCTTCCTGAGGACCGGTGCCCAGAACTGGACAGCATACTCCAGATGTGGCCGGACCAGAGTCTTGTAGAGAGGGAGAATAATCTCTTTATTTCTGGAGTGAATCCCCTTTTTTATACATCCCAGTATTCTGTTGGCTTTGCTTGCGGCGGCTTGGCATTGCATGCCACTGCCAAGCCTGTTGTCCACCAGTACCCCCAGGTCCTTTTCCATCCTAGACTCACCCAGAGGTTCCCCCCCTAGTGAGTAGCTTGCTTTCTGGTTTCTGGCAACCAAGTGCATTACTTTACATTTTTCAACATTAAACTTCATCTGCCATGTAGTTGCCCACCCCATTATTTTGTTCAGGTCCGCTTGTAAGGTTTCCACATCCTGTATAGAAGATATGACGGCGGTCCTGCAGTCACTTGTGGCAAAAGTTGATGTGGCCCTGCAAAAGCGGCCTGGCAAGAAACACTCCCCGCCTTCACTTGTATCCTCTGCCTCCTCAGAGTCTGAGGTGGATTTGGTCGCCACACACAGGTGTTCCCCTTTCCTGCCTATTTTGACGAGATTGTCGGTAGTCAGTGGGGGCCCCCGAAATGCATGGTTGGAGTACCTAAGCGTTTCGCTAGGAGGTATCCCTTTGAGTAGTCTCTTTTAAGGAAGCTGACGGTTCCACCAGCGGTGGACTCTCAGGTCTCCAGATTAAATAAGGCCACACTTCTTCTGGTTGGGAATTCCCTATCTTTTAAGGACCCTGTGGACAAGAGAGCTGAGGCTCTGGTCTGATATTTTTCATTGTGCCGGGTTCAATTTTGAGGCTGATGTTTGCTATCGCCTTGGTTTCCCAGACCTTAACAGAATGGGGGAAGCTCCTTCACCAAGATCTGGAAGGGGGTCAACATCCTCCTGAGTTGGCGAAAGGGGCGAATCAGTTGATACAGGGGCTACAATATATCTGTGATGCATCCTTGGATGCGGCCCCTTTGGCTTGCAGAGTATCTGTGACTGCGGTGACCCTTCCCCGCATGATATAGTTGAAGTACTGTTTGGCTGATAAGGCTTCCAAAAAGGTGCTGACTGACCTTCCGTTTGTTCAGTGCTTCTTTGGAAGAGAGGGAGGTAAGAGTACTCTGCTTCCGCAGGTTGCTAAGAGCAAGGAGCCTCATCGTAAATGTGGTCATTTTTTTCTCGGCTGCCAAGTGGCCCTTTCGTCCAGCAGGCTCGCAGGAAAAGGGATTAAGATCCACCCATACCTTCATGGGAGGCTCCAAGAAACCCTGGGTTTGTAAGTTAAAAGCGGGTTCTGCTGGCCCCGCAGACAAGCCCTCCTCTGCCTTAAGCGGCGCCCTCACCTATATCTGGGGTGGGGGGGACGTCTCTGTTTCTTTCCCCACCTGTGGACCGTGCTCATTCAAGACAAATGGGTCTACGAGTTAATTCGGTTTGGTTACAAGATCAAGTTTCGGTCCTTGCCTCAAGGTTCTTCCCTTTCAACTTGGGCCTGTCCCCGGATCAGCTGCAAGGTCTTTATGGGGCAGTGCAGGATCTGTTATCACAGGGAGTGATTGTGCCGGTTCCAGAGTCGGAACGTTTTCAGGGATTTTATTCAATCTGTTTACTTTTCCCAGGAAGGAAGGCAAGGTCTGTTCGATCTTGGACCTCAAGGCTCTGAACTGCTTTGTGCGGGTTCAGAAATTTAGGATGGAGTCCATTCGCATGGTCATGGCGTTCCTTCATCAAGGGGATTTTCTGGCCTCTATCGATATCAAGGATGCTTACCTTCATATAGTTACATAGTTACATAGTTAGTCAGGTTGAAAAAGACACAAGTCTGTCCGGTTCAACCAAAAAAAAACAGTATTGAAAACCCAACCATACAATCCCATATACACAATCCTATACCGGCTGTTGAACCAGAGGAAGGCAAAAATAAACCCCAGCAAAGCATGATCCAATTTGCTACAGCAGGGGAAAAAAATTTGGATATTCCCTGGATCAACTTTATCTAAAAAAAAAATGTTAGTACCCATTTATATTATGTACACCTAGGAAAGAATCCAGGCATTTTTTAAAGCAATCTAGGGAGCTAGCCAGAATCACCTCTGGAGGAAGTCTATTCCACATTTTCAAAGCTCTTACGGTGAAGAAACCTTTCCGTATTTGGAGACAAAATCTGTTTTCCTCTAGACGTAAAGAGTGTCTCCTTGTCCTCTGTGTTGACTGTAAAGTGAACAACTCAACACCAAGTTCACTATATGGACCCCTTATGTATTTATACATGTTGATCATATCCCCCCCCCCCTTAATCTCCTCTACACAAGAGAGAATAAATTCAGTTCCTCTAATATTTTCTCATAGCTGAGGTCCTCCATGCCTCTTATCAATTTGGTTGGCCTTTTCTGCACTTTTTCCAGTTCCCCAATATCCTTTTTAACCACTTAAGCCCCGGAGGATTTGGCTGCTAAAGGTCCAGACCCCTTTTTTCAACTTGGCACTTCGTGACTTTAACTGATAATTGCGCGGTCATGCAATGCAGTACCTAAACGAAATTTACGTCCTTTTTTTCCCACAAACAGAGCTTTCTTTTGGTGGTATTTGATCACCTCTGCGCTTTTTATTTTTTGCGATATTAATAAAAAAAGAGCGAAAATTTTGCAAAAAAATGACATTTTCAACTTTGTCTTTTAAAAAATATCCAATATACTCAATTTATGTCATTTTTTTTGGCCAAAATATATTTAGCTACATGTCTTTGACAAAAAAAAAATCAATGAGCGTATTTTTATTGGTTTGCGCAAAAGTTATAGCGTCTACAAACTATGGTGTAAATACTGAAATTTACGAAGCTTTAATTTCTGACTGCCTATCTCATTTCATGAAGTGCTAAAATGGCGGGGCAGTACAAAACCCCCCCAAACTACCACTTTTTGGAAAGTAGACATCCTAAGGAATGTTCTGAGGGGCATGTTGAGCTCATTGAATATTTTATTTTTTTGTCACAGGTGTTTGAAAAATGACAAAAATAATTTTTTTTTTTTTTTTTACACAAAGTTGTCATTGAAATGATATATTGCTCACACATGCCATGGGTATATGTGTAATTACACCCCAAAATATATTCTGCTGCTTCTCCTGAGTACAGGGATACCACATATGTGAGACTTTTTGGGAGCGTAGCTGTGTACGGGAGCCGGAAAACAAATCACCACCATCAGAATTTCAAAGGGCGTACATTTTTCATTGCATTTTCTCACTACCTATAACGGTTTTGGAGGCCCTGAAATGTCAAGATACCACAAAACCCCCCCAAATGACCCCATTTTGGAAAGTAGACACCCCAAGCTGTTTGCTGAGAGGCATGGTGAGTCCATGGAATATTTTATATTTTGCCACAAGTTTCGGGAAAATTACAATTTTTTTTTTTAATTTTTTTTTTTTACACAACGTTGTCACTAAAAGATAAATTTCTCACACATGCCATGGGTATATGTGGAATGACACCCCAAAATACATTCTGCCACTTCTCCTGAGTATGGGGATGCCCCATGTGTGAGACTTTTTGGGAGCCTAGCTGTGTACAGGACCGCGAAAACCAATCAACACTCTCAGGTTTTCTAATGGCGTAAATTGTTCATGTCACCTCTGCACTACCTGTCGCAGTTTCGGAGGCCCTAAAATTCCAAAATAGCACAAAACCCCCCCAAATGACCCCATTTTGCAAAGTAGACACCCCAAGCTATTTGCTGAGAGGCATGGTGAGTCCATGGAATATTTTATATTTTGCCACAAGTTCCGGGAAATATATATATATATATATATTTTTTTTTTTTTTACACAAAGTTGTCAGTAAATGATATATTGCTCACACATGCCATGGGTATATGTGAAATGACACCCCAAAATACATTCTGCTGCTTCTCCTGAGTACAAGGATACCCCATGTGTAAGACTTTTTTGCAGTCTAGCCGCGTACAGGACCCGGAAAACCAATCTGCACCTTCTGGCTTTCTAAGGGCGTAAATTGTTGATCTCACTCCTTACTACCTATCACACTTTTGAAGTCCATAAAAGGCCAAGATGGCACAAAACCCCCCCAAATGACCCCATTTTGCAAAGTAGACACTCCAATCTATTTGCTGAGAGGCATGGTGAGTATTTTGCAGCTCTCATTTTTTTTTGGAAAATGAAGAAAAAACAGGAAAATGCATTTTTTTTCCTCTTTTTTCAATTTCCAAAACTTTGTGACAAAAAGTGAGATCTGCAAAACACTCAACATGCCTCTCTGCAAATAGCTCAGGGTGTCTACTTTCCAAAATGGGGTCATTTGGGGGGGTTTTGTGCTATCTTGGAATTTTAGGGCCTCCGAAACTGTGATAGGTAGTCAGGAGTGAAATCAACAATTTACGCCCTTGGAAAGCCTGAAAGTGGAGGTTGGTTTTCGGGGTCCTGTACTCGGCTAGACTGCAAAAAAGTCTCACACATGGGGTATCCCTGTACTCAGGAGAAGCAGCAGAATGTATATTGGGGTGTCATTTCACATATACCCGTGGCATGTGTGAGCAATATATCATTTACTGACAGCTTTGTGTAAAAAAAAAAAAAATATATATATATATATATATATTTCCCGGAACTTGTGGTAAAATATAAAATATTCCATGGACTCACCATGCCTCTCAGCAAACAGCTTGGGGTGTCTACTTTCCAAAATGGGGTCATTTGGGGGGGTTTTGTGCTATCTTAGAATTTTAGGGCCTCCGAAACTGTGATAGGTAGTCAGGAGTGAAATCAACAATTTACGCCCTTGGAAAGCCTGAAAGTGGAGGTTGGATTTCGGGGTCCTGTACTCGGCTAGACTGCAAAAAAGTCTCACACATGGGGTATCCCTGTACTCAGGAGAAGCAGCAGAATGTATTTTGGGGTGTCATTTCACATATACCCGTGGCATGTGTGAGCAATATATCATTTACTGACAGCTTTGTGTAAAAAAAAAAAAAAAATATATATATATATATATTTCCCGGAACTTGTGGTAAAATATAAAATATTCCATGGACTCACCATGCCTCTCAGCAAACAGCTTGGGGTGTCTACTTTCCAAAATGGGGTCATTTGGGGGGGTTTTGTGCTATCTTAGAATTTTAGGGCCTCCGAAACTGTGATAGGTAGTCAGGAGTGAAATCAACAATTTACGCCCTTGGAAAGCCTGAAAGTGGAGGTTGGATTTCGGGGTCCTGTACTCGGCTAGACTGCAAAAAAGTCTCACACATGGGGTATCCCTGTACTCAGGAGAAGCAGCAGAATGTATATTGGGGTGTCATTTCACATATACCCATGGCATGTGTGAGCAATATATCATTTACTGACAGCTTTTTGTAAAAAAAAAAATAAATATATATATATATATATATTTCCCGGAACTTGTGGCAAAATATAAAATATTCCATGGACTCACCATGCCTCTCAGCAAACAGCTTGGGGTGTCTACTTTTCAAAATGGGGTCATTTGGGGGGGTTTTGTGCTATCTTGGAATTTTAGGGCCTCCGAAACTGTGATAGGTAGTCAGGAGTGAAATCAACAATTTACGCCTTTGGAAAGCCTGAAAGTGGGGACTGGTTTTCGGGGACCTGTACTCGGCTAGACTGCAAAAAAGTTTCACACATGGGGTATCCCTGTACTCAGGATAAGCAGCAGAATGTATTTTGGGGTGTCATTTCACATATACACATGGCATGTGTGAGCAATATATCATTTAGTGACAACTTTCTGTAAAAAAACAACAAAAAAAAAAGAAATAATAATTTTCCCGACACTTGTAGCAAAATATAAAATATTCCATGGACTCACCATGCCTCTCAGCAAATAGCTTTGGGTGTCTACTTTTCAAAAAGGGGTCATTTGGGGGGTGTTTGAACAGTCCCGGCATTTTACGCTCAATCTTAGCCACACATCACCCACTCTTCTAACCACTTGAAAACCAAGCCTTTTCTGTGCCTTTTTGTTTACATGAAAAAATATTTTTTTTTTACTAGAAAATTACTTTGAACCCCCAAACATTATATATTTCTTTAAAGCAGAGGCCCTATAGAATAAAATGGTGGATGTTGCAATTTTTTTTGTCACACGGTATTTGCGCACAGATTTTCCAAACGCAATTTTTGCGAAAAAAATACATTTTTTTTAAATTTATTGCACAAATACACTATATAATTCCAATTTGTTTGGTAAAATTTAAAAGATGATCTTATGCCGAGTTCATAGACACCTGACATGACATGCTTTAAAAATTGCGCACACCTGCGCAGCGGCAAAAACGTACGTACATTTTTAAAAACCTTTAAAAGTCTCTACAGGTTACCACTTTAGACTTACAGAGGAGGTCTACTGCAAGAATTACTGCACTCGATCTGGCGATCGCGGCGATACCTCACATGCATGCTGAAATTGCGGTTTACATATGACACTAGACCAACGCGTGCGTGTGCCATTGCGCGCAAGCACGGGGGAAAGGGGGCGGAGCTCGATTTTTTTTTTTTTTTTTTTTTTTTTTTTTTGCTCTTTTATGTTATTTTGACACCTTTCCTTTAATTTTTTTTTTTTTTAAATCATTTTTATTGCTATCACAGTGAATTTAGATATCCCCTATGATAGCAATCGGTAGTGACAGGTACTCTTTTTTTTAAAAATTGGGGTCTTTTATACTCTAGATCTCTCCTCTGACCTTAATGCTTCTGACCACGCCAAAATTGGTGTGATAAAATACTTTCCCAATTTCCCAATGGCCCTGTTTATTTCTGGCGAAAAAGAAGTCATGAAATGCTCGTAGCCTCCGGCATCTTAGGCCATAGAGATGATTGGAGCCATTCTAATCTTCAATTAGCTCTATGGTTAGATAACTGAACCACCGGCTGCACTCTCGGGTTAACCGGTGGGACAGGAGAGCCCGAGAAAAACCACGGAAGGCTGCGGAAGGCGGCGGTGGGGGGGGGGAGGCCCCTCCCACTGCATGTAAAAGCAGTCTAGCGGCCAATTACCTGCTAGGATTGCTTTTACATGTAAGCCGACCGCTGGCTGTAAAAAACGATACCAAGATGATGCCTAAATCTGCAGGCATCATCCTGGTATAACCACTCAAAGTCCAGCAACGTACCAGTACATTGCTAGTCCTTGTTTGGCATATAGGTTTTTTTTTTTTTCATGCAGCCTGTGGGCTGAACGGAAAAAAAGAGAACCTATCAGAAATCAGCACAAGAATAATGCGTAGTATTACTCATCATTAACCGCCCAAACAACCACCCACTGAATTTAATGATGGGTATACACGGCACTATCCACGTATACCAAAATAGGATTTTAACTGCAGTGCTGAAATCAGAAAATCACCACAGCTGCTATCAGCAAAGGTATCCATATATGCTGAGCGCAAACGCTGTTTGTGTCAGAATATATAAAATCAATGCGTGGTAGCCGACGAGGGACCTGCAAGAGAAACAGGTCACAAAAGAATGAAAAAACAAAGTACATTAAAAAAAGTACATTAGGAAGAGTAGGACATATAAAATGACTGACAACAACAAAAGTTTTTGGATTCTCATCATTAACCGCCCAAACAACCACCCACTGAATTTAATGATGGGTATACACGGCGCTATCCACGTATACCAAAATAGGATTTTAACTGCAGTGCTGAAATCAGAAAATCACCACAGCTGCTATCAGCAAAGGTATCCATATATGCTGAGCGCAAACACTGTTTGTGTCAGAATATATAAAATCAATGCGTGGTAGCCGACAAGTACCTGCAAGAGAAACAGGTCACAAAAGAATGAAAAAACAAAGTACATTAAAAAAAAGTACATTAGGAAGAGTAGGACATATAAAATGACTGACAACAACAAAAGTTTTTGGATTCTCATCATTAACCGCCCAAACAGCCACCCACTGAATTTAATGATGGGTATACACGGCGCTATCCACGTATACCAAAATAGGATTTTAACTGCAGTGCTGAAATCAGAAAATCACCACAGCTGCTATCAGCAAAGGTATCCATATATGCTGAGCGCAAACACTGTTTGTGTCAGAATATATAAAATCAATGCGTGGTAGCCGACGAGTACCTGCAGGAGAAACAGGTCACAAAAGAATGAAAAAACAAACAAAGGACATTTAAATGTACAGTAAGAAGAGTAGAAGGACATATAAAATGACTGACACAACAACAGTTTTTGGATCCTTTTATTTTTCTTTCTAACTGTTTCTTCATGTCTTGATTTGGGAGGGACTGCGATCTTCTGCGATCTTCTCTTCCAGCTTGGGTCTCTCAAAATGTCGATGGACATCCAACATCCTTCGAGACCCTGTGTTTGTGTGCCCTACACTGTGTCGTGCTGTACCCTACACTAAAACTCCACTAGTGTATGGTAGCGCTCAAAACATTCCCCGATGCAGAGACCAGGTTGGTCAGGACATTTGGGACAATAATAACGGGTGTCACGCCTAAATCCGCGCCTGCTACAGACACGACATCTTCTTTGGGGCCATCTTTGGGTAGGGGTACTCGGGAGGGCATAAGGAAAATGCCTCTCATGCAGCCGGCTCACTGCATCTGGAAGGGGAAGTTGGGCAGGCATGCCTCCTGGGTACAGGTAGGCAAGGATGATCTCTTCCTGGAATTCCCGGAAAGATCCAGTTCGTCCTGACGCCTTGTATAGGACAAAGGCGTTCAGCATCGCCAATTGGAATAAATAAACAGACACTTTTTTGTACCAGCGTCTGGCTTTACGGGCAACTAAATACGGCGCCAAAATCTGGTCGTTAAGGTCCACCCCTCCCATGTTAAGGTTATATTCGTGGACACAGAGGGGTTTCTCCACAACGCCAGTTGCCGTAGTGATTTGGATTGTCGTGTCTGCGTGAAGGGAGGACAGAACATAAACATCCCGTGTATCCTTCCACTTCACCGCAAGCAATTTGTCCGTTTTCAAGCAGGCTCTCGCCCCCCGACTAAGACGGGAATCTACAAGCCGTTGGGGGAAGCCCCGGCGATTAGGTCGCACGGTGCCACATGCGCCAATTTGTAATTCGAGCAGGTGACTAAATAGTGGCACGCTTGTATAAAAGTTGTCCACGTACAAATGGTACCCCTTTCCGGATAAGGGTGACACCAAGTCCCAAACGATCTTACCGCTGCTCCCTATGTAGTCTGGGCAGTTGGGGGGCTCCACACAGCTATCTTTTCCCTCATAGACCCGGAAACTAACTGTATAGCCTGTGGCCCTGTCACACAATTTATACAGTTTGACCCCGTATCTGGCACGCTTGCTGGGGAGGTACTGTTTCATAGCAAGGCGGCCAGTAAATTTAATCAGGGACTCGTCAACGCAGACAACTTGTTCGGGGGTAAACAAGGCTGCAAACCGCTGATTGAAGTGGTCTATGAGGGGCCGAATTTTGTGGAGCCGATCGTATGCAGGGTCTCCCCGAGGACGACAGATTTCATTGTCGCTGAAATGCATAAATCGCAGAATTTGCTCATATCTCGCCCTGGACATGGAGGCAGAGTACATGCGCATATGGTGAAGTGGGCTAGTGGACCAATATAGCCGCATTTACTCTGTTTAGTTATGCCTATGTGGAGGGAAAGGCCCAGAAAGATCTTAAATTCGGAAACCGTTAAAGGTTTCCAGCCGAATTGTCTGGCAAGGGGCGAATTTGGGTTGGCGGCGATAAATTGTTGAGCATATAAATTTGATTGATCCACAATAGATCTGAAAAGATCTTCCGTGAAGAACAGCTCATAAAAGTTCAGGGGCGTAAAACCAGCTGTCTCCACGTGGATTCCAGGTTGGGCGGTGAATGGGGGAAGTACTGGCGCTGTAGTATCAGTGGGTTGCCAATTAGGAAATGCCAGCGCATCAGGGAGGGCACTATGGGCTCTACGGGCCTGTCTTCGAATACGCGGTGGCTGCGGGCCACTACTTGTGCTAGCCACCGCACCAGCTTCAACTGCACTTAGGGGACTCGCCACGTCACCAGGTCTTACTGCAGTGCTGGTTGTACTAGGTCCAGGGTGTACTAGGCCGCTGGCGCTTGCCAGGTCGCCAGAAGGATGAGCGGCACTAGTACCCACACTCTGCTCCATACGAGCACCCTGCGATTCCTGCATCTCAACAACACCAGAATGGGGTCGGGTACGCCTGGGTCTAACAGGGACCCATCTGTCGTCGGAGCTATCTGTCAGGGAGCCGCTGCTGTCATTTGGTTCGTATACTGACCCTGATTCTGCCGGTGAGGCTTCCCCATCGCTCTCACCTGGCATGGTCATTATACTGTAAATAGCTTCATCACTGTACGAACGTTTAGACATTTTGGTAACTAAATTTACCCGTACAGTGATGCGACTCACAGGTAATAAAAGCACCTGGTTGTCGAAGACTATTTCAAGCGCTACCAAAAAAACTGCTAATGCTAGCAGGGATCAGGCCTGACTCTGCTAACACAGCGGTTTTGTGTCTTGTGTTTTTTTGTAAGTGACAGTAATCTGTTGATTACTACACTTACCTGGGTGAAAGGGTTAAACGCAGGTGCTGGCAGGAATCAGTGCTGATCGTGCAAACACTGCGTTTTGGGAACCCTAAACTATGGGGGCGCTAGTATAGCTCTGATCAGATCAGATATTGATCTGTTCAAACACTATACTAGAAATGGAAGTGTAGGTGCGTGCGTGTGTGTGTGGCAATCAAGGGGTTATTTCTAAACTATGCGCTGGGGATCTGGGGGGGGTGGCGGGGACCCTAAACCTCCTTTGGGAAAGAAACTAGCTAGCTAGCACAACCTCAAGTCACAATGACACCAATACAAAATACAGTAAAAACAGTATATTATGTGTGTATTAGTGCTAATGTGACAGAGGGTGTAGGGGTTAACGGGATGTGATCAGGGGGGGATCAGGGGTTTAAATCTTTATTGGAAGGGGCTGGCGGGTATCCTAAGGATAAAAGGAACGGTGGCAAGCGCTAAACCTGGTCACAAGTCACACTTATACAGGTATATAGAAAATGCTATATACTGTATACAGTGTGCGTTGTGGCAGGGGGTGTAGGGGTGATCAGGGGGGGATCAGGGGATTAAATCTTTATTGGGCGGGTGGCGGGGACCCTAAACCTGCTTGGGACACAAACTTAGTCGCCTGCGCTAATTCTGATCACAATCACACTAATACAAAAATACAAAAACACAGTATATTACGTTTGTATTAGTGCTGATGTGACAGAGGGTGTAGGGGTTAACTAGCGGTGATCAGGAGGGGATCAGGGGGGATCAGGGGCTCAAATCTTTATTAGGGGGGGTGGCGGGTAATTCAAGTGGAAAAAGGGGGGTCGCAAGCGCTAGACCTGACCACAAATCACACTTATACGGGTATATAGCAAAATGCTATATACTGTATACGGTGTGTGTTATGGCAGGGGGTGTAGGGGTGATCAGGGGGGGGTCAGGGGCTTAAATCTTTATTGGGCGGGTGGCGGGGACCCTAAACCTTCTTGGGACAGAAACTTAGTCGCCTGCGCTAATTCTGATCACAATGACACTAATACAAAAATACAATAACACCGTATATTGCGTTTGTATTAGTGCTGATGTGACAGAGGGTGTAGGGGTTAACGGCGGTGATCAGGGGGGGTTCAGGGGGGATCAGTGGGTTAAATCTTTATTAGGGGGGGGTGGGGGGTAATTTGAGTGGAAAAGGGGGGGTCGCAAGGGCTACACCTGTTCACAAATCACACTTATACAGGTATATAGGTATATGCTATATGCTGTATATAGTGTGTGTTGTGTCAGGTGCTGTAGGGGTTAATTGGGGGGGCGATCGGGGGTGAAATGTGCCTATCTAGCTGTGTGTGATGTGCTTGGTGCAATTACTCACAGTAAGATGTGCTCTCCTCTCACGCTGGATCCGAAAAGACCGTTGGGAGGGGAGGGCACATCTCCTCTAAGCCTGTGTTTACATTTCACAGGCTTAGAGGGAGATCTGATTGGGCAGGACCGATCAACAGGTCCAGACCAAAAATGATTGGCCTGGACCTGATGACTGATCGGTTCTGAACCCAATCGAGTCATCGGCGGCGGCGGCGGGGCGCGGGAGCGCGCACAGGGCCGGCAAAAAGTGCTGACGTAGGCCTACGTCAGTTTGCCTGGCCGGGGCTGAGCGCCGACGTAGATCGTCGTGCGCCGGTCGTTAAGTGGTTAAGAACGGGTGCCCAAAACTGAACTGCATATTCCAGATGAGGTCTTACTAATGATCTGCACAGGGGCAAAATGATATCTCTCTCTCTGGAGTCCATGCCTCTGTTAATACAAGAAAGGACTTTGCTTGCTTTGGAAACAGCAGCTTGGCATTGCATGCTGTTATTAACCACTTTACCACCGGAGGATTTTGCTGTCTTACGTCCAGGCCACTTTTTGCGATTCGGCGCTGTGCGACTTTAACTGACAATTGCGCGGTCGTGCGACGCCGTACCCAAGCGAAATTTACGTCCTTTTTTTCCCACAAACAGAGCTTTCTTTTGGTGGTATTTGATAACCTGTGCAATTTTTACTTTTTGCGCTAGAAACAAAAAAAGAGCGTTTATTTTGAAAAAATAACAATATTTTTAACATTTTTTTATATGAAATTCCCCCCAAAAAAGATGTAAAAAACAATTTTTTTTTTACATTTTTGGCCAATTTGTTTTCTGCTACCCATGTTTGGTAAAAAAAAATCACAATAAGCGTATTTTGATTGGTTTGCGCAAAAGTTATTGCGTTTACTAACAAAGGGAAAGATTTCTGTCATTTTTGGTGTTTTTTTTTAACGCGTAATGACGGCGATCTGCGATTTTTTTTTGCGGTACTGCGACATTGCGGCGGACAGATCGGACCCTTGACTGACATTTATGACACTTTTGGGGGTACCAGTGACATTACTGCAGTAATCAGTGCTATAAATATGCACTGTTACTGTAAAAATGACACTGGCAGGGAAGGGGTTAATTTTATTGGAGAGGGAGGGGTTAATGTATGCCTGGTGCTTACTGACGTGTGGAGGGGGAGGTGACTGAGTGAGCCAGGGACAGATCGGATGTCCAGCTATGCTGAACACTCCGATCTGTCACTCCCTGTCACTTGGGAGATCCGCCCGCTTGTGTTTTCACAGGCGGGCGGATCTCCACACTAGATCCCCGACGATCGGGGATGAGCGGCGGTGATCGCCGCTGCTCTTCCCCTGGCCCGACTCCCGCTGTGACCGAAAACAGCGGGAGCGAGCCTCCGGCGGCGCGCAAGCGCCGCCCAGAAGGGGGAGTGTCTGACGACGTAGTACTACGTCGTCAGACGATAACGAGCCACTCTGCCGCAGTAATATTACTGTGGGCGGAGGTAAAGTGGTTAAGCTTATGATCTACCAGAACACCCAGATCCTTCTCCCCTATGGATTCCCCCAGTTTTACTTCACCTAGTATGTATGATGCATGCATATTCTTAGCCCCCAAGTGCATAACTTTACATTTATCAACATTAAACCTCATTTGCCACATAGTTGCCCAATGAAACAGTGCATTGAGGTCAGCTGTATGTCAGGCATCAGCGTTTCCTTCGCTTTGCTGTGGGAGAGGAGCATTATCAATTTGTGGCATTACCTTTTGGTCTCACCTCAGCTCCGTGGGTGTTCACAAAAGTGTTGGTCCCGGTGTTGGCCTTGCTCAGGCAGAAGGGGATTGCGGTTTTGAGGTACCTCGACGACCTTCTTCTGTGGGCAGAATCTTTGTCGGCTCTAAAGGTCGATCTGGATATCACTGTGCAAACTCTGCAGGAGTTCAGGTGGGCGCTGAATTTTCAGAAATCAGCTCTAACTCCATCCACCAAACTGCACTACCTGGGTCTGACTCTAGACTTAGCCTCAGCCAGGGTGAAATTTCTAAATTTGCAGAAGGGGATTTGGCTCCTGTTGTCCAACCGTCAGTCATTTCTCAGGACTTGCATGCAAGTACTGGGTTTGATGGCCTCTACCTTCGAGGCGGTTCTGTTTGCTCAGTTTCATACCAGACCTCTGCAGAAAGATTCTGGCCAAGTGGGACGAGAATTCTCAATCATTGGACAACCTGATTCAGTTGAGCCGGGATGCGAGGGGATCTCCGATTTGGTGGCTCTGTTTCCCGGTGCTTTGGCAAGGGAAGTCCTGTCTCCTCCTTTATTGGACAGTGATTTCCACGGATGTCAGTCTGTCCGGGTGGAGCGGTGTTCTGGGCTCAGACTCCGCTCAATGAGTTTGGACACGGGAGGAGTCCAGTCTGCCGATCAATTGCCTGGAGAATGGGGCAATCAGGCTTTGCCTGTCCCAGTGGACGGATAGTCTGCAGGGGTGCCCGGTAAGGGTTTAATTGGACAATGCTATGGCTGTGGCATATGTCAATCATCAAGGAGGCACAAGAAGTGCCCTAGCAAAGTTGCCGGCATTCTAAGGTGGGCAGAACAATATGTTCCAGCCCTCACTGCGGTGCACATTCCAGGGGTGCAAAAATGGCAGACGGACTACCTCAGTCAGCAGGTGGGCGAATGGTCTCTTCACCCGGAAGTGTTTCAGCAACTGTGTCTCTGGTGGGGAACCCCCGATGTGGACCTGTTGGCCTCTCGTTTCACCCGAAAGTTTCACAGGTTTGTGGCAAGGTCTCGGGATCCTCTGGCCGATTCTGCCGATACTCTGGTGGCCCCTTGGGGTCAGTATCGCCTAATTTACACTTTTCCTCCACTACAACTTCTGCCGAGACTGCTGTGCAGAATCGAAGTGGAAGGGATTCCAGTAATTCTAGTGGCACCAGACTGTCCTCGTCGGTCTTGGGAATGCAGGCCCAGTAAGGCTGGTAGCCAACACTCCTTGGAGACTTCTTCTTAGAGACGATCTCTTGTCTCAAGGACTGATCTTCCATCCTGCTTTGCGGTCGCTGGCTTTAACGGCATGGCTATTGAAAGCCAGGTGTTGAAGGACAGAGGGCTGTCTGATTTGGTGGTTCCTGCGCTGTTAAAAGCTAGAAAATCTAGCTTTTAACAGATTCACAAATTTCTTGGTTTTACACTTTCGTGCAGGGTGTTCGCCATTTAGCTCCTCCAGTGCGATCCCTGGTACCTCCGTGGGATCTCAATTTGGTACTGTCAGTACATCAGAAACCTCTTTTTGAAAATATTTGTGAACTTCCTCTGATCACTCTGTCACAGAAGGTGGCCTTTTTGGTGGCTATTACTTCTGCACGTAGGGTGTCAGAGTTGGCTGCGTTGTACCTTGGGTCACCTGACCTGGTGGTTTACAGGGACAAAGTGGTGTTGCGACCCTGTCAGGCGTTCCTTCCTAAGGTCGTCGAGGTTTCACTTAAATGAGGATATTGTGTTGCCATCTTTGTGTCCGAAGCTTAAACATCGTAAAGAAATTGCCCTACATTCCCTGCATGTGGTTCGGGCAATCAGGGTGTACCTGGCGGTGATAGGGTAGTTTCGTAAATCAAATTCCTTGTTTGTCCTTACAGATTGATTTCGTAAGGGGCAGGCCGCGTCTGCTGCGACCATTTTAGATGGATCAGGGACACGGTGGTGCAAGCCTATTCCATTAGGGATCAGGTTCCTCCTTTCCCTGTCAAGGCGCATTGTACAAGTGCGCTTAGTCCCTCATGGGCCTTCCGTCATCAGGCGTCAGTAGTTCAGGTGTGCAAGGCAGGTACATGGTCGTCTGTACACACATTCACAAAGTTTTAAAAGATTATTGTGCTTGCATCTTCGGACGCTGCATTCGGCCACAAAGTTTTGCAGGCTGAGATAGCTGAGGCTCCGGCCTCTTGAGGGTGTATTTTCTCCTGGTAGTAAGTTCTAGTTGTTTTCCTGGTTGGCTATGTTTAGCCCTTTTTGGGAATTATCTGTATTTCTGTGTTTTTCCCACCCCTCATATTGACACTGATATTGGGATGTCCCAAGGGTCTAAGAAGATATGGAGCTGTGTCCGTCAGTGAACGAAAGAGAAAACTGTATTTTTGTCTTACCGTAAAATACTTTTCTCTGAGATTCACTGATGAACACAGCACCCGCCCCTCTGTTGAGTTGGGTTACGTATTCATCTGATACTACTTGTTACAAACTGAAGTCCTAGAGCAGGAAGTGGGAGTATACCCCCTGGGACTGCCCCAGGAGCGTACCCAAAAATGATTTCTGTCTAGTCCTACTCCTGTGGAGAGAGCAGTATAAGCCCAAGGGTCTAAGAAGATATGGAGCTGTGTCCAGTGAACTTCAGAGAAAAGGATCTTACAGTAAGATAAAAATCCAGTTTTGTTAAAGTTTTTGTCAAAAGCTTTTTTTTAATGTTAGAAGTTGCATGACAAAAATGCTGCTACATAGAAAAGAATGATACTTTATTCTTATAATTATTGCAATTATTTAATGTAACAATTTTCTTTTGGATGGACTGTTTGACATGATATGGTACTATACAGTATATTACAATGTTGGTGTTACTTATATAAATACTTGGGGGGAAATTTAGTAAAACTTGAGCAGACAGAATCTGGAGTAGTTGTTCATAGTAACCAATCAACTTCTAGCTGCAACTTGTTCAGTTAAAGTGGAATTCCAGCTTACACCTATCTAGCCCTAAAACTGTCCCCTCCCCCTTCCTAACCCCTATGCTAACTACTACTTATCTATTTTTGGGTCATTTCAGTCCGGTCACATGATCTCCCCTGTGTCAGCCAGCTGTGGCTGCAGGGGAGAGAGAACGCCTACAATTGCTAGTAAGGCCTGGAGGGGGGCTTCACCTGTCAGTGCTCCTTCCTCTCCCCTGCAGGCTTGCTGGCTGACACAGGATAGCCAGATCACATGACTGGACTAGAGTGGCCTGAATATAGGTAAGTATATACTGTACATCCTGGGTATCCAACCTTTTGGCTTCTCTGGGCCACATTGAGTGTAGAGAAATTTTCTCGGGCTGCATATATACTATAGTTAAGGTATATAAGTAATAAAACGCTGCTGCCCCCCCCCCCCCCTGCACTAATTTAACACAACTAGAGGATGATCAAGTATCAGAGTATGAACACGGACATGATATATTTTGACAAAACACAACTAGTTATTAAAAAAACATTGCAACAATTTACACACGCTAATGCACATACCTTTTCTACTTATTATGCAGACTGCTGGCGATTACTGCTGGCGGGTACTGCTGGTGGGTAGTGCTGGCGGTTACTGCTGGTAGGTAGTGCTGGCGGTTACTGCTGGCAGGTAGTGCTGGTGGTTACTGCTGGTGGGTACTGCTGGCGGGTAGTGTTGGTGAGTAATGCTATCGGTTACTGCTGGTGGGTAATGCTGGCGGTTACTGCTGGTGGGTACTGGTGGCGGGTACTTCTGGCGGTTACTGCTGGTGGGTAATGCTGGTGGTTACTGCTGGCGGGTATTGCTGGCTGTTACTGCTGCCGGGTATTGCTGGCTGTTAATGCTGCTGGGTATTGCTGGCTGCTACTGCTGCCGGGTACTGTTGGTGGGTTCCCGACCCACCATTCCTGAGCATGATCAGCATGAAACAGGTGCTGCGCTAGAGGAAGCAGAGCCGATGCTTCCTGTAAAGCGCCGGCTCCTGTCACAGGCGGAGTGCATTCGGTATCTCTCCGCCTGTGACAGGAGCTGGTGCTATACAGGAAGCATCGGCTCTGCTTCCTATAGTGCCGATTGGTTTAGAATGGAGTCCATTTGCACAGTACTGGCGTCCCTACACCAAGGGGACTTTTTGGCCTCCATAGATATCAAGGACGCATATCTACACATCCCTATTTACGCTGGAACCCAGCATTTTCTTCGATTTGCTGTAGGAGAAGAGCATTATCAATTTGTGGCATTACCCTTTTGTTTTGCCTCTGCTCCCAGGGTCTTCAGCAAAGTGTTGGCTCCAGTGTTGGCATTACTGCGACAACAGGGGATTATGGTACTGGGGTACCTCGACGATCTCCTCTTAAGAGCAGACTCACATTCAGCCCTGTTGGGCTACTTAACAATCACTGTACGGACTCTGCAGGAGTTTGGTTGGAATATCAATTTAAAAAAATCTGCCCTGGTACCATCCTTGAAACTGGATTATCTGGGCATGACTCTGGACTCCGCTTTGGCGAAGGTTTTTCTTCCCCCGGACAAACTGCAAAAGATGCAAGGGGCGATTAGTTTGCTGTTATCCAGCAATCTGTCTTCTTTGCGGACTTGCATGCGGGCCTTGGGTCTGATGGTGTCAACCTTCGAGGCGGTTCCGTTTGCTCAGTTCCACACGAGACCCTTACAAAGGGAGATTCTTGTAAAATGGAACAAAGATCCAAAGTCCTTGGACACTATGATTCGGTTGAGTCACAACAAAAGGACTGCCCTGATATGGTAGATTCACTTGTTAGCACTACGCCAGGGCAAGTCTTTCCTTCCACTGTATTAGACTGTGGTAACCACAGAAGCCAGCCTGTCCGGCTGTGGAGGATTGCTGGGGAAGCTCTGCGCCCAGGGGTCCTGGATGGCAGAAGAGTCCATACTTCCGATCAATATTCTGGAACTCAAGGCGATATATTCTGGAACTCAGGGCGATAAATCTTTGCCTGAGTCACTGGACAATTCGTTTACAGGGTTGTCCAGTCCGGATTCTATCGGACAATGCCATGGCTGTGGCTTACATCAATCATCAAGGGGGCACCGAGAGTGTCTTGGCGGCCTGGGAGCTGACCGAGATCCTGGAATGGGTGGAAATGTTTGTTCCAGCCCTTTCTGCAGTGCACATCCCAGGTGTGGAAAACTGGCAGGGGAATTACCTGAGTCGTCAGGTGTTGGATCAGGGGGAGTGGTCCCTGCATCTGGAGGTGTTTCACCTCCTGTGTGTCCAGTGGGGGAAACCCCATTTGTCAACCTGTTTTCTTCTCGACTCAACAAGAAGGTTCAGGAGGTTTGTAGCCAGGTCGAGGGATCCTCTGGCCGACGCCACAGACGCACTGGTGGCTCCTTGGGTTCAGTATTGGCTGATCTTCGCTGTCTCTCCCCTGAAACTCCTGCTGAGGCTTCTGCGCAGAATAGAGGTGGAAGGGATTCCGTCATTCTGGTGGCCTTCAGACTGGCCTCGCCAGTCTTGGTACGCAGATTTGGTAAGGTTGGTCGCTGATGTTCCTTGGAGACTTCCTCTCTGCTGTCTCAAGGGCCGATCTTCCATCCTGCTTTACAGCTCTCCGCTACCTCAGTGGGATCTTAATTTGGTGTTATCTGTTCTTCAAAAACCTCCTTTTGAGAACATAAAGGAGATTTCTCTGCTTACACTATCACAGAAGATTGCCTTTTTGGTGGCTATTACTTCTGCCTGCAGGGTATCTGAATTGGCAGTGTTGTCCTGTCGTTCACCTTATCTGGTGGTCCACAGAGATAAAGTGGTACTTCGACCTAATCAGTCTTTCCTTCCTAAGGTGGTTTCTGATTTTCATCTGAATTAAGACATTGTGCTGCCTTCACTCTGTGCTAAGCCCAAGCATCCCAAGTAAATTGCTTTACATTCTTTGCATGTGGTTCGGCAGTTAGAGTTTACCTGACGGTTACTGAATCTTTCTGGAAATCAGACTCTCTCTTTGTCCTTACCGAAGGGCCTCGAAAAAGGATTGACTGTGTCTGCTGCGACCATATCCAGATGGATCAGGCAGACGGTGGTTCAGGCTTATTCACTGAAGGGTCAGGTTCCTCCTTTCCCTGTGAAGGTGCATTCTACTAGGGCGCTGAGTGCCTCTTGGGCATTTCGCCATCAGGCGTCAATGATACAAGTTTGCAAGGCGGCAATTTAGTCGTCGGTGCACACGTTCACAAAGTTCTACAAGGTGAATGTGTTGGCATCCTCGCATGCTTCTTTTGGCCGCAAGGTTTGGCAGGCTGCTGTTTAAAAGAGACATTATTCTCTTGAGGGTGTATGTTGGTTTTAGGTGAGCTCTAGTTGTTCCTGGTTGAGCTCCATGTTACCTGGTTGGCTAAGTTTAGCCTTTGGGGAATTACGTTCTTTCTTTGCGTTGTTTTTCCCACCCCTCATGCAAATACTGCTTTGGGACCTCCCAATGGTCAAGAAGATATGGAGCTGCGACTATCAATAAATGATAGAGAAAACTGGATTTTTGACTTACCGTAAAATCCTTTTCTCTGAATTTCATTGACAGACGCAGCACCCGCCCCTCTAATTTTGAGTGGGATTTTTGTCTTCTAAACACTGCTTGCAACAAAACTGAGGGCTTTAGCAGAGGGTGTGGGTTTATGCCTACAGGGACTGCCCCATGGGCGTGGTAAAGCTTTTTCCTGCCTAGTTTCCTACTCCTTTAGGGGGCAGCATAACCCAATGGTCAAGAGGATATGGAACTGCGACTGTCAATGAACTTCAGAGAAAAGGATTTTACAGTAAGTCTAAAATCCAGTTTTTCTCCACTGTGTATATATAGTATATAAAGTGTGTATATATATATATATATATATATATATATATATATATATATATATATATATATATATATATATATATATATATATACACACACAGTATCTCAAAAAAGTGAGTACACCCCTCACATTTTTGTAAATATTTTATTATATCTTTTCATGTGACAACACTAAAGAAATGACACTTTGCTAAAATTGTAAAGTAGTGAGTGTACAGCTTGTATAAGAGTGTTAATTTGCTGTCCCCTCAAAATAACTCAACACACAGCCATTAATGTCTAAACCGCTGGCAACAAAAGTGAGTGCACCCTTAAGTGAAAATGTCCATATTGGGCCCAATTAGCCATTTTCCCTTCCTGGTGTCATGGGACTCGTTAGTGTTACAAGGTCTCAGGTGTGAATAGGGAACAGATGTGTTAAATTTGGTGTTATCGCTCTCATTCTCTCATACTGGTCACTGGAAGTTCAGCATGGCACCTCATGGCAAAGAACTCTCTGAGGATCTGAAAAAAATTATTGTTGCTCTACATAAAGATGGCCTAGGCCAGGCATGTCCAACCTGCGGCCCGGGGGCCGCATGCGGCCCAGAGCCCCAGGCAATGCGGCCCACTGCCCCCTGACAATTTATTTATTTTTGATGGGGAAGAAGGAAGTCGGGTCGGGGGCACGGCCACAGCGGCTTTCAACGAACTGTAGGCAGAGGCTGCCTCGGAATGGATCATCCTCTAGTTGTGTTAAAGTGGAGTTCCACCCTAAAATGATACTTACTTACCTCCATCTTCTCGCTCCGGGTCACCTGAAAAACAAATGGATAATCGCATTTTTTTTTTTTTTTACTTACCTCGTAGAGAAGAAAATATACTTACCTTACTTCCTTCTTCCTCCTGCCACGGCCCGTCGTCACTTCCTGGCTTTGCAATGATTCCTGGGAGCTGAACGTCATCGCTCCCAGGAATCATTGCGCCTGCACCGGCCCCGACGTCAGTTCCGGGGCGCGCGCGTCATTCCCTTCTAAACAGCTTCTGGGCATGCCCAGAAGCTGTGGAGGGATGACGCGCGTGCACCGGAAGTGACGGCGGGGCTGGCGCAGGGCATCGTGGGACCGAAGAAGACGGAAGAGGACACAGAAGAGGATCGCGCTGGCTTCAAGCTGCCCACACCTGAGATGGCAGCGCTGGACAAGACTTTTTCAAGGTAAGTATTTATCCTAACAGGTAAGTGCAACCTGGGACAGATCAGAGGCTAGCCATTGTGGAATGCACTAGCCCTGACTGTCCCGGGGGTATTTTTAAAAAAAAAAAAGGATTCCAGGGTGGAACTCCGCTTTAAATTAGTGCTTGGGGGGGGCAGCAGCGCGGGAAGGGCACGGTGGCATTTTATTACTTGTATACCTTAACTATAGTATATATTTTAAATGCGGCCCGAGAAAATTTCTCTACACTCAATGTGGCCCAGAGAAGCCAAAAGGTTGGACACCCATGGCCTAGGCTATAAGAAGATTGCCAAGACCCTGAAACTGAGCTGCAGCACGGTGGCCAAGACCATACAACAGTTTAAGTGGACAGGTTCCACTCAGAACAGGCCTCGCCATGTTCGACCAAAGAAGTTGAGTGCACGTGCTCAGCGTCATATCCAAACGTTGTCTTTGGTAAATAATTGTATGAGTGCTGCCAGCATTGCTGCAGAGGTTGAAGGGGTGGGGGGTCAGCCTGTCACTGCTCAGACCATACACCACACACTGCATCAAATTGGTCTTCATGGCTATCGTCCCATAAGGAAGCCTTTTCTAAAGATGATGCACAAGAAAGCCCACAAACAGTTTGCTGAAGACAAGCAGACTAAGGAAATGGATTACTGGAATCATATCCTGTGGTCTTATGAGACCATGATAAACTTATTTGGTTCAGATGGTGTCATGCGTGTGTGGCAGCAACCGGGAGAGGAGTATAAAGACAAGTGTGTCTTGCCTACACTCAAATGGTGGTGGGAGTGTCATGGTCTAGGGCTGCATTAGTGCTGCCAGCACTGGGGAGGCACAGTTCATTGAGGGAACCATGAATCCCAACATGTACTGTGACATACTGAAGCAAAGCATGATCACCTCCCTTCGGAGTCTGGGCTGCAGGGCAGTAGTACAACATAATGACCCCAAACACACCTCCAAGATGATCACTGCCTTGCTAAAGAAGCTGAGGGTAAAGGTGATAGATTGACCAAGCATGTCTCCAGACCTAAACCATATTGAGCATCTGTGGGGCATCCTCAAACAGGAGCACAAGGTATCTAACATCAACCAGCTTTGTGATGTTGTTATGGAGGAGTGGTAGAGGACTCCAGTGGCAACCTGTGAAGCTCTGGTGAACTTCATGCCCAAGAGGGTTAAGGCAGTGCTGGAAAATAATGGTGGCCACACAAAATATTGACACTTTGGGCCCAATTTGGACATTTCAACTTAGGGGTGTACTCACTTTTGTTTAGACATTAATGGCTGTGGGTTGAGTTATTTTGAGGGGACAGCAAATATACACTGTTATACAAGCTTTACACTCACTACTTTACAATGTAGCAAAGTGTAATTTCTTCAGCGTTGTCACATGAAAGGATATAATAAAATATCTACAAAAATGTGAGGGGTGTACTCACTTTTGTAGAGTACACCCCTCACATTTTTGTAAAGTTTATTATATCTTTTCATGTGACAACACTGAAGAAATTACACTTTGCTACAATGTAAAGTAGAGATGTACAGCTTGGATAACAGTATAAATTTGCTGTCCCCTCAAAATATTTCAACACACAACCATTAATGTTTAAACCGCTGGCAACAAAAATTAGTACACCCCATAGTAAAAATGTCCAAATTGGGCCCAATTAGCCATTTTCCCTCCCCGGTCTCAGGTATGAATGGGGAGCAGGTGTGTTAAATTTGGTGTTATCGCTCTCACTCTCGCATACGGGTCACTGGAAGTTTAACATGGTACCTCATGGCAAAGAACTCTCTGAGGATCTGGAAAAAAATTATTTTTGCTCTACATCAAGATGGCCTAGGCTATAAGAAGATTGCCAAGACCCTGAAACTGAGCTGCAGCACGTTGGCCAAGACCATACATTAGTTTAACAGAACAGGTTCCACTCAGAACAGGCCTCGCCATGGTCGACCAAAGAAGTCGAGTGCAAGTGCTTACGTCATATCCAGAGGTTGTCTTTGGGAAATAAACGTATGAGTGCTGCCAGCATTGCTGCAGAAGCTGAAGACAAGCAGACTAAGGACATAGATTACTCAAACCAAAATTGTCTGGTCTGATGAAACAAAGATTGAACTCTTTGGCCTGAATGGCAAGCGTCATGTCTAGAGGAAACCAGGCACCGCTCTTCACCTGGCCAATACCATCCCTACAGTGAAGCATGGTGGTGGCAGCATCGTGCTGTGGGGATCTTTTTCAGCGGAAGGAACTGGGGGACTAGTCAGGATCGAGGCAATTTACTGACACATCCTTGATGAAAACCTGCTCCAGAGCGCTCTGGACCTCATACTGGGGCGAAGGTTTATCTTACAACAGAACAAAGACCCTAAGCACACAGCCAAGATAACAAAAGGGGGATTACGGGACAACTCATTGAATGTCCTTGAGTGGCCCAGCCAGAGCCCAGACTTGAACCCGATTGAACATCTCTGGAGAGATCAGAAAATGGCTGTACACCAACACTCCCCAACCAACCTGATGGAGCTTGCGAGGTCCTGCAAAGAAGAATGGGAGAAACTGTCCTAAAATACAGTAGGTGTGCCAAGCTTGTAGCATCATACTCAAAAAGACTTGAGGCTGTGAAAAGTGCTTCAGCAAAGTATTGAGCAAAGGCTGTAAATACTTATGAACATGTAATTTCTTTCGTTGTTTTTTTTTCCTTTTTTAATAAATTTGCAAAAACTTCAAACAAACTTTTTTCATGTTGTTGTTATGGGATATTGTTTGTAGAACTTTGAGGAAAAAAAGAATTTAATCCATTTTGGAATAAGGAAGTAACATAACAAAATGTGGAAAAAGAGAAGCGCTGTGAATACTTTCCTGATGCACTGTATAGTTGTATAAGAATATTTTGCTCGAGCATGCTTTAAGTACTAGTGAACTGCCTTAATATCTTCTTAATTATTTGCAAGCTTCTAATTAGCTATATTCCTATGTGTATTTTAGCTAATTTAAATAACTTGTTCTTTATCTTAAAGGTGTGGCAACATATATGTGTAGTTCGGAAGGAGTGTGGAATACAAAAGGACCTGACTTAAGCAACTGCTCATCTCCATGGATCAGCCATATTGGACAGAAGGTGAACTTTTTCTAAATGAGTTATATGTGAGATTAAAAAAAAATGTAGAGACAGATTTTCAAACCTTAAAGCAGAACTCCAGCTAAGTTGGAATATAGTTTACACTATAGTTACCTGTAGCTCAGTTAGATCTCACTTTCTGGCATAGCCTCTATGCCTCTATGTCTAAAGGCACAGTTGAGTCAAATATATTACCAAATATATATATACCACAATGTAGACTTATTTCAGTGTGTAATTTGTACATGCACTGTACATTGTGTCAGTAATTCTACCACTTATTTTTTCCTAAAGTTCAATCCCACTGGCATCTTAATAGATCGAATAAACATAGGTTAAGAAGCCAAGGTTTTGGGTGCCAAAACAGTATTTGGTGGTGGAGGGTGGTCCGGGTACTCTGGTTTTTCACCACCTCCCCAAAATACATAGATCATGTAGCCCCATCTGGAGGGGGGGGGGGGGTTAATTGGCTCACTCCTTGAAAAATTTAGGGAAGTGGGAGGACATGCATTTGTACCCACTGGTTTTGCGGCTTCCTGGATATATTAGGGACACCATATCAGTTTTGGCTCAATTTTTCCATCTGAGCTGGACTTCTGATTTTACCTCGGGTAAATTTGGATGTTCATGTTTTGTACTCCTCAATTCCCCACAGCCTTTCTGTCGAACATCATATGAGCAAGTACAGCTCCTATTCTGGGGAACTGTAAGAATATCTTTTACAATGTATTGATTTTTTGTTAACACACAACTTCTTTCTGTTTGACGGTACTTATGTACAGTGCTGCAGGGCTTCAATGGCGGCCAGATTTTTACTCTTCTCTGAAGAACCTTGTGACGATATTCATGTCACTGGGAGTGAAAGACAAATACCTAATAGTTTGAAGTGGGACAGTAATATTTGTCAGCTGTTTGATTCTGAACATGTTCATTGAAAGAGCTAATCACATTGGCTTCTGTTCCATATCCTTCAATGTCGGACAGGCTCTCCCTATTGTTTTTGTATTAAGATAATGCGTATTCCATGTACTTCAATGTAGGGGGCGGACAGACTGTCATTGGCAGTCTTGTACTTTTGTATGTTTTGAGATGGAATGTGTATTGTGTTATGTCTGCCTGTCCCAATGGTAAATGTTAATGACCTCACATTGTTCTGTCCAGATGGCTAAATAATTAGTTCAGGTTAATTCTGTTTCTGTATACAATTTCATCTGCATATGATAATGTAATCAGGAGGGGAGGGATTGTGTACACTCTATGGGAGTGACTGAGTGTAAAACTCTGTTATTATTGGATTGTGAATTTCATGTCCTTTTCCCCATAAGGTCCACCTAGGCGGTAACCTTGTGGGGGGAAAACTGTATAAAAGAGCAGCTGTACCATTAAACCTAGAGTTCTACTTCACCCTCAATCTAGAGTCCTGTCTCTTATCGGGGGAATCTGCTACAAGGGATTGCTATGCTCTTCATACTCCCTTGAATATTCACTAAGCTCTTGTAAGAGCTTGTTCCTGCTTCACTCTCTGGGAAAAGACAGGTGCACCCACTGGAACCTGGAGCCTTGTCGTAGGTCCAGGGTGGTTAGGAGACGGCAAGACCCTAACCAAGCTGCAGCGGTCCCTGGGGTCTGAGGTGGTTATGGTGTCTGGTGGAGTGCTTGGAGCCCTCGGGAATCACTAGGAGCATCCGTCAACAGAGGGACCCAGTCGGGGTGCCAGTTGATCCGTTACAAACCTTTATATGGGATGGTGCAGTGGGAGGAGCTTTTCTCTTCTCCCACCACAACCCCTTCATTGGTAACATACATTGGTCTGGCAGATTTATTGATGATTTGCTTGTGGTGTGGTGTGGTATGGGGATGACACCATTTTGCTGCAATTTCTTACCGATCTTAATGACAGTGAGCTAAACTTGCATTTTGCAATGCAGTAAAATAGTTCTGTCATTATTTCTTGCATGTCACCCTGGAAGGCAATGTGTTAACAGAAGAGCTGGTGACTAAAACCTACCAATGACTATTCACCAATATACTGTAGGTAAAGTAGTGCTATAACATCCATTTTTTTACCCAAATAAATATACACAATTGTAACTAAATATAAAAATGAATATAAACAATAACCAAAAAAATACACCTAGTATCCATACGTGATTGAATTTGACCAAGTACAAAATAAATATAAAAATCCTTCTTCATGAATAGAATCCTCTTCAGCAATACACCACGTGCTTTAGTGACACCCGCTCCCCGCAGGACATTCACTCACCAGAATGTATTGCCTTTCATTCACATGATAGCTAAATGCGCTAATATTTATATAGAATTCCTCAATCATCAGCCTGGTCATCTACTCATCCCTGTTCCGATGGTTAAACTTCACAACATAAAAAAAGGAAATCCAAAATAATTGTAGTATTGCTAAAACACCTTTATTAAAGTTTACCTGCCATCACTACTACTAAGCATATAAAGTAATAGAGCCTATTTAGAACATCCACCATAGAAGTATCCAACATAAACTCCTTCCCCCTGCCAAACCTGCGCAGTGTGTGAGCATGGACTGGTGTATATAGACACTCTCACTACCTCACCAGAGCCGAATACTCTGTTACGTTTGGTACACCGCTTCTGATGCCATACAGCCACACCCTTACATAGTTAAATAGTTAGTGAGGTTGAAAAAATACACCAGTCCATCCAGTTCAACCTATGATGTGTGTGTGTGTTTGCTGCTAACCGTACATTGTATACCCCTGTATGTTGTGGTCTTTAAGGTGCCCATCTAATAGTTTTTTGAAACTATCAATGCTCCCTGCTGATACCACTGCTTGTGGAAGAGAATTTCACATCCTTACTGCTCTTACAGTGAAGAACCCTCTGCGTATTTTAAGGTTAAACCGCCTTTCCTCTAGTCTTAGTGAGTGGCCACGTGTCTTATTGTATTTCCTTTCTCTGAATAGGTTTTTCCATATGCTAGGGTTGCTAGTATAATATTTGTACATTGATATCATATCCTCCCTCAATCGTCTCTTCTCCAGAGAGAATAGGTTCAGTGCTTGTAGTCTTTCCTCATAGCTGATGTCCTCCATTCCCTTAATTATTTTTGTTGCCCTTTTCTGGACTTTCTCCAGTTCCAGCACATCCTTCCTGAGGACCAGTGCCCAGAACTGGACAGCATAATCCAGATGTGGCCGGACACGTTTTGTCATCACGACTTTGAATCTCTTTCCCTTTGGACAAAGTCATTATGACAAAATGCATCAGAGTTAAAAATCTGTTACGTGTGCAAATAACAATTTTGGGGTTAGGTGAATAAAATCTTCCACAAGGATTGTGCAGATAATGCTACTCTCCTGGATTCCTGGATAGTTGTCACCCATCACACACTTTTTAACCTTTTCACTGCCAGAGCCGTTTTTTGCACAAAATCAAAATCATTTTTGGTCTGAAGATTACACAAAACCCCCAAACATTATATATTTTCTAAAAGAAGAAACACCAGAAAATAAAATAGTTATAGTTCCAATTTTTTATGTCACACATTATTACTGGTCTAGGAAATGCAGCATTTCAGTAAAAAACACAATAAAGTGAATTATTGGGCAAACAAACGCAATAAACTACCCACATTTCTGGTAAAATATAAAATCCAAGGTTGCACCAAGTAAATAGATACCCAACATGTCAAACCTTAAATTTGTGTGGGCCCGTGAAATGGCGACACGCTTCAGTACCCTATATTTTCTATAGGTGACGCTTTAACCTCTTAAGCCCCGGAGGATTTGGCTGCTCAAAGTTCAGGGCCTATTTTGCGATTCGGCACTGCGTGATTTTAACGGACAATTGCGTGGTCGTGCAACGCTGTACCCAAATTAAATTGACGTCCTTTTTTTCCCACAAACAGGGCTTTCTTTTGGTGGTATTTTATCACCTGTGCGATTTTTATTTTTTGCGCTATAAACAAAAAAAGGGCGTCAATTAAAAAAAATAACAATATTTTTCACATTTTTTTATATGAAATCCCCCCCCCCAAAAAAAAAAAAAAAAAAAAAGTAAAAATCAAAATTCTTTAACATTTTAGGCCAATTTGTTTTCTAAGAAAAATAAGAAATCTGCGCTGATGGAAAAAATAGGGTGTGGGCGGCTGTAGCCTACCTTCAATAAAAGTATATGCCTCTTATATATATGGCAATATACCAATTATAGGAAATGAAAAAAGGGGGGAAGGTACTGCCACACTGGTGTAGTGTAGATAAATGAATGTAGATAGGTGAATATGAATAAAATCTCCTAATATCTCTCCAATGAGTGGTATGTTCAAATAATAAAGTGCTGGATGCAATAAAGATGAAAAAAGTGCAATAAGTGAAAATGCACAATAAAAATCATGTACAAACAAATTAGTAAATTAAAAAAATGCAACAAATCACAAAATGAGGTTGAAGGATTGTAAGAGGTGCATGAAAGTCAGCCAGCCCCCAGTCTGATGTACTCACCCTCCAGTCTGTCACCAACCAAATAAAACCTGTCTCTTGGTACAAAGAATAGGGGTTTAGTTGACACACATTTGCAAACGCATGTGAAAGCTGCAGAGCCACTTCACAGAACCCTGTTATATCTGCAGTCCTACAGTCTTAATTTAGTGTCTTCTCACTGGAGGCACATGGCTGCTAATGGGTGGATGGGGGAACAGGTGAGAGGGAGACAGCCCAACCTCCCCCAACCCATCCTCATCCACGACTGGCTGTTGTCTCAAAGACTCAAATAATTAGGTTATAACCATGGTGCAAACTGGAAAAGACCAGCTGAAAAGCATTACACCTCCATCCCCTTGGTGGATGCAGCATATAGATATAGATATTTGTGTTTTGTTATAGGGATGGAGACGCCGGGCAACACCAGCTTGGGTCTCATATAAAGTCCCACCTAGTCCAATATGTTTAAAATGCAACAAATATTCCAAAAATTAATTATATAATAAAGTGCAACTGTGGTTGGTGCAATTGCGATATAAAGTGACTAAGTGATACAAGGAAAGTGCAATGTTAAATAAAGTGACAGTGCTCCTCAAAAAGGAGGGGGGGGGGGGGTAAAGTGACCCCAAGAGTGGCAAACAAAGAAAATGTGCCAGAAAACTGAGTATGATAAATCACATAAATGTGATGATAAGTGATATAAGGAGTAGAGGATAGGTGAGGTGCGTCCCACAGGGAAAATGAACAAAGAAAAAGGAAAATCCTGAAATAATTATCACAAATAAGTCAATAAGGTGTAGCAAATTGCAATGTCCAAATGACAAAATAACTAGCAAGTGAAGTCCAATGACACTCTAAAAATAAGTGTCACATTAAAGGAAGGTGACTATGTAGGTGAGTCCGTGCAAAATTAGAAGTTCATAATATGAAGAAGATGACAACCATCCGACCCCAGGCTTTCTTGGGTTAAGGTGGAACTTTCGAGAAGGTGACGCGTGTAGGTGAATCCTGTGTCCCCCTAATGAATTGCGCACTTACGAGAAAATGGTACCCCTACATGGGTAACAAGCGTGGTATGTAGCAAAGGTAGGTCTCCTCAAACAGCATCAATAGGGAGTATACACCGTCTCCTTAATTCCATTAACCCTCATAGCGTAGCGGTCATATATAAGATTGGAGGTCCCGATCATATATGGGGAGGAAAGGCTCATATAGTGAAGTACTGTATGGTAAATACTTTATTGAAATTAAAATATTACTCACAAATTAGCGATGTAAAGCAGGCAGATCAAATACAGCTAGCGTGGGTCCGTTCCCGGGTTACTTCCGGAACGCGATGCACTCCAAACGCCAGAAATGCGGTTCACAGGTACAGTAAGTGGAAGTGACGGAAGGACGCTCTACACATTTCATCATTTGACGTCATCAGGAGCAGCCAAACATTCATTTATCTACACTACACCAGTGTGGCAGCGCCAATTGGTTTTCTGCTACATATTTTTGGTAAACAAATCGCAATAAGCGTATTTTGATTGGTTAACACGGAAGTTATTGTGTTTACTATCTAAGGGAAAGATTTATGTCATTTTTATTGTTTTTTTTTTAAACTAGTAATGGTGATCTGCGATTTTTTTTGCGACATTGGACAGATCGGACCCCTGACTAACATTTTTTACACTTTTGGGGGTACCAGTGACATTACTACAGTAATCAGTGCTATACATATGCACTGTTACTGTAAAAATGACACTGGCAGGGAAGGGGTTAACTTTATTAGTGATCAAGGGGTTAAGTGTGTCCCTAGGGGCGTGATTCTAACTGTCAAGGGGCGTGGCTTGTGATGTAACCACAGAGACATACGATCCTACATAGCAGGATCGTATAGTCTCTCCAGTTACACCAGGGAGAATTGTTTACATCAGCCGCATGCCTTTCTTTCTCCCTCTCCAGCAGGAGATCGCGAGTGGCCGGCGGACATCGGAGCCACCGGTCACACGCGCGGGGATGGCCGTGAACGAGCGGGGGCGGGAGCGCGCCTCCGGTGACGCGCGCTCGCCCCCTACAGGCTCCTGGGCGAGCGACGTAGTACTATGTTGCTTTGCCCAGGAGGGGCTGACTACCGCAGTAAATATACTGTGGGCGGTCGGCAAGCGGTTAAAAGCCCCCTATGGATATAAGCATAGGCGTGCGCACAGGGTGTGCCGGTTGTGCCTGGGCACACCCTAATCACCTAGTGCACATTGTTATTATCATTCTGTGTGCCAGTGGGGAGATGGGAAAGATCTCCCTCTTACCTGCATTGCAAAACATCCTTTCCCGTCAAAACTTGCCGGGACATGGAAAGGCTAACATGGAAGTGACGTCATAGATGTCGCTTTCCAGGTCACAGCAAGAAGGGGAAAAGAGTGGACATGTGTCAGCTCTTGATATGTGTAATAAGGTGCGCAAAAACGAAATGATATTACAGTGGCTGCAACTAAGAATCCAAACCATATTGGAGTAAATGTGAATGAAAAAAATAAATTAGTGCGCTCAGTAATATAAGTAAAAAAGTGTAAACGTCAAAACATTTAAACAAATATAAAGTGCAACAACACAGTATTAAAATTATACATGAAAATCAAACATAAAGTGAACCAAGTCCATAAAAAGTCCAAAAAAAATTGTGGCAAGTGAATCCTCGCTAGTGCATTCAAATATAAAATAATTCTTTAGTGTAGGTTGGCAGGTTACAATTTCCTAAATGGCACCAAGCTGATAATGTGATGGCTCCTTACCAACTCCTCAATATCATGCAGCCAAAAACCAGTCATGAACAGGGATCCGTGAACTAACGTGTCTTCACATAAACCAAATCAGTCACCACGTGGAACAATAGAGATTAGCCTCTTACCAAATGGTTGTGGTCATGAGCTGAATGATAGATGTTCACAAATGAACCGCAGATTCTGATACACTTATGCCCCGTACACACGCGCAGATTATCTGCAGACTTTTGTCTGCAGACTTACCTTTTCTATGTAGTGCAAGGGCCTGCCGGATTGCATACAAATTGAAAGTGTTTAGGTTTGACCTCATATTATATGGTTTTGGTAAGTCTGCAGACAAAAGTCTGCAGATAATCTGCACGTGTGTATGGGGCATTATGGTATAGATGTTTCCATCTCCACGCTCCAATTGCTCCTGTTACATAGTTACATAGTAGGTGTGAGGTTGAATAAAGACAATAGTCCATCCAGTTCAATCTGTGTAGGTGTGTGTGGCTGTAATCATCTCACATAGCCCTTAATGTTCTGATCCTTGAGATGTAAGTCTAATGCCCCATACACACGTGCAGATTATCTGCAGACTTTTGTCTGCAGACTTACCTTTTCTATGTAGTGCAAGGGCCTGCCGGATTGCATACAAATTGAAAGTGTTTAGGTTTGACCTCATATTATATGGTTTTGGTAAGTCTGCAGACAAAAGTCTGCAGATAATCTGCACGTGTGTATGGGGCATAAGAGTCTTTTGAAAGCCACCATACTACCCGCAGAAACCACCTCTTGTGGTAGAGAATTCCACAATCTTGTAGCCCTAACAGTAAAGAACCCCCCTCGTTGCCTGAGGTTAAAACGCTTCTCCTCTAATCGCATTGTATGTCCTCGAGTCCTCATGCAATCCCTTCGAATGAACAGCTTTTTTTCTAAGCTGGGATCCCCATTAAGATATTTATAAATTGCTATCATGTCCCCCCTCAGACGTCTCTTCTCCAGGGAGAATAAATCGAGCGATTGCAGACGCTCTTCATAGTCAAGGTCCTCCAATCCCCTAATCAGTTTAGTTGCCCTTCTCTGGACTCTCTCCAGCTCCAACACATCCCTCCTGAGGACTGGCGACCAGAACTGGACAGAATACTCCAGATGCGGTCGGACCAGAGTTTATAAAGTGGAAGGATTATAGTCTTATCTCTGAAATACATTCCTTTTTTATGCATGCTAATAATCTGCTGGCTTTGGCAGCAGCCGCTTGACATTGCATGCTGTTGCCTAATCCATCATCAACCAAGACTCCCAGATCCTTCTCCATTTTTGATTCCCCCAAGGGTTCCCCTCCTAACGTGTATTGTGTTTTTATGTTTTTAGTCCCCAAGTGCAAAACCTTACACTTCTCCACGTTAAACCTCATTTGCCATGTCGTTGCCCACTCCGTTATTTTGTCCAGGTCATTCTGTAGGATATCTGCTTCATGCTGTGCAGTTATTGCCCTGGCCAATTTTGTGTCATCTGCGAAAACTGATATAGAACTACTGATCCCGTCCTCAATGCTGTTTATGAATAAATTGAACAAGGTTGGTCCCAGGACTGAGCCCTGGGGCACCCCGCTTACTACCTCAGACCAGTCTGAGTATGCGCTGTTTATTACCACCCTTTGGACTCGGCCTTTTAGCCAGTTCCGTATCCAAGAGCAAACCCTGCTGTCGATACCTGCAGACCATATTTTATAAATTAAGCGCTTGTGGGGAACTGTATCAAACGCCTTAGCGAAATCCAAGTACACCACATCCACTGGTCTGCCCCTATCTAGCTCACAGCTCACCTCCTCGTAGAATGCTAAGAGATTGGTTTGACAAGAATGCCCATTTGTAAACCCATGCTGATTACTGCTGATGATGTTGTTGTCATTAGCAAACTCTACGATATAGTCCCTTATCATCCCCTCCAGTAGTTTACATACTACTGATGTCAAACTGACAGGCCTATAATTTCCCGGGATATGCCTCTGGCCCTTTTTGAATATCGGAATCACGTTAGCCTTCCTCCAATCCCCTGGTACATCTCCTGTCCTAATACTGTCAGCAAAGATCAGGAACAGTGGTCTAGATATAACTTTACTGAGTTCCTTGAGTACTCTCGGATGTACTCCCCTCCCTGTTATATCCCCTCACTCTGTTGGGTTCTGAATCTCACCAGATATGTCTCCCAAATTGGCACATGGACAGCAATCGCCATGCAGGAAAAAGAAGGAGAATGCAATAGTTCATTATCCCCGAGAACAAAAAGTGAAAAACTAACATGTAACTTCCAGAAACAGCGTGGACCGCGAGAAGTGACCGCGCGGCTTCTCCACCCAACGCATTTTCCCTCAGAAGGCATCAACTGGGATTGGAGGATAGCGCGCGCCGTCACCACTCGCTTTTTATGAAGTTTTATGGAAGTTGACACCTTCTGAGGGGAAACGCATCGGATGGAGAAGCCGCGCCATCACTTCTCGTGGTCCGTGCTGCAGAGTGGCTGCGATCATCTGTTTCTGGAAGCTACATGTTCGTTTTCACTTTCTGTCATGTAAGTGCCCCATTTTATGTAATAAATTTGTTCTGGGGGATAATGCACTATTGCCTGCTCTTTCTTTTTCCTGCATGGGGATTGCTGTACATGTGCCAATTTGCGAGATATATCTGGTGAGATTCAGCACCCAACAGAGTGAGGGGATATAACAGGAGCAATTGGAGCGTGGAGATTGAAACATCTATACCAGTGATGGCAAACCTTGGCACTCCAGATGTTTTGGAACTACATTTCCCATGATGCTCAACTACACTGCAGAGTGCATGAGCATCATGGGAAATGTAGTTCCAAAACATCCGGAGTGCCAAGGTTCGCCATCACTGATCTATACCATAAGTGTATCAGAATCTGCGGTTCATTTGTGAACATCTATCATTCAGCTCATGACCACAACCATTTGGTAAGAGGCTAATCTCTATTGTTCCATGTGGTGACTGATTTGGTTTGTGGGAAGACACTTTAGTTCACGGATCCCTGTTCATGAATGGTTTTTGGCTGCATGATATTGAGGAGTTGGAAAGGAGCCATCACATTATCAGCTTGGTGCCATTTGGGAAATTGTAAACCTGCCAACCTACACTAAAGAATTATTTTATATTTGAATGCACTAGCGAGAATTTTTTTTGGACTTTTTTATAGACTTGGTTCACTTTATATTTTATTTTTATGTATAATTTTAATACTGTGTTGTTGCACATTATTTATATTTGTTTATATGTTTTGACGTTTACACTTTTTTACTTACAGCGCACTTATTTATTTTTTTCACGTGTCAGCTCCTCTCTTTCCCCTCCACCCGTTGGCACTCGCCTTGTAGCTCCCGGGCTTGCAGATGGGCAAGCGGAGCCCAGAAAAAATAGCAGGGTGCCGTGGCACGAGGGGGTGCCGGTTCCGGAGGTGTGTGTAAGCAATCGGGCGGCAGCGCAGTTGCCCGAATGCTTTCACCTGGCAGGCAGGAGTCTGCCTGAAGTTTCCCACACAATTGCGGTGGCTGCAGCCACCTGTTTGTGTGTGAAACCTCCCGATGTCAGTGAAAGGGTTAAGCCCATCCCTGTAGATTAATTTATTTGAGCACGTAGAAATCGTTCAACGGAGAAGGCAGAGAAATGGTTAATTTATTGTGAGGCACTAAGAGGAAGAAGCAAAGGAACTGGAGGATTACATTTGTCACTTCTTATTCCAGTGAGCTTTCACATATAATTGACATCATTAGAAGGAATATTCATATTTCTTATTTGGATAAAAACCTGTATTCAGTTACCAGTAGGGGCTGCAGGTTTTCAAGCCATAGGGCTCCCATGTTAAAGTCTCTCTCCAAGCTACATTACCTCTAATGCTTATAGGAGCACATGACTGTCCTGTCCTGGTCCTTTGTTGTGTAGAGTAAAGCCCCGTACACACGTAGCAATTGGCCGATTGTCGGCTTGTTAGTATGATGAATAGTATGTATGATGTATAGTATGATGCTTCCGACAACCGACTCCGACTTTTCGGCCGAACAGAATCGGGTGTGCAGGCATTAAAATTTTTGTTGGCCAACACCAGAACGGCCGATTGTTCGCCAGTCAGTACAGAATTCGGCCGACAAACAGCAGATTTGCAAGACTGGGCATGCTCAGAAAAGAAAAAAGACACGGAAAGTTAACCATCACATGACATCACTTCTGCAGTCGGCTGTTGTTGGCCGACAAAATTCGTGTGCAGTCTTTAGCACCTTTCAGCCGACAGGACAGCACCGGACAAAAGACGGCCGATCGTTCGGCCGACATTCGGTACGTGTGTACGGGGCTTAAATGTGGTCACTAAATCAATCATTTCTTTTTCCACTAGAGAAAGTTTTAGAATTAAAACATTAACCACTTGCCAACTGTCCACTCGCAATGCACTGTGAGCAAGTGGCCGCTTTAGGCAAAGTGATGTACCCGTACCTCGCTGCCCACTTCCAGGTTTAGGGTGCAAACATGCTTGCCTCCCACCCAAAACCCTCTGTGATTGCATACAGCAGGAGCCTGTCAGCAAGTCGCCTGTCAGCAAGTCCTGGCCAAGATTCACGCCCGTGACCTGCTGATCAGCTGTGTGTAATCACAGCCCATTGCAGAGGGAGTACAGAGGGAGCTTTCTGTCAGTTCTAGTAGACCTCTAGTAGTAAAAGCAACACACTTTACACACATTACCCATAGTTAGACACACATATAGGTGTACGTTTAGTAACCGGTGTTAATTCTTGCATTATCACCATTCTCCTAACACGCTCTAACACTGCCAATTTTAACACCGGCTGTGAGGCTGTTTAGTAAACCGTGTTGTGTTGACTCCAGCTCGGTGATAAGCGGTGTTAGCTATCAGTGTGTTAGCACCGTGTTAGAGAGTGGGGAAGGTTTAACTAGCTGGACAGCAGAAATCCTGTGTGTGAAAACCTATGATCTACAGTAAAGGAACATTGAATGTTTCTCAGAGCTGTTGAAAAATAAAAAATAAACACACGTAAAAGCACATACACACCCTGACTAATATTCTATAATATAAATTTACATATATTATTTTTTTAAAACTACTATTCCTCCACCATCCTCCACCCTAAAGGATCATAAGTTAATCCTTAGAACTGAGTTATGGGGTTAAAATATAGCCAATAAAAAAAAAAAAACACTTAAAACCTATACACACCTTTATTAAAATAATAAAGATTTTTTTTTTATATTACCCTGCCATCCCTCACACCTTAGCTAACTGCATTAATTTCCAGACACGTTTCTTTTTCTCTTTTAGGGCTGGTTCCCACGATGCCCACACATGAATCACACAGAAATGTACTGTGCATTCCTATGCGATTAAGACTGCATGCAAAATCTACTCCATTTGCGATTTGCAGTGGGTGTCAATAGAAAGTTAATGACACCCCAAACGCAGGTTGCAAACGCATTGTATTTTCCCACACCTGCCCGCACTGGACTGCATGGTACAAAAGATCTGATTACAGTGCGGTTTAAAAAGTAGTGAATGCACTACTTTTGGTGCAGCGTGGTGTGATTTTAGCCGATTCAAAACAAATGGGCTGAAATCGCACTGCATTGAACCACATGTAAATCGCTCAGGAATGCACAGCTCATTTCTGTGCGATGCATGTGTAGGCATAGTATGAACCGGCCCTGAATGGGCTAAAATCGCACTACACTGCACCAAAAGTAGTGCACGCACTACTTTTTAAACCGCACTGTAACCAGATTGCATGGTACAAAAGTACTGTGCGATCCAGTGCGGGCAAACGCACTGTATTTCCAACCTGCATTTGGGGTGTCATTACCTTTCTATTGACACCCACTGCAGATCACAAATGGAATGCATTTTGCATGCCTTCTGATCGCACAGGAACTCACAGTGCATTTCTCTGTGATTCATGTGCTGGCATTGTGTGAATCGGCCCTTAAAAGTACATATCAATCCTACGGGTCAGCTGCCAAGCATCTGACATGCTAAGGCATACATTAATATATACAGTATATATATTTTTTTTTTTCAACCACTTGACTTGATTCACCCATTATTTCCACTGAGCTATTGTGTTCTGACCACAGGGATACTTCCCCTCTGTCAGAATACTGATCAGTACTGCAGGCTATAGCTGGCAGCACTAATTGATCGGGGAAAACCCCGACAGGCTGGTTGTACAGAAGTCCATCTACCACTCAACTTCTGTACAACATACATACATACATACTGCCCATACATTGATGGAATTTCAGTTGGTCCGGGCTGAACCAGCCAAATTTCCGTCCATGTATGACTGGCTTAAGATAGCGGTCTCATGCAGTAAGAAATATGCACCTCTCTGTCATTGAGGTCTACTGCTCTCCTTTCTCAGCATAGATGTCCACTCTGCTCTGCCATTATATATGCGTGATATGTGAATGCTGCAGACACAGGGTTCTAGATGAACACATACCCTGCAGTCTTCAATAGTATTGTCCTGAAGCGCTTATTGACCACAACGAGCAGTGAAATTCCTCTTCTACACCAAAAAAAAAAGGCCTTAACACCTGGTCTGACTAGGTGTTAAATTCAGGAGATTTAACACCAAGTTTACACTGGTTTTAAGACTCTTCTGAGCTAACACGGGTTACTAAACAGGTACATTCCTATACTAACACTGTAGTTATCACAGAGACAACACCGTATGGTGAAGAGATGTGATATTTGGTTCCTACCTTAGTTAACACGGTTTACTAAACACGTCTTAGGAAATTATCACCTTGATTCTCTGTGATAAAGCCTAACACCATTTAACACCCATTTAACACCGGTTACTAAACATACACCATAACCCCTTGATCATCCTAGATGTTAACTCCTTCCCAGCCAGTGTCATTAGTATAGTATAGTATTATCACTGATTGTCACTGGTGATGTCGGTGACAGTTTCAGTCCCCCCCCCCACTAGCATCAGTTAGTCAGTTTTCCCACCGCACTCCCATTATATGCCACTGATCACCACCATTAGTAGTATAATACAATTCAAATTCTAGTATATATACTATCATTTGTAGGTGCTATAACTTTCACCCAAATCAACCAATATACACTTCCTGAGATTTTTTTTAATCAAAAAAATTTAACAGAATACATTTTGGCCAAATACAAAAACAGTTTTTTTTTTATTTTTTATTGGATATGTTTTATAGCAGAAAGTATTTTACTTTATTTCTTTTCAGGTCTTTGTTTTTTATATAGCATATATGGTTATCATATACCACCAAACGAAAGCTCTATTTGTGTGAAAATAAATTATATAAATTTAATTTGGGTACAGTGTTGCATGACTGTGCAATTACCAGTTAAAATAATGCAGTGCCAAATAGCAAAAAATGGCCTGGTCATGAAAGGGGTAAAATCTTCCAGAGCTCTAGTGGTAAATTATTTGTGGGTCCAGTTTTGTTATCTATCTGATGCATTGTTCTTCATGTCCTCTACAGTACATAGGCTATAAAACACGCTCATTGAGAACCCAAATAGGGGAACACCGTTGTGATTCTCTAAACACTAATGCCAAACAGATTTCTAATGTTTCTAAGCATTTTAGAGCGGTACATGGAGACAAAATGTCTTTCTTTTTCTTTTATGGCATAAAGTGGGTGTTTCCCACAGCAATTGTCACCACAGGCTCCTGGAAAGGCAGGTGCAGTGGGTACACAATTTGAAGACCTGAATTGCTAATGGTCTACATTTACATTGGGACTTTGATCTGTACCTATGTTAAAGAGGAAGTAAAGTCTTTGGTTTTTTTCTTTTTTCTTCCCTGCAAAATAAATGCATAATGTGCTAGTATGCACCGCATACAACCACATTATGTGACACTTACCTGCAAACGATGCCCTCGTTGTCCTCGCTGGCGGCCGCATCCATTTTCGCCCATCTTCCTTCTGGGTCTGTAGACTCCGGCTGTGTTACTGGCCGGAGCTTCATAATGTCACTCCCGCCCATGCACGCAGGTGCCGCCGGTCACAGGACAGGGCTCTGAAGAAACGGCACGGGGCGGTCATTTTTTCAGAGCGCATGCGCCAATGACGTCATCGGCTGCATGCAATGTAAATATCTCCTAATGGTGCAAGTTTATTTCAACAGCGTAAGGTTGAAGAGATCGATAAATTGTAAGACCTCATTCTCACAGCTCAGCATGATAGGGAAAAATACAATAAAACTTGGCTGATATGGAACATGTTCATCCTCTTTGACAAGGGGCAGAAACTCTTGTGCTCTGATATGCCTCATTGATCAACGTGACTCCCTCCCAGACTTGTATAAAGTACTCGAAATTTCTACTTGAGTAAAAGTACAAGTGCTCGATCAAAAAATTACTTGAGTAGAAGTGGAAGTGCTCGCAGAAAAAGTTACTTAAGTAGAAGTACTAAAGTATTCAACATTTTTTTTACTTAAGTATTGCAAGTAGTTTTTTCAAAAAATTTGCTACTTAAGTACTAAAAGTAAAAAGTACCAGTAGTTTTGAAAAAAAATTTCTACTCAAGTACTGAAAGTAGAAGTACAAGTACTGTGTTATGTAGTTATTAAAGAAAGAAGTCAAAAGTATGAACATCATATTGTTTTTATTATTTCAAATGATTTATTCAAATGATTAACCGGTGTTTGTTAGTAGTTTCTTGATGCACTTTAAGCACTGTAGCATCATTTATTTGTTTGTTTCATATTTTCTTTTTATTGGAAAGATTTGGTGTAGCAGCTTTTATTATACACAGCCTTTATTTTTGTATGCGCTGATTTACAAATGACATTATACACATTATTTTGAGCTTTATGCAACCTGCCATCTACTGTTCTGGCAGTGGTAATTTTTTTAAAAGTAACGAGTAACTATGCAGCACAAAAAAAAAATACTTGAGTAGAAGTATCGAAATCATCGAAAAAATGTAGTGAAGTAAAAGTAGAAGTAGGAGAAAAAAATTCTACTCTAGGAAAGTACAGATACCGCATTTCGGTACTTAAGTACAGTACTTAAGTAGTTCTACTTCGTTACTATACATCTCTGCTCCCTCCCCTTTCCCAGTGTCTCCCTTACGTACCTTCCACCTCCCCCCCCCCTTTTTTCCCCCTTCTCCTAGCCCTTCTTTCCCCGAATGCTGTGTCCTCTCTCTCCTTCTGCTTTTAGTGTCTCTCTTTCTCGCTCCTTTCCGCTGACATATCTCACTCTTGTGTTCACCTTCTTTGGATGCAGGCTTACGGTATTACACTTTTGTGGGTGTACAGGGAAGGAGATGCCCAACGCCGGATACCTATAGGTGCCTGTTACTTTCTATCATGGCTGCCTAGCATCTAGTGGTCTCTACCCATTCCTGTGTACAACCATAGCGCCCTTTACTTACCTATATGGGTATTTGCTGTATCCCGGTATTGTTAGTATGATACTATGTCCATGCCGCTGTTTGTTGTTTGTATTATTCTTCTTTCTGTAATTTCTTGATTAACTTAAATAAAATATTTGCAAAAAAAATACAGCCAGGGACTGATTAGCAACCAGCAACTGTGGAAACATTGAACACAGTGGTGAGAAGTATGTATTTTACAATATAGTGTACTGTATATATTACAGAATTCTATAATGTGAAATACAGTGCATCTGGAAAGTATTCACAGTGCTTCACTTTTTCCACATTTTGTTATGTTACAGCCTTATTCCAAAATGGATTAAATTCATTATTTTCCTCACAATTCTACAAACAATATCCCGTAACAACAACATGAAAAAAGTTTGTTTGAAAATTTTGCAAATTTATTAAAAATAAATGAAAAGAATCACACGTTCATAATTATTCACAGCCTTTGCTCAATACTTTGTTGAAGCACCTTAGGCATCAATTGCAGCCTCAAGTCTTTTTGAGTATGATGTTACAAGCTTGGCACACCCACTGTATTTTTTGGCAGTTTCTCCCATTGTTCTTTGCAGGACCACTCAAGCTCCATCAGGTTGGATCTTTGCCTCAATCCTGACTAGTTCCCCATTTCCTTCCGCTGAAAAACATCCCCACAGCACGATGCTGCCACCACCATGCTTCACTGTAGGGATGGTATTGGCCAGGTGAAGAGCAGTGCCTGGTTTCCTCCAGACATGACGCTTGCCATTCAGGCCAAAAAGTTAAATCTTTGTTTCATCAGACCAATTTTGTTTCTCATGGTCTGAGAGTCCTTCAGGTGTCTTGGAAAACTCCAGATGGGCTGTCATGTGCCCTTTACTGAGGAGTGGCTTCCGTCTGGCCACTCTACCATACAGGCTTGATTGGTGGAGTGCTGCAGAGATGTTTGTTCTTCTAGAAGTTTCTCCTCTCTCTACAGAGATATGCTGGAGCTCTGTCAGAGTGGCCATCCGGTTCTTGGTCACCTCCATGACTAAGGCCCTTCTCCCTTGACCGATTTTGGCCAGGCGGCCCCGGCCCGCTCTAAGAAGAGTCCTGGTGGTTCCAAACGTCTTCCATTTACAAACTGTGCTTATTGGGACCTTCAATACTGCTGACATTTTTCTGTACCCTTCCCCAGATCTGTGCCTCGATACAATCCTCTCTCAGAGGTCTGCAGACAATTCCTTGGACTTGATGGCATGATTTGTGCTCTGATATGCACTGTTAGGCCCCTTTCACATGGGCGGTGCGCCCGACGACTCAGTTTTGCTCAGCGGGGATCGATCCCGCTGAGCAGGCGGATGTCAGCTCCGTCACCGCTTACTTTGCAGAGACGGAACTGTCAGAGCCAAGCTTTCCTCTATGGGAGATCGAATGAAAACGGACAGGAAATAAGGTTTCCATCTGTCCGGATTTCATGGACAGGATCGGATTGCAATGGGTGTCAGCAGAGATGTCTCCACTGACATCCGCTGCCCCATAGGGCTGCATGGAGCATCCGATCAGGTCCGCCTGAAAATCTGACAGGCGGACTGGATCGGAAAGCCCTTGTGAAAGGGGCCTTAACTGACAAGACTTATATAGACAGGTGTGTGCCTTTCCAAATCATGTCCAATAATCTGAATTTACCACAGGTTTACTCCAATCAAGTTGTAGAAACATCTCAAGGATAATCAATGGACATATGATGCACCTGAGCTCAATTTTGAGTGTCATGGAAAAGGCTGTGAATACATACAGTATCTCACAAAAGTGAGTACACCCCTCACATTTTTGTAATATTTTATTATATCTTTTCATGTGACCACACTAAAGAAATGACACTTTGCTACAATGTAAATAGTGAGTGTACAGCTTGTATAACAGTGTAAATTTTCTGTACCCTAAAAATAACTCAACACACAGCCATTAATGTCTAAACCGCTGGCAACAAAAGTGAATACACCCCTAAGTGAAAATGTCCAAATTAGCCATTTTCACTCCCTGGTTTCATGTGACTCATTAGTGTTACAAGGTCCCGGGTGTGAATGGGGAGCAGGTGTGTTAAATTTGGTGTTATCACTCTCTCATACTGGTCACTGGAAGTTCAACATGGCACCTCATGGCAAAAAAACTCTCTGAGGAGCTGAAAAAAAAAGAATTGTTGCTCTACAAAAAGATGGCCTAGGCTACAAGAAGATGTGTGTTGAGTTATTTTGAGGGGACAGCAAATTTACACTGTTATACAAGCTGTGCACTCACTACTTTACATTGTAGGAAATTGTAATGTCTTCAGTGTTGTCACATGAAAAGATATAATAAAATATTTACAAAAATGTGAGAGGTGTACTCACTTTTGTGAGATATTGTATGTACAGTGATTTTTTTTTATTTTCAATAAATTTGCGAAGATTTCAAAGAAAATTCTTTCACGTTGTCATTATGGGGTATAGTCATGGGTGTCCGCAGATAGGGGCAAATGCTCAACTTCCCCTTTAAAGTGGTTGTTAAGACTTCATCCTGTCTGGTCTGTTTAATAATCCTGTGTGCCCCTATGTATGTGTTTTAAAAAAATAAGGCGTTCTTTACCAGTTTTCAGAGTGCCGAGCACCGCTCATGTGACCCATTGGCTCTCTCCTCTCCCCGTCTGACAGCTGCCTGCAGCAGGTGGGGCCGAGGATTCCTCTCTGTCGTCAGTCGGGAGGGGAGGAGGAGGGGAGGGGGAGAGGAGGAGAGAGGCGGTCACGTGAGCAGCGAGTGGCGCTCTGAAAACTTGTAAAGAATGGCTTATTTTTATAAAACACAGACTCAGGGACACACAGGATTATTAAACAGACTGTAGACAGGATATGAAACTTTAAAGGAAACTACAGCAGCAGGAGGGGGGGGGGGGGGGGCAGGCACTGACACAGGAGCAGACAGGCAGGGAGAGAGGGGGGGAGAGAGGACAAAGGAGGACAGGTGAGCTGTGGATGACGGAGGCACGTAAACTGACCACAGTATCAGTGCTCAGCAGCCTTGGTATACCGTGGTCAGTTTACAGAGGGTAAGACAGCCAGGCAGGATTAGCCAGGTATTTTAGGTGATACGTGGGGGCCAAATTACACAGCACAAGCACTGTGCTATATAAGATGCTTTAAGGGAACAGGATCAATTTCAAAAAGGGGCAGAGCATGGGTGACCTTAAAATGATGCCCCCCCCCCCCTGAAAAAAGTTCTGCGGACGCCCATTGGTATCGTTTGTAGAACTTTGAGGAGAATGATGCATTTAATCTATTTTAGAATAATGCTGTAACATAACAAAATGTATAAAAAGTGAAGCACTTCTTGTACTGAAGTACAATATTATTGTTTTATATTACAGGTACTTATCAATCAAGTACTCCATCAATTTTCGCAGCACTTTACAAATATATTGCACATTCACATCATACCATTCCCCTCCCCCCAGCTCAGTCTGTACAATACCATTCCCCCCTCCCAGTCTGCAATACCACCCCCCCCTCCATCAGTCTGTACAATATTATCCCCCCATCTGCACAATACTATTTCCCCCAACTCAGTCTGTAGAATACCATCCCCCTTCCCCCTATCTGTACAATATTATTATTTATTATTACAGGTACACCTGCTCAATTGCTTGGTAACACAAATTGCTAATTAGCCAATCACATGGCAGCAACTCAATGCATTTAGTCATCTAGACGTGGTGAAGACAACTTTCTAAAGTTCAAACCAAGTAAGAATGGGGAAGGAAGGGGAGTTAAGTGACTTTGAACATGGCACGTGTGTTGTGCCAGACTGGTCTAAGTATTTCAAAAACAGCTGATATACTGGTATTTTCATGCACAACCATCTCTAGGGTTTACAGAAAATGGTCCAAAAAAGAGAAAATATCTAGTGAGTGCCAGTTGTGTGGACCAAAATGCGTTGTGGATGTCAGAGGTCAAAGGGGAATGCGCAGAATGGTTCGAGATGATAGAAAGGCAACACTAACTTAAATAACCACTCGTTACAACCAAGGTATGCAGGATACCATCTCTGAGTGCACAACGCATCAACCCTTGAAGCAAATGGGCTACAGCAGCAGAAGACCACACCAGGTGCCGTTTCTGTCAGTTAAGAACAGGAAACTGAAGCTGCAATTCGCACAGGCTCACAAAAATTGCACAATAGAGGACTGGAAAACTCTTGCCTGGTCTGATGAGTCTCAATTTCAGCTGCGACATTCAGATGGTAGGGTCAGAATTTGGCATAAACAAAACATGCCTTGTATCAACGGTTCAGGCTGGTGGTGTAACGGTGTGAGGGATATTCTTAGTACCAATTGAGCATTGTTTAAACGCCATGGCCTAACTGAGTATTGTTGCTGACCATGTCCATCCCTTTATGACTGCAGCGTACCCATCTTCTGATGGCTACTTGAAGCAGGATAATGCACCATGTCACAAAGCTCAAATCATCTCAAACTGATTTCTTGAATATGACAATGAGTTCACTATATTCCAATTGTCTCCACAGTCACCAGATCTTAATCCAATAGAGCACCTTTGGAATGTGGTGGAACAGGAGATTTGCATCATGGATGTGCAGCTGACAAATCTACAGCAACTGCGTGATGTTCTTACATAGTTACATAGTTACATAGTTTGTGAGGTCGAAAAAAGACACCAGTCCATCCAGTTCAACCTATGATGTGTGTGTGTGTGTTTGCTGTTAACCGTACATTGTATACCCCTGTATGTTGTGGTCTTTAAGGTGCCCATCTAATAGTTTTTTGAAACTATCAATGCTCCCTGCTGATATGACTGCTTGTGGAAGAGAATTCCACATCCTTACTGCTCTGACAGTGAAGAACCCCCTACGTATTTGAAGGTTAAACCGTTTTTCCTCAAGTTTTAGTGAGTGGCCACGTGTCTTATTGTTTTCCCTTTCTCTGAAAAGTTTGTTCCTTATGCTAGGGTCGCCAGTACAGTATTTGTACATTGATATCATATCCCCCCTCAATCGTCTCTTCTCCAGAGAGAATAGGTTCAGTGCTTGTAGTCTTTCCTCATAGCTAATGCCCTCCATTCCCCTAATAATTTTTGGTACCCTTCTCTGGACTCTCTCCAGTTCCAGCACATCCTTCCTGAGGACCGGTGCCCAGAACTGGACAGCATAATCCAGATGTGGCCGGACCAGAGTCTTGTAGAGTGGGAGAATAATCTCTTTATTTCTGGAGTGAATCCCCTTTTTTATACATGCCAGTATTCTGTTGGCTTTGCTTGCAGCGGCTTGGCATTGCATGGCACTGCCAAACTTCATGTCTACCAGTACCCCCAGGTCCTTTTCCATCCTAGACTCACCCAGAGGTTTCCCCCCCAGTGAGTAGCTTGCTTTTTTATGTCTGACGCCCAAGTGCATTACTTTACATTTTTCAACATTAAACCTCATCTGCCATGTAGTTGCCCACCCCATTATTTTGTTCAGATCCGCTTGTAAGGTTTCCACATCCTGCATAGAAGATATTGGCATGCTTAGTTTAGTATCATCCGCAAATCTCCCCTCCTCTAGATCATTTATGAATAAATTAAACAGGATTGGCCCCAGGACAGAACCTTGGGTGACCCCAGTTTCCACACCCGCCCAATCTGAGTACTCCCCATTTATCACCACCCTCTGTACTCTCCCCTGGAGCCAGTTCTCTATCCAGGTACTCACCCTATGGTCCATACCTACCTTCCTTAGTTTGTACAGTAAGCGTTTGTGGGGAACGGTGTCAAAGGCCTTTGCAAAGTCCAGATACACCACATCCACAGGCTTACCTTTATCCAGGTGGCAGCTCACTTCATTGTAGAAGGTTAATAGATTGGTTTGGCAAGAACGATTTTTCATGAATCCATGCTGATTACTACTAATAATACCATTTTCATTACTAAAGTCTTAAACATAAAAGGACTGGCGCAACCGGACTCAAAGGTGAACCTCGATGGCCTCCTAATAATCATATGGAAAAGTAAACGGACCTGAATGGTGTTGGGGAAAAGTCCATAGAGTCCATAAGTGAAACCGGTCTGTGCACTCCTGAAGGCAGCTTAATCTCAAGTAGAGAAGAAAAAACTTGCAAGATGCTGGAAAAGAAGAAAAGCGCCACTCTAAGTGCAGTAGACTTGGTAATTTACTAAACATATACCATCATGGGTACTCACAAGATTAAAAGAGTAAAAACATGGTGAATTCCTCAAAGGATCGGTGGGTCCAATGCCTCGGCGAGGGGGGACTGATGTGCTCCGAACGAATCCGTGTCTGACTGCGGGAGTCAGCGATATACGGACCTAGGGGACACCTGCAGCGCCTCCGGTGGCGGACTTCCGGGTTGGGCGTGGAGCGTAGGGCATGATGACGTAGGCGACGCGTTGTCGGAGCATGCGCCCCTTCCTCAGGCCTCTGAAACCGCCATCTTTGAGAGGGGCATTATATAGGGGAGGAACACTCTGCTGCCGCAGGGTCCTAAGAAGAGTCCAATGTGGCGGATACCTAACTGAGGACCCCTGAACGGCACTGAGACCTAGTAACTGATCGTGGATGATGTTGAATATATAAAGGAATATACATAGATGTGGTCATATAGTACAATACAATTGAAATGACATACATGTTTAATGGAAACCTACTAATAAAAAGTAATGTATTTGGAACCAATCCTAATGATAGCAAAAGATGATAAAGGGAAAATTAATAAAAATGATACAAATTAAACTGGGGAAAAATAAAAAAATAAATAAAAGTGAAAATAAAAATAATAATAATAAAAATAAAATAAATAAATAAAAATAAATATACAAATGATAATAATAACTAAAAATAAAAACAAAAATAAACATAAAAATAAAAATAAAAAAAATAAAAATAAATACAAGTAGAAATAAAAAATAAAAATAAGAATAAAAATAGATATAAATAAAATTAAAAATATGAATATAAATATTGTAACTTAAGTCGCGCTATAAGATGATCAATGGAGGTGTAAAGTCCATACAGTCCAAACAATAAATGAAGATGTAATCCAGGACCAGGCTCCCTTAAGGGTATATGCTTACCAGATTAAGGTAAGGTAAAGGCAGATTCTCTAAGTAAATCTTGTCACCTTGACAGTAGATCCAGGTCCACGTGAACGATTAGCTCAATGGTCATTGGATCATGGAAATAAAAGTAAAAAACGCAATAGCGTAAAACCCAACAAACTATTTTGATTTAAACACCACAGTGTTCTTGGAAGTAGGTTGAAGTGTATGAATGAACCTCCACCAATAGGGTTAATCACTGGTAGCAGTGAATTAATAAGGGATAAAACATGCAAAAGAAAGAAGAATTTATGTGATAGATACCCCTTACCAATGTATGATAAGGGTTAACATCAAAAACATAAAATAGCGTGTTCTGGCTGAAGTCACCTCTTACCGAACAACAATGATTATATAGCCAAGGTAAAGAGGACAATGTTGTGAAATTTGCGTGCTGAACCACCACCTCTTATAGCTAGATTCGCCTCTTACCATGTGAAAAAAGGAAATAAACAGAAATGTGCAGATCACAATCCAGTGTGAACCCGGAGCCAATATCAAGACACACCAGTAGGGGTCGCCTCTTACCAAATATGAAAAGCAGTCAAGCCTGTATGGTAATCAAGCATCCAGGAACCCGACCTTTGACCTGGGGTGCTGTTGCCTCAGATGTGTCCAAAGGTATTCAAGTGTTCACCTACTACTCCTGAATATAAATGAAAATGGAAAATAATAAAAATAAAATGAAAACAAAAATTAAATCTGATAATATATAGCAACCAGATGGAATAGATTGGAATAGATAGAGCTAGTGACAATTTAAATGAAAAAAAGGGGAGTAGTGTACATATAACATACACTCTCGCAACCTTCACTTAAATGTGAAGAAGGGGAGCTGTGTGCATATCCACTTCTGTGCACACGGTCTCGCAACCTTCATTCTCAACCTAGTTTAAAAGTACACAATAAAACCACACTGACGTATGCTAAAAGTGCATGAATGAAGATAAAAACTATCACGTTAGACCTAAAAAAATATACATAAAGGTGTGATAGTAAAATGGAAATAAAACCTATATTTGTAAGATTATATCTAAAAAGAAGGGGTTATAGGTAGTGTCCAATTCAAGGGACCAATTAAACATACAGTAACACATTTTTTCGGAGGGCCACCCCTCTCTCTATCCCCTCGGGGAGTGACCCTATCCTGACACATGGCTAATCTCGACCCCATAGGACAGGAGCCCTACACCAGGGAATTGGTCTCTACTTCCTCATTGAGGCCCCCAGGTACTAAAGTATCTGATGTGTATATCCAAAAGGCTTCTCTTTGACACAGCTGTTTGAAACGTTGGGCTGCTGAAGGCATAGCGGGTATTGATTCCAAAATCGACTAGTGAGACGATAAAAATATTTAGATTTCAATAGGTTTTTATTGTTTTAAATGCAAAGGAAAAGGGTACACAATAAAACAGTTCAGAGAACGTCTGTTGTAGAGTACATGGGTACAACTTAAAGTACAACGAGTGACACAGTCCCCGAAGGGATACATAATAGCATACAATATTTCCAAGTGATACCTTATTTGCCACGTCCCCGGCCGGTCGGTCCGGGCTAGGCCCGGATCCGCCCCCCTCCTAGCGCCCCCACAGGGGAACATACTGCGCCGAATCGTCCAGATCCCAGCCCACCACCAACCCCCGGCCTCAGGGGAGCTCTGTAGCCACAGTAATATACCAGATAAGAGATCTATTGTGCTTAGTAAGGTCGCTCTATGCGGCAGTGACAAATCTAACAGGGTCCCATGGGGGCCGCGTCTCTAAAAATAGTCAACAGAAAGTCAGAAAAGAAAAAGGAAAAACAGAGAGAGGGAATATAAAAAACTGGGAAGGAAAAGAAGGGGTAGGGGTAGAGAAGGAGTAGGGTACGGGGGCAAGGGGAGGGTGGTGTCCAGGTCCGCCACATGTAAACCCAATAGCCATGGGGAGGCGCTCCCAGGGGAGCTCCCCAGGAGAACCACACTTACTACTGAGTCCCCGCTAGATATCGCATCCAGGGGTCCCAGGTTTTCTCAAATAGAGGCAATTTGTCCTGGAGGATCGCCACCATTCGCTCGTTTACCATTATCCATGTCAATTTTGTCTTTAGCAGTTCTAATAATATCATCGGGGATCGCCATGAGCGAGCTATGGCAATCTTGGCTGCCGTAAAGATGAGAGCGACCAGACGTTTAGTGTGTTTTGGAGCCATAGTTATTGGCTTACCCAGCAACGCCTGGGTAGGGGATTTAGACAGGTTAACGCCAGTGAGTGAATATATAAAATTGTATACTCGGATCCAAAATCTGCGGACCTTGGGGCAGGTCCACCATATATGCATGACCGTGCCAGGCTGTCCGCAGCCCCGGAAGCACAAAGGGGAGGCCTCTCTGATCGCCGCTGCCAGCCTGACAGGGACCATGTACCACCTCAGAAGTACCTTATAATTGGCCTCTATCAAAGAGGTATTAATTAGTGACTTTGAGTTCAGTATCGCCAGCTGATTCCATTCGGCCCTGTCCATCTCCTCCCCCAGGTCTGCCTCCCATCGAACCATATATGGTAGTTTAACATCATCCTCCTGTAACACTGTATATATTGAAGAGATAAATCCCTTCTGTCTATCAATATTGGTACAAAGGTACTCCATTGGAGTCGAGGTAGCTATATCGCCGACACTCTTTAGGGAGGAAACATAATGGGAGATTTGAGCGTAGCGGTACAGCTCCTCCTCTGGAAGAGAGTATTTGTCCCTCAATACAGATCTGGAGAGAATACCCCTACTATCGCATAAGTCGGCTAGACGAAGTAGACCCTTATTGGTCCACCAAGCGAAAGCTAGGGGACAGAGGCCCGGGGGAAATCGCGGGTTACCCAATAAGGGCGCTAGTGGGGCATGAGGAGATCTGAAACTATGTCGTTTCGCCAGTCGGTCCCATATTCCCAGAGACAGGGACAGGGTGGGACAAAGGATTGCGGGGCGGTTCTTTGGCAGTAGCCACATTAGATGTTCAATGAAATGAGCAGATACATGACTGGCCTCCAGCTGCATCCAAATCGGGCGGGGTTCTCTGGAGTGAAATTTTATTAAATGAGTGAGCTGTGCAGCGTAGTAATATTTGAGAAAATCAGGGACACCCAAACCCCCCCTCAATTTTGGCGTATACAGAGTGCGTCTATTTACCCTAGGCCTCTTATCCCCCCATATAAACTGTACAACCTTGTTCTGGAATGCTTTGAGGTCCGGCATATTGATGGATATTGTCAAAGTACGGAATAAATAGAGTAAACGTGGCAAAATATTCGTTTTGACCGAGTGCAACCTGCCGAACCACGACGGGGGGTTGGTCGCCCATCTGTTGAGATCTGCTTCCAGGGTTTTGTATAGGGGAGGGTAGTTAGCTGCATAAATCGTAGTGATCGAGGATGTCAAATAGATGCCTAGATACGGTAGAGATTTCTCCTGCCATTGGAAAGGAAAAGCGCTCCGAAGCGTCGACACAGTGGCGTCATCCAAAGTGAGGTTCAGGGCCTGGGACTTGGACCGGTTCACCCGCAGACCTGACACCGCAGTGAACAGCTCCAAGTCCTGAAGCAAATTAGGAATCGAAACCAATGGGGCAGACAGGTACAACAGAATATCGTCCGCGAAAAGGGCACACTTATGCTCCCTGGGTCCGCAGGGAATACCCTGGATATTTGGGTTGAGACGAAGCTTGATCGCCAAGGGTTCTAGGGCCAGGATAAACAATAGGGGGGACAAAGGACAGCCCTGACAGGTGCCCCTACGGATTTCCAAGTAATCTGAACTATAACCTTTGATCGACAATTTTGCCACTGGTTCGCTGTATAGAGTCCGCATCAGCGTGAGGAAAGAGGGCCCGAACCCAAATCTCTCCAATGTGTGCCACAGGTAGTCCCAGGACAGAGAATCAAAAGCTTTATGCAAATCGAGGGATAATAACATACCTTTCCGACTCCCCTCCCCATCCCAGTTAGACTGTAAAGCAGATATAACGTTGATAGCCCGTCTAGTTTGGTCGGATGCCTGTCTAGTCGGGACAAATCCCACTTGGTCAGGGTGAATGTAGTGTGCTAAAATTGAGTTCAGGCGGTTGGCCAAAATTTTAGTCATAATTTTTACATCCAAATTGATGAGGGAGATCGGTCTATAATTCAAACAGTCACCGTGGTCCTTGCCCGGCTTAGGGATGACGTGTATGAAGGCATTATTTTCGTACCGAGGGATGGGGGAACCGTGTCTAATCTCATTGAAATAAGAACAGAGGTGAGGGGCTAGAAGGTCGCTATACTTCTTGTAATAGTGGCCCGAGAAGCCATCTGGGCCCGGGGCTTTGGAAGGGTTAATGGTTTTTATGGCCGATAGAACCTCAAACTCCGTAAATTCCCCGTCCATTATGTCACCGTGTTCTACGGACAATCGCGGTACGGGGAGGTCCTGGAAGAACTCATCCAACCGAGAGCCCTGAGGAGGACCCGGGGAGGAGTACAGTTTAGTATAAAAATTGTAAAATTCGTTAACAATCAGCTGCGGGTTTTGCGTTCTATTGCCATTGCGAAGTTTCAATTTTGGGAGTGCAGGGGAGAACGGTCGTGGGGTCAGCTTGCGAGCCAGCAGGGTATGTGGTTTGTCGCCCATGGTATAGTATCGGTTGCCCGACCACCGGATAGATTTTTCCGCGCGGGTAGTCAAACTCATGTTGAGGGTCAGTCTGGCGGAGTCTATTTTAGGTCGTAAGTCAATGTCAGGGTTACGTTTCTGTTCTCTCAGAAGGTCCCTGAGGTCCGACTCCTGTCTGTGTATATCCTGGGCACGTTCTCTCTTTTTCCTGGAAGCTATCTGAAGTAACTTACCCCTGATCGTGGCCTTGTGCGCCGCCCAACGAATCGCCGAGGAAGCGGCAGTGGCAGTATTTTCCAGGAAGTATTGAGTTATAGCACCCTCCACCTCCTTGAAAATAGTCGGGTCAGTGAGTAGGGAGGCATTAAGTCTCCAGGGAGCGGGTTTTGGTTTCGTCCAGAGGTCAGAAACTGTCATAGCCACAGGTGAGTGGTCCGACCAGGGGGTTACTAGTATCCGAGACTTCAAAACAAACGGGAGGAGCGGTGACATAGTGAACAGGTGGTCAATGCGGGCGTAGGTCTTGTGGGCATGAGAATAGTGCGTAAAGTCTCTAGTGGTAGGGTGGTCGTTCCTCCAGACGTCCACCAAATCGTGCGAATGCAGCAGGCGAGCCAATTTGACTCCCTGTCTAGGGACATGCCGGAGGGAAGTTCGGAGGGAGGAGGACTTGTCCATGACTTGGTCCAACGGAAGGTTGCTATCTCCCCCAAAGATGACATGGCCCGCTGCATGCGGCATGATAACTGTGAGCATAGACCGGAAGAATTCCAGTTGACCCACATTCGGGGCGTAATAGGAGACCAACGTCACCTCGTGTTCATTGATTGTGCCATGCACCATAACATATCTACCTTCTTTATCGCGTATCACACTTTTAGGCGTGAAAGGGACCTTTTTTGCTATGCAGATGGCCACCCCTTTCTTCTTATCAGAACTGTTGGACATGTAGCAGGTAGGATATTTCGGACTCAGAAATTTCGGGGAGGAAGAGTGGGCAAAATGAGTCTCCTGTAGGAGAAGGATGTCAAAACCTTGTTTGGAATAGTATTGGAATGCCTTAGTTCGTTTCACTGGCGCATTGAGACCCTGAACATTATGGGTCAGGATCTTAAAGGGAATTGGGGCTTGATTCGTCATTGTGGTTCAGCAAGCTGCACTCGGCCAAATACACTGGCAATCCCCCCCCCCCCCTGTATAGGCAGACCTGAGGGAAGTACGACTTTGTCTACGGAAACTGCAAGACCTGGACACCATGGGAAAACCCGGGGGAGGAGGAAGGGGAGAAAGAGGGGAGGAGAAAGCAGTGAAAGAAAGGGCAAGGAGAGGGAGCCCTCCCCCTGCCCTTCCCCCCCCCATTTCCAAGGGGGGGGGGCCATTGGAAATACGCCATCCAAAACCTGAATATCATCTAAAAAAGGCTGGTTGTGGGGTCCAGCTCCCCCAGAAAACATGCGAGGTCGCTCACAGCCTAAGCCATGAGCGAAATCGCAAATGGTCAGTGGCATGTGGAAGCATCCCGAGCAGTTCCGCTCCAAACCATCCCAGCTACTCGCCGGGTATCATGAGGAGGGACTGTCCCAGAGGCTCAATGCACAGTGTAAACATACTCGGGCAACAGCAACAAAAACATCAAGGCCCAACTGTAGTCTGGTTATGACCCGGGAGGCCGAGCCTTCATCTCGTAGTGTGCCCACCAGGGAAATATGCAGAGACAATTGAAAAAAAAAAAAAAAAAAACCCAAAAACTGTAAACTGCAGGACGACAACAGTGACCTAAAGAAAAAACAGTCCAAATCCACAGGGACCGCTTCGGTCTATTATATCGACAGTTCCTAGATATGGGGGGTTGTAGGCACCCCAGAAGAGTAGATACAGCACCCGAAAAAGAAAAGGGAACAATATAACGACAAAAAGGGAGTAAGAACAGTCTCACGTGGGCCGCTTCCGATAGGGCGGTCTAGGTCGTCATCTCCAAGCGTCCACCGGGGTGTAGCTACATCCAGTTCGGAACAGTCGCATCTCAACTTGAAAGCAAAAAAAGGAAGAATAAGAAGAACAGAGTCAACAGTAACTGTGGATAGCGATCTGTCATATGGCACTGGCACCTATGTAGGTGGCAAGAGAAGGATCCAAAAAATTTGCTCGCGCCGTTATAAGGCCTCACGGTGGCGTGTGTGTGCGGGCATGTCCCCTCCGGCTCTGTTGGGACCATAATGGGGACAAAGGCCTGGTTGACGTCGTTGGGGATACTGAGCGAGATCTAGGTGAGGGGCCCTCCTTGGAGATGAGTCCGAGGCCCAAAAGCACTTCTTCTCCGTCTGGAAAGGTAGAAAAGGAGTGTGTTTTCCCCTTATAAGTGAAGGACAGGCGGAAAGGAAAGGACCATCTATATTTAATCTGCCTGTTGATGAGATGGGTCAATAAAGGCTTCAGTGACCTCCTCCTTTGTATAGTGGTTTGAGAGATATCTGCGAAAATTTGAATCGGGTGACCTTGTAGAGTGAGATCGGATTTAAAGCGGGCCGCAGCCATCACCTTTTCCTTAATCCTATAAAAGTGCGGCTTAACAAGGACATCTCTAGGCAGGCCATCTTGGCGCAGGGACGCCAAGGCCCGGTGGAAGCGGTCCAATTCCAGATAACTAGGCGTGATATCAGTAATGAGGGTAGTCATAAGTTCATGTATGGTTGGTTCCAGGTCCGTAATGGACTCAGGGAGGCCCCGTATTCTAAAATTATAGCGACGGGACCGATTTTCCAAGTCCTCAATTTTATCCTGGGCCTGATCGAGGCGATCTTGCAGGGAGACTATCAGTTTGTGATTCTGATTGACTCTCCTCACTGTGCCATCCACTTTAGATTCAATGGAGTCCAATCTATTGCCAATGTCCTGTAAGTCCCCCTTTAGGTCTGCTGTAATAATCGCACATGCTTTGGAAAGTTCCTGCTGCAGTAAAGCAGAGAATCTAGCTATCAGCACGGAGTCCCCCGAGTATGGTGCCTGGGGTGGAGGGGGGGCTGAAGATGACATAGAGCCTCCTTGACTCAGTGCTATGTCGGCCATGTCCGCCATTTGCCTATCCAGGGAGGAGGCTGGGGACGCCGCTCCCTCAGAGGAGGCCTGATATGGGGAGAAGTGTGGCGCCGGTGCCTGCGAGTGTTGTGAGGGGTCCCCTTGCGATTGTGAGGATTGTGAGGAGAAAAGGTCTCTTACCCCCTCCATGATTGCCGCTGTAGGTGCCCGATGGTCAGGCGCCGCTTGTGTGGGCGGAGGGCCGTTCCGGGCCGTGGAGCTGCGGGTCGCCGCCATCTTGGCCCCAGGATACTGTGACTTGGGAGGAGAGGGGCGCACCGAAGAAGATGACTGGAGCGCGGACGAGTGCTTTTTCTTCGGGTTTCCCGATCCCCTGCGATGCAGCATCGCCTCCGCTGCAACCTGCGAGTCCTCCGGAGTGTCAGCCCGCTCTCTAACTGCTGATTTTAGCTGTGGATCTGTCGGGATGTGCTGAGCACGGTCAGATCATGTCCGACGTCGGCACCGCGCGCATGCGCACAGCCCGATAAAAATATTTAATCTCTCCTCACATGTATTGTCAGAGGCAGAAACATCCCTACTTTGTAGAGGCCTGAATTTTGCTCCATCTTCCTCTCCCAACCCGTTCACACTTTTTAAGGATCTCAATAGTTTCATACGTCTATTGACCCTTAAACGTCATTTTAGTATACAGGCCACAAAAGAACATGCCGGTATCCGGTTAGACCCTCCGTTGGAGGGTATCCCATTATGTCCCCAATTGGATGCTATTGGTCAACAGCTGCTGGAGGAACTCTACATCAGTGATGATGATGAGGATTTGGCGTTGTTTACCCAGCACCCATCCACATCCCCGCCTGTCCAACATACGGGCCTATGTCCAAAATCCAAAATTTAATCCAGTACAGTCCAAGGGGCCCTATGTGCAGACTTTCTACCAGGTTGTATTTACCGAGATAAAAAATATGTGCCATGCTAACAATCACAAACACCAAAAGTCTTCTGGGTTTAATAATTTCAATCTGACTCCCAGTGAAAGGAAAGCCCTCACAGATTTGTCTAAGGGCCACAATTTGGTCATTAGAACAGCTGATAAAGGGGGAGGCATTGTCATCCAAGACAAAGAGGATTATCTTAGGGAAGCCCAGCGGTTATTATCAGACAGTACCACCTATTGTAAACTTAGCTGTGACCCTCTGCCAGGTTACATCTTGGAGGCCAAATCATTACTAGATAAGGCTAAAGAAGAGGGAATAATCAACAAAACAGAATATGCGTTTTTTCTCAGAGACTTCTACGCATTGCCCTATTTTTATCATATTCCCAAGGTCCACAAAGATCCAACCAATCCACCTGGGAGGCCTATTGTGGCGTCAATGGAAAGTGTCACCAATTCCTTCTCCCTGTATGTGGACCAATTCCTCCAGCCTTTGGCACAGGACTTACCTTCATATATACGGGATGGAGTGCATCTTTTATAACTTTTGGCACCCTACCATTGGGAACCTACCTATATGTGGGCATCTTTGGATGTCAATTCCTTGTATACTAGTATCCCTCATTCGGTTGGCCTCCAAGCAGTCTCCCTTTTTCTGCACAATAGTTCCAATATTAATCCGGGACAGGCCCAGTTCATTTTGGATGCCACATGTTTTTGTCTTAAACACAATTATTTTGAATTCGAAGGGTCCTTTTACCTACAGACCAACGGCACAGCGATGGGGGCTAATTTTGCCCCTAGTTACGCCAATTTGACCATGGGTATGTGGGAATCCCACTATGTCTTCAGGAACAATCCCTTTACCTCCCATTTGATATTCTATGGGAGGTACATTGATGACATAGTAGTCATTTGGGATGGCCCACAGGCAATGTTCTTGGATTTTGTCCAACACTGCAATTCCAATTCGTACAATTTGTCCTTCACCTCGGTCTCTAGTCCATCGGAATTGGCCTTCCTAGATCTGTTGTTGTATCACAGAGAAGGAAAAATTGAAGCCAAAAATTATACCAAGCCGACAGCGGGCAATTCGTTCCTTCATTTCAACAGCTGTCACCACCCAAGGTGGATTCAAAATATTCAAAAGAGTCAGTACTGTAGGTTGAGGAGGAATTGTACGAACAATGAAGATTATTTGGAACAGAGTGAACATTTGAGAACCAAATTTATTGAAAAATCCTTCCCCGAAACTTTGGTAGATACTGCACAGAACTTGTATTTAAAAGGTCCCTTGGCAAAGAAAACAAATGAATTTGACACACAGTCCCAAGGCCCACGTTTTGTTGCACAGTTCCACAACAAGTTCAGGAAGATGGAGAAATTGATCACGAAAGATTGGTCTATCCTTCTGGAAGACCCACATTTGAGGGGTAATTTACCCCCCAGGCCTCAAATCACTTATAGGAAAGCCAGAAATATTAAGAGTATGGTGGCCCCGAGCAAACTCAAAAGAATCCCCCTCACATCCCATCTAAACCTTATTCCGCTAGTGGGTATGTTTCAGTGTCGGAAAAAACTTTGTCTGACATGTAAACATGTGACCCACGGGCAAAAAGAGTACAACATCAAAGGGCAAATTTATCCCATTAAAAAATTCTTTAACTGCTCTACAGAGTTCGTGGTGTACTGTTTAACATGCCCTTGTGGCTTGTTTTATGTAGGGAGGACCATTTGTACACTCAGGAAGAGGTTTGGGGAACACCGTAGGTTTGTCGAAGGAGGTGATGACAAGCACAGTGTCCCCCTGCCACTTCCTGACTCACCATAATCATTCTTCTCTAGGGTTACGAGTCTGGATTTTGGAATTTTGCCTTCAGCAGCCCAACGTTTTAAACAGCTGTGTCAAAGAGAAGCCTTTTGGATATACACATTAGATACTTTAGTACCTGGGGGCCTCAATGAGGAAGTAGAGACCAATTCCCTGGTGTAGGGCTCCTGTCCTATGGGGTCGAGATTAGCCATGTGTCAGGATAGGGTCACTCCCCGAGGGGATAGAGAGAGGGATGGCCCTCCGAAAAAATGTGTTACTGTATGTTTAATTGGTCCCTTGAATTGGACACTACCTATAACCCCTTCTTTTTAGATATAATCTTACAAATTTAGGTTTTATTTCCATTTCACTATCACACCTTTATGTATATTTTTTTAGGTCTAACGTGATAGTTTTTATCTTCATTCATGCACTTTTAGCATACGTCAGGGTGGTTTTATTGTGTACTTTTAAACTAGGTTGCGAGACCCTGTGCACAGAAGTGGATATGCACACAGCTCCCCTTCTTCACATTTAAGTGAAGGTTGCGAGAATGTATGTTATATGTACACTACTCCCCTTTTTTTCATTTAAATTGTCACTAGCTCTATATATTCCAATCTATTCCATCTGGTTGCTATATATTATCAGATTTAATTTTTGTTTTCATTTTATTTTTATTTTTATTATTTTCCATTTACATTTATATTCATATTTTTAATTTTATTTATATCTATTTTTATTTTTATTCTTATTCGTATTCTTATTTTTATTTTTATTTTTTATTTCTACTTGTATTTATTTTTATTTTTTTTATTTTTATTTTTATGTTTATTTATTTTTTATTTTTATTTTTTCCCAGTTTAATTTGTATCATTTTTTTAATTTTCCCTTTATCATCTTTTGCTATCATTAGGATTGGTTCCAGATACATTACCTTTTATTAGTAGGTTTCCATTAAACATGTATGTCCTTTCAATTGTATTGTACTATATGACCACATCTATGTATATTCCTTTATATATTCAACATCATCCACGATCAGTTACTAGGTCTCAGTGCCGTTCAGGGGTCCTCAGTTAGGTATCCGCCACATTGGACTCTTCTTAGGACCCTGCGGCAGCAGAGTGTTCCTCCCCTATATAATGCCCCTCTCAAAGATGGCGGTTTCAGAGGCCTGAGGAAGGAGCGCATGCTCCGACAACGCGTCGCCTACGTCATCATGCCCTACGCTCCACGCCCAACCCGGAAGTCCGCCGCCGGAGGCGCTGCAGGTGTCCCCTAGGTCCGTATATCGCTGACTCCCGCAGTCAGACACGGATTCGTTCAGAGCACATCAGTCCCCCCTCGCCGAGGCATTGGACCCACCGATCCTTTGAGGAATTCACCATGTTTTTACTCTTTTAATCTTGTGAGTACCCATGATGGTATATGTTTAATAAATTACCGAGTCTACCGCACTTAGACTGGCGCTTTTCGTTTCCATTACTAAAGTCTTGTATGTGGTCCCTCAACAGCCCCTCCAAAATCTTGCAGACTACTGATGTTAGGCTGACCGGCCTATAGTTACCCGGGATATATCTCGGCCCTTTTTTAAATATTGGTACCACATTGGCTTTTTTCCATTCAGCTGGCACCATACCCGTCTGTAGACTATCCTTAAAGATCAAGAATAATGGACTGGCAATCACCTGGCTGAGCTCATTAAGAACCCTCAGGTGGAAGGCATCCGATTCCGGTGATTTATTTATGTTAAGTTTCTCTAGTTTAGTTCTAAGTCTATCTTCTGTTAGCCATGGCGGTACTTCCTGAGGTGTATTATTTAGTTTAACCTTACAAGCTGGGTTAGTGTAGCCCCCCGATTCTTTTGTGAAGACTGAGGAGAAGAAATTATTTAACACTTACGCCTTTTCTCTGTCCTCTGTGGCCATATTTCCTTTGTCATCTTTTATGAGGTCAATGTGTTCTGGCCTCGCTTTCTTACTGTTTTTTATACTTAAAGAATTTCTTGGGGTTCTTTTTACTCTCTTCCGCTCTCTCGTGTTCTATTTTAGCCGCCTTGATTTCGTCTTTATATTTCTTATTACACTCTTTGTAATGCTTGAATGCTGCCAATGACCCCTCATTCTTGTATTTTTGAAGGCCTTTTCTTTAGTATTAATATGCATTTTTATGTTGGAGTTTAGCCACCCAGGGTTTAGTTTTGCTCTTTTAAATGTATTTCCCTTTGGAATGCACTGGCCAATCTCTTTGCTTAGTATGCTCTTCCTCCGTGTTCCTTGTTTCCAGGGTTCTATCCCATTTGATATTTTCTAGCAGAGAGTGCATTTTTGGGAAATTGGCTCTTTTGAAATTCAGTGTCCTTATATTACCCTTGTGTTTCCTATTACTATGATTAATACTGAAACTAATTGACCTATGGTCACTGTTTCCTAAGTTACCCCATATTTCTATATCTGTGATCAGGTCTGTATTGTTGGTAATCAGTAGGTCAAGTACAGCATTGTTTCTTGTCGGTGCGTTCACCATCTGACCCATAAAATTGTCCTGCAAAACATTTAGGAACTGCTGAGCCTTGGCTGAATGCGCAGTTCCTTCTGCCCAGTCTATATCTGGATAATTAAAGACCCCCATTATAATGACATTTCCCATCCTTGCTGCCAACCCTATCTGTAAAAGGAGGTCCGCCTCCCCCTCCTCCCTCTGGTTGGGGGGCCTATAGCATATGCCCAATATTACCTTTCCTATAGTGCCTTTGCTTTTTCCCTTGTTATCATGTCAACATGAACCAAAATCTCTGAGAAATATTTCCAAAACCTTGTTTAATCTATGCCACAAAGAATTAAGGCAGTTCTGAAGGCAAAAGGGGTCCAACCCAGTACTAGCAAGGTGTACCAGTGTGTTGTGCTTCTGGTGGCCACTAGAGGCAGAGGAGAGCACCATGTGGAGAGGAGCCGTGATTGCCGTCCTGTGCAGGGGAGCAGACATTCGGTGGAACAGCTGAGGGAGACACGGACAGAAGCCAGTGACTGAAGGGGGACTGCCGACGCAATGTGACAGACACCAGGTGGCGGGAACAATACTGGAGGCGTGCGGGGACTGACTGACAGGACAGGAGGCAGCAGAAACGTGAGTGAGGGGGAGGGGGATTACACAGACAGGCACAGACAGCGTGTAGAGAGACTGACAGGGGGAGGCTGCAGGATCTTCCTTCAGACGAGGACAGACCAGGGTAGACAAGCAGTAGATCTGACAGTACCTAGTACCTTGGTACTGGGAGTAGTACCTTAGCAACCAGGAAAAATACCTTAGACTGACCTGTGACTGACTGACCTGTGACTGACTGACCTGTGACTGACTGACCTGTGACTGACAAGACCTATGACTGACTGACGTGTGACTGACTATGACTGATTGACCTGTGACTGACTGTGACTGACTGACCTGTGACTGACTGACCTGTGACTGACTGATCTGCGACTGACTATGACCTGCGACTGACCATGCTCAGTGACTAGCCGTGCTCTGCGACTGACCGTGCTCTGTGACTTCTAGTGCTCTGCAACTGCTAGTGCTCTGCGACTGACTGCGACCTGTGACTGACCGTGACTAACGACTGGCAGTGCTCTGTGACTGATAGTTCTCTGCAACTGACTGTGCTCTGCGACTGACTGCGACTGACCGTGCTCTGTGACTGACTGTGCTCTGCGATTGACTGTGCTCTGCAACTGACTGTGCTCTGCGACTGACTGTGTTCTGAGACTGACTGTGCTCTGTGACTGACTGTGCTCTGCGACTGACTGCGCTCTGCGACTGACTGTGCTCTGCGACTGGCCATGCTCTGCGACTGACTGTGCTCTGCGACTGACTGCAACTGACTGTGCTCTGCGACTGACTGTGCTCTGCGACTGTCTGGGACTGACCGTGCTCTGCGACTGAGTACCTGGGAGGACTAGTAAGTATCTTAGCGACTTGTGAGTATCTTAGCGACTGGCGAGTACCTTAGGGTTAGTACCAGGGGAGATAGAGGTAGAGTAGGTAAGGAATAGCAGGTTGTTACTAATGATCCCCATAGAGTAGAGGGTAATAATGTCCAACAGGATTGGGGATGCTACTCAGTGCACTTCCTACTGCATGTATGCGTTCCTTGATGAACCAATCGAGGGCGAATACTGCTGTGCAAGATGCGTGTGACTTGTTTCTCTGGAAAAAAGAAGTTGGGGTGCACCTGCGCTACGGATTGTGTATTAAAACACAAATACTGAACTTGTTAAAACTTTATTAAAAGGGGACCAGATGGTTATGCTGCCTCCAACTTACCACAAGGGTAAAAAATATATTGGGGGTCGGGGTGTGTTGGTTTGGGGCGCTACCACCTTGCACTACTCAATGTGTACATAAATAGTGTCTGTGGTCCCAAAAAAGTGCACTGTGCTCACTTGATAGCGGAAGAGTGCAAAAGTTATATTATAACGTATAAGGTGCTGCGTGCTGTATATAATACTGAAAAGTGCAATAAGTGCAAAAAGATGGTACTTTCAACAGTGCGCTTTGATGAGTGGATTGTACCGTCTATGTATCAATCGTCAGATTCAGATTGAGTTGTGACCTTCTGAACACTGGTCAGTGAAAAATGCCAAAGTGCAAATGAGTGAATAAACAATAAGTTTAAAAACTTTTTATTGTGACATCCCCTTGCGGGGAAACTTACATCCGTGGTCACTAAGACAATCTTAATAAAATAAAGCCAGCCTGGTTGATCGTTTCTCCCCTTTGAAGCCTGCAGGGCTCCTAGATTGCGTTTGATCGTTCACAGATATTGTTGCATCTAGGGAGTCAGTATACAAGAACCAAGAAGGCTTCCATTGTGTAGTATAGTAGTATATCGGGGAAAAAATAGTAACAAACCACTGTTAGGGAGTTCACCGTCAGCTTGTTTGGTGTGTTCCTGGCGTTCTGCCGTGCGGTGCTTCCGCGTTCCACCGGCCAGAACCACCTAACCGGAAGTGACGTATGACGCTGTGTTGCCGATCTACGCATTTCCTCACTGCGACGTCATCTGGGAAACGATCAACCAGGCTGGCTTTGGAGTAAGGGAGAGCCTCTGGTAAGTGCTTTACCTCCGGTATTAGCACTTACATAGTTACATAGTTAGTGAGGCTGAAAAAAGACACAAGTCCATCCAGTTCAACCTATGTGTGTGTGTTTGCTTTTAACCGTACATTGTATACCCCTGTATGTTGTGGTCTTTAAGGTGTCCATCCAATAGTTTTTTGAAACTATCAATGCTCCCCGCTGATACGACTGCTTGCGGAAGAGAATTCCACATCCTTACCGCTCTTACAGTGAAGAACCCCTTACGCACTTTAAGGTTAAACCGCCTTTCCTCTAGTTTTAGTGAGTGGCCACGTGTCTTATTGTATTCCCTTACTCTAAATAGTTTGTTCCTTATGCTCGGGTCGCCAGTACAGTATTTGTACATTGATATCATATCCCCCCTCAAGCGTCTCTTCTCCAGAGAGAATAGGTTCAGTGCTTGTAGTCTTTCCTCATAGCCGATGTCCTCCATTCCCCTAATTATTTTTGTTGCCCTTCTCTGGACTTTCTCCAGTTCCAGCACATCCTTCCTGAGGACCGGTGCCCAGAACTGGACAGCATACTCCAGATGTGGCCGGACCAGAGTCTTGTAGAGTGGAAGAATAATCTCTTTATTTCTGGAGTGAATCCCCTTTTTTATACATCCCAGTATTCTGTTGGCTTTGCTTTCACTCCCAGCACGCGCTATATGGGCGCAACTCACTCATCACTTTATTTTATTAAGATTGTCTTAGTGACCACGGATGTAAGTTTCCCCGCAAGGGGATGTCACAATAAACAGTTTTTAAACTTATTGTTTATTCACTCATTTGCACTCTGGCACTTTTCACTGACCAGTGTTCAGAAGGTCACAACTCAATCTGCATCTGACGATTAATACATAGACGGTACAATCCACTCAGCAAAGCGCACTGTTTTGCACTTTTGTACCATCTTTTTGCACTTATTGCACTTAAGCGCACTGTTTTGCACTTTTGTACCATCTTTTTGCACTTATTGCACTTTTCAGTATTATATACAGCACGCAGCACCTTATACATTATAATATAACTTTTGCACTCTTCCGCTATCAAGTGAGCACAGTGCACTTTTTTGGGACCACAGACACTATTTATGTACACATTGTTTCTCTGGAAGCCCAGATCCTGGATCTGGAGAATAAAGTGGCAACACTGCGTAGCATCAACAACCTGGAAAGGAGCTTAGACATTACCAGGCGCTGGCAGGGGCCGGCATAGAGGAGGGAGGAGTAGAGGAGACTCAGGCATCAGAGGTAGGCAGTTGGGTGACCGTTAGGAAGGGTAGAGGGAAGAGCGCTAGGGAGGCCAGTCCTGAGTTGGTACACCCTAACAAATTTGCCAAGTTGCATGTTAATGGGGATATCAGCTCAGGGGTGGCAGTGCTGGAGCAGGCGCTCTCCCCCAGCTGCCAGGGGAGTGGCGGCTCCAGGAAGGAGGGGGGCTGAGACTCCGGAAAGGTTAGACAGGTTGTCGTAGTGGGGGACTCAATTATCAAGAGGACAGAGAGGGCAATCTGTCGAAACGATCACGGTAGCCGAACAGTATGTTATTTACCGGGTGCTTGAGTTCGGCACATCGCGGAAAAATAAAGAACAATTTCAGGGACTTAGGGAATAGATTGAGGAATAGGACCTCCAAGGTGGTTTTCTCTGAAATACTGCCGGTACCTCCAGCCACAGAAGGCAGAAGGAGATTAAGGAACTTAACAAGTGGCTGAGGAACTGGTGTAGGAAGGAGGGGTTTGGGTTCCTGGAGAACTGGACTGACTTCTCAGTCGGCTACCGGCTCTTTAGTAAGAATGGGATGCACCTTAATGCTGATGGCACACCTCTTTTGGAGAGAAAGATGGCCACCAAGTTGGAGGGGCTTTTAAACTAGGAGACGGGGGGGGGGGGCTCAGGAGTAGAGTCAGTCAGGAGGGGGCAAAGTACAGAAGGCAGTATTAGAGTCAGCAGGGACAGTAGTTCCATAACGTCAATTAGGGGGTCTGTGTGGGAAAACCTCAGACCAAACAGGAATAAAAATAATCAAAATTCACTATCACCCTTCACAAAACTAAGAGGGGTATATGGAAATGGCAGGAGCCTAGCTAATAAAATGGATGAGTTGGAAATTTTAGTACATGAGGAGGACATAGACCTTGTGGGAATAACGGAAACTTGGTTCGACCCCTCACATGACTGGCTGGCCAATATCCAAGGGTATTCGGTGTACCGGAAGGACGGGGTAGGAAAAAGAGGGGGAGGGGTATTTCTCTATGTCAAGAATAATGTAAGGGTGATAGAGAGGAGTGATATTATGGAAGGGATGAGTATGGAGTTAGAATCTGTGTGGGTAGAACTCCATAGGGAAGAAGTAAAGGGAAAAGTAATTGTGGGGGTTTGCTATAGGCCACCCAACCAAAGGGAGGAGGTAGAGCTGGAATTTATATCACTGTTGGGTAAAGTGGCAAAACTGGGATCAGTCATCATATTGGGGGACTTCAATTATCCCAATATTGACTGGGAAGAGGGGACTACACACTCACAGAAGGCCCGTCTCTTCATGGAAACCTTACAGGACAACTACATGTCTCAGTTGGTGGATTCTCCTACTAGTGAAAATGCAGTGCTGGATCTATTGATCACTAATGACCCAGACCTAATCCCGGAGGTAGGAGTCCAGGACAACCTGGGCTCTAGCGATCACAGGATGATCACATTTAGCGTAAATAACAATATAACAAGGCAAGTGGGGAACATAAGGACCCTAAACTTCAGAAGGGCAAACTTTCACAAATTGTGCTCCATGATGGAAAGAGTAAACTGGGACCAAACCTTAGGAACACTGACCACAGAGGAAAAATGGTAATGCTTTAGGAACATATTAAACAAATGCATCTCGCAGTGCCTTCCTATGGGAAATACATTAAGAAGAGACAAAGCCAAACCTAGCTGGCTAAACCGTAATGTTAAAAAACTAATTAGGGGTAAAAAAATGGCCTTCAAGAAATATAAGGGCACAGTATCGGCTTTAGAGCCATGCAAGGAGGCAAATAAGAAAAGTAAATACGAAATCAAAATGGCTAAAATCAACTTTGAGAGACAAATAGCGGAGGATAGTAAAAAGAACCCAAAGAAATTCTTAAAATATATCAACAGCAAAAAAACTAGGGCAGAGCATATTGCACACATAATTAACGATGATGGGAGGATGGTTACAGAGGACACTGAAAAAGCAACCGTGCTGAACGCTTTTTTCTCCTCAGTCTTTACACCGGAAATGGAGGGGTACACTGACCATGACTGTATGGTTAGTAGTAATACACAGGACTTGCCGCTATGGCTAACAGAGGGTGAAATCAGGGAAAGGCTGGATAAAATTAACACAATTAAATCACCAGGCCCGGATGGCGTACATCCGAGAGTGCTCAAAGAACTTAGTAAGACTATATCTAGACCACTGTTCCTGATCTTTGCTGACAGTATTATGACAGGAAATGTAGCAGGGGATTGGAGGAAAGCTAACGTGATACCGATATTCAAAAAAGGGCAGAGGCATGTCCCGGGTAATTATAGGCCGGTCAGTCTGACATCGATAGTATGTAAACTTCTGGAGGGGATGATAAGGGACTATATCGTAGAGTTTGCTAAAGACAACAACATCATCAGCAGTAATCAGCATGGGTTTACAAATGGTAGTTCTTGTCAAACCAATCTCTTAACATTCTACGAGGAGGTGAGCTGTGAGCTAGATAGGGGGAGACCAGTGGATGTGGTTTACCTGGATTTCGCTAAGGCGTTTGATACAGTTCCCCACAAGCGCTTACGGTAATTTATAAAATAAGGTCTGCAGGCATCGACCGCAAGGTTTGCTTGAGGTGGTAAGTGGGGTCCCCCAAGTCTAAGTCCTGGGACCAACCCTGTTCAATTTATTCATAAATAGCATTGAGGACGGGATCAGTAGTTCTATATCAGTTTTTGCAGATGACACAAAACTGGGCAGGGCAATAACTGCACGGCATTAAGCAGATATCCTACAGAATGACCTGGACAAAATAACAGAGTGGGCAACGACATGGCAAATGAGGTGAGAAGTGTAAGGTTTTTCACTTTGGGACTAAGAACATAAAAGCACAATACACTTTAGGGGGGGAACCTTTGGGGGAATCAAAAATGGAGAAAGATCTGGGAGTCTTGGTAGAGGTCCAGCAGGAAGTGGAGGGTGTCGCGGCAGTGAGATGGAGGCTTGGACAGCAGGGTGAAACCGCAGTGAGATGGAGGCTTGGGCCGCGCGATGGCCATGATGCTCAGCCACAGGATCTTCCGGCGTAATGACTGATGCATTTCCGAGCATGCGCACTGCGGTGGGAAACCAGTGCGCGCTCCTTTTTCAAAGTCGGATCCAGTGCGCATGCTCGGAAACGCGTCAGTCATTACGCCAGAAGATCCTGTGGACGAGCATCACAGCCACCGTGCGGCCCAAGCCTCCATCTCACTGCGGTTTCACCCTGCTGTCCAAGCCTCCATCTCACTGCCATGACACCCTCCACTTCCTGCTGGACAGGAAGAGGAAGAGAGGAGATGATTACAGACCCACAGTGATGACTCCAAGCCCCAGCCTCCACACAGACACCGGAAGAACCCATCTTGTCTGCTTATACTTACCTTGATGTAAGTTTTTATTACTTGTTTGCCATATTAAATCGCAGTCTTAACTCAGAGGCGCCTGTTTTAGGCAATAACATGCAATGTCAAGCGGCAGCTACCAAAGCTGGCAGAATATTAGCATGCATAAAGAAAGGGATGTATTCCAGAGATAAAACTATAATCCTACCACTTTATAAAACTCTAGTCCGACCGCATCTGGAGTATTCTGTCCAGTTCAGGTTGCCAGTCCCCAGGAGGGATGTGTTGGAGCTGGAGAGAGTCCAGAGAAGGGCAACTAAACTAATTAGGGGATTGGAGGACCTTAATTATGAAGAGCGTCTGCAATCGCTTGACTTATTGTCCCTGGAGAAGAGACGCCTGAGAGGGGACATGATAGCAATTTATAAATACCTCAATGGTGATCTCAGCACAGAAAAAAAGCTATTCAGTCGAAAGGATTGCATGAGGACTCGAGGGCATACAATGCGATTGGAGGAGAAGCGTTTTAACCTCAGGCAACGCAGGGGGTTCTTTACTGTTAGGGCTACAGGATTGTGGAATTCTCTACCACAAGAGGTGGTTTTTGCGGGAAGTATGGTTGCTTTCAAAATACTCTTGGATGTACATCTCAATGATCAGAACATTCAGGGGTATGAGAGATGATTACCGCCACACACACCTACACAGGTTGAACTGGATGGACTATTGTCTTTATTCAACCTCAACTACTATGTAACTATGTACCTAATAAAGTGGCGGTTGAGTGTATGTTGCACATTTACATCATACTATTCCCCTCTCCCCAGCTCAGTCTATACAGTACTATCCCCCACCCCAGTCTGTAATACTACCCCCCCCCCCCCACACTCTGTTTATAACCATTCCCCTCAGTCTGTAAAATACCATTTCTCCCAGATGACACCAGTGCTCGGCCCCCCAGACATGCCAAGCCCGCCCCCAGACTTCCGCCTGCAGCTCTAGCTGTAGTGTCTATGTGTAACTGGGAGTTGAGTCACGCAGGATCATTTGTGACAGGAGGCAGAGAGTGGCCAGTGACAGGTGCATCTGCAGCGCCTTAGGCTTGTATCTTCTATGGGTGCAGTGTGGGTCTGAGCACAATGGGCCCAATCCCCAATCCCACATTGCACCCATGGATGATACACCACTGCTTTCTGATTCAAATTGGGAGCTTTTAGGCTCTGTTCACATTTAGGCCTTCTGAATGATGGGCGGAATCACTGCAATTCTGCCCGCTAACCTTAATCACAGTGAATCGCAGGACGCACTTGTGATCCCCGTAATTTCCAATGTCACCCCAATCGCAGCGCCATTCTGCCACGATTGTCGCCCGACGAATCACGATAAAATCATGCAAACAGGATCCCGGGATGCCCGCCGCTTAAAAGTAGTTGCGGAACTTAGTGGCAAAATCACTCTGCGATTGAGGTGCCATTGGAAATTACAGGGATCACAAGCGCGGCCCGTGATTTGCAGTGATTCAGGATCGCGGGTAGAATCCTGGCGAATCCGCCCCTGATCCAGAACACCTAGATGTGAACGGAGCCTTACAAACGACCTCTAATGACATTGTACTTGAACAGGGTCTAAAAAAATTTGATTTGCAATCAGTTTTTTCTAGACTGATAGATGTGGTACAGTGGTCTCCAAACTATGGCTCTCCAGTTGTTCAGGAACTACAATTCCTAGTTATGTCTGTGAATGTCAAAGTTTTACAATGCCTCATGGGATGTATAGTAGTTCCGCAAACCTGAAGGGCCATAGTTTGGAGATTCCAGATCTCCAGGCATCAATCTGTTGTACCAGGTATAGAGCCTTTTAGAGCTTGTGCTGCTGCAAAAAAATTTTCCTTCATACACTCATACTCAAAATGTTCCTCTATGAGGACTGAGAACAACCCACACAATCATGGCTTCCTCCCTTTAATAGGAAATGTATTGATACATGGTCCCTTCTTTTTGTGGACCCTCCGATTCTACACCTTAACAGACTTACCACCACAAAGGTTAATGGCAGCTCTGCCTTTAGGGATGTCACTGATAGAAAGTTGGACTCCCTATTTAGGTCTCATTTTCACTTAATTGGAACAAATCTTCATCCTTTGTTTGCAGCGACCTTGCTTTGCTTTGTGAATCCGTGTCACAATGGAATGAGGGACACCTCCAACACAAGGCAAAACCCTAATGTTCTGAAACTGGTGGATCAAATGTTCGAGGAGCTACATTTTAGTTGATATGGCATCAATGTTTTTTTCTTGCATGAAGGTAATCTCTATTCATATGTGTAGAGCATTTTGGCTTTGTGCTTGGAATATAGAGAATGCATTTATGAAGGCCATATTTATTTATCTGTTGATGGATTAGAAGAACCCTGAACTTTATCAACTACAGTTGTAATAGCCCATAGCACTCAGAATTTTCCTCCCACTCAAAGTGCAGGAATCCAAGCCATAAACTAAAATGAGGGAACATTATCATTGTTTATTTGTTATAAAGAATATAACAGAATATGTAAAAAGGAAATCGGGGACACAAAAATTCAAAATGAACGACAGATTACAAAAGATAGTAGGACAAACCGCAAAAAATTCTTGAAATATATTAACAGTAAAAAGGTTAGGTCTGAGCATGTAGGCCCTTTACAAAATAATCATGAGTGGGTGACTGGGGACAAAGAGAAGGCAAATGTATTAAATACTTTCTTCAGCCCTGTATATACAAAGGAGCATGGGGGAGCTCATGACCATAATGAGGAAGGTATTGACACAGCCCCAAATGAACCACAATGGCTTTAAAAGTGATATGGTCCAGAAATATTTTGACAGAATAAGGGTGGATAAAGCGCAAGCACCAGATGGTATCCACCCACGCGTCCTAAAAGAATTGAGCGCTGTAATTTCTAAGCCTTTGTTTCTAATTTTTAGGGACTCGTTAAGGACTGGAATAGTACCAATGGATTGGCGTAGGGCCAATGTGGTGCCTATATTTAAAAAGGGATCAAAGTCTTTGCCAAGTAACTATAGACCTGTTAGTTTAACTTCTATAGTCGGGAAGATGTTGGAGAGTTTAATAAAAGACCACATAGATGAGTTCTTGCTTGAAAAAAATATTTTAAGCAACAGACAGCATGGATTCATGAAAGACAGAAGTTGTCAAACAAACCTGATTTCTTTTTATGAGGAGGTAAGTAAATCCTTGAAGAGGGGTGGCTGTGGACGTAGTATACTTGGATTTTGCAAAAGTGTTTGACACAGTTCCCCACACACGGCTAATGTGTAAGGTAAAGTCTACTGGCTTGGAAAGATCGGTTTGTAATAGATAGAATAGAAAATTGGCTTAAAAATAGAATTCATAGAGTAGTGGTTAATGATTTTAACTCTGAATGGTCTAAAGTTATCAGTAGTGTACATCAAGGTTCAGTGTTGGGACCCTTACTTTTTAATATATTTATAAATGATATAGAGTCTGGGATTAAAAGTAGCATTGCAGATGACACCAAGCTTTGCAGTGAAATAACTTCTTACAGGATGTCTCCTACTTACAAGCTGACCTCAATGCACTGTTTCATTGGGCAACTATGTGGCAAATGAGGTTTAATGTTAATAAATGTAAAGTTATGCACTTGGGGGCTAAGAATATGCATGCATCATACATACTAGGTGGAGTAGAACTGGGGGAATCCATAGCGGAAAATAATCTGGGTGTTCTGGTAGATCATAAGCTTAATAATAGCATGCAATGCCAAGGTGCTGTTTCCAAAGTAAGCAAAGTCCTTTCTTGTATTAACAGAGGCATGGACTCCAGAGAGAGAGAGATATCATTTTGCCCCTGTACAGATCATTAGTAAGACCTCATCTGGAATATGCAGTTCAGTTTTGGGCACCAGTTCTTAAAAATTATATCGGGGAACTGGAGAAAGTGCAGAGAAGGGCAACCAAACTGATAAGAGGCATGGAGGAGCTCAGCATTGAGAAAAGATTGGAGGAACTGAATTTATTCTCTCTTGAGAAGAGGAGATTAAGGCGGGATATGATCAACATGTATAAATACATAAGGGGTCCATATTGTGAACTTGATGTTGAGTTGTTCACTTTAAGGTCAACTAAGAGGACAAGGGGGCACTCTTTACGTCTAGAGGAAAACAGATTTCCTCTCCAAATACGGAGACGTTTCTTCACCATAAGAGCTGTGAAAATGTGAAATAGACTCCCTCCAGAGGTTGTTCTGGCTAGCTCACTAGATTGCTTTTAAAAAGGCCTGTATTCTTTCCTAGGTGTACATAATATAAATGGGTACTAAATTTTTTTTTAGGTAAAGTTGATCCAGGGAATATCCGATTGCCTCTCAGGGGATCAGGAAGGAATTTTTTTCCCCTGCTGTAGCAAATTACATAGCTACATAGTTACATAGTTACATGTGAGGTCGAAAAAGGACATCAGTCCATCCAGTTCAATCTATGATGTGTGTGTGTTTGCTGTTAACCGTACATTGTATACCCCTGTATGTTGTGGTCTTTAAGGTGCCCATCTAATAGTTTTTTGAATCTATCGATGCTCCCTGCTGATACTACTGCTTGTGGAAGAGAATTCCACATCCTTACTGCTCTGACAGTAAAGAACCCCCTATGTATTTTAAGGTTAAACCGTTTTTCTTCAAGTTTTAGTGAGTGGCCACGTGTCTTATTGTATTCCCTTGCTATGAAAAATGTGTTCTTTATACTAGGGTCGCCAGTACAGTATTTTTACATTGATATCCTACACCCCCCGCCCCCTCAATTGTCTCTTCTCCAGAGAGAATAAGTTCAGTGTTTGTAGTCTTTCCTCATAGCCGAGGGCCCTCCATACCCCTAATTATTTTTGTTGCCCTTCTCTGGACTCTCTCCAGTTCCAGCACGTCCTTCCTGAGGACCGGTGCCCAGAACTGGACAGCATACTCCAGATGTGGCCCGACCAGAGTCTTGTAGAGTGGGAGAATAATCTCTTTATTTCTGGAGTGAATCCCCTTTTTTATACATGCCAGTACCCCTTTTTTTATACATGCTAGTATTCTGTTGGCTTTGTTTGCAGCAGCTTGGCATTGCATGCCACTGCCAAGCCTGTTTCCTACCTGTACCCCCAGGTCCTTTTCCATCCTAGACTCACCCAGAGGTCCCCCCCCCCCCCCCCCAGTGAGTAGCTTGCTTCCGTATTTCTGACTTCCAGGTGCATTACTTTTTCAACATTAAACCTCATTTGCCATGTAGGTGCCCACCCCATTATTTTGTTCAGATCCGCTTGTAAGTTTTCCACATCTTGCATAGAAGATATTGGCATGCTTAGTTTAGTATCATCCGCAAATATGGAGATTGTACTCATTATCCCCTCCTCTAGATCATTTATGAATAAGTTAAACAGGATTGGCTCCAAGACAGAACCTTGGGGGACCCCAGTTTCCACACCCGCCCAATCCGAGTACTCCCCATTAATCACCACCCTCTGTACTCTCCCCTGGAGACAGTTCTCTATCCAGGTACTCACCCTATGGTCCATACCTACCTTCCTTAGTTTGTACAGTAAGCGTTTGTGGGGAACGGTGTCAAAGGCCTTTTGCAAAGTCCAGATACACCACATCCACAGGCTTACCTTTATTTAAGTGGCAGCTCACTTCATCATAGAAGGTTAATAGATTGGTTTGGCAAGAACGATTTTTCATGAAACCATGTTGATTACTACTAATAATACCGTTTTCATGACTAAAGTCTTGTATGTAGTCCCTTAACATCCCCTCCAAAATCTTGCAGACTACTGATGTTAGGCTGACCGGCCTATAGTTACCCGGGATATACAGTGCCTTGCGAAAGTATTCGGCACCCTTGAACTTTGCGACCTTTTGCCACATTTCAAGCTTCAAACATAAAGATATAAAACTGTAATTTTTTGTGAAGAATCAACAACAAGTGGGACACAATCAGGAACTGGAATGAAATTTATTGGATATTTCAAACTTTGTTAACAAATAAAAAACTGAAAAATTGGGCGTGCAAAATTATTCAGCCCCTTTACTTTCAGTAAAGCAAACTCTCCCCAGAAGTTCAGTGAGGATCTCTGAATGATCCAATGTTGACCTAAATGACTAATGATAAATAGAATCCACCTGTGTGTAATCAAGTCTCCGTTTAAATGCACGTGCACTGTGATAGTCTCAGAGGTCCGTTTAAAGCGCAGAGAGCATCATGAAGAACAAGGAACACACCAGGCAGGTCCGAGATACTGTTGTGGAGAAGTTTAAAGCCGGATTTGGATACAAAAAGATTTCCCAAGCTTTAAACATCCCAAGGAGCACTGTGCAAGCGATAATATTGAAATGGAAGGAGTATCAGACCACTGCAAATCTAGGAAGACCTGGCCGTCCCTCTAAACTTTCAGCTCATACAAGGAGAAGACTGATCAGAGATGCAGCCAAGAGACCCATGATCACTCTGGATGAACTGCAGAGATCTACAGCTGAGGTGGGTGACTCTGTCCATAGGACAACAATCAGTCGTATACTGCATAAATCTGGCCTTTATGGAAGAGTGGCAAGAAGAAAGCTATTTCTTAAAGATATCCATAGAAAGTGTTGTTTAAAGTTTGCCACAAGCCACCTGGGAGACACACCAAACATGTGGAAGAAGGTGCTCTGGTCAGATGAAACCAAAATCAAACTTTGTGGCAACAATGCAAAACGTTATGTTTGGCGTAAAAGCAACACAGCTCATCACCCTGAACACACTATCCCCACTGTCAAACATGGTGGTGGCAGCATCATGGTTTGGGCCTACTTTTCTTCAGCAGGGACAGGGAAGGGGGTTAAAATTGATGGGAAGATGGATGGAGCCAAATACAGGACCATTCTGGAAGAAAACCTGATGGAGTCTGCAAAAGACCTGAGACTGGGACGGAGATTTGTCTTCCAACAAGACAATGATCCAAAACATAACGCAAACTCTACAATGAAATGGTTCACAAATAACCATATCCAGGTGTTAGAATGGCCAAGTCAAAGTCCAGACCTGAATCCAATTGAGAATCTGTGGAAAGAACTGAAAACTGCTGTTCACAAACGCTCTCCATCCAATCTCACTGAGCTCGAGCTGTTTTGCAAGGAGGAATGGGCAAAAATTTCAGTCTCTCAATGTGCAAAACTGATAGAGACATACCCCAAGCGACTTACAGCTGTAATTGCAGCAAAATGTGGCGCTACAAAGTATTAACTTAAGGGGGCTGAATAATTTTGCACGCCCAATTTTTCGGTTTTTTATTTGTGAAAAAAGTTTGAAATGTCCAATAATTTTCATTCCACTTCATGATTGTGTCCCACTTGTTGTTGATTCTTCACAAAAAATTACAGTTTTATATCTTTATGATTGAAGCCTGAAATGTGGCAAAAGGTCGAAAAGTTCAAGGGGGCCGAATACTTTCGCAAGGCACTGTATCTCGGCCATTTTTTAAATATTGGTACCACGTTGGCTTTTTTCCAATTAGCTGGCACCATACCCGTCTGTTGACTATCCTTAAAGATCAAGAATAATGGTCTGGCAATCACCTGGCTGAGCTCATTAAGAACCCTCGGGTGCAAGCCATCCGATCCCGGTGATTTATTTATGTTAAATTTCTCTAGTTTAGTTCTAAGTCTATCTTCTGTTAGCCATGGCGGTACTTCCTGAGGTGTATTATTTAGTTTGGCCTTACAAGCTGGGTTAGTGTAGCCCCCCGATTCTTTTGTGAAGACTGAGGAGAAGAAATTATTTAACACTTACGCCTTTTCTCTGTCCTCTGTGGCCATATTTCCTTTGTCATCTTTTATGAGGCCAATGTGTTCTGGCCTTGCTTTCTTACTGTTTTTTATACTTAAAGAATTTCTTGGGGTTCTTTTTACTCTCTTCCGCTATATGGGAAGCACTCCCATTTTTCCTCCGTGTTCTTTGTTCCCAGGGTTCTATCCCATTTGATATTTTCTAGCAGAGAGCGCAGTTTTGGGAAATTGGCTCTTTTGAAATTCAGTGTTCTTATATTACCCTTATGTTTCCTATTACTATGATTAATACTGAAACTAATTAACCTATGGTCACTGTTTCCTAAGTTGCCCCGTATTTCTATATCTATGTTCTTTGTCTGCATGGCAGTATTTTGCTAACTTTGTTAGCTGCAGCTTGGCATTGCATGCTATTGCTAGGTCTTTGAGCTACAAGTACCCCCAGTTTCTTCTCCAGGGAGATCCCTCATAATGTATAGTTTGCCTGTGCATTTTTGATACCCAAGTGAGCAAATTTTACTCTTCTCAATTTTGAATTTTATCTGCCATGTAGGTGCCCGACCGCTTATTTTGTCAAGGTCTTCCTTTAATAATATGTAATATCCTTTGCCAGTGTTATTCCCTGTATAGTTTGGTATCCTCACCAGACACTAAAATTGAGCTCATGATTTAAACTTCTATGCCATTAACCACTTGCCCTTCGGAAAGTTTACCCCCCCCCTTCATGACCACGCCATTTTTTGCGATACAGCGATGCATTACTTTAACTGACAATTGCACGGTCATGTGGCGCTATACCCAAATAAAATGAATGTCCTATTTTCCCACAAATAGAGCTTTCTTTTACCTCTGAGGTTTTTATTTTTTGCGTTATAAACAAAAAAAGACTGACAATTTTGAGAAAAAATATATTTTTTAGTTTCTGCTATAAAACGCACCCAATAAAAAAAAAAAAAAAAAAAAATTAAATGTCTCCATCAGTTTAGGCCAATATGTATTCTGTTACATGTTTTTGGTAAAAAAAAAAATCCCAATAAACGTATATTGATTAGTTTGCACATAAGTTATAGCGTCTACAAACTATGAAATATTTTTATGGAATTTTTATTTATTTATTTTTACTAGTAATGGTGGCGATCAGCAATTTATAGCAAGACTGTGACATTGCGGTGGACACATCGGATACTAAGTGACACTTTTTGGGGACCAGTGACACCAATACAGTGATCAGTGCTAAAAAAATATGCACTGTCACTGAACTAATGACACTGGCAGGGAAGGGGTTAACATCATGGGCGATCAAAAGGTTTAATCTGTCCCTAGGGAGTGCTTTCTAACTGTGTGGGGGTGCTTGTGTCATGGGAAGACAGAGATCCATGTTCCTCCTTAGCAGAAACACAGGATCTCTCTCTTCCCTTGTTACAGAACGGCGATCTGCCTTGTTTACATAGACCTGCTGATTGGCTCCCACTGTGTTCAGTCACAGCAGGAGGTGGTCGCTGGTGGCGCGTGTGCGTGCCGCAATCCCAAAAGTAGCAGGCGAAATACAGGTATGTGATTTCGCCTATAGGAGCCACCGCCCTGCAGTATACATACGTGGGGCGGTTGGCAACTGGTTATTAACTAAATTGAACAGCATTGGCCCCAAAGCAGAACACTAGAGCCAATTTATATTGTCCTTTTATAATACTCTTATGTACTGTTCATGAAAAAAAAATCTAAATTTTTAACTATCTCTTAAGACTCTGCTCACCTTTATGTTGCTCATATATACAGTACCTGACAGTGATATTCGCCAAACATTGGGAGGATGTATAAGGTCTCCAAAGCTCCTAAACAGTGGAGTTTTACATAATGATGGGCTCTAGAATCAGTCTTGCTGATACCTTCTTATACCTTCTTAGGTGTTCTCACGAATGTGTGTCAATCCAGGGAATGCAGACCACTGGTTTGATTGTTGTCATTCACAAAGGAGAGGAAGTTTGGATGGCTTTCATTTGGTGTCTATAGGAGGGAGTCAGTCCACAAGGTGTGGGTGGTTATTTGGTGGGTCACTGACTACTGGAACCATTGAATTATACTTCACTGCTTTGTAACATTTGATAAATATTTACGGTTTACCCTGGTGCATGCCAGGTCAGTACACCAAAAAAATGTATACTTTTTGCCAGTACACCTTTATATGTCTTGAAATACTTCTAAGGCCCCTTTCACACGAGCGATCCGATCTGTCAGTTTTTGAAGCGGATCTGATCGGATCCCCCATGCATCCCTCTGGGGCAGCAGATGTCTGCGGTGACATGTCCTCTTACACCCGCTGCCATCCGCATCCGATCCTTTCCGTGAAATCCAGACGGATGGAAACCCTATTTTGCATCCGTATAGGGGATCGGATGAGAGCGGACAGGCGGTCCGCTCTCTTCCGATTCCCCCATAGAGATGCATGGGGCTCTGACATCTCCCTCTCCACACACAGAGCGGAGAGGGAGATATCACCTTCCTGCTCAGCGGGGATCAGTGTTTACGATCCCCTGCTGAGCAGCACGGATCTGCCTACGGAGGTGGACCGTGTGAATGAGCCCTAAGGGTTATTTAATGGTTTTAATTATTAACAAATACCTAGTTAGGTGTGTTTATCTAAGATGTTTTTTTCAAAAGCGGTAGGGTGTTCGGAGCTCCTATACCCAGGGTGGGTATGGGGAAAAATCAAGAGAGTAGCCTAAAAACATTAAATGAGGATATATGTAACCGGTCAAAATTAAGAGGTTTGTATACCAATGCCAGAAGCCTGGCCAACAAGATGGGAGAGCTGGAGCTGCTGATGTTTGAGGAGGACTTAGATTTTGTGGGGATAACAGAGACTTGGTTTGACAGCTCTCATGACTGGATGGCGACCTTTCAGGGGTATTCCCTTTATCGCAGAGATAGAGAGGGTAAAAAAGGGGGAGGGGTATGTCTGTATATTAAGAACAGTATACAGGTAAATATGAGGGATGATATTAATAATGGAGCTAAGGACGAGGCAGAATCCCTATGGGTAGAGCTTCAAAGGGAAGGCATGGTGGGGAAGGTAATATTGGGCGTATGCTATAGGCCCCCCAACCAGAGGGAGGAGGGGGAGGCGGACCTCATTTTACAGATAGGATTGGCAGCAAGGACGGGAAACGTCATTATAATGGGGGACTTTAATTATCCAGATATAGACTGGGCAGAAGGAACCGCACACTCAGCCAAGGCTAGGCAGTTCCTAAATGTTTTGCAGGACAATTTCATGGGTCAGATGGTGAATGCACCGACGAGAAAAGATGCGGTACTTGACCTGCTGATTACCAACAATTCAGACCTGATCACGGATATAGAAATATGGGACAACTTAGGAAACAGTGACCATAGGTCAATAAGTTTCAGTATTAATTACAGTTATAGGAAGCAGAGGGGTAATATAAGGACGCTGAATTTCAAAAGAGCCAATTTCCCAAAACTGCGCTCGCTGCTAGAAAATATCAATTGGGATAGAACCCTGGGAACAAAGAACACGGAGGAAAAATGGGAGCGCTTCAAGAGCATACTTAACAAGGGGATTGACCAGTGCATTCCAAAGGGAAATAAATTTAAAAGAGCAAAATTAAACCCTGGGTGGCTAAACTCCAACATAAAAATGCATATTAGTGCTAAAAAAAAGGCCTTCAAAAAATACAAGACTGAGGGGTCATTGGCAGCATTTAATCATTACAAAGAGTGTAATAAGAAATGTAAAGGCGAAATCAGGGCGGCTAAAATAGAACACGAGAGACATATAGCGGAGGAGAGTAAAAAGAACCCCAAGACGTTCTTTAAGTATAAAAACAGTAAGAAAGCGAGGCCAGAACACATTGGCCCCATAAAAGATGACAAAGGTAATATGGCCACTGAGGACAAAGAAAAGGCGGAAGTGTTAAATCATTTCTTCTCTTCAGTCTTCACAAAAGAATCGGGGGGCTACACGAACCTAGCTTGTAAGGCCGAACTAAACAACACACCTCAGGAAATGCCGCCATGGCTAACAGAAGATAGACTTAGAACTAAACTAGAGAAACTTAACATAAATAAATCACCGGGACCGGATGGCTTGCACACGAGGGTTCTTAAAGAGCTCAGCCAGGTGATTGCCAGACCCTTATTCTTGATCTTTAAGGATAGTTTACAGATGGGTATGGTGCCAGCTGATTGGAAAAAAGCCAACGTGGTACCAATATTTAAAAAGGGGCTGAGGTGTATCCCGGGGAACTATAGCCCGGTCAGCCTAACATCTGTAGTCTGCAAGATTTTGGAGGGGATATTAAGGGACCATATACAAGACTTTAGTAATGAAAACTGTATTATTAGTAGCAATCAGCATGGATTTATGAAAAATCGTTCTTGCCAAACCAATCTATTAACCTTCTACGATGAAGTGAGCTGCCACCTAGATAAAGGTAAGCCAGTGGATGTGGTGTATCTGGACTTTGCAAAGGCCTTTGACACCGTTCCCCACAAACGCTTACTGTACAAACTAAGGAAGGTAGGTATGGACCATAAGGTGAGTACCTGGATAGAGAACTGGCTCCAGGGGAGAGTCCAGAGGGTGATGATTAATGGGGAGTACTCGGATTGGGCGGGTGTGGAAAGTGGGGTCCCCCAGGGTTCGGTCCTGGGACCAATCCTGTTTAATTTATTCATAAATGATCTAGAGGAGGGGATATCTAGTATAATCTCGGTATTTGCAGATGATACTAAACTAGGCATGCCAATATCTTCTATGCAGGATGTGGAAACCTTACAAGCAGACCTGAACAAAATAACGGGGTGGGCAACTACATGGCAGATGAGGTTTAATGTTGAAAAATGTAAAGTAATGCACTTGGGGGCCAAAAACCAGAAAGCAAGCTACTCACTAGGGGGGGAACCTCTGGGTGAGTCTAAGATGGAAAAAAACTTGGGGGTACTGGTAGACAACAGGCTTGGCAGTGGCATGCAATGCCAAGCTGCTGCAAGTAAAGCCAAAAAAAGGGGAATCACTCCAGAAATAAAGAGATTATTCTCCCTCTCTACAAGACTCTGGTCCGGCCACATCTGGAGTATGCTGTCCAGTTCTGGGCACCGGTCCTCAGGAAGGATGTGCTGGAATTGGAAAGAGTCCAGAGAAGGGCAACAAAAATAATTAGGGGAATGGAGGACATCAGCTATGAGGAAAGGCTACAAGCACTGAACCTATTCTCTCTGGAGAAGAGAAGATTGAGGGGGGATATGATATCAATGTACAAATACTGTACTGGCGACCCTGGCATAAGGAACAAACTATTCAGAGTAAGGGAATACAATAAGACGCATGGCCACTCACTAAAACTAGAGGAAAGGCGGTTTAACCTTAAAATGCGTAAGGGGTTCTTCACTGTAAGAGCGGTAAGGATGTGGAATTCTCTTCCACAAGCAGTCGTATCAGCAGGGAGCATTGATAGTTTCAAAAAACTGTTAGATGGTCACCTAAGAGACCACAACATACAGGGGTATACAATGTACGGTTAAAAGCAAACACACACACACACATCATAGGTTGAACTGGATGGACTGTTGTCTTTTTTCAACCTCACTAACTATGTAACTATGTAAATTTTTGTATTTGCTAGATGGGAAATATGGGTCCCTGTGGGGCTTGTATCCTCCAAACATGTATTCTACCTTGTTTGCTGGCTATGCTGGTGCTTGTAACCCACAAGTGCAATAAATAAGAATAGAATGTATGTGCATGTATATCTATATGGTATTCTGTGAATATATTACTCAGACTATCAGGTAATAAAGAATGCATGTGTTAGTACAAAGATGGTAGGTATGCAACACCCCAATTATACAGTTCAATAGAAAGCCTTGGGTTGGAGTCTCTCTTCCATTCTTTCAATCTATCCATGTAACTTTCTGCATATTTTTTTACATGAAAAGCAATAATTCTGTTTGCATCCGCATGCAGACATAGTTTAATGTAGATATTTTTCTTTCTAGTTGAAGTCACTAGAAACAGCTGCCAACATTGCAAGGGAACTTTCAGAACATACAAGAGGCCACCTGAATGCTGGAGATATCACATATTCTGTTCGTGCCATGGATCAGCTGGTGGATTTACTGGATGTTCAGCTGAGAAACTTGACTCCAGGTGGAAAAGACAGTGCAGCTCGGAGTTTAAATAAGGTATTTGTTTTTTAATTTGGTGTTCACAATTTATGTGACTTTCCACAGCCATGATTATTTTACTAATATACAACGTATAGTATCAGGGGAATTGCTAGGGTTGGGACACTCTTGGGTGCACTAAAGAGAGAAAAGCTGCAGTGTTATGTGTTCCTTGGTGAACTCTGCATTTTATCTGAACTTACCTTAAAGGATAACTTCATTAAAGCAGCTGCTTCCTGCAGGGGATACATTGATAAATAAATAATCAATAAAAATAAGAAGCACGCTAAATTCTAATAGTGCAATCATGAATAATCATATGGTAAATAATGTGGCATGAAAACAACTAAACATGCAGTGAATGGGGGGCGTGTCCAAGATGACAACTTGAGCAGACGTGCCTGCTGAGAGCTCAGAGAGCGATCCATCCTGTTTGATATCCGTGGCTCATTTCTACTTACCTGTGCCCCGTTCCAGCCTTCTGCATGCCCTACAGGTCCTCTGGGCGGTCTCAGAGGGGGAAGAAGCTCCATTTTCCTCCGTCCATTGACTCTCCTGAGGCCTCGACTCCCACGCAGACTAGGCCGCAGACCCTGCCATCCTCTTCCAACATGGCTGAGGGTTCCTATTTCCACATGTTTTGGACATGCCCACGGGTGGCGAAGTTCTGGGGGGCGGTGTTTGACATCCTGAACACTCGACTTCATCTCTCTGTCACACGCAACCCGGAGCTGGCACTCTTGGGCATTCCTGATAAGGTTAGGCGCTCTAAGTATTCTCGCTTGTTGATTTATTTGTTGCTATATTATGCTAGGAAGAAAATTGTCCTTCGCTGGGGCTCCCCCCCCCCCCCACGCTGACCGTGTGGGAGGCCCTGGTGAACGATGTATAAACTCACTTATATTTATAGAAATTGTCCCTAAAAGTATGAGAAAATCTGGCAGCCATGGGTGGATGGCACAGACTAGCTCCTGTTTTGCATATTGCTGAATAAATACACTGGTTCTATTTTCTATGGATTGTACCTATTTTTATTGAGTTCTCTATTTTTGTGTTTACGCTGAGTTCCCCCCACTGTGATTGTACTAGTGCTCCCAGAACACCTACTTTTCCCCCCTGATCTCTGATGTTCTACACTGGCTACACTTATGTTGTATACTGTTGTTTACTTCTGTTTTTCTTCAATAAAGAGCAACCTTGTTTGTAAAAAAAAAAAAAAAAAACATGCAATTATGATCAAACTATATCTTTGAAAAAAATCAATCATATGAAAGTGATATAATGAAATAAGTGCAAAATCCAGTGTTAGGTGAATATAACAAGGTCCTTTCAAAGAAAAAGTCATTTTCAGTATTAAATAAGAGTGTCCATAAAGTGCAAAAAAGTGTATAAGTAACGTTGATTGATGAAATCCACCACCAAGCACCAACACTTAAGGCCCGTACACACGTACCGATCGTCGGCATACAAACGTCGGCGGACGAAAGATCTGCCGATTGTACGCGTGTTAGTATGGTGCCTCCGACAGATGTCTGCGCACAATCCGCGGACAAAAGTCTTTCTTGCAAACATGAAAATATTTGTCTGCGGACACCAGAACGGACGATTGTTCGCCTGTCAGTACAGAATTCGGCCGACAGACCGCAGATTTGCAAGACTGGGCATGCTCAGAAAATTAAAAACACAGGGAAAGTTAACCATTACATGACATCACTTCTGCAGTCAGCTGAAGTCTGCAGACAAAATTCTTGTGCTGTCCTTGTGCTGTCTTTGCACTTTTCAACAGACACCGACATCCCGGGGAGAAAAGACGAACATTTGTATGCCGACGATCGGTACGTGTGTACGGGGCTTTAGCTTCTTACCAGATAGCATGGACCATAAATTATAATGGTCAAATAAGCACAAAATAACTCGGCATTCAAGATAGGCGGTGGCTGCTCAGCAGCAGCTCCAAATGGTTTGGGAATAAAAACAATGAACAAGCATAGTGAAGCCTGCTAACATTTGAGTCCATTTATTTAAAAAATATAAAAAGTACCTTCGATCAGTTGTAAACAGACACAAATTAATAAAAACAACCAGACTGTCAGCTCTTGAGAAAGGAACGCTGTGAGTGATGGCTAAGCAAGAGTGATGTCTTCAGTAACAGCCAATCCCTGCGCGCTTCATGACGTCTTCCCAGGTTTAAGCCGAACGTCAGATACCATTGATAAATGCCCTCCTATAAAAAATCACAAGCCAATTCTTTGTGCGCTGGTGACTCTAAATCTTGGCTGTTGCTGACAGCTTTGGTCCAAATGATGTTTGTAAAATCAATTACTGTGTGTTTCCCAATAATATGATGTGAATCCATGATCACCCATACAGCCAGAACATAATACTCTGTCTTTCTTTCTGGACTCCTTTGTGCCTCCTTGATTATGAACCTAGGTTACTGATCCTTACTGGGTAGCCCCAGGAGTGGGCTGTCCACTGAAATTGAAAGAGTCATATTTGAGCATCCCAAAAAAAAAAAAAAGGAAACAGTACTCCACCAAGTCTGTCTCGAAGGTTGTCACCAAACATTTCAGGGACACATAGGTACTCTGTACCGAGGTGACATTACCTACCTATGCAGGGTATCATACATGTATAAAAGAAAATGCAACTAATCAAAGTAGAGGATACATTGGTACCACCCACCAAAGTTTACTCAAACTCCCTCCCCATTATGATGATGATGAAAATTATTTTACTATGGAGATTGAGATGCTGATTGGATAAAAACAAGATAGTTAAAGGACTAACATGTTGATAACATTCCTGGTGTTCATCGGCTGTTAGAGTGGGAGGGGAGCCATACATATTGGTTGGTCCCTATACAGTGATAATCTTAGATAACTCTGTGAACATACTATGATGTGGAAAACACCTGTACAACACAAAGCATACAGTACAGTACAATAGAAGAAAAATAAAACAGAAAAAAAAAGGAAATTACCCATCTAGTATTAGATTTAGGAATTTACATTACATTTAGTTCAAGCATGCAGCAGACAATGAGATCACACACCTAAGACACAACTGATCACTCCCCTTACTAGCTTGGCAGCATGGTGATCGTTTGACCCCTTAAATTTTTTTTCTTGTCTATCTCTTGCATGAACAGCAGGGCCCCAGGAACAGTCTGCTGCTTTTGAATATTCTACTTTAACATGTTTACAGTTCCCGAAGAGAATCCACAGTTTGAGCAATCCTGGCTCTCAGGGTTCTGAACACCTTTGTTTATCTTAGGAAATTCTATAAAGAAATGATCCATTCTGTTGTAGCATTCCTGGAACAGTGGGGATTTCTGGCCTCCCTGGACATCAGAAATGCTTATCTCTATGTTCCTATCTTTTCTCTGCATCAGCACTTTTTAGTAAAGATATGCATCCAGTTAATGGCTTTGCTTTTTGATCTGGCAATGGTCCGAGTACTGACCCCACTCAGTCAGGGGTATCTCTTTCATGGTATACCTCAATAAACTCCCCATTAACCTTCCTAGCGGTATTCCCGAGTGTGGCTCTGGGTTAAATTTCAGTGCCAAAAGCGGTAACCCCGAGCCACACTCGGGGTACCGCCACATGCATCGCTGGATCCTGGTAGAAGGTTTACTTACCTTGTCACCGGGATCCAGCGATGTATGCAGGCGGTGTGCGGCGGCAGATTTTCCTCCCGATGCTCTCTGTTCCCCGGCTTCCACCTCCTGCGACGTGACACTCGCAGGGGGGTGGAACCGGCGGCAAATTCAAAAGTACAGTGCTTTGCGAAAATATTCGGCCCCCTTGAACTTTTCGACCTTTTACCACATTTCAGGCTTCAAACATAAAGATATAAAACTGTAATTTTTTGTGAAGAATCAACAAGTGGAACACAATCATGAAGTGGAACGAAATTTAATGGATATTTCAAACTTTAACAAATAAAAAACTAAAAAATTGGGCGTGCAAAATTACTCAGCCCCCTTAAGTTAATACTTTGTAACGCCACCTTTTGCTGCGATTACAGCTGTAAGTCGCTTGGGGTATGTCTCTATCAGTTTTGCACATCGAGAGACTGAAATTTTTGCCCATTCCTCCTTGCAAAACAGCTCGAGCTCAGTGAGGTTGGATGGAGAGTGTTTGTGAACAGCAGTTTTCAGTTTTTTCCACAGATTCTCGATTGGATTCAGGTCTGGACTTGGACTTGGCCATTCTAACACCTGGGTATGTTTATTTGTGAACCATTCTGTAACGGAGCTCCAATACCCAGCCTAGGTATCTCCGCTGTATCATCCTTGCAGCTGAGGAAGTACTAAAATATCCAAGGCAAATCCCCCCCAGTAACCGGACGACACACAGTTCAGGGAGTCAAACTAGAATGCCTTGTTTATTGAAAACACAAACACAAGGGATCTACACTCTGCCAAAACCCCTCCCTCTTCGAGACATTCCACACACAAAGCTGAACATCCCATAATAACCTTACTCTAGCCAGACAGGAACAATAGGACAATAGAATGCAGGTAATTAACAATAATAATGTGATAAGAAAAAAGTGCGCTGGACTATCAGAAAAGCTGCAACCTTAGAAAAAATAGATATGAAGTGAAAAGGGTGTATCAGGTGCGCTAAACTGTCTTGTTATATAATAAACTATATGTAAGGACAAATCAATAATAAAGATGATATCTCAAAACATAATGGTGGTCAAACAATACATAGGTGTAAATCAGAGGACAAAGTGACAAATCTATGTGCTCAACACAAAAATCAAAAAGCACAATCAATGGTAAAACATAATAGTGAGTCCTTGAATGAATAAAGTCCTTTTAATTCCACCATGCATGTGACGTATCTCCAAGGTGCCAAACTTCAAACTTAATGGGTGAGTACAGCGAAGACCTCCACCATGAGTGAATAAGCCCCTTACCAGATGCAATAATACAAAGGCGTGTGTACTATTCGATCCGATGATAATATAGCCCAAGGAAAGCAAAGAAGAGTTTCCCACACACTTCTCCCTCTGTGGGGGGGAGTAGGTCAGCCTCTTACCAGAATAATGAATATTCTGTTCAAGAAATATCAGCCTGTGTGGACTCCTTCAACTATTGCTTTCGGGTCCTGGGATCTGTGATACTCTGGTTGCTAAAGCGGATCTCCCCGGTAAAACATAATAAAAACCGCAGATAGTGTAAAATCTTCCAACTGATTTATTAGGTAAAAGAAATACACTTACATTATGCCAACTTGAATGATAGCGAGAAGCGGTATGAATACCGGAGAGTACAGAAGCCGCGGCCGCCTGCAGTGCGGTCCGTGGCGATGGATTGTGACGTTGCAGCGCTACTCTCTGACGCGTTTCCTCCTCGACGGATGTCAACTGAGACAGGAGATGGCACGCAATGTCACTTCCGCCTTTTTATTGAAGGCTGAAGGAAGTCATTTCCAGTGTCTGCATGGGAAGTCTCGTATGCTTAAATCGCAATGACACTATGTAAAGGCATAATTATGTCATATTACTAGGAAAAACCAATCCCTTTATCAAGATACCAAAATTTAGAACTCCAAATCAGCTCTTATGGTATTTTCACAATTAGATACAGTTGTTTAAAACTTTAATGATATGAACTCCCGGAAGTATATCTTCTGATTTGAGCCTTCAATCATATACATCCTAATGTTATGCTGATCATATTTAAAATACAGGACAAAAATTGAACACTTTGTATGAATTCTTTGCTATTGTCGTTCCCATAAACAAACTTCTCCACTGCTAAAGACTATTAATACCACCTGTTGGTCAATAAAATAGAGTACATAGCAAAGAATCGTGTGTATCAATCCATGTCCTATAGACATTAATAAAATCCAAAATCTGGTTAATACTGTTAAAAACATGTAGACATAAATAGATAAAATATGATGACATAAAATATTATGAATATACCTCCTTCCTATAAGGAGGTATTTAAAATATGCAGGAAAACATCTAATGGCTAAAAAGAAAAAAGCAGAAATGTGAGTGGGATCTCCATCAGTTATTATTAGTAATATTTATGTCTACATGATTTGTGCAGTATCCTATGGACAGAGTCTCCCACCTCAGCTGTAGATCTCTGCAGTTCATCCAGAGTGATCATGGGCCTCTTGGCTGCATCTCTGATCAGTCTTCTCCTTGTATGAGCTGAAAGTTTAGAGGGGCGGCCAGGTCTTCGTAGATTTGCAGTGGTCTGATACTCCTTCCATTTCAATATTATCGCTTGCACAGTGCTCCTTGGGATGTTTAAAGGTTGGGACATCTTTTTGTATCCAAATCCGGCTTTAAACTTCACAACAGTATCTCGGACCTGCCTGGTGTGTTCCTTGTTCTTTATGATGCTCTCTGCGCTTTAAACGGACCTCTGAGACTATCACAGTGCACGTGCATTTATACGGAGACTTGATTACACACAGGTGGATTCTATTTATCATTAGTCATTTAGGTCAACATTGCATCATTCAGAGATCCTCACTGAACTTCTGGAGAGAGTTTACTGCACTGAAAGTAAAGGGGCTGAATAATTTTGCACGCCCAATTTTTCAGTTTTTTATTTGTTAACAAAGTTTGAAATATCCAATAAATTTCGTTCCACTTCATGATTGTGTCCCACTTATTGATTCTTCACAAAAAATTACAGTTTTATATCTTTATGTTTGAAGCCTGAAATGTGGCAAAAGGTCGCAAAGTTCAAGGGGGCCGAATACTTTCGCAAGGCACTGTACTTTTGAAATTAACTTTATAGTCATTTATTATATTATAATTTATGATTTTGAGTTTCAAACTTTATCATACCCGAGATGTTATAAAGAACAACGCACAGTAAAAAAAAAAATTATATGTAAATAGTTGGTTTGGGCTGCTCATTCTTAAGAATTACATGCAAAATAATGGTACCGCTTTCAGCACCTAAAGTCGGAAAGAATCATACCGCCAGGGAGGTTAAGAAGGGGGCTGCAAAACAGCTTATGAATAGTTTTGTAGACTCTTAAGAGTTTTGGGTGGCTGGTAAATTAAGTCTTGATCCCATCTCGATGTTGGAAGTATCTAGACATGCTGCTGTGAATGTCCTTCTTCCTGTTGGAAAAGGCTTTCAGGCAGAAAAATCTTCCTCTTTCCTAATCAACATCACTCTCTATATTTGTTCCTTGGAGGTCCCAAAACTAAATGTCTTCCCTTTGTAAGTAGATTGTTTTGGCCTGTTTTATACTAGAGTCCTCCAAAGGAACATTCTGGCCAGGTGGAACAGGTCCTCATTTTGCTTAGTGAAGTAGATACCTCTGTTGACTCAGGTGAAGCTGCAATTGCTGTGGTGGCTCCCCCTATATTTAAAATACTCACCATGGATACAAGCCTCCTTGGGACGGAAGGGATGCTTGGCAGTCTGCCAGTGTAGGGTCTCTGTGAGGAGGAGAAGGCTGGTTTGCCAATCAGCATTACAGAGATCCATGTGATACACCCATATCTACTGCAGGTGACAGCATACTTCTTGTGCTACTCCAGTGAGTGTTTAGTTCTACAATAAAACTAGAGTGGTCTGAGTAAATCAGTGATATATGAGGAGTCAGGTTGCATAAATGAATGTGACATACATCTTGTGTTGAGTGGGACCAGCTCTGTTGGTGATCCACATTCCAGGAATGGATAACTGGATGGTAGACATTCTATCAAAAACTCTATCTATGACTATCAAGATATGAATCCCTTGGTGTCTTCCCATAATTGGAAAGTTCGCAGGTTTATAGACCAGTTTATGAACCCTCTCCTGGATACAGCCAACACACTTGATTAAGGTTGTTATATGCACCATACTTCGATTTCTAAAGCCTGCATCCCACAAATCTATTTTTGTACTTGAAAGGCTGCAATTCTGTGGTGTGCTTTTAGCAGCTTTAACCCTAGAATATTTTTTATTGCTTGAGTTCTGAGGTTTGTGCAAGCAGGCCCAGAGACTTGTCTTAAGCATAACTAAAGGCCAAATCTCTTGTGTTTTCCATTTTGCTCATTTTGCTCTAATAGTCATTAGCCTTTCATTCTTTGATCATTTTTACCAGAGTAGATACTCTATTTAAACAGAATCAGGATCTTACCAACAGTCACCCTGATATAATGTACTGATTTGTTGGTCATACAATAATTTGCATATTGAACTTTCAATATTTTTTAATCCTAAAGAGTATAAGTATTGAGGTGGGGCATAAAGTAACAACATTAATTTGACAAAGACATGCACCTATAGTATTTCACAAAAGTGAGTACACCCCTCACATTTTTGTAAATATTTTATTAAAACTTTTCATGTGACAACATTGAATAAATGACACTTTTCTACAATGTAAAGTAGTACGTGTACAGCTTAAATAACAGTGTAAATTTGATGGCCCCTCAAAATAACTCAACACACAGCCATTAATGTCTAAAACGTTGGCAACAAAAGTGAGTAAACCCCTATGTGAAAATGTCCTAATTGGGCCCAAAGTGTCAATATTTTGTGTGGCCACCATTATTTTCCAGCACTGCCTTAACCCTCTTGGGCATGGAGTTCACCAGAGCTTCACAGGTTGCCACTGGAGTCCTCTTCCATTCCTCCATGAGGACATCACGGAACTGGGGGATGTTAGAGATCTTGTGCTCTTCCACCTTCCGTTTGAAGATGCCCCACAGATGCTCAATTGGGTTTAGGTCTGGAGACCTGCTTGGCCAATCCATGACCTTTACCCTCAGCTTCTTTAGCAAGGCACTGGTCATCTTGGAGTTTGGGGTCGTTATCATGTTGGAATACTGCCCTGCCGCCCAGTCTCTGAAGGGAGGGAATCATGCTCTGCTTCAGTATGTCACAGTAAATGTTTGCATTCATGGTCCCTCAATGAACTGTAGCTCCCAAATGCCAGCAGTACTCATGCAGCCCCAGACCATGACACTCCCACCACCATGCTTGACTGTAGGCAAGACACACTTTTCTTTGTATTCCTTACCTGGCTGCCGCCACACATGCTTGACACCATCTGAACCAAATAAGTTTATCTTGGTCTCATCAGACCACGGGACATGGTTCCAGTAATCCATGTTTTTAGTCTGCTTGTCTTCAGCAAACTGTTTGCTGCCATTCTTGTGCATCATCTTTAGAAAAGGCTTCCTTCTGGGAGGACAGCCATGCTGACCAATTTGATGCAGTGTGCGGCGTATGGTCTGCGCACTGACAGACTGACCCCCCACCCCTTCAACCTCTGCAGAAATGCTGGCAGCACGCATACATCTATTTCCCAAAGACAACATCTGGATATGACATATAGCTCGTGCACTCAACTTCTTTGGTCGACCATAAGGAGGCCTGTTCTGAGTGGATTCTGTCGTGTTAAACTGATGTATGGTCTTGGCCACCGTGCTGTAGCTTAGTTTCAGGGTCTTGCCAATTTTATTGTAGCCTAAGCCATCTTCATGAAGAGCAACAATTCTTTTTTTCAGATGCTATGAGGTGCCATGTTGAACTTCCAGTGACCAGTATGAGAGAGTGAGAGCGATAACACCAAATTTAACACACCTGGTCCCTCTTTACATCTTAGAGCTTGTAACACTAACGAGTCACATGACACACTGGGGAGGGAAAATGGCTAAATGGGCCCAATTTAGACATTTTCACTTAAGGGTGTACTCAAGTTTGTTGCCAGCGGTTTAGACATTAATGGCTGTGTTTTGAGTTATTTTGAGGGGACAGCAAATTTACACTGTTATACAAGCTGTACACTCACTACTTTACATTGAAGCAAAGTGTAATTTCTTCAGTGTTGTCACATGAAAATATATAAAAAAATATTTACAGAAATGTGAGGGGTGTACTCACTTTTGTGAGATACTGTATATACACTGTATACACTGATCAGACATCACATTATGACCATTAACAGGTAAAGTAAATATTTTGATTATCTCCTTACAATACCACCTGAAAGTGGATGGGATATATTAGGCAGCAAGTGAACCTGTTGTCCCTGAAGTGGATGTGCTGAAAGCAGAAAGAAATTGGCAAGCATAAGAATTTGAGGGGACTTTGAAATTCAAAGCATCCCCAGTACTGCAGCTTTTGTGGGATATTCTCAGACTGCAGTGGTCGGAACCTACCAAAAATGGTTGCAGCTCATTGATGCACTTGAGGAGCAAAGGCTGGCCCATGAAGTCCAGTCCAAAAAAAGAGATACTGTAACTCAGATTGCTGAAGAATTTAATGCTGGTTTCCATAAGAAAGGTCTCAGAACACACAATGCATCACAGTATGTTTTGTATGGCTCTGCGTAGCTGCAGATCCACCCTGACCCGTGTCCACAGCCAAAAGCTCCTACAGTGGCCATGTGAATATCAGAACTGGACCACAGAACAATGAATGAAGATGGCCCCTGGTTCATGTGTGTCACCAGATGGCAACAGGAAGCACTATGGGAAGAAGGCAAGCCAGTGGAGGCAGTGATCTGTTACTGACAGCTTGTGCTAGATACCACAAAATATTTTTAGAGGTCTAGTGGAGACCATGTGAGGGGTCAGGGCTGTTTGGCAGCACAAAGGGAACCTACTCAATATCAGGTGGGTGGTCATGTTATGGTGGGTAGTCATAATGACTGCTATATGTGTATATAGTATATATATATATCACAAGAACCATTTTTAACTGGCAGCCTGTGACAGCTGCAGTTCACTTATAAGCCCAGCAGATGAATTGATCAGTTATTGGGCATGCCATCCTGTTATAGAGCACTCTATATCATGACTGAAAAACAAAAATTCCCTGGTTGTGGACATGTCCGAATCGGCATTTAACTCTCACTGAATTTCATCTTCCAATCCCTGCTGTTGCAGTATAAACATAGGAGCAAGAATCCCCATTATGCCATTGACCAAACATTGTCATGTCCATTTATGGTCAATCTGAAAACCATATCCCTTTGCCTATTTTGCAACAATGGCGACCAATCTTGTGGGGATCAAGCATAGGGTTTGGATGTATCGGCGGGCAGTTTTTTTCTTTTAAAGGGGGCTTCCAGATTTTAATAAGTCCCCCCCACCTGCAGACTCTCTCAACCACTGGGCCAATGTTGTAGGAAAGAGGCCCTTGTGCTCATCAACATAGGGACTAGGTACTTTTTCAGGGGATCTCCCCAGGAAAGGTACAGTATTTCCTAGGCTGCATGCTAAGAGAAGAGTCTGGTATAGAGTTGGGGGGCACGCCATGTTGCTCTTTTTTTATATGTGGTCCCACTTAACCACTTAAGCCCCGGAAGATTTTACCCCCATTCCGACCAGGGGGTATTTTGCGATTCGGCACTGCGTGAATTTAACGCACAATTGCGCGGTCGTGCGACGCTGTACCTAAACGAATTTGACGTCCTTTTTTTCCCACAAACAGAGCTTTCTTTTGGTGGTATTTGATCACCTGTGCGATTTTTTGATCACGCGCTATAAACAAAAAAAGAGCGTCAATTTTGCAAAAATAGCAATATTTTTCACATTTTTTTATATGAAATTCCCCCAAAAAAAAATGTAAAAATCAAAATTTTTAAAAATTTTCGGCCAATTTATTTTATGCTACCTATGTTTGGTAAAAAAAATCGCAAAAAGCGTATTTTGATTGGTTTGCGCAAAAGTTATCGCGTTTACTAACAAAGGGAAAGATTTTTGTCATTTTTGTTGTTTTTTTTTTAACGCGTAATGGCGGCGATCTGCGATTTTTTTTGCGGTACTGCGACATTGCGGCGGACAGATCGGACCCTTGACTGACATTTTTGACACTTTTGGGGTTACCAGTGACATTTCTACAGTAATCAGTGCTATACATATGCACTGTTACTGTAAAAATACACTGGTAGTGAAGGGGTTAACTTTATTTGGAAGGGAGGGGCTGTGTGTGTCCCTAGGGGCGTGGTTTCTACTGTGATTGGCTGTGGCTCTAGCTGTAAGGACACTGATCAACGGATCTACATACCAGATCCGTTTTATCAGTGTCTTTTCAGCGAGGAGAATGACAGGCAGTTTGTTTACACAAGCTGCCTGACATTCTCCCTCTCCCCCGCCGATCGCCGAGTGACCGGCGGACATCGGGTCCGCTGGTCACACGCGCGGGGGGGTCCGTGACCACGCGGGAGCGGGAGCGCGCCCCGGGGGGCGCGCGCTCGCTCCCTAGACCCTCACAAGCAAGCAACGTAGCCCTACGTTAGTTTGCCTGTGAGGGGCTGACCGCCGACGTAGATAGTCGTGCGGCGGTCGGCAAGTGGTTAAAATGCATGCCAAACCTAAAAGGCCTGGTATACATTTTGTGGGAAGCTCACTGTGGTTTTTTTTTGTTTTTGTTTTTGTTTTTCACACTATCCCTGCTGTTTGTTTATATGCACTGGTTAGTCAGGAATCCCCAGCTGACAGCTGAACGTTCCAGACGGGGATGAGTTTTGTTTGTAAGATCGACTCCTTAACAACCAGCAGGAAGCTGTCACATTTAGCAGTGATAATAATACCACTGCTAAATGTTTTATTTTACACAGTAGATGATTCAGTTACATAGTTAGTCAGGTTGAAAAAAGACACAAGTCCATCTGGTTCAACCAACAAAAAATTAAATAAACAGTATTGAAAACCCAACCATAAAATCCAATATACACAATCCTATACCCGCAGTTGATCCAGAGGAAGGTGAAAAAACCCCAGCCCCCATTTGAATGAACGCCTAGCTGTTTGGCCATTCACAAGGGTTTTTTTCCTCATATTATTTCCCCTCATGGTCAAATGGCCTTAGTCTATAGTTGTAAGCTATTTTCTCAATTGTTTATTGTTAGGCAGCCCATAGATGATATGATTTTCCTGGTTGCAGAAAAGAAAATCACTCAATTTCCCCATCAACACAGTCAATATTAACCACTTTACCTCCGCCCACAGTAATATTACTGCGGCAGAGTGGCTCGTTATCGTCTGACGACGTAGTACTACGTCGTCAGACACTCCCCCTTCTGGGCGGCGCTTGCGCGCCGCCGGAGGCTCGGTCCCGCTGTTTTCAGTCACAGCGGGAGTCGGGCCAGGGGAGGAGCAGCGGCGATCGCCGCCGCTCTTCCCCCGATCGTCGGGGATCTAGTGTGGAGATCCGCCCGCCTGTGTAAACACAAGCGGGCGGATCTCCATAGTGACAGGGAGTGACAGATCGGACTGTTCAGCATAGCTGGACATCCGATCTGTCCATGACTCACTCAGTCCCCTCCCCCCCCCCACACGTCAGTAAGCACCAGGCATACATTAACCCCTCCCTCTCCAGTCAAATTAACCCCTTCCCTGCCAGTGTCATTTTTACAGTAACAGTGCATATATATAGCACTGATTACTGCAGTAATGTCACTGGTACCCCCAAAAGTGTCAAAAATGTCAGTCAAGGGTCCGATCTGTCCACCGCAATGTCGCAGTCCCGCAAAAAAAATCGCAGATCGCCGCCATTACGCGTTAAAAAAAAAACACCAAAAATGACAGAAATCTTTCCCTTTGTTAGTAAACGCAATAACTTTTGCGCAAACCAATCAAAATACGCTTATTGTGATTTTTTTTACCAAACATAGGTAGCAGAAAACAAATTGGCCAAAAATTTTTTAAAAAATTGGTTTTTACATTTTTTTGGGGGGGAATTTCACATAAAAAAATGTTAAAAATATTGTTATTTTTTCAAAATAAACGCTCTTTTTTTTGTTTATAGCGCAAAAAGTAAAAATCGCACAGGTGATCAAATACCACCAAAAGAAAGCTCTGTTTGTGGGAAAAAAAGGACGTAAATTTCGTTTGCATGACCGCGCAATTGTCAGTTAAAGTCGCACAGCGCCGAATCGCAAAAAGTGGCCTGGACGGAAGACAGGAAAATCCTCCGGTGATAAAGTGGTTAATAGGGGAATCTCTCCTGCAGAGCCATTGTGTTCTCCTGGCAGGGGAGCCGTCCCTGCTAGAAGAACACAGTGATTTATTGATAGCAGCTATAGCCGTTGGCAATAATCACGTCCTTTCCATCAATTGATGGATCGACTTGGGTACAACCATCTTGCCCATACATGGTTCGAATCTCGGCCAGTCCCTGCTGAACCATCCCAAATATAAATCATCTATGGTCGGCTTTACTCTCATGGTTGAATGTTCTTAGAGCAATTTTTCTCCTAGGATCGAATGCTAGGGAATGTTACATTCACCTGCCAAAAAGCAAAAGAGATTATTACACACATAATACAAAAATTTTAGGTTTTATTTGTGGGACATAGGACAAGTTGTTATAATAGGAACACGTGTGTGGGACCAACAATGAGTTAAGTTTTACTTGCGTTGCATCAACCCCTTGATGAAATAAGCATTAAAAACCTTCATCAGCTGGGGGGCCTAATTTTCGGGATTTAACAACTGTCCGGAGTTTAACCTCCCTGGCGATATGATCCTTTCGGATTTTAGGTGCTGAAGGCGGTACCATTATTTTGCATGTAATTCTTAAGAATGAGCAGCCCAAACCAACTATTTATATATGATTTTTTTTTACTGTGCGTTCTTCTTTATAACATCTCGGGTATGATAAAGTTTGAAACACAAAATCATAAATTATAAATAAAAATATAAATATATATATACTGTATATATATATATATATATATACGTACACACACATGTATATATATATGTATATATATACATAAAAAGTACAGTAAAACTGCAGGAAAGGGCACTGGGGGGCAAACTAATGTGATTTTTTATTTTGCAATGTATCAGTGTTTGGTGTGTTTTACATTTAAATTTGCCGCCGGTTCCACCCCCCTGCGAACGTCACGTCGCAGGAGACAGAAGCAGGGGCACGGAGAGGATCGGGAGGAAGATCCGTCACTAGACAACGCCGAGATACATCGCTGGATCCCAGTGTCAAGGTAAGTAACCCTGCTTTCAGGATCCAGCGATGCTTCTGGCGGTACCCCGAGTGTGGCTCGGGGTTACCACTTTTGGCTCTGAAATTTAACCCCGAGCCATGCTCACCATTCCAATATCCCAAATGTGTGAAATGCTCTAAATGTATCAAGAAGGACAGAACATGCATCCAAGAGAATTTGCAATCCTTATAATACAGTCAAACAATATCATAAATAGCTGATGGTAATCTATCAACATATAATAATTGTCATAAAATGGATGTGCAGAAATGCAATATTTCCAAACAAGTTGTAGGCAACTTTGTTTTTTTCCCAGAGAGGATATTGTTTATTGGATTGGTTGATCAGACAAATAATTTGGATCTTATCATTAACAAATAATGCATATTGGATGCTATCCAACCTATGACAGCATACCCAAGTGTTCCTTTGAAATACCTCCTGCTGTTATGGTAAATATCATGTGAGGAATTTGTATGCTTTGCGACCCTTGAATTCTAGGACAACAGTTTATATTACAGCAAACAATAAACAGTTATCTATTTAGCATAGTCTGCTGGTGCCAACATTCATTGATATCATCCCTTCAGATCTGAGAGAGGGAGAGTCTGTCTCTCAATGTTAAGTAGTTTTTCTTTAATGAGTAAATGCTGGTCAAACTGTTACCAAATTGTTGTTTGTGTCTGCATGTGTATATACTGTAAAATAATTGGTTTGTGTGAAAATTTTAGCGTCTACAAACTATAGTATATACAGTATCTCACAAAAGTGAGTACACCCCTCACATTTTTGTAAATATTTTTTTATATATTTTCATGTGACAACACAGAAGAAATTACACTTTGCTTCAATGTAAAGTAGTGAGTGTACAGCTTGTATAACAGTGTAAATTTGCTGTCCCCTCAAAATAACTCAACACATAGCCATTAATGTCTAAACTGCTGGCAGCAAAAGTGAATACACCCTTAAGTGCAAATGTCCAAATTGGGCCCAAAGTGTCAATATTTTGAGTGGCCACCATTATTTTCCAGCAATGTCTTAACCCTCTTGGGTATGCAGTTCACAGGTTGCCACTGGAGTCCTCTTCCACTCCTCCATGACAACATCACAGAGCTGGTGGATGTTAGAGACCTTGCGCTCCTTCACCTTCTGTTTTGAGGACGCCCCACAGATGCTCAATAGGGTATAGGTTTGGAGACATGCATGGCCAGTCCATCACCTTTACCTTCAGCTTCCTTAGCAAGGCAGTGGTCGTCTTGGAGGTGTGTTTGGGGTTGTTATCCTGTTGGAATACTGCCCAGTCTCCGAAGGGTGGGGATCATGCTCTGCTTCAGTATGTCACAGTACATGTTGACATTCATGGTTCCCTCAATGAATTGTAGCTCCCCAGTGCCCCACTCATGCAGGCTCAGACCATGACACCCCCACCACCATGCTTGCCTGTAGTCAAGACACATTTGTCTTTGTATTCCTCACCTGGCTGCCGCCACACATGCTTGACACAACCTGAACCAAATAAGTTTATCTTGGTCTCATCAGACCACAGGACATGGTTCCAGTAATCCATGTCCTTAGTCTGCTTGTCTTCAGCAAACTGTTTGCGGGCTTTCTTGTGCATCATCTTTAGAAGAGGCTTCCTTCTGGGACGATAGCCATGCAGTCCAATTTGATGCAGTATGCGGCGTATGGTCTGAGCATTGACAGGCTGACCCCCCACCCCTTCAACCTTTGCGCAATGCTGTTAACAACCATACATATATTTCCCAAAGACAACCTCTGGATATTACGCTGTGCACGTGCACTCAACCTCTTTGGTTGACCATGGTGAGGCCTGTTCTGAGTGGAACCTGTTCTGTTAAAACCACTGTATGGTCTTGTCCACTGTGCTGCAGCTCAGTTTCAGGGTCTTGGCAATCTTCTTATAGCTTAGGCCATCTTTATGTGGAGCAACAATTTTTTTTTTCAGATTCTCAGAGAGTTCTTTCCCATGAGGTGCCATGTTGAACCTCCAGTGACCAGTATGAGAGAGTGAGAGCGATAAAACCAAATTTAACACACCTGCTCCCCATTCACACCTGAGACCTTGTAACACTAAAAAGTCACATGAAACCGGGAAGGGAAAATGGCTAATTGGGCCCAATTTGGAAATTTTAATGGACTTTTGTTGCCAGTGGTTTAGCCATTAATGGCTGTGTGTTGAATTATTTTGAAGGGACAGCAAATTTACACTTTTATATAAGCTATACACTCACTACTTTACATTGTAGCAAAGTGTAATTTCTACAGTGTTGTCACATGAAAAAATGTAATAAAATATTTACAAAAATACGAAGGGTGTACTAACTTTTGTGAGATAATGTATGTTTGAAAACTGATCAATCCTGATGTACTGATGACCTGTCTCATTTGTTGAGCTTCTAAGATGCCAGGACAGTGCAAATATCCCCCAAATTACTATTTTTGGAAAGTAGACAGACTGAGGTATTTAGTAAGAGGCATGGCGAATTTTTTTAAGTTGTAATTTTTTGCTACAATTTTTTGGAACATGAAAAACAAAATATAAAACATTTTTTTCACAATTTACTTTTTACATTCTCTCACCATTGCAGTGCAGTGTTGTCAAAAGACTGGTTACTGTTTTTTACACACTTCTATCAAAGTAGTTCAGTGTCACCATAGTGAAACTGAACTAATCGTGGGCAGGAAATGAAAATCAGGGAATATATTTAAACGTTGATTGCTGTTACAGTGATAATCCCTGTAACAGCAGTGCTTTGAACTGTCATGAAAGGGTTTCATTCATAACAGCTGTGTTTACTATTTAATATGATGCTGTATTTGGCTCACAGCTATCACATGGTACAGGGGGCTGTAAATTGGCCCAGGTACCATGTGATAGCTGTGGACCATTCACAGCATCACAATACTAAGCACAGCTGTTTGGATTGAAACCCATTCATAACAATTGTGTTTACATTGTTTGGCGATCACATGATACCCCAGCCGCCGCAATCTGCTGTGGACACATCGGTCATGGGTGCGGCGAGCCAAAGCGCATGTGTTGGGCAAAGTACAGGTACACTGCCTGGCCTGTAGATGCCACCTTCTTGCAGTAAAACTGCTGTGGGCAGGCAGCAAGTGGTGAAAAAAATATTGCTGTTTACCATTTTAAATGCTTGCTTTTTTTTAACTTCAACACTAAAAAATCCTACATAGTTTATGAGGGGAAGCTGGGTAAGCCATAATTAACCAGATCTGTACTGCGCCTGGAGATCTTATTATCATTTGTGAATTTGATTTCAACACTGACTGTCCTTACAAGAGGTTAAAGATTTGGAAACTTTTCCATTGTATATTAATGAGGGGGAGCCTAAAAAAATTTAAAATAAGATAACGCACGCTCTAATCAGAAAATCAGTACATTAAGTGTTAATTACATGAATGCTAGAATCATACATTGAGTCTTTCCAAGAGACGCCTGAGGGGGGACATGATAGCAATTTATAAATATCTCAATGGGGATCTCAGCTTAGAAAAATGCTGTTCATTTGAAGGTATTGCATGAGGACAAGTGGGCATACAATGCGATTAGAGGAGAAGCGTTTTAACCTCAGGCAACGGGGGGGGGGGGGGTTCTTTACTGTTTGGGCTACAAGATTGTGGAATTCTCTACCACAAGAGGTGGTTTCTGCGGAAAGTATGGTGGCTTCCAAAAGACTATTAGACGTATATCTCAAGGATCAGAACATTCAGGGCTATGTGAGATGATTACAGCCACACACACCTACACAGGTTGAACTGGATGGACTATTGTCTTTATTCAACCTCACCTACTATGTAACTATGTATATAATACACTCTAAAAAATAACAGCCAGCACTCCAGTCAGTCAGCCATTAAAATTTCATGTACTTATGAAAAGAAGCATCATATAAAGACATAGCAATAAATTATAGTACATAACATCTCCCCACAGTTAATTCCTCTATGTCGACAGAATCAGACTGTAGATCAGCTAAAAGCACTATATACATGTTCATTAGAACAGGGAGGGGATCCAGGGAAAAGTGCAGCAGTTAACAAACATAAATAGAATTGGATGCATACCAAAGAACCTTTGCTGGCATGTGGACACTCAAAATCAGGTGAAGGTGGCAATGGCAACTTTCCAGATATAAAACCCTTTCACTTATCCAGCCTATAGAGGTTGACACTTTGTAAAAAATACTATTGTGATATTATACCTATGAGAACTTGCCCAAAGATCCCACTAAAAAATACAAGTACCTTACAGAAGAACCAAAGAAAATGGTTAAACTAGACAAGAGTAGAGGGATACTGGGCAGGAAAGAGACTAAATATGTAATACCATCAATTTGTAAAAACCCACCATTTATTAACTGGAAAATACATTGATTTCTGCCATCAACTGCTGGTTGAAAAAACACAGGCTTAAAGCGGAGTTCCAGCCATTTACTCACCTGTCCAACGGTCCAGCGATGCGGCCGCCGGAAGCCTCGATCCTCTCCCTCGGCGCCGGCATCACTGCTGTGGGCACCCGGCTGTTACAGTTTGCGGCTTCACAGCCGGGTACCCACTGCGCATGCGCGAGTCGCGCTGCGCGCCGTGATTGGCCGGCAATCTTCTGGGACCTCTGACGTGTCCCAGAAGATTGCAGGGAGGGAGGGGGAGAGGAGAACTTCCGCTCAGGGCGCCGCGGCGCTCCAAGCGGAAGTGGGAGCGGGTACCTGTCAAAACTAGGTACCCGCTCCCCCCCCCCCAAAAAATGACATGCCAAATGTGGCATGTCGGGGGGTCAGGACTCCCTAAAGCGGAAGTTCCACTTTTGGGTGGAACTCCGCTTTAAGTAAGGGTAGTAACCATCTGAAGAGACACAATGTCAAATCATTGTATATGAACATTAAGCACAAACATGACATGGAAGCAGCAATGTGGACCTTAAAGGTCACCACACACAATATGATCTGATTGTACAATCTCCTTTAAATTTTCCAACAACTATGTAGTGCAAGGACCTGCCTTATTGGATATACAGTAAATTAATTGGATATATTAGATATGTCTTCATATTACATAATTTAGATACATCTAAAGTTAATTATATTAATCTTCCTAATATCTGTAACACTATAAGAGCCCATTCACACTGCAGCGGCACGACTCTGTACTACTTCAGGGGTGACTTGCGAAGTCCCATGCACCGCGACTTCGGCGCGACTTGCATGGACTTCATATAATGAATGTCTATGCAAGTCGCCACCGAGGTTGCCCCGAAGTAGTACAGGACCCTTTTTCTAAGTTGGAGCGACTTGTGTCGCTCCTATTAGAACGGGTCCTGTAGCAGTCAATGGACCGTGAGGGCCCGCGACTTGTCAGGCTGACAAGTCGCCTGACAAGTCGCTCTAGTGTGAATGGAGCCTTAGTCAGATGTCAAATATATCTTCAGATCAAACAGAGTTTATTTAAAGAATAGGAATTATTTTGGTAAATTGTTGACTTCTTCCTTCAAAAGAAGGTTGTTGCCATAGGGGCCAAATTTGCCCCTAGTTTGGCAGACCTCTTCATAATCAAATGGGAAAATGAATCTATCTTCCCTAATATGTGGCCACTGCTGAAAGATTGGAAAAGGTTTATTGTTGACGTGTATATTATGAGAATGGGGGCGCAATTAGACTAACGGCCTCTTTTGAGGACTTTAATAATAAATAATATATAGTTTTTCTATTAATATAGTTTTTAATGAAATACATTTTTTAGATGTAACCTTTATTTAAATTGATAGGAAGGCTGTTTAGTGAAAGGTGTTTTTTTTTTTTTTCTTTAATTTGTCATCACCTTGTGAAAGTGCAAGTTGTCATCACCTTTTCTATGTGCAGTTTTTATCACCTTGTCCAAGTGAATTTGGTATACCAAATGGACAGATTTTAAGGATAAAAATATTGTATGTTAGAATAAAATTAAAAAAAAAAATAAGATTTTATTGCACAATCAAATATGATCATCACTAGGTTTGTGGGTAAGGGGTATAATAGCAATAAACTTTTGAGGTTGCATTATAGGATAGGAAAGGAACAGGGGAAGGGGGGGGGGGTGGGATTAAAAAAAACTGTGAATTTTGTCTTTCATTTGTTACAGGTTTTAAATGAACAGTATAAAGAAGTAGAGAAGATTTTGAAAAAAATATTGGCCCATTCTAAAGGGAGACAAAGTATTAGTGCCTCTATTGCTTAACCTCCCTGGCGGTATTCCCGAGTGTGGCTCGGGTGGAATTTTAGTGCCATTAGCGGTAACCCCGAGCCACACTCGGGGTACCGTCAGGGAGCATCGCTGGATCCTGATAGAGGTTACTTACCTTGTCCCCGGGATCCCGCGATGTGTCACTGCAGCATACGGTGGCCGGATCTTCCGCCCTATGCTGTGAGCCCCGGCTTCCGTCTCCTGCGAGCGTCATGTCGCAGGGAGGTGGAACCGGCGGCATATTCAAATAGTAAAACACACTGATATATTGTAAAACCTATTGGATTACATTACAAAATAAAATAAATTGACATTCGTTTTCCCCCCAGTGCCCTTTCCTACATGTGTATATATATATATATATATATATATATATATTTTTTTTTTTTTTTACTTATTTATAGTTATTTATTATATTATCATTTATGGTTTTGTGTTTCAAACTTTATCATACCCGAGATGTTTTAAAGAAGAACGCACAGTAAAAAAAATCATATGTAAATAGTTGGTTTGGGCTGCTCGTCCTTAAGAATTACATGCAAAATAATTGTACCGCTTTCAGCACCTAAAATCGGAAACAATCATACCACCAGGGAGGTTAATAAACTTTAAGTCATTTATTGAAGTGCCTCCACCTTGAAAATTACATTAGTTCACAAATTACTAGGCACACCCAGGAGGAAGAAAGTTACCGTACTTTTTTATGATACAGGTGTTTCACCCTTGTGAAAGGTGCTTACTGTATTGAACCATTACAGGGAAAATATATAAAGAAAAGGAAGTTTTAGTGGCTGATAATAGTTATGATGTTAAATATTTTTTTTTTATGCAACACCACTTATGTGACCTACATGTTTGAATGTCTGTGTGGGCTGCAGTACTGTAGATGCAGAGCAGGTAAATTACCTATGCTAGAGGAGCATTTTAACAAGAAATGTAGAAAGGTTTTAAAAACCACGGTGTGTCCAGGCATTTTAGGGACATTCATATTTGGGCTCCGAGGAGTTTAAAGGGATTGTTTAGGCAAAAGGTTTTTTATCTTAATACATTCTATGCATTACGATAAAAAAACATGTGCAACAGCCCCCCTCACCCTTTTTAATACTTACCTGAGCCCATCTTTATCCAGTGATGTTGTAGCAGTGTCTCAGCTGCCCTAGACTCTCCTGCTCATTGATTGAGACAGCAGCGCTGCACGATTTCTCCCACTGCTGTCAAACAAAGTCAGTCAGCGAATCAGGAGAGAGGGGGGCATGGTCAGGTCGTGGCTCCCTGTCTAAATGGACACAGGAGCTGTGACTCAGCTTGGGTGCCCCCATAGCAAACTGCTTGCTGTGGGGGCACTCAACAGGAGGGAAGGGCCAGGAGTGCCGAAGAGGGACCCGAGAAGAGGAGGATCCATGCAAAACCAACTGCACAGAGCAGGTAAGTATAATGTGTTTGTTTTTGTTTTTTTTTTTTAAACTGAGACTTTACAATCACTTTAAAGTTTTACAATATTAATAAGATGATAAAAAATTAAGAGGACATAGGGATAGATTAAAACTAAACAGTTTGAGTATACCTATTACACTGAAACCTAAGGGTTTAAATGTGGAATTAAATTTCATTTTTTTATTCCACAGATATAGTTACATTTTGGTAAAAAAAATGACAGTACAGTAAGTACAAGTAAACAAGAGTAATGCACCCACTATGTACATCGCGTACAAAATTTACCATAGTTACAGTGAATATATTTACACTAAGAAAGAAGGAGGGAAGAGAGGGACAGGAAGGTGGAATGTGTCAGGGGGGGTTGCCAACGTACTCATGGATTCCACATTCACCAATGCTGCTGATGATAGAGGTGGAGAAATCAGAAATACCAGCGCCTAAGTGTTTTGCTTTTGTGCCCTAAGCCCCCCTTTGCACAAACCACCAAGATACCAATAGCTATAAAACTTCCAGTTAATGAACAAGCAAACCGTGATTAATTATGGTCCCTCTCAGCAGCAGGGGGATCTCCAAAAGGAGAAAAAAAAAAAAAGGGAGGGTGGGGGGTGCAGGAAACGTGAAGACAGATAAAGAGTAAATGTGAAGTCCCTTCTGGTACTTCAGAGTGTCCCGTTGTACCATAGCCCATCGATTGAGTCAATGCCAACCCCAATTTACATCATAAGGTATGGAGAAGTTTTGAAGTGTAACCAACATGTTCATGTGAACGAACATTTGGTTAGCTTATCCTGGGTTCTTCCATTGTGGAAACTCTATCAAGCCGGGTAAACCATTCTGCTATCATTGGAACCTGGTTGGATTTCCAATGCATAAATTTCAATTTTATTTTATGACTGAGGGTTCCCTTTTAATACATTAGTTTTGATGGTATTAACCACTTTACCACCGGAGGATTTTGCTGCCCTACGTCCAGGCCACTTTTTGCGATTCAGCATTGTGCGACTTTAACTGACAATTGCACGGTCATGCAACGCCGTACCCAAACGAAATTTCCATCCTTTTTTTCCCACAACCAGAGCTTTCTTTTGGTGGTATTTGATCACCTGTGCGATTTTCATTTTTTGCGATATTAATAAAAAAAAAGCCACAATTTTGAAAAAATAACAATATTTTTCTAATTTGACAGTTAATAAATATCCAATATATTCAATTTTTGTCATATATTTAGGCCAAAATGTATTTAGCTACATGTCTTTGACAAAAAAATTCTCAATGAGCGTATTTTTAACCACTTTAAGACCGGAAGATTTTACCCCATTCCTGACCAGGCCATATTTTGCGATTCAGCACTGCGTTAGTTTAACAGACAATTGCGCGGTCGTGCGATGCTATACCCAAATTACATTTATGTCCTTTTTTTCCCCACAAATAGAGCTTTCTTTTGGTGGTATTTGATCACCTGTGCGATTTTTACTTTTTACGCTATAAACAAAAAAAGAGCGACAATTTTGAAAAAATAACAATATTTTTCACATTTTTTATATGAAATTCCCCCCCAAAAAAATGTAAAAATCAAAATTTTTTAACATTTTAGGCCAATTTGTTTTCTGCTACATATTTTTGGTAAAAAAAATCGCAATAAGCTTATTTTGATTGGTTTGCGCAAAAGTTATCGCAGCTACTAACTACGGGAAATTTATGTCATTTTTATTGTTTTTTTTTTTAACTAGTAATGGCGGCGATCTGGCAGCGATCTGGGATTTTTTTTGCGGGATTGCGGCGGACAGATCGGACCCTTGACTGACATTTTTGACACTTTTGGGGGTACCAGTGACATTACTACAGTAATCAGTGCTATAAATATGCACTGTTACTGTAAAAATTACACTGGCAGGAAAGGGGTTAACTTTTATTGGTGATCAAGGGGTTAATGTATGCTTGGTGCTTACTAAAGTGTGTGGGGGGAGGGGACTGTGTGACACAGGCACAGATCGCAGATTCAGCTATACTGGATCCTGCAATCTGTCCCTGCCTGTCACTTAGGAGATCCGCCCGCTTTGTTTACACAAGCGGGCGGATCTCCACACTCGATCCCCGACAATCGAGGAAGAGCGGCGGTGATCACCGCCGCTCCTCCCCTGGCCCGACTCCCGCTGTGTACAGCGGGAGCGAGCCTCCGGCGGCGCGTGCGTGCCGCCCACAAGGGGAGGAGTCCAGCAACGTAGCTGGACGATATCGAGCCATTTTGCCGCAGTAGGGTCAACGTGACCGGTCGGCAAGTGGTTAAAACATGATTTAATAAAAAGGGATGTAGTAATACTAATATAGCTAAATTTGTTTTATGTAGATTTTAAGTGTTTTTTTTTATTTTTATAGGAGCTTTTTTTATAAGGATTGAGGAATATGTAGAGATTTTTTTTTCTTTTTCTTTTTACCTACTGAGCCATACAGTGCTAATCAATCCAGCTAGAATGCCATAAAAATATACAACCTAGCCATTGAAAATTATGTACATACAGAAAGTAAACACCTATCATCTGAAACACTTAAGAACTGAACAGAACCAGCAATTGTAGATATGTTAATGAAAGCAATAACATCCTAGTACCTGATTTCCAGATGTGCTAAAAACACCTGGTTGAGGTATATCTCATATAGCCACACAAGCTAAGAGAAAAAAGACAAGGTAAGGGAAAAAGAAATAGAGGAGGTAAAGCTGGAAAGGTGGGGAAAAAGGAAGGTGTCAAGAACCAGGTGACGAGGGGTTGCTGCAGCTGCACAGTTTCTGGTGGAAGATTTCTGTCCTCCTCTCTGCTGCTGACTGCTAAGACAAGAAGGGGGTGCTGCAGCTGCAGGAGAGTTGCAAGGGCCACATAAAAAAATCACCCGGAGGGCCAGACTCGGCTTGCGGGGCTTGTATTTAAACAGGTATACAGTAAATAGATTCATTTTCTTTTTCCTACCTGGAAGGAGTGGGTGACAAACTGTTTTGACAAAAAAAGCCCTGGCTTTACCTGTTTTACTCTCTGTTTACTTCAATGTCTTCTCTTCCTTTACTATAATGTGTATGCTTTTTATGCTCTGTGCTGTGTTGTGCATGTCTCCATCTATGGCTTTGCAAATATCTAATTTTATATCATACGACAATGAGTGTAGAATTGTGGAACATGCATCTATTCCACTAACACAGTATTCGTGTAGAATACTCTCCTAAGTGAGTGACTGGGATTGCCAATATTTACTTATAGTTATGGCCACAAGAGGGCCAAGATGCTGCATTCAAGCAAGAAGCAGACTGCTTTTACTCACTAAATATTACACAATATTTATTAACAAAACCGCCACTTCTTTTGTATCCTATATGTCTAGATACATTTATCCTCTGCATAACCTAAACATTTATTCAGAATTAAATAGAGGGAAAAAAACCACCATTATGTATCAAGACATCCATTATTCCAAAACAAATTGTCATCAGTCTAAAACCAGACAGATCTGTGAATTTCTTTTATCAGCCATAGTTTATTCCCCAATAGCCTGCTTTATTCTCTCCTTTTGGTAGAGTTGTGGGCCTTGAACATCCTCACTTACAATGCAGTGGTCTGGCATTGTACCTGATGACTAGGGACAAGCCAAGCATATCTAAGTTTGATTTGATGGCTGTTTAGCAAACATACATTCATCCACCATATCCGGATCCCTTTTAAGTCAATGGGAGCTGAATCTGTCAAAATAGGTTCCCTAAGGCTATTTTGCAAGGTATTGGCAAAAAAATGCATTGAGGGACTGGGCACTACCCTGAGGGATATGTAACAATGGAAAAAAACTGTAAAACACTGTTTTGCAAAAAAATGGGAATTTAATAATGTTTAAAGGAAACATTACAAATGCTAAATTCCTTTACCACTTATGTCTGGACACTCTCACACCCTTACAGTCCAGGCCAATTTTCAGCTTTCAGAGCTGTCACAGTTTCAGTGACAATTACTCAGGCATGTAACACTGTACCAAAACAAAATTATTATTTTTTCTGAGAAAGATAGGGATTTCTTTTGGTGGTATTTAGTCACCACTGGGTTTTTATTTTTGTGCTATATAAATGGAAAAAGTCCAAACATATTGAAAAAATGAATTTTTTGTTATAAACTTTTGCAAATATCCTTTTTTCATAAAATTAGGCCAAAATGTATTTTGCTACATTTTATTTATAAAAATAACCCAAAACAATGTGTATTATTTACTAATTTATTATATTACTTAGTGTGAAAGTTACTGTATAGAGTCTACAAACTATGATATATACAATATCTCTATTTGAATAATAATTGATCAGTCCTGATGTATTGACTGCCTATCTCACTTCTTTAACCTTAAAATGCAGAGACAATACAAATAACTTTTAAATTTCCCCCTTTTTGGAGAGTAGATATTTCAAGGTATGGAGAGTTTTATCAAGTTGTAGTTTTTTGTCACAGTTTTTCGGAAAATGAAGGATTTAAAAATATATATATATATATATATATATATATATTGTTTTTTCACAATGTTGTCATTTTAAGCTATTTCTCACACACAGCACAGAAATACTTGCAATTACATGCCAAAACACATTCTACTATGCCTCCTAGGTATAGGGATACCACATGTATGAGACTTTTTCAAAGCCTAGATGCAAAGAAGGGTCGAAAATCCAGGGAGCACCTTCAGACATTCCAGAGGCATAAATTATGCATAAATTACGCATCTAATTTCCTAACTACCTATCACATTTCTTGAGGCCCTGGAGCATAAAGATAGTGGAAACACCCACAAAATTACCTCATTTTGGAAAGCAAACACTTCAAGGTATTCTCTGAAAGAAATCTTTTGAAAATATAATTTTTTGCCACAAGTTTTTGGAAAATATATTTCGTTCATCGACGGACACAGCTTCATGTCTTCTTTGACTGATGGGTTATGCTGCTCTCCTTAGGAGTAGGACACTAGGCGGAAAAGGGTTATCGAAGCTTGACTACCCATATAGGGCAGTCCCAGGGGGTATACTCCCACTCTCTGCTCTAGGATCTCAGTTTTTTCTGCCTAGTCAGGAGTAAGGACCTAGCTCCTTGCTGGGATCTATGGTCCTGGCACTTTTTCCTTTTCTAAACAGAATTTTTTTCCTTTTGTTGTTCTTCTTCTACAATCAAGTCTGTTCCTGTGAGAACTACAATCAACTGACGGACTGGGTGGCACACTGGATATCCTAGATCCTTATGGTCTCCCCAGTCTGGCCAGCGAGCGTGTGCAGAACGCAACTCCATGCTAGGTCAGCTGCAACACAGGACGGGGGCTGACCTGCGAGTGAAACACTGAGTAGCAGCATGCCTCTGGCCCGCAGCACCCCCCAAAATGGGGGGGTGATCTGTTCAGAGTGGTGCCCACTCGGTTCCGAAGGTGTGGTGAGTAGTGTCCCCCCTCTACCTCGGGAAAATTTGGGGTGGACGTGGGCCCCTCCCAGGGTCGGTAGGCCCCCCATAGGTCCTTGTAGCCTGAACAGAGCGGTGCTCAGCAGGGGGCCTCTAGTGACAGCTTAGCCGTTTCCTCTTCCTTCGAGTCGGCATGCTGCAGGCTGTTGCCGCTTCTCTCTCTCCCTCTGAATTGCTTGGCGGTGAGTCCTGGGGTGGTATATCTCCCTGTTTTCTGCTGTTACAGAGCTGCTGGGATCTGTAGTGCCACTGGAGTCAGCGGTGGGGATTTTTCACTGCGTGCCCTATAAATTCACATTGCTTTTGTTGACGGTCCCCAGGGTGTCATGGAGCCCCTAGAACACGTGTCACCACCTGACTCACTCTTAAAAACTGCGGGACCCTCTGGGTCTCAGTCTGCCATGGCGGCAGTCATTGGTGTCAAATGTGGACATTGTTTTCCAAAAGAAAACTAGTAAAAAGTGTCCTCGGCCTTCACCTGGCTCTTCTGCTTCCTCAGACTCTGAGGCTGATTTGGCTGCTGCGGACGTGAGTCACCCCACGGGGTCTGCGTCCACACACTTCTAGTACTCTGACAGTGAGGATGATTCCTCTTCCACTACATCTGCGCAAGAAAAGGGGCTTGTGGAGGCACTGATGGTATCAGTGAAGGAAATTTTAAAAATGAAAGACACAGCTAATGCTGCGTCGGCCACACCGGTGCAATTCGGCACCCGCAGACCATCCAAGGTGACTAAGATGTTCCCCTTTCCCGCCTATTTTAACGAGATTGTCACTAGTCAGTGAGGTTCCCCGAAATGAATGGTTGGGATACCTAAGCGTTTCGCAAGGAGGTATCCTTTTGGGGAGTCCCTCTTAAAGAAACTGACAGTGCCACCAGTGGTGGATTCTCAGGTTTCTAGATTAAATAAAGTCAGGTTGCTAACAGTGGAAGACGCTCTGTCCTTTAAAGACCCTGTAGATAGGAAGAAATCTCCCCTTCGTGGGGGACCGCTTGTTCAGAGCCTCCATATAAAGAAATTATAAAAGGTCTCACAGGAGGCAAGAGCACCCTGCTCCCGCAGGTTACAAATAGCAGGGAGCCTCGCCACAAACGTGGGCCTGTCTTCTCTGCCCACAAGTGGCCCTTTCGTCCCACAGGGCCACAGGACCCCTGAGGGATCTAAATCCTCCCGTCCCTTCTCTGGAGGTTCTAAGAAGCCCTGGGTTGGTAGGTCCAAGGTGGGCCCCACTGGGCCTGCAGATAAGCTCTCCTCTGCCTGAAGGGACGTCCTCACCCATCCATGGCGGGGGGGACATCTTCACTTCTTTTCGGATCCGTGGACTTCCTTTGTTCAAGACAAATAGGTCCACGAGTCGATCCGGTCCGGTTACAAGATCGAGTTTCGGTCTTTGCCCTCGGCAACGTTTTTTCCTTCGCATCTGCGCCTTTCCCCAGATCGGCTTCAAGGCCTCCTGGGGGCGGTTTGGGATCTGTTGTCACAAAGAGTGATTGTACCTGTCCCAGAGTTGCAACGTTTTCAGGGGTTTTATTCAAACCTATTTACGGTTCCTAGGAAGGAGGGCATGGTCCGTCCAATCTTGGACCTCAAGGCCCTGAATGGTTTTGTGCAGGTTCAGAAATTCAGAATGGAGTCTATTCGCACGGTAGTGGCTTCTCTTCGTCAAGGGGTTTTGGCCTCTATCGATATCAAGGACGCTTACCATCATATCCCAATATATATTGGGCATCAGCATTTTCTTTGTTTTGCTGTAGGCGAGGAGCACTATCATGTTCTTATAAGAGGCAGGCTGCAACCATTTTCGGATGGATCAAGCAGATGGTGGTGCAGGCCTATTCCATTAAGGGTCAGGTTTCTCCTTTCCCTGTTAAGGCGCATTCTATGAGAGCACTTAGTGCCTCCTGGGCCTTCCGTCATCAGGCGTCAGTGGTCCAGGTTTGCAAAGTGGCCAACTTGTCGTCTGTGCACACATTCACCAAGTTTTACAAGGTGGATGCAGGCCGCTGTGGCAGAAACCTCTACCTCCTGAGGGTGTAATTTTCTGGTAGGTGAGCTCCAGTTGTTCCTGGTTGAGCTCCTGGTTTAACTGATTGGCTAAGTTTAGCCCTTTTTTGGGAAAATTGTTTATTGTTGTGTTTTTTCCCACCCCTCATGCTGACACTGCTTTGGGACATCCCATCGGTCAAAGAAGATATGAAGCTGTGTCTGTCAATGAACATCAGAGGAAAGGATTTTATGGCCTAAAAGAAAAAACGCTATGTGTGGCGGAAAACTAACACTGCACATCACCCTGAACACACTATCCCCACCATGAAACATGGTGGTGCCAGGATCATGTTGTGGGGATGCTTTTCTTCAGCAGGGAGAGGGAAGCTGGTCAAAGTTAATGGGAAGATGGATGGAGCCTAAAACCGGGCAATCTTAGAAGAAAACCTGTTAGGCTGGCCATACACTAAACAATTGTTTTATTCAATTTCCTTTAGATTTACCTTCAACTATGTAGTGGAAGGGCCTGTCTGATTGCATACAAATTGAAAGTGTTTAGGTTTGACCTTATATTATATAGTTTTGGTAAATCTAAAGGAAAATTGAACAGGAAAATTGTATAGTGTATGGCCAGCCTTAGAGTCTGCAAAAGTGAGACTGGGGCAGAGGTTCACCTTCCAGCAGGACAACGGCCCTAAACATAGAGCCAGAGCTACAATAGAATGGTTTAGATGGCCCAGTCAAAATCCAGACCTAAATACAATTGAGAATCTGTGGCAAGACTTGAAAATTGCTGTTCACAGACACTCTCCATCCAATCGGACAGAGCTTGAACTATTTTGCAAAGAAGAATAAGCAAAAATGTTTTTCTCTTGATGTGCAAAGCTGGTAGAGACATACCCAAAAAGACTTGCAGCTTGAATTGCAGCGATGGGTGGTTCTACCAAATACTGATTGGGGGGGGGGGGCTGAATAAAAATGAATGACACACTTTTCAGATATTTATTTGTAAAACATTTTGAAAACCATTTACCATTTTACTTCCACTTCAGATTTATGTGCCACTTTCTGTTGGTTTTATCACATAAAATCACAATAAAATACATTCCCGTTTTTGGTTGTAACAGGGCAAAATGTAGAACATTTCAGGGGGTATGAATATTTTTTCAAGGCACTCTATAGAGTGTAAACAGTTTGTGCAGCTCTTTACAATTATGATGGCACTTTACCTGTTGAGCCTTACCTAAATCACCTCCACTAATCTATGCTCATATTGTTACCTCACCTCACCTGACCTCAAAAAGCCCCAGTCTGAGGGCATTTAAAAGATCTTAGATGTGTAAATAGACAGAGCTGCAAGTTACAAATTGGCTAAAGTGACTTTAGATCTGAAAAGCAGGTGCCTGGGTGTACTGGAAAATAATTTCAGATGCCTGGCATAAAGCCTTAGTAGGCCTCCTCTTACCCACCATTATTCAGTGTTGATTTATAAATATACCCAGTCTGTTCTGAGAACTGAAATTGTGATTAACATATAGGGGTTGATTACAAAATCTGAAGAATGCAAAATCTGGTGCAACGCTGCATAGAAACCAATCAGCTTCCAGGCTTCTGTGTCAAAGCTTTTAGATAATTTTGGACATTTTCATGCTCCCAACTTTGTGGGAACAGTTTGGGGATGGCCCCTTCCGATTCCAACATGTCTACGCACCATTGCACAAACAAGGTCCATAAAGACATGGATGAGCGAGTTTGGGATGGAGGAACTTGACTGGCCTTCACAGAGTCCTGACCTCAACCCAATAGAATGCCTTTGGGATGAATTTGAGGGGAGACTCCAAGCCAGACCTTCTCGTCCACATCAGTGCCTGACCTCACAATTGCGCTTCTGGAAGAATGGTCAAACATTCCCATAGGCACACTCTTAAACCTTGTGGACAGCCTTCGCAGAAGAGTTGAAGCTTTTATATAAAGCAGAAACCCACAATAGCTCTTAAACAGAGGAATATGGCGAGTAACCCTATGTGCTTAGGAGTATAAATAAATAAACGTCCTGATGATATGCTGCTACTTATAGGACAAAGTATAAACAAACAGAAATCTGGTATATATAAAAACATATAGTATATAGCACAAATTTCAGTAGCGCAAAGATGGTGGAACTCACTCACCACCGTAAAGATATTCACAAGCCCATACAGGACATATACCTACTTATGACACTGAATCTTAAATGACCATATAGCATAAAACCAAATAATCATCAGAAGACAGTCCATAAAAGTCCACAAGCTTGAACACATAAATGAATGTAAGTGTTCATCCAAGGAGTGCAACTAAACGTGATATTAGGGGGATCACCCCACTTTCCACCGCCACTGTGTCGGGAAAATGCCTGAAATGGACACTCACCAAATGGGAATGCCTCCCCACTCTCGTGGATCAGGCTAGAGAAGCATGGACTGATGGGAACAGCACCACATCACACCACCACAAACTCCAGAACAGATATATTGCACTCCTTGGATGAACACTTACATTCATTTATGTGTTCAAGCTTGTGGACTTTTATGGACTGTCTTCTGATGATTATTTGGTTTTATGCTATATGGTCATTTAAGATTCAGTGTCAGTGCCATAAGTAGGTATATGTCCTGTATGGGCTTGTGAATATCTTTACGGTGGTGAGTGGGTTCCACCATCTTTGCGCTACTGAAAGTTGAAGCTGTTATAGTTGCAAAGGGTGGGCCGACTCAATATTGAACCCTATGGACTAAGACTGGGATGGCATTAAAGTTCATGTGCATGTAAAGGCAGGCATCCCAATACCTTTGGTAATACAGTGTATACGTGATCCTCCACTTCTGGCTGCAGGGGCACGTGCTAGCCGCTTCTGCTGTGATTATTTATGATCTGCAGGTGCTGGACACTCAATGCCTGCCGGAACCCACTGATCAATGAGCAGAGACTCAGAATGGATCTCTGCCTACGTAAAAGTTCAGTTCTGACAGGGAGGAAGGGGTAGATTTTGTGTTCCTGCAAAGCTGAGACTAAAATCCATCACTTTCCCTAGTAAAAGCAGCACACACAGATAAAATACAAATACTGGCTATGCACACAGTTAACCCTTTGTTCGCCCTAGATGTTTAACCCCTTCCCAGCCAGTGTTATTAATACAGTGACAGTGCATATTTTTAGCAGTGATGACTGTATTAGTGGCACTGGTTCCCACTAAGTGTAAAAAAGTCAGTAAGGGTCCGTTTGTCCACTGCAATATCGCAGTCCCCACTATAAGTCACTGATCGCTGCCATTACTAGTATAAAAAAATATATAAAATAAAAATTCCAGTATATATCCCATAGTTATAGACGCTATAACATTTGTGTAAACCAATCAAGATACGCTTATTGGGATTTTTTTGTTACCAAAAACATAAAACACTAAATGTGGCGCTAAACCCTAAAAAATTCTGAATAAATGGGAAAGCAGTCCATGATGATGTGTCTCCGCTTTTGAAGAGGCAAATCCAGAGTTGAAGAACCACCACCAGAAAAAGCACTCAAACACCACCACTCCTTACCAGATGTTGTTGACCCCCATAACAGAGATCAAATGCACATAAGTAAAGGATCAGAGACTTCCCACTCAGATGTCCAATTTGCAGGCTCAGAGGTAGTGTGTGTTAGGCAAGAGAGAAGAAAGAACATCACATAGCGCAGACTGCTTCTAAATACTTTATTCCCACTAAAATAAGCCACTTACAGAGTCCAGAAGATATCTCGCATTCATATTAAGATTCTCCCCGCTGGTTCCTGGGCATTCCTGATGTTAGGCACTCGGTTGATGGCCGCTCTGTCTCCTCCAAGTTGCGGCACGCGTTGCCTAGCACGCCACCCGACGCACGGTTCGACATGAAAAGTCGTCGTCAAGGGGTGTGGCTGCGAGGTACGCTAGTGCCTTTTGAAGCGACGGAGGAGAGACAGCCCATCGGAAGTGCGCAATAGCCGGAAGTCGGATATGCGCTCCACGGTCAGGAACCAACCAGACCGGAAGGAAGGGAGGGGGGAAAAGGCATTATGAGAGGATAATGAAATGAATCTAGAATCCTTCCCAATATTGATAACTCTAGCACTATTCCCACCTCCCGAATACCCCAAACTTGAGAATAACCTGAATAGGGCTATTAATAAAATAATCAAGGATAAATGTATCCACCATAAAACTTGAAAACGCAGCCCGGGGAGACAGCGCCACCCACCGGTGCGAACACCAAGAGCACCCAAAAAGGCTGGGGAGTTACAATAATCTCACAATGAAACCCGAACATCTGAATTGCAATAAAATGCATAAAAAACATGAAGAACATGAAAAGTATACGATAAATAAATAACAATGTTAAAAAAGCATATAAAAGAACATTTAAAAGATAAATGAATGTCAGCACCAAAAAATGTCATATATTGCACTGAAGGATAGGAACTAGGAATTGTTAATATGGGCATTCAAATCCCATTCTATATTAAGGCCTAAGGGGGTATAAGATCTGAGTCTATAAATCCAATTAGTCTCAAGCTTTGAGACCCCCCTTGTCATGTTACTTCCCCTCCAGTGGCCCGAAAATCTATCTATGCCCAAAAATAGGGTTCCACTGGGATCTCTGTGATGACACTCATCATAATGCCTCGAGAGGCTATGCTTGGGGAAGCCCTTGACTATGTTGGCCACATGCTCCTTGAGCCTCACATGAAGCTCTCGGATGGTGCGGCCAACATAGTCAAGGCCGCATGGAAACCTCACCAGATAAACCACATATCTTGTGGTACATGATATGAATGGTCTAATGGTGAAATCCTGACCTGTAGTCCCGGATTTAAAGGTGTCTACTCGCCTCCTCTTTTCCACGTTTAGTTTACAAATAGCACACCTCCTACATCTGTAAAAGCCTCCCGTCTGCTGAAAGAATGAGACCTTTTTAGGGGGATCCCTAATATTAGGAGCTATCTGTAACCTCAAGGGGGGAACACCCCGGTAGATAACTTGAGGTTGTGGAGGTAAAAGAGGGCCCAACACACCATCATTTTTTAAGATGTGCCAGTGACGGCGTAAAATATTTTTTACCGAGAAGTGTTGGGTTGAATATGTGGAAAAAAAGGCAAAGTCAAAAGACTGTTGTGAATCTCTCTTTTTCGGCTGTAGGAGATCCTCCCTAGGCCTAGAATCAGCCTTGAGCATGGCCTGAGTCAAGAGGGATTCATCATAGCCCTTTTCACGAAACCTATCCTTCAAAATGGAAGCCTCATGCAAGAAGTCCTCCCTATGCGAACAATTTCGCTTCAGACGTAAAAATTGACTGACAGGAACGGACTCTAATCATGCCTTGTGATGGCAACTCGTGGTGTCTATGAATCCGTTCCTGTCAGTCGGCTTGAAAAAAGTGGAAGTGACAATTTGACCATCCTCTATCCGGATCTTTAAGTCTAAGAAATGAATCTCCTTGTTACTCGACTCATAAGTCAAGCTAATGCCCCTTTGGTTACTATTGAGGGTGTCCATAAATTGACTCAAAGACTCCCCCGTGCCATCCCATAGGAAGAGGATGTCGTCTATGTACCTACGCCAGAGCACAAGCTCCGGCCTAGGCACACCCCAGACGACATCCTCCTCCCACTTGGCCATGAACAGGTTGGCCATACTGGGCGTGAATTTTGCGCCCATGGCCACCCCCCTGTTCTGCAAATAGTAGGTACCATTGAACCAAAAATAGTTCCTAGACATTGCATAATCCAGAAGGGAGATGATGTAATCCCTCTGAAAACTCAAAAAGTTCTCAAGCCCTAAATAATAAGACACTGCCTCTCTACCATGTTGGTGCGGTATTATGGTATACAGTGACGCAACGTCAGCTGTAACCAATATATAATTCTCTTGCCAGGTGATGTTGCTGAGCTCATTAATCATCTGCATAGAGTCTCGTAGGTATGAGGGCATCTTAACCACTACAGGTTGCAAAAACATGTAGCATAGTATATATTGGCCTAAATTTATGAAGAAATTTGCTTTTATTGGATATGTTATATAGAATAGAATGTAAAAAATAAATATTTTTTTTGTTTAAAATTGTCTGTATTTTTTTGTTTATAAGCGCAAAAAAAACCACCAAAAAAAATTGTAAATACATTTTATTTGGGTACAGCGTTGCATGACCATGCAATTGTCAGTTAAAGTAATGCGGTACCGTATAGCAAAAAGGGGCCTGGTCTTGCGGGGGGGAGGGGTAAATCTTCTGGAGGTCAAGTGGTTAAACTACATGCAGACAACTCTAGGTGTGCATTTTTCAGATCTTCAGCTTGTAGGACCCTTTAAGGGTAGGTCTTACCTGGCTGCCACCCTGGGAGTGCTACTGTCATTTAGCTTTCCCAAATTTGGCTGATATAAGGAAAAGTGGGAAGAGGTTGGTTCGTGGCACAGTGGAAAAGCAGCTGGAGGTGGAAATCCTCTTTGAAAGCAAAAGAACATGATCATGATCATGATAATGTAAGTGTATGGCTGCTGTTGTCACCAAATGTGTTCCCATATCCGCAGCAGATAAACAATGAACAATATGTGATAGTGATGCCCATATAAATATAAGGTAATTAAAAATGTGACAATAAATATCTAAAATAAACCCATTTTATAATATATAAAGTGCTAGTGAAAGCAAAGAATCAGTGAAAAAAATGAGAGACAATTGATATTATGATAAAGGAGAAAGAAAGTCCACTTAAAAATAGTGCTTAAGGTAGTGAATCTTCTTGAAAGATGTGCAAAAATGAAAGTCTGTATTCAATAAAGTGCTTCACAATACACACATGGCGTGTCCACCACTTCACAGCCTGTGCTCCATTCACCAGGTGAAGTGCAAGCTCACATTTATCTTATACCCATAAAGGGTCCATCACACACAGAAAGTGTCACAAGTTAGCCTATAGTTTTGTCTGTATATTCTTACCTCCTTGCAGCAATGCTTCTGTCTTGGCTCCCTTCACATGTGGTGTTTGGGCTTCTATGGGCGTCGCCTGCTCCACTGTGGGTTAAATCCTGTTTCTGTCAATTACTTCCTGTGTCACCTCCCTGTTTGCTTCCCTATATATATACACAGGCTCAGTGCACTGTTCCTTGCTTGAGCAACAACCCTGTTCTCTGAGCTCCCATCCGTGTATCCCTTGGCTATTGTATCTGATCTCCTGTGTACCGACCCGGCTTTGTTTCTCCGTCTACGTTTGTCTGCTGCCTGTCCTGACCTCGGCTTGTCTCTTGGATCTCCTTATAGTCTCCTGTTTACCCTGCACACGCCAGTGGTCTCCACATTCTCAGCTGGGCCTACCTGGGGGCCGCGACCTGGTTCCAGTCTGCTGCAAGTCCATCCCCACCATCAGGGGCAAGGGTGAAGAAGCAGGCTGGGGCTTAGACTCCGCGCCCTGGGGAATCCTGAGCTGGGGATCTATAAGGGCTCACTACCACAGACCCCTGACAGTTTGCTCAAGCCATGAGCTCGTCGGAGACACCGCAGCCACTTCAGGATCAACTTCAGAGTTTGGAACAGAGAGTTAACGTTCAGCAGGCTTATCAAGAACAGATTATGCAGTGTCTGCAGGCTCTTTATTCCCATTTGGATCAGCTGCAGATTGTTCCTACTCCCGCTTCCTCCGTTCCAGCTCCTGTGTCCGCCCCTGTTGCTTCCGCTTCCGCAGTCCCTCCAGCAGAGGTCAGTCCTGCAAAACTCCAGCTGCCTCCGCCATCTCGCTTCTCTGGGGACCCCAAAGCTTGTCGGGGATTCATCAATCAGTGCTCAATCCACTTCGAGCTAGCAGGCCATTACTTTCTTACTGATCGTTCCAAGGTGGCGTACATGATTTCACTCCTGTCGGGACCAGCATTGGCTTGGGCCTCGCCGCTGTGGGAGCGTCAAGATCCTACCGTTTCCAGTCTCTCTGCCTTCCTACAAGCTTTCTGTAATACCTTTGATGTGCCTGGCAGGGCCTCATCTGCTTCCGGAGCCCTTCTTCGTCTTCGTCAAGGAAACATGACTGTTGGTCAATATGCAGTTCAGTTTCGCACCCTGGCTTCGGAACTGGCATGGAACAACGAGGCTCTTACTGCAACATTTTGGCAAGGTCTTGCAGATCGTATTAAGGACAAACTAGCTGGCAGAACTGTACCCACCACCTTGGATGGCTTGATTTCCCTTAGCATCCAAATTGATGTCCGCTTCCAGGAGCGAGATCTGGAAAGGACTGTGTCACGTCACCCCCCACTGGGTTACCTTGCTCCTGTTGTCCAGAACATTCCGGAACAACCCATCTCTCCCGCAGTATTGGCTTCTGAAGAACCCATGCAATTAGGCCAGACACGCCTCGCTCCACAAGAGAGGTCCCGTCGCCTGAGACTCGGCCTGTGTCTTTACTGCGGAGCTGGTGGTCATATGATAAAATCCTGCCCCGTCCATCCGGGAAACTCTCGGGTCTAGGTCGCTCAGAGGGAAGCGATCTAGACCAGAATCTGAACTCAGCCACCTACCCTCGATTTGTTATACCCGTCTCTATTCATTGGGCCCTAAATTCTTATCAAGTTTCTGCATATGTAGACTCTGGAGCAGCCGGGAATTTCATTGAGCAGTCTTTGGCCACTGAACTTGGCATTCCTCTAGTTCCCCTGGCTATGCCTCTAGCTGTTTCGGCAGTGGATGGCTCTACCTTGGCCTTCGGACCCCTACACTTCAGAACAGCCTCCATCACCATGCATGTCGGTGTTCTTCATTGGGAGGAAGTCTCCTTCCTGATACTTCCCAAGTCTTCTAGTCCCATCATTCTTGGACTTCCATGGTTGAAGAAACACTCACCTTATTTGGATTGGAACTCTGGCCAAGTGTTATCTTGGGGGTCGCAATGCCATCAGACCTGTCTCCCTAAGGTGTCTCCACCTCTCCGTGTACCTGTGGCTGAGGTCTCTACCTCTCCAATCCTTCCTCGGCAGTATCTGGTCTTCCGAGATGGAAAGGCCAGAAAAAAAATCTGTTGACAGTTTGCCTCCTCATCGTCCCTACGACTGTGCGATTGACCTCCAACCTGAGGTTTCACCACCCCGAGGTAGAGTCTACCCTCTCTCCATCCCGGAGACCCAAGCCATGTCCAAGTACATCCAGGAAAATCTGCAGAAAGGATTTATACGTAAATCCAATTCTCCTGCTGGGGCTGGGTTCTTCTTTGTGGAGAAAAAGGATGGTACACTCCGGCCCTGCATTGATTATAGAGGTCTCAACGCCATCACCATTAAAAATCGGTACCCGTTACCCTTGATTTCCGAACTTTTTGACAGGCTACGAGATGCTCATATTTTCACCAAGTTGGACCTCCGTGGAGCATACAATTTGATTAGGATTCGAGACGGGGATGAATGGAAAACCGCTTTTAACACCAGAGATGGGCACTATGAATATCTCGTAATGCCTTTTGGCTTGTGTAACGCCCCAGCTGTCTTCCAGAACTTTGTTAATGAAATTTTTTCTGATCTCCTATATGTTTGTGTCATCGTGTATCTGGATGACATACTCATCTTTTCTCCAGATTTGAATACTCATCGCCAGCATGTTTGTACGGTTCTTCAACGTCTTCGGGACCACCGCTTATATGTGAAGTTGGAGAAGTGCCTCTTCGAGCAAACCCAAGTTCCTTTCCTAGGCTACATAGTCACAGATAAAGGGCTGCTTATGGATCCTGCCAAACTTCAGGCCATCTCCAACTGGCCTCAGCCTTCTGGTCTAAAAGCAACGCAACGGTTCTTGGGATTCACCAATTTCTATCGCCAGTTCATCCCTGATTACTCCTCTCTGGTGGCACCCATTACCTCCTTGACCTGGAAGGGTGCCAATGCCAGACCCTGGCCTCCTGAAGCTGTCAAGGCTTTCCACAAGCTCAAATTGGCCTTCCTATCGGCATCTATTCTCAAACGTCCTGACATTCTTCAGCCTTTCTTCTTGGAAGTAGATGCCTCGTCCTTGGGAGTGGGGGCCATCCTTCTCCAAAGACATGACAGTAAGCTCCACCCCTGTGCCTTTTTCTCGAAGAAGTTTTCTGATGCAGAGAAAAACTACACCATCGGGGATCGGGAGCTTCTGGCTATCAAGCTGGCACTGCAAGAATGGCGACATCTACTGGAGGGGTCTCCTCATCGTATTCTGATCTATACCGATCATAAGAACCTCCAGTATCTGCAGTCCGCCCGACGTTTAAATCCCAGGCAAGCACGATGGGCTCTCTTTTTTTCCAGGTTTAATTTTGACATCACCTTCCGGCCTGGCTCCAAGAATGCTCGTGCGGATGCCTTGTCCAGATCATTTGCTGACTCAGAGTGTCATATTGAACCTGAACATATTATTCCTGCCAATTGTTTCCTGGCCTCCACTCACCTTCAGTCTCCACGTATCCCTCCCAGAAAGACTTTTGTGAGGCCCTCCCTTCGCCCCAAGCTTCTCAAATGGGCACGTGATTCCAAACTCTCTGGACATCCTGGTGTGCAACGCACCTGTGCCTTCCTGCTGCGTTACTACTGGTGGCCCTCACTCCGGAAGGATGTTGAGGAATATGTCCAGGCTTGCTCCATTTGCGTGCAGTCTAAGTCTTCTACTTCAGCTCCAGCAGGTCTCCTGTTACCTCTACCTGTTCCAGATGTACCGTGGCGCTGCATTTCTATGGACTTTATATCTGAACTACCCCCATCAGCGGACTCCACCGTTATCTGGGTGGTGGTGGTGGTGGTGGACAGGTTTTCTAAAATGTGTCACTTAACTCCACTTCCAGGCCTACCCTCTGCTGTCACTTTGGCTTCCATCTTCGTTAGGGAAATCTTTCGTCTCCATGGTATGCCCTCACACATTGTCTCAGATAGAGGAGTTCAGTTTACGGCCGCTTCTGGAGAGCCCTGGCCACGTCATTTGGAATCAAGTTGGATTTCTCCTCAGCTTTTCATCCGCAGTCAAATGGTCAAACGGAAAGGGTTAACCAGAATGTGGAACGGTATCTTCGTGCCTTCATTTCTGCCCATCAGGATGATTGGGTAGACCTTTTACCCTGGGCAGAATTTGCCCTCAATAACCATGCTAATGCCAGCACTGGTGTTTGGTGTTTTCACGGTATTTGGCCGCCATCCTTAAGTGTATTTGGCCGCCATCCTGAAGTGCCGGTGGCCGCAGAGGTGCAACGGTCTCTCAATTCTATCTGGGCAGATGTTTCCAAGAATTTACATCTGGCGGCTTCCAGGTACAAGGTAGCTGCAGATCGTCATCGCCGTGCGAGCCCCAAAATTCTCCCTGGTGATAAGGTTTGGCTCTCTACCAAGAATATCCGTCTCAGGGTACCCTCTATGAAGTTTGCTCCCCGTTTCATTGGTCCCTGTACAATCCTCTGCCAGGTTAACCCTGTCGCTTTTAAGCTCCGTCTCCCGTCACATCTAAAAATCCCCAATGTTTTCCATGTTTCTCTCCTGAGACCATACATCATCAATAGGTTTTCTCGTCCTATTCATCGTCCTTCTCCAATAGCCAGTACTTCGGATCAGTACGAAATCAAGCAAATCTTGGATTCCAAATTCTCCAGGGGGAGGCTCTTGTATCTAGTGGACTGGAAAGGATATGGTCCTGAGGAGAGATGTTGGATTCCTTCCACTGATGTTTCTGCGAGGTGAAACTTTTTCATCAGAAGTTTCCTCTCAAGGCTGGGCCCAAACGAGTGGGGAGGCCCCGTAAGAGGGGCGGTACTGTCACAAGTTAGCCTATAGTTTTGTCTGTATATTCTTACCTCCTTGCAGCAATGCTTCTGTCTTGGCTCCCTTCACATGTGGTGTTTGGGCTTCTATGGGCGTCGCCTGCTCCACTGTGGGTTATATCCTGTTTCTGTCAATTACTTCCTGGGGCACCTCCCTGTTTGCTTACCTATATATTCACAGGCTCAGTGCACTGTTCCTTGCTTGAGCAACAACCCTGTTCTCTGAGCTCCCCTCCGTGTATCCCTTGGCTATTGTATCTGATCTCCTGTGTACCGACCCGGCTTTGTTTCTCCGTCTACGTTTGTCTGCTGCCTGTCCTGACCTCGGCTTGTCTCTTGGATCTCCTTATAGTCTCCTGTTTACCCTGCACACGCCAGTGGTCTCCACATTCTCAGCTGGGGCTACCTGGGGGCCGCGACCTGGTTCCAGTCTGCTGCAAGTCCATCCCCACCATCAGGGGCAAGGGTGAAGAAGCAGGCTGGGGCTTAGACTCCACGCCCTGGGGAATCCTGAGCTGGGGATCTATAAGGGCTCACTACCACAGACCCCTGACAGAAAGAGGTGAATCTCATAAGACCAGATAATGGTGCTCAGGTTCCTTAAAAGTGTCAGGTTCCCCTTCCAGGATGGCTCTACACAATTTACAAGCAGGTCATAGGCAACATATAAAGATAAAACAGCCTCCAATAGTACAATACTTGGGTTAATGAATAAAACAAACCACTCAACCCTCGCTTCATAAAACACACTCACATGCATTAAATAAAATATATGCATGTAATAAAATCCAGCATAATCTCACGTGTTCGAGTACAACACTCCTGCCGCCAGACTAGTACCTCTACGCGTTTCGCCACTAATGCACATGGCTTCATCTGGAGGAAAAAAATTGTATGCATTTAGCCGAGGACTGTGTGGATGTTAGGATCTTCTAATGGTTTACTGTTAAACCTTGTAGTTTGGATGTGCATCCTTCGCTGTCTTGACTCCCTCTATATAAAGAGGAAGTCATGACAACAAACGATGAGTTAAGAGCTTTATGCTCATTTTTTCTCCCTGTTTGGAGAAGTACAGACTGCACTGAGAACCCCTGTTGTTGGCTGGATTGCCCAATAGGAATAGAACCCTCAGATTTTCTCTAGACGTTGGTGCTGGGATTTTTGATGTGGCTCCTGCAGAGAGGCAGCACAAGCAGCTGTGGTTGACCCGGGAGGGTTAAAGCTCGCAATGTAGAAAGGCTGCTGCTGGGCTAGGCTACCATTTTTTCTTTCTTACCCATTGTACTAGAAGATATGGGAACACTTGGCCAGTTGATTTGGGAGCGTGCAACAGAGGTTCTCCTTGCAGAGAAGTAGGAAGCCCCCCCCCCCCACATTGCGTCATGTGCAGGATGAGCTATGAGGTCATGCTGTGTCTGTCTGGTTGCTTTATTTGGCAAAATTTAACAAGAGTGCCCTGAAAGTGAAACTTATTATAATACATCTCGATTGTATCAGTCAGGGACTGAGCATTAGTTGTGAGGAAATCACAATGTCAAGATTTGCAGGTGGACCCCCTAAAGTCTTGGCCAGGGAAACATTATTGGACACTGGGTGGACCTTAGATATGGTTGCTAGTACATTAGGTATCATTAATTCTTTATTTAGTCAAGACAATGGAGTTCAGCTTTTCAAAAATTAGTATTTAACCATATGCTCCTAATTTGAGACACATAAAGACATCTTTACTCAGACTTAGACCTCTTTATACAATTTGAACTTAGCAATAATGGGGGTTGATTTAGGGCTCTTTCACACGGGCGTTCCTTTTTTTTTGCCCGATCAGGTCCTTTTTTTTTTTTTTGTAACGGACACGGATGACACTTGTGTCATCCGGTCCGTATGTCCGTTTTTCATCCCATCCGTTTGCGGATGAAAAACTGACATAATGCATGTCTATGTAAATACGGATGTCTGCGGATGACACCACTGACATCCGTTTTTGCTTCCGTTCCGTTTTTTGAAAGGAAGAAAAAATAGGGTTCTCCTCCGTTCAAAAAAACTGAACTGAACTGAACTGACAAAAAAACGGATGTCAGAGGATGATCATCCTCTGACATCCGTATTTACATAGAGATACATTATGTCCGTTTTTCATCCGCAAACGGATGGGATGAAAAACGGACATACGGAACGCCCGTGTGAAAGAGCCCTTACTCAAACGGGAGAGTGCAAAATCTGGTGCAGCTGTGTATGGTAGCCAATCAGCTTCTAACTTCTGCTTGTTCAGTTAAGCATTGACAAAAAACCTAGAAGCTGATTAGTCTCTATGCAGAGCTGCACCAGATATTGTAAACATATTTTAATGAACCTGTGCTGTGATAACACGTGTGGCCGCGGGCATACAAAGTTTGATATACCCAAACCTAAACACTTATAATATGTTTTAGTAAATCAACCCCATTATGTATTCCATTACAAAACAGTTCTTCTATACCTTATTTAGGGCTCTTTCACACGGGCGGTCCGATCAGATCCGCCTGTCAGTTTTTTAGGCGGATCTGATCGGATCCTCCATGCAGCTCTATGGGGCAGCGGGTGTCAGCGGAGGTCACCTCCGCTGACACCCGCTGCCATCCGCATCCGATCCTGTGCTGAAATCTGGACGGATGGAAACCCTATTTTTCCATCCGTTCAGTAATCGGAGCGGAGCGGATCTGATGAGAGCGGACAAGCGGTCCGCTCTCCTCCGATCCCCCATAGAGGGCAGCGGGTGCCGAGACACCTCCCTCTCCGCTCTGCAAGCGGAGACGGAGCTGTCATCCGCCCGGCTCAGCGGGGATCGCGGATCGATCCCCGCTGAGCAACACGGATCCGCCTGCAGAGGCGGACCGTGTGAAATAAGCCTAAGACAGAAAAAAAGTGAATAAAGCACCTGGACCAGATGACATAAACCCACGGATCCTAAAAGAATGGAGCTTTGTCATTTCAAAGCCTTTGTTTCCAATTTTAGGGACTCTTTAATGACTGGAATAGAACCACTGGACTGTCATAAGGCCAATGTGGTGCCTATATTTAAAAAGGGATCAAAATCTTTACCAAGTAACCATAGACCTGTTAGTTTAATTTCTATAGTTGGGAAGATACTGGCGAGCTATAGGCAGAACACCCCCTGTGTTCTGTTCTACACCATAACACCAGAACCCTATTAAAGTCTATGGGACCAGAACTTGAAAAATCAAAAGTCCTAATTTTTAAGGGTTACATGCACGTTATTGGCTTTAAAGCTTTCTTTGTTTTGTAAATAACGGCTTGGGGATCCAGTCTGTATGACGAGGCAACATTTTAATGCACTTGGAACGAGATTAGAGATTTTTTGGATAAATTCTGGTAACTCTTTGGCAGACTTTGTATGGAAATATAGTTTTGCACCACAGTGAGCAAGCCCATAAGGCTTGAAGAAGCCCAATTATAGTACACTCAGGTCCATGTGTATGATGGAACATGACTGCCAATTTGTTGTTTATCAGTGTTATCCCCTCTCTGTAGGCTCATGTTACTCCCTTCCACAACATCAGAACCAACATCAGAATCAAATAATAGGTGTGCATCCTCAAGAAGCAAATGGTTGACGCTGTGTTCAATTATTCAGCTGACTCCTCTGTGCATGATGGTGGGGCTATGGCAGGAGTAGCTGTGGACAAGGAGACAGAATAGCCACTTGCAGCTGCAGTGGACTGCAAACTAGTGTCAGCTTGAGTGATATAGGATGAGGAGGATGAGGATGGTTTAGTAAGCCAGTCCACCACCTCCTATGCATGCTGTGGCTGGATAGACAAAATCATCTTATCTTTGGACCATGCTTTTCTCCCAAAAGTAGCTAGCAATTTTCATAGAACAGAGGAAATTGTAATCCCTTCTTTCTGTGCAAACACAAAAAACACTAAGGCATGATTACATACAATGAAAGCACAAAAGACTGGTTTGTTCATTCTCTTCTCTGGCCCCTACAAAAGTAAGAGGGCATTGAAAAAATACCATTGGCAGATGGATAAAGACAGCGATCTGTGAACCATATTAGGCATCTTCTCTGATTCCACCTTCTAGAATCAAACCTCATTCTACCAGAGCAGTACTGCTACTTGGGCAGAAAGGGCCAGAGCATCACCACTCCAGATCTGCAAAGCCTCAACCTGGTCCAGTTTCCAAACTTTTGTGAAGCACTACAGGTTGGACCTACTCTCGAGCCAAGACCAGGCCTTTGGGAGGAAAGTGCTCCATGCAGTGGTCCTGCCCCAAGCAGGTAGTTCTATGTTGTCCTCTCTGTAAGCCTTCCTGGAATATGACTTGGGAAAACAGAGCTATTACCTGTTAACTTACTTTCCAGGAATCCTCCAAGATGGCTCCAGTTCCCCCCTTTGTTAGTCGATTTGTCTGGGGACATTTATTTTTGGGGGTATAATAACTGGATAACTTTAATGTTTTACCATTAAAAAGTAATCATTTTCGTTATGTCAAAGCCTTTGGTTAGTTGTTATGACTGAGGGGCTGTCAGTGGGGTAGCCTTTTTTATCATTTGGATCATGTGTTTCCTGCGCTAGGTGGGAGGAGCCTCTCTTTCTGTATCTTCTTCTAGAAGATTCCTGGAAAGTGAGTTAACAGGTAATAACTCTGTCTTCCCTAATTACCTTACCTACCCCCCTACAGGCAATAGCAATGAATAAAAATCTCTACTAATCAGGCAAACCGAGTTATATCCAATCTTAAGGTGTCGTCTTCCAGATTTTGTTATATTTGGATGAGGGCTGAAATTGCATCCAATTGCAATATGTCTTGCGGAATAGTTCTCCTTGATACTTTAAAGACATGGTCAATTCCTCCATTTTCATTATTTCACTTACTATCAGGGGCATACGTACAGGGGTCCTAGGGGTCGCCATTGCGACCTGGCCCCATGGTCCAGAGGGCCTGTGCAGCCCCCTGTACACCCTCCATGTAGACACTGACTGCCGGCTTCTCCTCCTCTCCCTTCATGGTTTCTGGCACCGGGGGCCCTGAAGGTTCTAGTTACGCCTCTGTTTACTATCATGATCAGTGGATGGTAAACGAAACAATGAAAATGGAGGAATACTCTTCCCACACTGTCCTAGTGTGGAAGGAGAATGGTCTTCTCATTTTACTGGAATGCAGGCTCTAGCCACATTAATTAAGCTATTCACTTGTGAATGTTGGTATTTTTTCTTAGAGAGGGAACTTAAGTATAAAGACAGGGCACTGTGAGTTCATTAATCAATTTACACACCTCCAATAAAAAGGAGTGGATTCTCAGACAAGACCAGAATATATGCAAAAATGTACCCTCTATTTCCCCACATCTCCAACATTTAGGAACAGCTTCTGGATACAACGGTGAAGTCTCGCAGGGACCCTATACCATCTTATAGGTATCTTGTAGTCAGAGCCAGAGCTTGAAATTGGGTAGATATTGAGAATTAATGTGCAAAGTTAAGTATAGATTCACATTGCTCATCTGTAAATTTGTTACATAGTTTGTGATGTTGAAAAAAGACATCAGTCCATCCAGTTCAACCTATGATGTGTGTGTGTGTGTTTGCTGTTAACCATACATTGTATACCCCTGTAAGTTGTGGTCTTTAAGGTGCCCATCTAATAGTTTTTTGAAACTATCAATGCTCCCTGCTGATACGACTGCTTGTGGAAGAGAATTCCACATCCCCACTGCTCTGACAGTAACCCCTTACGTATTTTTAGCTTAAACCGTTTTTCCTCAAGTTTTAGTGAGTGGCCACGTGTCTTATTGTATTCCCTTTCTCTGAAAAGTTTGTTCTTTATGCTAGGGTCGCCAGTACAGTATTTGTACATTGTTATCATATCCCCCCTCTCTTCTCCAGAGAGAATAAGTTCAGTGCTTGTAGTCTTTCCTCATAGCTGATGTCCTCCATTCCCCTAATTATTTTTGTTGCCCTTCTCTGGACTCTCTCCAGTTCCAGCACATCCTTCCTGAGGACCGGTGCCCAGAACTGGACAGCATACTCCAGATGTGGCCGGACCAGAGTCTTGTAGAGAGGGAGAATAATCTCTTTATTTCTGGAGTGAATCCCTTTTTTTATACATCCCAGTATTCTGTTCGCTTTGCTTGCAGCGGCTTGGCATTGCATGCCACTTCCAAGCCTGTTGTCTACCAGTACCCCCAGGTCCTTTACCATCCTAGACTCACCCAGAGGTTTCCCCCCCAGAGAGTAGCTTGCTTTCGCATTACTGATGCCCAGGTGCATTATTTTACATTTTTCAACATTAAACCTCATCTGCCATGTAGTTGCCCACCCCATTATTTTGTTCAGATCCTCTTGTAAGGTTTCCACATTCTGCATAGAAGATATTGGCATGCTTAGTTTAGTATCGTCCGCAAATACTGAGATTGTGCTGGATATCCCCTCCTCTAGATCATTTATGAATAAGTTAAACAGGATTGGCCCCAGGACAGAACCTTGGGGGACCCCACTTTCCATACCCGCCCAATCCGAGTACTCCCCATTTATCACCACCCTCTGAACTCTCCCCTGGAGCCAGTTCTCTATCCAGGTACTCACCTTATGGTCCATACCTACCTTCCTTAGTTTGAACAGTAAACGTTTGTGGGGAACGGTGTCAAAGGCCTTTGCAAAGTCTAGATACACCACATCCACAGGCTTACCTTTATCTAGATGGCAACTCACTTCATCATAGAAGGTTAATAGATTGGTTTGGCAAGAACGATTTTTCATGAATCCATGCTGATTACTACTAATAATAACATTTTCATTACTAAAGTCTTGTATGTGGTCCCTTAACATCCCCTCCAAAATCTTGCAGACTACTGATGTTAGGCTGACCGGCCTATAGTTACCTGGGATAAATCTCTGCCCTTTTTTGAATATTGATACCACTTTGGCTTTTTTCCAATCAGCTGGCACCATACCCGTCTGTAGACTATCCTTAAAGATCAAGAATAATGGTCTGGCAATCACCTGGCTGAGCTCTTTAAGAACCCTCGGGTGCAAGCCATCCGGTCCCGGTGATTTATTTATGTTAAGATTCTCTAGTTGTAAGATTCTGGTACCTTCGGTACCCTTCCAGCCCATTTCTTCCGCATTGCGTTCCACCATTTAGGTAGGTGGAACGCATATAGCTACCTGTCCCTTTAAATCTCATGACGTCATCACTAGGCGCCGCTCTGAGCGGCTATTTCAATCGCCGGCTTTCACTCACAAGGTGTTCGTGCAAGCCACCTGTATGCAGCTGTACCTGACGCTACTTGATCTTGTATCTCGCTACCTGATCCTGTATCTCACTTTCTGATCTTGTATCCCGCTACCTGATCCTACCGCTTGTTATACAGCCTTGTCTAACGCTGCCGAAGCCTCCAGCTATTTCCCCAGTATCTGGATAGACCGGAGTCTCGCTACTTGATCCTGTATCTCGCTACTGATCCTGTATCTCGCTACCTGATCCTTATCTTATTACCGGACCCCTCATCTCTCTAAACCAACTAGTGATAAGTACCCCACAGGGGATTCCTTCCTATCAACTTACACTATCTACTCTTGCATACTAAAGACTGTTGCTATCTATGCATTACTATTTCTATCATCTGCACTGTTACATAGATTGCTAGCTCTTGAGTCTACTACCATCTATATCCTTGCACTGAGTTAGCCATTCCTGTACACTTCATCTGCTGTCCCCTACCACCTATTATTTGTACATGATTGCTAACCTATCTGCATACTATCTATCACCATCTGCTAACACTTCTGAACATTACTATTGAGTGCCTATCATTGCTATCACTACTCACGCCTGTCCTTTCAGCACATCACCTCTATACTATCGTAAACAACCTATCACTCCAGGAACATCTTATCTGAGTGTCTGTATATTTGCATGCTGAGGCAGGCTGTGCCACAGTGATGAGTCTGGAGAGTTGGATATGGTGATTCAACACATCTCTACATGACTACTGAGTGGAAATTCTGCAGCTGCAAATCCAGTTCACTAAACAAACGCCGGAGCATTACACTAGTTTAGTTCTAAGTCTATCCTCTGTTAGCCATGGCGGTACTTCCTGAGGTGTATTATTTAGATTAGCCTTACCAGTTGGGTTAGTGTAGCCCCCCGATTCTTCTGTGAAGACTGAAGAGAAGAAATTATTTAACACTTCCGCCTTTTCTCTGTCCTCTGTGGCCATATTCCCTTTGTCTTCTTTTATGGGGCCAATGTGTTCTGGCCTCGCTTTCTTACCGTTTATATACTTAAAGAATTTTTTGGGGTTCTTTTTACTCTCTTCCGCTATATGTCTCTCGTGTTCTATTTTAGCCGCCTTGATTTCGTCTTTACATTTCTTATTACACTCTTTGTAATGCTTGTATGCTGCCAATGACCCCTCAGTCTTGTATTTTTTGAAGGCCTTTTCTTTAGTATTAATATGCATTTTTATGTTGGAGTTTAGCCACCCAGGGTTTAGTTTTGCTCTTTTAAATTTGTTTCCCTTTGGAATGCACTGGCCAATCCCTTTGTTTAGTATGCTCTTGAAGCACTCCCATTTTTCCTCCGTGTTTTTTGTTGCCAACGTTCTATCCCATTTGATATTTTCTAGCAGAGAGCGCAGTTTGGGGAAATTGGCTCTTTTGAAATTCAGTGTTCTTATATTACCCTTGTGTTTCCTATTACTATGATTAATACTGAAACTAATTGACCTATGGTCACTGTCTCCTAAGTTGCCCCGTATTTCTATATCCTTGATCAGGTCTGTATTGTTGGTAATCAGTAGGTCAAGTCCTGCATTGTTTCTTGTCGGTGCGTTCACCATCTGACCCATAAAATTGTCCTGCAGAACATTTAGGAACTGCCAAGCCTTGCAGTGCGCGGTCCCTTCTGCCCAGTCTATTTCTGGATAATTAAAGTCCCCCATTATAATGACATTTCCCATCCTTGCTGCCAATCCTATCTGTAAAAGGAGGTCCGCCTCCCCTTCCTCCCTCTGGTTGGGGGGCCTATAGCATACGCCCAATATTACCTTCCCCATAGTGCCTTCCCTTTTAAGTTCAACCCATAGGGATTCTGCCTCGTCCATAGCTCCATTATTAATATCATCCCTCATATTTACCTGTATACTGTTCTTAATATACAGACATACCCCTCCCCCTTTTTTACCTTCTCTATCCCTGCGATAAAGGGAATACCCCTGAATGGTCGCCATCCAATCATGAGAGCTGTCGAACCAAGTCTCAGTTATCCCCACAAAATCTAAGTCCTCCTCAAACATCATTAGCTCCAGCTCTCCCATCTTGTTGGCCAGGCTTCTGGCATTGGTATTCAAACCTCGTAATTTTGACCGGTTGCCTATATCCTCGTTCGATGTTGTTTTTAGGCTGCTCTTGTGATTTTTCCCCATACCCACCCTGGGTTTAGGAGCTCTGAACACCCTATCGCTAATGTCCCCATTTGTGCCCTCTGATTCTTGCTTTCCACTGGCTAATTCTACATCTGTACCCTCCCCCCCATCATCTGGTTTAAAAGCCCCTCTAACTTTTCGGCCATCTTCTCACCCAGTACGGCTGCACCTTCCCCATTTAGGTGCAATCCGTCCCTACCATAGAGCTGGTGGCCGACTGAGAAGTTGGCCCAGTTCTCCAGGAACCCAAAACCCTCCTTACTACACCAGCTCCTCAGCCACTTGTTAACTTCCCTAATCTTCCGCTGCCTCTCTGCTGTGGCTCGAGGTACAGGTAGTATTTCTGAAAATACTACCTTGGAGGTCCTAGTCCTCAACTTAGCGCCTAAGTCCCTGAAATCGTTTGGGACTCTCCATCTTCCTCTGCCTATGTCGTTGGTACCCACGTGTACTATGACAGCTGGGTCTTCCCCAGCCCCACCCAGTAATCTGTCCACCCGTTCCGCGATGTGCCGATTGTTGATTAAAATCCTGTTTCCATTTGATCAGAAAAATGGGGACCATAATATTTTGTCTGTGTGACAAGGATGTCATTGCATAAGGTTTCAAATATTGACAACTTACTATAGGAAGGACCCAAGGTATATTACCTACAGAGGTCCGTAAATGTTTGACTCGTAAAGCCTTGTAAAGACTTATAAAGCCTGTAAAGAAATGTCTTCTTCAATTCTGGGTTTATGGTCTGTCTATAGAAACCGAGAGAATTCATGTTTCAGTGATTTCAAGAAGCTAGAAAGGATTGAAATTGGGAGAGTTGGATATAGATACAGTAATTGAGGGAGTGCATTCTTATTGAAATTATAAGTGAGATGTCCCCATTTCTTCCAATCTCAATGAAACGTACCTAACAGGAAAGTCTTCCTTAAAGCAGAGCTCCACCCAAAAGGGGAAGCTCTACTTGTTTGCTTCCTCCCCCCTCCGCTGCCACATTTGGCACCTTTCGGGGGGGGGGGGGAGCGGGTAACTGTTCTTGAACAGGTACTTGTCCCCACTTCCTGGAGACCTCGCCACGACGAGGTTCCCCAGAAGTTCGATCCCCCTCCTCCTTCCACCGCTACCGTGCCATTTAGGAAGTGCAGCACACATTGTGCATGCACAGTAGGGAACCGGCTGTGAAGCTGCAAAATTGGCTGGGGTGCCGACATCGAGGGATCGATTGACAGGTAAGTGTCCTAATACTAAAAGTCAGCAGCTACAGTATTTTTTAGTGTGTGTGTTGGGGGGGGGGGGCTACAGCTCCTCTTTAAAGACATTGTCAAGTTTTGAGGTGAGATAGACCCCAAGATAATTGAGTTTCCCTCTTGAACTCTTGAAGGGGAAGTTGGTTTCTAATGTTTGCATTTTAGTGTGGGGAATGGTAATATTTAAGGCTTATGATTTAGGTAAATTAATTTTATAGTTAGGCAGACGTTAGTAAACCTCAAGCTCTTTTAGGATATTAGGTGGTTGTCTCTGGTCTGGAGATGAAGTTATCTGCATTCATGGCTACCTTATGTTGTGCCCTGTCTAGTATCTTGTTGAACTTAACTGCTGCAACTGGGTGTGCATAAACCACATGAATCCATTGGAGCTTTTTCTTACCCAAGCAGATATGAGTGTGTGTGTGTTTTTTTTTTTTCAGAAAGCTCCAGCTTGCTCTCTCAAAGGCTGCCTCTGCGTCTGCTGTGAAGAACAGCAGTGGAGAGACTTCGTATTGGCAAGATGAATAATGTTCAATTCCCTGCACGTATTGCCCCTGGTCTCTGTGCCAGGCAGACTCTCAACTCGAGAATGATGTATTATGTTAGATAAATGAGGAAGAAGACATGTAGCTATAATTTTGGTAAAGCCTTTTAAATTGGTATTTAGAAGAGAGATTGGTTTGTAGCTAGTACAAAGGGACGGGTCCTTGTCTTCTTTGGCACGCACAATGTCTCTAGGTAAACGATAGCCTTGCAGTATGGAGTTGTAGCCTTTTAAGAACCATGGCGATAGTTTCTGCTGGAAAGTTTTATAGTAAAAAAAAAAGATTAAGACCATCTGGCCCAGGTGCTTTTCCAGTTGGCATGCCTTTAATAACCCTCTTAAGCTCCGCACTTCTAAACTTCTGAAGAATCCTGAGCCTCATCCTGTAAGGTATTAATCCATATGGTCCTCCCTTGAGTTACCAAAAGAATGACAGTGTATATCAAGAAGATTTTATACGCAGGGGTAGAATTCTTTAAAGTGGTACACTATGTAATCTGAGCTTGTAAATTTAGAGCCTTCCCTGGAAATAATTTAGCCACTAACGTCCTGGGCACAGTGTCGTGCTAGAAAACGTGCTAGTGATCTACAAGATTTGTTCCCAAACTCATAGAACCAATGTCAGGAAAACAGGATTTTTACTTTTATCTTATTTAGGAGTAGGATATTGGCCTGGTCTTGCAGTGAATAAAGCTCTACAGCCTTCACTGCTGCCAGCGAGGGTTGCGTTTGTGTAAAAAAATAAAGTTTCCCTTCCAAATTGGCTTGCAGTCCCTAATCCTGTAAGAGGTCTTAGTAAAGTTGTCAATGCCAAGGTTTCTGTGATTTTTGGGTCATCCTGATAAAAATCGTTATCGAAGAATAATTTGAGAGAATCATAGTTTTTATAGCAGTTGAGACAAAGCTGGCCATACATGGATTTAAATTAGTCTGGTTCAGAAGGGACCAACCACATTTTGATCCATGGATGGGCTGATTGTACCCATGTTGGTCTATTTGGTTATAGCCACTATCAGTAATCGTATTCTGCCAGCCAGGAAGACTCCCTGTGGGATACACTGAATGTGTTGATGGGGAAATCAAGCGATTTACAAAAATCAAATCATCTATGGGCTGCCTATCTGCTCCTAGGGAAGCATGCAGAAAATAGTCCATTCTGGAATTAATTCTATCAAAGAAGAGTAAGTAAAAAAAAAAAAGGGGGGAGGGGGTTAAGCGTTGGGCATTATATAGGCTTACGTGCATAAATAAGAATGCATGACCATCTGTGAGGCCCTCATATAACTTTCATATAGTTTCAACTGTCAAATTATGCTTGCCAGTGTACGTAAGATGCCTTTTGGCAAGTCAAATACAAGATTTTCTTTATTTTATCTTCCAAATTCACTCCACCATATCAATTGACACCAGTGGCGGCTGGTGCTCAAAATTTTTGGGGGGGCGCAAACAGAAAAATGTAATAGGCATTGCTTTGCGGCAAAAAACGCGGTAAAAAATTGCGTGACTTTGAGGTCACACAAGTGTGAAAGGGGCCTTCAGTAATCAAGATACAAAAATATGTAGCAGAAATCAAATTGGCCTAAAATGTTAAAAAAAATTTGATTTTTACATTTTTTTTGGGAATGTCATATAGCAGAAAGTGAAAAATATTGTTTTGTTTTTTTTTTTTCAAAATTGTCGCTAGTTTTTTGTTCATAGCGCAAAAATTAAAAATCGCACAGGTGATCAAATACCACCAAAAGAAAGCTCTATTTGTGGGAAAAAAAGGACATCAATTTAATTTGTGTACAGCGTCGCACGACTGCGCAATTGTCCATTAAAGTAACACAGTGCCGAATTGCAAAATAGGGCCTAGTCAGGAAGGGGGGAAATTCTTCTGGGGCTAAAGTGGTTAAAATGTATTTAACCACTTGCCGCCCGCCCGCCGTCAATTGGCGGAGCGGTGCGACCATTATCCTGGGAAGACGTCATATGACGTGATCCCAGGAATGCAGGGCAGGCGCGCGATCGCGTGCGCGCCGCCCTGCACTGCCGGTGTCGGGGTGTCCCCGGGACACCCCCCGTCACCGGCAGGGGGGAAACAGCCAATGGGCGTGGCTGTTTCCCACGTGATCGGCTGTGTTCCAATGACACAGCCGATCACAATGGAGGCGCCTGGGAGATGACCGCGCATGCGCGATCAGGAGCGCGCAGTGCGGTCATGTCGGTGGCACTGTGTTCCGTAGGAACACAGCTGTCACCGGCAGTAGTAAACAGTCACTGACAATGACTGTTTACTATGTGATCGGCTGTGAATGGATTCACTGTTACTAGCTCTTCTCTCCTCACACAGTTTCCAGTGTGAGGGGAGAAGAGCTAGAAATAGTGAGTTACTGCTCTGTGTACCTGTAAAAGTAAAATCACAGTAAAATCACACTAATAAAGGTCCCCACACAGTCCTCAGCCCCCCCCCCCCCCAATGTCACCTGTCACCCAACAGTCACCTCATTAGTGCCCAGAAATTGACACCCATAAGGCTACGTTCACATTTGAGCGCAGCGATCCGGAAATCATTGCAAATTGCGGGACACCTGTGCGTTGCCCGTTTTTTGCAATAGCACCCCAAACGCTGTGCGATGTTGCCGCCATTTCCGCCTGCCGAATCGCGGTAACATCGCGCAAACAACGCATGACGCCCAAAAAAGGTACAAGAGCTTCTTTGGGGCGTCATGCGTTGTTTGCGTGATGTTACCTCGATTCGGCAGGCGGAAATCGCAGCAACATCGCACAGCGTTTGGGGTGCTATTGCAAATCAGGGGCAACGCACAGGCGTCCCGCGATTTGCAATGATTTCTGGATCACGGGCAGAATCGCAGTGATTCTGCCCGCGATCGCTACGCTCACATGTGGACATAGCCTAAAGTTCACCTGTCACCAGAGACTGCCATCAGTACCGCCGTGCACCATCGCCCGTCACCTGTCACCCATCAGTGACCATCGCCCGTCACCTGTCACCCTATCAATCACCGTCACCTGTCACCCCATCAGTCATCGTCACCTGTCACCCCATCAGTCATCGTCATCTGTCACCCTATCGATCATCGTCACTTGTCACCCCATCAGTGATCGTCACCTGTCACCCCATCAATCATCGTCACTTGTCACCCCGTCAGTGATTGTCATCTGTCACCCCATCAATCATCGTCACTTGTCACCTCATCAATCATCGTCACCTGTCACCTCATCAATCATCATCACCTGTCACCTCATCAGTCATCGTCACATGTCACCCCATCAGTCATCGTCACATGTCACCCCATCAGTCATCGTCACCTGTCACCCCATCAGTCATTGTCACCTGTCACCCCATCAGTCATCGTCACCTGTTTGCCATATACATGCAATCACTTACTGACCGCCTAACGACTATATGCGTCGGCCATTAAAAGCTAAATACTGGGGTTATGGCAGCAGATAGCCCCCATAACCCCAGTATTTTTTGAAACGGCGGGCGGTTGGCTTTCAGATAAGGGTGGTCCCAGTGGCGGATCCGCAGCGAAATTACCCTTACGGTGCAGGGGAAGAGGTGCCCCCCCCCTCCTGCCGCGTCCCAGACGTTTTCCCAGCTTACCGGACCCGCCGGCAGCGGGGAAAACTATCCGGTCCCGGATCCTCAGAGACAGGAAGTCGAGTGAGGGCAAGATGGCCCTCACTCGACTCTATGGTCTTGGAGGACCGGAGCTACGTCAAAAGACGTTGCCTAGTAACTGGTTTAAAGGGCCGCTTTTTTTTTTTCTTTTTTTTTTTCCTCTTTCAACAATTTTTTTTTTTCTTTTTTAGTGTAGTTGTAAGGTGTGAGGTCTTTTTGACCCCAGATCTCACAATAAAGAGGACCTGTCATGCCTATTTCTATTACAAGGGATGTTTACATTCCTTGTAATAGGAATAAAAATGATCAAAAATTTTTTTTTTTAAATTGTGTAAAAATAAAAAAATAATAAATAAAATAAATAGGAAAAAAAAAAATTAAAGCGCCCTGTCCCCGTTAGCTCGAGCGCAGAAGCAAACGCATACGCAAGTCCCGCCCACATATGTAAACGGTGTTCAAACCATACATGTGAGGTATCACCGCGATCGTTAGAGCGAGAGCAATAATTTTATCCCTAGACCTCCTCTGTAACTCTAAGCTAGTAACCTGCAGAAATTTTTAAAATGTTGCCTATGGGGATTTTTAAGTACCAATGTTTGGCGCCATTCTGTGAGCATGCGCAATTTTGAAGCATGACATGTTGGGTATCTAATTACTCGGCGTAACATTATCTTTCACATTTTGAAAAAAAAATTGGGCTAAATTTACTGTTTTCTTATTTTTTAGTTCAAAAAAGTGAATTTTTTTCAAAAAAATCGCATTTGGAAGACTGCTGCGCAAATATGATGTGATAAAAAATATTGCAACGATCTCCATTTTATTCTCTAGGGTCTCTGCTAAAAAAAAATATATAATGTTTGGGGGTTCCAAGTAGTTTTCTAGCAAAAAAAATGATTTTAGCTTGTAAACACCAAGTGTCAAAAATAGGCCCAGTCTTAAAGTGGATAAATGGACAACTTTGTGTAAAGCGCTACTTGGATGTTAGGCCTATGTATGTGGCCAGGCTGTGAAAAAGTGTTACACATGTGGTATCGCCATACTCAGGAGGAATAGCAGAATGTACTTTGGGGTGCAATTTTTGCTATGTACATGCTATGTGTTAGAAATATTGCATAAATGGACAGCTTTGTGTAAAAAAAATGTGTTTTCATTTTCTTTCCACATTTTCCAAAAACTTGTGGAAAAAATGACATATTCAAAAGACTCATTATGCCTCAAAAATTATACGTTGGGCTGTTTGCTTTCCAAAATGGGGTAATTTTATGGGGGTTTCCATTGTCCTGGTGCTCCAGGGCCTTCAAAAGTGCGATAGGTTGTCAGGAAATTATATGTGTAATTTGTGCTCCTAGAATGCCGGACGGTACTACTTGGATGTTAGGCCTCTGTATGTGGCCAGGCTGTGAAAAAGTCTCACACATGTGGTATCGCCATACTCAGGAGGAGTAGTAGAATGTGTTTTGGGGTGTAGTTGCAAGTATACATGTGCTGTGTGAGAGAAATAACCTGTTAATACGGCAATTTGTAAAAAAAAAAATCTTCATTTTGCAAAGCATTGTGGGAAAAAATTACAACTTCAAAAAACTCACCATGCCCCTTATTAAATACCTTGGAATGTCTATTTTCCAAAAAGGGGTCATTTGGGGGGTATTTGTTCTTTCCTGACTTTTTAGTGTCTCAAGAAATGAGATAGGCCTTCAGTACATCAGGTGTGATCAAGTGTGATCAATTTTCAATGATTCCCACCATAGCTTGTGGACTCTATAACTTTCACAAAGACCAAATAATATACACTTATTTGGGTTTTTTTTACCAAAGATAAGTAGCAGTATAAATTTTGGCCAAAATTTGTGAAGAAAAATTACTAATTTTCAAAATTTTATGACAGAAACAAAGAAAAATGCGTTTTTTCACGATATTTTCAGTCTTTTTTTATTTATAGCACAAAAAATAAAAAACCCAGTATTGATCAAATACCATCAAAAGAAAGCTCTATTTGTGTGAAAAAAAGGACACAATTTTTGTATGGGTACAGTGTTGCATGACTGAGTAATTCTCAGTCAAATTGTGAGAGCGCTGAAAGCTGAAAATCGGTCTGGGCAGGAAGGGGGTGAAAGTGCACTGTAGGCAAGTGGTTAAACACTAACAATATATTTCTCTTATTTGCTCCTCTAACAATACAATTATAAGCATTTTATTTTGTCGGGCAAAAAAAAATAAACTGTTCATGCAGCCAGGAATCTTGTGAGCTGATTTTTTTTATGAGCTTTCTGGACTGTTATCAGTTAGCATTGTTCCCTGTTATCCCCATGAACTACAAAACACGTGTTATGAAGAAGAGAAGAAGGCCTTACCTCAACTAACAGATTTTAATCAAACTATTTTCTTTTGTAAATGAGGTCCTATTTATTGGATGCATTTAAAATGTATGTGATTTTACCTTTTACATTTTGGGTTTTGGGTAACAAAACAAAAAAAAGTAGAACTCCTTCTAAATCAGACTTCCTGTTTTACTTTTTGGAGGCATTTAAAGAGAATGTAAAAGGTAAAACCACATACATTTTAAATGCATCCAATTAGTAGGACCTCATTTACAAAAGAAGATTGTTTGATTAAAATATGTTGAGCTAAGGCCTCCTTCTCTTCTTCATAACAGGGGGAGATGTTTTGTAGTTCATGGGGATAACAGGGAACAGTGCTAACTGATAACAGTCAAGAAATCTCATAGTCATGTAATGGCCCATACTGGAAGTATTTAGCAGGAGTGGTAACAAACTCCTGCTAAATCCTTCCAGTATGGGCCATTACATGATCCATTCCCTCCCTTCCCTGGCAAGCTGGTGATGGGGGGTTGCTTCCACTCACCTTTTGTGTTTGCAGAACTGAAGTCGGGGATCGACTGGGCTGAGGGCTCCCTCCCGCTCTCTTGCTGTCCTGTCCTCCTGGCTGGCTGGCTTTGTAGCGCTGTCCTGTGATATATATATATATATATATATATATATATATATATATATATATATATATATATATATAAGCTTCATTCATTATACTGATTAGTTTTAATGTACTTTTAGAACGATCATGCTCTTGTAGAGAGTGAGTAGCGCTGCCAAAGGCAGTCCGGTAGATAGAGGATGGTGTAGATCAATACTACTTTTTTTCAAATATGTCTTACTAAAATACATTGGGAAACAAAATAGTTATGTAAGCATTTGGTGTGTAGCATGCCAGCAAACAAGCACCTTACTTAAATGATTAGCTTCAAGAGAACCATTGACTTTGCCATCCGGGTTGATCTGGAGGTGAAAGCCAATGCCTACTCTGCAATACAAGCTGCCAGTCCTTTGCTCCCTGCTGTGCTCCACAGGGAAGTCCTGGGCTCTGATGTCAGGAAACTTGCTGGAGATAGGGAGGAAGAAGAGGTTGCAGGGGAGGATGGGATGGTTCTCTTGACGTTGTTGGAGCCCTTGGCAAGCTGTCCTTTAATTTTCTTCTGCTTGGGGGCTGCTGCTGATTCTCAGGTTCAGAGGTTGGTGGTGGCTAGTAAAAATATTATGACAAAACAGAAGGAAGGAAAGCTCATTCTTCCAATGAGGGGTATCCCAATAGCATTTTGCTGCCCCCGGTGGCTCCTGCAGCAGCAGACAGTTGGTGAGTGAATGGCTATCTGGCACTGAGCCAGAGGCTTGATGTGTGCGTGCAGAGATGGTAGGCATGGCTCAGTTCTAGTGAGAGACCCAACCTGGACACTGGCACTGCTTGATATAGTTTAACACTGGCGATCTCACAGCTAGGATGTCTGTCTGCAGCATCCAGATCAAGGAGGTTTCTTCTTCTACATAGCTGCCATCACAGTGTTCTGCGTGCTCAGAGAGCCAGAGGACTGAGCAACTGAAAGGTTGTTTCCTGTGCTGGGACCAGAGATGGAGGGACCTGTTACAGGGAGAATGCTGGTGTTGAGCCTTGACCAAAAACCTGAGGACAGCAGACTGCCAAGCACTCTGGATGGCATGCTCTGTATTCCAGGAATTAATAGTGATATAAAGAATGCTGCACAACCCTCCACTCTCTATGTAAAATCCTAACAGGTGCAAAATAAAAGTGTAAATGTGTAAGTATATCACCTAATGAATAGTGGTGAAAACCTCCTCAACAGTGACGAAAACCTCCTCAACTCACAATCTTATCCCATACCTAAAATTTTATATATTATGCATAAATACAAACTCAAACAACATTGTATGAGTAAATATCAATAAGTGAATAGATCAGTGGTGGCAGAACCCCCTAACTTACCTACTAACATGTACTGATTTCGCAATGCTGCTCTGAAGACACTGTCTTCTATCTTCCTGTGTGCCCTGCAGATGAGATGACGTCTGCATGGGGTGAGGCTCAGAGAGACGCCCAAGCACCGCCCCTATGACGTTGGACGTCTTGAACCAATCACAGGACAGCAATCGCACAGTGGGAGTGTTCGGGGCGCAATGCTCTGCGCCCCGAGGACACTCTGAGAGGACGCCAATCAGTTTCAAAGAAGGAGACACATGATGCCAAATGCCCCACCCTCTCCATAGCCAGCAATGTGTCCAGCGCCCCGCTCCCATTAAAGGTACACATTTTTTTTTTTTAATGCTGGTGTTACGGATGTGACTAGCCTTGGGGGAGGGCAGCCGCCACTGATTGACACACTAAAATAGGTAAGGTAGGATAAAAAAAAAAAAAAGATCACAAGCAAAAGACACATCTGAGAGGTCCCTTATTATGTGGCTCTCCTGCCACCTTTAGCAATCACATATCACAGGCAAATAAGCCAATGAACAAATCTGCATACAACTCATCAAGCCCCCAATATTTATTAGTTTAAGGTGTTGAGAGTAATCAGCATCCAATCTGGGATAGGGATCAGGGAGATCTCTAAAAGGTTAATGAGATTGGGTAATTATTGTGGTGTCTACAAATAGAAAACATGGTCCCCTTTTCAAATCTGTAGGTGGAATATAAATCTTCTTCCTCCAGTAACAGTTTTAAGAACCGGAGCATTGCTAGGGTATGTCTCGATAAATTTGGAAGAATCTGGATATTGGATGTGTTGTACTCCACAGTACATCTAACCCATGCCTTGCTCAGAATTTCTTCTCTTAACATTAATGATGCAAGCCAGTGATCCCCAACCTTCTTGGCACCAGGGATCGGTTTTATGGCAGCCAATTTCACCAGGGACTGGGGGGGGTGTATGGTGGACAGGTGAGGTGATGGGATATTCATCTATAAGTTGGGGCTAGGCCACACAAGACCTTCCTCTTTTGTTTCCTCACCTGCAATGTGCTATCCGCAAGGGTCCTTATGCAGGCCAAACCACATAAGGACCCTGTGATCCGCCGCCCATTGAATACCTTCATGCTGTGTTTCAGTTGATGTGCTACCTGTGTAGACCCTAAGTTGAAGTCAGGCCACACAAGACCTTTCTGCTGTGTTTCCACTCCTGCAATGTGCTGCAGTGTGGCCCCCCCTTTCCTCTCTCCCCATTTTAGTCTATGCCTCTCCTGCCTCCCCTTTGGCAGGAATTAAAACAAAAGTAAGGCGCAATTGCTACAAATCTCAAAGTAAATGTCCATAAAGAAGTCTATATACTTGGTGGAGTGCACCATTTAGTCCAATAACTTAGGGCTGCCATCAATATAGGAACAGAAGCCAGATTCCAGCAAGACTGCAGGTAAAAACAAGAGGGAGAGGCGCCTTTAAGTGTAGACTTTAAAAACGATTTATTGTATAGTATATAATTGGCAACGTACATGTTAGGAGATAAAAACAGACATCTTTTGTTCTACGCCGCTGAGCCACCTGCACCTCCATCCTCGATCTGAGTGTACATCCCATCCACCGTACGGCCAGCCGGCTTCCTCATAACAGTGACCAGCGAGGTGAAGCCTGCATGGCGCTGCCAGCGAACTGACTTTACATCCACTAATGACCCTTGGGACAGCCTTAGTATGAAGTGCCTATTTTTATCTCCTAACATGTGAGTTGCCAATTATATACTATACAATAAATCGGTTTTAACGTCTACACTTAGAGGCGCCTCTCCCTCTTGTTTTTACCTGCCCCCTTTGTCAGGGCTGTGCTCAGTCCATGTGTTACATATAGTTACATAGTTACATAGTAACACATAGACTGAGCACAGCCCTGACAAAGGGGACAGGTAAAAACAAGAGGGAGAGGCGCCTCTAAGTGTAGACGTTAAAACCGATTTATTGTATAGTATATAATTGGCAACTCACATGTTAGGAGATAAAAATAGGCACTTCATACTAAGGCTGTCCCAAGGGTCATTAGTGTTCCCCCTCCATTACGATCTGCCACCCCCTGCCCTGCTGATAGGATGACATAGTCAGCAAGGCAGGCGGAGGAGCCGAGAGAGGACACACAGGCATGGCCGCACAGCAGCTGGTGAGTGATGATCAGGGTCTGTGACAGCCTTGTGCCCCTGCTGTGTTGCCCAGTCAGCAACAGGCTGTGGACGGATAACAGTCCGCGGCCCGTGGATTGGAGACCCCTGATGGGTGCTGAAGCCTGGTGAACTCTATCAAATTCAGTTTTTGGCATCCTGATCCAGAAGCATATTGAATATAGTTTGCTCTACAATTCCTACATCTGCAGAGCATGTTGATTCAGACGCCACCCTAATTTTGACGTTGTTACTCCTACTCCTATTTTCAAGGCTACATTTGTTTTTACTTTTGTCAGGCTAAGTACATTTTCTGCAAGTACAGAAATATACCTCATGTGTATATAAAGGAATGGCGCTTCTTAAATGTGAAAAACAAACCAAATCAAAATCATAAAAATACAGAAAACATTAGTCCATAAATAATAATACATATAAGATAGTCCATGTAGTGCATTTTTGCCTTGATTTTACAGTACTTTTGCAGCAATTTGCATTTGTTAATCTGCCCAAAAACAAATTGGCCAAAAAAAAAAAAAAAAAAACCCATAAAAAATGAAAACGCAAATCACAGCAAAATTGCAGCAAAATAACGGTAAAATCGTGTGTTCAAAAACGCACAGCAAAAAACACTGCAGAAATGGATCAAAAGCAAATTCATAGATGTGAACTGAGCCTTATTGTAATCTGTGGACCCTTACTATGGCTAAATGACCTGATTTCAGTAGTCTATGAGCAAAGATACTAATAACATTTCAGTAACAAGCATAGCCACTCACAAGCATGCTTATATTGCTGAAATTACACCATAGTTTCCCTTTATACACACCTTTGCTGTGCACCTTTTCATGCATTATGTGTGTTGTCAACAATCATGCATTTTCAGGCTCTGTTATCAGTAGGCTCTAAAAAACGTAAAAACACTTAAAACTTTACACTTAAAAAAAATAAAGATGCCTGTCAACACACTGCCCAACTAACACAAAGTAATGGCTAAATTGTGTACATGCAATGATGTGCATTATCGTGACCCTAACAGAGCTTCCCACACTAATCTATTCCCACATTATTCGACTTCAGGTCTAATATTAGGTGCCCCTCTGAGCACTGTGGTTCCTTCTGCTGACCCCTGAAAACACTATTTCTCTTTCGTTCATTGACGGACACAGCTCCAAATTCTTCTTAATCATTGGGTAATACTGCCCCCTACAGGAGTAGGACACTAGGCAGAAAAAAGCTTGACTATGCCTATGGGCAGTCCCAGGAGGTATACACCCACTCTCAGCTATAGGCACTTTTTTTCTGCCTAGTCAGGAGTAAGGACCTAGTTCCTTGCTGGGTTCTCTGGTACTGGATTTTTCTTCATTTTAAATGGAATTTTTTTCCTCTTTTCTTATTTTGTTTCTGTGAGAACTACAATCAAGTGCCGGACTGAGGAATATAAATTCTTAGGGTCCTCCCAGTCCAGCCAGCGAGAAAGTGCAGACCGCAGCTCCGTCATACGGCAGGATCTGGCCACAAATTTAGGGTGCGCCCTTGCGGCCTACTCGTCAGAACCTATGTGAGGTGGCCCCTGTGGGGATGGCTGAAGCCACTTCCTTCCGTTTGGGCACCTGCCTTCCCCTCTGCTTCCCCTGGGGCTCGCTTCCTGGTGACCAGGCGCCCTCAAAAATTTAGGCCACGGCTTGTGGTCTGCGGCCTACTAGGCCATGTTGCCGAGTCGGGTGCCGCCATTGGGGGGTGGCCCCAGTGCATGTAGCTGAAGCCCCGAATTTTCATTTGGGCATCTGCCAGGCTGATTATCTGTGCAATTGTGGCTGGGCCCCCACAAAAATGTAGGCCGCGGTTTACGGCCTGCTGGGCCATATGATGAGCTTGGCACCTCCCTTGGATCGGGTGGCGCTGTGGGAACGCTGCCTGCGTGTCCTTGTCATGGCGGGCGGCCCCCTTTTAAGGGGGCTATGTCCTATCATGTCCTCTATGGAGGGCTCGGTGGGTGACCCCCTTGTTTTTTGGGGGGTCCAATAGGTGGTCCATTTGTGGTCCTTTGCGGGATCGCAGTCTGCGAACTCCCCTGATTGTTATGTTTTTGGGGTAAGCTCAGTATATAGGGACACTACTGAATGCTCAGATAGTGAGGATGATTCCTCTGCTCCTCTAGCCGCGCTTAAATAGGCGCTGATAAATGCACTGTTTGTGTCAGTGCAGGAAACTTTCAAAATGGAGGTTGTGGCTGATGCCTTTTGGCACCCACAGCCCTCCAAAGTGGCGAGGGTGTTCCTCCTTCTGCTTACCTTGACAACATTGTCACAAACAGTGGGGTTTTCCAAAATGGAGTGGCGTTATTTGATTGTGGTATCCTTGTGAGGATTTACTGTGCAAAGGTGGACGGTCCCACCTGTAGTGGAGTCACTGGTTTCCAGGTCAAATTCAGTTACCTTCATCCCGGCTGGGGAGTCCCTTTACAGGTCCAGCTAATAAAGGGGCGGATGCTTTGGCCCGCCATATGTGCACTATGGCTGGTTCCGCAATTAGGCGGGTAATTACTATTGCCCTGGTGTCGCGAACTCTGACCGAGTAAGCTAAGATATTAACGCCGGGACCTGGAGGGACAATAGTTTCCCACTGTCTTTGGGGAGCTGGCGGACCGGTTTGACTGGGGCATTCTCTTTGGCTTCTAAGTGGCCTCTTCGTCTCTCAGCATCTTAAGATTAGGAATCAAAAGTCAGGGCCTCCACCAGAGGTTCCAAGAGGATCTGGTCTGGCAAGCCACGAGCGGGCTCTTCCAGACCTGCGGACAAGGCTGCCTCTGCATGAAGGGGCGCCCTCACCTGTATCTGGGGTGGGGAGATGTCTTTGCTGGTTTCTGCATCCATGGACCTCCCTGGTACAGGTCAAGTGGGTCCACAACGTTATTTGGTCAGGCTATGAGATTAAGTTCCGTCTTGTCCTCTGGAAAGGTTTTTCCCTTCCAAACTGCACTTGACCCCAGATCACTTACGGGGTCTCTTTGGGGCAGTCCAAGACTTATTTCAAGGGATGATTGTTGTGGTTCCGACTTCGGAACATTTTCAAGGGTTTCTACACTCATACCTCTTTACAGTCCCCAGGAAGGAAGGCAATTCTGGACCTCAAGGCGCTAAGCTGTACAAGGCGCTAAGCTGTAAGTACAGAAGTTCTGCATGGATTCCATTCACATGGGTGTGGTGTCCATACATCAGGTGGATTTCTTCACGCTTCTTTTGACATCAAGGACGCCTACCTGCACATTCTAATAGTCGCCAGTGCTTCATCCGTTTTGCCGTGGACGAGGAGCATTATCAGTTTGTGGCACTGACCGTTGGTCTCACCTCAGCACCTCAGGTCTTCACAGGAGTGTTGGCTCTGGTGCTGGCATTTTTTTGAGTCAGCGGGGGATCTGACTGTTCTGATGGACTACTGGAGATTGCTCTGCAAAATCTGAGGGAGTTCAGAGGGGTTCCTGAACATTCAGGAGTCTGCTTTGGTTCTGTCCACAAACAATGGCCTATCTGGGTCTGACTCTAGACTCTGGAGTGTTTCTGTCTCGGGAAAAACTCCAGACATTGCCGGAGGCAATTCAGCTTCTGTTGTTCAGCAGATGGTCACACCTCCGGGCTTGCATGCGCATGCTGGGCCTGATGGTGTCCACTCTCAAGGCAGTCTGTTTGCACAGTTCCACACAAGATCTCTGCTAAAGAGATTCTGGTGAAATGGGTCAAGGATCCACAGTCTCAAGTGGTGGCTTCGCCCTCTGGCAATTTGACAGGGAAGTTCCTTCTGCTCCTGTACTGCATGGTTGTCTCCATGGATGCCAACCTGTTCGGGTGGGGAAGCGTCCTCAGCACAGACATGCTCAGGTGGTCTGGACTCTGGCAGAGCCCAGACTGCTGATTAGTATACTGGAACTCTGAGTGATCAGACTTTGTCTGGCTCATTGGACAATCGTCTTCAGGAGTGTCCGGTACAAATTAATTTGGACAATGCCATGGCCGTGGTCTATGTAAATCACCAAGGGAGCACAAGAAGTGTCCTGGCGGCTCGTAAGTATTGGCATTCTAAGGTGGGCTGACTGATTCATTCCAGCCCTCTCAAATTTCTGCCACGACTCCTGTGCAGGATTCAGGCAGAAGGGATTCTGGTCATTCTAGTAGCTCAAGACTGGTCTCCCTGATCTTGGTATGCCGATCTGGTACGGCTGGTCACCAATGCTCCTTGGGTACTTTCTCTCAGGGAGGATCTGCTGTTCCAAGGACCAGTCTTCCATCCTGCCTTACAGTCGATGGCTTTAACGGCTTGGCTGTTGAACGGTAGGTGCTCAAGGGTGGAGGTTTGTTTGAATCTGTGATTCCTACCCTGTTAAAAGCTTGGAAATCTGCCTCTAGGAAGATCTACTATTGTACGTGGAAGACGTACATTGCATTGTGTGAGTCTCTTGTGGTTCATCCGTGCTCCTTCTCTGTGGATTGGATCTTTACCTTCCTTCAACGGGGGGGGGGGGGGGGTTGAACAAAAATTGGCCTTGAGTACCATCAAGGACCAGGTTTTGGTGTTTTTTTTTCCAATGACCTTTGCCCACACACTCCCTAGTGCATACCTTTTCTTCAGGGTGTCCGACATTTGGTTCCTTCAGTGCAGGCTCCTATGCCGCACTTGAATCTTAATATGGTACTTTCTGCTCTACTGATGCTTTTCTTTGAAAATATTCCGGAGGTTTCCCTGCTTACATTGTCCCAGAAGGTGGCCTTCTTTTGTGGCTATCATCTATGCATGCAGGGTGTCGGCACTGACGGCGTTATCCTGTTGTTCACCTTATGGTGCGTCACAAGGATAAGGTGGTGCTTTGCCTCTGTCCGTCATTTCTTCCTAAGTTGGTCTCTGACTGTCATTCGAATGAGGACATGTTGCCTTTCTTGTGTCCCAGGCCTAAACATCTGAAGGAAATTGCCTTGCATGTCTTGGATGTGGTCCGGGCAATTAGGGTATACCTGGCAGCTACGGAGTCTGTTAGGAAGTCAGACTCTCAATTTGTGCTCACGGACGGACATCACAAGGGGTTGTCCGCTTCTTCTTCTGCAAGCATTTGCAAATGGTTCAGACCTATTGCATCAGTGGTCAGGTTCCTCCTTTCCTTGTTTAGGAGCACTCTACTAGGGTGCTTAGTGTCTCCTGGGCTTCTCCTCTTCAAGCATCAGTGACGCAGGTTTTGAAAGGCGGCCAGCTGGTCGTCGGTGCACACTTTTACAAAGTTTTTTCTAAAGTGGTTGTGCTGGCATCTGCGGATGCTTCTTTTCTCTGCAAGGTTTTGCTGGCTGCTGTTTAAGAGGACCTGATTCTCTTTTTTCAGGTGGGCTCCGGTTGTTTGGTTGACCCCCTGTTGCCTGGTTGGCTACAATTAGCCTTGGAAATTTTTTGGTTGTTCCAACCCCTCATGTTTAACCCTGCTTCTGGGACATCCCAATGGTTATGAATACCAGAAGCTGTGTCCATCAGTGAACGAAAGAGAAAATGGGATTTTTGAAATACTGTAAAATCCATTTCTCTGATGTTCATTGACAGACACAACACCCACCCCTCTGTGAAGGTGGCTTTCTTCTGACACTGCTTGTTACAAAACTGAGTGCCTATAGCTGAGAGTGGGTGTATACCCCCAGGGACTGCCCATAGGTGTAGTCAAGCTTTTTCCTGCCTAGTGTCCTACTCCTGTAGAGGGCAGTATAACCCAATGGTTAAGAAGAATCAGGAGCTGTGTCCGTCAAAGAACATCAGAGAAATGGATTTTACTGTAAGTCAAAAATCCCATTATTTCATACAATGGGAAGTGTGGAATAGAATTGGTGCCAGAAGCTCTGCTACAGAGGGGAAGTTTTAGCAAATAAACTTATGAGCAGGTAATTATAGTGCTGCCTTCTTCACAGAGTACTGCTGTTGTAATTTTGTGAACTCCCTGACAGGGTCACTTTAAATCATGTGCATTAAAACACAGAAGTATAAATGTTAAGTTTTAAGTGGCATATTCATTGCATAATCATCAAAGCTCTGGATTCTTAAATGTTTCTAAATTGTGCATCATATATATATATATATATATATATATATATATATATATATTTAATATATCCAGTTGTATGTTACTATACCTCTAACCTTTTTTAAACATATTTTATCTAGCTGCAGAAGAGAGAGCGGTCATGCAGAGCGTATGTGCAGGTAAAATATCTATTTCTACATTCTGTGTATGTCTAATTGTCTTTTATAGGTTATGTCTTTGCTAAATGCTTACCTAGGCCTAAAACATATTTGCAATATGACATGCCACCTAAGTTCCACCATTTTTTCATTGAACATAATTAAATATTTACTAAAAAGCAATAGTATTATTAAAGCAGAGTAAACAGGAGCAAATCATAATATTCATTCATGCAATTCATTCAAACCTAGCACTGCAGGAACACTACGATAGAATGTGCTCTAATTCACGTGTCTGCTCCAGGCTGCTGAAATACTAGCACAATGATACAGTTGAATAGTAAAAGAAAATTATAATCAGATATAACTGCATGTTTTCATACTTGCTATGAGGTAAGCAGACTTATCAAGTAACCCAAATATTCAGAGTCGTCTGTGATTTGTATCCCCATGCCTCTGTTTCACTCACCTTCATCATGCTTAATTGGTCTGTGTAGTTAATACCTGCTGCCTTAAGTACTCAGGAATTTTTAAGGTTAACACAATCTGGGAAAAACACCAGCCTTAAGGTCGATTTCCTTTCCAAAGTATTTGCAAGTTATATTATCATTGGGCAGACCACTATACAGTATCTGGCCAGGTGGCAACCCTATGATTACCTATGACAGCAGGAGGAATAGTGGACTTTTTCATGTAGTACATACGATCGACCATAAACAGTGTGGAGGAAATAGTCCCTAGTCAGTAATTGGACATTCTATTCTAAAACAGGAGCTACTGGACTGAGTACACTGAACATGGCTTGCTCAGTAGGCATTTCTATTGATTTTAATAGTAGCATTTTCCTATGAATATGGTATTTCATAATAATTATAATAATTGAATTGTTGTAAGAACTTACTGTAAAATTCTTTTCTCTGAGTCCTCTGACAGACGCAGCTCTGGAAGTTTCTTCACTAATGGGCAATGTGCGCCCTCTTCAGGAGTAGCTAGGCAGTGAAAACTTTCACTAGGCAGGCCTTTAGGGGCCGTTCTATCCACATGACCCCAGACACACCTGCTCATAGAATCAGTGTCATAGCAAAGCAGTGAAGGAGAACACAACCAACCCCAATACAGAGGGGCGGGAGCTGCGTCTGTCAGAGGACTCAGAGAAAGAATTTTACAGTAAGTTCTTACAAAAATTCAATTTTCTCTTATGTCCTCTGACAGACGCAGCTCTGGAAGTTTCTTCACTAATGGGACGTTCCATAGCAGTGTAGGCATGAGGGGTGGGAAGAACGCAACCAACAACTGTTAACGGTTCAACAAGGCTAAAAAACAGATCCACTTCCGGAGTTCCCTATCGGGCACACAGGAGGCGAAAGACCTCCAGATGCAGGGACCATTCCCCCTTATCCAGAGTCTGATGACTCAGGTAATCTGCCTGCCAGTTCTCCACCCCTGGGATGTGAACTGCAGAAAGAGCCGGAACGTGTGCCTCCGCCCAGGTCAGAATCTCGACCACTTCCTTGGCCGCTCGAGCACTCTTGGTGCCCCCTTGGTGACTGATGTAAGCCACAGCTTTGGCATTGTCAGTTTGCACTCGAACCGGGAGACCCTGTAACCGAGGTGCCCAATGAAGCAAGCAGAGCTTGATCGCCCTGAGTTCCAGGACATTGATCGGTAGAGACAACTCCACCATCGACCACGTTCCTTGGATGCAAAGAGTGTCCAGTACTCCACCCCAGCCCATCAGGCTGGCATCCGTGGTGATCACCGTCCACAACAGCGGCATAAAGTACCTGCCCTGGCTCAGAGCGGGCGACAAAAGCCACCACGAGAGCTCTGACCGCGTGCGACTGCTCAGACAAATCATCCTGTCCAAAGACTGCGGATCCTTGTTCCACATGCCAAGAATTTCTCTTTGCAGAGGTCTCGAATGAAATTGGGAAAACAGGACCGCCTCGAAGGCTGACACCATCAATCCCAGAGCCCTCATACAGGTCCACAGAGAGGAGAGATCGTTGTCCTTCAGGATCCTGATCTCGCCCTGCAAGGTCCTGAGCTTTCCCTCCGGGAGAAAGACCCTCGCTTGAGCGGAGTCCAAGATCATGCCCTGATAACTCAGTCATACTGACGGAGTCAGCGCAGATTTCAGGAAGTTGATGGTCCACCCAATCTCCTGAAGCATCTGAACTGTGAATGCCAGGTCGCCTGACAGGGTGACACATGAGCTCGCCCTTAACAGGCGATCGTCCAGATAACCGAGGACCACAATCCCTTTCTTGTGGAGCAAAGTCAACACTGGGGCCAAAACCTTGGTGAAGACCCTGGGAGCGGAGGCTAGTCCAAAGGGTAATGCCACAAATTCATAGTGCTCCTCCGCCCCCGTGAAACGGAGATACCGTGGGTGGCCTTCGTAAATAGGGATGTGCAGATACACAACTTTTAAATCGATGGAGGCCAGAAAGTCTCCTTGTTGAAAAGACGCCACCACTGACAAGATGGATTCCATCCGAAACTTCTGTACCCGCACAAAGTGGTTCAGCGATTTGAGGTCCAGAATTGGATGCACCTTGCCCTCCTTCCTGGGCACCGTGAACAGGTTCGAGTAAAAACCCTGAAACCTGTCCGGCTGAGGAACCTGGGACAATGACTCCCTGTATCAATTTTTGAACCCATTTGTCTGGGATCAGAGACGTCCAGGGTTCTCGAAAATTATGCAGACGTCCCCCCACCCCTGAACCGGGTGAGAGCGTCCCTTCATGCAGAGGAGGACTTGTCCGCCAAAGCGACTGTCCGGCCCTGGGCTCACCCGACCAAGACTTCTTGTTTCCTCCGGAGGCTCTGAACGGTTTGCCTTTTTCCTGTGCCCCCGAGGCACGAAAAAGCCTTGAGCCTTGAAGGAAGGTCCCTGCTTACTGCGAGGCGCTTTACCTTTTGAGGATTGGGGGAGAAGAGTACTGTTGCCCCCTGTTAGGCCCTTGATTAACTCATCCAAGGAGTCGCCAAAGAGGCGTTCACCCAAAAAGGGGAGGTCAGCCACGGCCTTCTTAGAAGCCTGGTCTGCCGACCAGCTCTTCAGCCACACCATGCGGTGTAATGCAACCCCTACCGCAGACACTCTGGCACCCGGAGGGGCCTCGTCCTGGGCCGCATCACACAGGTACACCATAGCCTGGGCCAACTGATCTGTGAGTTCAATTAGAGTCGGAGGAACCTGCAGGTTGCTCTTAAGCACCTTGTTCCATTCCGTAACCGTCTGAGAAACTAAGACGGAGGCGAATTCGGGTTTGAGCAGCGAACCTGCCACCAAGTGTAAGTGGCGGGAAAGTGCCTCTGTACGCCTGTCAACTGGGTCTTTAAACACCGGGGAATCTTCCACGGGTACCACAGTTGATTTATTCAACCGGGAAACAGTGTGATCCACCTTACGTGACACCGTCCAGCGAATGGAAACCGAGTCCACAAAAGGACAACGCGCAGAAAGCGCTTGGGCACCATCAGCATGTGCTTAATACGCCGCCATTGCTCATTCACGATTTCGTGAAAATCCTAGGGACAAGGAAAAACCTGACCTGACTTCTGGGCTTTGCGGGAGCCGAAGACAACCTGCCTTTCTGACTGTGTGGGCTCATCATCCAGTTGTAGTGTTTCCTTTACTGAATGAATCAATGCTTCTACCAGAGCGCATTCCCGCACTGCGGCTGAGGAGGACTCATCCTCCTCATTATCTGACTGTGAGGACAGGTATCCCTCAGGGGGAGCATTGTCTGTGGCAACCATATCAGGCTCTGAATAAGAGGACTGAGAGGGCATAGGCCTTTTTTGAGTAGCAACTTGTTTCATTACAAGGTCAACTTTGAATGCCAGAGTTTCTAAGGCTGCAGACATAGACCCCAGAGAAGGTGAACCAGATGGGCCAGCTGCACAAATAAGTTCAGAGGGGAAATTTCCACTTTGGAACTCCATTTTAAGCAATGCCAAAATTGAATACACTGGCCCTTTTAATGTTGCACTCGCGGTCTGCACCGCTATACCGCGCTATAGCTCTTTAAGGCTAGCAGGTATCCTGACAGGAGCTAAGTGTGTCCGAGGAATGTTAAAAGGACTAAAAAAACCCTTACTATAAGCCAACCTGGATAAGTAAACCGCTCTGTCAGTCTGTCAGCAGCTAGTGAAACTCCAATACAAAAGAATGGGAAACATAGCCAAAATGGCCGCTGCCCATACAGCGTGGCTGCCCACACTTAAGATGGCACCCGAAAACTGCGCCAAACACTCAGGGAAACAAGAAAAATGGCTGCTGCCCTTACAGAGATGCAACTTGATGTCCACACTTAAAATGGCGGCCGGAAATGGCACCAGCGGTCAGGAGCCCAGGCAATGAGACCTTCACGGGGACCCCCTACAGGGGACCCCCCCAGGACAAGTTAACATTGTCACACCCCTTTCCCCAGGCGTTAGTCGCCGCTAGAGCGCCCCCAGCAGGAGCAGGGAGGGCAGGACCTGTCCTGACAGACCAGGGGGATAATTTAGGAAACCCAGCCCTTTTATACCCAGGAGTGGGCCCACAGCCCCCCCACAGGCATCTGTCCCAGGGACATGGGGGCTTGTAGCACTCACCATACCATGGACCGTGGGGCTCCGCTCCGATACAGCTCGCCTCCCATCCTGAGTGGGGGTGCTGCCAGCCAAAAGGGGTTCACTGCAACTCAGGGCGTTTAAGGTTGAGGCGTCCCAGCGAAAGCATCTGTTCGCAGGCTCATCCCCATCCCTTGGGGCTCTGTCGTGGCTAGGCCTGGGTGGACCACAACCTGCTCACACTCGTTGGGCAGGCTGGGAGACCGTAAGGATCTAGATTATCCAGTGCGAAACCCCAGCCCAGCGGTCGCTTGTTGTTCACCAGGAGGATCCCCCTGACACTAGCTAGCTATAGTGAGTAAAGAAAAATAAACATGTCCAAAAAGAAATAAAAACTGAGATCGAAGTCCCAGCAACCTAGGTCCTACTCCTAAGCTAGGCAGCAAGAAACTGATTCTATGAGCAGGTGTGTCTGGGGTCATGTGGATAGGACAGCCCCTAAAGGCGTGCCTAGTGAAAGCTTTCACTGCCTAGCTACTCCTGAAGAGGACGCACATTACCCATTAGTGAAGAAACCTCCAGAGCTGCGTCTATCAGAGGACGTAAGAGAAAATAATAATATAGGCACTAATAATAGTATTATGCAAATATACAGAGAAAAGAACTAAGCATTGTGGATTATATTATTTGTATATTGTACATATACTTATTTAAAGTGGAAGTAAACCCTCCTATTGTTTTCAGCCAAGGAAGCTACCATCTTGGCCTCTGTGTAATCCTCAACTGCCATGATGCTGCACAAGGGATCAGTTATGACACCAGCCATTGGATGGCTTGACAGTTTGGTTGAGAACACAACCAATAGGAGTGTTAAATTTCTGGCACGTGCCGGAAATATAACTGTTTTTTGAAACTGTTAAATGGATGGGTTTACTTCCACTTTAAGCATAATATGGAATCAAACCAATGAAAACAGACTCTGTTTGTTAGGATTTTTCAAATAGACCAAGCCATGGTTGCTAGGTGGATAGCACTCTTTTCTTGCAGATTCCTTAAACAAATACACTCTTTTAAGGAATCCGTAAAAATGAGCAAACATATCTACATTTTGTTGTGAAAATATACTTTGTATATTAGCGTGCCAGGGAGACGGTTTCAAGAACCTGGTAGAATTGTGTTTGTGAAAAATTATGTAGTGATTTTTTAAATTAATTTAATAGCAGCTGCTAGTAAAGTGCGAGTGCCAGTGATGAAAAAGAAAGTGTTCACAGTAGTGATACCTCTAGCGCTTGCTATTCCCTAGTGGAGATTCATAAATATTAAATAAATACTACAAATACATATATAAATTAGTATATCAAATGCATAAATTATTTTAAATCACTCTCAAATAAATGTCCATCCAGTGTGTAGTGATAAATAATCAATAAAAATTAAATAAATAATCAAAAATAAATAAATAGTAGTCCAAATTCAATATAAATGGTTAAAGTGCTGGTGCTTCTTCCTTGATCACTTAGTGCTTCCTTCACCGTGAAAATATATAAATTGCCCACTCACCAGATGCTGTGGGTTCTATATGTCTTATGACATTAGAACCAACCGTGCTTCAAATAAAGGATCCTTTCCCGGTTCGGATTCCCTCTCCCTGGGTATGGACAGTTGCTGCAGTTAGCCTTCCACCATGGGATGAGTCTCCTCCAACCTCGATCCAATACACGAGATATGCTCCCCTGTAAGTCACCTCCACCGTGGAAGTTCGAGTGGAACGCAAGCCGGAACTACCGCTCTCCACGGCCTGAGTGCACGTGTATGACGTATGATTGTATGATTTTATACCGTTGTTTGTACGGGGTGTGTGAAATAAAATTTTGGAAAGCAATACCACACTATCCGTTTATTCCCCCATCACGATTTGTGGTGGAGGTGACTTACAGGGGAGCATATCTCGTGTATTGGATCGAGGTTGGAGGAGACTCATCCCATGGTGGAAGGCTAACCGCAGCAACTGTCCATACCCAGGGAGAGGGAATCCGAACCGGGAAAGGATCCTTTATTTGAAGCACGGTTGGTTCTAATGTCATAAGACATATAGAACCCACAGCATCTGGTGAGTGGGCAATTTATATATTTTCACGGTGAAGGAAGCACTAAGTGATCAAGGAAGAAGCACCAGCACTTTAACCATTTATATTGAATTTGGACTACTATTTATTTATTTTTGATTATTTATTTAATTTTTATTGATTATTTATCACTACACACTGGATGGACATTTATTTGAGAGTGATTTAAAATAATTTATGCATTTGATAAACTAATTTATATATGTATTTGTAGTATTTATTTAATATTTATGAATCTCCACTAGGGAATAGCAAGCGCTAGAGGTATCACTACTGTGAACACTTTCTTTTTCATATCTACATTTTGTACTACTTTTGATATGCATAAATTGGCCTCTGAATTTGCTTTATTAGTCAATATTCACCTTCCTAAATGCACATTTCATGAATTGATAGTTTAAGGGTTTTCCCCCCTTGCTGGATAAGGCTGTCTGTTTTTTTGACTATACTTGTCAGCTGTCAACCCTGCCCTTTAATCCTGTTCTGACTCTGCCCATGCTTACATTTTTGGTGCTTTCTGGACTTTCAGCCATCCCCACTTTTGCAATCATATGTGCCTGATTCTAGTATCTGTCTGCTGTGCAATATCTGAGCAGCTCTCAAGAAGACCAGACACTGCTAGAACCTGTGTCTTATGCCCTGTACACACTATCAGATTATCTGAAGACTTTTGTCTGCAGACTTACCAAAACCATATAATATGAGGTCAAACCTAAACACTTTTAATTTGTATGCAATCCGGCAGGCCCTTGCACTACATAGAAAAGGTAAATCTGAAGACAAAAGTCTTCAGATAATCTGATAGTGTGTACAGGGCATAAGTGAGCACCTTTTGCAGCCTGATGGCAAAGCTGACAAAGAAGATCCACCTCAACCAATGACAATATTTTGATAATGAATACATTTTTCTTGGTTTTAGCAAACTGAATTTATACTAAAAGCTACCTATTCATAAAAACCAAGTGCATGTTGTGCCCAGTAAACAGCAGACAGTATCCAAAAATCCAGCACTTTAGGCGGAATACAGTAAATAATAAGGTTTTTTTACATATTTTCTTTCTTTATATTTTCATTGAATACAAGATTTTAATACTACAAATAGAGCTGCAAAGCAAAATTCATTTATCAGTAGTGCTCTGGGAATCCTTATTTATATAGTAGAAGTTGTTTTTTAAGCCAAAAAAAAAAAAAAATATATATATATATATATATATATATATTGTGCAAAAGTACACCGCACTCAGTGCTAAAACTCTTTTTTATAATTTAGCTGTCTTTTTAGAGGTTCATAAGTTGTTCTTTTTACATTCAGCTCCTATTGACTTCAATGGGGTTCAGATTTGGCTCCCAAATTAAGTCACTTTCTGAAAACCTGCCTTAAACTGAATCCCCTTGTTTGAATGTTTAAACACATGAAACAATCTTACAGCATGGTCTCGACTTTGCATTAACCACAAAAACACTTTAAAAAATTATCCACAGGCACCCTCCTTCCCAAATTAGCATTAGACTTCAAAACTATATGACATCTGACGCTGCACATCAGTAAAATATGGAAGACCTTTATTAAAGTGATTGAAGATGCTTATTTATTTATTTATTTATTTTTATAATAACAAACAGTTTTATCAGAGGCGTAACTAGAGCCTTCAGGACCCCGGTGCAAGAAACCCATGACCGGGCCCTTCCCTTCAAGCCTGTGGCTCTTCCCACTGATCCTGGGGCCCTTTACTTTCATTGCGGGGCCCTTTATTACGGTCCCGCAGCGGGACCCTTTAACAAGTTCTGAAGTGGGCCCCCTTCCTGCCATGTTGGGGCCTCCCCAGGGTGGTGGAATGCCAGGGCCCGGTCGCAAGTGTGACCTTTGCGATCCTGGAAGTTCACCCACTGGTGTCAGTAGTTTTTATTTTTTGGTATTTTAATTGTATTATTTTTTATCATTTTATTTTATTTTTATTACAATGTCACTGACTATGACTCTGTCCATTCAGAAAAGGAAGAAGCTGGTAAATTACATATTTACGACCCCTTCCTGGTTCTCTATTGTGACACATCCCCTGCAGCAACCGGCAGAAGAGGGGAGGGAGAAAGCCGGAAGCACAGTGGGGGGGGGGGGGGACCAGGGGAGCACACAGGGGCCCAGAGACAGCAGAAAACAAGTGAACTGGATAGGAAGAGTGGCGGGGGCAGCATACAGAGGAACCAATCTCCTCCATTTACCTCCTGCAGCTACAGGAGGAAAAAGGAGCACAGTGATTTCTCTAAATGCTCTATCAGGTGTACAGGGGAGCCGCACAGGCCCCCTGGAGCATGTGGCCCGGTTGCAATTGCAATCCCTGCAACCCCTGTAGTAACCCCTGGAGTTTTATATTTACTTGCTCTGTGCGATTGAATTGCACAGAGCAGCCCTGAATCTCTTCCTCTCTGGTCCCTCACCGATACTCCTGGATCCTCCCTTCTGCCAAGTGACACCATATAAAGCCATTTTCTATGTGGGCACTCATGCAGGCTCACTCCTGCTCCCTCATCACTGGCTTTGATTGACAGCAGCAGAAGCCAGTGAGACCAGGAAGTGAGGGGACAGAAGAGCTACAGAAATGCACAGAGCTGGGTTGAAGGAGAGCTCAGCTAAGTAAAAGGGAGGGGGCGGGGGTTGAGGGTGGAAAATAATGCCTAAACATTTTTTACTTTAATGCAAGAAATGCATTGGGTAAAGAAATGTTTAGGCTTTATAACCTCTTTAACCACTTGCGCGAATCGACGTAGGGGTACGCCATTTTGCAAGAGCGCTCCTGGGGGCAAACGCGCACCGCCGGGGGCAGGCTCTCACCCCCACTAGGCAGCGGGGATGCTGATCCACGAAACCGGCAGCCGCAATTGCTGCCGGGCACCCGCGATCGCTCCCCGCTGAGAGAGAAGAACGGTCAGCTGTCCCTCCCCCAACAGTTAGAAAACACTCCCCTAGGCTCACAATTAACCCTTCCCCCTAGTTTGTAGACGTGAAAACTTTTGTGCAAACCAATCAAAATACGCTTATTGCGATTTTTTTTTTTTTTTACCAAAAATATGTAGCAGTATACAAATTGTCCTATAAGAATGAAAAATGTTTATTTTTAAATTTTTTGGAGGGGGGAATGTTATATAGCAGATTGTAAGAAATATTGTTTTTTTTTTTCCAGAATTGTAGCCCTTTTTTTGTTTATAGCTCAAAAAATAAAAATAAAATACCACCAAAAGAAAGCTCTATTTGTAGGAAAAAAGGACATTTTATTTATTTATTTATTTCTAATTTTATTTAGGTACAGTGTCGCACGACCGCGCAATTTTCCGTTAAAGTAACGCAGTGCCCAATCGCAAAAAATTGCCTGGTCATTAAAGGGGCAAATCTTTAATCTAAATTTTTATAAACCTTACTCACTACAGAACAGATTATCTTCTCCTTAAAGGTCCATACATATGTTTGTTTGCCCCTTTTTTTTTTTTTTTGGTCTTTATTGCTTGAATCAGAAGACATGTTATGTTTCATATATGTTTCATATAAATATGCACTGTATTTTTGGAAAATTTAGTGGGTACGGATAAGCAGGACACGGGGCTCCTAAATTTACTTGTGATAGAAACAAGCAGTGTTAGGTCCTATTTATGGAGCGATCTGGGGTAAATAAGAACTCAGATCTCCCCTCTACAATGTAAAGCATTAGATTAAAAAAAACAACATTGATCTAGTGCTTTAAAAAAAAAAAGGTCTACCCCTGTACATATTTTGCAGGATCCTTATATATTTAGTTAAAGGGGAGGGGAGAGAGGAGAGGGAGGGAGGAGGGGAAAGGGAAAGGATGGGGGAAAGGGAGAGGACAAATGAATTATTTATTTTTTTTGTTTATTTTTTTTTTTCCTCTTTCCTCTCTCTTCTATCCATTGTCATTTAAGGCAATTTATTTAAAGAGGGGAAGGATGGGCAGAAAGGGGGGGGGGGGGGGTGAGGAGGGAGAAAGGGGAAAGGAAGCGTTACAGAAACATTGAGTGGCGGGGTTACAATGTTTGCAAGGGAATACATTAAACTAGGTACTGGGCAGGGCGGATCTATCTCTACCCCTAAAATGTAGTTGAATACCTCCAGTGGCTATGTGGGGGCTACATTAAGGGTGCAACGGAGTTTATAGATACCTGCCCCTGTTTCTGTTCCCCCCGCCCCCTCTTGTGGGCTTTTTTTTTTTTTTTTTTTCTTCTCTCCTCCCTCTTCTTGCCCTCTTCCCCTACGGGATTGGTACATCCGAACTGCCCATGCAAGAATGGTGATTTTGAAATTGTGTGATTTTTTTTTTTTTTTTTTTCTCACGGTGATGTGTTTCTCTGTCGCTATCTGCCCTTTTTTTTTGTTCTCTCACATTTTTGGAAAGTGCTGTGAAACATGTTTTTTTTTATGTGCCATACTGTATACGTAGATATTTTGTATATGAACATACTTGGAAAATTAGCTGGTCCGGTCGATTGAGAATGGGATTCTAAATTTACTTGCTCTCTTTCCTCCTTACCGCCCCTTTTAGGCCCGCGCATTTTTTTTTAGGTGAGATTCACCTTAATGCGCATTGCGCAGGTTTTCTGCGTACTTAGGTTTTTTTTTTTCCCCCTTTTTTTTTTTTTCTTTTTTCTTTTTTCTTCCGGTCAGATGGATTCACTCAGGATTTTCTCATTAAATGCAAAGGGACTTAATATCCCAGAAAAGCGAAAGTTGTTACTCAATGACCTTAGACATCGTAAAGTGGATATAGCTTTTATCCAGGAGACCCATTTTAGGGAGGATAGACTACCGGCCTTGAGAAATCGGCACTACCCACTGACTTACAATTCGACCAGCGCGACGGCAAAATCTAGGGGCGTATCAATACTAATTTCGGGTAGGGTACCATGGTCACTAACTCAGACTTACAAGGATGACCAGGGTCGTTTCTTGTTCCTCAAGGGCAGGGTGGGAGATGTTGTGGTCACCCTGGCGACGCTTTATGCACCTAATGATAATCAAGATCATTTTATCATACGTACTCTTTCTAAACTAGCAAAATTCTCAGAAGGGCGACTGATCGTCGGGGGTGATTTCAATATATCACTGATTCCCGCAGTTGATACCTCAACAGGGCGCTCCTCGGTCTCTCCTGGCATACATAAGCGGATCTTGCAGACGATACACAATAACCAACTTGTAGATATATGGCATATGCAACATTCTGGAGAAAGGGATTATACTTTTTTTTCACACCCACATAGATCCTACTCTAGGATAGATTTTTTTTTAATTCCACACCGAGATCTTCATGCAGTTAAAAAGACCAGTATAGAGTCTATCACGTACTCAGACCATGCAGCGATATCATTAAATTATGCCCTGTCGGAGGTGGCTTCGACAGGTATGCGATTCTGGAAACTTAATGAGAGCCTTTTAAAAAATCAGTCAGTAGTTGAGGAGGTATTTAAAGAACTTGACTTCTATTTTTCTACTAACAAATCGTCGGACTGCGATAAAGGCGTGGTGTGGGAAGCACACAAAGCAGTAATCAGGGGGATCTTAATTAAGAACGGCGCCCATATTAAGAAAACGAGAAATGAAATCCTGAACTCTCTCTTTATTAGGATACATGATTTAGAATCAATACATAAAAAACATCAAAGTTTAGAGGTAGAACAGGAATTATTTTCACTACGCAAACAAGTTACCGATCTTCTATATTTTAAAGTGAAGGCAGACCTGCAGAAGTGCCGTCAGCATACCTACATCTCAGGAGATAAATGTGGAAAACTATTGGCACACTCAGTACGGGAACAGAGGCGGGTAGCGTATATCCCGCATATTCTTACCCCATCAGGACAGAAAATGTCCCTGCCACAACAGATAACTCAGACCTTTCGCGATTTTTTTGCATCTTTATATGATTTACCAGATAGTAAGGTACCGTTATCCCAAATGGACGAATATATTACGTCAGCTGAGCTCCCAGCTCTCTCGCCAGAAGTTCAACAAGAACTTGAGAGGAAAATATCTCTAGAGGAACTAAGGTGTGCACTAAACTCCATGAAGCTGGATTCGGCTCCTGGGCCTGACGGTTTTTCAGTATCTTATTATTGTAAATTTTTTCCGATACTTGGCCCTCATATGGTTTCCCTATTCAATGACTTAGGACTGAGTGCTTCTCTTCACCCTGACACCCTGAGGGCTCATATATCCCTTATCCCAAAAGAAGGGAAGGAGTTATCAGTATGCGGCAGCTATCGCCCAATATCCCTTTTAAATTCTGATTTGAAAATTTTCACGAAACTCCTGGCACTACGACTCTCGCCCCATCTGGAATCATTGATCCATTTGGACCAAGTGGGATTTATCCCAAAGAGGGAGGCAAGAGATAATACTATTAAAGTACTAAATCTTGTTCATATAGCTGCGAAATCTAATACACCTAGCATTTTTTTGAGCACCGATGCTGAAAAAGCTTTCGACCGGGTCAACTGGCGGTTCATGTTTGCAGTCTTACGACAGATTGGCTTGGGGGCAAATATGATATCCTGGATCTCCCAAGTCTACTCTGACCCTTCAGCGCAAGTAAAGGCTAACGGGCTTCTCTCTGACTCGTTCCATATAGTTAATGGCACGCGTCAGGGTTGCCCGTTATCCCCCTTACTTTTTGTTTTGACCTTAGAACCCTTTATACGTAGGGTACGTTTAAATTCCGATATCTCAGGGATTTCGGTAGAGAAGACGGAGCACAAGGTCTCGGCATATGCCGATGACCTATTATTCTCACTAACAAAACCAATGACTTCCATACCAAATCTCTTACGTGAATTCGATATTTACGGAAGATTATCTAATCTGAAAATAAACTATAACAAATCGGAAGCCATGGGTATTGGTATAACGTCTAGTGCACTCTTCCATCTTAAATCCACTACATCGTTTAGATGGACTGATATAGCTCTTCAGTACCTGGGCGTAAACATCCCTTCGGACTTAGTCGCAACTTATAAGGTCAATTTCCCCGCTCAACTAACCAGTATAAGCGGACTCTTGGAAGGTTGGCAAACAGGGTTACATTCATGGTTCAGGAGATGCAATCTTTTAAAGATGTGCATACTCCCTAAGTTGCTCTATTTATTCCAGACACTACCGATTGCCACCCCCCCCTCTTTTTTTTAAAAAAGTTCACTCGCTATTTACTCGCTTCATTTGGGCCAAAAAAAAAACCTCGTATCTCCCGTGCCCAGCTTTCTTGGCCTAAGTCAAAAGGTGGTTTAGCTCTCCCAGATGTTTATAAATATTATCAGGCATCGCACTTAGGAAGAATTATTGACTGGAGACGACATTCCAGCTTTAAACAATGGGCACAGATTGAACAACTACAATCAGAGGCAGACTTAGGAGGGGCTATATGGTGTTATAAATATCTACCCCAAGATATTGTGCAACACCCTATAATCGGTTCAACTTTAAAGGTTGCGAGATCACTAATAAAACGATCAGTGCTAACTTCAGTTGATTCTCCACTGATTCCAGTACTGGGTAACCCAGCCTTTGCCCCGGGGATTACAGTTCAACCTTTACGAGACTTGAAGAAAAAGGGTTTTGGACAGGCCTCAACTTTCATTTGGGACAATAACTGGCCTACTATCGTAGGCCTTACCGACCCATCCGGCCCCTATCGTCTACCATTTTGGAACGCCATCCAGCTGCATCACTTTTTACAAACTCTTCCTGCTCCTAAGTCATTGACTAGGGACCTAACGTCCTTTGAAAAATACTGTGTGGGTAATGACGTACTACCGAATTTATTATCTAAAGTTTACCATTTATTGCCGTTGCCTCCAGAGGGCAAACAATTACCCTGCCTGGATAAATGGGAAAGAGATCTTAACTGTAGGTTCACGGTGAAACAAGAAAGGGATATCATTACATTGGCATTGGAAACCCCCGTTTGTACCAAAGTGAAGGAAATGAATTATAAATTACTTACGAGATGGTACCGGGTGCCTTTTTTATTGAATAAGTTTTCTGCAAGTCTCTCAGATCAGTGCTGACGATGCCAGGAGGACCATCTTACATATTTTTTGGGAATGCCCTCGCCTGGCTCATTTCTGGGGAGAGGTGTATGCGTTAGCCCAAGAATTCTCTGAGAGGGAGATCCCGAATAATGCGGCTTTTTTTTTACTGCATGTTTCCACCCTGCCCTTTGAGAGTTACAGGAAATCCATCCTGTTCCATATTTTGAACGCAGCTAAATCTTGTATACCCTTACGTTGGAAAACACCTCTTCCTCCAACGATCAGTGATTGTGCCCGAAAAATTGAAGATATTAATAAAATGGAAGACTTGCGTCTCTCTGCACAATTTAAAAAGCAATTTTATAATAAAACATGGGGCGCATGGAACAGGTTTGTCTTAACAGAATGGGGGAAGAATTTACTATGCTCCGAGAGTTTAACGGCCATTACTGAGTTAGAAGGTCAGGGAATTAGTCCCTAGGTTTGAGTAGTACTATTCTGGGTGAATCCAAGGTGGCCTCCCCTTCCCCCCTTTTCCTTTTTTTTTTTTTTTCTTTTTGGGTTTTGTTTTGTTTCGGTTTTGTTGATATATCACATTAAAGTGATGGATATGCAAGAAAAATTATGTATTGATTTGTAAATAACCTGTAAGTGTGATCTCGCATAAATAAAATATTTGAAAAAAAAAAAAAAAAGGGGCAAATCCTTCCGGTTCAGAACTGGTTAAGCCACATGTTTACATTTTTTCTCCAAATCATTCAAAATATCAGTATGAATGTCGCTAAAAATAGTATTTTAATGTCTTCACTCTACTGAAAAGGACTAGAATCGATTTCTTCCTCACAGACAAAATTCTCTTGCAGAAAATAGTGAATGCCCAGATCCATAATATTTCCTGGTCTAACCATGCACAAATCTCATTAGTTATCGCCCTGGGGCAACCTTCCACCAATAGTCCGCTTTGGAAAAATAAAATCCATATCCTCTCACAGAAGAAACATTTGTCTGTGTTGAGAGAAAGACTGAAATCATTTTTTATGTTTAATGACCAACCTTTTTTGCACCCATAAGGCTTACACTAGAGGTTTTTTGATTTAGTTAGTCTCTAAGGAAAAAGAACAAAAACTACATACAAACAATAGCCTCGTAGATACTAAATCTAAACTTAAAACATATCATAAGTCTTCCCCTAAAAATGAATCTCTTCTTCAACAATTTAACATCACTAACTAACTAAAAATTTTAATCTCTAACCATGGGAAGTACCTCAAAAAACTTAAATGAACCACTTAAGGACCAAGCCTATTTCTGACACATGTTTACTGTTAACCACTTGCCGACTGCCGCACGACTATTTACGTCAGCAGTCAGCCCCTCAGGCAGAGCGACGCAGGGCTACGTCGCTAGCCTGTAAGGGTTTTGGGAGCGAGCGCCACCGGATGCGTGCTCCCGCTCAGTCACGGACCCCCCCGCGCGTGTGCCCGGCGGACCCGATGTCCGCCGGGCACTCGCGATCTTCCGTGACAGCGGTAGAAAGGCAGGCGGCTAATGTAAACAAAGCCGTCTGTCAGTTCTCCCTGTGTAAGAATGATGATCAAACGGTTCTACTATGTAGGACCGTTGATCACTGTTCTTACACATTAAGCCACAGCCAATCACAGTTAGAAACACGCCCCTAGGACACACTTAACCCCTCCCTCTCCAATACAGTTAACTCCTTCACTGCCAGTGTCATTTTTACAGTAACAGTGCATATGTATAGCACTGATTACTGTAGTAATGTCACTGGTAACCCCAAAAGTGTCAAAAATGTCAGTCAAGGGTCCGATTTGTCCGCCCCAATGTCGCAGTCCCGCAAAAAAAATTGCAGATCGCCGCCATTACGCGTTAAAAAAAACAACAAAAATGACAAAAATCTTTCCCTTTGTTAGTAAACACAATAACTTTTGCGCAAACCAATTAAAATACGCTTTTTGCGATTTTTTTTACCAAACATATGGTAAAAAAAAAATTGGCCTAAAATGTTAAAAAATTTTGATTTTTACATTTTTTTGGGGAATTTCATATAAAAAAATGTGAAAAATATTGTTATTTTTGCAAAATTGTCGCTCTTTTTTGTTTATAGCACATGATCAAAAAATCGCAGGTGATCAAATACCACCAAAAGAAAGCTCTGTTTGTGGGAAAAAAAGGACGTCAAATTCTTTTAGGTACAGCGTCGCACGACCGCGCAATTGTACGTTAAAGTCACGCAGTGCCGAATCGCAAAATAGGCCCTGGTCAGGAAGGGGTAAAATCTTCCGGGGCTTAAGTGGTTAATATCAGTGTTTTTTTCTAGGAAATTACTTAGAACCCCTAAACATTATATTAATATATTTTTTAGCAAAGACTCTGGGGAATAAAATGGTGGTTGTTACATCCAGTGAGCCCATCCCCCACACAGTTAGAAAGCACCCCCTAGGCACCCATTTAACCCTTTGATCGCCCATGGCGTTAACGCCTTCCCTTTTACCGGGACCGCAAAAACTGAACCGCGATGGAGCGGGGGATTACTGTATGTACTTTACTGTGTGAGTTCTAACATTTTTAATTAACTGCCCACTAGATGGCGCTTTTCCCTTTTTATACACACACACAGGAGCTGTGGGGGAAATCGCACCGCATTCCTGTTCAAATCACATGCGATTCTTTGTGCAAGTGCTGGGTATCGGCACCAATACCGGTATTGGTGCATACCTACTATAAAGTTTTAGATTTAGACAGGATTACCTTAGTGAAGGGCTCCTCTGAGTTCTTCAATGCTGAAAAAAAACATTTGCAACACGAGATTTCTTTTCAACTGCATACACTAGAGTGAGGTCAATCTCTTTTGTACATTGTTTTTTTTTTCCATTAAACAAAGTCTTTATTGAAAAAAAATTAAACACATTTACAAGGAACGAGAGTGCTTGTAGAAGAACACAACATAAAGTAACAGCATAGCTTCTGAATACAGTCATGTACATATATAGATATAATACCGTCAGGGCTTAGTGCAACTGCAGGGCAATGACAAAAAGGCTAAGGAAGACAATTCCAACGTCCGTGGGACATGGGCAGCCCCCACGATATGCCACAATTAGTCGTGGGTACCAGCGTACCTGAGTGACATTGGCAGCAGCATCTCACAAGAAAGAAAACAAGTCGAGGATTAGATCTAGATACACGTCTCCGGAGCCTGTACTCATCTGTCCCAAATTTTGTTATACTTGGATGGACAGCCTCGGTGAGTATATATCAGTTTCTTATAGGGTAAAGCAGCATTAACCTCTCTAAGCCAGTCATGAAGGGACGGGGGGGGTGGAACGCATCCACTGTCATGCATTACACTTCCTAGCAAGAAATAAAGTCTCATGTAGAAACTGAGAGGTGAATATATTGATACTGACATCTGGAAAAATGCCAAGTAAGCAAGGTTTGGGGGCCAGCGTTAAAGGAGAGCTCATGGTATCATGCAGGAACCCCACAACCTGTTTCCAGAAGCCCTGCAGGATTGGACAACTCCACAGAAGGTGGTAGAACGTACCAGGCGCACCTCCACACATGGGACACACAACCGAGGTATCAGCACGATATTTGGCTGTCATGATGGGCGTCAAGTAGGCCCTATGAACTAAAAACAACTGGGTCAAGCGGTCCGATAGCTTCGGGGATACTAACTTACAATTGTGAAGGGCATCTTCCCACTCCTCATCCTCTACGTGTCCCACATCTCCCTCCCATTTAGTTTTAATGGCATAGGCTAGTACCGTGGAGGCAGGTAGAAGGAGCGCATTGTAGAAGTGTGAGATAAGCTGTTTAGGTTCAGATCCCCTAAGTACTTCTATTATGGAGATTGGAGCTATGTCCTGCACTGGTTGGGGAAATTGAGAGGAGAAGGCATGGCGGATTTGCAGGTACCTAAAGAACATTTGGTTTGGAAGGTTGAATTGGTGTTTCAGTGCATTGAATGTTTTAAGGTTGCCGCCGGTCAAAAGTTGGGCAAGAAAATTAACTCAGTATCGGGTCCAGGCATGTGCATCAGGGACAGAGGCCAGTTCAGGAAGATGAGTGTTGTGCCACAACGGTGATGTTCATGAAGTGAGGGGAGGTCCAGTTTAATGGACACAACATCCCACACACGTCTGTAATGATACAGCACAGATGTTTTATCTCCCCGGGACTCAGCTCCCCGCACACCTGTTAGTATCAGGGATAGGGGGTCAGCAGATGCACGGGCCCATGACGGAGCGAGGAGGGCCAGGAATCTTTCTCTGTCCGTGTTGTGTAGATGGAAGAAATGGGATAGTTATGATGCCAGGTAATACATGTTAAAGTCAGGGAGCGCCAGGCCACCTAGGTCTGTGGGAATTTTGAGTTTCCTCCATGCAAGTTTATGTCGGCTGGAGCCCCATATAAAGGGTTTAAGAGTGGAGTCAAATTGCAGGAAGTATTTAACCCCCTCCCATCCGCGCTACAGCCTATATACGGCTGCAGCGCGGACTCGAATTTTCGGGAGGCCGTTTTTAAACGGCCTCCAGTGACACGCCCCCCCCCGCGCGCTCCCGCGAGCGCGCATCGGGGAGAATCTGTGTCGGCCGTGTCCCTTGGACACGGCCGATCACAGATCGTGGTGAATGGCCAATCACAGCGGCCATTCACCACGTGATCAAGCCGTCCAATGAGAGATGATCTCATATGTAAACATATGAGATCATCTCTCATCGCCGGCGCTCCTTCCTCACACAGACACTGCAGTGTGAGGAAGGAGGGGGAGCCGACAGCCGCTGGGGACACAGACAAATGTAATCAGGGCACTGATCACCAGTGCCCTGATTACTGAAGGTAAAAAAACCACACACATTGCCCCCCCATCAGTGCCCACAGTGCCCGCCATCAGTGCCCCCATCAATGCCCACAATCAGTGCCCAAAGTGCTGCCAGTCAGTGCCCATCAGTGCCTGCTTATCTAGGCACTGATGAGCACTGACTGGCAGCACTATGGGCACTGAGTGTGGGCACTGATGGTGCTGCCCATCAGTGCTCATCAGTGCCGCCCATCAGTGCTCATCAGTGCCACCCGTCAGTGTCCATCAGTGCCATCCGCCAGTGCCCATCAGTGCCGCCTATCAGTGCCCATCAGTGCCGCCCATCAGTGCCATCTTTCAGTGCCCAGCGTGCCCAGCAGTGCCACCTCTCAGTGCCCAGCAGTGCCACCTCTCAGTGCCTATCAGTGCCGCCTATCAGTGCCGCCTATCAGTGCCGCCTATCAATGCCGCCTATCAGTGCGGCATATTAGTACCTCCTCATCAGTGCCCATAAGTGCCACCTCATCAGTGCCCATAAGTGCAGCCTATCAGTGCCCATAAGTGCAGCCTATCAGTGCCCATCAGTGCCGCCTCATCAGCGCACATCAGTGAGGGAGAAAAATTTATTTTCAAAATTTACTCGCAGAAAATAAGAAAAACTTTTTTTTTTTTTTTCAAAATTTTCTGTCGGGTCCCTGTAGTGAGAGGAAACTCCGCTGACGTGCACCCATTGGCCAGAACCCTGGCCACCGGGGCCTGATATAGAACCCGAACCCACCTTAAAAAATTGGGGCCAAAACCATAGCCCTCGAGGCAATGCCAGAGGAATCTCCACTCCACCGAGTCGAATGCCTTGGCTGTGTCCAAGGACACCACTACCCTAGAGCCTGAATTGTCATGTTGTGCCTGCAAATTCATGAACAAGCGTCTCAGATTGAACAGATTGTTTCTACTAGGCATGAAACCCGACTGATCCGGGTGAATCAAGGAGAGGATTGCCTTGTTGAGTCTGATTGAAAGCACTTTGGCCAGGTTCTTAACACCCATCTGTAGAAGGGAAGTGGGGCGGTAGGAGGCCGGTAGGTGGGGGTCCTTACCAGGTTTGGGGATTAATACTATGAGGGCTTCTCGCATTGAGGGGGCAAGCAGGAGGTATCAAAAGCTGTTTCGAACATGGTCAGAAGTTGGGGAGCTAGGACATCAGAGTACGTGGAGAAGAATTCAATAGGTAGGCCATCTAGCCCGGGGGACTTAGACCTAGGGAACTTGGCAATAGCCTCTACTATTTCCTCCTGCGTCAGGGGGGCTTCCAACAATGTCAATTGTTCCTCAGTCAGTTGCGGGAGCACGTCCGGGGACAGGTAGGGAAGGATTGAGGAGTCGTCATCTGGAGCAGTGGAGGTGTAAAGGTCACGGAAGAAGCCACGGAAACAGTCCATCACCCTGGCAGAGTCTGAAATAGGGGTACCGTCAGCTGAGTGCAGGGTGATCACAACCGGAGGCCTGTCGTTGCTATGGACCAGATAGGCCAGAAGCTTGCCCGCGCGTTCACCATGTTCGTACAGCCTCTGTTTCTGAAAAAAGAGGGCTCTATGCGCCTTTTCATAGTCTAATTGTTCTACCACTCTAGTAAGAAGTTTAAGTTGGTCCGCCCCAGGAGGCGTCGGATCGGCCAAAATGGCCTCCTTTGCCGTAGCCAGGGCCTGCTTGGCCTGTGTATGCGCCTGTGCAGAGTCAGATTTTATGGCATTAATGGTGGCGGTCAGGGTTGCCCGGGCATGTAGTTTGAAAGTCTCCCAGACCACAAGAGGAGAAGCAGAGTCGATGTTATCAACAAAAAAATGCTGCCAGTCTTCGGCTATATTCCTCTCTTCGGGAATTAGAGAAAGCCAAAAGGGGTTCAGTCGCCAGGCTGGCCTGACCTGCTCACCACGGAGGCGCACTGATATCCAATAGGGTCTGTGGTCCTTCAAGCAAAATGGCCGAGGAAAAGGGGGAGGTTCATAGAATGCCATAAGTAAGTACGGGTCACCATATAAGAGTACCTCTAGAAACACAAACCTGCCCATGGGGTCTACTAGGGATCCCCGGAGCTCAAAGTGCACAGACTTAGCGATCAGTATCGCCACTCCCCGAGAGTGTGAGGTAAACATGGAGTGGAACGTCAAGCCTATCCACGGCGCCGCAGCGCCTGTTGCAGAGTGCCATCTAAATGGGTCTCCAACAGGACTATAACATCTGCCTTATAAGCGCTTGATCTTGTCCCTAAGGCCACGGACATTCCATGTTAGAAATTTAAGGCAAGCCATTGAGAAAGGCAAGCAGCATAATGCACAGGAGCTCCAGGGGTCCTGTTCGACCCACAATGTCACCATTCAATCCCATGACAGCACAATATACATTGACACAGAGATCAACTGTATTCCTACAGGTTAAGTTAAGAACAAGCACTACAGATATGAGTAAACATGACATATAGCTAAAAGACAGAAAAATACAACTAATATATGGCATCAATAAAGACAGCTCACCCACCCATCCCGCCCTGCACACACCCCAACTCGTGTGGGCCTGAAAAAACACAGTCCAACCATTCAACCAACATGGTTGAAAAATCCCCAGGGAGGGGAGAAAAAGGGTCCAACATAGAAGGAAAAATTGAACAGGGGCAAAAAACACTGAAGATTGCAGGGGCAATAAAGAAAAACAAGTCCTGTCACCTACCGCGGTGACAGAAGGGGGGTTGGCAGGTGTGCCTAACATAGGCAAACTTGGGGAGCAAAACTTCGCTGGGTAGCATGGCATGCGAGTAGGACACATCACTGGTAAAAAATGAAGAATGGGAAGGATACAAAAAAGGGAAAAAGAAAAAAGTTAAGGGGGGGATGGTATCACACAAAAGGGGCAAAAATGGTGTAGGTGCTCCGTCGGCTTGCAAGGAGGATTGTTCCCCTGCCAGGCGGGGAAGGCTGAATGAGGTATGAGAGGAAGGTGAGTGCACCCGGCAAGGTGAATAAAAAGGGGTAGATGAACCTCCGCACGGGGGGAGCCAGGACAGCAGCAGACAGTCTTAACAGTGGGGCCAGAATCCACAGCAGCAGTCAATGGAGGCAGGGAGATAGCTGGTGCAGCAAGACTAGGCCGATGCAGTCATACAGGTGAACTATGCCAGAGATGCAGAGGCCAGGTTCTGGAATGGGAAATCAGGCAAATCCAAAGGGGAGGCGTGAGGTACAATCAGGCTCGCGCCTCGAGTTGTTCCAGCCAGGATATAGCTGCCTCTGGGTCGTCAAAAAAATGCACTCTGTCTTCACTCTCTACACGAAGGCGGGAAGGATACAGCATGGCATACTTAATTTGCTTTATACGGAACCTGCGTTTAGCCTCGATTAAGGTTTTGCGCTTTTTCTGGACTTCGGCTGAAAAGTCAGGGAAGATGCCAAAGGGGATGCTGCCCTTTTCTCTGGTGAGTCTAAGGATGGTGTCTCTGTCCCTAAAGTTAAGGAGCTGTCAGGGATACCACATGCAGGCATCCAGCAAGGGTGATCAGATCAGTTGGCTGCACCAAGAAATCAGGACCCAGATGGATAAAGATGTAAATAAGTTTATTAAGCAAAATGACACACTCCAATACCAACACCAGTGACCATAAAAAAGTAAACAAAATATAAATGATAGCAGTACAAAACCCCAATAGAACCTAACAAACTATATACAAAGGGATGGAGCAAACAATAGCAGGACAGGACAGGGACAGGAGACAAGGAAAGCAGGGAGCCAGGTACAGGAAGCAGGATGCAGGGAACAGGACTCAGGATCAGGATACAGGTTTCAGGATACAGGTTTCAGGATACAGGGACATGGCTAGCAGAGAAAATACTGAAGCACTGAGCCTCAGTGAAGGGCGGGCTTATATTCCCTCAGCAGTCCTCCTCAGGTGCAGCTTAATTAAAAGAACAGTCCAGCTGCTGGGAGACACCCGCTGGTGGGCCCTGGAACTGCGCCCCTCAGTTCCAGGAACAACAGTGCCACCAGCAGGTGACCCATGTAATGACACAGATCCTGACAGTTCCCCCCCTTTAAGGAGCGGCCTCCGGACGCTCCATTGTGCTTCTACCCCAAAAGTCCAAAAAGGTCTCCCCTCCATGTCTGCGGGTCTTCTAGCACTCTCTAGGCCCAAGTCCTTTAACTTGCCGGAAGGCGTGCCACCAGAGTCCAGCAATTGATCATGCGCCCCACCACCAGGGTCTGGAAGCCGTCTTGGCACCCCACCGGTCAAGTTCCTGAAGAGGCGTAACATTAGGGATACACCTGCCCTCATTGCAACACATGTCCCAACACTGGGACTGAAGGCAAGCTGGACATCAAGCAGGGGAGCGCCAGCGGCATGCAGGATATCCGGCAGTGGCACACCAGGCTGGGCAACAGACAGTGGCACATCAAACAGGGCGGCAGACCGTGGCTCAGCAGGCACTGGATCAGCAAACACTGGGTCAGCAGGCACCGGAACAGCAAGCACTGGGTCAGCGGGCACTGGAACAGCAAGCACTGGGTCAGCAGGCAAAGGATCAGCAGGCACAGGATCAGCAGACACATGATCAGCAGGCACAGGATCAGCAGGCACAGTAGTGGTCACCAGAACAGCGGGCACGGGATCAGCTGGCACCGGATCAGCGGGCTGAGTAAGAGACACCGGATCAGCAGGCACCGGAACAGCAGGCACTGGGTCAGCGGGCACTGGAACAGCAAGCACTGGGTCAGCAGATTGGGTAGTGGTCACCAGAACAGCGGGCACCAGAACAGCGGGCACTGGATCAGCAGGCTCAGTAGGAGGCACCGGATCAGCGGGCACTGGACCAGCAGGCATTAGAACAGCAGGCACTGGATCAGCAGGCTCAGTAGGAGGCACCGGATCAGTGGGCACTGGATCAGCAGGCTCAGTAGAAGGCACCAGATCAGCGGGCAATGTAACAGCAGGCACTGGATCAGCAGGCTCAGTAGGAGGCACCAGATCAGTGGGCACTGGAACAACAGGCATCAGAACAGCGGGCACTGGATCAGCAGGCTCAGTAGAAGGCACCGGATCAAAGGGCACTGGATCAGCAGGCTCAGTAGGAGGCACTGGATCAGAGGGCACCGGAATAGAAGGCACTGGATCAGCAGGCATCAGAACAGTGGGCACTGGATCAGCAGGCTCAGTAGGAGGCACCGGATCAGTGGGCACTGGATCAACAGGCTCATTAAGAGGCACCAGATCAGCGGGCACTGGATCAGCAGGCATCAGAACAGCAGGCACTGGATCAGCAGGCTCAGTCGGAGGCACCAGACAAGCAGGCACTGTAACAGCAGGCATCAGAACAGTGGGCACTGGATCAGCAGGCTCAGTAGGAGGCACCGGATCAGTGGGCACTGGAACAACAGGCGTCAGAACAGCGGGCACTGGATCAGCAGGCTCAGTAGAAGGTACCGGATCAGTGGGCACTGGGTCAGCAGGCTCAGTAGGAGGCACTGGATCAGCGGGCACCGGAACAGCAGGCACTGGATCAGCGGGCTCGGTAGGAGGCACCAGATCAGCGGGCACTGGAACAGCAGGCATCAGAACAGTGGGCACTGGATCAGCAGGCTCAGTAGGAGGCACCGGATCAGTGGGCACTGGATCAGCAGGCACTGGAACAACAGGCATCAGAACAGTGGGCACTGGATCAGCAGGCTCAGTAGGAGGCACCGGATCAGTGGGCACTGGATCAACAGGCTCAGTAGGAGGCACCAGATCAGCGGGCACTGGATCAGCAGGCATCAGAACAGCAGGCACTGGATCAACAGGCTCAGTAAGAGGCACCAGATCAGCGGGCACTGGATCAGAAGGCATCAGAACAGCAGGCACTGGATCAGCAGGCTCAGTAGGAGGCACCAGATCAGCGGGCACTGTAACAGCAGGCATCAGAACAGTGGGCACTGGATCAGCAGGCTCAGTAGGAGGCACCAGATCAGTGGGCACTGGATCAGCAGGCACTGGAACAACAGGCATCAGAACAGCGGGCACTGGATCAGCAGGCTCAGTAGAAGGCAACGGATCAGTGGGCACTGGATCAGCAGGCTCGGTAGGAGGCACCGGATCAGCGGGCACCGGAACAGCAGGTACTGGATCAGCGGGCTCAGTAGGAGGCACCAGATCAGCGGGCACTGGAACAGCAGGCATCAGAACAGTGGGCACTGGATCAGCAGGCTCAGTAGGAGGCACCGGATCAGTGGGCACTGGATCAGCAGGCACTGGAACAACAGGCATCAGAACAGCGGGCACTGGATCAGCAGGCTCAGTAGGAGGCACCGGATCAGTGGGCACTGGATCAACAGGCTCAGTAGGAGGCACCAGATCAGCGGGCACTGGATCAGCAGGCTGGGTAACAGGTATAATTGTATGTGTTGGGAAAAATCTCCTTTTCTTTTTAGGTTTAGATACAGAAATCTTGCTAGTGGTTGCAGGGCTATGAATAGATTGTGAAGTAGATGGAAGCGAAATGGCAGTATTGGGAGATGGTGGAAAAGGAGAGACAGTTACAGAGGAGAATTTCTGAGAGGTTGCTAGGGGCAACAGAGTAGTAGAGGAAGTTTTCACAGAGTTAAATGCAGGAAAAGTGCAACTCGTTAAGCCAGGATATGAACAAGCAGTGGAAAGCAAACCATACCTAACTGCAGCTGTGGTTTCTACGGGTAACGGAGAGGATAAACTTTGAGAAAACTGGTGTCCAGAGGCAGAAGTGGATTGGTGTGAGTTAGCTGATGCTAAATTGGAAAGATCTGACCAGGTTTGCAGTAAGGCCTGAACAAAACTCAATTTACAACCCCCTTGTCTGATTAGAGAATATACAGCATTCATGCAATCCAACAGGGCCTCTGGAGAATACACTGAATAATGTTCAATAAAATAGGGTTTATCATCTTCCAAGAGCCACACAAGAGATACCACCTGAGAGACACTAAAAGGAGGAGAATAATCATCACCACCCTTAGGGGTATTAGATAAAGCCAACTCTGCACAGAGCTGAATAAGTGGCTGAATCTCTTTGAAAAAAACTCTGCCTTTGTCAACAAACGAGTGGGCCAGACGGATGCATTCCAACAACTGCTCGCTAGTGTAAGTTTTCAAAATTTGGCGACAATATTCCCTGTCTTCTGTTACAAGCAAAGAAAAATAAAAGACCTCCTCTGACTGCATCTTGCAACAACCAGAAAATTCCTAATTCCCAGGTGCAACCGATCTGATCGTTAGTGGCTTCAGTATTCTGTCAGGGATACCACATGCAGGCATCCAGCAAGGGTGATCAGATCAGTTGGCTGCACCAAGAAATCAGGACCCAGATGGATAAAGATGTAAATAAGTTTATTAAGCAAAATGACACACTCCAATACCAACACCAGTGACCATAAAAAAGTAAACAAAATATAAATGATAGCAGTACAAAACCCCAATAGAACCTAACAAACTATATACAAAGGGATGGAGCAAACAATAGCAGGACAGGACAGGGACAGGAGACAAGGAAAGCAGGGAGCCAGGTACAGGAAGCAGGATGCAGGGAACAGGACTCAGGATCAGGATACAGGTTTCAGGATACAGGTTTCAGGATACAGGGACATGGCTAGCAGAGAAAATACTGAAGCACTGAGCCTCAGTGAAGGGCGGGCTTATATTCCCTCAGCAGTCCTCCTCAGGTGCAGCTTAATTAAAAGAACAGTCCAGCTGCTGGGAGACACCCGCTGGTGGGCCCTGGAACTGCGCCCCTCAGTTCCAGGAACAACAGTGCCACCAGCAGGTGACCCATGTAATGACACAGATCCTGACAGGAGCTTTGCTATAAAGGTGCGGGGGGTGCCCCCTGAGGCGGTGGTCTGCCAGAGAGGCGGTGTGCCCTCTCCACCACAAAAGTGGGGGAGAAGGCTTCGTGGCCATAGGTGTCAATCAGTAACTGCTCCAAAAAGTCTGATGGGTGAGACCCCTCAGCTCCCTCAGGCAGGCCTATCAGCCTAATATTGCATCTCCGCAGCCTATTCTCCATATCATCTTGCTTCAACAGTAGTTGGGCAACTTGTAGCTGGAGATTGTCTGAGGGTAGCTGTAAGGGGGGCAGGGAATATTCAACCCCACTAATCCTCTGCTCTGCATCCGTGACCCTCTCCCTCAACTTCTGGAAGTCCATGGACAAAGTATATGTCAATTTTCACCTCCTCGATCTTTGGATGGGAGGGATGCTTGACATTGCAATGTGGCTTCCAGGACTCTCGCTGTCTTGGCTCCCGCCGAGCTTACCTCCGCTCCCGCCGCGGCGCCATCTTGGGCCTTGGGCTCCTTATCCAGGCGGCGGAATTTGTCCAGCTTGGCGGTAGTTTCTGACGATTTTTTGGGCGGCGACGTGTTGCGGGATGTCTGCAGGGAGTCAGGAGGCTCAAAGGGAGGCAGTCCAGGATGTTAGGGTGCAGGATATTGAAGTGTAGGAGAAACGGCCGACGGAGCTCCTCTCACTCGCGTCCTACCGCATGCCGCTCCAGGCCACGCCCCCCTTGTACACTGTTTTATTAAGATTTTAACCAGTTAAAGTGGAGTTCCAGCCTGTATAAAAAAAAATTAAAGTCAGCAGCTACAAATACTGTAGCTGCTGACTTTTAATATAAGGACACTAACCTGTCCGGGGAGCCTGCGATATCGGCACCCTAAGCTGACCTGTCCATCAGCTCTGGGTGCAGGCACCGGCATCCTTACTAAGGGAAACAGGAAGTGAAGCCTTGCGGCTTCACAGCCTGTTTCCTACTGCACATGCTCTCAGCAGCTAATATTTTAAACAAACTCTTATAAAGTGTTTTATTCTGCTGCAGTCAGAGAAACTAAATTGAAACTAAACTAACTGATCTTACACAGGAGTTGCTGAAGGAGCCTTGAAAGAAGAAATAACAAAGTTAAAGCGGAGTTCCGGGCACAAAATCGACTTAAACGATTTTGTGTCCATCCGCTTGCTCTTCTTCACCTGAAAAGGAATTGGATAGTTAGGGTTATTTTTTTTTTTTTACTTACCTTGTAATTGTAGATAGAAATACTCACCTATTTTCCACTTCCTCCCTCTGTGGCCACGGCCCGCGCCGTCACTTCCGGTTTGCAATGATTCCAACGTCGCTCCCAGGAATCAATGCGACGGCACCGGCCCCGCTCGTCACTTCCGGTGCGACGCTGCATTCCCTGCTAAACAGCTTCTGGGCATGCCCAGAAGCTGTGGAGGAATGCGGCGCTGCACCGGAAGTGACGAGAGGGGCCGGTGAAGGCGCATTCTGGGAGAAGAAGACGCGGAAGAGGACGCAGAAGAGGATCGCGCTGGCTTCAGCTGCCCACAACAGAGATGGCAACGCTGGAGAAGAAATTTTAAAAGTGAGTATTTCTTCTTGCAGGTAAGTGCGAACCGGGACAGATCAGAGGCTAGCCATTGTGGAATGTACTAGCCCTGACTGTCCCGGGGGTATGTTCATTGAAAAAATGATTCTGTGCCCGGAACTCCGCTTTAACAGGGGTATACAATGTACGGTTAACAGCAAACACACACACACATCATAGGTTGAACTGGATGGACTGATGTCTTTTTTCAACCTCACAAACTATGTAAAAAAAAAAAGTTAGTTTTGTTTTTTCTTTTTAGCCCTTGTGACAAGATGGGGAATCTCTAACTCATTGGTAGCGCCAAACATTTTGTTTACTTTGCGCAAGAAATATGTTTCAGGGCTTTTTCTGCCCTCTTTAATTTAAAGCAAAGTGAAAAGAAACACATAAGTTCACATGGATATCTTCCCACGCATAGGGTTGTCACAATCAATTCGATAAACGTAGAATATTCAGCTTCGTGGCTCTCTCTCCTGCCTTGATCCTCTAGACCACAGGTGTCAAACACAAGGCCCACGGGCCGAATGCAGCCCCCAGGCAATTTCATGTGGCCCTTTGCACCTCTCCTGCAGCTGAGGCACCCCCCTTGTCTCTTCCCCCACCTTGTCTCTGTAGTCAGCAGCAGAGAGGACAGAACTCCTTTGCTAGATCCTGCACTCTGTGCAGCTGCAGAAAAAGGCTCGTCTTTGCCCCCCCCTCTCAGCAGTCCACAGCAGAGAGGAGAGCAGAACTCCTCCTACAGACCCTGCACCTCTCTGTGCAGCTGTAACACCACCTTGCCTCTCCCTCCTATTCAGCAGACTCTGGAAGCGGACTCCAGCCATCCTCTGGTTCTACTCCAGACCCTACACTTCTTCCCAGGTCCACCCTCATTTTTTTCCTGGCAGGAGCACAAGGTAAGGGGGTGCATTGTGATGTATGGAAGGGTGCAAAACTCTTGACTTCTGATGGAGGGGGCTCTTGACATCTCATGTAAGGGAAGGTGGGGTGTCTTGGACATCTAATCCTACAGATATAACCGGCCCTTTGAGGGCAACCATAATGCTGATGCGGTCCGCAATTAAATTGAGTTTGACACCCCTGCTCTAGACTGTCAATCACAGTCCCAGTGCTTGTGCACAAAATGCTATACCTATGGCAGCTTGACTGTTTCTCCTGCTGCGTCTTCACAGGCTCGTGCCTTTGTCTGTCCCAACCTGGACAGTATGGAACAATGTGCTCCTCACAGCTCCCTTCACAGACTGACATCCTCAGGAGGGTGGGGCCATTTACTTTTCATTCTGGCTCTAACATAAACCCAGCACACAGCCATTTGTGTACCAGTTTCCTAGAAAATCTAGCCCAGACCTCCATTTAAAGCAGTGGCACAGGCCCGACCTGCCACATCCTTTATAAACCCCTTTTTTAATTATAATTAGCCATCATTAACACCTCCCTCTTTTCGCTATGTTTTTTTGACTGTATTTATTATTATTTTTTTGTCCTTCCTCTTAATGTATATGGATAATGGTGGTGCGCTATTCATACATAAATACTGTGTGACAAAAATCATTGAAAGTGGCTATTCATAATATATATACAAAGTTGATAACATGAAAACAAAAAAGTGATAGTCTTTTATGAAACCCATGATCAAAAAAGGTGATAATCTATAATACAGTCAGTGATCTCATCAATACATGCAGTGCCTTTTCCAATACAGGCAAAAATATGATGATGATGTGATTAACCGTTTCCCGACCATCCGCCACAGATATACTGTGGCAGGCTGGCTCTCCTGGGCAATCCGCCGTACCCGTACGGTGGCTCGTGGGTCTCGCCCGCCAGCGGCGTGATTACATGCCTGCTCTCTAGCCCTGCAACTAAGCAATGGGTCCGGCAGCCGCGATGGCCGCCGGGAACCTGGCGATCGCTGCTGACAGAAGGCGGTGTGCCGTTGTAAAAGCGGCACACCGCTCATCTGTCACTGATCGAAACAGGGCTCCTGTGTTCCTGTTATTTTGAAACACAGGAGCCCTGTTTCCATCCACCAAGGCTGGCCCCCACACAGTTTGAATCACTCCCTAGGTACCAATTTACCCTTTAATTGCCCCTGTTGTTAACCCCTTTCCTGCCAGTGTCATTATTACAGTAAGGCTCCATGTACACGGGAAGTTAGAAAAAACGTGCTGCAAAGCTAGTTCTGACGTCGGGAAAAAGCAGCTGTTAAACGTGCTTTCAGTAGCTTTTTCCATTTGCGTTATTGCACGTTTTGCCACGTTGCTTTTAGCAGCGTTTTTTCTGCCTCCATTGAAAATCAATGGTTCCCTATGGGAGCCTATTGATTTGAATGGAAGTCGCCCCGCAAGTCGGATCAGGATGATCCGACTTGCGGGGCGACTTGCGCTGTGAGAATCTTGAGGGGGAACTCCACGCCAAAAATTGGAAAAAAACTGCGTGGGGGTCCCCCCCAGGTTCCAAACCAGGCCCTTCGGGTCTGGTATGGAATTTGAGGGTAGCCCCACGCCGGCGTGGGACCCCCCCCAAAATCCATACCAGGCCCTTATCCGAGCATGCAACCCGGCAGGGCAGGAAGGGGGAGGGGACGAGCGAGCGGCCCCACCCCCCCTGGACCATACCAGGCCACATGCCCTCAACATGGGGGGGTGTTGGTGCTTTGGGGCAGGGGGAGCTCTGCAACCCCCGCCCCAAAGCACCTTGCCCCCATGTTGATGAGGACAAGGGCCTCATCCCCACAACCCTGGCCGGTGGTTGTGGGGGTCTGCGGGCAGGGGGCTCATCGGAATCTGGAAGCCCCCTTTAACAAGGGGGCCCCCCAGATCCCGGACCCCCTCCCTATGTGAATGCGTATGGGGTACACTGTACCCCTACCCATTCACCCCATAAAAGGCAGTGTATGGAAATAACGACAGGAGACATTTTGGAAAGTTTATTAAAAATCTTCATCCGTTCTTCTCTTCTCTGGTCTTCTCCCTCTCCTGGTCTTCTGGATCATCCTGATCCGACTTGCGGTGCGACTTCCATTCAAATCAATAGGCTCCCATAGGGAACCATTGATTTTGAATGGAAGAAAAAAACTTATAACGTGGCTGAACTTAGTTCATCACGTTCGGTCACGTTTGGTCACGTTCGGCTGCGTTTGAAACGCCGGGAAACACACGTTCGAACGCAAGTAATTGCGTTACAAAAAACGTCCCTGAACTCAACTGCCTGCAAATGACTGTAAATGACCCTGTGTACATGGACAGATGAGATAAAATGTAGATGGGTTCAGGGGCTTCTGAAAAAAACGCCCAACTGCTCCTAAACGGCCATTTACAACGTCCCGTGTACATGGAGCCTAACAGTGCATATTTTTAGCACTGATTACTGTAGTAATGTCACTGGACCCCCCAAAAGTGTCTAAATGTCAGTTAGGTGTCCGATCTGTCTGCCGCAATGTCGCAGTCCTGCTAAAAATCGCAGATCGCTGCCATTTATAGTAAAAAAAAAAAAAAAATGAAAATGACATAAATCTTTCCCCTAGTTTGTAGACGCGATAATGTTTGCGCCATCCAATCAAAATACACTTATTGGCATTTTTTTTAACCTAAAATATGTAGCAGAATATAAATTGGCCAAAAACTAAGAAAAAAAATTGATTTAACATTTTTTTTTTATTGGCAATGTTATATAGCAGAAAGTGAAAAATACTGCTTTTTTTCAAAATTGTTGCTCTTTTTTGGTGATCAAATACCAACAAAAGAAAGCCCTGTTTGTGGGAAACAAAAGGACATCAGTTTTATTTGGGTACGACCGCGCAGTGGTCTGTTAAAGTATCGCAGTGCCGAATCGCAAAAAATGGCCTGGTCATTAAGGGGGCAAATCCTTCCAGTCCAGAAGTGGTTAAAGAGCGTCTTCAAACCAAACAAATATAAAGTGCTTAGTGCTACGTCCTTCCACCTGCTGAAACACCTCTGTGTGTAGTGCGTGCTCACCTGCAACACAAAGGGTTTGTGCAATAAGAAGACTGAATTCCTCCACCTACGAGCCTCATCAGCTTTCACTCCTCTTATCTCAGTGGACCAATTTCACAGTTTATGCAAATGAAAGAGGACATTCCATAGTGCATTATCCTTTTAAAAACATTTATTCAGCATGATCATATTTAGAAAACTCACATTTGGGATGTAGAAACAAGCGATGTTAATACAATCTGTGTAATCCTATTTGAATCTGCCGCAATAGAGTCCCCGGCTCTGATCGCCGTAGGACAGCTGGGTCTGACGTCACTGGCTCCTCCTACACGTTACGTCACATGACATGTGACTTCCTCAGGGTGGGAGCTCAGTGACAAATGCTGGAAATAAATACTCGCCAGCTTGTGTATATGCTGCGGGTGGCCTCATTGTATTGCCCCACCACTGGAGTGTATTCCTGGTCTGCTGGCTCTGCTGTATCCCTGGTGGTCTAATGGTAAGCATGTGGAGAGGTAAGTCTTTCTCCCTTATTGGTCCCCTTATTTGCCTGTTGATCTAGTGGCTGTTATCGTCTTTCCCTGGTGGTCTAGCGTGTTTTGCTGTTGCTCCTCGCCTCTCTGTCTCCTTCCTGGTGGTCTGGGAGGCTCTATGGACGCCGTGGAACGCTCTGCGTTCCATCTCGGCGTTCTCAGCCGATCTACGCATGCGCGCCTGCCGGCCGAGAACGAGGCTTGGTTCGCTCATGCGCAGAAGCAGCGGTTGCCGATACTCGCACATGCGCAGTTTCCTGCCGCCGTGACTTCACGGCCGGCGCCAAATTTAAACAGCTGTCAGTCCCACAGGCTGACTGTAGAACGCGGCGTTCCCGGGATCAGGCACTGCAGGCATCAGGGAAGTGGATCTGCATCCTCTGGGGGGTGTTGCTATGTGTGTTAGTCCCCTAGGGCTGAACCCTTCATTGGTGTCTCTTGTATTGTCTCCCCCACAGTGTGCATTGTGCTATCACTATGGATTTGTCACCGCCCCCCTGTAACCAGCCCTCTCATAGGTAAGCATAGGGCTGGAATGAGGGGGGAACGGGGGATCCCGAGTGGTTTGTTACCTTTATCCCTCCATATTCTTCCCTTTCAGCTCCTCTTCCAGGTCTGAGCAACCTCAGGGCACGCGGGAAGATCGCCGTGTTAAATCGCAGCATCACCGCTCTTTCTCAAGACATGGCTCCTCATCTAAGTCCAGATATAGCAGTAAAGATCGGTCACCACCTAGGTCTTCACGCCAATCCAGTGAGGCGAAATGCTGGGGCTGTGATGTCCGAATGCTGGACGGAAAATCGCTATGCGACTCCTGTTATTCCGGTGCAGCGGGTCAAAGGGGAAGTTCTGACCAACAGCTTGAATCTATGGTCAAACGCATAGTTAAGGACTCTCTGTCTTATCTTAACGTGTGACAGTCTCCAGCGCAAGAGCCATCTGTCTCTCCTGTTAGAGATTCTACTGGCGGACGGGTCCTCGAGTCATCTGAGCCTAGCCACCCTTCGGTGTTCGAGTCTGAGTGTGACTCCGACCAAGATGAGCCCAGTTTGGGATTCTCTTTCAATCTGGTTCCACCCTTGGTAAAGGCTGTCAGAGAGACTTTAAATTGGGAAGACCCAGTGATCTCTTCCCCCCAAGCAGAGAAAATATTTCAAGCAGCTAAGCAGAGAGCAACTGAATTTTCCGTTCCTACCAGAATTGGGGGAAATTATTACGGATGAATTGGAGCAAGGTGGAGAGGAAGAACTCCATGCTCTCAAAGTTGGCTAAACGTTATCCGTTTAAGGAAGAGGAAGTCAAACATTTGGAATCTCCTCCTCTAGTAGATGCGGCAGTTATGAGGCTGGTGAAACATGAAACTTTGCCTCTTGAAGACACTGTATCCTTCAAGAATCCCCTTGATAGGAGAATCGACACGGATCTGAAACGAGTCTATCTGTCAGCAGGGGATGCTTGCAAACCAGCACTAGCCCTGGCAACCCTGTCCAAAGCCATGGAGGTTTGGGCGGACAATGTGGATGATACCCTCAAAAGTTTTTCTGAAGAGGCAGCCAAGAACTCCCCTACTCAGGAATTGAAACTGGCTTCAGCCTTTCTGGGGGAGGCGTCTATCGACATTATCCGCCTATTGGCACGGGGGATGCTGTCCTCTGTTACTGCGAAGCGTGCACTTTGGTTGCGCCCCTGGTTGACTGATCCTGTTTCTAAGCAGGTGTGGTGCCGCATTCCCTTTGAGGGTTCTTCCCTCTTGGGGAACAAATTGTACAGCGCCATCTCCCGGGCTACGGGTGGTAAGTCAGGCTTCCTCCCTCAGGATAGGCATTTTCTTGGTCAGAAGAGACTACCTCCTAGGAAGCAAAACACTGACCGTGCCAGGGAGGCACGTAGCTATAGGCCAGGAAGGGAGTTTGGAAGAAATTGGAGGTCTAGGCAGACTTCTTTCCGGAAGGGATCCAAGAGCAATCCGTCTGGGGAGAGGAACATGTCTAAGTCCTTTTGAAATTGGGCCCGCTCAGGCAGGACGGGTGGGCGGTCGTCTCTTCCACTTTCGGCACGTCTGGGCGGCCTCAATCCAGGACTTTTGGGTCATCAGCACATTCTCTGCAGGACATTCCTGGACCTTCACCAGTATTCCCGCAAACAGGTTTGTTCCTACCTCCCTTCCTCGGTCAGGCGAAAAAAGAGAGACTCTGCTATCATACGTCAACTCTCTAGTCACTCAAGGGGCAGCGGTTCCAGTACTGGAGTCAGAAAAAAGGCTCGGTGTGTACTCACCTCTTTTCATGTTGCGCAAGAAGAGCGGCGCCTGGAGACCAGTGATAGACCTGACGCACTTAAATCGCTTTATCAAAGGGGAGAAGTTCAAAATGGAAACCTTGTTCTCCATTCAGCAGGCTGTTCAACCGGGGGACTGGACGGTCTCCGTAGACCTCAAGGACGCATATTTCCATGTGCCAGTGTCAGCGGAGTTCATAAGGTTTTCAGTCAGCCAGGTTCATCTGCAGTTTATGTGTCTCCCCTTCGGGCTTTCCACATCGCCTTGTACATTTTCAAAGGTCTTACTAGCGGTGGTAGCTTTGATAAGGTTGAGGGGAGTCCGTCTTTATCACTATCTGGACGACCTACTTCTGCTTGCTCAAGACAAGTCTGTAATCTTAGATCACCTATCTCTGGTAATCTCATCTCTGGAGAAGTTCGGGTGGATCCTGAACAGGGAAAAGAGTCACCTAATCCCTGCACAGTCCCTGGTCTTTCTGGGTGCTCTGTTCAACACCAAGGACAGTACCATCTCTCTTCCAGAAGAAAAGATCCCGATAATTCGGGACAGGGTGTCTCTGGCCTTGTCAGCTTCCCATCTCACTGCCAAACAATGCCTGAGGATAATTGGCACGATGGTGTCAACAGCCTCTATGGTGAGGTGGGCTCTTTGGAAAATGAGACCTTTTCAGAGGGGTTTTCTTCAACAATGGAAGGGAACCAGCAATTCTCAGCGAATATTCATAACCGTAGCCATGAAGAGCTGGCTTCCTTGGTGGTTACAGCTGAAGAATTTGCGCAATTGTCACTCCATAGCCCCCATATCCTGGGTGATAGTGACATCAGACGCCAGCAGCACCGGTTGGGGCAGTCACTGCGGAACAGAGATTACACAAGGCAGATGGGATTTCCAGTCTCGCCAGGTAGTTTCCAACATCCTGGAACTTCGGGCGGCCTTTCAGGTACTACTAGCCTTCGGTCACCTTATTCAAGACACCTCAGTTATGCTGAGGCTAGACAACACGACCGCAGTAGCCTATGTGAGGAGACAAGGTGGAACTCGCAGTGCATCCCTGCTTCGGGAGGTAGAGCCAGTAATGACCTGGGCTCAGAGGAACCTGGTCAATCTGTCAGCAGTGTACATACCAGGGGCTCAGAACACACAAGCAGATTTCCTCTCCAGAACACAGCTCAACAACAATGAGTGGTCTCTCCACGAGGATGTGTTCAACTGGATCCTGTCCTTAGGGTTCATCCCAGAGGTAGATCTCTTTGCCTCCTTCCACAACAGGAAGTTGGAGAAGTACTACTCGAGGGACAGGGATCCCAGAGCGTTCGGGTGGATGCCCTTACAGATCACTGGAAATTCCGCAAGGCCTATGCCTTTCCCCCAGTTCCAGTCATCTTTCAATTCCTACGGAGAGTCAAGATGGAATCAGTGAGGGTGGTTGCAGTTATCCCCTTCTGGCCCAACAGGCCGTGGTTTCCTCTGCTGTTTCCGCTCAGCTATCCCAACCCAGTACCTCTTCCTCTCAGACCGGATCTGCTGTCCCAGGGCTCCATACTTCATCCGTGCCCAGCTCGTCTGCACCTTCAGGTGTGGTTTTTGAGAGGGGAAGGCTGGAAGCGTTAGGATGTCCTGAAGTAGCCATGCCAACTCTCTTGAGTGCTAGGAGACAGAGCACAAATAGGACCTATAAGAGAATCTGGTCCAAGTTTACTTCTTTCCTGGAAACCAATGGAAAGTCTTGGTCAACGCCTTCTGTGCAGGACATCCTGTCTTTCCTACAGTCAGGATTGGAGTTACCCCTTTCAATGAGCACCCTGCGAGTGCAGGTTTCAGCTATCTCCGCTTTCACGGGTGTTTCATGGGCTGTCCATCCTCTGATCTGGCAGTTCTTCAAGGGGGCAGTAAGGCTGAGGCCACAGAAGAAGTTGAGATTCCCCAAGTGGGACCTCCCCTTGGTCCTTGACTTCCTTTCTTCAGTTGGCACAAATTCCGGGGAACCCATCTCGGTGAAACATCTCACCCTCAAGGTGGTCTTCCTAGTAGCTGTTACATCTGCAAAAAGAGTCTCAGAGATTCAAAGTCTCGGAAGTAAGGAACCTTTCCTGACCTTTTTCCCAGACAGGGTAGTCCTTATCCCGATGCTCGGGTCAAGACCTAAAGTCACCTTGGTCTTTCACGAGAACCAGGAAATTGTTCTTCCTACCTTCAACTCATCTGCCGAGTCTCTGGAGGTTCATCCGTTGGATGTGGGCAACACGCTCAAACAATATCTGGAAGTTACAGCTCCTTTCCGGAAGACAGATTACCTCTTTACCCTTTTATCAGGGAAGAACAAGGGTATGCGTGCCTGTTCAAGATCAATTGCCCCCCTGGATAGTAGAGGCCATTCAGTGGGCTTATAGAGAGAAGGGCTTGGTTCCTCGTAAAGCGGTGACTACGCATTCAACTCGTGGTGTCGCTACTTCATTGGTGGTTTCAAGACATGTCGCTCCGGAAGTGGTCTACAGAGCAGCGTCTTGGTTTTCCATCCACACGTTTATATCCCATTATTGTGTTGAGCCAGCGGCTCTTTCCTCTGTTTATTTTGGTACCTAAGTTGCAGGTGTAAATTTTTTCAGCATCTGCCCTCCCTATTGTGTTTTGGTGAGTTATTTCCCAAACGTATGCTGCCATGGAGTCTGTCAGGAAAACGTAAAATTGTTATCAAATACTTACCTTAATTTTCCTTTCCTGATGGACTCCATGGCAGCAGGAGTCCCCTGCCAGTTCCTGAGTAGGCTAGTTACAGAACACTGATGCTGAAAGGAAGCAAGGATTTATGGGAGTGGGGTCCTATGGGGTAGGAGTGGAGGCAGGGCTACCCAAATGTATGCTGCCATGGAGTCCATCAGGAAAGGAAAATTACGGTAAGTATTTGATAACAATTTTCCGTTTTATCAGTCTGTTAGGTGGGCGGCGTGCGGTGCTGCACATTTAATGCAAGCTTAGTGCATATGTGTCTGCTTAATCTGCATTTTATTTTATTTACATAATTATTACATAATAATTGTATTTTATGTCAACAGCGTTTACACTGCTTTTCTGCTTTTCTAACCTGCTCTTCAAAAAGCACCAATGTAAGGGGAAAATATAATTATTTTTTAAGTATTTAGGGAAAAAAAATATTTTTCAGTTTTTCATTCAAATGTTTTTTTTTTTATTCAATAGCAGAATAGAACAACAACAGTATCCAACCTGTTAGGCGTGCGGTGTTTAGCGGCCATTTCATGCAAGCTGAGTGCATATGTGTCTGCTTAATCTGCATTTAAAAAAGAAAAATACTTTTTTCCTTCATATTTTACTGTGACTTACAGCGTTTAGACACTGCATTTCAAATCTGCTATTCAACAAGCACCAATTAAGGGGACAAATATTTTTCAGATTTTCATTCGTACGTTACAGTGAGATACACCCATTGCATACTGTTGTATTGTGAATTTCAATAAAAACCCATTTAGGGGGGAAAAAAATTAATTGCGGCCTATTCTGCATATGTTACAGTGAGATACACCCATTGCATACTGTTGTATTGCACATTGCAATAAAAACCCATTTGGGGGAAAAAAAAGTTATTTGCGGCCTAGTCCACATATGTTACAGTGAGATACACCCATTGCATACTGTTGTATTGCGCATTGCAATAAAAGCCCATTTAGGGGATAAAAAAGTTAATTGCGGCCTAGTCTGCATATGTTACAGTGAGATACACCCATTGCATACTGTTGTATTGCGCATTGCAATATAAACCCATTTAGGGGGAAAAAAAATAAATTGCGGGCTAGTCTGCATATTTTACTGTGAGATACACCCTTTCTATACTGTTGTTCTATTCTGCTATTCAATAAACACCCATTTGGGGAAAAAATATTAAATTGCGGACTAGTCTGTATCTGTACGTGTGAAATACACCCTTTTGGATACTGTTGTTCTATTCTGCTATTCAATAAACACCCATGTAGGGGAAAGAAAGATATTAAATTGTGGCCTAGTCTGTATCTGTACGTGTGAGATACACCCTTTGGATACTGTTGTTGTATTCTGCTATTCAATAAACACCCATTTAGGGGACAGAAAGATATTAAATTGTGGCTTAGTCTGTATCTGTACGTGTGAGATACACCGTTTGGATACTGTTGTTGTATTCTGCTATTCAATAAACACCCATTTAGGGGACAGAAAGATATTAAATTGCGGCTTAGTCTGTATCTGTACGTGTGAGATACACCCTTTGGATACTGTTGTTCTATACTGCTATTCAATAAACACCCATTTAGGGGACAGAAAGATATTAAATTGCGGCTTAGTCTGTATCTGTACGTGTGAGATACACCCTTTGGATACTGTTGTTCTATCCTGCTATTCAATAGAAACCCATTTAGGGGACAGAAAGATATTAAATTGCGGCTTAGTCTGTATCTGTACGTGTGAGATTCACCCTTTGGATACTGTTGTTGTATTCTGCTATTCAATAAACACACATTTAGGGGACAGAAAGATATTAAATTGCAGCTTAGTCTGTATCTGTACATGTGAGCTACACCCATTGGATACTGTTGTTATATTCTGCTATTCAATAAACACCCATTTAGGGGACAGAAACATATTAAATTGCTGCTTAGTCTGTACCTGTACATGTGAGATACACCCTTTGGATACTGTTCTATTCTGCTATTCAATAAACACCCATTTAGGGGAAAATTAATAATTTTGCAGCATTTGCTGATTATGTTACTGTGAGATACACCCTTCAAACTTGTGCAGAATAGACATGTATACCGGCCTTACCCAGCCATTGTTGTATTTTTGATTTTTGTCACTCTTTGGGATGTACCCTAATTTAAAAAGAAATAAAATTAAAAACAAAAACCAGTGTTGGCTACCTCGTCCTCCTCCACCGCTGCTTCCACCTACACCGCCACATCCACCGCCACCTCAACCTCCTACTCCATATGGGCCTCGTCCTCCTCCCACATCATTCAAGATGATTCTCCCATTTGGTTTGTATTTATCTATTGCCCAAAACTGTAACACAGTAGGATCTTTGTTATGATGCTCTAGAAAGTGTCTTGAAATATTATGTTTGGGGAATCCTTTTATGATGTTCTGTTTATACTCTTTAATTCTCTTCCACATTGGTCTTTTAGTTCTGCCTACATATTGCTTTTGACATGGGCACTGTAGTACAGAGCTCAAAATTTAAATTCCTGAGCTACTAGCAAGGCCTTAAGGGTTACTCGCCACCAGTTGCCCCACCCAACTCCTACCCTGCCCCGCCCCTAATTCCGCCCCTAAACACGCCCTCATAAATTATCTCATAAAATTACACTGTTAAATGTTTTTGCATTAATGCAGAAGTTACAAAAATAAATATTAATAACAACGTTTTCAGTGCCCATCAGTGCAGCCTCATCAGTGCCAATCAAGGGTCTGAAGGGCGGGAGGCTGAAGAGCACTGGAGGGGGCTGGAGGGGGGGACTGAAGAGCCCTAAGGGGCTGGAGGGGGGCTGAAGAGCACTAAGGGGCTGGAGGGGGGGCTGAAGAGCACTGGGGGGGGCTGGAGGGGGGACTGAAGAGCACTAAGGGGCTGGAGGGGGGCTGAAGAGCACTAAGGGGCTGGAGGGGGGGCTGAAGAGCACTGGGGGGCTGGAGGGGGGAGGCTGAAGTGAAGAGCACTGGGGGCTAGAGAGGGGGGGGCTGAAGAGCATTAGGGGGGCTGAAGGGGGGGGCAGAAGAGCATTGGGAGGGCTGAAGAGCACTAAGGGGCTGGAGAGGGGGGGCTGTACAGCACTGGGGGGACAGCAAAACAAAAAAATAAGTTGGATAGGAGGAGCGGTGGGGCGGCTGCATATAGAGGAATTGATCTTTCCATATTCCTCCTGCACCTGCTGAATGCCTGCAAAGAGGAGAATCAGGCATCCAGTGGCTGCAGGAGTAATATGGAAAGATCAATTCCTCTATATGCAGCCGCCCCACCGCTCCTCCTATCCAGTCACACAGGGAGGCTGCTAAATCCTTGGACACTCACCTTCTTCCAGCCCCCGCGAGCAGCGCAGCACAGACCGAGGGAGCAGCTGCCTTATCATGAGGAGATGATCGGCGCGAGTATCGGCTTGACACCCCCCATTGGTATGCAACTGCTGGCCGGATAATGTCAGAGGGGCGGTTCATCCAACTGTAACAGCTTTAATTGTAATTGTTGGGCGCTCACCGACACACACAGTCCCGCCCCCTAGCCCGGCTTCTTTGATAAACGTCACATGTCCTGGTTGGCCAGGTGTTCTGTCTATCAAAGAAGCCAGGCTAGGAGGCGGGACTGTGTGTGTCGGCGAGCGCCCGGCAATTACAATTAAAGCTGTTACAGTGGGATGATCCGCCGCTCTGACATTATCCAATCTGTCGGCTGGCCGGCTTTCCTCTCCTCTCTTCCCCTGAGCGGCTCCCGGAGCTCGCCCTACATAATTTTCCACTCGCAAAATGCGAGAAGGCGAGTGGAAAATTTGAGGGCTGCTGTAGTATATAGACTACTTCTTTGGTTCTGCAGGATATGAAGTCTTTTATGGGGTATTTTCTTCCTGTAGTGGTGGATATAAACTGGTTACCTTTTTTTCCATTTCTATTGGTGTTTCGGCACGCAAAACATCCTTTGCATTGAAAAAAACGTTTTCCCTGGTAAAAGGTAATATTTTGATTTTTTTGGGGGATCCACAACATTTTTGGCTATAATGTTCTGCAGGGTGGGGGCTCTTCAATATATAAACCTCGTTGTTTTGGTAATATTGATTGGAGTTATCTGTCCGCTTTTAGAATGGGCCAGTGTTTTCCAATTACTTTCTCAATTTGTTTATGTTGTATATGATAATCTAAAATTATTCAACCTCAACTACTATGCAGGATGATTAGTACTTCTACTGAAAATTATTATTTTTTCGGACAGTCTTGAATGAATGTTTCACAAGGCCTGTTGGCTATTTCTTGAATCTTTTGTGTTATAAATTTCCTGTTGTATCCTCTTTCTATAAATCCATGGCCTATCTCATTTGCCTGTTCATAATAATCTGTCATATTAGTGCATTTTCTTTGAAGTCATATCAATTGGCCTTTGGGAATATTTATTAGCCATGGTTTAAAGTGACAGCTTTCCATTGGTATGTAACTATTGCGATCAACGCACTTGAAAAATGTTTTGGTTGTGATAGATTTATTCTCCAACTTGTTAGTCAGATCCAAAAACGTAATAGTTGTATTGTGGAGCTCCCATGATAAACTGATATTCTTGGTATTTTTGTTTAAATTGATCAAACATTTGTCAGAGTATTCTGATCCCCTTCCCATATGATGATCAAATCATCATTGAAGCGTTTGTATAGGATTAATTGTCTTGGTGGGTTTTGATATATTGCTTCTTTCTCCCACTGGGCCATGAAGAGATTGGCGACGCTGGGTGCATACTTAGCTTCCCATGGATATACCCTTTATCTGCCTGAAGTATTCCGAGTTGTGCCAAAAATAATTATGTTGGAGACCATATTCAAGTTATTTGAGTAAATATTTATTTTTTTGATATTCAAATCACTCAGATTGTCCATGGCCCACCTGGATGCATTTAATGCCTTGTCTTTATTTATGATGGTATACAACGATGATACATCTGCAGTTGCCAGTGTGTACTCTCGTTCTATTATCATTTGTTCCAAAATCTGAATAAGATGTTTCGTATTTCGCAGATAAGATTGTGTTTTTGTAACAGATTGGATCCCATTTGCTATTGGCCTTCCCGCTGGATTCTACTTATCTTTATGTATTTTTGGTACATGATATATTATAGGTACTCTGCATACACTTGGGGGTAAATATTTACTTTCTTTGTTATTGAGAAATTGTGTCTTACAGCTCCGCTGGATTCCATTCTCTAAATCTTTTTTATACTGTTTGGTTGGATTACCCTTTAGTTTAAGATGTACTACGATCACTTAATTGGTTTGCCTTTTCATCATTATACGCTTGTTTTGACAATACCACAATTCCCCCTCTTTTATCGGCTGGTCTCATAACAATATTTTTCCTTTTCTCAAGGCTATGGTTACCCCTCTTTATTTCTTGAGGATCAGATATTTTCCTAATTTTGAGTTGTTCTAAATCTTGTGTTACTATTCTGTTGAAAACTTCTACGTGGTCTTTATCCCAATTATTGGGGTTAAATAAGTGACCTTTTCTTTAGTTAAGTATGTATTATATTCTCCTGCTCTTCATTGGGTCTGATCTGTTCAGCATATACTTCTTTATATTAAGTTGTCTTAATATAAAGAAATATATGGTCATTATGTGACTATTTTAACTCATTAGTTAATACACATTACCACTGTTCATATATAAATAAATAGTTTCTATATTATAGAACATCATTTAGTTCTTCTGTGAGACTCAATATACGTTTACACACTAATTATCTGTTAAGGGTTGACGCCAGATTCAGCTGTCCTACGGTGATCAGAGCCAGGGAGCCGGGGAGTGAGCGAATAGGACTCTATCGCGGCTGATTCAAATAGGATTACACAGATTGGTGGAATGTCCTCTTTATTTATTTATTTATTTCAGGTTCTTATATAACGCTGTCAATTTACGCAGCGCTTTACATATACATTTCACATTCACATCAGTCCCTGCCCTCAAGGAGCTTACAATCTAAGGTCCCTAACTCACATTCATACATACATATATACATAGTAGGGCCAATTTTATACAGGATCCAATTAACCTACTAGCATGTATTTTGGAGTGTGGGAGTAAATGGGAGTACCCAGAGGAAACCCACGCAGGCACAGGGAGAACATGCAAACTCCAGGCAGGCAGTGTCATGGTTGGGATTCGAACCAGTGACCCTCTTGCTACTAGGTGAAAGTGCTAACCACTACACCACTGTGCCACCAACATTTGCATAAACTGTAAACTCAGTCCACTGAGATAAGAGGAGTGGAAGCTAAAGAGGCTCGTAGGTGAAGCAATTCAGTCTTCCTGTTGCACAAACCCTTTGTGTTGAAGGTGAGCACGCACTGCACACAGAGGTGTTTCAGCAGGTGGAAGGACGTAGCACTAAGCATTTTATATTTATTTGGTTTGAAGAAGCTCTTTAACCTCCCTGGCGGTCTGATTATGTCAGAATTTTTGTGCTAAAAGCAGTACATTGTTTTGCATGGAAATATGTTGTTTTTTATTTTAGGCCTGTAATTCTTAGGAATAACTCACTTAAATCTGTCCAAACAAGAGTCTAGTAGACATCCCAGGTATAAAAAAGTTTGAAACACGTAATCATAAATTATAATATAATAATAATAAATTTCTTTAAATTCTTCATTGTTTTCGAAGCGGAGATATTTCATTATGAGGGTGAATCTGTATTCTAAGAACACAAAAAACAATCAGGGCAGACAGGTGATAAATAAATAGAAAATAAAAACTGAAATGCTTGCTGAACACCGACCCAGGACACAGTGTAAATCCCAGACAGAAATAAATACAAAAAAAGGTGCTGCGAAAATCACATTCCACAGAGATAAATTACAATAGCAGCAACAATTGGAAGATGGATAAAGGAACTGTCCATAAGTATAGATAAAGTCCCAGAAGACCATTAAGGTACATAAATCCACATAAAGTGCTGGAAAACAGGTAACACAGGAACTGTTCAGTGAACATCCCTTTCACCAAAGGCACACGTATGCGGTCACCTCAGTATTTGACCCCTGTATTACCAGCGGGTCAAAAAACGCAAACATTATCAACATTATCAATTAAAGACAACACCAGGATACAGCAAGCCTCCTAAAGTGCAGCCGCTTGAGCATAGACTAAGATTGGTCCAAATTGACAAAAATAGCCACCTAAGTACAAGATGTTTGTCTGGGCCCAGTTTGTCTGCTGTTATGAATCGCGCAGCCAGTTGCAGATCCGAGTCACGGCACCAAAATGAATAGGGAATTTAAATTTCAAGTTCTTCACATTGGAATACTTGTAAGGTGGTCTTTCTAGTCCCAGCTCCTCTTTCCGCATGTGGCTGAGACACAGAGAGGAGCTGCTACTGTGTACAGTGCATGCACGAGTAGTGCACATGCAGGAAGTAGCCAAATGCAGAAGGCTACTTCCTGCATGTGCACTACTCATGTGTGCACTGTACACAGTACAGGTCCTATATCCTGGACTGCAGCTCCACTCCACTCCAATTCAGTCATCACTTGAATGTAGTTTACAATTAAAGTGAAACAGCTGTTGATATCAGAGATCTACTGTTGAGGGAAGGGTCTATTAATGCTGGCTTCTGGGTTCTTTTTTAGCTGTTGGTGTGTTTTGTTGCTAGGGTGGATCTACAGTATTGTTGCGGGGGGTATTTTTATGTGGGGGGTCTATTGTTACTGGGGGTTTCTGTTGAACCTGGAAGTTTATATTGTTGCTGGAGAGATCTATTTGTGCTGGGGAAATCTATTGTTGCTGGGTTGATATATTGTTTCTGGGCATATCTATCACTGCTGCGGGGTCTGTTGTTGCTTGGATTGGTCTGTTGTTGCTGGGGAGAGCTATTGTTGCTGGGGGTGATCTATTGTTGCTGGCTGCAGAGTACCTATTTTACTGCCTTTCATTAGTAAATTCCATACAAACTACTTAGTACCAAAAATACTTGGTTCTGTATTCTTTAAAAGGGGCGGTACTAGGAGGTGGGTGGAATCATGGGACATTGCTAGTAGGTGGGCTCGGGCAGAGACAAGGTGTGACCCAGAAGTGGGGAGTACCTGCACCTATTCTCTGAGAAAAAAAGCCCTGCATAGAACTATTAATTAGCCTGCAAAGTACACCTAAGATATAATGATCTATCCTGTAAATGCTTTAGAGCAGGAATCCTCAAACTACGGATAACTACACATCCCATGAGGCATTGTAAAACTCTGAGATTCACAGACATGACTAGGCATGATGGGAATTGTAGTCCCTGAACATCTGGAGGGCCATAGCTTGAAGACCCCTGCTTTAGAGGAAACGACTGTGAGGGAATAACCCTCAGCACATGGTTTACCAGTACAACTTTGACAAAATATATCATATGAGTATAGGTCTGTGTGTTGGACAACATATAGGAGTGTTGGACTATACAGTAGAAGGAATTAAAATGCCAAAATAATAGGGGAGGCAGGGAAGGAAGGAGGGGGAAATGAGGAGAGAAAGAACGGAAAAAAAGAGACGGGAGAAGGAGAAAAGGAAAGAAGAGCAGGACTAGGTGAGAGAAGAAGGAGGCCTCTAAGCCCTAGCAATGGCACTAGGTTCGGCCGAATTCCGAACTTTTTGCTGAAAAAGTTCGGAATTCGGCAACCAGAACCGACCAAAATGCAATGGGACAGGAAATGGGCTTTTAAAGCCTGTGATTGGCCAGAACCATCAGTAAAAGCCAATTGAGGGGGCAGGAGAATGCTAGGAATGTGATTGGAGTGACTAGGGGGTCCAGAGGCCAATCATTAGTGAATACGCCCCCCAGTATATAAGATAGCCCCCTGCCAAATTCCTAGCATTGTAATACAGGGACATGGAAGAGAGTGGAAGCAGTTCTGTTACTTCTGCTTCAAAGTGTCATTTAGCAATTTTTAGTGTGAGGAAAGGGATATCTAGTGTAGTTAGGGTGCTATTTTCCACTTTAGTTAGCTTTAATGATCTAGTTTCTGTAGGGAAAGTGTTAAGTGCCAGGGTGACCGCAGTGTAGTGTAGGGTTAACTGACTCTGACTGCTATGGCAGGGTGACAAAACCCTTCCATGTCAGGGTGACCGCTATAGAGAAAAGATCGTTTCTCTTAGGTCACTTATAGAACAGCGATATGGCTTCTCGCCGGTCAGCCTGCTTTTTGCTGCAGGCGTTCATAGGGCTTTTTTGAGGACATGTTTGGAGTCAGGCATGACATCTGAACTTCTGTATAGGGGTATATATACACACACATGTCTGTATATATACACCTACACATACATAGGTGTGAAAATAGCAGAACACTATGCTTGCGCTAATGAAATAATTAACAGGCATATGTCTCCGCTCCTATCACACCTATATATGTGTATCTGTATATATACATATAAGTGTGTGTGTATATATACCCCTATACAGAAGTTCAGATGTTTTGCATGCCTCCAAAGACCCCCAAAAAATGCCCAAAAAAACGCCTGCGCCAAAAAAAAAAACGCCCAGGTGTGTTATTGCAGGGGTTTTATTTGGGCATTTTTTGTGGGTCTTTGGAGGCAGACAAAACATCTGAAATTCTGTATAGGGGTATATATATATATACACACACACACTTATATGTATTTTACACATACACATATATAGGTGTGATAGGAGCGGAGACATATTGATGTTAATTATTTCATTAGCGCAAGTATGGTGTTCTGCTACTTTCACACCTATATATGTGTATGTGTATATATACATATATGTGTGTGTGTATATATACCCCTACACAGAAGTTCTGATGTTATGCCTGCCTCCAATAACCCCCAAAAAATGCCCAAAAAAAACGCTTGCTACAAAACCGGCAAGGTGTGAAAATAGCGGAGCCATATCCCTGTTCTATAAGTGTTCTAATACAAACAATCTTTTTTTTTCTGGCTCTGGACATGCTACAGAGCTGAAACTTCACAGGTACACTTTTTAGACCCCCCGGACACTAAATCCAAAGAAATCTCTTTTTTTTTTTTCAATAATTCTTTCAATAATTGGCTCTCTATCAAAAATGACAATTTTTAAGAACTTTTTTTGTGTGATTAATAGTCCCTGGGGCATGACCCAGAACCCTAGGCACTTTTTAGGGGCATTTATTGGGTTTTAGTGCTTCAAAATGGTGTTTTTTTGATTACCGAAGTTCGGGTCCCATTGATTTCAATGGGGTTCTGAAATCCGGGCCGAACTTTTGGGAAGTTTGGGTGTTCTGGTCGAAAAAATGATCTGGGAGAGGGAGAGAAGTGCATGCTATGCGTCCTTGCGGAAGGGTAAATGAAAAAGCGTAGAGAAGAGGCGGTAAACCCTCAACCAAAAGCCAAGCAGGAGCAGGACCACCATCTCCACGCTGGCAGCAGCCTCTGAAACATCTATTACTATATGATGGGTTTGAGTGAGCTATGCAATCCAGGAACCATTACCAACAGAGGAGGACCTCGTAGGCCTCCTCTGTAATGACCGTGTTAAAAGAACATTTGGCTACGGTGGACCAGGCCTTGCTCCAATCCTCTAAGTCTATAGAGGCTGCTATGTCTCACTCCCATTTAGAGATTTATGAGTGAGAGCGAGGCAAGCCCCCTACTGTTAGGGTGGAGTAAGTAGAGGAGAAAATCCCCCCGGGCACCAGGTGAACGGAGATAGAGATGCACAGGTCATTTTCTGGAATGGGAAAAAAGAGTTATGACGGAGGGCAGAAATTTAGTGATGGAATTGCAGGTATCAGTACAATTCCGTTGGGGGCATGCCAAAAGTTTTGCATATGGAAACCCAGGATGGGAAAGTGACAGACCTGAGAGTAGCCATGGACGGGCCACTAGGCAAAAGCTTGGAGTTGTCCAGCCCTAGCAAAAAGAGAGGGTTGTTCAGGAGGGGGAGAAGTGGCAGGAAAAGGGACATTAAGTTACCTGAGAAGCGGACTAAGCCCCAAAGGTGTAAACTACGGGCCATAAGATGACTAAGGGAGGGGGGGCTTGAAATGGGGCTTGAGGTGGGGGGAAGCCATAGAAGGGCCGAGACTGGGACATGGGTGCAATTAGGGATTTCCAGAAGCACCCATAAGATAATAATCGAGGTTGAATGAAGCATTATGAGTTGTGAAAGCTGTGCGGCCAAGTAATAATTGGCCACATTCAGAACACCGAGGCCACCTCTCAAAAAATGTTTTTTTAATATTTTCTACTTATAAGATGTTTCTTAAAAGAAGGTGTTATGGCAGACTACAAGTGATTCTGAACAAGTTCAGATTGCGATTGTCCTAATTAAAAGGCTTCCTCTTGATACTATACAATGAAACAGCCCAGCTTAAAAATCTTTAATGCATTGTTAGGACAGACAGTGTCTAGTTAATAACTGATAATGAGATCTGCCAGCACAGTACAGACAGTGTTCATTACTGCATACACTTCTCTCCAGATCCTTCGTAAACAAATAGATCTAGGTAGGACTTTTCAGTGTTAGAATTAGAAAAGAGCATCTAAAACGGTAAGCCACAGTTTTTAAATATTTTTTAAGTTATGCTATGTGAATGAGAACGTTTAACAAATATAAAATATGTGTTATCCCAGCTGGATTGAAAAAGTGTGGATATGGTTAGGTAACAGCTGTATATATATTTCAGTATCTGGAATCTAAAGTTTTTGTGAACCAAAAACAAGATAATCAAAAGCATTTGGATAAATGTTTTAAGAATGAGTTGTGCAGTCTTTTAGGAATAGTAATATATATGCATTTAGCTACACTGCTCAAAAGAATAAAGGAACACTTTGAAAACACATAAGATCTCAATGGAGAAAAATATCATGCTGGATAGCTATACTGTTATGGACTGGGTAATGTGTTAGGAACGAAAGGATGTCACATCGTTTTGATGGAAATATAAATTATCAACCTACAGAGGACTCAAAGACACCCCAAAGATAAAAGTAAAAAAATTATGCAGCAGGCTAGTCCATTTTGCTGCAATTTCATTGCAGCAACTCAAATTGGTACTCAGTAGTTAGATTGCCCCCACGTGCTTGTATGCATGTCTGACAATGACAATGAGACGACGGAAGAAGTCCTGGGGTATTTCCTCTCAGATCTGGACCAGGCCATCACTGAGCTCCTGAACAGACTGAGGTGCAACTTAGCGGCTTTGGATGGACCGAAACATAATGTCCCAGAGGTGTTCTATTGGATTTAGGTCAGGTAAGCATGTGGCCAATCAATGGAATCAATTCCTTCATCCTCCAGAAAGTAGCTGCATACTCTCACCACAAGAGGGCAGGGATTGTCGTGCACCAGGAGGAACCCAGGACCCACTGCACCACTGCAGAGTCTGACAATGGCTCCAAGGATTTCATCCCGATATCTAATGGCAGTTAGGGTGCCATTGTCTAGCCTGTAGAGGTCTGTGTGTCCCTCCATGGAAATGCTTTCCCAGGCCATCACTTACCCACCACCAAACTGGTCATGCTGAACGATGTTACAGGCAGCATAAAATTCTCCACAGTTTCTCCAGATCCTTTCACGTCTGTCCCGTGCTCAGGGTAAACCTGATCTCATCTGTGAAAAGCACAGGCCGGTAGTGGCGCACCTGCCAATTCTGGTGTTCAATGGCAAATGGCAAATCAAGCTCCATGGTGCCGAACAGTGAGCACAGGACCCACTAAAGGATGTTGGGCCTTCAGGCCACCCTTATGAAGTCTGTTTCTGGTTGTTTGGTCAGAGACATTCACACTAGTAGCCTACTGGAGGTTATTTTGTAGGGCTCTGGCAGTGCTCATCCTTTTCCTCCTTCCACAAAGGAGCAGATACCGGACCTGCTGATGGGTTAAGGACCATTTACGGCCTTGTCCAGCACTCCTAGAGTAAATGCCTGTCTCCTGGGATCTTCTCCATGTTCTTGAGACTGTGCTGGGAGACACAGCAAACCTTCTGGCAATGGCACGTTTTGCCTCATGCTACCAGTAATTTTAGGAACAGCTCGGTTTGTATATCATCTTTACTACATACTGTTCTTTCTGACATTATTACTAGGTTGTTACCTTTGTTTTCAATCAGAATACTCATGTAGCTGTTTTTTTTTAACTGCTGATGCTTTTGTTTGTTAAAACTGCTTAGTAACTGTATTTATTGTTTTTTTCTGCTTTGTAGGCAATGGTTGAGACTGTTAACAATCTCCTCCAACCACAAGCTCAGAATGCATGGCAAGATCTGACTGCAAAGGACCAGCTACGAGCAGCCACTATGCTTCTAGACACAGTTGAAGAAGGAGCTTTTGTGTTGGCTGATAATTTCTTAAAAACAGACATTGTGAGAGAAAACACAGACAATATTCGTAAGTAAAATGTGAATAAAACTGGTTTTATTCATTATGTTTTTCAGAATACTGTATGTTTAGTATGTGTGTGCATATATAATTGTGCACAATTGGCAAGAGATAAACCTTTCATTAGTGTATATGAAATAATTTAAAGAGATCACAGTTCACTTCGTTATCTGCACCTCCAAGGTATTAATTTTTTTTTTCTTTTGTACTATTTTTATTGGGAAAAAATAAATCATATAACAAGATACAATAGAATGCTGTGAGGATAAGGTTTAGGACACTTTACAGGAGCTGGGTTAATTATTGTGACAACATCGTACAGTAGTACAGTACAGTAGTAAAAAATACTTGTACCCAAGATAACACAGTTCAATAGTTCAATTATTAGGTATAGGTTAGAACAGTGGTTCTCAACCAGGGTTCCTCCAGAGGTTGCTTTGGGTTCCTTGAGCAATGAGCAATGAGCAATTTCTGCCTCTCAGATAAGTTCCCCTGACACCATTCATCTTTTTAGCTATCTGGAACAAGGTAATTTTTCCCAATGTCCACAAGTTTAAGGAGCATTCATCCCACTGACCATCACACTAATGTATCATGAGTTGTAAATATGGTAATTTTTAGCAGGGGTTCCCTGAGACCTGAAATTTATTTCAAGGGTTCCTCTGTGTTGAAAAGGTTGAGAAAGGCTGGGTTAGAAGAATACAGATAGGTAAGAACCCTTCAGAGTGACTTTTTAAAAAAAATATTTGTATTTAACCACCTCCCACACGGGCCATAGTACATATACGGCCGGGTGGGAGTCTCGTCCTTCTGAATGGATGTTCCGGAATGTCCTTCAGAAGGAGAGAGATCGCGCCGCCGCGGGCACGCGCAGCGGCGCGATCTCGATGTGCCTGTGTCCCTAGGACACAGAGCAACAAGACTCGGCAGGAGGGCCCTGTGATTGGCCCTCCTGATCACATGACGGCTGTGACCAATCACAGCCGTCATGTAATGTCAATACAGCCGTTGTAACGGCTTCGATCTCTTCTCCTCTTGACAGGTCCTGTCAGTGTGAGGAGAAGGAGAGGATCGATTCTGCAGCCGGAGTGATCAGTGAGTATTTCTAATTACTCACTGATCACAGGGGGGGGGGTCTGTGCTGGTAATCAGATGATTGATTACCAGTGCAGCCCTGGGGGGAGGGGATGCCACCAGGGATGCCCACCCATGACCACCAGGGATGCCCACCATGGCCACCAGGGATGGCAAACAGGGCTCAGAGAGCCTGCCAGTGGTGCCCCCCCATCAGTGCTGCCCACCAATTCCATCTATCAGTGCTGCCCACCAGTGCCCATTATTGCCCACCAGTGCTGCCTATCGGTGCCCATCAGTGCCCCCCATCAGTGCTGATCAGTGCCGCCCATCAGTGCCACCCATCAGTGCCGCCTATCAGTGCCCATCAGTGCCGCCTATCAGTGCCCATCAGTGCTGCCTATCAGTGCCCATCAGCGCTGCCTATCAATGCCCACCAATGCTGCATATCAGTGCTATCTATCAGTGCCACATATCAGTGCTGCATATAAGTGCTGCATATCAGTGCTACCTATCAGTGCTGCATATCAGTGCCACCCCATCAGTGCCACCCCATCAGTGTCTCCTCATCAGTGCCTGTCAGTGCAGCGTCATCAGTGCTCATCAGTGCAGGAAAAAAACGTATCTATTTACAAAATGTTATAACCTAAACAAAAAAACTTGTTTTTTTTTTCAAACTTTTCGGTCTTTTTTTATTTGTGCACCAAAAAAGAAAAAACCTGGCGGTGAACAAATACCACCAAAAGAAAGCTCTATTTGTGGGGAAAAAATGACATAAATTTGGTTTAGGTACAGTGTTGCATGACTGCGCAATTGTCATTCAAAATGCAACAGCGCTAAAAGCTGAAAATTGGTCTGGGAAGGAAGGGGGTTTAAGTGCCCAGTATTGAGGTGGTTAAACGTTACAGTACACAAAGATAATAGACAAGGGTTAGCATTGCTTCATGCTATTGTAAATTATGATGTAATCAGCACAGTGCTACAAGGTGTCATTTTCCATTGCCTGGGAATCAGCACCTTACTTGACAGGAATAACAATCAGAGAACCCCTTACAAATTGTGGGAAGTGGACCCAGTAATATAAAGTGCAGGACAATTTCAGGGGAAGGTTGGAGGGGGACTCCTAATAAATGCGTGTAGATTTGAAATATGGTTATCCAGAAGATACGGATAGTACTGCATGGTAAAATGGAGCATGCCAGGAACAGTGCCAGTGGCCAGGAGTGTCTGGTGGAGCGTACCAGGATCAATGTCAATAGCCAGGAGTGACAAATGGATAATGCTAGGTACAGTGCCAGCAGCTTGGAGTAACAGAAGAGGTGCACCAGGAACAATGTGAGCAGCTAAGAGCAACAGATGGAGCATTCTTGAAGCTGTGGCTATGGACTGTATATGAACCAGGTGGTGGCAGAGGCAAAGGGAGGTTTAAAACCGACTTGGGGAACATGGGGGGCTTGATGTTATGTGGACAAGAACACTAAGACAGGCTTGGAAAACGTGGGGGTTCAGCATCATGCGGACACATATTGTATGAGCTTCTGCCAATAGAGTGTGTGTTCTGGCCCTTTTAATGATGTAGGTGATTGATGCGGATATGCCTGAAAGTAAGGTAAGTAGTCACTGCAGTATCCTCCCCCCGAACACCCTTTATGAGGTCTCCACGCATATTTGGGGCCGGATGTCAAAGGGAACCATTGATTGAAGTATCAAATAGGATGTTTGGCAAAGATATCAGAGGCCAGGACCCAGGAACATTCTTCTAGACCAAAGCCCTTCCAATTGATTAATACAAATTGGATTCCAGGATGCTAAGGATCTCAAATTCTTCCGATGCTTTGGTAAAAGGACGGGATAGCCAGTCAGATCTGGAAAATTGATTACGTACCAGAGGTTTTAATAACAAAACATGACAAAAATTTGGAATGCGAAGGAAAGATTCTATATAAGGTTCGATAAAGTGAGAGGTGAGCTTAAGGGAGGGAACTTTGAGGTTGGAATTTTTCATAACAAACATTGTCACTGAGATTAAACTAGAATCAAATGCATGGTTTCATTATAGATAGAGAAGGGGTGCGTTGAAACCCCTGATGGTTTTTTTTTTGTTTTTTTTTTTGCAGGCTGTGTCTCATTGGGGAGATTTTCCTTTACTTCCTATCCCATAGCAAATACAGGTAGTGAAAGGAAACCGTTAAAGTGAGGAAACACCTGGTTGTCACCAGTTACTAAAACTAGTATTTCCATTGTAAGATTTACCCTCCTGTTCTGGTGACAACCCAAAATTTGGGATTTTATTTCACTTTCAGTGATATTAGTGATGTTGAGTGACCCAGGTCAGGGAGTCAGACTTAATACCAAATGAAGTTCGAAAAGTAACAGCAACTATTTCAGAAGTGGTCTGAAAAGGGAGAGAAACTTTAAGACGCTTCCCCAAAATCATGAAGAAAGGACTCATCCAAGAACTAAAATTAGAATATTTTTTAAGAATGAATTGTGTCCAAAGAAGTGGCTGTACCAAATCATCATGGTGTGACAAAGGCATACAGGAATTGCTCCTAGGCCAAGTTGGCAGTTCAACTGAGGATAATATGAAGATGACAAGTTCAAAGTAACGCTAAAGGCTTTATACACAACCTTACAACAGAAACAATTGAATACAGGGCCGTAGATCTTTTTTTTTTTTTCTGTGGGGGGAGGTGGATTTTTACTGCTCCCCAACTGTTCTCCCTCAAGCTCCAAAGCCAGCAGATGGGACAAAAGTTATACAGGCTGTTGCACTCAGTAGGTAGTAGCACTTATCAAATGTGACCCATCACCATGCAGTTATAGTGCAGATTTTTAGGGGTTGAAACAGGTGGTGAGGAGACTGCGAGTCAGGCATTCTCTAAAACATCAGTGCCTAACCTTACAAATGCATTTCTGGAAGAATGGTCAAACATTCCTATAGAAACATTCCTAAACCTTGTGGACAACCTTCTCAGAAGAGTTGAAGCTGTTATAGCTGCAATGGGTGGGCCAACTCAATATTAAACCCTATGGACTAAGACTGGGATGCCATTAAAGTTCATGTGCGTATAAAGACAGGCATCCCAATATTTTTGGTAATATAACGTATATGGATTGCAAGTGTAGGGCTGGCCATACATAGATGCTTTTTTTTTTCTTTTGATCAGCCAGTGGGCTGATCAAAAAAAACAAACTTATTTCCGCATCCAGTTTTTTTTGTTTAATCATCGACCAGATAGCCAGCTTTGGAGCGGGACTCAATCAGCCGCTGATTGAATGCTAATTTTCTAACATTACCATTAGACAAAAATTAACCATTAAATTAACGTCTGTCAATGGGACAGGGTGTATAAGAATCAAAATTTGGCTGGTCCCTGCTGAACTGGTTGAATTTTGATCCATCTATGGCACTACATGTTGTATATAAGGCTCAATTCACAAAGCTGGCACACCAGGATAAGAATTCTGGTTTAACCAGTTGCCGACCGCCCACCGCAGATTAAACCGCTGCTCAAACCACACATGTGAGGTATCGCCACGATCGCCAGAGAGATAGCAATAAAAAAAGAGCTACTCTCTAACTCTAAACTGGTAACCGTTAAACATTTTTAAATCATCGCCTATGGAGAACATTTTTAAATCATCGCCTATGGAGATTTTTATTGACTGTAGTTTGTCACAACTACGCGGGTGTGCGCAATTTTAAACCGTAACATGTTGGGTATCTATTTACTCAGCGTTACATCATCTTTCACCATATACAAAACAATGGGCTAACTTTTGAAAGACCACTGCGCAAATACCGCGTGACAAAAAATATTGCAATGACTGCCATTTTATTCTCCAGAGTCTTTGCTAAAAATATATATATATATAATGTTTGGGGGTTCTAAGTAGTTTTCTAGCAAAAAAATACTGATTTTAACTTGTAAACAACAATTTAATGTCACTGGTCCCCAAAAAGTGTAAAAAATGTCAGTTAGGGGTCCGATCTGTCCGCCGCAATGTCGCAGTCCTGCTAATAATCGCAGATCACCACAATTACTAATAAATAAAAAAAAATAAATAAAAAGTCAAAAAATCTATCCTGTAGTTTGCAAACGCTATAACTTTTGCGCAAACCAATTAAAATACGCTTTTTGGGATTTTTTTTTTTACCACAAATATGTAGCAGAATACAAATTGGCCTAAACTGATAAAAAAAATTAGATTTTTTTAAATTTTTTATTGGGAATGTTTTATAGCCGAAAGTAAAAAATATTGTGTTTTTTTCAAAATGTGTCAAATAGAACTAAAATTTCGTTCAAAAGTTTTCCATTCCTGAATAGCTTTGAAGTTCCCTTTAGGAACTAAGACATGAAGGTCTTCCATAGTGTGGTCATGAGAAATAATGTCCCACAGGCATGCAGAAACTATCTTCCTTATGTTCCTTGATGGTGTGTCTGTGTAAATGCATTCTTGTTTGCAACTTCTGTCCTGTTTCCCCAAAATAAGATCCTTTGCTACATTTATTGCATTGGATGAGGTGCACAGCATTATTGGAGGTGCGGCTGTATGGTCCTGTAATATTTTAGGTCCCTTTTGAGTGTGACACTTTTTGATAGATTTATTTGATTGCACAGTTTGCAGCATTTTTTGTTGCAGGGTTTGCTTCCATTATTTGTAAACTCATAATCAGAATGCAGTTTCCTGTTGATTCGTTTATGTCAGAGGTTGGGGGGTTGTCGGAAAGCCAGTATTGGGGGTTGTTGGAATATTTCTTTCAGATTTTTATCCTCTGTTAGGATGGGTTGTAAATCTTTGATTATCTTTCATATCCCTTCTAGTGCAGGATTGTATGTGGTTACTAGATGTACACTGTTATTTGTTTTTTTCTCTTTGTATTGAAATAGATCTTCTCTTTGGTTTTTAAGGCCATGTTATGCTGGTATTGACTGGTTTGTCCTTGTAACCTTGTCCTTTCTTAAGGAAGAAGTCTGCTAGTACTCTGAGATGTTTATTTCTGTTTTTTGCGTATGAACATATTCGGTGGTATCTGATGGTCTGGCTGTGTATCATGCCTGTTTAGTGTGTTAGGGTGGGGGGGTGTCACGGAACCATGAACCAAACGTACAACAACAGATAAGTGAAAATAAGAAGGCTTTATTGAAAATCAAGCTGTAAAGCAAAAGTCCAAACGGATGGCGAAACCAAGGCAGAGTCCTTGCGAAGCCAGAGGTCAGGAACCAGGAGGGTAGTCAGACGAAGCCGGGATCAGGAACCAGCAGGGTAGACAGACGAAGCCAGGATCAGGAACCAGCAGGGTAGACAGACGAAGCCAGGATCAGGAACCAAAAGCAGCAGCAGTCTTAGAAGCATGTGAACACAGGAGGACCAAGCAAGGAACTGAAGCCACAGACCTCCTATATATATGAGCTAGGCATCCAGCTCCTCCCAGTGGGAAGGAGGAGCCGCAGAGTAGGAGGCTACAAGAAACCCAGAAACCAAGATGGCCGCCAGCACATGTCAAACGAAGGAGAACAGCAAGAAGGTAAGACCATGACAGTACCTCCCCCTCAAGGGCCCCTCCTCCGCGGAGTAAAGAACGGTTTCTGAGGGAAGCGTGCGTGGAAGGCACGGAGCAAGGCAGGAGCATGGACATCTGCGGAGGGAACCCAGGAACGCTCCTCTGGACCATAACCACGCCAATGAACCAAAAACTGCACCCGACCGCGGACCAGGCGTGAGTCCAGGATATTGCTCACCTCATACTCCTCACGATTGCCCACTTGGACCGGACGAGGCCGAGGAACCGAGGAAGTGAAACGATTACACACCAGTGGCTTCAACAGGGAGACATGAAACACGTTGGAGATCCGCATGCCAGGAGGAAGCGCAAGGGCATAGGCTACCGGGTTTACCTCGGAAGGGACCAACAAAGCGAGGCGCCAGCTTGGGAGTGGGCACTCGAAGGTTGAGGTTGCGGGTGGACAACCATACACGGTCTCCGGCCTGGTAGGAAGGAGCAGGCGCTCGTCTGCGATCAGCCTGGAGTCTCTGGCGCTGCGCAGAGACCTCAAGGGACTTCTGGATCTGTACCCAAGAAGCACGTAGGACGGAAAGGTGATCCTCCACAGCCGGAATATCCTGGGGAGAGAATACCTCCGGTAACACGGCAGGTTGGAACCCATAATTGGCCATGAAGGGAGACGTCCCAGAGGAAGAGTTCACCGCCGTGTTCCTGGCAAACTCAGCCCAAGGCAGGAGGTCAACCCAATTGTCTTGGTGATCGGAGACATAGCAACGAAGGAATTGCTCCAAGGCCTGATTGGATCGTTCTGCGGCCCCATTGGACTGAGGGTGGTAGGCCGAGGAGAAGGAGAGATGAATCCCCAACTGGGAGCAAAAGGCGCGCCAGAACCTGGACACAAACTGACTCCCCCGATCCGACACAATCTCCTTGGGCAAACCGTGCAACCGGAAGACCTCCCTGGCAAAAATCGTGGCCAACTCCTGTGCAGAGGGTAACTTCTTGAGAGGAACACAGTGGCACATTTTGGAAAACCGATCCACAATCATGAGAATGACCGTATGACCTCGGGACGCAGGGAGGTCCACAATGAAATCCATCCCCAGGTGTGACCATGGGCGCTCCCCGGTGGCTATGGGTTGCAGAAGGCCCAACGGAAGGTGCCGAGGGGACTTACTCTGGGCACAAACGGAGCATGCCGCTACATATGCGGCGATGTCGGAACGTAGGGAAGGCCACCAGAACAGACGTGAAACAGCCCAGGACAGCTGATTCTTTCCAGGATGCCACGCGGTCTTGGAGTTATGGTAGGTTCGCAACAACCGAGTGCGCAACTCCTCAGGCACAAAACATCTGCCGTTGGGTCTCCCAGAGGGAGCACCAGATTGAGCCGCCAAAATCTGCTCACCCAGGGGAGAGGTCAGGCTGGTGCGAATGGCGGCCAGGATCTGATTCGGAGGTATGACCGAAGTCGGAATCGACTCCTCCCTGGACAGGTCGGAGTACTGCCGTGATAAGGCATCCGCCCTGATGTTCTTGGAACCGGGTAGGTAGGAGAACACGTAATTAAAACGTGACAAGAACAGAGGCCATCTGGCCTGACGTGGTGTCAATCTCTTGGCCTCAGAAAGGTAGGTCAGATTCTAGTGGTCCGTCAGGATGAGGACCGGAACCACCGAACCCTCGAGCAAGTGCCTCCATTTTTTAAGGGCCTGCACGATGGCCAATAACTCCCTGTCACCAATCTGATAGTTGCACTCCGCGGAAGACAGTTTCCGGGAGTAAAACCCACAAGGAAGCAGAGGACCCTCTGGTGTTCTACGCTGAGACAGAAGGGCGCCTACTCCCGTCTCAGACGCGTCCACCTCGAGGACAAAGGGCAACCCAGGGTTGGGATGCGACAGAATCGGAGCCGACACAAAGGCGGACTTTAGAGCCTCAAAAGCTCGGATGGCCTCGAGCGGCCAGACCTGGGAATTACTGCCCTTCCTGGTCAGATCCGTGAGAGGCTTGGCTAGCATGGAAAAGTCCCTGATGAACTTCCGATAATAATTGGCGAAGCCCAAAAAGCGCTGCAGGGAGCGAAGACCACTGGGCTGGGGCCACTGTAAGACAGCCGAAACCGTCTCAGGATCCATGGAGAACCCCTCAGCGGAAATGATGTAACCTAAGAAGGTTACCTGGGATCGGTGAAATTCGCATTTCTCAAGCTTACCGAACAGCTTGTTCTCTCGTAACCGTTGCAACACTCGTCTGACATCCAGAATGTGGGTCTCCATGGATTCAGAATATACCAAGATGTCATCCAAATAGACCACCACACACTGCTGCAACAGGTCACGGAAAACATCGTTGATGAATTCCTGAAAGACTGCGGGCGCATTGCACAAACCAAAGGGCATAACCAAGGATTCATAATGACCGGTCCTGGTGTTAAACGCGGTCTTCCACTCATCGCCCGCCTTGATCCTTAGGAGGTTATATGCCGCCCTCAGGTCGAGTTTGGTAAAGACCGTGGCCCCTTTAAGGCGATCGAACAGCTCGGAAATCAAGGGTATCGGGTAAGCGTTCTTGATCGTGATGCGATTGAGACCCCTGTAATCGATGCAAGGCCTCAACTCACCGCCCTTCTTTTTCACAAAGAAAAATCCAGCCCCTGCCGGGGACGAGGATTTGCGAATGTGTCCGCGTGAAAGCGCCTCCTTCACATACTCCTCCATGGCCTTATTCTCCGCTACCGACAGTGGATAGACCTTGCCACGAGGAGGAACGGCACCAGGTTGTAACTCGATGGCACAATCGTATGGGCGGTGCGGAGGTAGGGCAACCGCGCGCACCTTATCGAATACATCCCGGTACTCCTCGTATTCAGGAGGCAACAGAGAGCCCGAGGAAGTACACAGCAACTTGACAGGCCCATGGATGCAACTAGCCCCACACTGTGGTGACCACGAGAGGATCTCGGCCGATCTCCAATCGAAAGTCGGATTATGCTTCTGGAGCCAGGGGTACCCCAAGACCACCGAGTAGTGTGGAGACAAAATAACCTGGAAGCAGACCGACTCTCTGTGAACGGCACCAATGGCTATCCCCACTGGAAGGGTCTCATGAGTCACGTGTGGCGGCAGAAGGGGTCTGCCGTCTATCGCCTCAAGAGCCAGTGGAGAACCTCGGGCCTGCAGAGGAATGGAATTGGCGGCAGCGAACACACTATCAATGAACAAACCACCAGCACCAGAGTCCACCAACGCCTGGGTCGTCACTGAGCCCCCGACCCAGGAGAGGACAACAGTGATCAGTGGTTTGTCAACACGGGAAACCGGGGACGAGGAGACTCCACCCAAGATCTGCCCCCGACAGGATCTCAGGTGCGAGCGTTTCCCGGACGGTTCGGACATGCCAACCGAAAATGCCCACCGAGACCACAGTACATGCATCGGACCTCGCGTCTCCGGAGTACCCTCTCCCCCTCGGACAGGCGAGCAAAGCCCAGCTGCATGGGTTCATCCCCAGCCAAGTCATCCCCAGGAGGCGTGGGAGGAGAGGGAGGCACGGGTGGGACAGCAAAGGTAGGCGCCAATCTGTTAGGAGGCCTCCGCAGACTCTCCTTAAAGGAAGGTCTCTCCCTGAGTCTGGTGTCAATCAAAATCAGGAAAGAAATAAGAGACTCGAGCTCCACTGGTAGGTCCTTAGCTGCAACCTCATCCTTCAAGGCATCCGAGAGACCATGAGAGAAAGCAGCGACCAGAGCCTCATTATTCCAGCCCACCTCTGCTGCCAGGGTACGAAACTCAATGGCGTATTCAGCTACGGATCGTGAACCCTGTCTGATGGACATAAGGAGCTTCGCAGCAGAGGCAGCACGAGCCGGCACATCGAATACCCTCCGAAGAGAAGCAACAAAACCGGAAAACTCGGCAACCACCGGATTGTTGTTCTCCCATAAAGGGCTGGCCCAGGCCAAGGCCTTGTCCGAGAGCAGCGAAATTAAGAAGCCCACCTTTGATCTCTCAGTAGGAAAGGCATGTGGCAGCAACTCGAAATAAATGCCCACCTGGTTAAGGAAACCTCGGCACTGAGTTGGCTCTCCCCCAAAGCGCTGTGGAAGGGGGGCAGAACCGGTCATACCCCGAAACACCGCAGGCGCAACAACAGGTGTCGGGGTAGACTCTGGCGCAACAACCGGAGCGGCAGTAGGAGCGGGCCCAGGAGCGACAACCGACCCATCGGCAGCGGGAGCGAAATGAGCCGTGCGTTCAAGCAGGGTTTGCAACGCCACGGCGAACCGACCCAACAGGTGATCCTGCTGATCAAGTCTGGCAACCAGCGTGGGTAGCGTGGGTAGCGAGGATGGCCCTGTACCGTCAGAATTCATGGCTTGGTCCTAATGTCACGGAACCATGAACCAAACGTACAACAACAGATAAGTGAAAATAAGAAGGCTTTATTGAAAATCAAGCTGTAAAGCAAAAGTCCAAACGAGGCAGAGTCCTTGCGAAGCCAGAGGTCAGGAACCAGGAGGGTAGTCAGACGAAGCCGGGATCAGGAACCAGCAGGGTAGACAGACGAAGCCAGGATCAGGAACCAGCAGGGTAGACAGACGAAGCCAGGATCAGGAACCAGAAGCAGCAGCAGTCTTAGAAGCATGTGAACACAGGAGGACCAAGCAAGGAACTGAAGCCACAGACCTCCTATATATATGAGCTAGGCATCCAGCTCCTCCCAGTGGGAAGGAGGAGCCGCAGAGTAGGAGGCTACAAGAAACCCAGAAACCAAGATGGCCGCCAGCACATGTCAAACGAAGGAGAACAGCAAGAAGGTAAGACCATGACAGGGGGTGAACTGAAACTATGTAGATAGTTTCATCTGTCAGTGGGTTTCCTGTATATTGAGGTGTGCAGCTTGTCATCTCTGATGTGTACAGTAGTGTCTAGGAATTTGACATGCTTGATTGATGGGTTAAAGGTGTTGATCAATGAATAAAATTGTTTTCGATTTTCTTCACCTTCTGCCTATATGATAAAAATATAATCAATATAGCAATAATATCTGTATGGCTTTTGTTGTTCAGGAATTTGTCCTCCAGGTCAGCCATAAATACATTTGCATACTATGGTGCCATTTTACCTCCCATAGCAGTTCCCATAAACTGAAGGTAGATGTCACTATTGAAAGCATAGTAGTTGTGTGTAAGAATTAATTCAATGAGCTGTTTAACTCAGCGCTGTTTTTAAGTTACCAAGGAGTGCAGCAATATTCCAAATTTTTGCATGTCTCAGACACTTTTAGAGTTAGCTGTCCATAAATCCTGTGGGGATGCATTCTAAGAATTGCACTTACTTGTAAGTAAAAGATTTGTGTAAAGTTTTTGGCCATAAAGTCACTGGAGAACAGCATAGACATGACGACGATGGGACTAAGGATCAGAAGAGAACATCCAAATATACCACCATCTCTAAAGATGTCATTAACAAGATGCTGAAAGACTGCCAGGGCATTGCACAGCCCAAAGGCCATCACCAGATATTGATAGTGTACAAATCTGGTATTAAAGTCGGTTTTTGATTCTTCTCTAGCACGGATTCTGATGAGACTGTAAGTCGCTCTAAGGCTGAGTTTGAAAAAAATGTTGGTCACACAGAGACAGTTAAAGAGTTCCCGATGAGTGCATGAGGGGTTACACAATTTTTATAGTAATAGACTGTAGTCAGTGCAAGAAATGAGGAGGGGTGGATAAATCCTTTATTAAAGTGGTTGTAAAACCTTTTTTTTTTTAATTAAAAAGAAGTTATACTTAAAGTGCCTTGCGAAAGTATTCGGCCCCCTTGAACTTTGCAAACTTTTGCCACATTTCAGGCTTCAAACATAAAGATATAAAACTGTAATTTTTTGTGAAGAATCAACAAGTGGGACATAATCATGAAGTGGAACGAAATTTATTGGATATTTCAAACTTTGTTAACAAATAAAAAACTGAAAAATTGGGCGTGCAAAATTATTCAGCCCCTTTACTTTCAGTGCAGCAAACTCTCTCCAGAAGTTCAGTGAGGATCTCTGAATGATCCAGTGTTGACCTAAATGACTAATGATGATAAATAGAATCCACCTGTGTGTAATCAAGTCTCCGTATAAATGCCTCTGCACTGTGATAGTCTCAGAGGTCCGTTTAAAGCGCAGAGAGCATCATTAAGAACAAGGAACACACCAGGCAGGTCCGAGATAATGTTGTGGAGAAGTTTAAAGCCGGATTTGGATACAAAAAGATTTCCCAAGCTTTAAACATCCCAAGGAGCACTGTGCAAGCGATAATATTGAAATGGAAGGAGTATCAGACCACTGCAAATCTACGAAGACCTGGCCGTCCCTCTAAACTTTCAGCTCATACAAGGAGAAGACTGATCAGAGATGCAGACAATAGGCCCATGATCACTCTGGATGAACTGCAGAGATCTACAGCTGAGGTGGGAGACTCTGTCCATAGGACAACAATCAGTCGTATACTGCACAAATCTGGCCTTTATGGAAGAGTGGCAAGAAGAAAGCCATTTCTTAAAGATATCCATAAAAAGTGTAGTTTAAAGTTTGCCACAAGCCACCTGGGAGACACACCAAACATGTGGAAGAAGGTGCTCTGGTCAGATGAAACCAAAATCTAACTTTTTGGCAACAATGCAAAACGTTATGTTTGGCGTAAAAGCAACACAGCTCATCACCCTGAACACACCATCCCCACTGTCAAACATGGTGGTGGCAGCATCATGGTTTGGGCCTGCTTTTCTTCAGCAGGGACAGGGAAGATGGTTAAAATTGATGGGAAGATGGATAGAGCCAAATACAGGACCATTCTGGAAGAAAACCTGATGGAGTCTGCAAAAGACCTTAGACTGGGACAGAGATTTGTCTTCCAACAAGACAATGATCCAAAACATAAAGCAAAATCTACAATGGAATGGTTCACAAATAAACATATCCAGGTGTTAGAATGGCCAAGTCAAAGTCCAGACCTGAATCCAATCGAGAATCTGTGGAAAGAACTGAAAACTGCTGTTCACAAACGCTCTGCATCCAACCTCACTGAGCTCGAGCTGTTTTGCAAGGAGGAATGGGCAAAAATTTCAGTCTCTCGATGTGTAAAACTGATAGAGACATACCCCAAGCGACTTACAGCTGTAATCGCAGCAAAAGGTGGCGCTACAAAGTATTAACTTAAGAGGGCTGAATAATTTTGCACGCCCAATTTTTCAGTTTTTTATTTGTTAAAAAAGTTTGAAATATCCAATAACTTTCGTTCCACTTCATGATTGTGTCCCACTTGTTGTTGATTCTTCACAAAAAATTACAGTTTTATATCTTTATGTTTGAAGCCTCAAGTGTGGCAAAAGGTCGAAAAGTTCAAGGGGGCCGAATACTTTTGCAAAGCACTGTACCTGCTCTGGGCATTGGTATGGCACAGAGCTGACTCTTACCTCTTCTTCTGGAGTCCCCTGCCAGCACCGTCCATTCCTCCTATCTTATGGGTGCCTCCTCAGCAAGCCATGTGCTGAGGGGGCACCAATGATGGCTTGCTTTGCAGCTTGTCTGTGTGCATCTATAGACACAAGCAGTGTAACTTAGTCACGCCCCCCCCCCGCATGGCACTTTCTGGGAATTGGGTTAGGTTAAAAGAATATTGATGATTTTTGAAGTAGAAAAGACATAAAATAAAGGCTGGTAAAGTGAATAGTTTATGTTATTCGTAATTATTATAATTTTTGAAAATGTTTTTTTGTCATTATGCATACGGTTCGTTTTTTTATTGATGATTTTTTAAATATAACACCTAATATGCTACTGCCACACATTGTGTATAAATACAGTATATGAGGTATCAAAGAGGGCTAAGTGATAAGGTTACTTGGTATGATTTTGAGTTAGCCATGCCATTAATTTGTAGGACTTTGAGAAGATCCCCAATCAATGTACAAATGATTGCTTTCACCTACCATTTAGTAAATGCTTGGTTTTCACTTTATTCTCATGTGGAATTAATGTCTTACTTTTAATGTTGTTTTTCTGTTTATTCATTAGAACTTGAAGTTGCAAGACTAAGTACAGATGTGAATTTAGAAGATCTTAAATTCCCACAGAATATAGGACATAGCAGCTCTATTCAGCTGTCATCAAATACACTAAGACAAAATGGTCGGAATGGTAAGTAGATAGTGCTTCGTTATCTAGAATAACAAGTGTATGAATGATTCATTCTTTATAAAGTGATGCAAATTCAGTATTTGGTATTTGTATTTTTGTACTTTTTAAAGGAACTCTATATTTTTGTCTATTGTGTTAGATTCCGGATTTTATTTAAATATATTTATTTCAATAATTGAATTATTAAATTAATTACAGTAAAAATATATTTTTCCAATTTATTTTACTTATTTCGTTTTTTTTTCCGACTGTTCAGCATCTTAATTTCTCTATCGTTCATCGACAGAAGTAGCTCCATATCTTCTTAGACCATTGGGTTATGCTCATCCATTCAGGAATAGGACCTAGCTCCCTGCTGGGACATCGGTCTAAGCTATAATAGGGAAATCTGTTATTTTGTGATTTTTATTTTTTCACTAGTTAGAGTTCCTGGATAACTAAAAGCAACAGCCGGCTGTGGTTTCGGACTGGATATTCTAGATCCTTATGGTCTCCCAGCCTGGCCGAGAGCAGGTTATATTCCAGAACTAGGCCTCGCCATGACAGAGCCCCGATGGATGGGGACGAGCCTGCGAGTGGACAAGTCTCCCAGGGACATGATCGACCTGGAACGCCCTGAGTCGCAGCGTACCCCCTGGCTGTCAGCACCCCCACCCCGGGTGGGAGGTGGTCTGTGCAGGGTGGGTACCGTGGTATGGTGAGAAAACTGTCCCCCCAATCCTCTGGCGATCTCGTGGGTGGACATGGGCCCCCTCCCTGAAATAGTCGGACCCTCTGGGGTTCCCGCGGTTCCCCTGGTCTCTGGGATATCTGGCTTTAACCCCTCCAAGACTGTTCCCCTACCTATAGCAGGTCCTACCTCCGGAGGGTGTAAAAATTTCAGCTGCGGCAGCTTTTTTCTTTAGAGGTGACCTTGTCCTGGTGAGGTCCCTTTCTAGGGACCCCCAGTTGCCTCTTGTCTGGGACCCCTTCGGGGGGTCCAGGACAACGCATGGCGCGCAATGGGGGCTGCCTTTTTGCTGTAGATTCATGCTTTCATTCTCCCATTCAAATGCATGGGAAGCCGTTTTTTGTTACCGTAGTTCCCCATAGGAATGCATGGGGCAGCCATTTTCTTGTAGTCCACAAGGCTGGACAGGCGAACGGCATGTAGCTTAAAACATCTATCTATGACAAGCTGGCTTGTCATTTCCTGTGAAGAAATATTTTACTTTCGTTTTCACAAGATAATGCTGGCAGTCACCTGAGCGGTCTGGTATCCTTTTCTGGGGTCCCCTGTAGGTTTATTTGCCCACTCTGCTATCAGCTTGTATTGCATTGGCATTGGGGGTACAGCAGATTTAGCGTTGAGATCACGATTTAGCGACTTTTAAAGTGACACTGCATTTTTTTCATATTAGTGTAATATGGAGTCCCAGGGTACAATTTCACCTACAGACCACTTAGGAGCGGCTGTGGAACCTTCTGGGCCGCAGCCCATTTCTCTGCGATTACGGCAGTCTTGGAAAACCTTGTATCTAAGATAGATTTTGTATGTAAAAGCGTTGCTAGCAGCAAACGCCCTTTGTCTTCGCCTCCCTCAGCAGTTTTCTGAGGCATACTTGGCTGATGAATCTACAGCGTTGGGTTCGCAGTTGTCTTTTGGCTCCCACAAATGCTGAAAATTGGGCAAGGTGTTCCCTTGATGATGTTGTCAATGAACAATGGCAGTGCATAAAGCACATGTTGGTGGTGCCTAAGCACTTTAAACACCGTTATCCTTTTCAGATGCAGTTTCCATAAGGTGGACTGTGCCACCTAAGGTGGATCATCCAGTTTCCAGGCTGAATAAGTCTACTGTGGTTCCGGACCCTGTGGATAGGTGAGTGGAGTCTCTATCCCGCCATTTACACATGCTTGCAGGTTCCATTTTGAAACCAATATTTGTGAATGTCATGGAATTGTACATTTCATGGTGTGAATCACTGAAGGTGCTGCCTCGCTTATTTTCGGTTGCTAGGGTTTTGGCATCTGCAGAAAGGGGTTGAACAGCAGTTGGCTTTGGGCACTATCAAACGCAAACTCTTGGCCTTAGCGATATATTTTAATGCCCGTTAGCTACGCATGCATTGATTTGTACCTTCGTTTAGGGAGTGCACCATATGGCTCCTCCGAGGCTGTCCCTGCTACCTCCATGGGATCTAAATCTGGTATTATCTGTTCTTCAAAAGCCTCCTTTTGAGAACATTAGGGAAATTGCTCTGCTTTCATTGTCTCAGAAGGTTGCCTTTTTGGTGGCTATCACTTCTGCCCGCAGAGTGTCTGAATTGGCGGCATTTTCCTTATCTGGTGGTCCACAGAGATAAAGTGGTTCTACGACCAAATCAATCTTTTCTCCCAAAAGTGGTTTCTGATTTTCATTTGAATGAAAACATTGTGCTGCCTTCACTCTGTACCAAGCCCAATCATCCTAAGGAATTTGCCTTGCATTCTTTGGATGTGGTTTGAGCAATCAGAGTTTACCTGGCGGTTACTGAGTCTTTTAGAAAGTCAGATGCTCTTTTTGTCCTTACTAAAGGTCCTCGTAAGGGATTGGCTGCATCTGCGGCAACCATTTCCAGGTGGATCAGGCAGTTTGTTGTTCAGGCTTATTCACTGAAGGGTCAGGTTCCTCCTTTCCCAGTGACGGCGCATTCTACTAGAGCGCTGAGTGCCTCTTGGGCTTTTCGCCATCAGGCGTCAGTCATGCAAGTTTGCAAAGCGACTTGGTCGTCTGTGCATACGTTCACTAAATTCTACAAAGTTGATGTGTTGGCATCTTCAGGTGCTTCTTTTGGCTACAAGGTTTTGCAGGCTGCTGTTTACAAAAAAATCTTTTATTGTTCTCTTTGAGGGTGTATGTTTTTTTACAAGGTGAGCTTCAGTTCTTCCTGGTTGAGCTCCATCTTACCTGGTTGGCAATGTTTAGCCTTTGGGGAGTTACATTCTTCTTTGCGTTGTGTTCCCACCCCTCATATTAATACTGCTTTGGGACATCCCAATGGTCTAATCAGATATGGACCTGCGTCTGTCGATGAACAATAGAGAAAACAGGATTTTAGTACTTACCCTAAAATCCTTTTCTCTGAAGTTCGACAGACGCAGCATCCACCCCTGCTTCTGAGTGAATGGGGTTGTTTTGTCTTCTAAACACTTCATGCAACAAAACTGGCTGCTGTAGCAGAGTGTGTGGGGTTATTCCTGCAGGGACAGCCCCCATAGGCGTGGTAAAGCTTTTTCCTGCCTATTTCTGATTGAAGGAGCATAACCCAATGGTCTGAGAAGATATGGAGCTGCGTCTGTCAATGAACTTCAGGGAAAAGGATAATTGCGTGGATTCCTTACTGGACTAAGCCTGTGTGACCCTTACACAATATTGTCTAGGGGTCCATTTTGTCCGGTAAGTGTAATATCCTGGGGGAGAGGAAAGTCACTATTTGTCACCACACCATGGCAGCATGATTTTGCACAGAATTTCCAGCACTTGAGCACCTTTTGTGGACTATCTTTCACTGGCTACTTGCTGAAGCACTTTGGATTTTTATGCATTTTGGATTTTATGCATTTTTGATTGACTGTTATTATTATTTTTATGGACTTTTGTATTCACCGCACAGGGTGTATGATACTGTTCTTGTATTGATATTCATTGCACAGGGTTTTAGGATATCTGTCTCATATATTCATATTTATATTTGTCCATTTATGGTTTTTGGTGATTCACCATATTTTATGCCAATCACAACCATTTTGCGCTGTTCTTTTGTATTGTCACATATAGATCAGACCGTATGCTAGGCTTTCTCATAAGAAAGCTGAGCACTGCATTTTTCTTTCTCAGTCCATTGCTTTAGGCATACAGTATGTAAAATATTAAACTGATTTTTATACATTAGCTAATCTAATGACTATATTTATACAAATTTCTAAAAGAAATTTTAGTTGGTTTAACCATTTCTATAATTGGCAACATTCCAGAACACCTTTTTTTTTAAAACTTGCAACTACTACACTTAGGTGTCTCTGATTTAGTTTTCTATCAGAATCAGGAGACCAGTGGAGACATAGCAAACATTTTACTAGTGGAAACGCCAAAAACTCATGAGCTATGTTCTTTTTTAGTTGTTTTCTCCAAGAAGTCCATATTTAAGCAAACTGTTGCTGATTATATCCAATAAATAAGAAAAGCCAACACTCCAACATGTAATAATTCTACTTCTTATTTTACTAAGGTATTTGTGATAGACCAATAATTCAAAAAAAAAAACTAAAACTCACATTAACAAAGCGCAGCTCTATTAAGTAGTATGTTGTTATTCTTTCTTGTGTCTCCCCCTGCAACCCAAAAAAAAGGGCTGTCATCACTGCAAAACTTTGCTTTTATGTGGAGTTGTGGCAAATCACACCACCTCTGCCGATTAGCTTTTGCTAAGTGTTTGAAGCTTGTAGTGCATCTTAGGCACTATGGAGGGCCTGCCAACCACCAAAAACATTTATAAATTAAGTTGGCATTTTTTAAATTTCTGTATCGTGAGCATTAGCCTGACTCTCAGTAAACTCTGTGTTTACACTGACTGTGGGTGTGAGTAGTTATGCCAAGGTCTTAAAAAGAAGTGTTATGTAAAGGCAGGCCTCATGTTTTTGTCTTCAAAAAAAAAGTGCAGCATTTAGTACATTGACTTTAGAAATAAATTGTGAGGTTCTGGGTCTAACATCAATATATATATATTTTTTCCAACAAAACTTAATTTGGAAAAATGTTGTGGAAAGATGATAATCTATCTTAATGTAATTTAGGCTTAGATGAGGGTGATTCTGGTTTCTCATAGTCCATGCTATATTTTACAAGGAACCAGATCACATAATAATAAAGCACAGCAGTGGGCTTTAGAAATATGCACTGCGCACTGCTTGCCTCTGGACTACAAAGCAAAAGCCAAATGAATATGTAAAAAAAAGTTTAAAAGCGCGTGTTTGGCTTCTGCTCCAATTATAACATTTTCAATGCAGCGTTATTCAGAGATAACATCATTAGAGAATACAGGCTCCACCCTTCAGCCATATTATGCATGGGATGTAAATTGCAGGCTGCAGTGTGGAAAAACATTGTGGGCCAGAGGAGAGTGGATAATGATATTTGTTCTCCACTAAAAGCAGGCTCCATAGCTTGCTAAAGCACATGGTAAAAAAAGCTGATAAAGTACGTGTGTTCTCCTTTTGTCATCCTTAGTTGTAGCTTAGTGTTACTGATCTCTCTATTTTTACAGCCATGGTATTGCATTGTATTTCTCAATATATACTTTGGCTGTTTTTTGGCCTGCACTCCTGTCTATCTACAATAATTTCATAGGAATGCTTACTACTAAACAGTTCCTATTCACTGTAGACTATTCCCTGGCAGAGACATATTTTCAAAGCTGCTACTACAAGCGTGTTGCAAATGTGAAACTCAAATCTGTACAACTACATGGAGAAATTTGGAAAGTGATCTACACACATCTTCAAGTGTTCCCAATTCTCAGGCAACAAACTATTTTAAATGAAATCCATTACTGCACACATTAAATGTTTTTTCAAATATTCTATCAAATATGACTAAAACTTGAATCGAGTCTCTAGAATTTCACATACAAAAAATGGATTTCCTTTTTTTTTTTTTTACTGGTGCCAATAATACATTACTGATCAATATTTATTCAAACTGATTTTCTTTCTGCCTTGTGCATTTTAGGTGAGATTAGAGTTGCATTTGTCTTGTACAATAACCTGGGCCGCTACTTGTCCACGGAGAATGCCAGCATAAAATTAGAAATAGAAGCTTTGACCACAAATCACACAGTTGTTGTAAATTCTCCTGTGATTACTGCAGCAGTCTACAAGGAATCGAGTAGTAAAGTCTACTTAACTGATCCAGTGATGTTTACTGTAAAACATATAGAGGTAAGTGAACTTATGCAATGTACCTAAATGATCAGTTTATACTTGGCACTTATTATTTGATTTACTATTGAGCTTTATACTCTTTTGGGATTTTTTACATGGTTCATAAAGCGGCGCTAAAAAATCCCAGGGGAAGAAGTCCTCAACAGCTTCAGTGCAATTATGACGCTTTTCCACTGCATGGAACCGAACGGTTCGGCTCGCTTTTGTGCTTTTCCACTGCTGGTATCGCATGGTACGGTGTAGGAACGGTTCGGTACGGTACAGTACGGCGGCGCTTTTCCACTGCATGGAACCGAGTGGTACGGCTCTCAAAAACAGTACCACCTCGATTGTGGTTCCAAGAGGTACCATACCGGTACCATATCCCACAATCCTTTGCATGCAGTCACTACTAGCCACTGATTGGTCAGAGAATCGTTGTTATCCCACCCACTTAACTTTAGTACTACTTTAGTGGAAAAGCAAACCATACCGTACCGTACCGAACTGTTCCAACACCGTACCATGCGGTACCAGCAGTGGAAAAGCAAACCGGGCCAAGCAGGTCCGAGAAGAGCCGAGCCGGTACTTGCAGTGGAAAAGTGCCATTAGACACCAGTCACCAAGGTGAGTAATTCTAACTCCTTACCAAAGGATACAAATTCATGAAGCCAAACAGTAAAATGATCAACTCAGCTGTACATTCACAGTTCCCTCAAGGTTGAGAAGCAGAAGATAATCCAGAAAAAAGGAATTAAACTCATAGTGTATTATTGATGTACAATATGAAATCACATGTCCAGAGTCAGTGGACAATAAAGGGTAAAACAGACCAACACCAGAGAATCGTGCAGGAAACATAGTGAGTCTGACTACTGCTTACCAGAAGACCAAGATGTATAGGCAATAGATCAGTAGACTCCTGACAGGCTAATTCTCCTCACGTGAAGCCGATCTGACTAATAGGTATATGTGTGGTAAAGTTGAAGTCTGCGGTTCTCAGAGTGTCTATGCTGCAGTGAAAAGGTCACCTTTTAGAACACGCTGAAAACCGTGGACTTCAACTTTTGAGTGTACACTGATTTTATCCTTCATGGTTTTTAAGTAGTTTTTAAATAAACTTTCATCGCTGTTATCAACTTACTACACTATGAGAGTATTTATTTTCTTGGGGATGGACTGACTAACCCTGCTGGAGGAAATTGGTTGGATCATCTTACCACACATATACCTATTAGTCAGATCGGCTTCACGTGAGGAGAATTAGCCTGTCAGGAGTCTACTGATCTATTGCCTATACATCTTGATCTTCTGGTAAGCAGTAGTCAGACTCACTATGGTGCCGAGTGTTTTCTGCACGATTTTCTGGTGTTAGTCTGTTTTACCCTTTATTGTCCACTGACCCTGGGCATGTGATTTCATATTGTACATCAATACTACACTATGAGTTTATTTCCTTTTTGCTGGATCTTAATTATCTTCTGCTTCTCATCCTTGAGGGAACTGTGGATGTACAGCTTAGTTGATCGTGGTCAGAGAATTTTTCTGTTTGGCTTCATGAATTTTACCCTCTGGTAAGGAGTTAGAATTACTCACCTTGGTGACTGGTGTCTAATTGCACTAAAGCTGTTGAGGATTTTTTCCTCAGGGATTTTTTAGCGCCGTTTTATGAACTTTACTAAATTTATTATAATATTGTCAATATTATATTTATCTGGCAGCTTGTTTTATCTATTTATGATCATGTAATTTTAGCGTGGGTTTTTACCCATTTTTTTATAAGGTTTAAGGATTATTACCCCTCTGGAACCAGGTGTCACTGACCTGTTCTAGGAGCCCAGATTATCTCTTCTTTTCTAACCTGCTAGAATGGCTAGAAATCTGAAGGCTAAACTGTAATTTGTTACAAACAATGAAAATTTTGTCACACACACCCCCTCCAAAAAACAATATACTGTATCCCTGCTCCACCCAACAATATACGACCATCGCACCACTATAGCTGCCACCAACAATATATCCTCCTACCTAGCATTTTCAATCCATTAATATGGCTTACGCCTATAATTTATTTCACTAAAAACAGCAATACAATTCTATCCCAGCACTATGGGTCCCGACATCAATACATGTCCACCCTAATAGCGTGTCACTTTCCAGCAACATATTTTCCCACCCAGCATTATATTTCTGTCCTCACAATGTGGCTTCTAAAGCAATATATGTCCTCCTGCAATATATCCCCTACTTAACAATATACCTGTACATTCACCTCAGTAGTATGGCCCCTCCAAAAATATATTCCTCTCCCCTTCACCAGTAGTTTGCCTGACTCCAGCAATCCTATATCCTCCCCAGCAATGCATGTCTACACCATTGGTATGGCTGCCCCCAGAAATACGTCCTACCCAGCAATGCATTTTCTCTCCAGTACTATATTTGCTCCCAAGCTAAATATCTGCCCTCATAACAGCAGGTCCCAACCACCAGAATATTTAGTGTATCTATTTCCCTTTTCCACAGCACAATATATGCAATGTATTCATTCCTCCCAAGCAGATCAGCATACCTCCACCAAGGCTCTTTTGTGGGTTATTTGGGGAGTAAATACCTTCTCTTTAGTGTGGTAATGTAATGTAGGTCCTGCCAGCTGATTAAAATCTTCAGCAAGAAATCAAAGAATATAAACTGCTTTACACAAGAAAGATGGACTCTGTCAGACCCCCAAGCCCCAGACCCCTTTTTGCAGCCTTGTAGGCTGCTATGCCTATATTTATGCCTTTGATCAAGATAAGAAATCAGCACAAGCATTTTCTTACATGGTTCTTTCCTCACCATGCTAATTTGATTGTGATAATCTGCATTAAGGCCAAAGTTCAGAAAATGTAGATCCAATGTTGTTCAAGTAAAAATAACTGCTTGTGTGATTATTCAAGACCATGTAGGGTAAAGGCACACACAAGGTTTCTCTGCATTGATTTCACGCTGGTTAGCATGCTGCAAAGGTCATACGTTTTAGATTTTTGCATTTATTCAGTGTCAACATAAGTTTAGTGTAGAGTTTTTGTGAGACAAGTCTCAGTTTAATAAAGGCCTGTCATAAAAAGCCCTCATTTGCCATTACTCAAAAAATCTAATTTGCAGTGTTTTGATGTGAACACTGAGAATGAAAAGCTTCTTTTCTGTAGTTTTGAGTAATTAATATCCAGCTACTAATTATTCAACCATATAACTAGTCAGATTAAGGAAAGGTGATTAAATAGGAACCTAAAAAGCCCGAATAAGCTATGCGGTTGTCTTTTTAAAATAGATAGTGTTTTTAAATCTATACTTCCCCTACAAGTCTACAATTAATACACCTCAATGGTTTTCAGTACTGGTAATTTGCATGGCCATGGAATCCGTGTCTTACAGTAAAGTTCAAAACCATTAGGAATATTGGGCCATAGACGTCCTGGTGGGCAATTGAAATACCTGGGTTATGGCTGCAGCAATATACCATAACCCCGGTATTGTTTTTTACAGCCATTGATTCTCTACAAGATAAAAGTGGTCTGAGTGGCGAATTTGCCACTGGATTACTTTTAGCAGCAGAAGCAGTAGGGGTGCCCTCCCACTGATTTCCGGTGGTTCTGGGGCTTACCTGGCGATCGGTGAAGCCTGGGACCCATCTGGCGGCGCCGGTGGCTTGCAATAGAGATGAGTGAAGGCAAGATGGTCTCTGCTCATCTCTATTACCTCAGAGGACTGAAGCAACATCATGACGTCTATTCTGGTTCCTTCGGCATGTAAACATGTTTTTTTTTTTTTTTGTTAAAGGAAAAGATCACATTTTTTTTTTTTGATCTTTTGTTGTTAAAGGTAGAGGAGAGATTTGAGGTCTTATAGACCCCAGGACTCTCCATAGAAAAGACATGTCATGCTGTATTGGTATCGCAAGGAATGGTTACATTTCTTGCGATAGCAATTAAAAGTGATTAAAAAACAAATTAAAGAGACAGTGTAAAAATAAAAAAATGGAATAAAATAAAAATAATTAAAACAATGCATGCGTTAAAACCACACATGTGAAGTATCGCCACAAACATCAGAGCAAGAGCAATCATTCTAGCACTAGACCTCCTCTGTAAATCTAAACTGGTAACTGGGAGATATTTTAAAGCAACGCCTATGGAGATTATGAAAAACCAGCATTCAGCATTTTTTTTTTTTACATAACCACTTCCTGTCCGCCCTATAGGGAATTGACGGCGGGAAGGTGGTTGTATTATCCTGACACGCCTTCATATGATGGTTGTGTTGTGTCACTGCAGTGCTGTGGTGTGTCACTCTGACGTAGGCTCTTTACCATGTGACACGCTGTGTCCAATCACAGCTGGTCACATAGTAAATAGGAAGTGCCGTTGATCGGCTTTCTTCAGTAGGTGCCTGACAGGCACGAGTAGAGGAGAGCAGATCTGAGGCTCTCCTGACGGGGGGGTATGCACTGATAATCAGAGCATTGATTACCAGTGCAGACCTTTGGGGGGGGGGCCACTAGAGCCATCAGGGATGCCCACCCATGACCCCAGGGATGCCCACCATGGCCACCAGGGATGGCAATCAGGGCTCAGGGAGCCTGCCAAAGTCCTCCCCATCAGTGCTGCCTGCCAGTGCCCTCCCCATTAGTGCTGCCCACCAGTGCCCATCATTGCCATCTATAAGTGCCGCCCACCAGTGTCCATTATTGCCCACCAGTGCTGCCTATCAGTGCCCATCAGTGACGCCCATCAGTGACGATCAGGGCTGCCTATCAGTGCCCATTAGTGCCACCTATCAGTGCCCACCAGTGCTGCATATCAGTGCCCACCAATGCTGCATATTAGTGCTACCTATCAGTGCCACATATCAGTGCCACATATCAGTGCCCATCAGTGCTGCATATCAGTGCTGCCTATCAGTGCCGCATATTAGTGCCACCCTATCAATGCCTCCTCATCAGTGCCTGTCAGTGCAGCCTCAACAGTGCTCATCAGTGCAGGAAAAAATGTATCTATTTACAAAATTTTATAACAAACAAAAAAATGTTTTTTTTTTTCAAGCCTTTTGGTATTTTTTTAGCAAAAAAGAAAAACCTTGCGGTGATCAAATACCACCAAAAGAAAGCTCTATTTGTGGGGAAAAAATGATATAAATTTGGTTTAGGTACAGTGTTGCATGACCGCACAATTGTCATTCAAAATGCAACAGCGCTAAAAGCTATAAATTGGCCTGGGCGGAAGGGGGAAAAGTGCCCAGTATTGAAGTGGTTAATAAATAGGTTTCTAAAGGCAGAAGGTTTTTTATCTTAATGCATTCTATGGTTAAGATAAAAAGCCTTCTGTGTGCAGTAGCTCCCCTCAGCCCCCCTAATACTTACCTCAAACCTACTCTCTATCCAGCGATGTCCACAAGTGCCTCAGCCATCCAGGACTCTGTCTCCTGATTGGCTTAGACACAGCAGCCGCGTCTTTGGCTCCTGCTGCTGTCAATCAAACTCAGTTAGCCAATCAGGAAAGAGAGGGGGCGGGGCCAAATGGCAGCTCTGTGTCTGAATGGATACATGGAGCTACAGCTCGGCTCTGGTGCCCCCATAGCAAGCTGCTTGCTGTGTGGGGAAATCAACAGGAGGGAGGGGGCAGGAGCTCCAACTAGGGACCCAAAAAGAGGAGTCTCTGGGCTGTCCTGTGCAAAACCACTGCATAGAGGAGGTTTGAAAAACCGCTGCGCATAAACCGTGTGACAAAAAATTGCAATGACCACAATTTTTTCCCCTAAGGCCTCTGTTAAAAAGTATATATATATATATATATATATATATATATATATATATATATATATAATGTTTGGGGATTCTAAGTAGTCTTCTAGCAAAAAAAAAAACACAGATTTTTTACATAGTTAGTGAGGTTGAAAAAAGGCACCAGTTAATCAGTACAACCTATGATGTATGTGTGTGTATAGGTGTTTATGTCAATTGTATATTGTATATTCCTGTATGTTGTGGTTGTTAAGGTGCCCATCTAATAGTTTTTTTAAACTATTGATGCTCCCTGCTGATACCACTGCTTGTGGAAGAGTATTCCACATCCTTACCGCTGTGACAGTAAAGAACCCTTTACGCATTTTAAGGTTAAACCGCTTCTCTTCTAATTATAGTGAAGGGCCGCGTGTCTTTTTAAACTTCCACTCGCTGAAAAGTTTGTTCATTATGCTAGGGTAGTCAGTATGGTATTTGTACATTGATATCATATCCCCTCTCAAGCGTCTCCTCTCCAGAGAGAATAGGTTCAGTGCTTGTAGTCTTTCCTCATAGTTGAAGTCCTCCATTCCCTTTATTAACTTTGTTGCCCTTCTCTGGGCTCTCTCCAGTTCCAGCACATCCTTTCTGAGGACCGGTGCCCAGAACTGGACAGCATACTCCAGATGCGGCCAGGCCAGAGTCTTGTAGAGTGGGAGAATTATTGTTTTATCTCTGGAGTGAATCCCCTTTTTTATACATCCCAGTATTCTGTTGGCTTTGCTTCCAGCAACTTGCCATTGCATGCCATTGCTGAGCTTGTTATCTACTAGGACCCTTAGGTCCTTTCCATCCTAGATTCCCCCAAAGGTTCACCCCTTGCGTTTATATTTTTGGCACCCAAACACATTACTTTACATTTTTCAACATTAAACCTCATTTGCCATGTAGTTGCCCACCCCATTATTTTGTTCAGGTCTTCTTGTAAGGTTTCCACATCCTGCGTATAAGTTATTGCCCTGTTTAGCTTTGTATCATCTGCAAATACTGAGATTGAGCTGGTTATCCCAACATCTAGATCATGTATGAATAAATTAAACAGGATTGGTCCCAGGACCCCACTTTCCACACCAGACCATTCCGAGTACTCCCCATTTATCACCACCCTTTGGACTCACCCCTGAAGCCAGTTTTCAATCCAGGTATTCACCCTATGTTCCATAACTATGTACCTTAGTTTATTCATATATGAGAGAAGTGTCAGAATTGGTCTGGTAGGCAAGTGGTTAAAAAAGCAACTTTATGAAAAGTCGGCTCATTCCACATTTTAGGTTTATGTTTAGGCTAATTGTTGATGTTTCAAGTCTGCAATCAGGCTATATTGAAGGCTCCTGAGGAGAACCTCTATTGCACCAGCTTTATATGGGTAGAGCAGTTGATGATTACTTACTGTGTTCCTCAACTTGCCCCTAGAGCTGAGCATGGCTGGCATGCAGTTGTATTTGCTGGGTTGGGGAAGTGAGCATAGACTCCACACCAGACGCCACAACAGGAAACTTTTGCTGTCATTTGTTTAGTCTCATTTGTCCAGGCATCCAAAACTTCCACAAAAAATGTTTGAGCCCCCCCACACACACGCAAATTTGAAAGTAAATACATATGCCTGGGGCAATTACACATGAAAAAGTTGATGTTAACCACTTCCATATCGGGCCATTTCTGGCACTCCGCTCCTACATGTAAAAATCATCATTTTTTTGCTAGAATTTTTCATAGCAGAGACCCTAAGGAATAAAATGGCAGTCATTGCAACTTTTTGTGGAAAAAAAAAGTTTTATGAATTAAAAAAAAAAAAAAACAGTAAAGTTAGCACAATTTTTTGTATAATGTGAAAGATGATGTAAAATAGATACCTAACATGTTCACGCTTTAAAATTGCGCACAATAATGGAATGACACCAAAATTCAGTACTTAAAAATCTCTATAGGCAACAGTTTAAAAAGTCTTACAGGTTACCAGTTTAGAATTACAGTAGAGTTTTTGGACTAGAATTGTTGCTCTTGCTCCAATGTTCGCGGTGATGCCTCACATGTATGGATTGAACGCTGTTTACATATGTGGCCGCGACGCACACATGCATTCGCTTCTGCGTGCGAGCACACGGGGACGGGGCACTTTCAATTTTTTTTATTGTTTATTTTATTTTTATTTTTTTATTTTTACACTTTCCGTTTTATTCGTTTTTTTGATCACTTTTATTCCTATTACAAGGAATGTAAACATCCCTTGTAATAGGAAAAGTGCTTGACAGGTCCTCTTTATGGGGAGATCTGGGGTCAGTAAGATCTCAGATCTCTCCTACAGGCTGGAAAACCTAAAATTAAAAAAAAACAACAGATGTCAGCTATCCAGCCGAGATCACGGCAGCATTGACAACTGCCAGGCCGGGCGTGACTTTATCACGTCGCGCTTGAGCCTCCAAGAGTCATAGAGACTGCCGGGGACCATTTGGTTCTCCGCAGTCTCTACGGTGTACTTCCGCCGGCGGCCGATTCCTTCTCTGGCTTGCTGATCACACGGACAAGCCGGTAGAAGCACTGGAAGGGGGCGGGAGGGGGGTGCCTCCTCCCACCACCTGTAAGAACAATCAAGCGGCTGAACAGCCACTATGATTGTTCTTATGGTGAAGGGAATTGCCGGCTGAAAAAAATGCAGCTGCAGGCATCATTCAGATATCCCCACTTAAAGCCCTGGAGGTCATATGACAGTTAATACACATTAGTAACTGCAGCACATGAAGGCGTGAGAGCAATATTTGTAGGCCCATTATAACTCTAAACAAAACACCAGTATGGCTTTTTAAGTGTCGCATATGCAAAATATAAGGTACCAAAGTTTGTTGCTATTTCACAGGCACATGCAGTTATATAAGCCTTAACTAATTGGGTATCTATTTACTCAGTGTAACCTCATCTTTTAGATGTCTGCTTTCAGAAAATATTAAATGTTTGGAGCTTTTAAATCTTCAGTCCTAAAATTATTTTTTAAACATTTTTTGGGATCAGGAAGAATTTTTTTCCCCTGCTGTAGCAAATTGGATCATGCTTTGCTGGGGTTTTTCCGCCTTCCTCTGGATCAACTGCGGGTATAGGATTGTGTATATGGGATTGTATGGTTGGGTTTTCTTTACTGTTTTTTTTTGTTTGGTTTTTTATTGGTTGAGCCAGATGGACTTGTGTCTTTTTTCAACCTAACTATGTAACATCCAGCAAAAAATGCAAAAATGCCTCTGTCAGCAAAAGAGTTAAAGCTGTACTTGGTGCTACAGAACATTATGATTCTCTGGGACAGCATCAGTGACACAGTATTCTGGCATCACATACATTTTACGTGTAGAAATTTTGTTTACTTTAATATTATTCCTTGGCTTACAAACAGCAGCAAACCAATATGACTAATTTGTGCTAAAAAAAATCTTTATTAGGTAATTTTGGCAAGACAACAGGGTTTTTTTTTTGTAGCAGTAGTAGGCCAGAATTGAGCACTGGAAGCAATAGATACAACAGATCTAAAGTCTGCTGAAAAGTATAAACTTTAAAAAAAAAGAAAAAACTAAAGCCATCAATTTTGTACTAATCGCAAAACAGACACAAAACTGTTTCATAGAATAGTTTTTCTTTATTTCAATAGGACTCTATATTGTGTACAACGTTTAAAGACATGTCAACAGAGTGTACCAAGACACCTCAAACCCACATTCCAAAGATAAGGCAGTTGTTCTGCCAAATTAAAAATCACAGTACTATGCTGCAGATAGCCAGACATTTAGGACATTGGCTGGAGAGTATGTAAGCAGCTTATTTGGTCACTGGGAAGCAATGTATCAAGAAGTAACAAAAGTGTGTAATTTCTAAGACAGCAGACATAAATATTGTATAGAATCACTGCACAATTTTTAGGCTGTTTTACTGGGCTACTATGCTAGAGCAGGGGTCCCCAAACCTTCTAAAGAAGGGGCTCGTTTACTGTCTTTCAGGCTTTAGAGGGGCCGGACTGTGCCCAGTGGGAGTAAACAATGCCCAATCTTTAGTATTGGTGAGAGAAATACAGTAGTTGGTATCCCGGGGAGGAATAGTGCTCTATTTTTGTTGTCAGTGGTAAGAATTATGCCCCATTGTTGGTGTCCATTGAAGGAATAATGCCTCAAGGGCCAGATAAAGGCAAGCAAAGGGCTGCAGTTTGGAGACCATTGTGCTAGAGGAGATGGTCAAGTAGCTTTTATTGTGAACATTTCTTTTTATTATGAATCAAGAGCCATAAATATTGAATTGACATGCTGCATAACACATGAGCTTTTTTACTAAGCTGCAATGGAAGAGGGAGAAGCTAGGCAGGGTTTGCTATGAAGCTAAATCTTAGTGAATAAAAGGACAAATTCGTCTGGAAAGTGTGTACTTCTTTTTTTTTGCTAAGATGCAACGTTAGAAGCAAATGGCAAGCAAATTTCACTTGAAAAAAAAAAAATGTCTTTTGTTAGAGCTAGGATACAATTTCATAGAAAGCAGATTTAATGTGAAAATAACAAAAATATGTGTTTATTTTTTTATTTCTGAGACTAAGATAAAAATTGGACAGATTTGCAGCACAGATTTGAATTATTTTTGATAGAAGGAAAGAGCAAGCAATTTCATTTGGTAAAAAACAATTACATTGGGTTTTTTCCTGATACTGAAGTCAAAAATAGTACAGATTTGCCGCAGGAGTATGCACTCCTTTTTTTGCTAGAATGCAATTTCAAAGGAAGAGAGTGGGTAAATTATGTCTGTACACTCTACATTGCAATGTATTTATTCTGAGAGAGAAGAAAAAAATGAAATGTACAAATTTAATAAGAAAGCAGGTAGATTTCATCCAGAAAGTGTAGAATACACTGTATTTTTTCTGATACAGAAAAAGTAGAACAGGTTTGCCACACAGAATGTCACCCTTGTTAATAGGATACGGTTTTAGAGTGGGAGAATGGGAAGCTTTCACCTAGAAAAATTGAATTATTCTGTATTTTTTCTGAGACAGAAAACACCTTTTTTTTACAGATTTCCTGCACAGTTTAAGGGTTTTTTTTTTTTTTATCAAGGGATATTCTTGACTGAAACATTGTATAAAATATGTCATAAAGAACAAGACAAACTGCATTATTTAGCATGAAACCAAAAAATGAGAAAATTCCTACAAATAGCAGCATATGAAATGATTAACTGCTGTTTTAGTTCACCATTTTGCAACATAAACTTTAATAAGCAATGCAGGGTTAACCCTGCAGAAAAAGTTTTAAAACTGAGAAACAACGGCAACAGGAAACATTCAGTGCAACAAGAAACATTGAGTGTTGTGTATTTTTAGTGGGAAAATACTGTAATCCTGAAACAGATATGAATATCAAACACAATTTTACAACCTGCTAACAGCTATGAAACATTTGCTGTGGTGCCTTTAAAAAATGTAGTAACAATGGACTGCAGCTGTGTAGAGGAAGGCAAGATGGTAGTGGTGGCAGGGGATGGTTATGGTGTCAGGACAGGAGTGATTGAAGAAGCTGTTAATAGAGATAGAATGTGGTCATGGTGGCAAGAGATGGTATTTTTTACAGATCTGCAGCATTGGAAGGAGATGCTTAGGTGGTACTTTATAATGTTGGCAGGGCCTGAATCAAAACCAAAATGTAATCCTTAGCATCAGCAGAAGGGACTTGATACTTATCATTGACCCAGGACTGGTTCATTTTTACAAAGGTGAGCCAGTCATCTATGTCTTGGAAAAGGCAGGTTTTTTTTTCTGTCACAAAGCTGCCTGCTGTGCTAAATACACACTCTGAAAGCACTATGGCTGCAGGGCCAGTAGTTTAATTGGCCAGTGGTCCATCATCTTTATCCCGTAGTCAAGGGGGTCATCCATTTTGAGCATGTGAACATCCATCCTTGATCCCATAAACTCATTGACTATATGTTTCAGGCGCTGCCTGTTATTGCTGGCATTAGACTTGCCCTAGACGCAGGACACTAAAGAAGGACTGAGCCTCGCACCTGTATGGGGTGTTTAGCATTCCTCTCTCAATGCTATATAGCAGCAGAAATGCTTCCTTCAGCTCGTTGGCTTGCTCTGGCAGTGCTGCTGCTCTTTTCTCACACTTCAGGCCTCTGCCAGGTGCTGAACATTCATACTTGAGAACCCTCTATGATCTTTAATCCTACTAATATTGAGGCAGTGCAATAAGAAAATCTTATTTTTGGGATTCCCCTTGCACCCTTAGTAAGCAAAACACATATATACTTAGTATAATACAGTGAATGGCTTCTTCTTGTGTAGCACATCAACCTTACTGTGTATTAGAACCAGACATGGACATTTAAAATAAATGTACGGTTATATTAATCTTTTTACCATTTTGAAATAACAGAATGGGCCTATTTACAGTATATAATAAGTTTGCATTTCATTCGTTAAAGCTAATTATTGTTTTATTTTATGCTGGGTATGTGTAAAATGTGTTTTTGTTTCTGTTTGCAGCAATCAGATGACTATTTCAACCCTAACTGCTCATTCTGGAGTTACTCAAAAACTAATTTTTCAGGACACTGGTCAACACAAGGCTGTAGACTTATGACAACAAATAAGACGCATACAAAGTGCTCATGTAATCATCTAACAAACTTTGCTGTTCTTATGGCTCATGTTGCAGTTAAGGTAAGTTAGTGTGAGATAAATCCACCACATACAATATACACGTACAACTTCAACATTAGGTCACATTAGAATATACAGTGTTAAAGCAGTTGTAAGATCTACACTTTTTAATTAAAATAATAAACAGATTTATACTTACCTGCTCTGTGTAAGGATATTGCACAGAGAAGTCCCTCACTTCCTCTTCTAGAGTCCCCCTTGACTCTCTCCACTCCTCCTTTTCTGTGTGTGCACCCATAGCATGCTGCTTGCTATGGGGACACAATGTGCAGGCGCACACCTGATTTGTACATCCATAGAAACAGTGTGGCTTGTCCCTCGTCCCCTCCCTCCCTCCAATTCCAATGAGTCCTGCTGCTCTCAGCAAACCCTGTGAGAGAAGGAAGAGGGGAGAGAAGGGCTGCAGGCGGGCACAGCGCTGGATCAATTGAGAAGTCAGGTAAGTTTTTGGGGGGGGGGGGGGGCAGACAATGAGAGTTTTTTTTTTTTTTTTATCTTAATGCAGAGAATGCATCAAGGTGGAAATCCTTTAAAGTTTAGAATCACTTTAACGGCATGCATCAACATTTGCTGCATATTAGTGTTAATATAGCCATATTATAAATTATAACAGAAATTTGCTCCACAAACATACTAATAGCATAAGGGTGCTGTGGGATTTGATGTGCAGCATTGGGATTCTAGGCTTAAATGGGTTTTCTCTGGGTGCTTTCATTTACTTCCACATTCTAAAAACCTACTGATAGGTTAAATGCATTCTAAACAAAATTGGCCTTCATGTGTTAATTTGTGCTGTGCGGTATATTGGCACTGTATAAATAAAGGGAACTAATAATCAGAATCCTGTTCAAATGAACTAAAAGATAAAATGCCATTTCTGAATATAAATGTTTCTCAGTCATACAATGATACTAATATAGTACTAAATTGTCGTGGTTAGCACTCCTGCCTTGCAGCACTAGGGTCCTTGGTTCAAATCCCTACCAAGACACTACCTGCATTGAGTTCCTGTGCTTGTACGAGTTTCCCTTCGGTACGCCAATTTCTTCCCATACTTGGCTGGCTGATATATAAATTGACCCTAGTATGTCTACATATTAAGTACGTGTGAGATAGGGACCTTGGATTGTAAGATTCTTAAAGGTCTGGACTGATAGTGAATGTGCAATTACATTTTTGCACATTTTAGTACACTTTTAGCTTATAACCAGAAACAGTTGTGTTAGTGAAACATGGTGCCACATTAAAATGAGCTAACTGTTCTAGCATGAGAAATTACAAACTTCTGTCTTTAGCTTGTCCACATTTAGACTCTACAGCTGGTTTTTGATTGTCATTCATGGCTTAAAGTACTTCAGTGTTCATTTAACATTATATCCATGCAGTATTCACATTATTATTGCTTAAAATCTTCCCTGGTTAGTTTTTAACCACCTCATTACTGTAAAAAAGGTAGATATACAGTATCTCACAAAAGTGAGTACACCCCCTCACATTTTTGTAAATATTTTATTATATCTTTTCTTGTGACAACACTGAAGGAATTAAACTTTGCTACAATGTAAAGTAGTGAGTGTACAGCTTGTATAACAGTGTGAATTTGCTGTCCCCACAAAATAACTCAACACACAGCAATTAATGTCTAAACCACTGGCAACAAAAGTGAGTACACCCCTAAGTGACAATGTCCAAATTGGGCCCAAAGTGTCAATATTTTGAGTGGCCACCAGCGCTGCCTTAACCCTCTTGGGCATGGAGTTCACCAGAGCTTCACAGGTTGCCACTGGAGTCCTCTTCCAACCTCCATGACAACATCACAGAGATTGTTGATGTTAGAGACCTTGCGCTCCTCCACCTTCCACTTGAGGATGCCCCACAGGGTTTAGGTCTGGAGACATGCTTGGTCAGTCCATCACCTTTACCCACAGCTTCTTTAGCAAGGCAGTGGTCATCTTGGAGGTGTGTTTGAGGCTGTTATGATGTTGGAATACTGCCCTGCGGCCAAGTCTCCGAACAGAGGGGATGTCATGTACCTGGTCCTGAAGCGGAAATGCTGAGAGGGCTCTACTTGTGGCTAGGTGCTTGGTGTCCCTGAAGGTGGAAACAGGGAACATTAAGCCCAGGGAAGCAGGGATTTCCGGCTGTGCCATGGATGAGAGATGCAGGTGTGGAGATCTCTCCATAAACACACACACACATCATAGGTTGAACTGGATGGACTCATGTCTTTTTTCAACCTCACTAACTATGTAACTATGTAACTATGTAACTATACCAGATGAGGTGAGCAGTAGGACCCAGTGGAGCTGATGATGGTGCAGACTGCACACAGCAGGAAAAAGGTTGTAGTGGAAGGTACAGTAAGCTGGATACCGCAAATAGGTATTGCAGGCTGGAGCAACAGGTAAGTACTGCAGGTGGGTACAGCAGGCTGAGTACTTCAGGTAGGCTCCAGGGCGAATTACAGCAGACAGGGTGAAGCAGGAAACTTAGTCAGAGATGGACGCCGAGGTCGGTAAGCCAGTAGTCAGCGGACAGAAGAGCAGGGACGTGGTCAGGCAAGCCAAAGTCATACACAGGACAAGAGACAAGAGCAGATCCGTGGGCTATCCAGGTCAGAGCTGGGGGAGAGACAAGGTTTCCAAAGGCAGGCCGGGTAGGTAACAGATGATCAGAAGCATAAGCACACACACACAGGAAGCTGAAGACTAGTCAGCAATGCCCATGTACTGCAGTCACTCTTTTAAAGGCCAGAGGGCGCCAGGATCTGACAAGCATTGGTGAATGCGCGTTCGCAATACGTGTGCACGCATTTGTGCGAGTGCGGCCATATTGGAAATTGCCCATCATGCCAGGCCTTACGGGCAACTCTCCTTTGGCTAGTCTCCTGACAGGGGATCATGCTCTGCTTCAGTAGGTCACAGTACATGTAGGTATTCATGGCTCCCTCAATGAACTGTAGCACCCCAGTGCCGGCAGCACTCATGCAGCCTCAGACCATGACGCTCCCACCACCATGCTTGACTGTAGGCAAGACACACTTGTCTATGTACTCCTCACCTGGTTGCTGCCACACACGCTTGACACCATCTGAACCAAATAGGTTTATCTTGGTCTCATCAGACCACAGGACATGGCTCCAGTAATCCATGTCCTTAGTCTTCAGCAAACTGTTCGCAGGCTTTCTTGTGCATAATCTTTAGAAGAGGCTTCCTTCTGGGATGATAGCCATGCAGACCAGATTGATGCAGTGTGCGGCGTATGGTCTGAGCACTCACAGGCTTAACCCCCACCCCCCCAACCTCTGCAGCAATGCTGGCAGCACTCATGCATCTATTTCTCAAAAACAACCTCTGGATATGTCGCTGAGCACGTGCACTCAACCTCTTTGGTTGTCCATGGCGAGGCCTGTTCTGAGTGAAACCTGTCCTGTTAAACCACTGTATGGTCTTGGTCACTGTGCTGCAGCTCAGTTTCAGGGTCTTGGCAATCTTCTTATAGCCTAGACCATCTTTATGTAGAGCAGCAATTCTTTTTTTCAGATCCTCAGAGAGTTCTCAGAGTATCTCTCTCTCTCAGGATCTTTTTTTCAGATCCTCAGAGAGTTCTTTGCCATGTTGAACTTCCAGTGGCCAGTATGAGAGAGAGAGAGAGCGATAACACCAAATTTAACACAACTGCTCCCCATTCACACCTGAGACCTTGTAACACTATCAAGTCACATGGCACTGGGGAGGGAAAATGGCTAATTGGGCCCAATTTGGACATTGTCACTTGGGGGTGTACTCACTTTTGTTGCCAGCGGTTTAGACATTAATAGCTGTGTGTTGAGTTATTTTGAAGGGACAGCAAATTTACACTGTTATACAAGCTGTACACTCACTACTTTACATTGTAGCAAAGTGTCATTTCTTCAGTCACATGAAAAGATATAATAAAATATTTACAAAAATGTGAGGGGTGTACTCACTTTTGTGAGATACTGTCTGTTTATTTCTAGAAGGCCATTCATAAACATCACTTTAAAAAACGCACTCTGATGCCCAGTGCACCTATGAATGGCTGTGATTGTGTCATTGAACAGCTCAGGTCAGTCGTGATGTACAGAATTAAATTCTCTGTACCTTTTGATCCGCATGAACCAGTCATAACCATCACAACTGTAAACACTAGTAGTGTTTATAATCATTCAGACCAGTCACAAAATAAGAAGCTCCCCTTCTTCTCTTGTGAATGGTATGAATAAACACAGCAGGAAGGAGAAGGTGGAGGTCCTAAAGTACCACTGTCCACCAATGATGTTGGGGTAATTTTTTTTTTAAGGTGTGTGTGTGTTTTGAAATGCTACTGGCCACCAATAGATGCGTGGGCTTTTAAAATGCTACTGACCACCAATGATTGTGTTTTTTTTTTCTTTTTAAGGATAAGGGGTTTTAAAACACCAATGCCCAACAATGATTGTGAGGTTGTTCTGGAGAGTTTTAACATGCCAGCATGACTTTTCTGTTCAAAAGGCTTTATTGAAGGCTGAGAAAGATTACAGGCAGATCAGCTGACGCAGCAGCTTTTTTAGAACAATAGAACACGGAACAAGGATGAGTAGGCTCCTTATTTAGATGAATTCAAGCAAAAGTGCCTATATGCAATCAAATAAATCAAATACCATAGCACTAAGGTTCAAGCAGAATGGAGTCAAACTCAGCTGGCAGGAAGCAAGCTATCCAAGTTTGCCAGATTCTTGAACTTGGCAATGCGGTCGTGAAGGGTTGCTTCTATTTTACCCCTACTCATTCACATGGGGGGAGCGGGATCTGGGGGCCCCCTTGTTAAAGGGGGCTTCCAGATTCCGATAAGCCCCCTGCCCACAGATCCATACAACCACCACAAAGCAGATTATTTACATGTTACAGATGCGCCACTTTACAGGCAGACTAAGGGGACCCCCCAGGCACAATATTTGAAGGATTTTTTCATTTTTATTGTTTCACTTTAGGAATCATTAAAATCACTGCTCCTTCAAAAATGATATTTTTTAAAAACTTTTTTTTGCATTGATACATGTCCCAGGGGGGAGTCCCCCAGCGCCCTTATCATTTTGTATGTCAGCCTTCAAAATTGGTACTTTTCAAGTTTGGGTCCCATAGACTTTAATAGGGTTCATGGTTTGGGTCCAAACTTTTGCAATATTCAAGAGTTTTGGCGCTTCCTGAACCGGGGGTGTTTGGTCCAACTCTACCTCCCCATATTTGAAAGAGGTGGGGGATTCATAAGCCAGCTGGAACCTAGGGCTTCGCAGAAACGATTGGAGAGTGATATGGGGTGAGCTGAGTCCCATGCATGTTTTGAGTTGGCCCATAAAGTGAGGCAGTGCAAGGTGATAGGGTTGGTTAAATCTCTGCAGGCATGCAGTGGGATACATAATAGATTGGTTATATCAAATGGGTTGCATTCCACGGCCTCTATACTGACCCAAAACGGGGTTTTGGTATTTGCATAGAACTTGATTTGTTGGGCTTAATTATAGTATTTAATTACATCAAGTATCCCCAAGTCTCTCCGTTGTTTAGATTGATAGTGCCCCAGGGTAATCTTGGGTGAGTCTGTTCCCAGGTGAATTGGAAAAAAGAGCGTTGTAGTATTCATAGGTAATGTAGGGGTAAACAGACTAGAAGCATGGGAAAGAGGTACGAAATCTTGGGAAGAAGCATAATTTCGACTGCTGTGATTTGACTGCAAGGATAGACGTAAGGAAGACCACTGTGACGTAAGATTAAGGAAATATATTCCACGCTACGTACCACTGTATGGGGTGAACAAAAAATACTGAGCTGCTACCCCCACTAAGACTACTGTGAGCAGAGTCAGGAATATAAATGGATTTAGTGAAAGTGGGTGTGGCGCTGCTTATTTCGTTTTTAAAACACCCAAGCATTAAGTGACTAAATATAATGTGGTGATTCCTATAATGTAATGGAAATTCATAAATTTACAAAAAATACAACCAAGTATATGCTTACTCTATTCGAAAGACTGTGCAATCAATCCAAACAAAATGTATATATATAAAGATGAAAAAATGACAAGTGTTGTGTTAATAATGTGACAAATACTAAGTAGCAATGTTGAATGCAGAAAGAAACTCCTAAAAATGACATGTGCTGAAAAATTATGATTGTGAGTCCATAAATTATTATCCAAATCTTGCAGTGTGTCGGTAGGTTCACACGTTCTCCCTCAGTGTTGACCTCACTCACCAGAAGCTTTTCCCCTTGTGTATTCTCATTCACAGCGCTATTGTGGCTGTACACATGCTGTGGATCCAGGACTGTCCTCCCCTTTGCTCGTCTGCCCCTCTGGATCTCTCACATGCGGAGATAACAACAGGCATGCCCCATAATGTGATATAGTTTTAAGCCTTTCTTTTAATAAAATCACATATATTGCACTTGCATTGTGGGTAAAAAACAAGCAGCATTTAAAATCAGGAAATCCGGGACCGTGTCTGCGTTCCACGGCTTCAGACCGGAAGTGACGCAACGACGCTGGAAGCTCCTCCCTACGCGTTTCACCACACTGATGTCCTCAGGCGCTGCACCATCTTGCTACACGGACATGTGATTGGCAGCCATATTTACTATGTTCCCAACTCCTTATATATTCCAGTATCTAGGTAACCCATGTCACATGACGTTCAGAACACATGGCCATCGGACATATTTTATGTATGCTCCGGTGCTATGGCGACGGGAACCACGGGGCTGGCGGCCATATATACAAATGTGCAATATTGCCATTAACCCCTTACTTCTGGTATCTTTATCTATTGCCACTCGGTTATTATGATGCCGTTATTCAAATTCTGTATATAACATACATTGAAATGGCTATTAATTGGTGTGAAATAAATACAAAAAACAGTAACTCATATATGATGCACATATGAAAAATGTATAAAAGACCAATAAAAACATATATGGATAAAGTTAAATCTAAAAAAAAAAATTGATATTTTAGATTTGACTATCTACAAAAATTATTAAAAGTGTATATTGGAGAAAAAGAGGGCTATAGAACAATTTCTAAGCATTGGGAATAAAACAGTTAAGATCTATGTCAATGTTGAGGCCTTCGGGCTGGAGAGTATTTATTAAATAAATCCATTTGGTCTCATTGCGTGATATCCTAATTTTCTTGTTATCCTCTCTCCAGTGTCCCTTTAATTTGTCTATACCACAGAAAGTCATGAGTGAGGGGTCTCTTTGTTGCACTTCCCTTAAATGTTTTGACAGACTGTGTTGGAGGGGTAGACGAGCAAAGGGGGAGGACAGCCCTTGAACTGGAGCATGTGAATAGCGCTGTGATCATGAATACACCCCACAAGGGGAAAAGCTTCTGGTGAGTAAGGTCAACATGGGGGGGGGGGGGCGCACGTGTGAGACCACTGACACACTGCAAGATTTGGATAATAATTTATGGACTCACAATCATAATTTTTCAGCACATGTCATTTTTAGGAGTTTTTTTTCAACATTGCCATTAGTATTTGTCACATTATTAACACGACACTTGTCACTTTTTCATCTTTGTATATATACATTTTGTTTGGATTGATTGCACAGTCTTTCTAATGGAGTAAGCATATACTTGGTTGTATTTTTTGTAAATGTATGAATTTTCATTATACTATAGGAATCACCACATTACATTTAGTCACTTAATGTTTAAGTGCTTTAAAGTGCTTTAAAAACGAAATAAGCAGCGCCACACCCACTTTCACTAAATCCATTTACACTGTGACATAAGGTTAGATAATTTGGTTAGCATCAGGGGGTTGTTATCACGGAATAAGGATGTGTACGAGGCTGAAAGGGAAATTCCTAGATATGGAATTTATTCTGTGGACCGTTGAAAAGAAAAAGATGATTGTAAAGAGGAAAAATCTTGTGTAGAGAGGGTCACACTGAGCGCTGTTAAGTTCTAAGCCAGACACAGCTGAAAACGTTCCTAGTAGCAGTAGTAAGTTTGGGGTAGAGATGTGCGGTGATGTAATGTATAAGGGTCATCCTCCGTAAATAGACTAAGTATATGATGGTGCCTGGCTAATTCGACTCATAAAATATCATGTGAGTTATGGATGAGTTGAGCAAGGGGTTCTGTGGAGAGGGAAACTAATAAAGGGGAGAGGGGGCTACCCTGCCTTGTTTCTTGTGCTAGTTAGATTTGTAGCTGGAATACTTTACGTAAGAGTCTGTAAAGCGGGGAGATCCATTGGAGGAAGTGGGAACCGTATCCCCAGCATCCCAAACACCGTCCATAAGAGCTTGATTAGGAGGGTGGCTGTAACGCTCCTGCGTTTCTTATATGGTGTGGATTTTCAGCTGCAGAAATAGTTCCACGTCAGTAGTCATGTAAGAGATATGCTGAGATACCATTCCCAACCTCAATGACTCATCATGTGTGGAAGGTCTTATTTCAGCCAGTAAATACACACAATTAGCAAGCTGGTTCCTAGAGTGACTTTATGTATGTGGTAACACAATGATGAAGGTTGAGGGATAGGTTGAGTGGAGGTGGTAGGTGATAGACACTTGAAGGTGAGACAGTAGCAGATGGATGCAGGAAGGTTTAGCAATGTTGTATGGTAGCAGATGACAGAATAGCAGGTGGACATACAAAAGAGATCAACCCAGTGCAGAAAAGTAGCAGTAGTCTCAAGAGCTAGCAATCTAGTTATGCAGATGTGATAAACAGTCTTTACTATGCAGAGCTAGATAGTGTAAGCTTAGTATAAGTTTATAGAGAATTCCCCTGCGGGGTACTTAGCACTATTAGCGATACAACCGAAGGGTGGTTCAGGAGAGGCGGATGATCCAATAGCGGGATACAGGGATCAGCGCAGCGAGGTTCTGTCAGCGAGGTAAGCTTGCAAGCATGGAAGCTTCAAGCAAGGTTAGCATCCAGGTAAGGGTGTTTGAACGAACACATGTGAGTGAGAACCGGCGATTTAAATAGCCATCTAGTCCGGCGCTGGGTGATGACAGCTCCAGTCTTAAAGGTGTATGCGCACCTTTCCAAAAGTAAATGGTGGGGCGCATACACTTGTGGAAAGTGTAATTTAGGGTACCAAAGGTACCGGAACATTACAATACCCCCCCCCTAAGGCCTGCTCCTGAAGGCCTCTGGAGCTGGTTTGTCTGGGTATCTCGCATGAAAATTGCGGATTAATCTAGGGGCATGTATGTCAGAGGTGTTTAGCCAGGTGTCGTCTTGGGGCCCATAGTTCTTCCATCTAACCAAGTACTGAAGTCTTCTTCTGTAGATACGAGAATCCAGAATCTCTTTTATCTCGTATTCTTCTCCACCTTCAACTTGTACAGGAGGGGGAGGTGGAATATTAGGCCTTATTCCTTGGTCCGGAACATGGGGTTTCAGTAGCGACACATGGAAAATGGGATGGATTTTTAGGTCCATTGGCAATGTAAGCTGCACTGCAGCTTTTCCAATAAGTTTCTTGATTGGGAAAGGTCCCAAGAACAGAGGTCCAAGCTTTTTGCTAGGGATCTTCAGTCTCAAGTTTTTTGTTGAGAGCCAAACGAGGTCCCCGATAGTATACTGTGGAGAAGGTCTTCTACGAAGATCATAGTACTTCTTTTGTTGACTGTGAGCGTGTGCAATGGTAGTATTTAGTAAACCCAGAGAATCCTTTATTTGGGTAAGATAGTCTGAGGCTACTGGGTTATTTGAAGGAAGGATGCGTGGAGGGAGAATAGAGGGATGGAACCCATAGTTCAAGTAGAACGGACTCTGCTTGGTCGTACTGTGGGTTGCGTTGTTGTAGGCAAATTCTGCCAGGGGGAGAAGATCCAACCAATCATCCTGTTGGTAAGAAGTGTAACAACGTAAATACTGCTCGATGCATTGGTTGACTCTTTCAGTCTGTCCGTTGGTCTGCGGATGGTAAGGAGAAGTGAGCTTCCGCTCAATCCGTAGTATGTGACATAGTTCTTGCCAGAATTTAGAAATAAATTGGGATCCACGGTCAGACAGAAGAGTTTTTGGGATACCATGTAATCTGAAGACATGTTTCATCAGGAGTTCTGCCGTTTGTTTGGACGAAGGTAGTCTGCGAATAGCAATGAAATGTGCCATCTTTATCAGATGGTCCACTGACACCAAGATGGTATTAAATCCTTTGGAAGGAGGCAATTCTACGATGAAGTCCAATGACAAAACCTCCCATGGAGTTTGGGGTATTGGTAGACTGCATAGTAGACCGGATGGTCTCGTAGTGTCAATTTTGGACCTGGCACAGACATTGCATGAAGAGACGAATTTTTGTATAGATGTTTTCATGTCAGGCCACCAGAATTGCCGAGAAATCAAATTGAAAGTCTTTGTCATACCCATATGTCCTGCCATAGGCACATCATGCGATAATTCCAAGATCTTGGTGCGTAGGGTAGGTGGTATGTAAAGTTTGTCGTTGTAGTAGAGGAAGCCTTCTGCATCAGTATTTAGTTGTGGTGGGGGTGAATCCAAACTTATACCATGCAGAACCTCTTCCTTCAAGGAACGGACAACTCCAATAATGCGTTTGTGAGGTATTATAGGAACGGAAGGAATTTCAAAGTAGTTTTCTTCAGTTAGTCGTGATAGTGCATCCGCCTTTTTGTTCTTATCTGCAGGTGTGTAGGTCACTAGGAAGTTAAACCTTAGAAAGAATAGTGACCATCGTACCTGTCGATGCGAGAGAGTTTTGCTAGTCTGAAGATATTGGAGGTTTTTATGGTCCGTGTATATAATTATTGGTAATTGGGTGCCTTCGAGTAAATGTCGCCAATTCTCCAGAGCCAATTTTATAGCAAGCAGTTCCTTTTCACCCACGGGGTAATTTATCTCGGGACTGCTCAGGGATTTAGAAAAAAAAGCGACTGGATGAAGTGGTGAAGTGTGGGTAGGTCGTTGGGAGAGTATTGCTCCTACTGCCATGTTTGACGCATCTACCTCCAGAATGTATTGGAGGGATGGGTCTGGATGGCGTAATATGGGAGCGGAAGTAAACCTTGTCTTTAACAAGTGGAAAGCCTTATTTGCTTCTTCTGACCATTTAAATGGTATTTTTATGCTAGTGAGCTGTGTGAGGGGTCTCACAATAGCAGAAAAGTTTTTTATGAACTTCCTGTAGAAATTTGAAAATCCCAGGAATCGCTGTAGCGCCTTGCGTATAGTTGGTGTAGGCCAATCCTGAATGCAGGATATTTTACTCATGTCCATCTCGATTCCTGTTTTGGATATGATGTAGCCTAGAAAGAGTACCTCATCTTTATGGAACAAGCATTTCTTCAGCTTCACATAAAGATTATGTGCAAGCAATCTAGATAATACAAGTCTTACATGTCTTATGTGTTCAGACAGGGTCCGTGAATATATAAGTATATCGTCCAGATATACCACAACACAGACATCTAGTAAGTCTTTAAAAATATTGTTTATAAATCGTTGGAAAACTGCAGGGGCATTGCATAGGCCGAATGGCATCACAAGATATTCGAACAATCCGTATCTAGTTCTGAATGAAGTCTTCCACTCGTGTCCATCACGGATTCGAATGAGATTGTATGCTCCTTTTAGGTCTAATTTTGAAAAATAAGTAGCTCCACGCACCTGCTCAATGAGCTCAGGGATAAGCGGTAGAGGATAGCGATCTTTTATTGTGATAGCATTCAATTTCCTGTAGTCGATGATAGGTCTGAGACTTGAATCTTTATTGCGAACAAAAAAGAGTCCTGCTGCTGTGGAATAAGTGGAAGGTCTAATAAAACCTTTTTCCAAGTTCTCATCCAAATAGGTTTTGAGATGGGCAAGTTCATCCTGTGAAAGAGGATAAACATGACCGAACGGCAATTTGCTATTTGGGAGTAGATCAATGCTACAATCATAGTCTCGATGAGGAGGTAATGCTTGAGCATTTTTCTCAAGAAAAACCTCAGAAAGATCCTGATGTAACGCTCCTGCGTTTCTTATATAGTGTGGATTTTCAGCTGCAGAAATAGTTCCACGTCAGTAGTCATGTAAGAGATATGCTGAGATACCATTCCCAACATCAATGACTCATCATGTGTGGAAGTCTTTTTTTCAGCCAGTAAATACACACAATTAGCAAGCTGGTTCCTAGAGTGACTTTATGTATGTGGTAACACAATGATGAAGGTTGAGGGATAGGTTGAGTGGAGGTGGTAGGTGATAGACACTTGAAGGTGAGACAGTAGCAGATGGATGCAGGAAGGTTTAGCAATGTTGTATGGTAGCAGATGACAGAATAGCAGGTGGACATACAAAAGAGATCAACCCAGTGCAGAAAAGTAGCAGTAGTCTCAAGAGCTAGCAATCTAGTTATGCAGATGTGATAAACAGTCTTTACTATGCAGAGCTAGATAGTGTAAGCTTAGTATAAGTTTATAGAGAATTCCCCTGCGGGGTACTTAGCACTATTAGAGATACAGCCGAAGGGTGGTTCAGGAGAGGCGGATGATCCAGTAGCGGGATACAGGGATCAGCGCAGCGAGGTTCCGTCAGCGAGGTAAGCTTGCAAGCATGGAAGCTTCAAGCAAGGTTAGCATCCAGGTAAGGGTGTTTGAACGAACACATGTGAGTGAGAACCGGCGATTTAAATAGCCATCTAGTCCGGCGCTGGGTGATGACAGCTCCAGTCTTAAAGGTGTATGCGCACCTTTCCAAAAGTAAATGGTGGGGCGCATACACTTGTGGAAAGTGTAATTTAGGGTACCAAAGGTACCGGAACATTACACCTGATAACATAGTGGTGCAATCTCATCTGTCACCACAGACAGAATCTTCCCGGAAAACGGGAGGTTACACGTTTCCTCGCAATAACAAGAAGGGAAGGTCAAGGACCGTTTCTTCCAATCTATGGTTGGTTGGTGTGTGTGTAACCAGGGAAGTCCCAACACAATGGGAGAGTGGGGTGAAGGTATTAAATCAAAGGTAGAAGTCTCCCTATGAGACTCGTTAATAATGACTAGAAGTGCTTGTGTCTGATCGGTGATCGGACCAGAGGATAACGGAACACCGGTAATAAGACTTACTGAGACAGGTTTGAGTTTAGAAATAATAGGAATTTTATTTAAAGCAGCAAAACATATATCCATATAATTTCCTCAAGATCCTGTGTCAATCATGGCCTTAGTAGTAATCCTGTTCTGGTCCCACTGTAATGTCAAAAAAACAGAAATGTAGGGGTTAGTGAATGAAGTTGTCAATCCTCCTAGAGAGACATGTGAACACTCACCCTTCTTTTTGTTGACTAGGGGACAGACGTTTATCTTGTGATCCGGGGATGCACAGTACAAGCAGAGATTTTCATTTTGTCTTTTGGCTTTTTCCAGAGTTGATAGCGGTGGGCGTATGGTTCCTACCTCCATAGGAACGGCCAGACTCCGAGAGGAAACGGATAATGGCATTCCCATCTTTTCAGCCTTTCTTTCTCGTAGTCTTCTATCTATGGTAATACTGAGTTGTATTAATGCATCCAGGGTTTTTGGCAGATCCGCTCGGGCGAGCTCGTCCTTAACGGCTTCTGATAGGCCAAGCCTAAATTGGGTTTTCAGAGATGCATCATTCCATTCTGAATCAAGGGTCCATCTCTTGAACTCTGCGACAAAGTCTTCTACAGGCCTCCTTCCTTGTTTCAAGGATCTTAACTGAAGATCAGCAGTACTCTGCCTATTGGGGTCATCATATAGGCTAGTGAGCTCTGCCAGGAACAAGGCATAGGAGTTGAGAAGCTGGTCGTTTTTCTCAAAAAGAGAATCTGCCCAGGCTCGAGGATCGCTTGATAGGTAAGAAATAATAGTACAAACCTTAATGTGATCAGTAAGGTAGGTACGAGGTTTTAGCAAAAAAAGTAACTCACATGCATTTTTAAATTCGCGAAATTTTTTGCGATCGCCTGTAAATACCAAAGGGGGATTTATCTTGGGTACTGAGACTGAGGGGACTGAGCAGAGGTAAGTTGTGTCAGTCTAATTATCTGCTGCGACAGAGCCTGATTGTCTTCTTTTAATTCAGCAAGTGCGTGTATTAACGCAGATACTTGCTGTTTTAATTGTGTCATGTAAGAGATATGCTGAGATACCATTCCCAACCTCAATGACTCATCATGTGTGGAAGGTCTTATTTCAGCCAGTAAATACACACAATTAGCAAGCTGGTTCCTAGAGTGACTTTATGTATGTGGTAACACAATGATGAAGGTTGAGGGATAGGTTGAGTGGAGGTGGTAGGTGATAGACACTTGAAGGTGAGACAGTAGCAGATGGATGCAGGAAGGTTTAGCAATGTTGTATGGTAGCAGATGACAGAATAGCAGGTGGACATACAAAAGAGATCAACCCAGTGCAGAAAAGTAGCAGTAGTCTCAAGAGCTAGCAATCTAGTTATGCAGATGTGATAAACAGTCTTTACTATGCAGAGCTAGATAGTGTAAGCTTAGTATAAGTTTATAGAGAATTCCCCTGCGGGGTACTTAGCACTATTAGCGATACAGCCGAAGGGTGGTTCAGGAGAGGCGGATGATCCAATAGCGGGATACAGGGATCAGCGCAGCGAGGTTCTGTCAGCGAGGTAAGCTTGCAAGCATGGAAGCTTCAAGCAAGGTTAGCATCCAGGTAAGGGTGTTTGAACGAACACATGTGAGTGAGAACCGGCGATTTAAATAGCCATCTAGTCCGGCGCTGGGTGATGACAGCTCCAGTCTTAAAGGTGTATGCGCACCTTTCCAAAAGTAAATGGTGGGGCGCATACACTTGTGGAAAGTATAATTTAGGGTACCAAAGGTACCGGAACATTACAGTGGCATGACATATGTTGTCGCTCTCTTGGTAAAGAGGAATAAATCCCACCTGGTCCCTATATATAAGAGAGCCATTAATGTATTCAGGTGTGTTGCCAGAATCTTGGTTAGCAACTTGACCTCAATGTTCAACAAGGAAATCGGTCTGGGGGATTTTCTTTTATAGGTGAGGTAGGTTTAAAGTGCCACTGATCTCCTATGATTGTGGGATGATTTTATAAATTAAATGTAGATCCATTTTGTTTTTTTTTCTTTATATTGTAAAAAAAAAAATTAAAACCCCAGTGTTAATACAGACATCTAAAATCGCCCTATCTTTCTCAAAAAAATGATATAAAATTCATGTTCATACTCATTGACTTGCACTGGCATTATCAGTTAAACTATCACAGCATAGCAAATTTTGAAAAATTAGGACTTTAAATATAACCTTCAGGAGACCATAACACCAAATGCACAAATGTATAAAAATACAAATGTTTATTATACCAATTTGAGATAAAAATAATATACAAAGCTAAAAGCATAAAAAAAAAAAAGCATCTAAAACATAAATCATCACAAAAAACTTGAATAAACACAACCAATAATAATGCATCAATGTAATACAGCAAAGAAAATTCATATGGACAACATACAAAATTGAGAGATCAAGAAGACAATATATATATATATATATATATATACCAAAAGAACAAACAAAATCTGGAAAGTGAAACATTTGGTGCAGCTCTGCATTGAAACCGACTTTCAGGTTCTATTTTTTTAAAGTTAGAAGCTACCATGCACCAGATTTTGCACTCTACAGTTTAAGTAAATCAACACCTACTGTATATGTGGATAGTATTGATTTTCTTTATTGTATATATATAAATATATATATATATATATATATATATATACACTGTATACTGTAAATGATGCAGGGGGAGAGTGGCTACTCCTGTGAATCATGTACTAAATTGTTTTTGGCATTTCAGTATATATGTTATTTTTATTTATTATATATATTTTATATTTTACTTTATTTTTGAGTGGTATTGACAACACACACAGTATGTCTTTCTGATTATATGTTATCCATAATAAATGTTGTTGTATTATTTTGATACATTATTGTTGTTTTTTGTGTTAAGGTTTTTGTGATAATTTTTTTAACTTTTCAATTTATATCACAATGTTTATGGAGACTAGTGCCTCTGAAGACTGTGAAGTGGTCCCCACGAAACACGTAGACAGAATAACTACCTGTTGCAATGCTATGATTGCAATCTTCCTTGTTTCTATATGCATATGGGTAATATTTGATCTTAATTGCCATAATAATAATTTTTATTTTTATAAATTTGTGCATTTGGTGTTATGGTCTCCTGATGGTTTAATTTTAAATACCAATTTTTCCAGATTTGCTATGTTATTTGTTACAGGATGTTTGCCTAACCTGATCAAGCACTGAAAACTGAAAAATGGCCTGGTAATGAAGTGGTTTATACAGGCTAATACTCAAGTGGTTAAATTTACATTTGAAAGTCAAGAATGTTATTGTGAACTGGTAATAATAACATATAGTGACATTATGACACATCAGTGAAATTGATTTATACTGCACATTAGTGACTTGCCAGTGGTCACAGTTACCTACTACACAATACTGACAATGACCATGACATTCATTTTAATAAATGTATTGATTAATTTCTGATTTTACATTGCAATGGTTATGTCTTTGCCCTCAGACCTCTTTACCATAAGGTACAGAAAACTAGAGCATGTGATTGTCACATGCATAGTTTATAACTGCTGTTAATTTTTCTATTTTAATTTGATGTACTATTCTTTAAATTAAGTTAATATCTGTGATTGATAATTACTGCTTTTTAACTTGGTGTTTTTAACAAGCATTTCAAGTGTGCTTAGCTTAGAAATCCTAAACAATGTCATGTGTAAGGTTTCATTCATAATGTTAATTGGTACCATATAGCAGTATGACACAGGATTTACAGTATCTCACAAAAGGGAGTACACCCCTCACATTTTTGTAAATATTTTATTATATCTTTTCATGTGACAACACTGAAGAAATTACACTTTGTTTCAATGTAAAGTAGTGACTGTACAGCTTGTATAACAGTGTAAATTTGCTGTCCCCTCAAAATAACTCACACAACCATTAATGTCTAAACCGCTGGCAACAAAAGTGAGTACACCCCTAAGTGACAATGTCCAAATTGGGCCCAAAGTGTCAATATTTTGTGTGGCCACCATTATTTTCCAGCACTGCCTTAACCCCCTTGGGCTTGGAGTTGACCAGAGCTTCGCAGGTTTGTAGCAAAGTGTCATTTCTTCAGTGTTGTCACATGAAAAGATATAATAAAATATTTACAAAAATGTGAGGGGTGTTCTCACTTTTGTAATTTTTTAAACAGGTTAGCAACTGTGAGAGGAATGTAATAAGGAATGTAGTAATCTATTAAGACTGGAGTGGCCAGAATTGAGAGCAGCTGTACATGACAACCAATCAGCTTCTAGTTGTCATTTTCAAAGCTGAACAAGCTAACGTTAGAAACTGATTGGTTACTATGCACAGCAGATTCTGTCTTTTCCAATTTTAATATATTTTTCTTCAATATACACACAATGATAAAAAAATGTGCATTTATTATTATTTTCTCAATGGATCCTGTAAAGCTTTGCAGCCATCATTGCATCACTGGTGCTACGTATAGGCTCCTAGCGATGGTTCCCCCAGCGCCAAGTCCATAACAAAGTTTCAACCAAGGGGCTCATTTACACTTGCTTAAACATGTGGCATTTGACATGCTTTTTTAAAGCACTTTGAATGCCATCAAAGCACCTGTCACTAAATAAAATGGTAAGCTTACAGTGTTGATCACACATTGCATTTGCTTTGCTTCAAAAATTATATGTCAGATTTGGATTGGATTTTACACTATATAGAGCTATTTCTGTTTTTGAGCCTGCTAATAAGGATAACTCCTCAGGGGGCCCCAGTGATCGTGACTAAGATCGTGTAAATTGATCTATGAATGGCTGATGTGGCTGTGTTAGCAAAGTCCCACACAGGCACACGAAATTCAATGGTAAACCGAAAGCTATGAGGAGAAAAACCCTTTGGTTTTGGTAAGAGAAGGTACAATTTAGGGTGGGGGGCTGAGCATTTCACTATGTTTTATATTACACCCTAAGGCTCGGTTCACACTGCTTTGACCTAAAAGTCGAGTGACTTACAGTGCGACTTTGACAGGCAGCTTTGGCGCGACATTGAAGCAACTTCAGGGAATGCCTGTGTAATCTTCCTGTAATGTTGGATCCAAATCACATCAATTAAGATGAGGATCACACGTCGGATACAAGTCACCTTGATTAGCACAGGGACCTTTTATAAAGTTGCAGCGACTTCAGTAGTGCTAATTAACCACTTGCTGACCATGCTTTACGGCTACAATGTGGTTGTCCCGTTCTGGGAGGCCATCATATGACAGCCGACCGTGATCGCGCCAGCAGCGAGCTTTGTGTTCGCAGTGTCCAATAGATACTGCCAAACACAGATTGAGGTAAAGAGCCAATCAGTGGCTCTTTACCACATGATTAGCTGTGTCCATTCACAGTTGATCATGATGTCAACAGAAGTTGGTTACCCGCTCTCTTCACTGCTCCTTCTCACACTGTCAGCATGTGGAGAAGAGCAGTAAAGAGCGGATAATCGGCTTCTGCCAAACTGTGCCCACCATTGCTGCTATTTTTTGCCCACCACTGCTTCCATTCAGTGCCCACCGGTGTCTCCTCATCAATGCCATCTATCAGTGCCACCTACCAGTGCCCATCAATGCCGCCTACCAGTGCCGATTAGTGCCACCTAACAATGCCAGCTATCAGTGTCCATCAGTGCCAGCTATCAGTGCCCATCAGTCCCACCTATGAGTGCAGCCTAATCAGTGCCTCTTTATCGGTGCCCATCAATGCCGCCTCATCAGTGCCGCCAATCAGTGACCATCAGTGCAGAATATCAGTTCCCACCAGTGCTGCCTCATCAGTGCACATCAGTGAAGGAGAAAAATTACCTGTTTGCAAAATTTTAAAAACAAATTATGACTTTTTTTGCTTTTTTTTTTCAAAATTATCAGATTTTATTCCTTTAAAAAAAAAAAACCAGCAGTGATTAAATACCACCAAAAGAAAGCACTATTTGTGTGAAAAATTTACTAAAATGTTGTTTAGGTACAGTGTTGCATGACAGTGCAGTTGCCATTCAAAGTGCGACAGCGCTGAAAGCTGAAAATTGGCCTGGTCGGGAAGGTGGTGAAAGTGCCCAGTGGGCAAGTGGTTAAGACAGCTCTCATTACCTAAAAAAGGATTTCACATTTTATGCAACTTGGGGTCTTGCAAGTTGGTTCCATAGTTGCGGTAGTGTGAACGGAGCCTTAATACGTCTGTAATAGGAAACAATATATTGAGGGGGTAATAAGCCTTTAAATTGACATGCCTGGGTTCATTTCCTGGTACTGATTTTTGTTCCAGCCATCTGGGGAATGTTCTAAGCACAGCTTCCCTCCAACCAACAAATCAATCATCAGAACTCACAATGAGATCAAAGGGCTGCTACCAAGAGTTTGTTACATTGCAGCATGCTTGCTATTGAAAAGCATACCACCAGGATCTAAGCTTCCCTGTCTTGTGCCAGCTTTGCAGAGCTTACTTTCTGGTTCTGTGTGCAGAATTAACCTGAACTCCTTCTATATCTCTCACCTCCTCCAGTGGCATAGATTCCTAGCACATTGAGTGGAGGCTGGGTGCTGGGGGTAGCATGGAAACTGTTTGCATGACAGAACCTATGCTGTAGAAATGTATTTTTAAAATGTATTAATTTAGTAAGAACTCTGCATAGCAAAAATGCACAATAGGAATGTTAGGAATTACTGTGTTTTACAGACTGTTTATTATTTAAAGCAATCCTGTTAGTGACTGTATAAAAATTACAAATATAGGTTCCCTTGCAACAGAAGAGTTATTATATTCCCCTCTTCAATGCCCTGTGTCTCATACCTTATCTCTGTTTTACCCTGATGCCCCTGCTCCCCCTGCTGTGTTTCCATCCTTTACCATTATCTCACTGTCATGCCCTGTAGTGGCATAAGGGTTGAAAGGTGTAACCACAGCACACAGCGGGGGATTGCAGGCATCCAACATTTCTGGAAATGTTGAGTGTTAAAGAGACTGACAAACCTCATGGACCCACCCCCCATTCCCCCTTTATATTACCCCCCCCCACCCCCAAACTCAACTGCTTTGGCAATGCTAAAATGTATTTGGTCCTGCCAATAAAGCTTATTTGAATTGAATTGAATTGGCTGCAGCACTAAATAGCAATAAAAGGAGACACAGGCTGTTGTAGAGAGTTAAATAGCTCTCTTGTATGGGACCTCTATTTGGGTTGGATTTGGATTTTTTTAAGCAACTTTGGTGCCCTTACATTTAGTATTACTAACAAACTGCATTATGATAGCAAATTAGATTATTCTCTTTCCAAGTAGACTTTCTTTTGGCAAACTTCCTTATCAGGACACCAAAAAATCAGAACATGTTTAAATGCTGGGAGCTTTATTAAATATATATTCTTTTTAAGGTGATTATAGCCATTTTAATGTGCTTGTTGTCAACAATACAGTTGAGTACTGTTTTTGCACTAACTTTTCATTTTTCAAACTTTTGGGGGTCAAGCAGTAGTCATCTCTATGCTGACATTTTTGGTATTAACTCAACTCAATCAAAGTCTGATGAATCCTGAGAAACATACTGTATTTTGAACACTTAAACTGCATTAAAAGCAGGATCCACATGTTGCTCCCAGACCAGTAACTGAAAAAACATATAAAAATATGCAATATTATATATTAAATCCTATGAACATTAGTGCAAAAAAAAAAAAAAAGACACATCTTTGTTGTCTTGTATTGTATCTTTATGTTATTCAAACGTCTTCATGAATTTAATTATATTTTTATTTATTTATTTTTACATTTTCTAGCAATATGGTGTTGTCCATGACCTCCTTTTGGATGTGATTACTTGGGTTGGAATTCTACTTTCCCTTGTCTGCTTATTGATTTGTATTTTTACATTTTGCTTTTTTCGGGGCCTGCAAAGTGACCGTAACACAATTCATAAAAACCTATGCATAAGTTTATTTGTGGCTGAGTTACTTTTTCTAATTGGGATCAACAGGACTGATCAACCGGTAAGTTTTTAAGTGTATACTGTAGCATACTGTATTCTTCCATTGTATTTTGTCAACACATAGTAAATGTTGTGGAGATTCAAAATGACCTCCTTGATTAGGCTTTACACAGCATATCAACCCAATTTTATTTTTCAGGCAACTCCCAAAAAATACTGTATAAAGTTCCTATGGACACATACTCACAATATCCCTCAACTCTATTACAGTATGGTCTAATATTAGTGGTATTCTGTTTGTAGCATTTTAGAAACGCTAGTTGTGGCATATAGAAATTACGCAAAAGCTTTATTTAAAAAAAAAACAGTTATGAATTTGATTTGCATGAGACAAAAACAATGTTCTCTGTTTTTCAGTGCAATTACTTTGTTTGTCTGTGTGTCTCTCATTAAGATAGTCACAAAGTGGGTACATTTTTTGGCAGGTCTATAGACTTGCATTGTGAAAAGTAGCAGTAAATCACAAAAACTGTGCTGCATTGAAATGAAGTAAGGTCTGTTTACGTAACAAGAAAATATGGTTATCCTACATATATCATTAAAAATAAACATGTGAACAAAGTTTTTACAGCATCTAACACACATTGATAAGATTGTTAAACTTTGAAAAAACGAATTTGTTCCCTTTATGTACTTAGAGTTACTATAGTAACCAATGCATTATCTTAGATAAGGATGAGATTTGGGTCAAACCACCCTGTTTGGATGCCCAAATCCCTGGCTGTTAAAATGTAAACAAACAGCCATGGAACCCAGGTGACATTGACTATATTTGGTCAATGACGTCACCCATGCCTATGCCATGTTTACTGCAGCCTTGGAATTCTTCCAATCATGTCAGAAGTCGAAGGGGTCATTGCAGGGGTGAGTGACAAGGGCTTCTTCCCCACATCCCTGTCCCTCAAAAAAAAAAAAAAAAAATATGGGGGTTCTTAGATGTCTGCCTCCTCCCAGGGAAATGAGTACAGTGGCTCATTAGTACTCATTGTTACTTAATTCCTCAAAATGTATACATATAAACATAAATAAACATACCATCTCCATCATCATCACGTTCATAAAATTACAAGAAAAAATTGTAAACCATGTCCCCCAATGTAAATCAATTGTCAGCCACATCTTCCAGTGATGTAAATCCACGGTTAATCCGAAAGACCCACTGCCCAATGATGTTTCCTACCAGGTAACAGGTTTTTTTACATTGGCATATGTTAGTGCCCAACTCCCCATGACTATTTGCCAACAATGGATTGCCTAATAACCCTGAAAAAGGCCAGAAAAAAATTGCTAGTTTTGCCATTTATAGACTTCACTGGGGCTCACTGCTACAGTATCTCACAAAAGTGAGTACACGCCTCACATTTGTGTGAATTTTTTATTATATCTTTTCATGTGACAACACTGAAGAAATGATACTTTGCTGCTATGTAAAGTAGTGAGTGTACAGCTTGAATAACCGTATAAATTTGCTTTCCTCTCAAAAAACTCAACACACAGCCATTAATGTCTAAACTGCTGGCAACAAAAGTGAGTACACCCCTAAGTGAAACTGTCCAAATTAGGCCCAAAGTGTCAATACATTGTTAGGTCACAATTATTTTCCAGCACTGCCTTAACCCTCTTGGGCAAGGAGTTCACCAGAGCTTCCGATGAAATTCAGAAAAAGGAGTGTCTTTATTCCACATCAATCAAATGGCAAATACAGGTACACACTGTGAGTGCAGGACAAAAACAGTAGACGCGTTTCACGACTGGATGTGTCGCTTACTCATTACCCTAATGATTACCTAATGGGTAATGAGTAAGCGACACATCCAGTCGTGAAACGCGTCTACCGTTTTTGTCCTGCACTCACAGTGTGTACCTGTATTTGCCATTTGATTGATGTGGAATAAAGACACTCCTTTTTCTGAATTTCATCGGAAGTGCGGTCATTCCTTTTTGCTTGATGTAATCCTAGATTGCGGATCCGACCAGCACCTGATCCCAGTCTCACCTGGAGCGGTCTCCCCAGCTTGGACTCTGCCTGTTCACCAGAGCTTCACCGGTTGCCACTGGAGTCCTCTTCCACTCCTCCATGATGACATCACGGATGGATGTTGGATGGGGAATGTTAGAGACCTTGCGCTCCTCCACCTTCCATTTGAGGATGCCCCACAGATGCTTAATAGGGTTTAGGTCTGGAAACATGCTTGGCCAGTCCATCACCTTTACCCTCAGCTTCTTTAGCAAGGCAGTGGTCATCTTTGAGGTGTGTTTAGGGTCGTTATTATGTTGGAATACTGCCCTGAGGCCCAGTCTCTGAAGGGAGGGGATCATGCTCTGCTTCAGTGTGTCACAGTACATGTTGGCATTCATGGTTCCCTCAGTAAACTGTAGCTCCCCAGTGCCAGCAGCACTCATGCAGCCTCAGACCATGACACTCCCACCACCATGCTTGACTGTAGGCAAGACACACTTGTATTTGTACTCCTCACGCTTGATACCATCTGAACCAAACAAGTATATCTTGGTCTCATCAGAACACAGGACATGGTTCCAGTAATCCATGTCTTGTCTTCTTGTCTTCAGCAAACTGTTTGTGGGCTTCCTCATGCATCATCTTTAGAAGAGGCTTCCTTCTGGGATGAAAGCCATGCAGACCAATTTTATGCAGTGTGGGGCGTATGGTCTGAGCACTCCCAGGCTGTTATAGCCTAGGACATCTTTATGTAGAGCAACAATTCTTTTTTTCAGATCCTCAGAGAGTTCTTTGCCATGAGGTGCCATGTTGAACTTCCAGTGACCAGTATGAGAGGGTGAGGGCGATAACACCAAATGTAACACACCTGCTTCTCATTCACACCTGAGACCTTGTAACACTAACGAGTCACATGACACAGAGGAAGGAAAATGGCTAATTGGGCCCAATTCGGACATTTTCACTTAGGGGTGTACTCACTTTTGTTGCCAGTGGTTTAGACATTTATGGCTGTGTGTTAGGATATTTTGAGGGGACAGCAAATTTACACTGTTATACAAGCTGTACACTCACTACTTTACATTGTAGCAAAGTGTAATTTCTTCAGTGTTGTCACATGAAAAGATATATTGAAATATTTACAAAAATGTGGGGGGTGTACTCACTTTTGTGAAATACTGTATGTTCTGGGTTCTCTGAACCTCTCTTAACCATTCCTAATTTTAGAATATGGAAATGATTTATGAGATCATTTCGGTTTAAACAGAACTGCATGCACAGACTTTATCAGTTCTCATGTACAAAAAGAATTACCCTCTTGCTGCACTGTACTTTAAAACCTATCCTCTTTATGTCTGACAGTACAGCTCCACTGTACTTCCAGCCCACTCCTGATATGAAAGCTGTGGATCTCATTGACAAAAAGGCTAGTGTTTTGCCCCCTCTCCGCTTGGCCATATAAAGAATGCAGTGTATTCTATCTATGATCATTAAAATATTCCTATTTAGCAGGTAAGATGCTGAGAGTATAACACAAGAGTGTAACACAACTCTTATAACACAAGAGTTATACGGAGTCCCTTCTGCAATAAGAGATTTCCTACTGGCAAATTTCTTATTTGATGCTAAAGTTCCGCTTTAGAGAAAAGTCTTTATGTTATACACTGACTGCTGATTCTTTAGGGTAATGGCTTATTATGCTTAGGATAACCACCCCCGTTTAAAGTTGTTCTAAAGCTAAAGGTTTTTTACCTTAATTCTCTGCATTAAGATAAAACAACCCTTTTTAAAGCTGCTCCCCTCCCCCCTACCTTCCCTAAATACCTGATCTCAATCCTGCGCTGCCCCCCCCCCCCTTTCCTCACAGGTTCAGAAACAGCAGCAGGAGCCATTGTTAATTGTCAATCAAATGCTGGAGAGAGTGGGGCCAAGCAGAACTGTGTGTGTCAATATATACACATAGCCTGGCTCGGGAGTATGCCCGCATGAGTGCCCCCGTTAGCAAGCGGTTTGCTATGGGGGCACTCGTAAAACAGGAAAAGCCCAGAATGTCAACGGGGGACCCCAGAAGAGGAAGTTTGTTGATGGAAAGGGTAAACTGGGACCGAACCCTGGGATCCCTGACCACAGAGGAAAAATGGGAATGCTTTAGGAACATATTAAGCAAAGGCATCTTGCAGTGCATTCCTATGGGAAATAAATTTAGAAGGGACAAAGCCAAACCTGGCTGGCTAAACCGGAGCGTTAAGAAACTTATTAGGGGAAAAAAATTGGCCTTCAGGAAATATAAATCAGAGGGCACAGTATTGGCTTTCGACCAATACAAGGAGGCAAATAGGAAGTGTAAACACAAAATCAAGATGGCTAAAATAGACTTTGAGAGACAAATAGCGGAGGATAGCAAAAAAAACCCAAAGAAATTCTTTAAGTACATCAACAGCAAAAAAACTAGGGCAGAGCATATTGCACACATAATTAACAATGATGGGAGGATGGTTACAGAGGACACTGAAAAAGCAACCGTACTGAATGCTTTTTTCTCATCAGTCTTTACACAGGAATCGGAGGGGTACACTGACCATGACTGTATAGTTAGTAGTAATACACAGGACTTGCCACTATGGCTAACAGAGGGGGAAATCAGGGAAAGGCTGGATAAACTCAACACAAACAAATCACCAGGCCCGGATGGCGTACATCCGAGAGTACTCAAGGAACTCAGTAAGGTTATATCCAGACCACTGTTCCTGATCTTTGCGGACAGTATTAGGACAGGAGATGTACCAGGGGAGTGGAGGAAAGCTAACGTGATTCCGATATTCAAAAAGGGTCAGAGGCATATACCGGGAAATTATAGGCCTGTCAGTCTGACATCAGTAGTATGTAAACTTCTGGAGGGGATGATAAGGGACTATATCGTAGAGTTTGCTAAGGACAACAGCATCATCAGTAGTAACCAGCACGGGTTTACAAATGGGCGTTCTTGTTAAACCAATCTCTTAACATTCTACGAGGAGGTGAGCTGTGAGCTAGATAGGGGCAGACCAGTGGATGTGGTGTACCTAGATTTTGCTAAGGCGTTTGATACAGTTCCCCATAAGCGCTTAATTTATAAAATAAGGTCTGCAGGTATCGACAGCAGGGTTTGCTCTTGGATACGGAACTGGCTAAAAGGGCGTGTCCAAAGGGTGGTAATAAACAGCGCGTACTCAGACTGGTCTGAGGTAGTAAGCGGGGTCCCCCAAGGCTCAGTCCTAGGACCAACCTTGTTCAATTTATTCATAAACAGCATTGAGGACGGGATCAGTAGTTCAATATCAGTTTTTGCAGATGACACAAAATTAGGCAGGACAATAACAGCACAGCATGAAGCAGATATCCTACAGAATGACCTGGACAAAATAACAGAGTGGGCAAAGACATGGCAAATGAGGTTTAACGTGGAGAAATGTAAGGTTTTACACTTGGGGACTAGAAACATAAAAGCACAATACACGTTAGGAGGGGAACCCTTGGGAGAATCAAAAATGGAGAAGGATCTGGGAGTCTTGGTTGATGATAGACTAGGCAACAGCATGCAATGTCAAGCGGCAGCTGCCAAGGCTAGCAGAATATTAGCATGCATAAAGAAAGGGATGTATTCCAGAGATAAGACTATAATCCTTCCACTTTATAAAACTCTGGTCCGACCTCATCTGGAGTATTCGGTCCAGTTCTGGTCACCAGTCCTCAGAAGGGATGTGTTGGAGCTGGAGAGAGTCCAGAGAAGGGCAACTAAACTAATTAGGGGATTGGAGGACCTTGATTATGAGGAGCGTCTGCAATCGCTTGATTTATTCTCCCTGGAGAAGAGACGCCTGAGGGGGGACATGATAGCAATTTTTAAATATCTAAATGGGGATCTAGGCTTAGAAAAAAAGCTGTTCAGTCGAAGGGATTGCATGAGAACTCGGGGGCATACAATGCGATTAGAGGAGAAGCGTTTTAACCTCAGGCAACGTGGGGGGTTCTTTACTGTTAGGGCTACAAGATTGTGGAATTCTCTACCACATGAGGTGGTTTCTGCGGGTAGTATGGTGGCTTTCAAAAGACTCTTAGACGTACATCTCAAGGATCAGAACATTCAGGTGTATGCAAGATGATTACAGCCACACACATCTACACAGGTTGAACTGGATGGACCTTTGTCTTTATTCAACCTCACCAACTATGTAACTATGTAACTCTGTGCAAAATCATTGCACAGAGCAGGTGACTATAAAATGTTTATTATTTTAACACAATCACTAGTTCCAAGTCATTATTTTGAAGAGTACATTATCTTATGTGTTTTCAAAATACTTTGAAAAAAACTTAAATTTGTTGTAAAGACAGAGGTAAAAAAACTTTCTGAATGCAGCTCCCCCCTCATCCCCCCTTATACTTACCTGAGCCTGATCTCAATTCACGATCTCGTTGTACATGAGAGCCGAGGCTCCCTTGGCTCTCTCACTTCTCATTGGCTTAGAGACATCAGCAGGACTCATTGGCTCCCAGTGCTGTCAATCACAGCCATTGAGGAGGGGGCTGGCTGAACTCCGTTCTGTTTGTCTTATGGACACAGATTGGGGCTCTGGAGTGAGCACACATAAGTGCTCCCATAGAAAGTGGCTTGCTATAGAGGCACTCAGCAGAGAGCAGGAGCCCAGAGCATGGGTGGAGGACCTGAGAAGAGGAGGATCAGGTAAGTATGACATGTTATTTAAAAAAAATAAAACATCACTTTAATTTGTTTAGCAGTACTACAATTGGAGGGTACAATTTACTATAAAAACAAAGTCAAGTGAGCGCTGTATGATAGATAAGCAGCTAGCACAAAAAAGAGAATATACAACCTTCAATAAACAATAAAACAAAAAGTGGTGTGCAGCGCTCTGCTGCTGTGGACATACAAAAAGTCTTAAGTGGTAGACAAATATAGTCCTAAAATAAATGAATCTCTTACATAATTGAGTCAATTCTTTTGTGTGTTCAAATTAATTCCAATGGTAGGTGTGCTGTGTTCAAACCACTCACCAGAAATCAAATTATATCAAGCATTAAATAAAAGTTAGACTGCCACGGCCTTGCACCTCCACCAATCTAGACACTTACCAGATAGCGTACATCAATGTGCCTTGAACTATAGCTGTAAAGAAAAGTGGCCTCCTGCCCAGGTGCAGTGATCAGATGGTAAATTCAAAAGGGATCATACATAGATAGGGGACATCAATGCGCCTTGAACTATAGCTGTGAAGCAAAGTGGCCTCCTGCCCTGATGCAGCGATCAGGTGGTAATTGTGTCACGGATTCATTTATTTTAAGACTATATTTGTCTATCACTCATTAGAACTTTTTGTATGTTCACAACAGCGGAGCACTGCACACTTTTTGTTTTACAATTTGTATACTCATTGGCTTTGATTTACTGAAGGAGTAGAGGCTGTTAACATAGCGAAGTGATTGATGGTAAAGAGGTGAAGTTTTGTTTATTTTGAATTCCCAGTCATGTGTGTATGTCTATGTCACTTCCACTTTTCATACCTTTGTATTATCCCTGTATTTTGCATTTGCAAGAAACACAGCTATACGTTTTTTGAATGTATCTACACTCCCTTCTGACACCACCAACTGTGACAGGGAGTTCCTTACTGCTAATTCTTACAATAAAGAAACTCGTATGCAGCTTAAGACTGTACCTCCTCTCGTCTATCCTCATTGTGTGGCTACATGTCCTCTTTAGAGACCTTAGGGTAAATAGTTTCCTCCTAATGCTAGAGTCATCATTAAAATATATTTAATCAGCCAATCAGCACTGTCCAGACAGAGGGTCAGGAGTCATGCAGCCTCATAGGACAGTCAGAGGAGAAGGAAAACTCCTACAAGCTTTAATCAGTGCTCGGCTGGACACTAATAGAAGTCACCAGATTGCTCTATATATGATGATGAGAAAAGGTTTTTAGCAGCTTATATTTACTAAAATAATTGCATTTCCATGTACTGTGGAAAACCAGATATAGGGAATTCAGAGTCCTGGGTTTAGTAACACTTTAGGTGTTTCTTCTCCAACGAGAAGAAGTCTAATGTTTGTAGTTGTTCCCCATAACTGAGGCCCTCCAATGCCTAAACTCCTTATTAGCATTGTTGCCCTTTTCTGGACTCTATCCGGTTCAAGCACATCTTTCCTAAGCACTAGTGACAAAAACAAGACAGCATATTGTAATATTTAGGATGATAGCTCCAAGGGATCACGTGCACAAGCCAGGTAAATTTACAGCAAAAGTGGTTTATTTTCTTCCACAACAGAAATAAGGCTTCCAGCAGCACAAAGCCCAAAAAACAGGCATAACATAAAAGTCTGCTTAACTTCAGCATAAATGGCAGATATAATACAATACCGGCTTCTGGCAGGGGTTTACCCCAGGTAAGCAGTCCCAGGTAGCAGCTTTTCTCCAGCCACCATGCAGCACACAAACACTTGTTTCACCAGCTCGCTTGGAGACAGCTTAACCCTTGCCTTCCTGTGAACCCCATACTTCCCTTAAAGGGACCACAGCCCAAATATTGGTGCTATGTAACACCCGCCCAGGACCCAACCTTGGTAACCTTTACAATACTCAAGATGTGGATGAACTAGAGTTTTGTAAAGTGGCAGAATTATAGTTTTATCTCTTGAGAAAATATCCTTTTTAACTACTTCCCACAAAACGCCGTACCTGTACGTCATTTTGTTGAAGTGGTTGTACCAGGGTGATGCCTGCAGCTAGAGGCAACACCCCTGTACCTTTTCTAGAGCCGGCCGTTGGTTTTCAAGTGATAACAACCAATGCGACTAAGCAGCCGCTCGCCGGTTATCACAAGCAGCCGCACTCTGCCACTCCGACTGGGTCCCCTGTCCCATTGGGAAACCGGAGCAACCAGCCAGACCGTTCGCTTGCTTAACGAAAAACAAAGCTGTAATCGGCTTCGATCAGATTTTAAAAAATCCAACTAATTCAAAAATGCAGATTTTAGCGTTTTGAATACTTTGAAGTGGAGAGGAGGGGAGGGGTTTGGGGTCTTTCAGACCCCAGATCCCTCCATAAAGAGTACCCGTTACTGCCTACTACTGTGACAAGGGATGGCTACATTTCTTGTGACTGCAATAAACCTGATCAGAATTTGTATTTTTTTTTAAGAACAGTGTAATAAAAAATAAGAAAAAATAAATAAATAAGAAAACAAAATTTTTTTTAAGTGCCCCCATCCCCACATGCTTGTGCACCAATAAAAATGCATACGTAAGTCGCGCCCGCAAATGTAAGCAGTGTTCAATTCACACATGTGAGGTATAGCCTGCAACATCATCTTTCACATTATAACACAAAAATTGGCCTAATTTTACTGTTAAGTTATTTAATTTAGTGAAGTGTATTTTTTCCCCAAAAAAATGCGTTTGAAAGACCGCTGTGCAAATACGGTGTGACATAAATTATTGCAACGAACGCCATTTTATTTTTTAGGGTCTTTGCTAAAAATATATTTAGAATGTTTGGGGTTTCTAAGTAATTTTCTAACAAACAAGTGTCAGAAATAGGCTTGGTCTTGAAGTGGTTAATGCTTGATAATAGTCTGCTAGCCTTGTTTGCGGCATCTTGTAATTGCATGCTGTTGCAGAGTCTTTAATCTATTAGGACCCATGATCCCCTTCCATCTTTGATTCCCCCAGGTTCTACCCTTAGCGAGTATCTTCTTACCCTGCTTGGCTTTGTATCATTAGTAAACACTAACACTTATTAGTCCTGGGGCATCTCACTTACAACTCTGGATGATTCAAAAAATATGCAACTAATCACTATTCTCTGGACACACCCTGCAGCTAATTTTCTCTCCAGGTACATACAATCTCAGTCATGCCAAAAGATCTTAATTTGTAAATTTAGGAATTTATGGGGTACAGTATCAAATGCCTTAGCAAAATTTAGATACGCTACATCCACCAGACTTTTACTTCCAAACTACAGCTTACCTCCTCATACAATGTTAAAAAGATGGTCTGGCAACAACTGCCCTTTATAAATCCATGTTGGTTACTGCTATTGATACTATTTTCATCTGCAAATTCTTGGATTTGGTCTCTTATTCATAGTTTGCATACTATTGTTGTTAGAAAGACTGGTCTGTATTTCCCAGGTGTAAATATTGGCCCGTTTTAGAAAATTAGTACCATGTTTGCTTTTTGCCATGTTTTTTTTCTCATTAAAGAGAAGCTCCAGCCCCCCCCCCCCAATAAATTTAAAGTCAGCAGCTACAAATAGGAATGCTGACTTCAAAGTCAGCCTGAATTTGTAGGAGGAGTCTTGCTCCATAAATACAGTACCTGCACTCAACCCTCTCATCTCGTCGATGTTACCTTTCACGTTGCTGGTTCTGCTTTTGGGTTCCGGACATCCGGACGCCGACACTGCCACCAGGTTTTTCTACACCACAGTAGTCTGCATGAGTCTTCTATGAAAGTTCAAATTTTCCCTAAATTGGGCACTGATTTTGCCACGTTTTTCTGCAGGTTACCACTATCGTATTGCTTTATTTCTGGTACACTTGCTCTAACTGGTTTCATTTCAGCGTCGGTATGGTACAAAAATATTGTCCTTTTTTGCAAAAGGATTACTTCTCATCCGCCTTTTCGTGCTATCTATTCATACAATTTGAATGTTCTACACATAGTATTGTTTAGCCTAACACAGTTACCGTTACTTCCTTTACTTTTAGTAGGGTTTTTTACCTCCCTCAACTCTTTACTAAGTGCTTATCAAATTACCACTACATCAATATTTACGTACGATTACATTTTTTTCATTACTTACGATATTCATACATCATATTTAGGCATCTGCATCTCACTTGTATCTTACTTTTTGGTTATATCCGTTGCTTCGTTTCTATTTGATATGTTTCTCAGTACATACCATTTACACCTTGTGACGTGTCATGTTGTAACATATTTAAGGTACTGTTTGAAAAATATCCAGTGGCAGTTACAAATACTCTCGTCTAAACTGTATTGGTCATACTTCACATATACTGTCTAGTTTATTAGACACTTGAGGGTAAATCTTGTTAGTTAACCTAGGGCCCAGGTAACATATTGATCGGGCGGTGGTTTTGTTTCTTATTTCCCATAGTTCTTGTTTCTACATATCCACAGGACTTATAAGTCCGAGTTTCGGTGCAGTCAATACAGGTGGGTATTTCCTCAACCTTTATAGTCCCACATTATAATATATAAACAAAAGAAAAAACAACTGCGCTAGTGCAAAATGATGTGAAAGCAGCGACTTCAAGTGTGACCAACACCCAATGAAGACAATAACAAAATAAGTTGCTCTATAAGTGATGTGAATTGAAAATAATATTAATGTCCATAGAGTCATTGAGAAATCAGATGGAATAAAGTGTCTGTAGATGTCCCTATGGAAATAGGCTTACCAGAAGACAATATATAAAATGCCAAATGGAAACAGAGACACCCAGTGGAAACCTGAAGAGATCTGTCGGAGTTGATGCGGAGATTCTCAGGAGACCATAATACAAGGAGATCGCATGGAATAAAAGACAAAAAACACCATAGCGTAAAACCTACAAAACTTAAATGAAAAAAGATTGTGTGCACTCACAAACGTGAGACTATCACCATGCGTGTGATCAAATTCAGGTGATTAAAGTAATAGGTACTCCTTACCAGAGAAAAAAATGTGAATGCTTAAATACAACACAGTGATATCTGTGGCAATCAACACGAAACTTCTGCTGATGAAGTGTAAATTAAGCTACTACCACCAATCAAAAGGATCACACACTGATTAGGTACTCCTTACCAGATATGGATAATAAAGTAGCCAGAAAGTGAAATGTGCAGGAAATGTATACACCTCCACCAATATATACGCTCCTTACCAGATTGCCATATAAATGCACTTATAGCAAGGTGACTAGATAAATCGGTACTCCAAATTCCAAAAATTATGCCCAATTTGTGAATGTTCAGGAACCTGTGACACCTCCACTAGTGAGTACGCTCCTTACCAGATTTCAATATATATCGTGCATGTAGCCAGGTGATGAGATGGACCAGTTCAAGACAGACCTCAGATGTTGACAAATGAAGACTCAAGGGAACAGCATAGGCAGGCAAAGTTTCAACCGTATAAAAGAGAAAAAAGTGCCATAGCATAAAATCCCACGAGTTTATTAATAAATAAAGAATCACACTTACAATAAGCAGAGTAAAAGTTCACGAGGAAATATGTGCAGCCGCCGGCCGGACGGCTCCGCTCGCCTGTACTTCCTGGACGCTATGGGGGTGATGTCAGCTTATTGTAAGTGTGATTCTTTATTTATTAATAAACTCGTGGGATTTTATGCTCTCCTGAGAATCTCCGCATCAACTCCGACAGATGTTTCCATTTGGCATTTTATATATTGTCTTCTGGTAATCCTATTTCCATAGGGGCATCTACAGACACTTTATTCCATCTGATTTCTCAATCGACTCTATGGACATTACTATTATTATTTTCAATTCACATCACTTATAGCGCGACTTATTTTGTTATTATACACATTATAATATGTTCAAAACTTTCGCTTCTTATCAAATACGCATCAATTTTGTTGTACATACTTAATTTATCCTGTCGCTTACGGCGTTACACCACAACGGTTGTCACCCTTCACGCTTACGGGTACCTACAGATTGAGATGTTAGTTCATTAGTTGACTTGTTTGGTGACAAGTCTCCTCATCCGTTAACACATACGTCATACATTTACCACATATCGCAACACTCATACAGTACCTCTTACCTGAATGTTTTCAGGTAGCTAAGGCCTGAGTTTATATTGTTATTTGCCTGGTACACCTCAGGTAACTCTATCACACTCAAGAATGGACACGCTTTCAGTCCTGTGTAACTCGAGTTTTCGTTTGCTAACTGACCCACTATCACCATAGTGAGTCTGCTTGTTGCACCCAATAACTCACACTTGTAAACATTAAAAAAAAAAAATATATATATATATATATACACACACAGTATCTCACAAAAGTGAGTACATCCCTCACATTTTAGTAAATATTTTATTATATCGTTTCATGTGACAACACTGACGAAATGACACTTTGCTACAATGTATGTTGTTCTACATAAAGATGGCCTAGGCTATAAGTTTGCCAAGACCCTGAAACTGAGCTGCAGCATGGTGGCCAAGACCATACAGAAGTTTAACAGGACAGGTTCCACTCAGAACAGGCCTCACCATGGTCGAGCAAAGAAGTTGAGTGCACGTGCTCAGCGTCATATCCAGAGGTTGTGTTTGAGAAACAGACCTATGAGTGCTGCCAGCATTGCTGAAAAGGTTGAAAGGGTGGGGGGGGGGGTCAGCCTGTCAATGCTCAGACCATACCCCGCACACTGCATGAAATTGGTCTGCATGGCTGTTGTCCCAGAAGCAAGCCTCGTCTAAAGATGATGCACAAGAAAGTACGCAGTTTGCTGAAGACAACCAGACTAAGGACATGGATTACTGGAACCATGTCCTGTTGTCTGATGAGACCAAGATAAACCTATTTGGTCACGATGGTGACAAGCGTGGGTGGCGGCAACCAGGTGAGGAGTACAAAGACAAGTGTGTCTTGCCTACAGTCAAGCATGGTGGGGGGAGTGTCATGGTCTGGGGCTGCATGAGTGCTGCCAGCATTGGGGAGCTACAGTTTATTGAGGGGAACCATGAATGTGACATACTGAAGCAGAACATAATCCCCTCCCATTAGAGACTGGCCGCAGGGCAGTATCCCAACATAACGACCCCAAACACGCCTCCAAGACGACCACTGCCTTGCTAAAGAAGCTGAGGGCAGTGGCGTAGCATGGGGGGGTGCGGAGGGGGCCACTGGCACCAGGCGCAACATTTAGGGGGGCGCATCCCACGCCCGCCATCTGCGGGATAATAGTGTCCCCCATCCCTTTATTGTGACAATGCCCCGTCCAGTGGTCCGCCCGCCCACTGTTTCCTGCATTTGGCTCCTTTACTGTCTCTTTGTGCTGACGAGCAGTGGACACTGAAGGTGTCACGTGCGGCCAGGGGGCGGGGCTGGTCGTGGGTGAAGATGGCAGCCAGTGGCTCGGTGCATGTGCAGCACCGCACTTGGCGTCTCTCCCTGGTGTCCGGACCGGCTGCCTCCACGCTGGCTTCTGCTGCTGCTGACACGCTGTGTCTCTCCTCTGCTCCAGATCGCTTCCTCAAGTCCCCAGTGTTTGGACACAGAAAGAGGTGAGTGATGTGCTGCCTGCCCCGGGGGCCCAAGGAAGTGGACATGGGAGGGGGGGGATAGGTCAGTGTAGGGGGTTGTCAGTGTAGGGGGTGTCAGTGTAGGGGTCAGTGTATGGGGGGTCAGTGTAGGTGTCAGTGTATGGGGGGGTCAGTGTATGGAGGGTCAGTGTAGGGGTCAGTTTATGGGGGGGTCAGTGTAGGTGTCAGTGTATGGGGTGTCAGTGTATGGGGGTGTCAGTGTAGGTGTCAGTGTATGGGGGGCCAGTGTATGGAGGGTCAGTGTAGGGGCCAGTTTATGGGGGGTCAGTGTAGGTGTCAGTGTATGGGGGGTCAGTGTAGGTGTCAGTGTATGGGGGGGTCAGTGTATGGAGGTTCAGTGTAGGGGGTCAGTTTATGGGGGGTTAGTGTAGGTGTCAGTGTATGGGGGGTCAGTGTAGGTGTCAGTGTATGGGCGGGTCAGTGAAGGTGTCAGTGTATGGGGGGTCAGTGTAGGTGTCAGTGTATGGGATGGGTCAGTGTATGGTGTGTCAGTGCATAGGGGGGTCAGTGTAGGTGTCAGTGTATTGGGGGTCAGTGTAGGGGGTGTCAGTGTATGGGGGGGTCAGTGTAGGTGTCAGTGTATGGGGGGTCAATGTAGGTGTCAGTGTATGGGGGGTCAGTGTAGGGGGTGTCAGTGTATGGGGGCCAGTGTATGGGGGTCAGTGAAGGTGTCAGTGTATGGGGGGTCAGTGTAGGGGTCAGTTTAGGTGTCAGTGTATGGGAGGGGTCAGTGTAGGGGGGGGTCAGTGAATGGGGTGTCAGTGTATAGGGGGGTCAGTGTAGGTGTCAGTGTATTGGGGGTCAGTGTAGGGGGTGTCAGTGTATGGGGGGGGTCAGTGTAGGTGTCAGTGTATGGGAGATCAATGTAGGTGTCAGTGTATGGGGGGGTCAGTGTAGGGGGTGTCAGTGTATGGGAGGGTCAGTGTAGGGGGTGTCAGTGTATGGGGGGGGGTCAGTGTAGGTGTCAGTGTATGGGGGGGGCAGTGTGGGTGTCAGTATATGGGGGGTTAAGTGTAGGTGTCAGTGTATGGGGTGTCAGTGTATGGGGGGGTCAGTGTAGGTGTCAGTGTAAGGGGGGGGGTCAGTGTAGGTATCAGTTTATTGGGGTCAGTGTAGGTGTCGGTGTATGGGGGGTCAGTGTAGGTGTCAGTGTATGGGGGTGTCAGTGTAGGTGTTAGTGTATGGGGGTGTCAGTGTAGGGGTGTCAGTGCATGGGGGGGTCAGTATAGGTGTCAGTGTATGGGGGTGTCAATGTATGGGGGGTCAGTGTAGGGGGTGTCAATGTATGGGGGGGGTGAGTGTAGGTGTCAGTGTATGGGGGGGTCAGTGTAGGTGTCAGTGTATGGGTGGGGGTCAGTGTAGGTGTCAGTGTATGGGGGGGGGGGTCAGTGTAGGTGCCAGTGTAGGGGGGTTCAGTGTAGGCGTCAGTGTATAGGGGGTCAGTGTAGGTGTCAGTGTTTGGGGGGTCAGTGTAGAGGGTGTCAGTTTATGGGGGGGGGTCAGTGTAGGTGTCAGTGTATGGGGGGGGGTCAGTGTAGGGGTCAGTGTAGGTGTCAATGTATGGGTGGGGGTCAGTGTAGTTGTCAGTGTAGGGGTCAGTGTAAGTCTCAGTGTAGGGGGGTCAGTGTAGGGGAGTCAGTGTGTGGTGTCAGTGTAGGTGTCAGTGTAGGTGTCAGTGTATGGGGGGTGTCAGTGTAGGTATAAGGTAGGTCTCTGTGGTGGTCAGGTAGGTCAGTGTAGGGGTCTGTGTAATGGTCTAGTAGATTTGTATAGGGGGCGCAAATTACTTATCTTGCCGCGGGCGCTGACAACTCACGCTACGCCACTGGCTGAGGGTAAAGGTTATGAATTGGCCAAGCATGTCTCTCCAGACCTAAGCCCAACCGAGCATCTGTTGGGCATCCTGAAATGGAAGGTGGAGGAGCGCAAGGTCTCTAACATCCACCAGCTCCGTGATGTCATCATGGAGGAGTGAAAGAGGACTCCAGTGGCAACCTGTGAAGCTCTGGTGAACTCCATGCCCAAGAGGGTTGAGGCAGTGCTGAAAATAAAATGGTGGCCACACAAAATATTGACACTTTGAGCCCAATTTGGACATTTTCACTTAGGGGTGTACTCACTTTTGTTGCCAGCAGTTTAGACATTAATGGCTATGTGTTATTTTGAGGGGACAGCAAATTTACACTGTTATACAAGCTGTACACTCACTATTTTACATTGTAGCAAAGTAATTTCTTCAGTGTTGTCACATGAAAAGATATAATAAAATATTTACAAAAATGTGAGGGGTGTACTCACTTTTGTGATATATTGTAATTGGGAATATAATTCACCATTAATTGCACTCACAGCGACAAAATATTGTTTTAGGTTGGAATGAGACTCAATTTGGGAGTTGGATTAGGGATAAAAATGCACAAATAAAGGATATAATGAAAAAAGGGGAAATTTAAACACAAAAGTGATTTAACCACTTGCTGACCGCCGCACGACTATTTACTGCGGCAGTCAGCCGCTCCTGGGCAAAGCGACGTAGTGCTACGTCGCTCGCCCACGAGCCTGTAGGGGGAGGCGGCGCGCTCCCGCCCCCGCTCGTTCCCTGGGGAGCCAGCGCTTGTGATCTCCCGCAGGAGAGGGAGAAAGAGACGGCTGATGTAAACACAGCCGTCTGTCATTCTCACTAAAATAATCACAGAGGCTATGCGATCCTACTATGTATGTCTCTGTGATTACATCACAAGCCACGCCCCCCACAGTTAGAATCACGCCCCTAGGGACATACTTAACCCTTTGATCATCAGTAAAGTTAACCCCTTCCCTGCTAGTGTCATTTTTACAGTAACAGTGCATATTTATAGCACTGATTACTGTAGTAATGTCACTGGTACTCCCAAAAGTGTAAAAAATGTCAGTCAGGGGTCCGATCTGTCCGCCACAACGTCGCAGTCCCGCAAAAATAATCGCAGATCGCCGCTAGTACTAGTCAAAAAAAACAATAAAAATGACATAAATCTTTCCCGTAGTTAGTAAACAGAATAAGTTTTGCGCAAACCAATCAAAATACGCTTATTACAATTTTTTTTACCAAAAATATGTAGCAGAAAACAAATTGGCCTAAAATGTTAAAAAATTTTGATTTTTACTTTTTTCTTTTTGAGAATTTCATATAAAAAAATGTGAAAAATATTGTTAGTTTTTCAAAATTGTCGCTCTTTTTTTGTTTATAGCGCAAAAGATAAAAATCGCACAGGTGATCAAATACCACCAAAAGAAAGCAGTTTGTGGGAAAAAAAGGACGTCAATTTCATTCGGGTACAGCATCGCACGACCGCGCAATTGTCCTGTTAAAGTCACGCAGTGCCGAATCGCAAAATAGGGCCTGGTCGTTGAGCAGCCAAATCCTTCTGGGCTAAAGTGGTTAATGATAGTAAATGAATGGCAGTACAGTATTTGCAGCTAAAACATTTAGTGATATCTTTACCTCAACCAATTACAGCGGAGGATGAATAACTCCCATTGGAGCATCTGTGCAGTGCCCAGATAACCTCAAAACATAAAATTTCTCGGATCTATAAGATTCTTGTGGAATGGGGGGGACTGTAGACACCACCATTTGTTACAAGCTGGGAAAAGGAGTTCGGTAGTTCTCTGGGAAAGCAATAGATAGGATCCTGAGAGCCATTTATACCTTGGCCAGAGATACTAATACGATAGAAATTAATTTTAAATGTATAACGAGGTGGTATACAACCCCAGTCAGAGCTCAGAAAGGTCACCTGGAAAAATCTTCATTATTTTGGAAGGAATGTAATATGAAAGGTACGATGGCCTATATCTGGTGGGAATATCCAAAAATACAAATATGTTGGCAGAAGGTATAACAATATATAGGGGAGATTACGGGAAAGGAGATTGCAGATCTTTCATAACACAGAAAGTCCATTAAAACAATATAAGAATACGTTAATACCATATTTCTTGAATGCAGCAAAAGGAACAATCCCAAAAAAATGGTTAGAAATGGAAAGCCCTACTTTGAGGGACTGGTTTATAAGAACTGAATATATATATAGAATGGAATAACAATGTAGTCAAAGAGATGATCAAAGAGAGAAATTTGAATTTTGAAAGGATGGGAAAAGTTTAAAGAAGTTTCAGGAGATCTGGGAAGGATAGAGTAAATAAGAAGGGAAGGAGATCCAAAGGAGGTGGGGGGAGTGAGGCCTTTCTAAGGAGGAAGGGAAGGAAGGGAAAAGAGGGTAAGGAAGGGAAAGTTCTATTTCTATTAATATTTAAATGTTTTGCTTTTTGTATATGAACAATTAAATATAAGAATTGATTGTATTTGGAAAATCAAATAAAGAATAAATAATGAAAAAAAAAGTCCTCAGAGTTAGGCTGGCAGGGGGCTGAGACCACTCCATAAATTGACATTGGCCATGCCAGCAGAGCAGTTGAGTGGACGATGAGGCAAATCCCCTAGTCTAGGGGGTGTCCTGCCTGGGCTCGGGTGCTGGAAGGATCCTGCCATAACACATGGGAGAAAGCCCTTCCAATGGGCAGGGGAGCAAGAGAGGACAGAATGAGTAGATCAGCACTGTTGGGGACTGACAAGGGGGGTGACATGTAGCCAGTCTCCCTGAAGACAGCAGTGTGCTTATGTCTTCATCCTTCCCTGGGAGGTCTCCTGAGAGTCCGGGTGGGCCGGGAAAGAGTTAGTCTGGGGTACAGAGTGGAGAGTTTGTCTGGAGGGCTAGTGAAAGGGGCAGCTACAGCCAGGTGCGTTGGCAGTGCTTGAAGAGGGTGCTGGAAGCAGTGCCCACAGAGGAGAAGTGACAAGCTGTTTTACTACATTTTTGCTACACAAAAAGAGGCTTTGAGTTTCTGCCTGTAAAAGGCTATTGCTAAAATCTGACTGGGGCCTGTATCCTACAGTGATTCAGCTGGAGCAAGCAAGCGTGTGCAGGAGGCAAGTGAAGGAGACTGTATATAGATTGTATATAGGAAGATGTCCCTGAAGTTGTTGAAGATTTGCTGAAGTAAAGTGGGCATTCCATAACCTCCCATCCCTATCCAGAAAAAAACAACAACAATGTAGGAGCGCTAACAAAACCTCCAGCACATGAAGAGTAAATGGGTTAGAACGAGTGGGGGAGGGGAAGGGAAGAGAACATGAGGAATAGAAAAAAAAAACGCAGATGAAAAAACGCATCCCATCCCTATCCAAGTTATTAACCCTCAATAAATAACAAAAACAAAGTCACAGACTGTTCTCTGACTCTGGAGTGCTTGTAAAAATTTGGTGTGCTTCGCTGTGCAGGAGTGGGGGATCCAATTTCATCAGCAGTCCCTATGGGGGTATGCTACATTTGGAGGCTCGTCCGGAATATTTCCCATGGTAACCTGTACTACCATTGCTCCTAGCAATTGGAATTCATCAAGCCAGAGGACTGTGTTTTGCTACCAGGACCACTAAGGGGATTAAAATTTGGAAAACTGAGTTCTGTGCCCTGCCAAACTGTGACTGTATTGTGTGAGTCAAGTGCCGTTATCCATAGCAACCGGCGGGAGTTACTGCCAAGCCAGTACTACACCGCATACCCAGTTGCCCCAACCACGGTTGGGACGGAGACTTGTGCTACAAACCCACTATTCAGGGAGAACTGTGTTATGTGCGGTCACCCATGACAATCAATCAGGCCAAAGGATTACAAAATGCCCAGTAGTCTGCATAAACCTGGGAAAAGTGACTGCATGATGCAATGTCCTGCTGAGAACCGTAAAATGTGCATAGAAATGTCTGTTGTTGCCCATGGTTATAGGATAAGCCAGTGGGTTCCTGCATTAGGGGGGTCTGTCAGTTGTCAAACCATGGCTGAAGTTAAAGACTGCTCTGAACCTGCTAAAAACAGTGTGGTGTGTGTTACAGACTTTGCTGTTGCTCATGGCAACCACAGTGAACACTTACTACTATCTGCTTCCAGTTGCTTGGGCACATTCTGTGCTGGGTAGCATGTTCTGACAAGTTCTGCAAGTATCAGTGTGTACATAACAACCACCAGCATACTGTACTGTCTGTGCCTGCAAGCTACAGTTCAGCCAAGAAGGGATTAATGCAAAGCATGCAGGAGCATGCCTGCTTATCAAAGCAGCGGGAGTCAGCAAGTCCGAAAGCTTGGGGGCAGAGACACGCCCTGGAGGAGGCCCATCAACATGGCTTGCTTGCGGAGAGAGAGGGAAAGAGGAGCAAGATGGCGGACAGTGCAAGTGTGTGTACCCAGTTTTAACCTGGTTGCCTGAGGTGCAGGAGATGACACTGGTGGACAATGGTTTGCGGCTAGAGCATTGAGGGGGATTCACCCGCAGTCAATTACAGCCTGAAGTCTGGAATGCATAGACATCACCAGATGCTGGGTTTCATCCCTGGTGATGCTCTGCCAGGCCTCTACTGCAACTGTCTTCAGTTCCTGCTGGTTCTTGGGGTATTTTCCCTTCAGTTTTGTCTTCAGCAAGTGAAATGCATGCTCAATTGGATTCAGGTCAGGTGATTGACTTGACCATTGCATAACATTCCACTTCTTTCCCTTAAAAAAACTCTTTGGTTGCTTTCGCAGTATGCTTCGGGTCATTGTCCATCTGCACTGTGAAGCGCCGTCCAATGAGTTCTGAAGCATTTGGCTGAATATGAGCAGATAATATTGCCCGAAACACTTCAGAGTTCATCCTGCTGCTTTTGTCAGCAGTCGCATCATCAATGAATACAAGAGAACCAGTTCCATTGGCAGGCATACATGCCCACGCCATGACACTACCATCACCATGCTTCACTGATGAGGTGGTATGCTTTGGATCATGAGCAGTTCTTTTCCTTTTCCATACTCTTCTCTTCCCATCACTCTAGTACAAGTTGATCTTGGTCTCATCTGTCCATAGGATGTTGGTCCAGAACTGTGAAGGCTTTTTAGATGTTGTTTGGCAAACTCTAATCTGGCCTTCCTGTTTTTGAGGCTCACCAATGGTTTACATCTTGGTGAACCCTCTGTATTCACTCTGGTGAAGTCTTCTCTTGATTGTTGACTTTGACACACATACACCTACCTCCTGGAGTGTGTTCTTGATCTGGCCAACTGTTGTGAAGGGTGTTTTCTTCACCAGGGAAAGAATTCTTCGGTCATCAACCACAGTTGTTTTCCGTGATCTTCTGGGTCTTTTGGTGTTGCTGAGCTCATCTTTCTTTTTAAGGATGTTCCAAACAGTTGATTTGGCCACACCTAATGTTTTTGCTATCTCTCTGATGGGTTTGTTTTGTTTTTTCAGCCTAATGATGGCTTGCTTCACTGATAGTGACAGCTCTTTGGATCTCATATTGAGAGTTTACAGCAACAGATTCCAAATGCAAATAGCACACTTGAAATGAACACTGGACCTTTTTTTCTGCTCCTTATAAATGGGATAATGAGGGAATAACACACACCTGGGCATGGAACAGCTGAGCAGCTAATTGTCCCATTACTTTTGGTCCCTTAAAAAGTGGTAGGGACATATACAAACTTTTGTAATTCCTACACCTTTTTCCTGATTTGGATGTAAATACCCTCAAATTAAAGCTGAAAATCTGCAGTTAAAGTACATCTTGTTTGTTTCATTTCAAGTCCATTATAGAGCCAAAAAGATTAGAATTGTGTCGATGTCCCAATATTTATGGACATAAGAGCACCCTAAAATCACTGCATTGGGACCAAGAGAAGTGATATGGCTTTCAGGAATCTAGTATCAGTTTGATGTTATGTTCACAGTGTGTCATAGGAACCTATAAAGTTAATTCGAAATACAGGAGGCGAGATAGAGCCAATTGGAAGGGAAAGTTACCTCACAATTGGAAGACCTGTTTGTGCAGTAGGTTGTTGTTGAGTTTGTTATTTGGTGTTATTGACTTGTAGGCCTAATATGTTAGGAAAATGCTTTTTGGGTATTCAAGGTGTTAAGGAAAGAAGTTGTAGGGTTCAACAATCTTAGGATTGTCATCTGCTAAGAGGTCTTAATTATATGCTTGCTTATATCTTGCCTCTTTGATACTGCAAACTTTTTATTTTGTTTCACAGAGTGTGCCAGTGGTGTACACTTTAACCATTTGCCGTCTGCTCACGTTGAGCCTACTGCGGCAAAATGGTTCGTTATCGTCTGGCGACGTAGACCTACATCGCCAGACACTCCCCTGGCTCGCTCCCGCTGTATTCAGTCACAGCGGGAGTCGGGCAAGGGGAGCAGCGGCGATCGCCGCTGCTCTTCCCCGATCATCGGGGAATCGAGTGTGGAGATCCGCCTGCTTGTGTAAACACAAGCGGGTGGATCTCCTAAGTGACAGGCAGGGTCAGATTGCAGGGTTCAGCATAGTTGAACCCTCGCTCTGTCCTTGTGTCACACAGTCACCTTCCCCCACACACGTTAGTAAGCACCAGGCATACATTAACCCCTCCCTCTCCAATAAAATTAACCCCTTCCCTGCCAGTGTCATTTTTACAGTAACAGTGCATATATATAGCACTGATTACTGCAGTAATGTCACTGGTACCCCCAAAAGTGTCAAAAATGTCAGTCAAGGGTCCGATCTGTCCGCCGCAATGACGCAGTCCCGCAAAAAAAATCGCAGATCACCGCCATTACGCGTTGAAAAAAAAACATCAAAAATGACAGAAATCTTTCCCTTTGTTAGTAAACGCAATAACTTTTGCGCAAACCAATCAAAACACGCTTTTTATGATTTTTTTTAACAAACATAGGTAGCATAAAACAAATTGGCCAAAAATGTAAAAAAAAATAGATTTTTACATTTTTTTGGGGGGGAATTTCATATAAAAAAATGTTAAAAATATTGTTATTTTTTCAAAATAAACGCTCTTTTTTTGTGTATAGCGCAAAAAGTAAAAATCGCACAGGTGATCAAATACCACCAAAAGAAAGCTCTGTTTGTGGGAAAAAAAAGGACATAAATTTTGTTTGGGTACGGCGTCGCACGACCTCGCAATTGTCAGTTAAAGTTGCACAGTGCCGAATCGCAAAAAGTGGCCCAGACGTAAGACAGCAAAATCCTCTAGTGGTAAAGTGGTTAAAGTGCACTTATCCTTCCTGCCTAGCCCCCTGACTATAATACCGTCCCTTCCCCATGTGCTTACTTGGCTGTAGCTGGTTGTGTCTATGCACGACCATTGAGGTATTCTCTCATTTTTCTCTTTGAGGTGTTCCCCATTAAGTAGACATATTCTTACACACTGGAATTTCCTTTTTCAGATATTAGTTAATAAAGGTTATGTTTTAGACCAATTGGCTATGGTGTGGTGGGTCTACGCACCCTCGATGTGTGAAAAAAAGGTAGCTTTTGCCAGATCTGGTTTTTGAGATACATTGTTAGTTGATTAGGCATAGTTCTTAGTTAAAGAGAAATCAAGTAGCCCAGATCGCAAGGCACAAAATCCATGTCAGGGCCAAAAATCAGGATCAGTTACATGTATCACAAGACGTCAAGCAGGATTATGTGTGGAGCACAATAATCTGGCAAGGAAACAGGGTGTACCAGGGCTATCTTTACACTTGCCGTTGGGGCAGTAAAAACATGTGATTGGGCTGCATTTTTACCGCACACATTGGTTATGTGTAATTGTGTATATTTTATTAGCTACAAGCTGCTTCTTATTGTTAAAATCTTCCGTTCAGTGCCACAATGCATTGCGTTTTGTGATTGGGTGGTGGAGATCCTGTCATTTAACTGCTCCTCCTCCATTTATAGAATGTGATGCATCGTGGAAGAATACTCATACACGTTTTGTAAATGGAAGATTTTAACAAGCAGCAATAGCAGTAATGGGATACACACAATTACAAATAACAATTCTGTTTTGTGCTTTATCCCCTCAAAAAAAATATAAAAATCTAAATTTTAGCCTTAAGCAAGCCCCATTCCACCTTCTGTATGCCTATTACAAAAGCATTGTTAGGTTATAAGAAAAGCCACAAAGAAAAGCAACTGTTAGAAGCTAGTTTACAGTGCCAATCATGTTTATGAATTTCTCCCTCTAGTCTTACCCCTTTTTTCATTTCATGACATATGTAACTTTCCTGCAAGCAAATGAACCATTGTAGAATGGTGATAAACGATAGAGAGCTTAAATAGGATCAGAGTGCCCTTCCATAAATATTATGCAATGCTATTTAAATAATATCAAAGTTAAAGTTGTTTTAACCCTAAAAATGGATCCTGTTCCTTTTTGAAGCATGAGTACAGTGCTTGTGCTGTGGTGTTTGGCCCCTTGTATCATATACAGTAAAATACCTGGCTGATCCTGCCCTCCCCTCTGTACACTGACCACAGATTATCATGGCTGCTGGGCCCTGACAACGTGATCAGTTTACATGCCTTCGTCATCCGCTGTCTCTACTCTGTCCTCCCCTCCCTGCCTATCAGCTCCAATTCACTCACCAGACCTCCCCTCCTGATGCTATCATACCTGAGTCTTCTTGCTACAATCCCCTCTGTTATATTAAATTATGTGCCCCAGTGTATGTGTCTTTTTTAAAAATAAGCCCGCATGGCCTCTCTCCTCCTGGCTGACGTCAGTGGGGGATTCTCAGTCCCTCCCACTGTTGCTGTCAGATCAAGAGGAGAGAGGTGGGCGGTTACATGAGCGTCAAGCGATGATATAAAATAAGGTATACAGCGGCTTATTTTACTACTTGCCACCCGCCCACCATCAAATGACGGCGGAGCGGTGTGGCTCTTGTTCGGGAGGACATCATATGACGGCACCCCAGAACGGCCGTGTTCCTAGAACCACCAGTGACCTCAATCAGTGCCCATTAGTGATGCCAGTGAGTGTCCATCAGTGTCTGCTCATCTGTGCTGCCCATCAGTGCCACCCATCAGTGGCATCCCGCAGTGCCCATCAGTGCTGCCCACCAATGCCGCCTATCAGTGCCGCCTATCAGTGCCCATCAGTGCGGCATATTAGTGCCTCATCATCAGTGCCACCTAATCTGTGACCTTCAATGCCACCTAAGTGCCCATAAGTGCCACCTCATCACTGCCCATAAGTGCCACCTCATCAGTGTCCATCAGTGAAGCCTATCAGTTCCCATCAGTGCGGCCTAATCAGCGCACATCAGAAAAATCACTTTTTAAAAAAATTTACTGACAGAAACTAAGAAAAACTTTTTTTTTTTCAAAATGTTCTCTCTTTTTTTCTTTTAATAAAAAACAAAAAACCCAGCGGTGATTAAAAACCACCAAAAAGAAAGCTGTATTTGTGTGAAGAAAATTATAACAATTTAATGTGGGTACAGCATTGCATGACCATGCAATTGTCATTCAAAGTGTGACAGCGCTGAAAGCTGAAAATTGGCCTGGGCAGGAAGGGGCTAAAAGTGCCTTGTATTGAAATGGTTATAAAAAAAAAAAAAAAAAAAACATACACTGGGTGATAATCATTTTATATAACAGAAGAGATTGTAGCAAGAAAACTCATTGGCTACACAACCACTTTAAATTAAATGACATCAACAATTACATTTAAATTAGTGGAACTTGCATCAATACTAGTCATTAACCTTTTCGTTGCCAGAGCCGTTTTTGCATTTTTTTGTACAGATGTTTAAAAAATAATTTTAGGCCTGAAAATTACATAAACCCCCAAACATTATATATTTTCTGAAAGCGGACACCCTCGATAATAGTGATAATTCCAACTCACTAAAGTGAATTTTTAGGGCAAACAAACACAGTAAGCTACCCACATTTTTGGTAAAATAGAAGAGATGAGGTTGCACAGAGTAAATATATACACGTCAAACCCTAAATGTGTGTGCGCCCGTGAAATGGTGACAAACTTCAGTACCCTATATTTTAGGCGACACTTTAAAACCCCTATAGGTCATTTGTTTGATTGCACGTAGGAGGTCTTGTGCTAGAATTATTGCTCTCACTCCGGCGTGCGCGGCGATATGCAACGTGTATCACAATCTACGTTTTCATGCGTAGGCGCTCCGACGTGTGCGTTTACATTCGTACGTGTATATGTGGGGCTGGGGGAATTCAATATTTCTTGGGGGGGATTTCATGTGCTAGGGTGTAACTTTTTTTGCAGGCTGACCTGAAAGTAATGTGATACACATGAGAAGGGGTCACCCGCAGGCAACCACCATGTCGGTCCCTCTCCCGCAGATGGGCAAGTGAAGCCAAAATATGGCATGTACATGCACACGGGGGGGGGGGGGGCACCGGTATCAGGGGTGTGTGGAGACAATCAGGTGGCAGTGCAGCCACCCGAATGCATTCACCTGACAGGCAGCAGTCTGCCTGTCAGTTTTACACACAATCCTGCTGGCTGCATCCACTGGAGTGTGTAAAATCCCCCGCTGTCATGTCCATATAACGTACATACCCTTTGAAGTACACCAAGCATATGTAGTACACCCTTTTCTTCTGCCCTGCTGCTGCACCTATTGACACATTTGCTGGCAATCCCCAGCTGTCAAACTGCCAGTTGGGATTTGCTACGTCATAAAGCAGCTATTACAGCTGTTGCTAGTATAAAACCAACATTTTTTTTCTTTGTAATGTAATGTATTCCTATTTTACCCAATATTAACCCTTAGTTTAGCCTACCCAGTCCTAAATAACTAAATTCCCTTCTTTCTAGCTTTATCTTCCTGCTGATTTATATTTTGTTTATTTCTATTTTTAATCATTAGTATCTAGTTGTTTTTATTCATTGATTTAAATAAAAGAACATTTACTTCATTTGTAAATACCTTTGCAAAAAAATGTAAGGGCTCTTTCACATGGAGTGGACCGTATTGCGATCCGCTTCGGCACTTTTTTTTTTTTTTTACGGACACGGATGACACTTGTGACATCCGGTCCGTATGTCCGCATATCATCCCATCTGTTTGCGGATGATATACGGACATAATGTATGTCAATGCAATTGCGGATGTCAGCGGATGACACCGCTGACATCCGATTTACCGTCCTTTCCGTTTTTTAAACGGAAGAAAAAATAGGGTTCTGTTCCGTTCCAAAAAACGGAACAGAACTGAAAGGACGAAAATTGGATGTCAGCGGATGGTCATGCGCTGACATCCGCAATGCCATTGGCATGCATTATGTCCGTATATCATCCGCAAAAAAATAGGATGATTTGCGGACATGCGGAACGCCCGTGTGAAAGAGCCCTTAGAGTAGTTTATGCTTGGAATAGACTTCTAGCAGAGGTAGTAAGTCAACACTAAGGGTCTATTCACACTAGCGCGACTTGTCAGGCGACTTGGTCACCTGACAAGTCGTGGTCGGTCGCTTGCCATTGAATAGTACAGGACCCGTTCTAATAGGAGCGACACAAGTCGCTCCGACTTAGAAAAAGGGTCCTGTACTACTTTGGGGCGACCTGGAGGCGACTTGCATTGACTTAAATTATATGAAGTCCCTGCAAGTCGCGCCAAGACTTCACAGGTCGCCCCAGCAAGTCGTGTCGCGCCAGTCTGAATGGGCGCTTAGTGGATTCAAACATGCTTGGAACAAACACCCTATACTCAAAACAAAGAAAATTTATACATTTAAAAAAAATGGGGCAGACACGATGGACCACTTTTTTTCTGCTCTTCTGTTTCTATGTTAATTTCATATAAGCTAACACTTAGAAAAGTAGAAAATTTGTTACATATTGTTGTCTATGGATTGCATTAAAATGTTTTTTTGCAAGATAAAATCACCAAAAGCCTCAGGTAAAGGTATGACAAATGTCTATAGCAGAAATGTAAAAATGACTAGTCCCCGGGGGGTGTACAGGTGCGAGAGCTGAAGTGGTTAAAAAATGAAACATATTTGAAACAAGGGTACTGTTTTTTGTTTTGGTTTTTCTACATATGCTCATGACCTTATTGTTAATATTAATAAATGTCAAAAATCACTGTTTCCAGTATAGCATGCTATGAACTTTAACTTTGCACATGTCTCCCCTTTGTTTGAGGTCAGTCTCTCTTTTGTTTCTTCCTCCCTAATCCATATCTCTTTGGCATTTTTCTGTGTCTCCTATTACTATCTGATATTATTTCTGTTCCTCTTGGTGTCTGTCATCTGTTTTGCTTGGTGTCTTTCATTATTAGTTAGTTTTATACAGTGGGTACGGAAAGTATTCAGACCCCCTTAAATTTTTCACTCTTTGTTATATTGCAGCCATTTGCTAAAATCATTTAGGTTCATTCTTCTTCCTCATGAATGTACACATAGCACCCCATACTGACAGAAAAACACAGAATTGTTGACATTGTTGCAGATTTATTAAAAAAGAAAAACTGAAATATCACATGGTCCTAAGTGTTCAGACCCTTTGCTGTGACACTCATATATTTAACTCAGGTGCTTTCCATTTCTTCTGGTCATCCTTGAGATGGTTCTACACCTTCATTTGAGTCCAGCTGTGTTTGATTATACTGATTGGACTTGATTAGGAAAGCCACACACCTGTCTATATAAGACCTTCCAGATCACAATGCATGTCAGAGCAAATGAGAATCATGAGGTCAAAAGGAACTGCCTGAAGAGCTCAGAGACATAATTGTGGCAAGGCACAGATCTGGCCAAGGTTATAAAAAGATTTCTGCTGCACTTAAGGTTCCTAAGAGCACAGTGGCCTCCATAATCCTCAAATGGAAGACGTTTGGGACGACCAGAACCCTTCCTAGAGCTGGCCGTCCAGCCAAACTGAGCTATCGGGGGAGAAGAGCCTTGGTGAGAGAGGTAAAGAAGAACCCAAAGATCACTGTGGCTGAGCTCCAGAGATGAAGTCAGGAGATGGGAGAAAGTTGTAGAAAGTCAACCATCACTGCAGCCCTCCACCAGTCGGGGCTTTATGGCAGAGTGGCCCGACGGAAGCCTCTCCTCAGTGTAAAACACATGAAAACCCGCATGGAGTTTGCTAAAAAACACCTGAAGGACTCCAAGATGGTGAGAAATAAGATTCTCTGGTCTGATGAGACCAAAATAGAACTTTTTGGCCTTAATTCTAAGCGGTATGAAAACCAGGCACTGCTCATCACCTGTCCAATACAGTCCCAACAGTGAAGCATGGTGGTGGCAGCATCATGCTGTAAGGGGTGTTTTTCAGCTGCAGGGACAGGACGACTGGTTGCAATCGAGGGAAAGATGAATGCGGCCAAGTACAGGGATATCCTGGACAAAAACCTTCTCCAGAGTGCTCTGGACCTCAGACTGGGCCGAAGGTTTACCTTCCAACAAGACAATGACCCTAAGCACACAGCTAAAATAACGAAGGAGTGGCTTCACAACAACTCCGTGACTGTTCTTCAATGGCCCAGCCAGAGCCCTGACTTAAACCCAATTGAGCATCTCTGGAGAGACCTAAAAATGGCTGTCCACCAACGTTTACCATCCAACCTGACAGAACTGGAGAGGATCTGCAAGGAGGAATGGCAGAGGATCCCCAAATCCAGGTGTGAAAGACTTGTTGCATCTTTCCCAAAAAGACTCCTGGCTGTATTAGATCAAAAGGGGGCTTCTACTAAATACTGAGCAAAGGGTCTGAATACTTAGGACCATGTGATATTTCAGTTTTTCTTTTTTAATAAATCTGCAACAATGTCAACAATTCTGTGTTTTTTCTGTCAGTATGGGGTGCTATGTGTACATTCATGAGGAAGAAGAATGAACCTAAGTGATTTTAGCAAATGGCTGCAATATAACAAAGAGTGAAAAATTTAAGGGGGTCTGAATACTTTCCGTACCCATTGTATGTGTGCTTTGTGTCTCTCACTACTCGTCACTGCAGGTTTGTATCTCTGTTAGGACTTTCACTGCAGGAATCCTGTGTTAGAAAAGAGTGATCATCATAATAGTGACTACATTGCACATCTATGTTAGCATATGTAGCCATGCACACACATGCGTTTACAAGTGTAATTGAAGAGGAGCGTTTACAGACAGAAAAAAAAATGCATTTGGTGAGGAAATTATGAGCATAATTTTTCTGGCCAGTAAATTAATGAATTAATGCTCAACGCCATACGCGGATAAATTCAAACGCCTGTGTGCATAACGCATAACTGTTTTAAAATGGGGGATACATCCTTTATTTTTGGAATGTATGACAGAATGGGACATATAGATGCATCTCGTTCTAAAGCCCCGTACACACGCACCGATTGTTGGCCGTAAATTTTCGGCCAACGTCCGATCGGCCGATTGTCGGCTTGTTAATATGATGCTTCCGACAACCGACTGCGACTTTTCGGCCGAACAAAATCTGGTGTGCATGCTATAAAATTTTTGTTGGCCGTCACCAGAACGGCCGATTGTTCGTCAGTCAGTACAGATTTCGGCAGACAAAAGTCAGATGAGCAAGACTGGGCATGCTCAGAGAAGAAAAAACACACGGAAAGTAAACCAGAACATGACATCACTTCTGCAGTTGGTTGTTGTTGGCCGACAAAATTTGTGTGCAGTCTAGAGCACATTTCAACCAACACAACAACACTGGACAAAAGATGGCCGATCGGTCAGCCAACAATCGGTGCGTGTGTACGAGGCTTAAGGCTTTGTTGTGTTAATAATCACAAAACATTGTGAAACAACTCCACACCCACATAATATACAGCTGATTAAATAAAGAAATAAAATAACCAGGTAAACAAAACAGAAAAAACAAGGGCTAAAGCACCACTACTATCATATATACAACTATTTTCCAGAATGGCTAGGGCAGGTCATGATTGGAAACTAGCAGAGTAGGATATAGGAATGAGGAAGCAGGTGACAACACCAAAGAAATATACCAGGGAACAGCCAGACAATGTGTTGTTTGAGTGGCAGAAACTGGGAATGAGAACACAATTGCACATGAACAAATATGTCAAGTTTTGATGTTTTTTGATATGTGTAATGTACAGTAAGTCACCTACTTACCAACAAGTTCCCTTCAAGGAACTTGTTCATAAGTCCAACTAGTTCAAAGGTCCAACAAAGATCAGCGCTTCCAGACAAAAGTTGTGAGCGCTAATCAGAATGTTCTGGCAGGGGGGGTCCCCCTGTCAGAATACAATAGCACAGCAGGTGAGATCACTGCACCAACATTTCTTGTGATGGTATGGTAATCTCTCAGGTTTTTTCATTCAGCCCACTGGGTTGAAGCAAAAACAAAATGTGTGTGTACCCAACTTTACACGATTGGATGTTGAACATTCGTATCTAGGGGACTTACTGTAATTAGAAGGTAATTTTCTAGTTTTAGGTTTACATACACTTCAATAAGTAAAAGTAATTTCTTTCCTACTGTACTATAATGGGACACAATAAATACATTTTGTCCAGTGACCCTTAGGTTTCCGTCCCTCTATTTCTTTTCTTTTTCTATACCCTAATGTTTGGTAAATAGGCAGTGAGTGTGCAGCCTCAATGGATATAATGCTGGCATTTACCTTTAATGATGAAAGAGTAAAAGTAGTTACAATCAGGGCTGGTGCAAGGGTTTTTGACCCTAGGCGAAACCTAATTTTGCCACCCCCAGCTTAGTGGCAGCAGTGGCAGTGGGAGGATGTAATGGGTGGCAGCAAAGTTGGGATGGGATGGGTGGCAGTGGTGATGGGATGGGTGGCAGCGGTGGTTGGATGAGATGGGTGGCAGCGGTGGTGGGATGGGTGGCAGCGGTGGTGGGGGGATTGGATCAGTGTCAGCGGTGATGGGATGAGTGGCAGCGGTGGTGGGATGGGTGGCAGCTGTGGTGGAAGGGGATGGGATGAGTGGCAGCCGTGGTGGGATGGGATGGGATGAGTGGCAACGGTGGAGGGATGGGATGGCTGGCAGCGGTGATAGGATGGGTGGCAGCTGTGGTGGAATGGGATGGATGAATGGCAGCGGTGGTGGGATGGGATGAGAGGCAGCGGCGGTGGGATGGGATGAGTGGCAGTGGTGATGAGATTGGTGGCAGCAGGGGTGGGATGGGATGAGTGGCAGCGGTAATGGGATGGGATGAGTGGCAGCGGTGAAGCGATGAGCAGCAGCGGTGATGGGATGGGTGGCAGGAGAGATGGGATGACTGGCAGCGGTGATGAAATGGGATGAGTGGCAGCTGTGGTGGAATAGGATGGGATGAGTGGCAGCGGTGGTGGGATGGGATGAGTGGCAGTGGTGGTGAGATTGGTGGCAGTGGGGGTGGGATGGGATGAGTGGCAGCGGTGATGGGATGGGATGAGTGGCAGCGGTGATGGGATGGGATAAGTGGCAGCGGTGAAGGGATGAGCGCCAGCGGTGATGAGATGGGTGGCAGGAGAGATGGGATGACTGACAGCGATGATGGAATGGGATGAGTGGCAGCTGTGGTGGAATAGAATGGGATGAGAGGCAGCGGTGGTGGGATGGGATGAGTGGCAGTGTTGGTGAGATTGGTGGCAGCAGGGGTGGGATGGGATGAGCGGCAGCGGTGATGGGATGGGATGAGTGGCAGCGGTGATGGGATGGGATGAGTGGCAGCGGTGAAGGGATGAGCGGCAGCGGTGATGAAATGGGATAAGTGGCAACGGTGGTGGGTTGGGATGGGATTAGTGGCAGTGGTAATGAGATGGGCTGGGATCAGTGACAGCTGTGGTGGGATGGGATGAGTGGCAGTGGTGGTGGGGGGGATGGAATCAGTGGCAGCTGTGGTGGGATGGAATGGGATGAGTGAAAGCGGTGGTGGGGGGGATGGGATGGGCAGGGATGGGATGAGTGGCAGCAGTGGTGGGGGGGATGGGATGAGTGGCAGCAGGGAGGGGATGGGAGGAGGGGCATCAGGGTTGGGATGGGTTGAGGGGCATCAGGGATGGGATGGGAGGAGTGGAAGCAGGGATGGGATGAGTGGCAGCAGGGATGGGATGAGAAGCAGATGGGATGGGATGAGTAACAGCAAGAATAGGAGGAGTGGCAGCAGGGATGGAATGGGATGAGGGGCAGCAGGGATGGGATAGGAGGAGTGGCAGCAGGGATAGGATAGCATGAGGGGCAGCAGAGATGGGATGGGATGAGGGGCAGTAGGGATGGGATGGTAGGAGTGGCAGCAGGGATGGGATGGGAAAAGTGGTAGCAGGGATGGGATGGGATGAGGGGCAGCAGATATGGGGGAATGGGATCAGTGATGATGGGATCTGATAGGATGAGTGGTAGAGGTGATGGGGAGGGGGGATACTGATGAGATCAGTGGCAGTCTGCCCCCCTCCCCACCACAGGTCTTATCCCTATCCCCACCCCAATCACCTCTATGGCAGTGTGGAAAGGGATGAAACCTGTGGTGGTGGGGAGGGGAACTGGCAAATACTTACTTTGCCAGTCGATGGATTCCTTCTCAGTCTCTTCCCATGCCTCCAGTGCTGGCTCTGATGACATGGGGACTCCTCGCAGAGCTCCTCCTCCTTACCTCTATTAAATGTTAGTTAGGCAGCTGACTTTGTCCTTCAGTTTCCTCCTCCCTCCTCTCTACAGGCTACATGGCTTCTCTCTGGAGAGAATGGGTAGTGACAGTGCTCAGCCTCCCCAGCGGTGACAAGCAGATGGCGGCTGCCCCTACATCCCACAGTGGCAGAACGGACAGCAGGCGGTCCCCCCACAGTGGCAGAATGGGCTAGTGACTGCCTGCCCCCCTAGTTTTGTCCCTTGCCTATAGGTGGCGCCGGCCCTGGTTACAATGTCCCTGGCATCTTGTTTTTCTCTGGCATACAAGATAAAATGTTATTCACTGGTGTTTTACTCAGAAGCAACATTTTAGGTGCTAAGGGAAAGAACACTTCATAGGAAAAAATCTGTATTACTTTATGAATCAATAATTTAATTAGGCTTAAGAGACTGGACATCATAACTTATGTTTATAGAGCCACTTTTCTAGGTTCTTTTCTCAGGGAGAGCCTCAAATAGTTCACCCCACCCCAATAATGCTATCCCATATCTGAACTTGCTGAGGGGATGGGATCTCATCATTTAACTACCACTTTCATTTCCATCTCGGGACCCCATAACATAAAAAATATGATTTTGTTTTATGTGAAAGAAGAGCCAGTGTCAGCAGATATTCAGCTGCAGATATCATGGACCCACCCCTCTCAATGATTAGAGGGCTACATTAATAATTCTTCTCCTTTTTCTCTTTTATTTATCTTTTAGTGTGATTAATAGTGTTCTAGTCTGTATGACAACAGTGCTACTGTATACTGAGCTGTAACTTTTTAAAAAAGTGCCTTAAAGTACAATAGTTCTATAGATTATTATGTAAACATACAATGTAAAACTACTGTTTAAGGCCCCATTCCTACATGTGCGACTTGTCATTCGACTTTGGACCCCAAAGTCGTTTGACAAGTTGCACCCCATGTTTCCCAATGATTGCGGTTCATATCTGTGTGACTTAAAGTGACTTTAACCACTTGCCTACAGTGCACTTTCACCCCCTTCCTGCCCAGACCGATTTTCAGCTTTCAGCGCTCTCACACTTTGACTGAGAATTACTCAGTCATGCAACACTGTACCCATACAAAAATTGTGTCCTTTTTTTCACACAAATAGAGCTTTCTTTTGATGGTATTTGATCAATACTGGGTTTTTTATTTTTTGTGCTATAAATAAAAAAAGACTGAAAATATCGTGAAAAAACAAATTTTTCTTTGTTTCTGTCATAAAATTTTGCAAATTAGTCATTTTTCTTCACAAATTTTGGCCAAAATTTATACTGCTACTTATCTTTGGTAAAAAAAACCCAAATAAGTGTATATTATTTGGTCTTTGTGAAAGTTATAGAGTCCACAAGTTATGGTGCTATTCATTGAAAATTGATCACACTTGATCACACCTGATGTACTGAAGGCCTATCTCATTTCTTGAGACACTAAAAGGTCAGGAAAGTACAAATACCCCCCAAATTACCCCTTTTTGGAAAGTAGACATTCCAAGGTATTTAATAAGGGGCATGATGAGTTTTTTGAAGTTGTAATTTTTTCCCACAATGCTTTGCAAAATGAAGATTTATTTTTTTTTATTTTTTATTTTTTTACAAATTGCCGTATTAACAGGTTATTTCTCTCACACAGCACATGTATACTTGCAACTACACCCCAAAACACATTCTACTACTCCGCCTGAGTATGGCGATACCACATGTGTGAGACTTTTTCACAGCCTGGCCACATACAGAGGCCTAACATCCGAGTAGCAGCGTCCGGCATTCTAGGAGCACAAATTACACATATCATTTCCTGACAACCTATCGCACTTTTGAAGGCCCTGGAGCACCAGGACAATGGAAACCCCCATAAAATGACCCCATTTTGGAAAGCAAACAGCCCAACGTATAATTTTTGAGGCATAATGAGTCTTTTGAATATGTCATTATTTTCCACAAGTTTTTGGAAAATGTGGAAAGAAAATGAAAACACATTTTTTTTTACACAAAGCTGTCCATTTATGCAATATTTCTAACACATCGCATGTACATAGCAAAACTTGCACCCCAAAATACATTCTGCTATTCCTCCCGAGTATGGCGATACCACATGTGTAACACTTTTTCACAGCCTGGCCACATACATAGGCCTCACATCCAAGTAGCGCTTTACACAAAGTTGTCCATTTATCCACTTTAAGACTGGGCCTATTTTTGACACTTGGTGTTTACAAGCTAAAATAATTTTTTTTGCTAGAAAACTACTTTGAACCCCCAAACATTATATATTTTTTTTTAGCAGAGACCCTAGAGAATAAAATGTAGATCGTTGCAATATTTTTTATCACACCATATTTGCGCAGCAGTCTTCCAAATGCGATTTTTTTGAAAAAAATTCACTTTTTTTAACTAAAAAATAAGAAAACAGTAAATTTAGCCCAATTTTTTTCCATAATATGAAAGATAATGTTACGCCGAGTAATTAGATACCCAACATGTCATGCTTAAAAATTGCGCATGCTCACAGAATGGCGCCAAACATTGGTACTTAAAAATCCCCATAGGCAACATTTTAAAAATTTCTGCAGGTTACTAGCTTAGAGTTACAGAGGAGGTCTAGGGCTCAAATTATTGCACTCGCTCTAACGATCGCGGCGATACCTCACATGTATGGTTTGAACACCGTTTACATATGTGGGCGGGACTTGCGTATGCGTTTGCTTCTGCGCGCGAGCTAACGGGGACAGGGCGCTTTAATTTTTTTTTTTTTTTTTTTTCCTATTTATTTTATTTATTATTTTTTTATTTTTACACAGTTTAAAAAAAAAAAATGTTTTGATCATTTTTATTCCTATTACAAGGAATGTAAACATCCCTTGTAATAGAAATAGGCATGACAGGTCCTCTTTATTGTGAGATCTGGGGTCAAAAAGACCTCACACCTCACAACTACACTAAAAAAGAAAAAAAAAAAAAAAATTGTTGAAAGAGGGGAAAAAAAAAAGCGGCCCTTTAAACCGGTTGCTAGGCAACGTCTTTTGACGTAGCTCCGGTCCTCCAAGACCATAGAGTTGAGTGAGGGCCATCTTGCCCTCACTCGACTTCCTGTCTCTGAGGATCCGGGACCGGATAGTTTTCCCCGCTGCCGGCGGGTCCGGTAAGCTGGGAAAACGTCTGGGACGCGGCAGGAGGGGGGGGGCACCTCTTTCCCTGCACCGTAAGGGTAATTCCGCGGCGAATCCGCCACTGGGACCACCCTTATCTGAAAGCCGACCGCCCGCCGTTTCAAAAAATACCGGGGTTATGGGGGCTATCTGCTGCCATAACCCCAGTATTTAGCTTTTAATGGCCGACACATATAGTCGTTAGGCGGTCAGTAAGTGATTGCATGTATATGGCAAACAGGTGACGATGACTGACGGGGTGACAGGTGACGATGACTGACGGGGTGACAGGTGACGATGACTGATGGGGTGACAGGTGACGATGATTGATGAGGTGACAGGTGACGATGATTGATGGGGTGACAGGTGACGATGATTGATGAGGTGACAGGTGATGATGATTGATGAGGTGACAGATGACGATGATTGATGGGGTGACAGATGACAGTCACTGACGGGGTGACATGTGACGATGATTGATGGGGTGACAAGTGACGATCACTGATGGGGTGTCAAGTGACGATGACTGATGGGGTGACAGGTGACGATGACTGATGGGGTGACAGGTGACGGTGATTGATGGGGTGACAGGTGACGGGCGATGGTCACTGATGGGTGACAGGTGACGGTGATGGTGCACGGCGGTACTGATGGCAGTCTCTGGTGACCGGTGAATTTTAGGCTATGTTCACATGTGAGCGTAGCGATCACAGTCAGAATCACTGCGATTCTGCCCGTGATCCAGAAATCATTGCAAATTGCGGGGCGCCTGTGCGTTGCCCGTGATTTGCAATAGCACCCCAAATGCTGTGCGATGTTGCTGCGATTTCCGCCTGCCGAATCGCGGTAACATCGCGCAAACAACGCATGACGCTCCAAAGAAACTCTTGTACCTTTTTTGGGCGTCATGCGATGTTTGCGCGATGTTACCGCGATTCGGCAGGCGGAAATGGCGGCAACATTGCACAGCGTTTGGGGTGCTATTGCAAATCAGGGGCAACGCACAGGCGTCCCGCGATTTGCAATGATTTCCGGATCGCGGGCAGAATCGCAGTGATTCTGCCTGCGATCGCTGCGCTCACATGTGAACGTTATGGGTGTCAATTTCTGGGCACTGATGAGGTGACTGTTGGGTGACAGGTGACATTGGGGGGGGCTGAGGACTGTGTGGGGACCTTTATTAGTGTGATTTTTACTTTGTGACATGTGTACAGAGCAGTAACTCACTATTTCTAGCTCTTCTCCCCTCATACTGGAAACTGTATGAGGAGAGAAGAGCTAGTAACAGTCAGTTACTGCTCTTTGTTTACATTTTCTGATCGGCTGTGAATGGATTCACAGCCGATCACATAGTAAACAGTCACTGTCAGTGACTGTTTACTACCGCCGGTGACAGCTGTGTTCCTACGGAACACAGTGCCACCGACATGACCGCGCTGCGCGCTCCCGATCGCGCATGCGCGGTCATCTAGTGGGCGCCTTCATTGTGATCGGCTGTGTCATTGGAACACAGCCGATCACGTGGGAAACAGCCACGCCCATTGGCTGTTTCCCCCCTGCCGGTGACGGGGGGTGTCCCGGGGACACCCCGACACCGGCAGTGCAGGGCGGCGCGCACGCGATCGCGCGCCTGCCCTGCTTAAAGTGCCGCCGTCATATGACGGCGGCCCAGGATAATGGTCGCACCGCTCCGCCGTCATATGACGGCGGGCGGGCGGCAAGCGGTTAAAGTAGTTCCTGCACTACTTCGGTCTGACTTTTATGTGACTTAAGGAACATAGACTTCAATGAAAATCCTCAAAACCTGTGAAAAGAATGCTGGCAATGAAAAATAAATGTATGTGAAAATTAATTGGTGCGCTACAATGTGATGAGTGTTCATATAAATATATACATATAAACAAAAATACAATATATAATCCACCACGTGATGACAATAATAGGTGAGAGTTCAAACGTGTGTTAGGTCAACACCATGAATATTTGGTGCAGGGAATATTGATTCACCCTGAGTCTTTTCAGGTGTTATCAGGAGTTTCTCGATAGCGATCATTTATATGCCCTTTTGCAATTTTTATCTGGTAAGAAGCACATCTAGAAGGTGGTGGGAAACTGTCACCAACTCGTTGTAATCACTTCATCACCAGTTTATTTTCATCTTCACATCACCATTCTTTCGTTGCATAAAGACTGAGTTTGTTCAACAGATATATTGGACAATTTGTGTCATCAGGCTGTTGACTCAGCACATCACTTTCATTGTTTTATATTGTATTTCACCCGGTGGACAACTTATTGAGTTTTTGGACATTTTCTTTGGACTTTTTGTGTGGTCATGGTGTTGACCTAACACACGTTTGAACTCTCACCTATTATTGTCGTCACGTGGTGGATTATATATATATTGTATTTTTGTTTATATGTATATATTTATATGAACACTCATCACATTGTAGCGCACCAATTAATTTTCACATACACTTATTTCCACATATTGGATCTTGGTAGCAGCACAACTTTATTATCAGCGCACTTTTTTCAAATTTTCAATGAAAAATAAATGAAAAAAAAAACTGCATGGGGTCCCCCCCCCTTATCCATACCAGGCCCTTAAGGTCTGGTAAGAATTTTAAGGGGAACCTCATGCCAAAATAACAATCATCCGAGCATGCAGGTCAGGAAAGGGGGAGACGTGCATGGGGGGTGCTTTGGGGCAGGGGGATTCTGCACCCCCAAAGCACTGGGGACAAGGGCCTCTTACCCACAACCCTGGCAAGTGGTTGTGGAGGTCTGCGGGTCTTATCAGAATCTGGAAGCCCCTTTAACAGAGGGATACCCAAATCTAGCTCCCCCATGTGAATGAGTATGGGGTACTGACCCAAAAAATAAAAAAAAACCCTCTGGTTCCGACGAAGGCTTCTGCCATCTGACAACTCTTAAATAACATTGACGTCATTGGGTGGCACCTCCCCCTTGTGACATCACTGATCCAACATGTCATCGATCGATGACGTCACAAGGGGCAGTGGCCCCGCCCCTTAGTTGTTTTAGAGCTGTCAGACAGTGGAGCTGTCAGTCGGCGGGAGCTGCCTTTTTTTTTTTCTCAGGTCAGTGGTGGCAGTGGGCACCCAGAGTTGTGGGGAAGAGACCTTTAACCCCTATGACCCCTATCAACATGGGGACAATGTGCTTTAAAGGGGGGCAGAGCCCACCTGACCCAAAACACCCCCCATGTTGAGAGCATGTGGCTTGGTATGGTTCAAAAGGGGGTTGCCCCCCCTTTCCTGACCTGCTGGGCTGCGTGCTCAGATAAGAGTCTAGTATGGATTTTGGAGGCATCCACAATGTTTTAAGTTTTCATTGTTGGCATTCTTTTGTTTACATTCAGCTGCCAATAGGAAAACCTGCTGACAGCTGATGAGTCATTGGTTGTTAAGCACATGGAGGTGCAGCTATTCTTCACACACAATTCAATTCAGTCAATCAATTTTCAACCGGCTCGAATTTGAATCGTTCAGAACATTTTGAATTTGTTAGAAAATGAGGAAATCAAATGAAACTAAACACATTTTTCCATTCTGCACATGTCTAGCAACTTTGTAGAGCACATACACAACAATCATATTGGTCAAAGCCAAAGTCATAACAAAGACACACTCATCCAAAGTCGCATTAAGTTGCACAGTAAAGTCGCAATGGAAATCGCACAATTTTTAAGTCACGCAAGTGTGAATGGATACTAAAGGAAATGCAAAATGATGATAGCTTCTACGGTGAAATAATAAAACAGAGGTTGTCAAATAATTATTTTTAAGACAATATAAAACTCAAAATTCCCTTAAAAAAACACTGAGATACATTACTGGGATCCTGGTAAAGCTCACGTCATACCAGTTACTTAATAGCCAAGATTTCTAGCAGCTACAAATCTTTTTGCATGTTTTCTCTGGCAATGTGCAGTTAGTCTAGAACTAGACGAGGGTGCGCTTCCCTATGCACCAAAACGCCACTTAACTAAAACTTAACCTGGATTTATTGTCTGATAGCCTTGTCTAATATTAATATTTGTATGGATCATATTGGTATTTAGGAAAAGAAAATAATCTACATTTACTTCTGATGCCTTTTTTGCTCTAAAGTAATTGTGTATATATATATATATATATATATATATATATATATATATATATATGCATGTGTATATATATATATACATATATATATATATATACAATGGGTACGGAAAGTATTCAGACCCCCTTAAATTTTTCACTCTTTGTTATATTGCAGCCATTTGCTAAAATCATTTAAGTTCATTCTTCTTCCTCATGAATGGACACATAGCACCCCATACTGACAGAAAAACACAGAATTGTTGACATTGTTGCAGATTTATTAAAAAAAAAAAACTGAAATATCACATGGTCCTAAGTATTCAGACCCTTTGCTCAGTATTTAGTAGAAGCCCCCTTTTGATCTAATACAGCCAGGAGTCTTTTTGGGAAAGATGCAACAAGTCTTTCAAACCTGGATTTGGGGATCCTCTGCCATTCCTCCTTGCAGATCCTCTCCAGTTCTGTCAGGTTGGATGGTAAACGTTGGTGGACAGCCATTTTTAGGTCTCTCCAGAGATGCTCAATTGGGTTTAAGTCAGGGCTCTGGCTGGGCCATTCAAGAACAGTCACGGAGTTGTTGTGAAGCCACTCCTTCATTATTTTAGCTGTGTGCTTAGGGTCATTGTCTTGTTGGAAGGTAAACCTTCGGCCCAGTCTGAGGTCCAGAGCACTCTGGAGAAGGTTTTTGTCCAGGATATCCCTGTACTTGGCCGCATTCATCTTTCCCTCGATTGCAACCAGTCGTCCTGTCCCTGCAGCTGAAAAACACCCCTTACAGCATGATGCTGCCACCACCATGCTTCACTGTTGGGACTGTATTGGACAGGTGATGAGCAGTGCCTGGTTTTCTCCACACATACCGCTTAGAATTAAGGCCAAAAAGTTCTATTTTGGTCTCATCAGACCAGAGAATCTTATTTCTCACCATCTTGGAGTCCTTCAGGTGTTTTTTAGCAAACTCCATGCGGGCTTTCATGTGTCTTACACTGAGAAGAGGCTTCCGTCGGGCCACTCTGCCATAAAGCCCCGACTGGTGGAGGGCTGCAGTGATGGTTGATTTTCTACAACTTTCTCCCATCTCCTGACTGCATCTCTGGAGCTCAGCCACAGTGATCTTTGGGTTCTTCTTTACCTCTCTCACCAAGGCTCTTCTCCCCCGATAGCTCAGTTTGGCCGGACGGCCAGCTCTAGGAAGGGTTCTGGTCGTCCCAAACGTCTTCCATTTGAGGATTATGGAGGCCACTGTGCTCTTAGGAACCTTAAGTGCAGCAGAAATCTTTTTGTAACCTTGGCCAGATCTGTGCCTTGCCACAATTCTGTCTCTGAGCTCTTCAGGCAGTTCCTTTGACCTCATGATTCTCATTTGCTCTGACATGCATTGTGATCTGGAAGGTCTTATATAGACAGGTGTGTGGCTTTCCTAATCAAGTCCAATCAGTATAATCAAACACAGCTGGACTCAAATGAAGGTGTAGAACCATCTCAAGGATGATCAGAAGAAATGGAAAGCACCTGAGTTAAATATATGAGTGTCACAGCAAAGGGTCTGAATACTTAGGACCATGTGATGTTTCAGTTTTTCTTTTTTAATAAATCTGCAACAATGTCAACAATTCTGTGTTTTTCTGTCAGTATGGGGTGCTATGTGTACATTCATGAGGAAGAAGAATGAACTTAAATGATTTTAGCAAATGGCTGCAATATAACAAAGAGTGAAAAATTTAAGGGGGTCTGAAAACTTTCAGTACCCACTGTATATATATATATACATACAGGACAATGATATATGGTATAGGAGCAATCAATATTAAATGATTGCCTTGTAGTTCTCATTTTCATCCACAAGACAGTGATAGGATTCCCCTCAGCTATGAGCATGTGCAGGAGCCATTTTAGATGGTCAGGTTATAAATAGAGGGACTACAAAACAAAAGACACCATTTTCTTTCCCCATGTGACAGTCAGCTACTCTTTGTTGCTAATTTTCTTCACTTTTCTTTGTTTTTTTTTTACTTCTGACAAACCTATTTTTGAAGAGTGAAACATGTTAGGTTTCAATGATTTAATTTAGGGAACACCTTCTGACTTTATTTTCATTTAGGTTCATATGGTTTAATTTTTGTCCTGACACGTTCTTTTCCCCCTCCACACCATATTTCTTCTTTGGTGGGTAAGATATGCCTTTTGTCGATGCAGTCTTGATTAAGAGCGAAGCTTTTTTGTGGATATGGTGATATATGGGGCTCTTCCATCAGTGGTTAATTGTGTTCACATGGATGAGTGTATCCGTATTACATATCTGAGCAATAGATAGTTTCGTAGGGTGGAAGACAGATAGCCCACATCTTCAGTAAGACAGTATTTTACTAGTATACTTTCTCTTTTTCTGTTCATCTCATTTGTATATGTGGCCAATAGATGGGAGGAGAGACAAATATACCCCCATCTCTATACCAGTTGGTGTTGGTTAGTAGACCTTGATTTTATATATCCTCTAAACAGTCTGGAGCCTTTATATTGAATGTAGGAGGAGATTATAACCTTCATATTGTCTATATGTATATATTAAGAGAAGATTTACCATTTAACCACATACCCACCGCCCGCTGCAGTTTTACTGCGGCAGGCGGACGCTCCTGGGCAAAGTGACGTAGTACTACGTCGTTGGCTCAGGAGACTCTAGGGGGAAAGCGCTCCCGCCTCCATTTGTCAGCCGGGGAGCCAGCGCGTGTGACCAGCGGCTCCAATGGACGCCGGCCACTCGCAATCTCCCGCAGCTGAGAGAGAAGGACAGATGGCTGATGTAAACACAGCCGCCTGCCATTCTCTCTTAGATTATCACAGAGGCTATGTGATCCTGCTATATAGGATCGCATGTCTCTGTGATGATCTCACAAGCCACGCCCCCTGACAGTTAGAATCACGCCCCTAGGGTCACACTTAACCCCTTGATCACCAGTAATGTTAACCCCTTCCCTGCCAGTGTAATGTTTACAGTAACAGTGCATATTATAGCACTGATTACTGTAGTAAAGTCACTGGTACCCCCAAAAGTCTAAAAAATGTCAGTTAGGGGTCCGATCTGTCCGCCGCAATGTTGCAGTCCCGCAAAAAAAAAAGCAGATCGCCGCCATTAATAGTTTAAAAAAAATAAAAATGACATAAATATTTCCCGTACTTAGTAAACGTAATAACTTTTGTGCAAACCAATCAAAATACGCTTATTGTAATTTTTTTTACCAAAAATATGTAGCAGAAAACAAATTGGCCTAAAATGTTAAAAAATGTAGACTTTTACATTTTTTTTTTTTTGAGAATTTCATATAAAAGATTGTGAAAAATATATATTTTTTTAAATTGTCGCTCTTTTTTTGTTTATAGCTCAAAAAATAAAAATCACACAGGTGATCAAATACCACCAAAAGAAAGCTCTATTAGTGGGAAAAAAAGGACATCAATTTTGTTTGGGTGCAGCGTTGCACGACCGCGCAATTATCCATTAAAGTAGAGCAGTGGCGAATCGCAAAATAGGGCCTGGTCATTGCCACATTGCCCCTACCCCAGCAGCCAAATCCTCCGAGGCTAAAGTGGTTAAACTTGGTAGATGTTAATATTACCACATAGAGATAGAACGTTGATTCCATTATAATGGCATTGACCTCATCCTATAGGCATACCTGTTATGATTAATTACATACCTTTTATGATTTATAATAAAGGTTACATTTTAGTTAATTGGCCTTTTGGAGCGTAGGGAAGTGCACACTTGTCTAGTTCTAGTTTATTTTTGCCACAGTTAAGTGTTATCAATATTACAGGCATTTGTATATATGTAATGTGCAGTAAGTTTCAGAGCTGCTGCTGTAGGTAAATATAATGCATATGTAAGTAGGTACAAATCATTGGTGTGCCATGGTCATCAGCAGCTGTAATAAATAATATACATAGCTAGCTATTGAAGCGGGAGATTCTGAACTAGCTCCAGACGCTGCAAAAATTCAATTGCTTAGAATTTCTGTGACACAGACCTTTCATTACCTGCAGTTCATTAATTTTTAGCAACAACATCTTAAGGAGGGGGATTCTGTAACTGCTACAAAATCACCATTGTGAAAAGGGCTTAAATCTGTGATCCAGAAAAAATCGTGCCATAATAAAACAATTATGGGAAAGTAAACATCTTTCCCACAGAAAGGGAAAGGGCAGCAGGTACAGTACACAATCCACTTTTAGAAGCTACTTTTGGACATCTCTGCTACATTAGTATTACTTCATAAAGACTTCATATGTACAATCCATATTTTGCCTAAATTTTTAGTCTGAGAATGCAGACTTAAGAAGTAATTTGAAAAGGAAGTAATATAAAATGATAACAGAATTCTGAGATCATTGTGCAGAACTATGATTAAAATGAAAACTTCAGCACCAGAATTAAAACAGAAGTATACTCACCTTGGCTGCTGGAATACAACGTACTGGAGCTCCCCAACAGCAGCTCGAAGTGGCCAATGTCCGGGTATCGGTTGCTGTCCGCTTTCATTGGCTGGACTGATATGATGTCACTCCCACACAAACTTGGGAGTTCAAATGACTTTGGCATTGCCAAATTTCTGTAGTGACGTCACTGCACAGAAGCATGTAGGAAAATGTTATCCAGTAGAGAAAGCATGTCCCTTCTACATTAAAAATCCCTTAACAAGCCCTTTTTTAGTTTATACTTAAAGTTCCACTTATCCAATTATTTGCTCTAGTACTTGCAGTTTTTAAATTTAGTTTGGTTGTAAATAGACATCCTTGTAGGATACTCATTTGGGTATACAGTGTTCAAGGTGCACCTAAACTGCTGTTAACAGAAGTTCACCATGTGTACCATTCGCACGCCTGGCAGCTTAAAGAGCTCAACTGAAAGTAATAGGTGTCATTTCATCAATTCTATGGTTTTTCTCACCTGGAAATGTTAAGATGTAAATTATCCCTGCAGAGAGAGGCACACTGCCTGCCTTTACTACCTTCATTATATGTAATGACTATAACGGTTGGTTGGTGATCTGGAGTTCCCATATTATGCATATTTAGTTTTTATTTAAAAGTTGAATGTTTATTTAACATGTAAGAATGGTATCTGTAATTGCAAGATGTTTTACTAACATTCTCTCTCTTTTCATAACTTTTAATCTAGATTGCATGTGCTGTGTTTGCTGCTCTTCTTCATTTTTTCTTCCTGGCGGCTTTTACCTGGATGTTCCTTGAAGGAGTCCAACTGTACATCATGCTGGTTGAAGTCTTTGAAAGTGAAAATTCAAAAAGGAAATACTTCTATTTGATGGGCTATGGGATGCCCGCTCTTATTGTATCTGTATCTGCAGCAGTAGATTATAAAAGTTATGGAACAGATAAAGTGTAAGTGCCTAATGGAAACATGCAATACATTTTGATGTCTTAGTTGTTCACCTTGAACTTTAAATATTGACAACATATCCTAATCATTTGTGTGACTGTTCTGTTTTCTGGACTGTTAGGATTATGATAGAGCAGAGTTCCCTACTATTTAAGAAACCTGTAATAAGAGGCTGCTTTTGCTGACCTTCACCTGAAAAGCTTAGTTGCCTGGCTGTCTGATGTTTCAGTACTTTGAGACACAGACTTCGCAAGACAGCTTGCATTTTTGAAGGAGTTGTCAGCAGTAGCTAGTATCTATAGTTCCTCAGTACATGCTTTCTTTAAAAACTGAATTCCAGCCAAAACGTATGTTTTGGTATTGGTTAGAGTAGGGAAAGGTTTTAACCTTTTATCCTGTTTTTATTGCCACGTGTGTACCTATTAGACAAATTATCATAATGAGGATATTTCCCCAACTGGAACACAGTCAGCAATGAAAACCCAGCAGAGCTTTTCACCCCTTACTTGTCTTTTAAAAAAAAATGTTTATTACTGAAGGTGCGATATTTGGAGAGATTTTGGTCATTTTCTGTCTTGGTGACTAAAGAAAGTAGTCTACCCAATGAATTACACTTTCTAAATAAGAGTTCCAGCTGTCACATTAGCATCCAAATTTAGTGTTCCAAATCACAAGTACTGAAAACCTGATGAATGAATGACAGGTCATTTTTAAAGGATGAGCAATTCTAGTGGTACCCATAAATATAGAATCATGATTACTAGTCCAAACCTATGGGGTTGATTTCTTAAATGAAAATATGCTGTTCATTTTGAAAGGAAAGTTGCAGTTTGCCAGGGAATTTACCCCAGATTGAATGTAATGTAGTTTCACTTTGCAGAGAATACCCAATCACATGCAAGGGAAAAAAATAGCATTTTTGCTTGCACTTGATTGGATAATGAGCAGAGCTTCATCTCATTCGTAAAAGCTGTGGGATAATTGCCTTAAAAAATCCAATGTCTTTTGCAAAATGAACAGACTATTTTCCTTAAGACTTTACTAAACCCAGAACCATGCATTCACTATATCTGGTCTCCCACAGTACACAGAACATTGAAATGCAATTATTTTAGTAAATATGAATGGCTAAATACCTTTTCTCATCAGCAGTGTATAGCAGTCTTGTGACTTCTATCAGTGCCAGGTTATAGCTTATAGGAGAAGTTTTCATTCTCCTCTGACTATCCTATGAGGCTGCATGACCCCTCACCCTCTAGACAGTTCTGATTGTCCCTTTGCTGGTCACATGGAGAAAGTGGAAGAAAAGGGGGGGGGGGGATCAGAGAAGCCAGGATCAAACAATATTTTCACACAATGCAGAGGATTAACCCCTTAGGTTCCACAGTGAGTATAACAATCGAGCTATACAGCATATACAGACTGATGTTACTGTTGTGCGTTTGGTAACACTTTAAATTAAAACATATTAAGTAATAAGTGAATCAACCCTTATAAGTACCAGCAGACTGCCATGGTGGACCAAGGGATTTTAAAAAACAACTGGTGTTTTGTCAGCTGAGATAAACCCAATGCTTAAGGTATATGTAATACACTGGACCCAATTACTAAAAATGAAATATAAAAGTGATATAGGCACTTATGTTTATGGAACAGTCTTTTAAAAAACAAGACATTCAGTAGTCCTAAAATGCTTGCATGTTTACACATTGTCTTATGCCTATGGCCTGGTTCGTTTTTATCCTGCAAATTACATGAAATTAAGTATCATTAATTTTAGGCTAAATACTTACATACATGGCAACACACAAATGCTTTTTTTCAGGCACTCTTTTTTCCTTTTTACTGGGTTGTTAAAATAACAAATACAATAATTTTGAGGTTGGGTAAAATGTTTCTTTGCAGTACAGTACTTTTAGTGGTAAAATTTGGTGATAGATTTTTTAGAGGTCTATATATTTCAGACCAAAAAGAGGTACCAGTCAAAAGGAGCAAGGGACAGGGAGATTTGTCTCTAGAAGAGGGAGAGTCCCTCAAAATGAGGAACAGTTGGGAGCTAAGGGTATTTCTTTTCAACCTGGCCAGCTCAAAGCCTGCTTGCCTTGTGGTCGGGGAAAGTTTCACTGTTAATGTAAAGGGAAACTACAAAAAGCAAAACAATTCACTAGAAATAATGCATAAAAATTGGTGTTTACTTGGGTTTTAATTGTTGCATGTGTTGCTTGGTAGAAAGAAAATGATCTGATTTTGGATATCTGAAATTCCACAGACTTGTATGCAGGATTACAGACCGTGTGATCCTGTGTGAAATTACATTGTATGTTTTAGAAAAAAAGTGTCACCTATATCTTTTGGGTAATTAAAAGTGCTGATGTTTCAAAAAGGCACTATGGAAATCCCTATTTACAGCAAACATTTTGTCTTGACTGGGCTGTAATAAAATATAAAACCCGTCTGTCTCCCACCAGCATATGCAGGATATAATGCTTGTTTTGTCTAATAGGGATGTAACAGAGAGTAAGGCCTCATTTAGACAAGTGAAATAGGATGGATAGATTTCCACATTCAGGGGCGAAAAAAAAAAGGAATTTTTGGACGCAGCAGCACTGGGTGCTATGGCTGCATACAAACTGATTGATTAGCTGTGGCCAAGTTGTATGTGGCCTGAAACATTGTCCTTGAATGCAAACAATCTGTGTTAAGGGCTGGTGCATACAGCTTTTCTGCACCAGCAGGAAACCATGGGCAGCCCCAAGTGACCATCCACGTAATAAGGCCTGACATTTATCATAAAACACTGACCCTTGACAGCTGCTGCTTCATTAACTTTCTGTTCCGGCTTGGAATAAGGGCAAGCCTTTAATATTATTACAAAGGTCCGCTATTAGAAATAACAAAGCATAACTGACAGGCTCCTCTTCCATCCCCATGGACTGCAGAAATAGAAAGTGGCAGATGAGCCCAGGGACAGGGAAGGGTTGGGCTTTACAGAAACTCTGACAGTTGATTCCCAAGCATTAAAAAATTAATAAAATAAATAGGAAAAGCAGTAGCCACCTGATTAAAGTATCATTTGTTTTCCAGAAGTAGACCTTCCAGGAAAATGTAAACCTAAAGTATTACACGTCACTTATATTACTGTAGTAGAAACATTAGATAGTAAGCATCACTGCTTCAGCATCTGATACAGAATGGGTATATATTTGCTGTATATCACTGCATAATATGTTCAGGTATTGTTAAAGTTGAATCTTGGGTAAAAACAATAATGGGGCATTAGCTTGGTACCAATGTGTGTCCCAACCGTGTCTGCTGCTTTGTTCATGAAAATAAATTTATGTAAGCACTGAACTTATGCTTCTGAAACTGGCAGTTGAGGCTGCAGCATATCAATCATATCAAGTCACTCACTCTGCCGCTACTCCAGTCATAAGGTGTCTTGTATTCTTTACCACCATAAACTTGAATGTTGCTCTGCATGAGCTACCTAGAGATGGTGGAAAAAGAAGAGGCTCAGTCTCCCTGAAAGAAGCAGTAGCTAAGAGATAGGCTGCCACAGCTCAAACCACACCAAAAGGGAAGGGAAGATGGAAAGTAATTTTCTTTCATAAAACTGGAGCCGGACATAGGGACGGAAGAATAATGTCCTTATTGTATTGAAAGGCAGTAAGCTCATCAGACAAGGACTATGTTAACTCAGAATCAATAGTCTCTGAGGTTGATGGGTTGCAAGGTCACATGCAAGTCAGTCTGCTAATTAAGAGGAGTGGTTAATTGGTCACAGGTGCTACAGGTACTATATAACTTTATACAGTACTAACTTAGAGCTTGCTCATCCTTGAGCTTGCCCACCTTTTTTGCTTGCTGGAACATAGACAAAGTGGAAATTTGACATGTGATGAGTTAAAAACCGGAGTTGAAAACAGGAGATTGTAATGGGAGTCTTCAAGCCTGTAAGTAACATTTAAAATTTTGCGTTAGTAATATTAATATTGTAACTGGGATAATGTGTCCTAGCAAGATTTAAGGTTTTGTCCAGTGCACAGTGTACCACATATATACAACAATGGAGCTACAGCTCTAGGATGGATACCGCTGTGACAGATGTGAGTGGGTTGCCCTTATGGAAGCTCACAATAGAAATCTGGAGGAGCAAGTTGCAACGCTGGGCAGAACTGACTACCCTGAAAGGGGTCCTCTGCTCACTTGTTAGTAGGGTTGATGTGGAGGGTGGAGGGGTAAGTCAGAATTATCAGATAGGGAGATGGGTTGCTGTAGTCAAAGAGAGTAGGAGAGACTCACAGAAAAGGAAGGTTAGCGCTGAGTTTGAGCACCCAAAACAGATTTGCCAAGTTGGGTGAAGAATTTGGGGTGGCAAGCTCAGAGGTGGCAGCCCTAGATGTCACTGCTACCCCTAACAACCGGGGGGAGCATCCCATCTAGTAGGGGTGGTAAGGGTAGTGCAGGTAGGCATAGACAGTTGGTGGTAATAGAGAAATTCTATGATCAGAAGGACTGATAGAATAATTTGTCCCCAGGATTGCTTCAACCGAATAGTTTGCTTCTGTCCCTGGTGCCACCGTTTAGCATGTTGTAGATCGGGTTGATAAATTACTAGGAGAGGCTAAGCAGGACCCAGCTGTCTGTACACTTTGAATGAGAATTACTGCAACATTGTAACCAAATTATTTTTATAATTTTTTTTTCACACAAATAGAGCTTTCTTTTGGTGGTATTTCATCACCACTGGGGTTTTTATTTTTTGCACTACAAATGAAAACATTTCTTCTGTAAAAATAACCCAAATCAGTGTATAATATTTGATCTGTATGAGAGTCCACAAGCTATGGTACCAATCATTGAAAATTGATCACACCTGATGTACTGATGGCCTATATCATTTCTAACATGTCAGAACAGTACAAATATTCCCCAAATTACCTCTTTTTTGAAAGTAGACAGTCCAAGGTATTTAGTAAGAAGCATGACAAGTTTTTTGAAGTTGTAAGTTTTTCCCACAATTCTTTGAAAAATTAAGAAATTATCATTTTTTTTCACAAAAATGTCATATTAACAAGTTTTCTCTGTCGTCCATCGACAGACACAGCCTCATTTCCATGAGCTCAGTGGGTTTATGCTCCTCCCATCAGGAGTAGTCTAGGCAGGAAAATTTGAATACACACACCCAGGGGGCTGTCTCTCCAGGCATAAACCCAGTGATGCACAACCCAGCACATCATGTTTTTTTCGTGCCTCTGGGGCGCAAGAAAAAGGTGAGCTGTTCAGAACTTCTGGAGGTGCTAAGAAACCCTGGGGCAAGTCCAAGGCCAGTCAGTCCGGTGCTGCAGACAAGTCCTCTTCAGCATGAAGGGGTGCCCTCACCCGTCTTAGGGGTGGGGGGGATGTCTGCACTTCTTTCAGGAACCCTGGCCTTCCTTCATTCAGGATGAATGGGTTCGCAAACTGGTTTGTTCCGGTCACAAGATCGAATTCTGGTCCCAACCAGAGGACAGGTTTTTTCAGTCAAATCTTCACTTGTCTCCGGAGCGTTTGAAGGATCTGTGGGAGGCTGTGTGAGGCCTCCGGGCTCAAGGGGTGATTGTGCCAGTTCCCCAACAGGAACGCTCTCAAGGTTTCTATTCAAACTTGAGAGATAGGAACAGGTATATTCAATTTGAGCGGAAAAACACTAACAAAAGAGCAACTAACAGTTCTTGATAAGGGTCTGAAATTTGCCCCAAAATAGAACCTTGACAAATCCGAGACATATATAGGCATACAAAAATATGTAAGAAAACTAAATATAAAGAAATATGTTCTAAGTAACCCTATAAGAACCACAATCAATAGTAACAATGAAACTACGCATAGCACCTTAAGAAATAGATCTGTTTTTAACCCACAAATAAATGACAAAAAAACACATATTGGAGTTTTTGACAATTTGGTTTTAGAAGAGATAAAGAATCTAAAAATGAAGAAATATAATGAACCAAGGATCATCCAAACAGGATTAAAGAAACTAATAAAAAGAAATGACGTGATAATAAGACCTTCCGATAAAGGAGGAGGGATCGTGATATTAGAAAAAGAGAAATATGATGAAGTTATGAGAAACATGTTGGAAGATGAAGAGACATACATAAAACTAATGAGTAATCCACTGCTGAAATATAAGAAAGAATTGGAGCAAATTATACATCTAGGATTGAAAAATAAAAAAGAAGCTAAATATTTACTACCAGAAGCGTGCAAAACACCAATAATATATATACTGCCAAAAATAAATAAAAACAAGGAGAATCTACCTCTGAGACCCATAGTCAGTGGGATAGATTCCCTAACTGTAAGGATGGGTCAATATATAGATGCGTTTCTACAACCAATAATATCTAAAACAAAGGCCTTTGTTAAAGATACGAAACATATTTTGCAGATATTAGAAGGAGCACCAAGATTTGAAGAAAATATTTATATGGCAACTATAGATGTAGCCTCACTCTACACTATTATACAACACCAAGAAGCCTGTGAGGTCATAAAATGGGCATTAAGAAGATACACAGAAATAAGCTGCAAACAAAGGAAATATTTAATAAAGTGTCTAGATTTCTGCCTCAAGAAGAATTATTTCTGGTATAAGAAGACCTATTATCACCAAAAAGTGGGAGTCACAATGGGCTCAAGGTTCGCTCCAAGCATGGCTAACATTTTTATGGCTCAATGTGAAGAAGACACAGTGTATAAAGAAAACCCAGAAGAACTAATACTCTACAAAAGATTTATGGTCGATGGACTAATATTATGGAAAGGAACAAAAGAAAATTTGGAAGAGTTTTTATGCAGATTAAATACAAATGAGAAAAACATAAGACTCACCTGGAATATTAGCGAAAAAGAGGTGACACACCTAGATCTAATAATTGAGCAAGAATGTGGAACATTAATCACAAAGACCCATTTTAAGGAGGTAGACAGGAACAGCTATTTATCAATGGATAGTTGCCACCATATTAATTTAAAAGAAAATAAGAGATGGCGCTCAGATGTGCATATAATAAGTAATGAACCCCAGTGCAGACTTGGGTGAATAGTCTCATGAACACTTTATTTGCATTGATCCAATGATTAAAACATGGTATGGGTTAAGCAAACACAGTCCTACCGCCCCTTGAAACCTCTGAGACTTGACAAAGCTACTAGTGTAGCGAAACATGTCGTTGTGGCAATCGGGAGGCTCTTCAGAAGCAAATCCAGCCAGTCCCCCGTCCTCCTTGACCTCCGGGTAACTCCGGAGCCGGCCGTCAGCAGATCTTCGGTCCCACGCAGTGACGTCATCGAAGTGCGACTCCCGATGCTTACACGAGACGCCGAGGGAGTCTGACACAGAGGCTCCGGTCTGAAGAAGCGGCCGCACATCAGACCGGTTGAGCCCTCCTGCCTGCGACCCTATCTGCTTATCCATCTGCCAGCCAAGTCCCAACAGCAGCCACCGGTTCCCTAAGGATTTCCTAAAACCATCGGTGAGAAGGTCCAGAGGTTTCAAGGGGCGGTAGGACTGTGTTTGCTTAACCCATACCATGTTTTAATCATTGGATCAATGCAAATAAAGTGTTCATGAGACTATTCACCCAAGTCTGCACTGGGGTTCATTACTTATTATATGCACATCTGAGCGCCATCTCTTATTTTCTTTTAAGTTCATTTTTTATGCTGTCTTGCATTTGAGATTGGGCGAACAGTGTTGCCATCATAATATACTACCAACACATAAACTTTGCATATATGTTTTTGTGCACCTTCTGTGAAGGGACATTCCAGGACTTTCCAACTTTGAAGTAGCGCCAGAACTTTTTGTTAGGAGCCACCATATTAATTGGTTGTGCAACATACCAAAGGGGCAACTACTAAGATTGAAAAGAAATTGCTCCAGAAATGAAGATTTTAAGGAGCAGGCGAAGATTATAGGACAAAGGTTTGTCAATAAAGGTTACGACACTACATTTATTACAGAAAAAATAAAAGAAGTTAATGCGACAGAGAGATCCACTTTAATGAAGGAAAACCAAATAATGAGAAATATATGGATATGTGCCCAATAGTGTTGGATTATAATATACAACACAAGAAAGTGGCCAATAATTAAAAAACACTGGCATATTTTGAAGTCGGACAAACACCTGCAAAGCACTTTACCAGATAAACCAAGATTTGTCTATAAAAAGGCACCAACATTGCGAAATATGGTAGTAAAAACAGTAGTGGACCCTCCAAAAAATGTCTCTTTCTGCACAGGAAAAGGATTCTTTCCATGCAAAAGATGCTATGCATGTTTAAAAACAAAATTTCCAAAAACAAAAAGGTCTGAATTCACGTCAACAAGCAACAAATCCGTTTATAAGATTAGAGACTTCATAAGTTGCAACACCGAAGGAGCAGTATATGGCCTTGAATGAAGCTGTGGATTACAATATATTGGTGTAACGCTCCTGCGTTTTTATTATAGGCTGGATTTGCAGCTGCAAAATCTCCACTCAGTAGTCATGTAGAGATGTGTTGAATACCAGATCCAACTCTCCAGGACTCATCACCGTGGGCCTGTCAGCTTCAACATACAGATATATACACACTCAATGAGATGTTCCTGGAGTGATAGGATGTATATGATAGTATGAAGGTGATGTGCTGAAGGGACAGGTGTGAACAGTGACAAGGATGGTAATCACTTGATAGGTTTGTATAGGAGAGTTCAAGATGGTATTTAGGAATGCAGATAGGTTAGTATCGAGTATGCTAACAGGTGGTGAGGACAGCAGATGACAAATACAGGATAGACTAACCCAGTGCAAGGATAGATAGTAATAGAAAGGAGAGCTAGCAATCCATGCAGCAGTGCAGATGATAGATGGTAGTAGGCTCAAGAGCTAGCAATCTATGTAACAGTGCAGATGATAGGATAGTATGGATAGGTAGTAACAGTCCTTAATGTGCATAGGTAGATAGTGCAATAAGGTTATGGAGGGTTCCCCTGCGGGGTACTTATCACTTGTAATGTTAGTAGTTTAGAGAGGTCCAGTAGATAAGGAATGATCCGGTAGCGAGATACAGGGATCAGTAGCGAGGTTCCGGTCTGCTCCAGGTAAAGGGAATAGCTGGAGGTTCCGATCGAGAGACAGGCTTGAAAGCATGTGGATAACAAGGCAGGTTGAACGAACAATGTGAGTGAGACCGCCAGCGGTTGAAATAGCCGCTCTGCGGCGCTCAGCAGGGACATCATCGTTCTTAAAGGTATATGCGTACCACCTGAAGAGAAAGGTGGGACGCATTACAGAGAAAGTGGTGATTAAGGGTACCGGAGGTACCAGAATCTTACAGTACCTCCCCCTTAAGGCCGGCTCCGGAAGGCCTATAGGACAGGTTTCTCTGGGTGTTTCGAGTGAAAGTTCCGTATAAGTCTAGGCGCATGAATATCAGAGGTATCTAGCCAGGTGTCGTCTTGGGGTCCATAGTTCTTCCATCTTATGAGATACTGGAGTCTTCCTCTATGGATGCGAGAATCCAAAATTTCCTTGATCTCATACTCTTCTCCGCCTTCAACTTGTATTGGAGGTGGAGGCAAGATGGTAGGCCTTATTCCTTGGTTAGGAACATGGGGCTTCAGTAGCGACACATGGAAGATGGGATGGATCTTGAGATCTGCTGGTAGGGTGAGCTGTACTGCAGCTTTTCCGATAAGTTTTTTAATTGGGAAGGGTCCCAAAAATAAAGGTCCAAGCTTCTTGCTAGGGATTTTTAATCTTAAGTTCTTTGTCGATAGCCAAACAAGGTCCCCAATAGCATACTGAGGAGAAGGTCTTCTACGAAGGTCGTAGTACTTTTTTTGTTGACTGTGAGCGTGTGATATAGTGGTATTGAGTAAACCCAAAGAGTCTTTTATTTGGGTAAGGTAATCCGAGGCTACTGGGTTACTCGATGGCAGGATGCGTGGTGGAAGAAGAGTGGGATGAAACCCATAGTTCAAGTAGAACGGACTTTGCTTCGTAGTACTGTGGGTTGCGTTGTTGTAAGCAAATTCTGCTAGAGGAAGGAGATCCACCCAATCATCCTGCAAGTATGATGTGTAGCAACGTAGATATTGCTCAATGCACTGGTTGACTCTTTCAGTCTGTCCGTTGGTCTGAGGATGGTAGGGAGAAGTGAGCTTTCGCTCAATGCGTAAAATTTGACAAAGTGCTTGCCAAAATTTAGAGATGAATTGTGAACCACGGTCGGACAAAAGAGTTTTTGGAATTCCATGCAACTTAAACACATGTTTCATCAGTAGTTCCGCTGTTTGTTCAGATGAAGGTAGTCTACGGATAGCAGTGAAATGTGCCATCTTTGTCAAGTGGTCCACTGACACTAGGATGGTATTAAATCCTTTAGAGGGTGGTAGTTCTACTATGAAATCTAAGGACACAACTTCCCATGGAACCTGGGGTATTGGTAGACTACAAAGTAGTCCAGATGGTTTTGTAGTGTCAATTTTGGACCTTGCACAGATGTCACATGAAGAAACAAATTTTTGTACAGACGTCTTCATATCAGGCCACCAAAACTGCCTGGTGAGCAAATTAAAGGTTTTCGTTATACCCATATGTCCTGCCATGGGCACATCATGCGATAACTCCAAGATCTTGGTGCGCATAGTAGGGGGTATGTAGAGTTTGTCATTGTAATAGAGGAAGCCTTCTGCATCAGTACTTAGTTGTGGTGGAGGTGAATCCATTCTTATACTGTGCAAAATCTCTTCCTTCAAAGAACGGACAACCCCAATAATGCGTTCATAGGGTATTATGGGAATGGAAGGGATTTCGCCGCAGTTATCTTCGGTTAATCGTGATAGCGCATCCGCTATTTTATTTTTGTCTGCAGGCGTGTAGGTCACTAGGAAATTAAATCTTAAAAAGAATAATGACCATCGTACCTGCCGGTGGGAGAGAGTCTTGTTAGTCTGGAGGTATTGAAGGTTTTTATGATCTGTATATATGAGTATTGGTAACTGGGTACCTTCGAGCAGATGTCGCCAATTCTCCAGTGCCAGTTTTATGGCAAGCAACTCTTTTTCACCCACTGGGTAATTCACCTCTGGGCTGCTTAGTGATTTTGAAAAGAAAGCAACTGGGTGGAGTGATGAAGTGTTTGTTGGTCGTTGGGAGAGAACTGCTCCTACTGCCATATTTGACGCATCTACCTCTAGAATATATTGGAGGGATGGGTCTGGATGGCGTAGTATGGGAGCAGAAGTAAAGCTTGATTTTAACAAGCAGAAAGCTTGATTTGCTTCTTCTGACCATTTGAATGGTTTTTTTATACTTGTCAGTTGTGTGAGAGGTCTCACAATAGCGGAAAAGTTCTTGATGAACTTCCTATAGAAGTTCGAGAATCCAAGGAATCGCTGTAGGGCCTTACGAGTTGTTGGTATAGGCCAGTCTAGAATACAGGATATCTTACTCATATATATCTTAATTCCAGTTTTGGATATGAAGTATCCTAGAAATAATATTTCTTCTTTATGAAATAGACATTTTTTTAATTTCACATATAGTCTGTGTGAGAGCAGTCTGGACAACACAAGTCTTACATGTTTTATGTGTTCAGGCATAGATCGAAAATAAATAAGTATATCGTCTAGGTATACTACAACACAGACATCAAGTAAGTCTCTAAAGATGTCGTTTATGAATCTTTGGAAAGCTGCGGGAGCATTACATAGCCCGAATGGCATCACAAGGTATTCGAATAGTCCGTATCTGGTTCTGAATGCTGTTTTCCACTCATCCCCGTCACGGATTCGGATTAGGTTGTATGCCCCTTTCAGGTCTAATTTGGTGAAATAAGTAGCCCCACGCACCTGTTCAATAAGTTCAGGGATGAGCGGCAAAGGATAGCGATCCTTTATCGTAATCGTGTTTAATTGCCTATAATCGATAATCGGCCTGAGACTGGAATCCTTATTGCGGACAAAGAAAAGTCCTGCAGCAGTGGAAGAAGTAGAGGGTCTAATGAACCCTTTTGTCAAATTCTCATCCAAGTATTCCTTGAGATGAGAAAGTTCATCCTGTGAAAGGGGATAAACATGACCGAAAGGCAATTTGCTGTTAGGGAGTAGATCGATAGTGCAATCGTAATCCCTATGGGGAGGCAACACTTGAGCATTTTTCTCAAGGAACACTTCGGACAGATCCTGATAGCATAGTGGTGCAATTTCATCTGACACCACAGACAGAATCTTCCCATAAGATGGGAGGTTACACGTATTCTCACAATAGTGAGAAGGGAAAACCAAAGTCCGTTTTTTCCAATCTATGATTGGTTGGTGTGTGTGTAACCAGGGAAGTCCCAAAATAATAGGAAAATGGGGTGAGGATAGTATGTCAAAGGTGATGGTCTCCACATGTGATTCGTTGGTAGTGGCAAGGAGTGCCTGTGTCTGGTTGGTGATTGGACCGGAAGACAGTGGAATACCATTAATGAAACTAACAGAAACAGGCTTAGATTTTGAAATAATAGGTATTTTATTTAAGGTAACAAAGCGTGTATCAATATAGTTTCCACAAGATCCAGTGTCGACCATAGCCTTGGTGGTGATCCTAGTTTGGTCCCACTGTAATATTAAATGAACAAAAAGATAGGGGTTAGAAAAGGAAGTCGTTAATCCTCCCAGCAAGACATGTGAACACTCACCCTCTTTTTTGCGGACAAGGAGACAGGTGCTTATCAAATGATCCGAGGATGCGCAGTACATGCAGAGATTTCTGGATGTTCTTCTAGCTCGTTCAGTAGTCGTTAAAGGTGGGCGTATGGTTCCTACATCCATGGGAGTAGGGTCAACGGCCGAAATCTGAGAAGGACTAGACAATGGCATTCCCATCTTTTCAGCCCTTCTTTCTCGCAGTCGTCTGTCGATGTTGATACTAAGTTGTATCAAGGCCTCCAAGGTGCCAGGTAAATCCGCTCGGGCGAGCTCGTCTTTAACAGCTTCCGATAACCCGAGTCTGAATTGAGTTCGCAAAGATGTGTCATTCCACCCTGAATCAAGGGTCCATCTTTTGAACTCAGATACAAAGTCTTCTACAGGTCTCCTTCCTTGTTTTAAGGCCCTCAACTGAATATCTGCAGTACTCTGCCTATTGGGGTCATCGTATAAACTAGCGAGTTCCGCTAGGAATAAGGAATAGGTGTTGAGAATCTGATCATTATTCTCAAAGAGAGAGTCTGCCCAGGCCCGTGGATCACCCGTCAAGTATGAAATAACGGTACAGACTTTTATTTGATCAGTGGGGTATATACGAGGTTTTAACAAAAAAAGCAATTGACATGCGTTTTTGAATTCACTAAATTTTTTCCGATCACCTGTAAACACTAGAGGAGGGTTTATTTTAGGTTCAGGAGGTTGAACAGCAGTAAGCCGTGAGAGCTGGGTTACCTGCTGTGTCAGAGTCTGATTCTTTTCTTGTACGTCAGTCAGAGCAAGTATTAACGCTTTTACTTGTTGTGTTAATTGTGTCACTTGAGTGGGTAATTCTGCTGAATCCATTTTTAAGGTTCGTTCAATCTGTAACGCTCCTGCGTTTTTATTATAGGCTGGATTTGCAGCTGCAAAATCTCCACTCAGTAGTCATGTAGAGATGTGTTGAATACCAGATCCAACTCTCCAGGACTCATCACCGTGGGCCTGTCAGCTTCAACATACAGATATATACACACTTAATGAGATGTTCCTGGAGTGATAGGATGTATATGATAGTATGAAGGTGATGTGCTGAAGGGACAGGTGTGAACAGTGACAAGGATGGTAATCACTTGATAGGTTTGTATAGGAGAGTTCAAGATGGTATTTAGGAATGCAGATAGGTTAGTATCGAGTATGCTAACAGGTGGTGAGGACAGCAGATGACAAATACAGGATAGACTAACCCAGTGCAAGGATAGATAGTAATAGACAGGAGAGCTAGCAATCTATGCAGCAGTGCAGATGATAGATGGTAGTAGGCTCAAGAGCTAGCAATCTATGTAACAGTGCAGATGATAGGATAGTATGGATAGGTAGTAACAGTCCTTAATGTGCATAGGTAGATAGTGCAATAAGGTTATGGAGGGTTCCCCTGCGGGGTACTTATCACTTGTAATGTTAGTAGTTTAGAGAGGTCCAGTAGATAAGGAATGATCCGGTAGCGAGATACAGGGATCAGTAGCGAGGTTCCGGTCTGCTCCAGGTAAAGGGAATAGCTGGAGGTTCCGATCGAGAGACAGGCTTGAAAGCATGTGGATAACAAGGCAGGTTGAACGAACAATGTGAGTGAGACCGCCGGCGGTTGAAATAGCCGCTCTGCGGCGCTCAGCAGTGACATCATCGTTCTTAAAGGTATATGCGTACCACCTGAAGAGAAAGGTGGGACGCATTACAGAGAAAGTGGTGATTAAGGGTACCGGAGGTACCAGAATCTTACAATTGGGAGAACGAAAAGATTGTTACTAATCAGAATAAAAGAACATATACAAAATATTGAAAAAGCTTATGAGAAACATAGTGTTTCAAGACACTTTGATAAACACCATCAAAAGAGACCCATCCTAGTTTTGGGGGATTAAACCCTTTAAAAGGCATTGGCGTGGTAGCCACAAAATTCGCACCTTGAGTCAAAAAGAATCCCAGTGGATTTTTAAAATGGATACGTTTGCACCACAAGGGTTAAATATTGACTTTGCTCTTAACTGTTTTATCAGTGATTTTTAATACCATTTATGGATGATCCGTTTTATTTAATTGTATAATTTTTAATCACATGTATAAAAATAATATATTGGACATAAGAGCTCCAATATATAATTTTAGTGATTTTTAATATATTTATTCGTAATACCTATCTAGTCTTATAAGAATATAATACATAAAATCCTCCTGTTTGTAATAAAAAGTTGATAGCAACGTAGATTAATTTTCAGAAGATACCAATATAATCTCTATAACAAGAACATAAAAGAATTAATATATAATCAATACATAATATATAAGAAGTATAATCTCTACAGTATATAATCTCTGTATCTAAATTATTTACCTCCTATTAAATATGGTCCTCCCTCTATACATAACACTTTCTGAGAAAAAAAAAATAATTTTCTCCATAATGATTTTTTATAATAATATACAGTTGTGTTCAAAATTATTCAACCCCCACTGTAATTGATTGTTTTGGCCAGTTTGACATTGATTTTGATCATTCAGTCATCCTGCTTACAATTAAATCAAAGAGGCACGTGTAGGTCAGACAAATATAACATAACATTTATAATAAAATAACCACAAATGTCTTTTCTGTGCTCACATCATTATCAGTTTTATTCAACCCCCAAGTGACATTCAATCTTAGTATTTAGTACAACATCCTTTTACAGTTATAACAGCTTTTAAACATGAAGCATAGCTTGACACAAGTGTCTTGCAGCGATCTACGGGTATCTTCGCCCATTCGTCATGGGCAAAAGCCTCCAGTTCAGTCACATTCTTAGGCTTGTGCACTGCAACTGCTTGCAGACTGAACGATTATTCGTCGATCGAAAGCGAGTTGGCCACTAACTTACAGAATTAACTCTTTTACATAATCGTTTTCATGATCATAATGATCGTTCAATAACATGCACAATATGAGTCAGAATATTATTTTCGTTTCAATTTTACCATAAACATAAAAACTTTTGTAGAAACGATAAAAGTTTTCGCTATGGATCCATCGACATTAGCCGGGCACATGATCGAAATTATCGGTAAACTTGTGTTGACTAACGGCCCGATTTTCGAACAATCTTTCCTGAAACAACCATTTTCAGCCGAAATTCTGTGCATGTATGGCCAGCATACGTCTCCCAGTGTAAAGTGGGATTAAATCTTCATATTTCTATATGAAGATATTGCTGACAAATATTACTGTACCACCTGAAGCAATCCAAACCATGAATTATCTGTCTTTCACTCCCAGTGACGGTGAACACTGTCACATTTCCAACGTCTGTTGGCTACTCATAGTTTGATTCGCACCTTCCTTCAGGGGGTGCGTCATCTGACCCCTCCGAGGAGATCCCTGTTACCGCAGTGGGATCTTAATCTGGTTTTGTCTGTTCTTCAAAAGCCTCCTTTTGAGAATTTTAGGGAGATTTCTCTGCTTTCTTGGTCGCAGAAAGTTGCCTTCCTAGTGGCTATCACTTCTGCTCGCAGAGTCTCTGAGTTGGCGGCGTTGTCCTTTAGTTCGCCTTATTTGGTGGTCCACAGGGAAAAATCGGTCCTCTGACCTAATCCATCCTTTCACCTCAATGAAGACATTGTGTTGCCTTCCTTAAGTCCTAAGCCTAAACATCACAAGGAAGTTGCTTTGCACTCTCTGGATGTGGTTCGGGCAATAAGGGTTTATCTGACGGTTACTTCAGGAAGTTTGTCCATCCCGTCAGTCCTTGCAAAGGTCTAGATGCGTCCGCTGCGACCGTTTCGAGATGGATCATGCAGACGGTTGTTCAGGCTTATTTGATCAAGGGTCAGGTTCCTCCTTTCCCTGTGAAGGTGCATTCTTCTAGAGCGCTGAGTGTCTCTTGGGCTTTTCGCCATCAGGCTTCTGTTGTACAAGTTTGTACGGCAGTGACTTGGTCGTCTGTGCACACCTTTAGCAAATTTTACAAGGTGGATTTGTTGGCTTCTTCGGATGTCTCTTTTGGCCGCAAGGTTTTGCAGGCTGCTGTTTCACAAGAGAAGGTTTGTTTGTACTTCTCTTCAGGGTCTTTTATCTGGGTGAGCTCCTGTTGTTTGGTTGAGCTCCATGTTGAGCTCCATGATATGGTTGGCTACGTTTAGCCTTTTGGAGTTGACATTCCTGTCTGGTTGCTTTTTCCCACCCCTCATGCCTATACTGCTTTGGGACGTTCCACACAGCTCATGGAGATGAGGCTGCGCCTGTTGATGGATGATAGAGAAAATACGAATCTTGTAGGATCTTACCATAAAATCTTTTTCTCTGATTTCCATCGACAGACGCAGAACCCACCCCTCTGTTTGGGGTTGGTTCTGTTGTCTCCACTGCTTTTAAACTAAACTGATGTGCTGGGTTGTGCAGTGGGGTTTATGCCTGGAGGGACAGCCCCCTGGGCATCTGTATTCAAATTTTCCTGCTTAGACTACTCCTAATGGGAGGAGCATAAACCCACTCAGCTCATGGAGATGAGGCTGCGTCTGTCGGTGGACATCAGAGAAAAACATTTTACGGTAAGATCTTACAAAAATCGTATTATTTCTCACACACGGCATAGGCGTACATGCAACTACACCCCAAAACTGCTACTACTCCTGAGTAAGGCAATACCACATATGTGAGACCTTTTCTCAGCCTGGCCACATAGAGAAGCGCAACATCCAAGTAGCACCTTTAACCATTATCCACTTTAAGACCAGGCCATCTTCTGACACTTTTTGTTTACAAGTAAAAATCTGTATTTTTGATAGAAAATGACTTAGAACCCCCAAATATTATACAGTATGTCACAAAAGTGAGTACACCCCTCACATTTTTCTAAATTTTTTATTATATCTTTTCATGTGACAACGCTGAAGAGATTACACTTTGCTACAATGTAAAGTAGTGAGTGTACAACTTGTATAACAGTGTCAATTTTCTGTCCCCTCAAAATAACTCAACACACAGCCATTAATGTCTAAACTGCTGGCAACAAAAGTGAGTACACCCCTAAGTGAAAATGTCCAAAATGGGCCCAAATAGCCATTTTTCCTACACGGTGTCATGTGACTCATTAGTGTTACAAGGTCTCAGTTGGGAATGGGGAGCAGGTGTGTTAAATCTGGTGTTATCGCCCTGCCAGGTGACTCTGTTTGGTGAGGTAATTCGAGCTGTACCCCTTGACCAATAGTCTAGCAATGGGTTCACTGTATAACGTGCAAATGATTGTGAGGAAACAAATCTGAAGCGTTCTAAAGGGTAGAAAAGATATTCCCATGACAGAGAATCAAATGCTTTATGCAGGTCAAGGGATAAAAGCATGCCTTTCCTCCAACCCATCTCGCTCCCAGTTGGATTTGAGAGCAGAGATAATGTCCACCAGTCGCCTGGTTTGATTAGGCACCTCTCTATGGGACAAACCCCACTTGATCTGGATGAATATATCCAGAGAGGAAAGTATTCAACTTTTTCGCCAGTATTTTGGTCATTATTTTGAGATCTACATTGATGAAAAATATTGGGCAATAAGTTGTGCAATCCCATGATCCTTGCCTGGTTTTGGTATGACATATATGAAATCATTATTTTCATACCAAGGCAGTGGAGTGTTATTTAAAAAGGAGCATAGATGAGGTGACAAAATCTCTGTATACTTTTTATAATAGTGGCTGGAGAAACCATCTGGGCCTGGTGCCTTAGATGGATTAAGACTTTTGATGGCTGCCACCAATTCCGCTTCCATGAATTCCTGCTAAATTACCTCTACGTGTTCAGCTGTTACCCATGAAAGTGGAGTCTGATGTCCAAGGGTTTTTGTAGTGGATTAGGCTGGGCTTATAGTTTGGAATAGAATTGAAAGAACTCCCGCACTATCAACTGGGGATTCTGTGACCTGTGTTCATTATTTAGTCGCAGCTTCCCCAGGGCTGGGGAATAAAATCTTGGAGAGGGTTTTCATGCGAACAAGGTATGTAGAGGGTCCCCTAGAGTATAATAGCAGTTCCTAGACAAACTGAGGTATTTTTTGGTATTTGTGGTTAAGCTAAGATTAATGCCCCATACACACGTGCAGATTATCTGCAGACTTTTGTCTGCAGACTTACCAAAACCATATAATATGAGGTCAAACCTAAACACTTTCAATTTGTATGCAATCCGGCAGGCCCTTGCACTACATAGAAAAGGTAAGTCTGCAGACAAAAGTCTGCAGATAATCTGCACGTGTGTACGGGGCAAAAGTGAAGTCCTTGCTGCGTCTATCTTATGTCTGATGTCAATATTAGGGCTTTTCTTCTGTTCCCGCAATAGCTCACATACCTCCCCTTCCTGCTGAATTATCGTTATTTCCCTCTCCCGTTTCACCCTAGAGGCTATTTGAATTTGTTTGCCCTGAATCATTGCCTTGTATGCTGCCCAAGTGACAGTGGAAGATATTTCCCCAAGTCAGTTTTATGCAAAATACTGGCGCAGGGAGTTTTTAACCTCAATAAATACAATGGGATCATTAGGTAAAGAAGCATTGAGTCGCCATGCTGCCAGGCGGGTTTTCTGTCCACAGCTCTGATACCATCACCTGGACTGGCGAATGCTCTGAACACAGCGTTACTAGTATCTGAGCTGACATTACAAACGGAAGGAGAGGGGACAGGGTAAATATGTGGTCAATACCACAGTATATTTTGTGCATGTGAATAGTATGTACAGTCAGGTCCATAAATATTGGGACATCGACACAATTCTAATCTTTTTGGCTCTATACACCACCACAATGGATTTGAAATTAAACAAGCAAGATGCTTTAACTGCAGACTTTCAGCTTTAGTTTGAGGGTATTTACGTCCAAATCAGGTGAAAAGTGTAGGAATTACAGCAGTTTGTATATGTGCCTCCCACTTTTTAAGGGACCAAAAGTAATGGGACAATTGGCTGCTCAGCTGTTCCATGGCCAGGTGTGTGTTATTCCCTCATTATCCCATTTACAAGGAGCAGATAAAAGGTCCAGAGTTAATTTCAAGTGTGCTATTTGCATTTGGAATCTGTTGCTGTCAACTCTCAATATGAGATCCAAAGAGCTGTTACTACAGTGAAGCAAGCCATCATTAGGCTGAAAAAACAAAACAAACCCATCAGAGAGATAGCAAAAATATTAGGTGTGGCCAAATCAACTGTTTGGAACATCCATAAAAAGTAAGAATGCACTGGTGAGCTCATCAACACCAAAAGACCCGGAAGACCACGGAAAACAACTGTGGTGGATGACCAAGAAATTCTTTCCCTGGTGAAGAAAACACCCTGCACAACAGTTGGCTATATCAAGAACACTCTCCAGGAGGTAGGTGTATGTGTGTCAAAGTCAACAATCAAGAGAAGACTTCACCGAAGTGAATACAGAGGGTTCTCCACTAGATGTAAACCATTGGTGAGCCTCAAAAACAGGAAGGCCAGATTAGAGTTTGGCAAACAACATCTAAAAAAGCTTTCACAGTTCTGTAACAACATCCTATGGACAGATGAGACCAAGATCAACTTGTACCAGAGTGATGGGAAGAGAAGAGTATGGAGAAGGAAAGGAACTGCTCATGATCCAAAGCATACCACCTCATCAGTGAAGCATGGTGGTGGTAGTGTCATGGCGTAGGCATGTATGGCTGCCAATGGAAATGGTTTTCTTGTATTTATTGATGATATGACTGTTGACAAAAGCAGCAGGATGAATTCTGAAGTATTTCAGGCAATATTATCTGCTCATATTTAGCCAAATGCTTCAGAACTTATTGGACGGTGCTTCACAGTGCAGATGGACAATGATCCGAAGCATACTGCGAAAGCAACCAAAGAGTTTTTCTAAGGGAAAGAAGTGGACTATTATGCAATGGCCAAGTCAACCACCTGACCTGAATCCGATTGAGCATGCATTTCACTTGCTGAAGACAAAACTGAAGGGAAAATGCCCCAAGAACAAGCAGGAACTGAAGACAGTTGCAGTAGAGGCCTGGCAGAGCATCACCAGGGATGAAACCCAGCGTCTGGTGATGCCAATGCGTTCCAGACTTCAGGCTGTAATTGACTGCAAAGGATTTGCAACCAAGTATTAAAAAGTGAAAGTTTGATTTATGATTGTTAATCTGTCCCATTACTTTTGGTCCCCTAAAAAGTGGGAGGCACATATACAAACTGTTGTAATTCCTACACCGTTCACCTGATTTGGATGTAAATACCCTCAAATTAAAGCTGAAAGTCGGCAGTTAAGGCACATCTTGCTTGTTTTTCATTTCAAATCCATTGTGGTGGTGTATAGAGCCAAAAAGATTAGAATTGTGTCAATGTCCCAATATTTATGGACCTGACTGTATAATCTCTTGTTGTGATTGGTAATCTCTCCAAATGTTAAAAGACCATAGGAGTGTAGCAATTTCTCCAATTTAGTGCTCTGTTTAGGAGTGTGTTTCAGTACAGTTTTGAGGGAATTAGACTTGTCTAAAATTTAGTTGAAAGAAGTGTTGCTATCTCCCCCAAAAATTATATGACCCGCCTCATGAGGCATCATCACTGCTAGCATGTCCTTGAAAAAGGTAATCTGTTCAGGTTAGGGGCGTAATATGAGATAAATAGTGGTCATGGTGGTTTGGCAGTCTGTAGTTTGGCAGAATCCAGCAACTTTCAGCCGATCCCATCGGTGAGGATCCAGAATTTCTATGATTTGGAAGGAGAGGGTGCATTGGTACCAAAGAAAAACTTAAGAGAAGAAGGAGAAAGAAGTATCAAAAACAGGGATATTGACCTCCACCGCCTGCCTGCCTGCATCCAGGAGGTAGGACGTCTGCAATATAAACATCCACATTTCATAAGGTAAGGCTGGTTGTGGGGACCAGCAACCCTTTTTCAAATGGAAAGTTGCCGACAGCAAACAGCTAAGGGCAAGTTCGCTATATGTGGCATGTTGTTCCTTCCCTGCACATTCCTCTTCAAACTAGCTTAACTGAATTTGAGAGGGGTAAGTGAGAGTGAGTGAACACCTCCACATTCTCACTCAGGTGAGGAAATCTCACACACAATCTCTCACAACTTTTATAACTTTGAAAGCATTTGCAAAACAGCAACCAGTTACGAATAATATAAGTTTTACCTACCAAGCCCTCTTGGAATAAACCATAACACTGTAGGTCTCTGGTGTGACTCAAGGCCCCTGGTGGGCAGGTGTTCAGGGGAAGGGGTTGGGATATTTATTTATTGGGGAATGAAGGCCATGGAAAATTATTGGATAGGAGGGGGGGGGGTTCATGGAATGGTATCAAACGAAGGGGAAGTATAGGGTAGGGGGGAACCAGGAAGGAAGTGGAATGCAGGTCACAACTGTAGAACAACATAACCATCACCTGCAGGTCGTTTATGGAAGCAGTGAGAATGTGTCTGTCTGAAGAAAAGTAGCTACCATTAAGGCAGCAGGACAAAGTTCAAAATGTCAAGAAATGTTGAACCCCCCCCCCCCTCACAAAACCAGGAAAGAGCAAATCCCTTCCCAACCATTTTAAGTTGGCGATGGGTGCCGGTCGTTTTTATTGCAGCCACAGTGGAGAGACAAGTTACATACCGTATATACTCGAGTATAAGCCGACCCGAATATAAGCCAAAACCCCTATGGTATAGGCATAGCATAGGTGATGGTATAGGCATAGCACAGGTGATGGTATAGGCATGGCACAGTAAGTACAGGCATAGCACAGTATGTACAGGCATTGCACAGTATCTACAGGCATGGCACAGGAGATGCAGTGCTGCGGGCATGGTACAGGATCACCGCAAATGCGCCGCTGATGCTCGGGAAAGCCCGAACACGTTTGGCTATTCCCGGGCATGCGGCACATGCGCAGTAACACGTTGGCGCCGATCGGCGCCATTTTTAAAAACACAGTGAAAAACCATGCTGAAAAACTTGGCTTATGCTCAAGTATATACGGTACATAGTTACACAAGTCTAGGAGATGTTGCCGATGCTCTGGTTGATGGGGAATTCTTGGAAATTAGGCCCAGGCCAAGCAACACTTCTTGTACACCTTTTTGCACTGTAATTTTTTGTTACTTGCACTGTACCCTAGCTAATACAGCTGAGACAATTCGCATTGTATCTACGTGAAAACCTATGGACAGATTTCTACCTGCACCACCTCAGGGAGAAAATAGTAGACTTTACATTCATTTTTTATTCGAAAATTATTTATTTGTTTCAGACACCTACAACCTGAGCAGCATCATTATTCATGCTTTTCTAAAATCCATGTCTTTATCTCATATAGACGTGGTGATAGGAGTACACCATATGTTGTCATGTATTGAACTAACACAGTATACTGCTAAAAGCGTGTCTGACTTTTCCCCACTAGTGATTCGTATACTCCCTAGACAAACTCTGTGGTGACTAAATGCTTTCTGGATGAATTTGTAGTGACTGAATGCCTTCTGACTGAATTTGCACGCTTTCCATGAGAGGCTCTTAAACTTTATGCCTATGATTTTTGTGATTTTTTTGGGCATAATGAAGCTTGTGGGATACTTTTAAAGCTTTTGTCCAGGGGAGTCTGTCCGCTGAAAATAATGCACTTAAATCTCAACCAAATCAAGGGATTGTTTCCTAATTCATAATGTATATAATACAGGGGCCAAATATCTGGTGGATCTCATGACTGAGAACCAGGCAGAATAGATAGCCCCCTGGAGACTCTCAATCAAGTCTTCTTGAAAAAGACAGAGTATAATTCTTCATAAGACAGTTAGGCTTCTTGACCAATAAGCTGCTGAACCAAACCCCTAAACAGGAATTCTTAAGGAAAAGGATGGGCGATAGTCAATTGTATATTCTATTCTTATTCTATCTGAACTCTGACTTATACTGTATGCGACAAAAATGGCTTACCCCCCCCCCCCCCCCCCCATTCCTCCCTAGCATTATATTTTGAAGGGGTTATGCTATCAACTTTATCAGGTTCATAGTGTACACTACTAGAAATTCCTCTTACTATTACAGAAATGGCAGAGCCTATTGCTACCTTTCCTAATCATACAACGAGAGGGGCAAACAGTGTTCCTATTGAGTTTCTAAAGAATAATTGGGGTCTTCTATCCCAATTGTTGGAGCTATCGACTGCTACTTTGGAAAAACAATGACTTCCTCCCTCCATTTCAGAAACTATATATAAATTATGTTAAATGTTAAAGTTCTAGTAAAAATCCTGCCCCATCTTTTGGGAAAGCTTATTACTACGATTATATATCAAGACCAGGCAGTTTTAGTGCCCAATCACTGTACATCTAATAATCTTTTCTAATGTGTAGACCCCAACAGACAGTGTGGGAGAAAGTGCTATTTTTTCACTGGATGCTGCTAAGACTTTTGATAGTATAGAATGGTGATATTTATGAGAGGTTGTGATAGATTTTGGGTTTGATGCCAGCTTTTATATTCTAGAACTACTGCAGCAGCAGTGTACTCTCTGATGGCTTTGGCTTATGTCGGGGCACAAAGCAGAGAAGTTTGCTTTCACCCTTGTTATATTTGATTGTTATTTAACCCCCAGTCACTATAATTAGACAATCTGCTGACATACAGAGTATGTTTGCGATGGTTCGCATATTGAGAAAGTTATGTTATAGGTTGATGATATGCTGCTTTTCCTGGGGGATACAGAAGGATCTTTGCTCAATATTATGAGTGTCATCCCTTTGAGAAAATTCAATACATTAGGGTAAATCCACCCTCTTAGACTGGCCATATATATATATTTAACCTGCTGGTTGAACAAAAAAAATTGCCTAATTTCCCCATCCACACATTTGAGGTGGATGGGGGAATCCTCCTTGCTGAGCTATTGTATTCTGACAGCGGGAAGAGTTCCTCGCTGTCAGAATACACTGATCAGCGTTGCAGGCTATAGCCGACGGCAAAAATCCAACATGGCGGCTGTATAGAAGTCAATCAGTAGATTGACTTCTGTACAACCACCCTGCCATATATGTATGGCTGGCTTTAAAATGTACCTTTTGGGAAAAAAATTATTAAATGCAAATTTTTTTGCAGGAAAAAAAATTGCATTTATCAGCACCCCACGGTTCATTGAGAACTACAAGCCTTTTGCAATGATGGCAGATGTGAGTTGTAGTTCTCTCATTTACAGATTACTGTGAATTAACAACATGGCTGTGCAGGCAGGGCCCCGCACAGCAGCCTTGTTTTCAAAATGTGACAGCGTGTGTGGGGAGAGGACCCCCCATCCGCTTTCACAGGGAGGGACTGGGATAGGGGGAGGAAGAGGACTTTCTTCCTCCTGCCTGCTTAATCTTGCAGACTCTTTCAGATACCTGGCATACAAATTTCTTGCTCTATAAGTAATTATGAGACCCTAATTCTGGCCACTTTGATCATGAGATTTAGAGATAAGGTTGAAACATGGTCTAGATGATAACTGTCGGTAATAGGATGGGTAAATCTTATTAAAACAATCTTTATGCCCCAGCTCCTGAATACAAAACAACCTGGAATTTGCTTGGAACTCCAGAACTTAAAAACTGAGGAGTAGCTTTCCCAAAACCTAAGCTTTATTATCTTGCTGCTCAGACCCACCACCTGATGTATTGGATGGGAGGATCCTTCTGCTATCACTGCTAATACTCCACCAGCAGTTACATAGTTACATAGTTAGTGAGGTTGAAAAAAGACATCAGTCCATCCAGTTCAACCTATGATGTGTGTGTGTGTTTGCTGTTAACCGTACATTGTATACCCCTGTATGTTGTGGTCTTTAAGGTGCCCATCTAATAGTTTTTTGAAACTATCAATGCTCCCTGCTGATACCACTGTTTGCGGAAGAGAATTCCACATCCTTACTGCTCTCACAGTGAAGAACCCCCTGCATATTTTAAGGTTAAACCGCCTTTCCTCTAGTTTTAGTGAGTGGCCACGTGTCTTATTGTATTTTCTTTCTCTGAATAAGTTTTTCCATATGCTAGGGTTTCCAGTACAATATTTGTACATTGATATCATATCCCCCCTCAATCGTCTCTTCTCGAGAGAGAATAAGTCCAGTGCTTGTAGTCTTTCCTCATAGCTGATGTCCTCCATTCCCCTAATTATTTGTGTTGCCGTTCTCTGGACTTTCTCCAGTTCCAGCACATCCTTCCTGAGGACCGGTGCCCAGAACTGGACAGCATACTCCAAATGTGGCCGGACCAGAGTCTTGTAGAGTGGGAGAATAATCTCTTTATTTCTGGAGTGAATCTCCTTTTTTATACATCCCAGTATTCTGTTAGCTTTGCTTGCAGCGGCTTGGCATTGCATGCCACTGCCAAGCCTGTTGTCTACCAGTACCCCCAGGTCCTTTTCCATCCTAGATTCCCCCAGAGGTCCCCCCCCCCTAGTGAGTAGCTTGCTTTCTGGTTTTCAGCACCCAGGTGCATTACTTTACATTTTTCAACATTAAACCTCATCTGCCATGTAGTTGCCCACCCCATAATTTTATTCAGGTCTGCTTGTAAGGTTTCCACATCCTGCCCAGAAGATATTGGCCTGCTTAGTTTAGTATCATCCGCAAATACTGAGATTTTACTCGATATCCCCTCCTCTAGATCATTTATGAATAAATTAAACAGGATTGGCCCCAGGACAGAGCCCTGGGGGACCCCGCTTTCCACACCCGCCCAATCTGAGTACTCCCCATTAATCACCACCCTTTGCAACCTCCCCTGGAGCCAGTTATCTATCCAGGTACTCACCTTATGGTCCATACCTACCTTCCTTAGTTTGAACAGTAAGCGTTTGTGGGGAACGGTGTCAAAGGCCTTTGCGAAGTCCAGGTACACCACATCCACAGGCTTACCTTTATCTAGGTGGCAGCTCACTTCATCATAGAAGGTTAATAGATTGGTTTGGCAAGAACGATTTTTCATGAATCCATGCTGATTACTACTAATAATACTGTTTTTATTACTAAAGTCTTGTATGTGGTCCCTTAACATCCACTCCAAAATCTTGCAGACTACTGATGTCAGGCTGACCGGCCTATAGTTACCCGGGATATATCTCGGCCCCTTTTTAAATATCGGTACCACGTTGGCTTTTTTCCAATCAGCTGGCACCATACCCATCTGTAAACTATCCTTTAAGATGGTTAATAATGGTCTGGCAATCACCTGGCCGAGCTCTTTAAGAACCCTCGGGTGCAAGCCATCCGGTCCCGGTAATTTATTTATGTTAAGTTTCTCTAGTTTAGTTCTAAGTCTATCTTCTGTTAGCCATGGCGGTATTTCCTGAGGTGTGTTATTTAGTTTGGCCTTACAAGCTGGGTTAGTGTAGCCCCCGAATTATTTTGTGAAGACTGAAGAGAAGAAATTATTTAACACTACCACCTTTTCCCTGTCCTCTGTGGCCAAAACTCCCTTATCGTCTTTTATGGGGCTAATGTGTTGTGACCTCACTTTCTTACTGTTTATATACTTAAAAAAATTTTTTGGGTTCTTTTTACTCTATTCCGCTATATGTCTCTCGAGTTCTATTTTAGCCGCCCTGATTTCGTCTTTACATTTCTTATTAATCTCTTTGTAATGCTTGAATGCTGCCAATGACCCCTCAGTCTTGTATTTTTTGAAGGCCTTTCCTTTAGCATTAATATGCATTTTTATGTTGGAGATTAGCCACCCAGGGTTTAGTTTTGCTCTTTTAAATTTATTTCCCTTTGGAATGCACTGGTCAATCCCTTTGTTAAGTATGCTTTTGAAGCACTCCCATTTTTCCTCCGTGTTCTTTGTTCCCAGGGTTCTATCCCATTTGATATTTTCTAGCAGAGAGTGCAGTTTTGGGAAATTGGCTCTTTTGAAATTCAGTGTCCTTATATTGCCCTTGTGTTTACTATTACTATAATTAATACTGAAACTAATTGACCTATGGTCACTGTTTCCTAAGTTTTCCCATATTTCTATATCCGTGAGCAGGTCTGTATTGTTGGTAATCAGTAGGTCAAGTACCGCATATTTCTTGTCGGTGCATTCACCATCTGACCCATGAAATTGTCCTGCAAAACATTTAGGAACTGCCGAGCCTTGGCTGAATGCGCGGTTCCTTCTGCCCAGTCTATATCTGGATAATTAAAGTCCCCCATATTAATGACATTTCCCATCCTTGCTGCCAATCCTATCTGTAAAAGGAGGTCCGCCTCCCCCTCCTCCCTCTGGTTGGGGGGCCTATAGCATACGCCCAATATTACCTTCCCCACAGTGCCTTCCCTTCCATATCCAGCATTAACTTCTCAAAAACAGTATCTCGGACCTGCCTGGTGTGTTCCTTGTTCTTCATGATGCTCTCTGCGCTTTAAACAGACCACTGAGACTATCACAGTGCAGGTGCATTTATACAGAGACTTGATTACACACAGGTGGATTCTATTTATCATCATTAGTCATTTAGGTCAACATTGGATCATTCAGAGATCCTCACTGAACTTCTGGAGAGAGTTTGCTGCACTGAAAGTAAAGGGGCTGAATAATTATGCACGCCCAATTTTTCAGTTTTTTATTTGTTAAAAAAGTTTGAAATATTCAATCAATTTCGTTCCACTTCATGATTGTGTCCCACTTGTTGTTGATTCTTCACAAAAAATTACAGTTTTATATCTTTATGTTTGAAGCCTGAAATGTGGCAAAAGGTCGCAAAGTTCAAGGGGGCCGAATACTTTCGCAAGGCACTGTATATATATCAATCTTCAACAATCATGTTACTAAAACAATGTGTGTCTGGAATGCATCACATAAAACGTTTGTGGATCAACGTGTTTCGCTACATTAGCGTCCTCAGGATCCACACATTTTGAACAAACAGACAATCAAGATATCATGATATCTGGAATAAAATCATACAATTCAGTATACAGCATATACAATACTTCAAATAAACACTGATCATACCTAGAGTAAAGCAATACATCATATCAACGGAAACAAAAAAAAATAAAATAAAATAAATTTTTTAATTAAATAAATAAATAAATAGTTAAAAATTGGTGAAAAATTAATCATGGGGATGTGGGGAATCAGGCTGCGGCGGATCAAAGGGGGGGAGGGCTTCAAACAAGTTGAAGGATGGGGAAGGTGGAAGGGATCGACTAACACATATCTTAAAGTAAAATGCAAATGTCCATTCTTACCAGTCAATCAAGACAGACAACAGACTTCAAGCATAGTTGGATGATAAGTGATGTGATCTTAGTGCCTGTGTGTAGAATAGCTTAGATTATCCATTGACATAATGAAGCAAAATGTGCCAGAGAAGACCCAAGTGATAGTGCAAATAAGATATTTGTATCAATATACAAGTGTAACGACACAAAATTGTTGAAGAACCCAGAATTGGGTACTAAAAGTGACACAGGGCCATACATGCATATGTATCAGAAATAGGTGACCACGAAGAGAGATACAAAAAATTAGCAAAATGGAGGGAGATATATAGGTTTACTACTCGCGCCTAGGAAATGTTGTTGATCTAATGTAATAGGAAGCAGCTAGTAATCAAAAGCACTAACTGGTATAGTTCGTGGTTTCAAAATTGTGAAAAATGTGTGTAATACTGCGCTAACCTGATGAAAAGTTTATAAATAAATATGTAAAGTGCACGTGCAAACGTGTAACAATACTAATATATTAACTTATGCTGATAAATAGGATTGTTTAAAAGGATATATAAACAATAAATATGCCGTGTGTAGTAATAAATCATTAAAATGCACGTGCAAACATGTGAACAATAAACTGCTAGTGCTTGACGATAAATCAATACATAAAAACAGTTCAAATATATAATAGTCCGTGAAGGTGAACACAACTTATAATGTGCAAAAAAAACGTGCTCAGAAAAGTCTCTGGTGCAAGGTTGGGGTCGCGCGTGACGGTGATCCTTTGGGTTCTATCACCCTGTGCCCAGGGGTAAGGTAACACACTTACCAGAGGATGTGGATTCCAATGGCGTACGCCAAAAGGAATCTAAAGCGCTTGAACTGCTGCTCCCGTGTATGGATGGGTGGGTGGACGATCTCCTTATGGATAAGGCTGGACACTCGGCATGGAAGAAAAAGGGTAGAAGCTCCTCATAGTGTAAAAAGGTTTTCCTTTATTGAACTCCAAAAAATGCACAACAAACTTCACATACAACGTCCATAAAAATTATCCATAAAACCCCCGATCGGTACTGCAGCAAACTTTAAAACACTCCAAGGTGATAAAACCACTCCAAATAAAACGTGGGTAACACATCAAAAACAAAACTTGGCCCAATATAAATAGGGTCAATAAAAAGCTGCTATTGAGCTCCTATGTTGCCTCGCGATCTAGCGGCTTTTATTGACCCTATTTATATATAACCCAAAGGATCACCGTCACGCATGACCCCAACCTTGCACCAGAGACTTTTCTGAGCACGTTTTTTTTGCACATTATAAGTTGTGTTCACCTTCACAGACTATTATATATTTGAACTGTTTTTATGTATTGATTTATCGTCAAGCACTAGCAGTTTATTGTTCACATGTTTGCACGTGCATTTTAATGATTTATTACTACACACGGCATATTTATTGTTTATATATCCTTTTAAACAATCCTATTTATCAGCATAAGTTAATATATTAGTATTGTTACACGTTTGCATGTGCACTTTACATATTTATTTATAAACTTTTCATCAGGTTAGCGCAGTATTACACACATTTTTCACAAAATGGAGGGAGGGTGATGTATGGGTATATACCTAAAACTAAAAGTGTATAATGACAAAGAATTGTGAAGGGAAGAAAGCAGGAGAAAGCACCCCAACCAGTGAGCGACAAAAAGGAGGAGAACACCGCAGATACCACGCCAAAACCAAAAATATATCATGTTGTAGAGACTCACCAGCTGAAGCATTCCACTTAAATAAAAAATAGTCCCAAAATATATGCAGCAGAATCTAGTAGAGGAGGAGATAAATCCAATCTGAACCCGAAGCCCAAAAAAAAAAAAAAAAAAGGGGGGGGGGGGGTCGATCGAAGATCTCAAATCTTGGATACAGCGATGGAATAGGGGGATAACCCAGATGGTTAACATAAATACATATCCCAATTGCTCAATAAAGTCAATCAGGGAATACCAAAGTGTCAAACCCGATAGATGGCAAAGCTTACCATAACAGAAAAGTTGCATGTCATCTAGTCTCAACCTATGCAATAAGTGTTACCCTGATATAGAATGGAAAGACGCTGAAACAGTCCCATGATTTAAATAGAGAAGAGGGAACCTCCCATTCCGCACTCCCCTTCACGCTATTCAGGTGTGTGATATAAACTAAAAATGGTGAGATCTTCCAAAAATTGCAATATGCTGTAATTATAAATCAGAAAAAACTATGAAAATTTTCTTCAAAGAAAAAAAAAAAAATATATATATATATATATATATATATATATAAAGCACATAGGGGTGAAAACATAAATAATAGTCCCAATTACGGTGAGGATCCACACATGCAAACGATGGAAAATCAAAAAAAGGATATTTGCAACTTGTTCATCCATTCATTAATTGAATAGTCAGGTGCTCTCACCTCTACAATTTGAGAGTCAATACTTGTGAATAAATCAAACAGTCTTCCACTCAGTTGAGTGACTTCTCCTTTCAACGAATTATCCCCAGATATGTGAATAAAAAATAAACAGCATATAGTGTATTGTCAAAATATATATATGTCAGAAAAAAACATAAAAATATTAGGATCATCAGTCAATATTCCAACGGTGCATGTGAAACAACGTGCTGTGAAATGCACATCCGTGCCAGTGAAGTGGTATCAGGTGAAAACAATCAATCCACCTGTGCTAAAACCTGTGCAATGCCCCAACAAGTGGGTGAGATTCTTCCACCAAAGTGTTTGGCTAAAATGCGCGCTCACCTGAAGCATAAAAAAGCCTTTAACATCCTGTGGTATCTCCTTAAAAAATGGCTGGGCTGTCTTCATATAACACTCCTCTCAGTATAGTATATATAAAATAAAGAAAGGTCCATATTAAAGTAACATCAATAGACTTTATTTATAAAAACAAATCTTACTTACAGGTAAGGGACTAGCTATCTAGTACTCTGTTCTCCTGTATGGTCAGACTGTTAATTGCAGTCCGAGTTTTCAATGCCAACAGAATGCTCTCTTAGCGGCTACTCAATACAGATTAGAGCCGATACATCCGTTTCTCTTGGCTCACCGGAGAGTTAGCTGTTAGTGATGCAGGTCCATGTGTGGAACAGCTTTGCGTCACTTGCTCCTCTTACACGTTATGTCACAGACACCTGACATCCTCAGGGTGGAGCTAAGTGACAACACGCCGGGCCTAAATAGTCAATGGCTCGTGTCCAGGTTGCTATAGTGACGACTTTCAACACACTGTATAGACTAGACTACATGGGAAACCGAATCTCCCATTAGTAGAAGGCAGAATATAATACAACTATCTGATAGCAGTAATAAGAACAAATACCTTATCCATACAAAGATAAAAATATTTTAAACAAATAGTCTCTTAAAATCCTGATGTCATATAAAACAACGAAGTAATATGGAGTGTGTGTAATCAATGAAAGACAGCAATATTCTACGTATATCCTAAAACCGGATCCAGCATATAAAGGAAAAATAAGAAAAAAGGAAACAATCAAAAAATGTATATGATAAAATAAACTAAAAAATCCACTAACAAATATCACAGCAGTATTGATGCATACAATCATAGGTGGAACATAAGGTGCAGAAGGTATGAGAACAAAAAAATGTAATATGTGGATCAATAAAACACCTAGAATCTGATCGCAATAAAAAAGTATACCAGCAGGGAACCAATTTAGCACAATAAAAGGGGAATAAAATATTAATAATTGAAAATTAAACAATTAAGATCAAAATTTATATTTAAGCCTCGGGTTTGTAGTGTCCCTAATTCAAAAATCCAGTATGGTTTGGATTTTTCGGATGATTCGGTGACTTTATGACTTCCCCTTAAATTGAGGTTGATATTTATCGATTGCCCATAATTGGAGTTTAGTGGGGGGTCTTTTTTATGAAATTCGGCGAAGTGCCTAGATATATTGTGTTTAGGAAGCCATTAACAATATTCGTCACATGTTCCTTAATTTGTTTCCAAAGCAGTCTATTTTTTCTTCCCACATGTTGTCTTGAATAAGGACATTGGAGGATATATTCCACTCCTTCTGATCTACATGTAATAACTTCCCTGATCTCATATTTTTTTCCTGTTGTAGTGGATGTGAATTGCTTACATTTAATTCCTCTTTTATTTGTTTTTTTACATGCAAAACAATGTCTGCATGGGAAAATCCCTTTTTCTTGAAAAAATGCAAAACTGGCTTTCTTGGGGGGATCAATAACATTCTTCACTTATATATCTCTTAAAGTAGGGCTCTATGATAGATGAAACGGGGTTGTGAGGGTAAGATCGACTGTAGCAGCCTATCTGCTTTCAGAATAGGCCAATGTCTACGAAATATTTTTTCTGGTTGTTTGTGTTGAACATGATAATCGAGTATAATTGGCATCTCTACTTTAAATGGTTCTTTTTCTAGATCCTGAATAATATTATTATTTATGTATTTCACCTATGTGCTATATATATATATATATATATATATATATATATATATATATATATATATTTATTTATTTATTTATTTTCTTTGAAGAAAATTTTTGTATTTTTTTCTGATTTATAATTACAGCATATTGCACTTTTTTGGAAGATCTCAGTGTTTTTAGTTTATATCACACACCTTAATAGTGCATCACCCATTTATTTTATATTTTATCTTGCAAGCTTTTGAGTACTTGTGTTGGAGAGTACTGCAGTTCATCTATAGGTGTGGTTACTAGCCACCATAGCAGCGCACCTGTTCCTATACTTTTACATTCCTAGCTCTACCTTCTCTTCCTTCTCAATTGTTTACTGGCTGTAAATGATATAACCAGCGGGAGCCAATGGCCAATGAGGCTCTCGTGCTGTGCACATTGCTGGATTGCGATAGCGTTCAGGTAAGTATTAGGTGGGGCTGCTGCACAGAAACATTTTTTTTTACCTTCATTAACCAGTTAGGGATCGGAAGGTTTTACCCCCTTAATGACCAGGCCATTTTTTGTGATACGGCACTGCGTTATTTTAACTGACAGTTGCGTGGTCATGCAAAGCTATACCCAAATAAAATTGATGTCCTTTTTTCCCATAAATAGAGATTTCTTTTGGTGGTATTTGATCACCTCTGCATTTTTTATTTTTTTGCGCTATAAACAAAAAAAGTGCGACAATTCTGAAAAAAAACTATATTTTTTACTTTCTGCTATAAAACATTCCCACAAAAAAAAATGAAAAAATCAAATGTTTTCATCAATTTAGTCAAAATTTGTATTCTGCTGCATAATTTTGGTAAAAAAAAAAGATCCCAATAAGTGTATATTGATTGGTTTGCGCAAAAGTTATCGTGTCTACAAACTAGGGGATAGAATTATGTAATTTTTATTTCGTTATTTATTTTTTTACTAGTAATGGCGGTGATCAGTGATTTTTAGCGGACAGATCAGACATTTAACTGACATTTTGGACACTTTCGGGGGGACCAGTGACATTACTACAGTAATCAGTGCTAAAAATGTTAACTGTTACTGTACTAATGACACTGGCAGGCAAGGGGTTAACACCAGGGGCGATCAAAGGGTTAAATGTGTGCCTAGGGGATACTTTCTAACTGTGTGAGGGTTGTAATCACTGGATGAACACAGAGACCTGTGTTCCTAAATAGGAGGAACACAGGATCCCTGTGTTCATCACTGACAGAACAGCAGTCTATATTTTTTTATTTTTATATTTTTTTATATAGGCAGACCGCCGTTCTGTCTCCATGGAGAGCAATCGTAGGTGCCTGGCTGTCATGATGTCCGCCGGACCCACTGATTGGCTCCCCCCTAGCCAATCGGTGCACGTGTCCCACTATCTGCTACACAAAGCGACGTAGAGATACGTCGCTTCGTGTAACAGAGTCGACCTGCCGCAGTATAACTACAGCAACTGGTCGGCAAGTGGTAATAGAATGCATTAGGTAACAAATACCTTGAGCCTTTAGAACCAATTTAAGCGCATTTAGACACGTTTATGTGCTGTAAGAGTTTTTTCTGCCCGAAAACTCCTCTTCTGAGTGTGCCGATGATGGGGTTTTTTTCAGCCTGTAAATCCTCCTCTTGCAATATGCGGGTAAATTCCTATGGGGCAAGGATACATAGGCTAACATAGAGGTGTGTTTACAGGCCAAAAAAAAAATGCAGAGCGCCGGTAAAAGTGGTGCTTTTTAAGCCCTGTGTGAATGAGCCCTTAGATGGACTTTACTTAAGTGATGAACAAATTGAAGCTGAATTCCAAGCTATTACTTTTTTGAGCAGTTACAGAAGCAGTTATTTTTTTACTTTTGGGATATCGGTTTAACTAAATAAAATAAAAGCTGACTATTGTAAGCACCCCTGGGTTGTCTCAGCTCTGTAACTTCCACTTTTGCTGCACAACTTGGCCTGTTAATGGAAGTTGAAAATAACAGTAGGATCAACAGTTAAAAAATAATGAATTACAGGAGGGGGGACTCAGTAAAACAAAGCCTACTTTGTGAATGGTAGTGACAGACTGCATCATGTTGTCATTTTTTACTTTACCTTTAGTACCACATTAAAATTGATCATAAAATATGGAAAACTTTAACTTGTCCTTTCCAAGATCAAGGTGACATAGTCCACAAAATGGATCCAAACTAGTTTAATTTAACTCAAAAAAGATTATCAAATTAATATATTGTTCCCTCTTCCCAGTAGGTAAAAAAATGAATGTGGGGGCATGATATGTTCCCATTGCTGTACTAGCAGACTTGCAAGTACCAGGTTACAGCTAAGTGAAAATTTTACAGTATGTTTAGTTATCAGAAAATCAAAAATAAATTAGACAGATGACTAATCTTTAACAAACAACTAAAGGGGTATGTCTGTATATTAAGAACAGTGTACAGATAAATATGAGGGATGATATTAATAATGGAGCTATGGACGAGGTAGAATCCCTATGGGTAGAACTTCAAAGGGAAGGCACTGTGGGGAAGGTAATATTGGGCGTATGCTATAGGCCCCCCAACCAGAGGGAGGAGGGGGAGGCGGACCTCCTTTTACAGATAGGATTGGCAGCAAGGATGGGAAATTTCATTATAATGGGGGACTTTAATTATCCAGATATAGACTGTACCGGAACCGCGCATTCAGCTAAGGCTCGGTAGATGGTAGATGGTGAATGCACCGACAAGAAATAATGCGGTACTTGACCTACTGATTACCAACAATACAGACCTGCTCACGGATATAGAAATACGGGGCAACTTAGGAAACAGTGACCATAGGTCAATTAGTTTCAGTATTAATCATAGTAATAGGAAACATAAGGGTAATATGTTTCAAAATAAATAAGAAATAATAAGAACACTGAATTTCAAAAGAGCCAATTTCCCAAAACTGCACTCTCTGCTAGAATATATCAAATAGGATAGAACCCTGGGAACAAAGAACACGGAGGAAAAATGGGAGTGCTTCAAGAGCATACTTAAAGGGATTGGCCAGTGCATTCCAAAAGGAAATACATTTAAAAGAGCAAAACTAAACCCTGGGTGTCTAAACTCCAACATAAAAATGCATATAAATGCTAAAGAAAAGGCCTTCAAAAAATACAAGACTGAGGGGTCAGTGGCAGCATTCAAGCATTACAAAGAGTGTAATAAGGAAAGGAAAGACGAAATCAAGGCGGCTAAAATAGAACACGAGAGACATATAGCGGAAGAGAGTAAAAAGAACCCCAAGAAATTCTTAAGTATATAAACAGTAAGAAAGCGAGGCCAGAACCCATTGGCCTCATAAAAGACGACAAAGGAGATTTGGCCACAGAGGACAAAGAAAAGGCGGTAGTGTTAAATAATTTCTTCTCTTCAGTCTTCACAAAATAATTGGGGGGCTACACTAACCCAGCTTGTAAGGCCAAACTAAATAATACACCTCAGGAAGTACCACCATGGCTAACAGAAGATAGACTTAGAACTAAACTAGAGAAACTTAACATAAATAAATCACCGGGACCGGATGGCTTGCACTCGAGGGTTCTTAAAGAGCTCAGCCAGGTGATTGCCAGACCATTATTCTTGATCTGTAAGGATAGTTTACAGACGGGTATGGTGCCAGCTGATTGGAAAAAAAGCCAACGTGGTACCAATATTTAAAAAAGGGCCGAGATATATCCCGGGTAACTATAGGCTGGTCAGCCTAACATCAGTAGTCTGCAAGATTTTGGAGGGCATGTTAGGGGCCACATACAAGACTTTAGTAATGAAAATGGTATTATTAGTAGTAACCCGCATGGATTCATGAAAAAATGTTCTTGCCAAACCAAACTATTAGCCTTCTATGTAAACAGAGGACTATCTCTATTAAGTTTAAAGTATTTGAAAAGCACCACGTCCCTATTGAATATTTAAGTGTGAGGAGTTATACTAGGAAGTATAGCTGGGTGCCACAAAGGGGACTTTACAATAGGGTGCTTGGGTATTATGTGGTATACCAGATATGACAAAAAAAACATATATTAAAGTAAAAAAGCAAAATATAACTTTATTGTAAACAGCAATAAAAAATACACTGTGATTGGAGGAGTCACAGTATATTGTACAAAATTGGATTATATCACACCGACAATAAACAGCCATATAATTTCATACAAATATAGTCATATACATATTCTCCTAAACACAAGGGTAAGTAGTGTGTATGCTTTTGTACCCAGTTGCATCCACAATGGATGGTCTTTGTGCAGGAGGCGTGGTAGCCCACAACAATTAACCCAACATGTTTCGCAGCACTACCGCCGCTTCTTCAGGGGTATCTTTGAGGGTATCACATAAATATATTTGTCATGAAAGAAATGTACTTAATGAGCTAAGGTGATAAAGAAAAAAGAAAAATACAATTAGTACAAAATCATGATATACATGTTTGTAATAGCTTGTACATTTAATGATATAATGTCAGAGCTTATTCAAAATAGTGGCTATAGTAAACCAAAAATGTTAGGGGCCACATACAAGACTTTAGTAATGAAAATGGTATTATTAGTAGTAACCCGCATGGATTCATGAAAAATTGTTCTTGCCAAACCAAACTATTAGCCTTCTATGATGAAGTGAGCTGCCACCTAGATACAGGTAAGCCTGTGGATGTGGTGTATCTGGACTTTGCAATGGCCTTTGACACCGTTCCCCACAAATGCTTACTGTTCAAACTAAGGAAGGTAGGTATGGACCATAAGGTGAGTACCTGGATAGAGAACTGGCTCCAGAGGAGAGTGCAAAGGGTGGTGATTAATGGGGAGTACTCGGATTGGGCGGGTGTGGAAAGTGGGGTCCCCCAGGGTTATGTCCTGGGGCCAATCCTGTTTAATTTATTCATAAATGATCTAGAGGAGGGGATATCTAGTACAATCTCAGTATTTGCGGATGATACTAAGCTAAGCATGCCAATATCTTCTATGCAGGATGTGGAAACCTTACAAGCGTACCTGAACAAAACAATGGGGTGGGCAACTACATGGCAGATGAGGTTTAATGTTGAAAAATGTAAAGTAATGCACTTAGAAACCAGAAAGCAAGCTACTTACTAGGGGGGGAACCTCTGGGTGAGTCTAGGATGGAAAAGGACCTGGGGGTACTGGTAGACAACAGGCTTGGCAGTGGCATGCAATGCCAAGCCGCTGCAAGCAAAGCAAACAGAATACTGGGATGTAAAAAAAAGGGGATTCACTCCAGAAATAAAGAGATTATTCTCCCTCTCTACAAGACTCTGGTCCGGCCACATCTGGAGTATGCTGTCCATTTCTGGGCACTGGTCCTCAGGAAGGATGTGCTGGAACTGGAGAGAGTCCAGAGAAGGGCAACAAAAATAATTAGGGGAATGGAGGACATCAGCTATGAGGAAAGACTACAAGCACTGAACTTATTCTCTCTGGAGAAGAGACGATTGAGGGGGGATATGATATCAATGTACAAATACTGTACTGGCCACCCTAGCATAAGGAACAAACTATTCAGAGAAAGCAAATACAATAATACAGAGAAAGGGAATACACGTGGCCACTCACTAAAACTAGAGGAAAGGAGGTTTAACCTTAACCACTTGCCGACAGCCCACAGTATATTTACTGCGGCAGTCAGACCCGTACAGGCAAAGTGACGTAGTACTACGTCGCTCACCTGAGAGCCTCTATGGGGCGAGCGTGCGCCGCCGGAGGCGCGCTCCTGCCCCCGCTCGTTCCCTGACATCTCCCGGTGCAGAGGGAGAAAGGCAGGCGGCTGATGTAAACAAAGCCGCCTGTCATTCTCCCTGATCTAACTGCAGAGATAATACGATCCTGCTATGTAGGATCATATGTCTCTGTGGTTACATCACTAGCCATGCCCCTTTACAGTTAGAAGCACGCCCCTAGGGACACACTTAACCCCTTGATTACTAATAAAGGTAACCCCTTCCCTGCCAGTGTCATTTTTACAGTAACAGTGCATAAGTATAGCACTGATTACTGTAGTAATGTCACTGGTACCCCAAAAAAATGTCAGTCAAGGGTTCGATCTGTCCGCTGCAATGTCGCAGTCCTGCAAAGAAAAAATCGCAGATCGCCGCCATTACTCGTTAAAAAAAAAAAAAAAATGACAAAAATCTTTCCCTTAGTTATAACTTTTGCGCAAACCAATCAAAATATGCTTATTGCGATTTTTTTTACCAAACATATGTAGCAGAAAACAAATTGGCCTAAAATGTTAAAAAATTTAGATTTTTACATTTTTTTTGGGGAATTTCATATAAAAAAATGTGAAAAATATTGTTATTTTTGGTGGTGGTTAAAATACATAGGGGGTTTTTCACTGTAAGAGCAGTAAGGATGTGGAATTCTCTTCCGCAAACAGTCGTATCAGCAGGGAGCATCGATAGTTTCAAAAAACTATTAGATGGGCACCTTAAAGACCACAACATACAGGGGTATACAATGTACGGTTAACAACAAACACACGCACACATCATAGGTTGAACTGGATGGACTGATGTCTTTTTTCAAACTCACAAACTATGTAACTATGTAAAAACAAGATGGCCCCTGCCCCACCTATAACTGGCCTTCATAGCAAAGAGCACATGGAAGGGCAACGCATGCAAGAAAAAAAGCAGAAAAAAATTCCCAGCTCAATTCATAGCAAACTGGTTGGTGAATTGAGCTGGGAATTTTTTTCAGCTTTTGTCTCAGATGACTAATCTTTCCCTTCATTCAGTAAACTGTATTTTTCTTTGTGAAAACCCATTTGACATGGGATCCATAAATACAGAATCGACACAATTGTGTATAGATATAGAAAAAATAATAGCTTTTTTTTTTTATAAGTGACTGCATACCCTCTGTTCTCAGCTGCATAAGAGCTGGGGGAGGTGAAGAAACAGTACACTGAGCCTCCCAGTGAAAGGCTGTGAAGGTAGTATGTGTCAGGACAAGTCTGATCATCGAAGGAGAGCAGGCTGAGTTCCCAGCATAGTTTGAGAACTGACCACAGTTTCTTCTGCTTATTGTGGTCAGTTTTTTATAGGAAAGCATAGGGACTGGCAGGAACACCAGGGATTTTACACAATGGACGCAATAGAAAGAGAACAGAATACTTTACATACAATTACATGATATAGAAGGCACATCAGGAATATGAAATGTTGGTTTTACATTTTCTGGACCGGAAAGTTTTATCCCCTTAATGACCAGGCCATTTTTTGCGATACAGCACTGCGTTACTTTAACTAACAATTGCGCGGCCGTGCGACGCTGTACCCAAATAAATAATGATGTCCTTTTTTCCCACAAATAGAGATTTCTTTTGGTGGTATTTAATCACCTTTGCGATTGTTATTTTTTGCCCTATAAACAAAGAAAGAGCGATAATGCTGAAAAAAATATATATATATTTTTTACTTTCTGCTATAAAACATTCCCAATAAAAAAAATGTAAAAATCTATTTTTTCATCATTTTAGGACAATATGTATTCTGCTACATATTTTTGGTAAAAAAAATCCCAGTAAGTGTATATTGATTGGTTTGCGCAAAAGTAATCGCATCTACAAACTAGCGGAAAGATTTATGTCATTTTTATTTATTTATTTATTTTTACTAGTAATGGCGGCGATCAGTGATTTTTAGCGGGAGTGCGACATTCCGGCAGACAGATCGGACACCTAACTGACATTTTTGACTTTTGGGGGGACCAGTGACATTACTACAGTAATCAGTGCTAAAAATATGCACTGTTACTGAATAATGACACTGGAAGGGAAAGGGTTAACACCAGGGGCGATCAAAGGGTTTAATTTGTCCCTAGGGGGTGCTTTCTAACTGTGTGGGGGATGTGGTTGCTGAATGAACACAGCGACCTGTGTCCACAGCCGTTCTGTCTCCACGGGGAACGATCGTTGGTGTCTGGTGGCAATCATGGCCGCCGGTCATGCTGATTGGCTCCCCCTGTAAAGGTACGTCGTTTCACAGGACAGAGCCGACCTGCAGCAGTATAAGTACGGCAGCTGGTTGACAAATGGTTAAGGTTTCAATTTCAGCTGACTGGAATGTACCATTGACTATTATTGTGCAAGTTAAGTGTTAAGTTTTAGGGCTATTTTTAACCACATAATGACCGCCCACCGCAGATATACTGCGGCAGGCAGCCACTGCTGGGCAAAGTGACGTAGGGGTACGTCACTCGCTCAGCCGCCTGTGGGGGGCGAGCGCGCCGGTCAATCACGATCTCCCGCTGCAGAGGGTGAAAGACAGACGGCTGAGGTAAACACATCTTACTTAGTAATGTCACTGGTACTCCCAAAAATGTCGGTCAGGGGTCCGATCTGTCCGCCATAATGTCGTAGTCCCGCAAAAAGAAAAAAAAAAAAAATCGCAGATTGCTGCCATTACTAATAATAAAAAAAACAATAAAAATGACGTAAATCTTTCCCGTAGATAGTAAACGCAATAACTTTTGCGCAAACCAATCAAAATACGCTTATTGCGATTGTTTTTTTACTAAACATATGTAGCAGAAAACAAATTGGCCTAAAATGTTAAAAAATTTTGATTTTTACATTTTTTGGGGTGAATTTCATATAAAAAAAATGTGAAAAATATTGTTATTTTTTCAAAATTGTCGCTCTTTTTTTTGTTTATAGCGCAAAAAATAAAAATCGCACAGGTGATCAAATACTGCCAAAAGAAAGCTCTGTTTGTGGGAAAAAAGGACATCAATTTTGTTTGGGTACATCATCGCACGACCACACAATTGTCCGTTAAAGTCAGGCAGTGCCGAATCACAAAATAGGGCCTGGTCTTTGAGCAGCCAAATCGTTCCGGGGCTTAAGTGGTTAAGGTTAATGAGTAATATGAACTTTACGATTATGGAAAAGTAAGAGGTGTGGGCATTTAGAGACACATGTTTATTTTAACTTTTTTTGGGGGTTCCAAAAATCTAATTCTGTGAATTATCAACGTTGAGTTTCTAGCACCTAATAGCCAACGCACCAGTTACGAAAACATTTGAAATGTAATTGTGTGTATGTAAATCCTTTACCTTCTTGTTACTTCTAACACATTTACTAATTTCAGGGTTAAAGAAGCCCACTGCATCTTTCAGTTAACTCACTTTAATAATTTCAGTTGAGATTCCTTCTGTTTTCCAATCATATGTAATGTTTTTCCTTTTCCTAAACGTAAAAACTCTGTTGCAGGTTGAATTAATTGGTTACTATTTACAGGTATTGAATCTCTCTCTCTATACTGCATTATATTTCAGTAGACAAAGATGCATTTCAGGGCAGAACTTGTGAAAAATGACTTTATATGACATTCCTTTAATTTCTGAAAATGTTTACTGTGGCTAAAGTTAAAAAGTCTGGAGACTAAATTCACGTGTGACTTCTACCGTCTTCGTTGAGCAATCACAGAAGTTTTGCCAACTGTAAAAGAAGCCAAACTTAACAAGCTACTTTTAATTGATGATATAGTTAGGTTAAAAAAATGTGTCTATCAGGTTCAAGTCCTACAAGTCCCTTAGTGTAATCAAATCAAATCTTAATCAAAAAGTTTGGTAAATGCAAATGGTTGCTTAAGGGTAAATGTTCATTTGCAATTGTTTTTTATTTGTACGGAAGATTATTTTAATGGTTGCCTGTTGTATTAAAACATAACATATGTGAGGTTGAGATCTAATCTAAGGGGAGGAGAGTATTGTAGGCAGTAGCAGATTTAAATAGACTTGACTAAGAAGTTAAAACCAAACTCCAGTTACCATTTTAAGCAGTTATAGCAACAGTTTTTATTTTTATTTATGGGTTAAAGATTTTACATAAATGAATAAAAGCTGGTCATTGTGAGCACACCTGTCAGTGTAAAGCAAGCTATGCATTATACAATTTTTCAATTTCCCCATCCACACAGTCAGTGTCGATGAGGAAATCTCTCCCACCGCCAGAATACAATGATCACTGCCTGCATTGAGTGCTTGAAAAAAACCTGGCAGGCTAGCTTTACTGAAATCGATCGATGGATCAACTCCAGTACAACTAGTCTGCCCATAGATGGATCAAAATTTGTCTGGTTGAATCAGCCAAATTTTAATCTGTTTATGGCTGGGCTTAAATAGTTTTCCCTTCACTTCCTGTTCCAGAGATATAACAGTAAGTTAAATGAATTCCCTTCTTAGATAGTTGTGCCAGGAACAAGTGTCTCAAATGGAAGTATTTACAAAACCTCTTTTTTTGGGGATAACAATAACATTTTGTATTTCCAATAATTTTTCTTTCAGTGACAATGGTCACCAGTACAAATAGATAGACCCCCTTTAGGGATACAGACAGCAATGAAATTTGACAAAGGGTCTAACCCACCACCATTCTATCCATTGCTAAAAAGTGGCTTTACTTACTGTTTAATGCTATCAAGTCAGCTTTGCTAAATGGAAACATTGAATTTTAGCAGTACTGATATTAAAAAATTTTGTAAACTTGGATATCTTATTATTACAGGCTTTAGGTGCTCAGTTGTCCTCCAATTTTGAGAAACTCCTTAACATAGTTCTTGCTAAAAAAATGTTTGGTTCCTCAGTTGGGTTACAAGCTACTGCTGCACACATGTTTCTTTTTTCTTTAAATTATTACAATCATGAATGCTGTTATTCAAATTCCTACATGGGGAAATAGCTTGTTCTATCATTTTGTTTTGGATTGATATCTTTGATGCACATGTAGATGTAGATTGTTGGCAAACATGCAGTTAGTTTGTCTTTTATGTTGTATGTTGTATATATACACGAGATAGTAAGACACCCCTTCAATCCATTTGTAAAATGTATTCTAGCCCTATGCCTTTTTTTTTTAAACTAAAGACCAAATATATACAATTATAAAACCAATTGTTTGCACCTCATGCTGATAATATTTCATGTGTGGTTTTCTTACTCTAGTTAAAGCCAAATCCCATGACTTGATACAAATCTATTTAGGAGCAAACTAAAAAACGAAAGCTTTTATAGTCGCACTGTGCTTGCTATTCTTAGTGTAAGAGAATCCTAACTGTATTCATTCTTAAAAATGCCATCCCCTTCTCCTACCTATCCTGCCTACCCTGTGTACTTACCTATTTTTAATCAGCTCCAGTCTGGTCATGTGATCCTGCAGCTCGAGCTTCTCTGTGTCAGTGAACCATGTTGCAGAGGAGAGGTGGGATCTCCAACAACGGCACAGACATAGGAGCCTATGGGTGATATATTCACAGCCATTATCAAACACTCCCTTATAGAGGCTGCAGGATTACGTAAATTTAGAAAAAAGAAAGCGGCACCTCCAGCAATAGGACAACGATAGATTTATTGAAAATTCATAGATCCAACACCCGGCATACAGGACAACACACTAGTCAGCAGGATTACGTGACCAGACGGGAGTGAATTAAAAATAGGTAAGTACACAGTTGTTTTGTTTTTTTTTTTATACAGGGTAGGCAGGATACATACCTCCTGCCCAAACAAATATAAACATATTGCTGAGCAGGAGCACTGAAAAAAAGGTTAAAAAAATTGGAAAAAATATTTTAACCACCTCAATACCGGGCCAATTTTAACATTTATAATGTATATTTAACACATATATGTAAAATTCTACTTTTTTTTTTTTTTTACTAGAAAATTACTTTGAACCCCCTAACATATATATTGAGATCCTAGAGAAGAAAATGGTGGTGGTTGCAATATTTTATGTCACACTGTATTTGCTCTCACTGTGAGGCTGGACATGAATCGCTCAGGAGAGCCTGGTAATGGCGGCAGTGGAGGGAGGGGAGCGGGAGCCCCTTCCACCACCTGTAAAAGTATTCAGCGGATGCCCAGCCGCTTGGAATACTTTTATATGGAAAGAGAATTGCCGGCTCTAAAAAAAGCCACCAAGATCATGGTTGTAGCCTCAACCATGATAGTGGTATAACCACTTCCCTACCGCGACGTATATATATGTATATATACTGTGGCCAGTAGGGAAACGGTTAAAAATTGTTTTTGTTCTCTTACATACTGTCACGAGTCAGTATCCTTGAGTCACATGATGACATTATGCTGCTCTGGTGACAGTATGTACAAAAAAAAAAAAAGATTCCCCAGGAAGCCTTATCTATTGCAGCAGTGTAGTGATGAAAAGCAGGGGGTCAGACTATTATACACAGACTGATGATCTCACACAGAGGACAACGGTCTTCTTGGGCTTATTTTGTGGTGGCTGGGTAAGCTTTAAAGTGAAAGAAAAGCCTGACTTAACAGTTCTTAACCACTTTCATATCAGACACCCCCTTTTTTTTTGTTAACCCATCTTTTCTGCCCAGGACAATTTTCAGATTTCAGCACTATCACACTTTGAATGTCAATTACTCAGTCATGCAAGACTATACTCAAATTACTTTTTTGTTATTTCTTTGAGACGAATAGAGTTTTCTTTTGGTGGTATTTAATTACCACCGTTTTTTAAATTTTTTGCTATATAAACAAAAGATACCCAAAAGTTGAAATAAAAACATTTTTTCTTTGTTATTGTTATAAAATGTTGCAAATAAAAAATCTTGCTTCATACATTTAGGCCAAAATGTAACCTGCTACATTTATTTGGTAAAATAACCCAAATTAGTATACATTATTTACTCTGTGTGAAAGTTAGAGAGTCTACAAACTATTGTATGTATATTTGATAATTGAACAGTCCTTATGTACTGACTCCAAAAAACAATAAGGTGTGACCACCCTCCTCCTGCGCTTGGTATCCAGGCCCCTCGACCACACTCCTCCCGGGACTCACAACTGGCTTCTTAGATGGCTTAGGTCTTGCTGCCCATAACGGACTGGGGTAGTCCACCGGTACTGAAAGCAAAGAAACAAAAAAGGGGCGCACCGACCTAGCGCATTATCCTCAATAGAAGGCTTTATTAAAGTAACATTAAAAAATGGCTACTCACAGACGTAGATAAAATAAATCATATCAAGCTCAATTGCTCGAACGTCCGGGTGTAGTCCATACAATCGTTCATAACTGATGAGTTGACGGCTGACGCGTTTCGAGGCCCAGCCTCTTCCTCAGAGCCACTGTGTCATGGCTTTCTCCTTGGTTTATGTAGTGATGTACTGATCCAGTCCCTACCCCTAAGTGGGAGTGTCTCTTCCCCCAGGGGAGTGGCTAGAGTACTACAGCTCTTCCTCTCATGACCTCACTTATTAGTGGTATATAGTGACATAAATCAATCATGCTGATACAAAACAATGCTAAACATATATGCTAAAAATGTATATGTATACATATAGTTAAAATCATGTGCATGAAAATAGGATTAAAATGTAATATAATAAAAGTAAAAACCCTATACATAAAAAACCATATACATAAAAACTACCATGAGCAGATATCACAGACTGATGGAGTTGCTTGCTGAGTGCATATAGAGACACTGTAGGGGCTCCCTGAACCGACAATGGAGGGCAGCTAATGTGATCACTATTGGTAATACTCCCCATAATTTTCCTTTTTTACCTTTGCTGGTCTGCTGTGGTCTGGGCCATAGTCTCACCCACTCCTCTTCATACAATCCCCAAATTCTTTCATCATACAGGAGAGGGAGGGGGGGCGTGGAGAAGATCTGCACCAAACAGGGGGAGTCAAAATGGGGGTGGGGAGCCGATCGATCATTATACACCGGCTCCCGGCTCCGTAGAATGCTAATAGAGGGAGGACTCATGCGGAATATGGAGCCGATCGGTCATTACATGCCGATCACCGGCTCCGTGGAACGCACGCCGTTACATGGCTTCCGGGTTACCGCGATGCGTTCCAGCTGTCGTCACTTCCGCTAACATCACTTCCGCTGACGTCACTTCCCATGAATGGAGATGCTACGTACAGCGAGGTAGTTCGTCTCCATGGTGACCCTCCCTGGCCCTCCATTGGTCCAACGAGCACCAGCACCGCCCCTACTGCACAGCACCATATCCTAATAGATTACATATGAACGATTCCAGTAATCCTATATTTTAGCCTCAATTGTAGCACTGTCCCTTATTCTAGGACCTCCACCCTTAATATGGAACCATTTAAAACCACAATACGTCTCTAATGGACTCGAGAGGATTGTATATGGATATATGTATATTTTACTTGCTTACTCTTACTATTAGTACTATTGTGGTCCTAGTGCATACATGTGGTGGCGCGCATGATACATACGTACAAGGATCCACACCAGCCATGTGATCACATGCCCATATGCACACACACATGCACGCAGCACCACATATGCACAATATGCATATAGGATGGACAGAGCCCTTCTCTACGTTAATCTGAGTCCAAAAACCGTTGATATGAACACGTGTATAAGAATATGCTGCACTATGTATCTAGATAAATGCTCAATATGGTCACGATATAAAACCGACAATTAAAATCAATATAAATATAAAGAGTAATTGATAGCTGAGGGGAATGTGTAGGTGTACATATATACCTTCCTTTTGAGGGTTGACCCGAGGATTGACTTTTCCGTCTCTCCAGGGGAAAAGACCCGTCCTCAAGTCTGGGTGAACCGATATCATCATTCACTGATAGTCACAGGTTCCCGCTAAACCTGCGACTATACGGCTGTTTGCAAACTGGATGGGACCATGTCCTACAATATATTTCAGAGACTCCAGAACAACATCCATGGATGCCGCTCCGGAGACTCGAACTAGAACATGATCCTGATTCAACTTAGAAAATTGAATCTAGATCATGTTTTTTTATCCTTAGAACCGATATCAAAAAGCAGAGAAGGAACAGACCGAATGTAGGGTGCCCACGGCACAGGCTATCCAACGGGCCCGGCATCCGACCTGAACATGTGGAAATGTGTATGGGGATCAATAGAGCCATCAGACTCAGTGTACCCATTGTCCTTACAGAACCCCATGGATCTCTAGATCCTCATTAATGCCCCCTGGTGCTAAAGTCCCCAGAGAGAAGATCCAGTATGTTTCTCTCTTGCAGAGTTTCTGGAATCTCACCCCATCATCCTGGTCCTTACTGATGGCTTCGATCCCAAACACCCTTAGCCCTGTAGGGTCTCCATCATGGAACTGGCAAAAGTGGCGGGGTACCGAGTAGTTGTTACGATCTCTCGGTCCCTCCTTGGTCTTTTTGTTGAGTATGCTACACTTGTGCTCCCCGAATCTTACTCTCAGGGGTCGTATGGTACGTCCGATGTATAGTAGACCACATGGGCAGATTAGGGCATATATAAGGTAGCTTGTGCCACAATTAATGAATTGTTTGATCACGTGGCTTCGCCCGTCTGTCCCAGCTACTTCCTTCTTCCGATGCCACATGAAGGAGCAGGCCCCACAATTTTTGACCCCACACCTAAAGTTTCCCTTCTGGTCAAAGGCTGAGAACCACGGGTTAGATGTAGGTACCCCTCGAGAGATTTTAGGTTTACGAACCCTACTGGGTGCGATTTGGCTCCTCAAGTCTTTTGGCTTCCTAAACACTATTTCTGGTCTTTGTGGCAATACACTTCCCAAGACTGGATCTTGTTTAAGAATTTTCCAATTGCGCTGTATCACGCGTTGGATGTCAAAGGCTTTGTTACTGTAGACAGTACTGAACCTGACTGACCCTGTGCTAGTAACCTTGGGGGGCTTTTTCTTGGAGTTGCTGGTATGCTGGAGGCTATCTATCGGAGATGGGTGTTCGGCCAAGAGGTCACTCCCATACATTAACCAATATTTAACATATGCCTCCTCAATATGTTCTGCTTTATAGCCCTTCTCGACAAATCTCTCTTTAAGGATTGTACCTTGTTCTTCGTAGTCAGTCCTTTTGGTACAGGTCCTGTGTAATCTACAAAACTGCCCGAACGGGATATTTCTTATCCATCTGGGATGGTGATTGCTAGTTGCATGGAGGTAGGCATTACCCCCACTCGGCTTGAAATGAGTTTTGGAGACTATGTTTCCATCGGAGTCTGCTCGCAGTCTTGGGAAGTGTATTGCCACAAAGACCAGAAATAGTGTTTAGGAAGCCAAAAGACTTGAGGAGCCAAATCGCACCCAGTAGGGTTCGTAAACCTAAAATCTCTCGAGGGGTACCTACATCTAACCCGTGGTTCTCAGCCTTTGACCAGAAGGGAAACTTTAGGTGTGGGGTCAAAAATTGTGGGGCCTGCTCCTTCATGTGGCATCGGAAGAAGGAAGTAGCTGGGACAGACGGGCGAAGCCACGTGATCAAACAATTCATTAATTGTGGCACAAGCTACCTTATATATGCCCTAATCTGCCCATGTGGTCTACTATACATCGGACGTACCATACGACCCCTGAGAGTAAGATTCGGGGAGCACAAGTGTAGCATACTCAACAAAAAGACCAAGGAGGGACCGAGAGATCGTAACAACTACTCGGTACCCCGCCACTTTTGCCAGTTCCATGATGGAGACCCTACAGGGCTAAGGGTGTTTGGGATCGAAGCCATCAGTAAGGACCAGGATGATGGGGTGAGATTCCAGAAACTCTGCAAGAGAGAAACATACTGGATCTTCTCTCTGGGGACTTTAGCACCAGGGGGCATTAATGAGGATCTAGAGATCCATGGGGTTCTGTAAGGACAATGGGTACACTGAGTCTGATGGCTCTATTGATCCCCATACACATTTCCAAATGTTCAGGTCGGATGCCGGGCCCGTTGGATAGCCTGTGCCGTGGGCACCCTACATTCGGTCTGTTCCTTCTCTGCTTTTTGATATCGGTTCTAAGGATAAAAAAACATGATCTAGATTCAATTTTCTAAGTTGAATCAGGATCATGTTCTAGTTCGAGTCTCCGGAGCGGCATCCATGGATGTTGTTCTGGAGTCTCTGAAATTTATTGTAGGACATGGTCCCATCCAGTTTGCAAACAGCCGTATAGTCGCAGGTTTAGCGGGAACCTGTGACTATCAGTGAATGATGATATCGGTTCACCCAGACTTGAGGACGGGTCTTTTCCCCTGGAGAGACGGAAAAGTCAATCCTCGGGTCAACCCTCAAAAGGAAGGTATATATGTACACCTACACATTCCCCTCAGCTATCAATTACTCTTTATATTTATATTGATTTTAATTGTCGGTTTTATATCGTGACCATATTGAGCATTTATCTAGATACATAGTGCAGCATATTCTTATACACGTGTTCATATCAACGGTTTTTGGACTCAGATTAACGTAGAGAAGGGCTCTGTCCATCCTATATGCATATTGTGCATATGTGGTGCTGCGTGCATGTGTGTGTGCATATGGGCATGTGATCACATGGCTGGTGTGGATCCTTGTACGTATGTATCATGCGCGCCACCACATGTATGCACTAGGACCACAATAGTACTAATAGTAAGAGTAAGCAAGTAAAATATACATATATCCATATACAATCCTCTCGAGTCCATTAGAGACGTATTGTGGTTTTAAATGGTTCCATATTAAGGGTGGAGGTCCTAGAATAAGGGACAGTGCTACAATTGAGGCTAAAATATAGGATTACTGGAATCGTTCATATGTAATCTATTAGGATATGGTGCTGTGCAGTAGGGGCGGTGCTGGTGCTCGTTGGACCAATGGAGGGCCAGGGAGGGTCACCATGGAGACGAACTACCTCGCTGTACGTAGCATCTCCATTCATGGGAAGTGACGTCAGCGGAAGTGATGTTAGCGGAAGTGACGACAGCTGGAACGCATCGCGGTAACCCGGAAGCCATGTAACGGCGTGCGTTCCACGGAGCCGGTGATCGGCATGTAATGACCGATCGGCTCCATATTCCGCATGAGTCCTCCCTCTATTAGCATTCTACGGAGCCGGGAGCCGGTGTATAATGATCGATCGGCTCCCCACCCCCGTTTTGACTCCCCCTGTTTGGTGCAGATCTTCTCCACGCCCCCCCTCCCTCTCCTGTATGATGAAAGAATTTGGGGATTGTATGAAGAGGAGTGGGTGAGACTATGGCCCAGACCACAGCAGACCAGCAAAGGTAAAAAAGGAAAATTATGGGGAGTATTACCAATAGTGATCACATTAGCTGCCCTCCATTGTCGGTTCAGGGAGCCCCTACAGTGTCTCTATATGCACTCAGCAAGCAACTCCATCAGTCTGTGATATCTGCTCATGGTAGTTTTTATGTATATGGTTTTTTATGTATAGGGTTTTTACTTTTATTATATTACATTTTAATCCTATTTTCATGCACATGATTTTAACTATATGTATACATATACATTTTTAGCATATATGTTTAGCATTGTTTTGTATCAGCATGATTGATTTATGTCACTATATACCACTAATAAGTGAGGTCATGAGAGGAAGAGCTGTAGTACTCTAGCCACTCCCCCGGGGGAAGAGACACTCCCACTTAGGGGTAGGGACTGGATCAGTACATCACTACATAAACCAAGGAGAAAGCCATGACACAGTGGCTCTGAGGAAGAGGCTGGGCCTCGAAACGCGTCAGCCGTCAACTCATCAGTTATGAACGATTGTATGGACTACACCCGGACGTTCGAGCAATTGAGCTTGATATGATTTATTTTATCTACGTCTGTGAGTAGCCATTTTTTAATGTTACTTTAATAAAGCCTTCTATTGAGGATAATGCGCTAGGTCGGTGCGCCCCTTTTTTGTTTCTTATGTACTGACTGCCTAATTAATTTCTTGAGGTCCTACAATGCCAGGATAGCACAAATACCCCCAAAAAAAACTTTTTTGAAAAGTAGACACCCCAACCTATTTAGTAAGAGGCATGGTGAGTTTTTTGAAGCTGTTATTTTTTTGTCACAATTTATTGGAAAATGTAGAAAATTACTAAAATTACTTTGTTCCAGTCTGGGCAAGTCGATGTCAGGACCCTTGGGTCCTATTCACAATCCAACACTGACATTTTTGCACTTCCTCATTTGCCTCCTTGAAGATACTTCAAGAGAACAGAGATTTCAGCCTCCCCACAAAAAGCACAGGCTTTGATGCAATTCATAACATCACTCCGACTCCAGGGGGCAGCCACTCCAGTTCCCTTCTTGGAACAACACAAGTTTATATTCCACTCTGTTCCTGGTGCCAAAGAAACCCGCCAGGTGGAGGCCTGTGATAGATCTAAAAAAGCTCCATCAGTATATCCACCTAGAGAGCTTCAAAATTGAATATTTGCAGATGATTATTTAAGCAGTACAGCCGAGGACTGGTTATTTTTTAAAAGACCTTTAGGATGCTTACCTGCATGTCCCTATCCTCCCTTCTTTTCAAAAGTACCTAAGATTCGCAGTGGGTCCACTTACAATTTCAGTGCCTGCCATTTGACTTATGCACTTTTCCCTGAACATATTCACAAAGGTTTTAATCTCAATCCTAGCCCCCCTGTGGGAGAAGGAGCTGAGAGTATACCACTATTTGGACGACATCCTTCTCTTAGCAAACAGCCTGGACCAGCTTATCTCTCACAGAAGGATACTATTGGAGTCTCTAATGGAAGTAGAATGGCTCAAAAACTACAGAAAGAGCCAACTGACTCCAACACAGCTCATGATTTCTTTGGGGGCAATGTTCAACACTCTACAGGATACAGTATCATTACCACCCTTGAAGGCCGAAGTCATCATTCAAAAGATGAACAGGGTCATGCAGAGTTCTCATTTAAAAGCCTCACAAAGCTTGAGCCTTATAGGTACAAAGTCAGCATGCATACCACTAGTTCCATGGTCGCATTGGCATCTAGGATACTTTTAGACTGGTTTCTTGGTGCAGTGGAAGAGACAACATCTCTCGCAGACAACCCTGCTGACAGCAATCATGTGCAGAAGTTTGCGTTGGTGGACAAAACTGCAAAACCTCTCCAAGCCTCTCCAATTTGGTTCCCTCTCTTGGACCATAATTACCACTGACGCCAGGGGGTTGGGGAACTCATTGCCTAGAAGTCAGTGTGCAGAGAAGATGGTTATTGCCCACCGAAAAGGCAAGTGTCAAACATTCTGGAAATTTCTAGCCCTGACCTCTTTGGGGCCCCAAGTCAGAGGTCAGAGAGTACACTTGAGTCTGGATAACAGGTCAGCAGTTGCATATCTACAGAATAAAGGAGGGACCTGCTGCAGAACTCTCCTAGCAGAAGTAGAACCGATAATGCTTTGGACAGAGAAAAACCTTATAGACCTCAAAGCAATGTATCTTCCGGGCAGACTAAACAAGGAAGCGAACAGCCTTTCAAGGAAATTTCCAGACAACAATGAATGGGCTCTGCACCCATATATATTTCAGCATATTGCCATTCTCTTAGAACATCCTCAGGTGGATCTGTTTGCCACCCCAGAGAATGCCAAGCTTCCTTGTTTTTTTTTCCCTCAAGCAGAAGCGGTGAATGCTCTGACATGTCCCTGGAACGTTACCATGGCATATGCCTTCCCACCTCACCCACTCATAGCGAGGTTTCTCTTGAGACTCCTGAAGGAGTCAGCACAAGTGCTGGCAATCCAACCATAGGAGACCTTGGTTTCCTCTAGCTATGTGCCTCAGTGTGAGCACTTCAATGAGACTCCGTCTTTTTCCCCAACTTCTGACGCAGGGCAGATTCACCCATCCAAACCCCAGGGAAGCTGGAACTTGGAGTGTGGAGATTGAGAAGCGAAGGTTTGAATATCTAGGATGTTCCCTGGAAGTCATATCCACACTTCTTAAGGCAAGAAAACCAACAAAAAATGCCATGTATGCTAGGATCTGGGATAAATTCCTATCCTATGCTAATAGAAGAGATTTTAGACCGGGCTTGATCTAGGTCTTGGTCTGAGTTAGATAAAAGTCCAAGTAGCGGCATTATCTGCAGCAAATAATACAAGATGGGCAGAAAACCCTCTAGTTATTACATTTCTTAGAGGAGTATTAAAGACCCGTCCCCTATCAGGCATTCCTTTCCTAAGTGTGATCTATCCTCAATCCTGGAAGTTCTATCAAATCAACCTTTTGCACCCATGGAGCAGGCTTCCATCTGGAATTTGATTATGAAGACAGCATTTCTCTTAGCCATCACATCTGGTAGAAGGCTTTCAGAGCTTCATGCCCTGGGAATTGGGGGTGATCACGTCTCCTTCTTCCCAGAACCTTTTCCCCTTCAGGGATTCACTCCTAAAATTACTACACCAAGTAATCCGAGGGAACCCTGTGCATTGCCAGTTTTCACAGATTCTCAGTCTGATTCCTGTCACGACTTGTAAATATCCGGAATGCTTAGATCCTATATTGAAGCTTTAGAGAAATTCAGGAACTCCAGTGGATTATTTGTCATCCCGTGGGGTAAAACAGAGGGAATAGGCCTTCAGCAGAACACTAGCATCCTGGATTGTCAAGTTAATTCAGAAAGCTTACAAGGCTAAAAACATGGAACATCCATCCTAAGAGAAGGCTCATTCCATGAGAGCGGTGTCAGCTTCTTGGGCAGCAAGGGCGAACATTTCTCTAGAAATAACTTGCTGGGCTGCCACCTGGTCTTCGCATCATACATTTCTCAGACATTACAGAATCTATTCAGGGGCTCTTACTGCTGGGGAATTTGGAAGGAGGCAGTTCATACGTAATTATCTTTGTCTAAATACATTTTTTCATTAAGCATTCATCCACCCATGTGAGCTAGTTATTTATCATCTGTATGCTGCCATAGAGGCGCCAGGAAAACAGAAAATTGTATCATACTTACTGTAATTTTCCTTTCTTGGTGTCTATCCATGGCAGCATATGCTCTCCCCCTTGGTATTCTATTTTACAGAGAATGTTGGTGGAGGGGGTTATGTCTTTCTTTTATGCTATTAACCGGTCCTGAAGGAGGGGTAGAGGCGGAGCTCTATGATCTGTATGCTGCCATGGATAGGCACCAGGAAAGGAAAATTATGGTAAGTATGATACAATTTTCCGGTTTAAGACATGTCCAATATTCGGTGCAACGAAAATCACACCTATTTTTTGCCGCACCATGTTGCATCTTCTTTTTTTCAAGAAATAAGGCCCAGCTTATAATCTTATATATAGGCCCAGTGGTTTCAGAAACACCCTTGGTCAGGAATGTGTTAAATGCTAAAGACTGCACAAGTCAGGTGTATGTAAATATACAATACAACATATAGATAGTACAGCAGTCAGGACAATGCAATGTACAGCACAGCCTACAGCAGAGTACAGGATAAAATTGTCAGATGGAACATATAGCTCAGTATAGAAAGTATAGCGGTCAGGGGTATATAATGTACTCTGTAGGCTGTAATGTTCATTATATTTTCCTGCCCACTGCACTCTCAGAGCTCAGAGTTCGGAACTGAGGTTTATGTGATATATAAGTGCTTGTGCAGATAATAAATTGAACATTAGTTCATAAACCCATAATTAAAACATCAATCAAAAAATCAATAAAAACATCAATCTGTGCTCGGCATTATAAAGTGCAAAACAGTCCGTATGCAGCATCAAGGAACAAAAGTCCACATATCATTGGTGTCACTAAATAAATATAGCAGAGACTTGATATTGGTGCAGAATAAGCCTTCACCTCCACACTTCACCCAGTGATCTAGTAAGGTACTCCTTACCGGAAATATATGACCCCTTGATTATAGGGGGTCACCTAGGCATTTACTCCGCTCAATACACGATCCTCAGCTCCACAGTGTATATTCAAATGTCAAGCCTTTTTAGAGTACAGCTCGGATCAGGTAGCAGACATAAATGGAATAGAAAGAGACTCTCATGGTGTAGTAAGTCTAAACAGATCGCTTTTATTTAAAAAGGTTTACACTTACTAGAATCTCCATACATCAATCGCCTTTATCACAAAATCATGCAGCGGGATGATGAGCACTGCCGATCGCCAGCGCTCCTCTAACCCGGAAGTGGCTACGGTCTCACGTTCCCGACGTTTGATCCCCTGATGACGTCAGGTCGTACTGACGAAACGTACGTCGGGAACGTGAGACCGTAGCCACTTCCGGGTTAGAGGAGCGCTGGCGATCGGCAGTGCTCATCATCCCGCTGCATGATTTTGTGATAAAGGCGATTGATGTATGGAGATTCTAGTAAGTGTATACCTTTTTAAATAAAAGCGATCTGTTTAGACTTACTACACCATGAGAGTCTCTTTCTATTCCATTTATGTCTGCTACCATATCCGAGCTGTACTCTAAAAAGGCTTGACATTTGAATATACACTGTGGAGCTGAGGAGCTGAGGATCGTGTATTGAGCGGAGTAAATGCCTAGGTGACCCCCTATAATCAAGGGGTCATATATTTCCGGTAAGGAGTACCTTACTAGACCACTGGGTGAAGTGTGGAGGTGAAGGCTTATTCTGCACCAATATCAAGTCTCTGCTATATTTATTCAGAGACACCAATGATATGTGGACTTTTGTTCCTTGATGCTGCATATGGACTGTTTTGCACTTTATAATGCCGAGCACAGATTGATGTTTTTATTGATTTTTTGATTGATGTTTTAATTATGGGTTTATGAACTAATGATCAATTTATTATCTGCACAAGCACTTTAATACATGGTTGAGCGCGACACTCCCTTCTATTTAAAATTATTTAGCACCACTGCTTTTTTGTTGCTGCTCACAATAAGGAAGAAATTCCTCAAAATTAATAAATTATTTAATTAATTATTTATTTAATTTATTTATTCACCATATATATATATATATATATATATATATATTTTTTTTTTTTTTTTTTTTTTTTCACATTATCACGGTTGAACCATTTGCGCAGTTTTTTGGTTTCACCAAAACCTTTTTGTATTGATTATGTGATATATAACCCTGCAATTAAAATACAGTGGTCAGGAGATAGCAACATACGGTGCAACATATAGAGCAGGGATTCCCAAACTACGGCCCTGCAGCTGTTGCAGAACTACACATCCCATGAGGCATTGTAAAACTCTGACATTCACATACATGACTAGGCATGATGGGAATTGTAGTTCCTGAACAACTGGAGGGCCATAGTTTTGAAATCCCTGATATAGAGTGCAGTAGTCATGACTATATAATGTACAGCCCAGCCAAATGAGTGAAGTTGCGAGGGGTCTGTAAGGTAATTTCTAGCGTATAGAGTTCAATATATATTATGTACAGCATAAAACAGATTGCAGTGCTCAGCAGTTTTTTAACAAATACTAAACTATAGTAGTCAGCATTATTCAATATGCAGAACAGTCTACAGAGTGCAGAAGTCATATATATGTAACCAGGGCTGCTGATAAGGCAAAACAGCCAGCCCTCCTATACTGGGCCTGGGCGTCATCAGTTTAAAAGAGGGGCCCGGTCACCTGCTGAGCTGAGCTGTACTGTCTTATTGCAGACACCAATCCTCTTCTGCGTTCCCCTGCAACACTGCCAGCTACTCCCTCTGGCTGCACTACAGGGGAGGGGTTCTAGCACATGCACCCCTTCCATCTGCTGTCCGGCCCCCCTGTGTATCCCTTTCCCCTGCAGCACTGCTAGCTTTCCTCCTCTCCTGCCAACACCTGCTGCAGGCACACAGGGGGATGTTTCAGGATAGAGAGCGGGGAAGGGGCCGGTAAATATGTAATGTATTGGCCCCTTTCCTGAATGAACACAGTGAGTGATCGGTACCAATCACTCCTGTGTCCATTCATCACTGAAGCATAGTAAACTGTGTTTACTGTGCTTCCATTTGTGAATGAGCAAGAAGCTTTAGAGCACTTCCAATTAATTCATCTTTGGCAGTTAGAAGTATGTGTTGTACACTGTACAGTATGTTATATACACATGACTACTGGACTCCCAGTGAAGATTAAAGTGGTCAGAGCGGGAGATAGGTAGGGGGGTGCTGCAAATAACCTTGCCAGACCCAAGGAATACAGTGATGTCTGGCACTCAGAGAAGAAGTCCTCTAAGGTTTCCACTGGGCTTTGCTTCATGTAACACATGACATCTTAGGAGGAGGGAGGAATAGCTTCCCTTGGCTCTGTGCCACTCTACATAACATTCCCAAATATTGATAAAGAGCAAGCTTCTCTGCCTAGTGACACCCCCCTGTGGCCAACAAGGTGTAAAATAAATCTCCATTCCAGCCAGTTCTGTGGAACCCTAGTATTCCTCTTGAGGTTGCTAGGTGTCCCTTGAGCAATGAGCAATTTCTATCTCTTAAAGAAGCTACCACTGCCGCCAATGGTCTTTTTCAGGTAACTGCATTAAGGGCATTTTCCCACTGTCCACCAGTGTAAGGAGCATTCTTCCAAATGATCAACAGTGTACTAGGGCCCTTTATTTACCACCAGTGTGGGGACACTTTTCAACTGACCACGAATGTTAGAGATCACTACAATTTTCACCATCTGCATTTTTTTCTAGCAATTGTCATTATTTGTTTTAAATCCCTATCATTATTGAAAACAATTTGGTAGATAAAGCAACCCAGAGTGTCAAATACGCTACATACACCACATTCCTTATTCTTTATTTTATTCTTACATCTACAACCTACTGTTTGCACTAAAGTTCTGTGAGCTGTAGATATAGTTATTAGAAGGGTTCTCTGAGACCTGAAAGTTATTTTAACAGTTTCTCCATGTTGAAAAGGTTGAGAGAGTCTATATTTCTTCACCAGAGCTGATTTACAATATAAGAGTAGGCACATAATTTTTGGCACTGTAAGCTCCTCCATCATTTAACTGTACCCTTAACCACAATTTGCTTATTCTAATAAATATTCAGAAAAATGTTAACTGATGAAATAGTCTTTAGCACATCAGAATAGAGGTAGGAAACTGGTCATTCCCCAACATTTGAGGCACAAATCAGAAACAGAACAGTCCCAAACTTCCACAACCACAGTAATGATATGTTGCTAAATTTATGCTGTGTTATTAGAGCCAATGTATTGAAACTTTAATAGGCAGAGCTCAGCTAAACTGCTAAAAATGCTGATGTGAGTGGAGCAATTCTAAAGCTTGCTTATTGTCGAATGGTATATGAAGCATTATGCCTCAAAGAGAGAAGACACTAGCAGGGCTTCTGCAGTGTTTTAAGTTTGCAATATTTATTTCTAATAAAGATTGAAATCTCAGCTAGCCAGCCTACTAATGTTTTGGATTATGAAATTGAAAATAAATACAAATAAGATACAGATGTGCTCAAAAGTCTACATACCCTTGGAGAAATGGTACTATACAGTATGTACCATTTTTAAAGAAAACATGAGTGAGCAGGCCAAACATTTCTTTTATGTGTTATGATATTCACATTCAACTGTAGGTCATAACAGAATGGCACAATCATAAAACAAAACTTGGCATTAAGCAAACAAATGAACTGACTCGTGTTCAAAAGTCTGCTTACCCTTAGTTCTTAATACGGTGTACCTATTAGCATCGATAACATAGTGCAGTCTTTTGTAATAGTTGTCTGTGAGGCCCCAAATTCCCGCACCTGCCAATTTGTCTTGCCAAAGTGCCTTTAGGTGGTGCAAAGTCTTTGATCATATTGCATAAACCGCATGTTTGAGATCTCCCCAGAGTGGCTCAATGATATTAAGGTCAGAAGACTGTAATGGCCACTTCAGGACCTTCAGCTTTTTCTGCCATAACCACTGGAGAGTCAACTTGGCCTTGTGCTTAGGGTCATTGTCATGCTGTAAAGAGCATCCAATGCGCAGCTTTCATACAGAAGCATGCAAATTGTCTGCCAGTTTTTTCTGATAATGTGCTGCATTCATCTTGCCATCAATTTTCGCAAGATTCCCTGGGCATTTAAAGCGCATACCCCCAACAAAACATCAGTGAGCCACCACCATGCTTTACAGTGGGGATGGTATTCTTGTCACTGTTGACCCCTTTCCAAATGTAGTACTTATGGTTGTGACAATAAATCTCTATTTTGGTCTTGTCACTCCAGATTACAGTGTGCCAGAAATTGTGAGGCTTGTCAAGGTGTTGTCTGGCATATTTTAACCAGGCTTTTTTGTGGCATTGGCGCACTAAAGGCTTCTTTCTGGCAACTCAACCATGCAGCTCATTTTTGTTTACGTATTATCATACTGTGCTCCTTGAAACAACCACATGGTCTTTTTCCAGAGAAGCCTGTATTTCTCCTAAGGTTACCTGTGGGTTTTTCTTTGTATTCCAAACAATTCTGGCAGTTGTGACTGCAATCTTTATTGCTCTACCTGACCTTGGCTTGGTATCAAGAGATCCTGAATTTTCTACTTCTTAATAAGTAATTGAACAGCACTGACTGGCATGTTCAAGGCTTTCAACATCTTATTATATTCTTTTACATCTTTAAAAAGTTCCATTACCTTGTTACACAGGTTTTTTGACAGTTCTTTACCACTCCCCATGGCTCAGTATCTAGCCTGTTCAGTGGATCCACGTGAGAACTAAGAAACGTATTTACTGTTAAAACACAGACACTAATTGCAAATTAAAAAGCCACAGATGTGGGAAATTAACCTTTAATTCTTATTTTTAACCTGTATGCAGGGCCGCTAATAGGGGGGGGCCACCAGTCCTCCTGTAGGGGGCCCCAGCAGCACGGTGAATCGGGGCGGTCGGGCAATTACATAAGCAAGCCCTGTGCAGGTCTCTGCAGCAGCTGAAAGCAAGTTTATCCCCTCCTGCCAGCTTTCAGCTGCTGCCGGGAGAGACACAGACACAGGGCATCGTTCCTGCAATTGCTTCTCCGACACCGATCCCCCTCCCTGTTCTGCCTGCTTCTGATTCCCCCACAGCGCTGCAGGCTTCCCTGTCCTGTAAAAAAATAACAATGTGTGAAAAAAATTAAAATAATAATAATAATAAACATTGTAATAAATAAATTTAAAAAATTGTAAAATAAAATAATTGGAAACATTTTTAACATTTAAAAAAAATTATATATATATATATTTTTTTAAATGTAAAAAACAATTAAAAACGGGCTAATTCACACAGGTTCACTGTTATTGATATATTCAGAGGGGGGGGGGGGGGCGTGATTTCTAACAGCAGCCCTGCCTGTGTGTGTCACCTTGTATGTCTGTACTAAGGCCAAACATTGGTTTACACAAATGTTTTAGCATCTAAAAACTATGAAATATATACTGGATTTTTAAAAAAAAATAGTAATGGAGGCGATCAGCGACTTATAGCGGGACTGCGATATTGCGGTGGACAATCGGACACTAACTGACACTTTTGACACTTTGCGGGAATCAGAGACACAAATACAGCAATCAGTGCACTGCCACCACTAATGACACTGGCTAGGAAGGGGTTAAAGTTATAGGGCGATCAAAGGGTTAACTGTGTGCCTAGTCAGTGTTTGTGTTTACTATGTGTGCTGCTTTTACTAGGCAAAGAGATAAATTTTTGTTCTTGCTTTGCAGAAACACAAACAATTCATCCCTTCCAACCTGTAATGTACATAGGCAGAGATGCCCGGCACTCGCAGATCAGCTTCTACTGTGAATAATCTTAGCAGAAGCTGCCAGCCGGCAGCGCACGCGCGACCTCTGCAGCTGAAAGTGCAGGATCACGTAGATATACATGATCCTGCGCACAGCTGCCGCCCTTTAGCAGTAAAACTACTATAGAGCTGTCAGCAAGTGGTTAAATATAACACTGTTTTTACCTTGATATGTCATATTTTCAGTATCGATGCCAAAATGTCACAACTGCAAAGTTTTGGGCACAACTGTACATACCCATGAGAAGTTGCATTTACATTTGTATCTTCTTTTTTGTTAATCTGAGCACACAAAAATATTATCATGGAAGAAAGATAAATATATTATATCTGAATGTCGTTCGTTTAATGACTTAATGTGTTCCATTAGATGTATAATTGTACTTTTTTTATTTTTTTACTCACAGGTACATTTTTTAAGTATTTTAAAATGACAATATTGTCAATTAAAATGTAAATAGAGTCCAGACTCAGATAATATGTAGGTCACCTATGCTTAAAGACCACCAACAAAAATCTAAAGCTAACTGTCTAAAATTGTAAATTAACCAGCTATAACCGAAAGACAGCTACAGCGCCAATTTCCTTTGCCGTCTATGTACGCCCTCCACAGCGGCCCTTTACCACGTGACCAGCTGTGTTCAATGACAGCTGATCACGGGAGTAAACACAAGCCAGTTGTTATCAGCTTTTTATCTTTTTACATTTTAATTTAGAACGTCATTTTTAAGGGGTGGGTGGAGGTGCTAACCTTTGCTATATGTTTTCCTATATGTTGTAGTACCATTAAAGATATTTTTTTACAGTGTAACAACCTTGTTGAGCCCCCTAGTACCCGCTTTCCATTCCTTGTTTCTCTGTTTTATCGGTGTCACTTGACATATTGACACTTATAGTTACATTTTTTAAGTACTATTATGTTGTGATTTTTAAAGGTGGAAGGGGCAAAGTCCCAATAGGTTGACCTTTTGCTGCAAGCTCTGTATGTTTATAAGGGACCTTAGCCTCTCTTTTAACTAACTGCCTGTAATATCCATGCAGAAAGAGAGACCCCAAAAAGGAAGATTTTGAGCTTGTTGCCTGGAGAGCACAGTAATGAAATGATCAGTAAGGTGCTGCACCTTCACTCTCACCAATTGCACCATTGACCAAGCTGTACTACTTTGACTACAGTTAAAAAAAAGCAAGTGGATCTGTGCATGGTGTCTGCCAGGGTTCCCTGATGAAGAGATTGGCTGAACAAATTTACAGGTCTTTATCAGATTCACATATAAGCATTTTGACTGTCATCGTAGCTGTTTTTCTACATTAATTCTTAGAAATTTGAAATGTTTGGATAAAGTGATGCCAGTTACTGTAGATATTAAATGCCCAAATATAGTATGGATTACAAACGTTTCTCCTGTGTCATATCTGCAGATGCTGCATACATAAAATAGCTTAACACAAAACTTAATGATGACAGAAGCGGGAAAAATTTACAGAATAAGGACCTGTAAATAACAGATAATTATGCAAGCATATACAATCTAGTATGAACTAGAGCGTTGTAGAACTTTATTGTTTTTTTACTGGTCAAATCATCTTCATCATCTTCAACCACCAAGGAGGTTAATAGAAAACTGCCTTCAGAGCCAGATATGGACATTTAAAGTATTTGGTCATGTCATTGTGCCTGTGTAATGATATCACTACCCTGAGGAGAAGCATGTTTGTACTATTTTTTAACAATTTTGAAGAATGAGAGAAATTTGTAATTTTGAAGAATGAAAGAGTTTGAGAAAAACCCATCCTGGGTGATATCATTTCTTCTGAAGGGTCTGCAGGTTGCGCTCACCCAAAGCGGCAATGCAGTGGGAGAAGGAAGACATGAGCAACATGTTTTCTTCATAGTTCCCTGAGTCACTGGGGCAGCGATCCGATTGGATGCTGGCTGCCCATGTAAATCTGGTGGCTATCTTAGGTGTGCCAGACTCTATTTATGACTAAGGCCCCTGAGTGTGGCACTCTTTATGCAAGTGGCTATTGTAGGGAAAATGACCCCCTCTGTTAGGGACAGTACTTGCAGTAGGGAAAGTTTCTTGATAAGAAGGCAAAGTCAGGGTAGCAAATGTTCTGGGCACCTTCCGACTGGGCACGAGATGGCCAGGCCACATTCTGCCACTCAACAGATGCGGTCAGTCTGGCTGGAATTACATAGTTACATAGTCAGGTTGAAAGAAGACACAAGTCCATCTGGCTCAACCAATAAAAAACAAAAAAAAAAAAAAAAACAGTAAAGAAAACACAACCGTACAATCCCATATACACAATCCTATACCCGCAGTTGATCCAGAGGAAGGCGAAAAAACCCCAGAAAAGCATGATCCAATTTGCTACAGCAGGGGGAAAAATTCCTTCCTGATCCCCCGAGAGGCAATCAGATATTCCCTGGATCAACTTTAACTATAAATATTTGTACCCATTTATTATTATGTACACCCAGGAAAGAATCCAGGCCTTTGAAAGCAATCTAGTGAGCTAGCCAGAACCGCCTCTGGACGGGGATCTATTCCACATTTTCACAGTTCTTACGGTGAAGAAACCTTTCCCTATTAAGAGATTAAATTGGTTTTCCTCTAGACGTAAAGAGTGCCCCCTTGTCCTCTGTGTTGACCTTAAAGTGAATAACTCAACACCAAGTTCACTTTATGGACCCCTTATGTATTTATACCTGTTGATCATATGCCCCCTTAATCTCCTCTTCTCAAGAGAGAATAAATTCAGTTCCTTTAATCTTTTCTCATAGCTGAGCTCCTCCATGCCCCTTATCAGTTTGGTTAACCTTTTCTGCACTTTCTCCAGTTCCGATATCCTTTTTAAGAACTGGTGCCCAAAACGGAACTGCATATTCCAGATGAGGTCTTACTCCTTTAATGTTACTGAAAACTGAGTGCACCTGGCTGGACATCCTTCCCACTGGGTTTGTTGTCAACCTTTGCTAAAATTACTTACATTACTAGTTTTGCATTGCACCTGACTGTGTGAATTATTGCCACCCACATGCTGCACCTCACATGCAGGCTGATCATGGACACGTGTGAGCAAGATAATTGTGGATTGAACTACCCTAGTAAAGATTAAGGAACACAGGAATCTTCTGAATTTTATCATTTTTAGAGGAACATTATTAAGGCATTTTCTAGCACAGGCTTTCTTAACCGAACCAAAGTTTTTTGGGTTTTTTTTAACTTCTGTACCGATACTAGCTCATCCATATTCATCCAGATAAAGACATCATCTGGAAGGGAGTAATAAACCTTTAACTGTTCTTACTGATCACAAGATCTCTTCCAAAAAAATGTACTCTAGGTCAGCCCTTGGAGCTTTGATATTTTCCTGATTCAGTTTTGTTATTTGAATGAGCTGGACTGAAAAATGGCAAGTTGGATACCTTATCATGGTTTCTTTATGAACCTTTTTCAGGAAGGCAACCGCAAATGTGCCACCTTGCCTCAGAAGTATGTGGGCTACTAATTCTAAAGCATTTCTAACTCTTCTCAAAGATAAATCCAAAGATGAGTCACATGACCCACTCCTCAACCAGCCACATAAGCATGCCAATCCTCTTAAAAATGGACTCAACTTTATCACCTCTATGTAACAAAATATTCTGGATTACTAATTCTGAAGCTAGCTCATAATTCCTAACACTGAGCATATTGGGGACATAAAAACAGCAAAACTCTATGCATGTCCTTTTTTGGTGGCCCAGTTATATAAAAGATGCAGAAATTATGTTGTCTCTAGTTTAATGCTAAACGTGTCTCTCCCACTCTATTCAAAATGTTAAAAAGCTGAACTCTAGGCAAGCCAAATACAAAGGAGGAAAACATATAATGCAGCTTTTTTCCTCTGCCAAGGGTTTTGAATTTCTGCCTATTCAGTCCTGAAACTTATATAGCTCTGCCACACAGTGCAGCCCTTCTTTGCACTGCAGCACCAGTCTGGCTCCCTCTGCTGCTTCCCACTTCCACCTTTTTAGCTGTGCTGTACAGGCTACAGACAGTCTCCTCTACTTTTATGCCAACCATAAAACACAATCTTGGGGTTCATTATATATAGATTAAAGTTGCCTATAGAATAATCTTCCCCACTAAGCCATTGTATTCTGACAGACTCTATTAGACATTCTATTTGACATTCGGGAACAGCTATAGATTGACCCATCTATAGCTAGCTTTAGTGGTTCTTCTACTTCTTTCTAAAATAATAACCACTATTTTATTAGTATTAGACCACCACACTAAAATGACTCACTTTAGTAGTGAGTCGTTTCCACTACTGTAATCATAAATTCAATAGTAAATCTTAAATACAATAGTAAAACCCATTTGTCAAATTACACATAAACTGACCAAGGACAAAACAGGTTAAAAGCCATTGGTAAGAGTACCAGGAGGTAGTAACAGAAGATCAAAACAATTATTTATATATTTAATTTATTTTTTTCGGGTATTGCTATAGCCCAGTTAATTTATGCAGTGCTTTACACACATATATTGTACATTAATAATATAGGGTTCCAAACTCACATTCATGCATACACATACTAGGGTCAGTTTAAGCAGGCATTAACCTATTAGCATGTCTTTGGAGTATGGGAAGAAACGGATTGCAAAAAAACCTTGTTTGCTGGCAGTCATTTGGGTATAGTGGATATCTTCTTCTTGTTCTTTTCTTGAATCCTGAACTGATGATTAGGGAGCAGGTAGCCCTGTAAACTAATGTGCTGCTCTAGGTTTACTGGATTCTGCGTGTTGTTTACAATATGCTTCCACCCTTGGCGATTGATAGCAATATTTAAATGAATGCTCCAGTGGATAGGTTGCTCTCACCAGAACAGTCTGTATGGCAAATAAATTACAGTATATTTCTCTTACGTCCTCTGACAGTCACCCCCGATCCATATAAGCCTTCACTATTGGGTAATGGCGCCCCCTGCAGGAGTAAGCTAGGCAGATAGAAATGTTAATACAAAACTTTTCTATACTTAGACACATCTCTAGGGGGCCGTCCCCAGCCATCATCCCTGATCCAGTCACAACTGGTCCTCAGTTTTATGCTGCCTAGCTTAGGAGTAGGCTAGCTTTTCTAGCCGGGACCTAGTGTCTTGGTTTTTCTTTCTGTTTTTTTCTGACAATATGTATTTTTTAGGTTTTTATTTCTCTCACTATCACTAGTTAGTCAGGGACTTTTTCCTGGAGAACTACAAGTGACTGCATAGCTTAGCCTCGCACAGGTTAATATAGATCCTTATGGAGTCCCAGCCTGCCAACGAGTGTCGCAGGTTACTGGTGCGCCCAGGCCTCGCAATGACAGTGCCCCTTGGAATGGGGACGAGCCTGCGTGTCAGGTCACCTGTGGCCAGGTGACAACTGCACCCTGTGGAGGCAGGGGCGCAGCACAAGGTAGTGAACCCTATAGCAGACTGCTGTGGATGGACCGGAACGTGAACCCATGATTCCCCAGGGTGCGGAGTCTAAGACCCAGCAGGTGTTCACCAGAGCCTCTAGTGGTGAGGATGGACTTCGCTGTAGCTGGGCCCAGGTCGCGGCCCCTGGGGTCCCCCAGGTCACGTTCCGTAGGGAGTGAAGGGAAGCAGCCACTCAGGACACACAGAATTGTGAAGGGTAAGCCGAGGTCAGGGTAACAGGCAGACAAGGGTAGTCAAGGGACAGGCCAAAGGTCAGGGTACCAGGCAAACAGGAATAGTCAGAGACAAGCCAAAGTCAGTACACAGAGGAGTAGTTTCAAGCACACGGCAAACAGGAAACTAATACTTTTGAACAGCAAGGCAGGCCTGCAGTGCGCTGGTTAATATAGGCTTCCTGTGATGACCTGGGCAGGCCAGGAACAGGAAGTAGAGGGGATAAAAGCAGCCAGAAGGAAGAGTCTGGCCCTTAATGCAGACATGAGGAACTGGCAAGCTACCAGACATTATTGCATATCCATGACACTGCGGCCGCTGCATCTTCACTGAGGGTGTCTCAACCTGGAAGGCCCGCGTGTTGCCAGAATCCCTCCTTGGCTGACGGCACCCCCACTTACGGCGGGAGGTCTCCCGTATCAGAGCGGTGCGTACTGATACCCCTTTGTCCCTGGGGACTTTTGGGGGGTTTGTGGGCCCACTCTTAGGGGATGGCAGGGCTGGTGGTCTCTGTGGGATCCCCCGTCTGGCTGGCTTGGTGTTATTCTCCTCCCTCCCTGGCCCTGCTGAGGGCGCTGTGTGAGGTACTTGTGATACCTGGGGGGTTTTGGGAGGGGCCAGTCCGCATATGTATGCTTAGTTTGGCGCTGTTTTAGCGCGGCCACCATTTTAGGTGAGGGCAGGTCACTGGGCTCTGTGTGTGGGGAGCAGCCATGTCATGTATACTGCCTTGCTGCCAATCGGGCGCGATCTTAGGTAAGGGCACATGCCTAGTAAGGGCAAGCGGCCATCTTGCTGGTGCCTTTTTACATAGAGTTTCATTAGGCACCATTTTATTGTGGCTCCTGGGCTAGGCCTCTAAGGGCGTGAGGTCACTTCCTCTCTTTCTTTCCATTTTACCTCAGAGCAGTCTGTGACAGTTTATGAAACTGGGGGAATTTTTACTAATACCAAAGGTATTTTTCTGCCAAAACTGTTATTTTTTGTGGATTTTGCATTTTCTGAAGGAGCTCAAAACAATGCAGGCTGCGGTGGGGTTCCACAGGAACCGCCGATTTAAAGGGCCAGCGTCCTATTTATGTTATCTTGGCTTTCTGGACTCCCAGACCAAAAATTCCCCCGCAGGCTTGGTGGAGGGCTTCAGGTATTCCTGAGGCCTCTTTCCTGGTCTCCGTTTTCTTCTGCTCTTGCACTTTTTTTGCATCCATGGTGGATCTGCGGAGTGCTCTTTAAAAAAAAAAAATTTTTAAACAATTAACGGCCTGTGCCCTCTCAGTCCTCAGACTCCAAGCCTGAATGGTTGCCACATACGATGTCCCTCCTGTGGGGTCCATGTTCTCCGCTTATGAGGAGGATGGGGTGGAAGAATCTTCCTCCCCGGTAGCCCGGTGACGCTCTGCCATAAGCTATCCTCATTAGCGCCATGGACGCATCTTGACAATGAGTCCTTTCAGTCAAGTACAAGGGCTGCTTTCGGGTTCCGAAGTGCCCGGACGTCGGGTCAGGTTTCCCTGACCTGTGAATTTTTGCAAACTTGTGCATGACCGGTGACATTGCATTACACATATGCTGATGGTGCATGAGCGTCTTTTCCCACCGCTATCCCTTTTTAGGAGGTCGTGATCAGACGTTGGACGGTGTACCGTTAGGTGGACCATACTGTCTCTGGGATGACTAAATCCACCTCGATGCCAGTTCACAAATCTGGCTGATAGGCGTGTTGTGGGGCTTTCCTATCTACACCTGTGTTTGCCGCGATGCTGGCCTCTCAGGCTTTCGCGGCATGGGCCAAGGTGCTTCGGTGCACCCTGGTGGCGGAGTCAACCTATTCGACTGCCCTTGACTTGGTGGTTTGGATTACCCGAATGGGGATGTACGTGTGTGACGTGGCCTTGGACGAGACTCCGTTAGTCACTTGGTTGTCTGCGGTCGGGGTCGCGATTCGCCGCCTTTTTTGACCACGCTGCCAGACAGACGGCATCTGATGTTCCTTGTTGGTGAGTCATCCTTTTTGGAACAAGCGGGCTGAGTTGACTAAGGGGCTTACAGGGGTCAGAGTACTCGGTTGCCCCCGGTCGCTAGGGGTAGGTCCTCTTGCGCTAGGTGGGGGCCTTCCTTGATAGCTCAGCGTAGGTCCTTTTGTGCCTTAGGGGCACAAGAAGCCGAGGCTTCAAGCCCTCCGGTGGTCACAAGAAGCCGTGGTCAGGTGAGACAAAGGCCGGTCAGTCTGGCTCGGCAGCCCGGTCCACCTCTTCCTGCAGGGATGCCCTCACCTGTCTTAGGGGTGGGGGGACGTCTGTGTTGCTTTTAGGTTCCCTGGTTGTCCAGTATTCAGGACAGGGGGGTTCACGAGTTGCTTCTTTTTCAGGGTACAAGATCAGTTTTCGATCTCGCCCCATGGACAGATTCTTCCTGTCAGCTCTCTAGCTGCCTCCTGCTCGTCTCAAGGGTCTCATGGGGGCGGTGCATGTTCTGCTCGCCCAAGGAGTCTTTGTGCCCGTGTCTTCACGGGACAGGTTTTGCGTTTTTTTTTCTTCCATCCTGTTCTGTGCCCAGAACAGGAGGCACCGTGCGTCCGCTTTGGGGCTTGCAGTCTCTGAACCATTTTTTGCGGGTGCTGGAGATCTGGATGGAATCCCTCAAAGCCGGTCGTGGCGTCATTGGGTCCAGGGGACTTCCTAGCCTCCCATCCCCTTGCTGGATGAGGGTCTACCCATCCCTATCTACGAGGGTTTTCCGCGTTGTCTCCGCTTCGCGGTGGCAGGGGAGCTGGCCAGTTTTCTGGCGCTACCCTTCGGTTTCGCTTCGGCTCCCAGGTTTTTCACCAAGATTTTGGCTCCAGTGCAGGTCTTACTGCGTTTAAAGGAGATTGCGTACTCTTTTATCTGGCCGACCTCCTGTTCAGGTCAAGCTTGTGTGCATCCTTATCGAGTTTTCTGACCGTGCCGGTTACAGACACTCCGGGAGTTCGAGTGGAACGTCCATTTTCATTGGTCGGCACTGACTCCTTCAGGTCGTCTTCATTACCTGGGGATGGTCCTGGACTTAGCTCAGGCGCGAGCTTTTCTTCCGGTGGGCTAACCCTGCTCCTGAGGGACAGGATCAGATCCCTCAGGGACGACGATCCCTCCTCCTTGCGGACCTATGTGCGGTCTCTGGGTCTGATGGTTTCGGCTTTCGCAGCAGTCCAGGTGGCCAGGTGAGGCAGGACGCCTCGGTCATTGGACAAGTAGTTTCTCTGTTCCACCGTCTGCAGTCAGATCCTTTGCGTTGGCTCCGGTTGCCGACTCTGACACAGGGCCAGTCCTTTCGGCCTCTGTTGTGGACGGTGTTCACCACGGATGCCAGCCTGTCGGGCTGGGTAGAAGTCCTGGGCACGCCTTGTGCCCGGGGGTTGTGTCGGCGGTGGGGGCCTCTTTGCTTTTACACGTCTTGGAGCTCCGCGCGATCAGGCTTTGTCTGTTTCTGTTGGTTATCTCAACTTCAGGGGTATCCAGTTCCAGTACGGACGGACAACGCCACGGTTGTGGCTTTTATTATTCACCAAGGGGGCACCAAGAGTGCCCGGGCGGCCGAGGAAGTGGCCTTGCTCCTGTCTTGGGCCCAATTGCGTATTCCTGCGCTTTCGGCTGTTCCCATTCTGGGTGTGGAAAATTGACAGGCAGACTGTCTGAGTCGCCTGACCTTGGACCAGGGAGTCTGGTCCCTGCATCCGGAGGTTTTTCGCCTCATGTGTGCCTGCTGGGGGACTCCGGACGTGGATCTGTTCACGCCCCGTCTCGACAATGGGGTTGGGAAGTTCATGGCCGGACCTCGCGATCCTCTGGCAGATGCCATGGACGCGTTAGAGGTACCTTTGGCACCGGTATCGGCGGTTGTATGCCTTCCCACGGGTTCGACTATTGTCCAGGTTCCTCAGCAGGTTGGCGTTGGAACGGATGTCGGTCTTTCTGTTGGCCACAGACTGGCCACGTCGGTCCTGGTATGCAGCCATCATTCCGCTGTGGGACGATTTTCTGTCTCAAAGGCCGATCTTCCTTCCTGCTTTGCAGTCTCTGGCTTTCATGGCGTGGCTGTTGGAAGCCAGGTCTTGAGGGGTAGGGGTCTTCCACAGGTGGTCATCCCTACATTATTGAAGGCTCATAAAGCTACCTCGAGGAAGATTTCTCATCGCACCTGGTGCAGATTGCATGCGTTCCATCCTCGCTCCTTCTCGTGGCGAAAGTTTTGAGCCTTCCTGCAGAAAGGAGAGGATCAGCGAACGCGATCAAGGGTCAGTTGTCAGCTTTGGCCGTCTTTTTCCACGTCCTTTGGCATCGTATTTTTTGCATCACACTTTCCTCATAAGGGTGCGGTGTCTGGCTCCTCCAAGGAAGGCTCCCTTGCCTCCCCGGGGCCTGAATTTGTTGTTGTCTGTGTTACAACTACCTCCCTTTCAGAACATCAGAATTTTTCCTCTGCCTATGTTGTCCCAGACAGTTGCTTTTCTGGTGGCTATCACGTCTGCTTGCAGAGTGTCTGCATTGGCGGCTTTGTCTTGCCGTTCTCCTTATCTTGTGTTTCATAGGGATGAAGTGGTTCTGCGACCCACTAATTCTTTTATTCCCAAGGTGGTTTCTTTGTTCCACCTCCATGAGGATATTGTGCGGCCTTCGCTTGTGAGAAGCCCGAGCATCTCCAGGCTTTGCATTCCTTGGATGTGGTCCGGGCGGTCAGGGTTTTCTTGGCTGCCGCGGCATCTGTTCGGCAGTCTGATTCCCTGTTTGTTCTTCCTGAGGGACCTCGGAAGGGCTCGGCCGCATCCGTGGCTACCTTTTCTCCGTGAATCAGGCTGACATTTTTTGTTTCAGGCCTCTTCCATCGAGGGTCAGGTTCCTCCTTTCCCTGTAAGGGCCTTTTCTACTGGAGCCGTCAGCGTCTCTTGGGTTTTGCGCCATAAGGCTGCTCTGGCTCAGGTGTGCAAAGAGGTGCCCTGGTCGCCTGTGCACTCTTTTACACAATTTTACAGAAATTATGTTTTGGCATCCTCGGATGCTTCCCTTGGCCGCAAAGTTTTGAGGTGCGGCGGTTGTTTGCAGAGACATATTTTTTTTTCTCTCTCTTCCTTGGGGTATTTTTTCGTTACCTTTTCAGTTGGTTGCGTCTTCCCACCCTTCACACCTGCACTGCTTTGGGACGTCCCAATAGTGAAGGCTTTTATGGATCGGCAGCGACTGTCAAAGAACGTAAGAGAAAATAGAATTTTTGTAAGAACTTACTGTAAAATTATTTTCTCTGAGTCCTCTGACAGTCGCCGCCCCCCGCCCCTCTAGTTTTTTGGATCTGGGAGTTTTGCCTTCCGGTACTGCTTGCTACAAACTGAGGACCAGTTGTGACTGGATCAGGGATAATGGCTGGGGACGGCCCCCTAGAGGTGTGTCTAAGTATAAAAAAGTTTTGTATTAACATTTCTACCTGCCTAGCTTACTCCTGCAAAGGGCGCCATTACCCAATAGTGAAGGCTTATATGGATCGGCGGCGACTGTCAGAGGACTCTTACAAAAATTCTATTTTATTCTGCAATCATGGCCAGACCAAATGGAAGACCTATTCATGTCAGGTTTAATCCATGTTTCTGATCTGTACAGGAAAATTGGCAGGATCAATTTTTAGAAGAGGCAAATTTTGGTCTTGGAAATGTTGGCTTTCTTCCAGAGCACCATTTGAGAAATGTGAATGCTACTTTTGCCCTTCCAAGCCTGCTGGTGATTTTAGTGGTGGACACCAGCTTCTTCTCCAGTGCCAATGATTGCATGTATTTGACTTCTTTGATCTGCTTGATTTTGATTCCGTCAACGTCAAACATTGGCCTGTGATCACTGTGGTCTTTGATACTTAGGCCTTATGATTGGGCAATGCGGGCATTGTAGTAAAGGATGTTGGCAGCCTCTACATCCACTTTAACAAATATGGCACTGTCATCTTCGAACATAAAGTCGATCTTGGTCAGGAAGTTGTTAATCTTCAGTGGCACGTACTTGTTAACCAATGCCTTCCACAGAGTAGGCCAGTGAGCATAGTCTAATGCAGATTTGAAGTTCTGGAAAATGAAGATGGTTTACTTCTATACCTGATCCATTCTTCTGTCAGTTGACCAACAGTGAATCTATTCTAAATCCTGTTTTCTCTTCTTTAGTGGTCTGTTCAGGATGTTTCTACAGCATTCATTGTGCAAACTTCTATGAAGATAACTGCTCTTACTTTGACGTAACCCATCTCTCTCTCCCACTATATACACAAGGTCCACTCCCATCCTGCCGAATGAGATGCCTCTCATTTTTTTTCTGCACGTACTATATATTATAATAGCTGGCTCATTTTACAGTAATGTCACTCTCCCTGCTGCTGTATGTAAATAATCAAAGCAAGAAAGTGTATTTGTATAAAAAATGTGAGTAATGTTTGTTACTTTATATCAAACCATAAAGTGTGTATGAGGTAAAAATAGATATTTTTTTGATTCATTAAAAATAAATGATATAGTCTGTATGGTTTCATTTAGTCTATCTAGAATTGAAGTGTTGAGGTGAAAAATCAAATAGTCTCTCTATGAACCCATTGTATTTTATGGATCAAGGTACTTGTTCAATGATTGCTGCTTTAAGTAGACTGATGTCTTTCTCTTGGGTAGTGGCAAAGTGGTGGGAAACAATTTTATTTAAAGCATAAATAAACAATGTTTATTTAGTCTGTTCATAAAAGTTTTGAATTTTTTGCATACGTATTTCAGTTTACATAGGCAAGTAAGCATGTAGATAATATAATATGAAGTCTAGTCCACAAAGGTTTGTATAGGCCAGGATATGCTGTAGCTCGTTAAAGTGATTGCATGTGTTTTTTCTATATTAGTCATACAGCAAAGACCTTTTTTGCCACATTTAAAACAGTATGTTTCTGTTTCATTAGTACTAATAGGTTTTGTGTTGTTTTAAGTCAAGGCTCTTCAAACTATGGCCCTCCAGTTGTTCAGGAACTACAATTCCCATCATGCCTAGTCATGTCTGTGAATGTCAGAGTTTTACAATGCCTCATGGGATGTGTAGTTCCGCAACAGCTGGAGGGCCGTAGTTTGAGGATCCCTGTTTTAAGTAGATGCTGCCAGGGGCCACTAGATGTCTGAGTGCCTTGGTCTTGCAAAATATTAGTACTGCCTAGTTTGAATATAGTTCATCAAAAGAGGATTTGTGGTCAAAATGTGCAATGTTTGTCCAATATACAACAAATGTTGTTCTTTCACTTGTTAGAATAGGTAATGAAAGCTGAGGCGTGATTTTGTGTATATGGCTGTTTTTTTAAGAGCAGGCTTTAGACAGTTGGCTTAAGCTACTGCCAGACACAGCATATGCTGTCAGACTGGCAACCTGTGATCTCCCTGTAAGAAACATTCCTCATTTACCTTCACTTTCTTTTGCCATCATTCTAACTATCGGATCAATCTCCACTCACTGCTGTACTGTTATATACTATTACATTGTATGTCACCCCTCAGGCAATATCTTATTGCTCTCACTGCAACAACGTGATACATTTCTTCCTCAGCCTCTATCCACATCCCTTTCTGCATCCTGTCAAATGGAATACTACTCATTTTTATCACATGTACTATTTTAATATCTCCCACCGTACCAAACAAGATATCTTTTTTTTGCCACATAGACTTTCCAGTATAATAACTGTTTCACCTTACATAAATGTCACTCTTTTCTCCCTGCTACTACTCTAATGTTTTTGTTTTTTTTCCTCGTTATTCTTCACTAACACCTTACTATTTGGCTTTTGGTTATTTTTCATTTTACTTATGTATTATCTTTTCCGTAACCATTATTCCGTATCCACAGTTTAAAGGATCCCTCATTAAGGGATCTGGTCATCTTGCAGAGATGACCAGATCAGTGGGCTACACTACAAGGGATCAGGAACCAGACCAAGTATGATTAAATGATGTTTATTAATAGAAATAACACAATTTCAACACCAACAAGCCATAAACCATAACCAACAAACCATGTAAAAGTGAGAAATAGCCATTACACTGCAGAAAACCCAGAACCACAACCAGCTCACAAATGCTGTGTATAAAAATGGAGGGAACTCACATAAATAGGGCAGGATCACTAGTGGGGCTGGGAACAGTGGGAGCGGAGCAGAATACAGGGTACTGGAAGCAGGTCATAGGATATAAGGCATAGAATCAAGCAGCGACATGGCTCACAGGCAAAACACTGAGACACAGGTATAGTTTAAGGGAGGGATTATATACCTTCCTAGCAGCCAGTGTCAGGTGGAGCCCAATTACTAGGATAAGCTGGCTGCTAGAAAAAAACTGCTGGTGGTCACCAGAACTGTGCCTTTTGGCTCTGAGAACAGCAGTGCCACCAATAGGTGATCCACGTCCTGACATGATTCCCGACAAACAGAAACACCATTCTGTACCTTTTACTGTTTATTTACCCAAATAACTGCCAGCACACAAGGTATGGAACATAATACAGTATACATATATATATATATATATATATATATATATATATATATTCACAGTATCTCACAAAAGTGAGTACACCCCTCACATTTTTGTAAATATTTTATTATATCTTTTCATGTGACATTACTGAAGAAATGACACTTTGCTACAATGTAAAGTAGTGAGTGTACAGCTTGTATAACAGTGTAAATTTTCTGTCCCCTCAAAATAACTCAACACACAGCCATTATTGTTTAACCCGCTGGCAACAAATGTGAGTACACCCCCAAGTTAAAATGTCCTAATTGGGCCAATATTTTTTGTGGCCACCATTATTTTCCAGCACTTGGGCATGGAGTTCACCAGAGCTTCAAAGGAGTCCTCATCCACTCCTATATGACGACATCATGGAGCTGGTGGATGTTAGAGACCTTGCCGTTCTCCACCTTCCATTTGAGGATGCCCCACTGATGCTCAATAGGGTTTAGGTCTCGAGACATTCTTGGCCAGTCCATCACCTTTACTCTCAGCTTCTTTAGCAAGGCAGTGGTCGTTTTGGAGGTGTGTTTGGAGTCGTTATCGTGTTGGAATACTGCCCTGTGGCCCAGTCTCCGAAGGGAGGGAATCATGCTCTGCTTCAGTATGTCACAGTATATGTTGCATTCATGGTTCCCTCAATAAACTGTAGCTACCCACTCTTGCAGCCCCAAACCATTACACTCCCAACCATGCTTCACTGTAGGTAAGACACTTGTCTTTGTACTCTTTACCTGTTTGCCACCACACACACTTGACACCACCTGAACCAAATATGTTTATCTTGGTTTCATCAGACCACAAGACATGATTCCAGTTATCCATGTCCTTAGTCTGCTTGTCTTCAGCAAACTGTTTGTGGGATTTCTTGTGCATCATATTTGGAAGAGGCTTCCTTCTGGGACGACAGCCATGCAGACCAATTTGATGCAGTGTGCGGCGTATGGTCTAAGCACTGACAGTCTGACCCCCCCCACCCCTTCAACCTCTACAGCAATGCTGGCAGCACTCATACGTCTATTTCCAAAAGACAATCTCTAGATATGACGCTGAGCGCATGCACTCTATTTCTTTTGTCGACCATGGCGAGGCCTGTTCTGAGTGGCACCTGTACTGTTAAACTGTTGTATTGTCTTGGCCACCGTGCTGCAGCTCGGTTTCAGGGTCTTGGCAATCTTCTTATTGCCTGGGCCATATATATGTAGAGCAACAATTTTTTTTTTTTTTTTTTCAGATCCTCTGAGTTTTTTGCCATGAGGTGCCATGCTGAACTTCCAGTGACTAGTATGAGAGAGTGAAAACGACAACACCAAATTTAACACACCTGCTCCCCATTCACACCTGAGACCTTGTAACACTAATGAGTCACATGACACTGGGAAGGGAAAATGGCTATTTGGGCCCAATTTGGAATTTTCCACTTAGGGGTGTGCTCACTTTTGTTGCCAGCAGTTTAGACATTAATGGCTGTGTGTTGAGTTATTTTGAGGGGACAGCAAATTTACACTGCTATACAAGCTGTACACTCACTACTTTACATTGTAGCAAAGTGTAATTTCTTCAGTGTTGTTATATATATATATATATATATATATATATATATATATATATATATATATATACACACACATACACACACATTATATATTTGTATGTGTATATATGTATATATATATATATAACATTTATTTTTGTCTTAAACACAAATGGGACTATATTTGATATTCAAATACTTGATATTTTAGGCTGTGAGGCAAATTTCTCAGAATGAAACATATGAAAGTGCTTCTAACTTAACCATCATGTATTTTTTTGCAATATTCTCTATTTTAAGAGATATGTTATATTAAAACTGTTTGGATCTACCAATACTGCCTCCTGCAACTCCAATATTTCACAAGTGGCATTTATACCTTTTTGGTTCTTGTCCATTTATGAGTAATTTGATTATTGCATTTTACTATTGTATGTACAATTAATATATTACACCTACAATTACATTGCTCCTATCTTTATACTGCTTTTATTAGTATATTTCTTATATCTTTTGAGATGTTTTTGTTTTGTTTGTATATATGTTGTAAGCTGGGGAACAGGTAGCAGGTGCAAAGCTCCCTGGGATAAGCAGTCTTTCAGGCACAGATACCAAATCCAGTGAGGTAGTGACAAAAGTGCAGTGTTTATTGGTGCTATATACAAGTCTATATACAAGTGCTGTACAGTGCTTTAAGGAAAAACAAGCAGGAGAAATAATAACAAAACAAAAACCTAGCCGTGTCCCGGCGCTTACTACACACAACGCAGGCCCTCACTAACAGGCTGAGCAAGCCTACAGCTGGTCAGCTTCTGCTCTCATAGACAAACGTTGTCTGATTTCCCAGGCTCAGAGAGCCCTGGCTGTCTGTCTCAGGTGAGTTTAAATTGGCCTGGGGGAGAGGACCAAGATCCGAACTGGATCATGGATCAGAGATCCCTAAAGGTGTAGGAGAGATGCCTGGGGGCTGTATAAACCCCGAACAGGACTTTTCCCGGCTCTCTCTGGGACGCTCTGCTACAATGTATATATCATATGTATTTTACCTGTAGATATGGGTATACATTTCAGATCCTACTATATATTTTTGTTGGTGCACAACACTTTTAGCTTATCATTCAGCCCTGATGAAGGGGGAGTTATGAAACACACTAAACATATTCCCAGATGTTTTGTCAAATAAATAAATTTTTAACCCCCCCCCCCCCAACTTGACTTGCATTTGGCACCCTTTGACTGCAAAAGGGGAAATACCTTTATTTATATACGACATAATCATTCTATTACAATAAAGAATTTGTTTGTAAAAAATAATTTGTTTGTAAAAAATAATCATTGGCTTTATTGAGCACAAGGATGTCTTTCCTGAAGTCAAATTTTTTTCTAAAGAATCCATAAACCAAGTAGATAACGTAGGTCGGCAGTGCATGCAACAAAAGAATGCCACTGGCTCTGAAAGAAAAACTTGCCGGTGAACCCTCTGGGATAAAAATATTGGTATGATTGTTAATGTTGATTAACCCACAGAATTAGAAAACTAAGTGGCAGTTGAAAACCATGCACAGGTCAGTTACAGATTTCTTGCTGGCTTGTAGAAACCCAAATAAGGTTGTAAATCTGGAGATCTAGCATATACCTACAGTACACTAGAAGACATAATTAGCAAGTTGGCTTATTGCAAGATACTTCAGTGTTAAGCAAAGTTTAAGCCAAGTTAGGATATTGGATGATAAATCACAAAGCAGAATCTGCTTTATCCTCCATTACTATTTGACATATAGTCTGCACAGGAATTTTGGCAGGTAAAAAATGTGCAGCTCCTAAAGCGATAGCCTTAGTGTAGAAGGCCCTCTTGACCGCCAACCACCATCCTGGCTCCAGCGTTGGATTTTCAGACACACCGCTACACAGAACCACTATACACCGCACTGACAAGCTGTTTATCATTTACCTAATGTGAGTGTACATTTGTGCTTTTATCCATTATTAAACTACTGCACTTAGGAGCGCTCTTTTTGTCCTACTTTATCCTCAGGATATGTAAGTATGTTTGGCTTGAGGTCAACAGAAGGGATCAGATGCCATGCGGGTTGCTAGGAAGTAACTCCACTTATGTTAACCTCCCTGGCGGTATTTCAGAGTGTGGCTCGGGGTGGAATTTCAGTGCCATTAGCGGTAACCCCGAGCCACACTTGGGGTACCGCCAGGGAGCATCGCTGGATCCTGGAAGAGGTTACTTACCTTGTCCCCGGGATCCCGCAATGTATTCCGGCAGCATACGGCGGCCAGATCTTCTGTCTGATGCTCTGTGCCCCGCCTTCAGTTCCCTACGAATGTTGCGTCACAGGGGGTGGAAATGGCGGCAAATTCAAAAAGTAAAACACACAAACACACTGATATATTGTAATCCTAATGGATTACATTACTAAGGCTGGCCATACACTATACAATTTTCTTATTCAATTTCCTTTAGATTTACCTTAAACTATGTAGTGCAAGGGCCTGCCTGATTGCATACAAATTGAAAGTGTTTAGGTTTGACCCTACATTACATGGTTTTGGTAAATCTAAAGGAAAGTTGAACAAGAAAATTGTATAGTGTATGGCCAGCCTAAAAAAAATAAATTGACATTAGTTTGCCCCCCAGTGCCCTTGCCCGCAGTTTTACTGTACTATAAATAAATATATATATTTATATATATATATATATATATATATATATATATATATATATACATATACACACACACACATTTAAATTATTATATAATAAATAACTATAAATAAGTTAATGATTTTGTGTTTCAAACTTTATCATACCCGAGATGTTATAAAGAACGCACAGTAAAAAAAAATCATATGTAAATAGTTGGTTTGGGCTGCTCGTCCTTAAGAATTACATGCAAAATAATTGTACCGCTTCAGCACCTAAAATTGGAAACAATCATACCACCAGGGAGGGTAAAATATAAAAATAAATAACCAAAATGAAACATATGGAAATGTCTATACTGTGATGTGCATTGTAGCTTTTTTTTAATCAAAGTAGTGCAGTTACTTTCTGTCCTGAACAGATATCTATTTGTTTTAGCAAGGTTTTTATTTCTGTGTTGGAGACTCTGTCTAATAAAATCACCTGTGTAGTGGTGCTCTGATGTGAATAGCCTGCTGTTGTAGTATTCCTTTAGCAGTGGTTAACCCTTTAGGGGGTTTTCTCTCACCTAACAAACAAACAACTGTTACTTTGTCTCTCTGGACAGCATAAGAAAATTCAGCAGCTAAAGTTTGAATTTGGAAGATTATTTAATAACTGCTTGGCTTGAGTAGCAATTGTACATGTTATAATATTTATTTTCTTAACAATGTAGAGTTCTCTCTTAACCACTTGCTGACCGCTGTCAGTATATTTACTGCGGTGGTCAGCCCCTCCTGGGCAAAGAGACGTAGGGGTACGTCACTCACCCACGAGCTTCTAGGGGGCGAGCGCGCACCGCCGGAGGCGCGCTCCCGCCCCCACTCGTTCACTAACATCCCCGCACAAGTGACCGGTGGCTCCGATGTCCGCCGGTCACTCGCGATCTCCCGCTGAAGAGGGAGAAAGGCAGGCGCCTAATGTAAACAAAGCCATCTGCCATTCTCCCTGGTGTAACTGCAGAGACAATACGATCCTGCTATGTAGGATCGTATGTCTCTGTGGTTACATCACAAGCCACGCCCCCCCACAGTTAGAATCACGCCCCTAGGGATACATTTAACCCACTGTTTACCAATTTAACCCCTTCCCTGCCAGTGTCATTTTTACAGTAACAGTGCATATATATAGCACTGATTACTGTAGTAATGTTACTGGTACCCCCAAAAGTGTCAAAAATGTCAGTCAAGGGTCCGATCTGTCCGCCGCAATGTCGCAGTCCCGCAGATCGCCGCCATTACTAGTTAAAAAAAAAACAAACAATAAAAAATGAATAAATCTTTCCCGTAGTTAGTAAACGCAATAACTTTTGTGCAAACCAATCAAAATATGCTTATTGCGATTTTCTTCACCAAAAATATGTAGCAGAACACAAATTGGCCTAAAATGATAAAAAATTTAGATTTTTAAATTTTTTGGGGGGGAATTTCATATAAAAAATGGGAAAAATATTGTTAGTTTTTCAAAATTGTCGCTCTTTTTGTTTATAGCGCAAAAGTAAAAATCGCACAGGTGATCGAATACCACCAAAAGAAAGCTCTGTTTGTGGGAAAAAAGGACGTCAGTTTCATTTGGGTACAGCGTCGCACAACCGCACAATTGTCCGTTAAAGTCACGCAGTGCCAAATCGCAAAAAAGGCCCTGGTCTTTGAGCAGCCAAATCCTCTGGGGCTTAAGTGGTTAACCACTTACATACCGCAGTACGTCATATGGCGTCCTGGCCTTTAAGTGGGGATATCTGAATGATGCCTGCAGCTGCATATAATTATTTTCAGCCGGCGATTCCCTTCACCATAAGAACATCCGGTGCTTCTACTGGCTCGCCCGTGTGATCAGCGAGCTGGAGAAGGAATTGGCCGCCGGCAGAAGTACACCATGAGACTGCCGATGACCAGATGGTCCCCGGCAGTCTCAATGACTCTCTGAGGCCTGGGTGCAATGTGATGAGGTCACGCCCAGCCTGGCAGTTGTCAATATTGCCCAGATCTCGGCTGGATAGCCCAGATCATTTTTTTATTTATATTTTTTTTATTTCAGGCTTTCCAGCCTGCAGGAGAGATCTGAGGTCTTATTGAACCCAGATCTCCCCATAAAGAGGACCTGTCCAGCACTATTCCCATTATAAGGGATGTAATAGGAATAAAAGTGATAAAAAAATTTAAAGGGAAAGTGCAAAAATCAAAAAAATAAAATTAACAAAAAAATAATTTAAAGTACCTCTGTCCTCGCGTGCTCGCACGCAGAAGCGAACGCATGCGTACGCGGCGGCCACATATGTAGCAAACAATTCTAGTCCAAGACCTCCACTGTAACTCTAAACTGCCTATGGAGATTTGTAGGTACCAAAGTTTGGCGTCATTCCACGAGTGTGCGCAATTTATATTTCACATTAAAAAAGTGGGCTAACTTTAGTATTTTGTTTTTTTCTAATTCATAAAACTGTTTTTTTTTTCCAAAAAAAAACGTGTTTGGAAAATTTCTGCGCAAATACCATGTGACATAAAAAGTTGCAAGTACCGCCATTGTATTCCCTAATGTCTCTGTTAAAAAAAAAATATATAATGTTTGGGGGTTCTGAGTAATTTTCTAGCAAAAAAATTATGATTTTTACATGTAGGAGCAAAGTGGCAGAAATCGCACAGTATGGAAGTGGTTAAACTTACAGAGATTTGTTTATTTCTGCAACAAGTCCTTGTGCTGCTGCTGCCTAATACCTCTATGCCTTGACTGCTATATGCAGGTTATAGCTGGAAGGGGTCAGTGTCTTCCATACTGAAACTGTTCCTGGATTGTCGGCCCTTCTGCAGGCCTCCTAAAGCTGGTGTATGGAAAGCTGACTAATAGCCTCTTGCTATTAAGCATCTCCAGCACTACATGTATTATGCACATGGTAAACTGGGCCTTTGCTGCCCATGCCTTGGCTGGTAAAACCCGGTATGAACTTCCTGCCTTGTTCAGGCATCCAGGGAGATGACGGCAACCAATAGGTGTCCACAGGTAGTTAAGACACTCTAAATGAGTCTGTTACAAGGATTCTCTACTCAGACAATGTCAAGCTTTTCCTTGCAGGACCACTGGCCAATTTAAACCTCTTCTAATAGTTCCTAAAAGGAATATGCAGATGAGGAAGATCTTTGAGCAGGTTTTTGTACCTCCTTTTGTAAGGCTGCTAGGATGCCTAAAATGGCACCTACATTGAGGTTCCTGCAATGCAAGTATTTTAGCACTTTCAAAAGAGTGTGTTGAATTTTGATGTTTAAGCTAGAAGCTCATTCTTGTAGAGGGGTGCAAACTGAACAGAAGGACAAAGCAAGAGAATGTCATAATTGTCAGCACCTTGCAGTTCTGGGTTTCTCAAGTTCAAACTCCAACCAGGATACTTCTACCTGCACTGCAGAATGTCAGATTAAGGCACTTATGGGGGAAAAGTTTTTCCAGCATAATGAGTCACCTGTTTTGTTGATGTGGCCATTATCAGCCTAGCCCTATACATGGAGTTGTCATTTGAGGATGCTGTGTCCTTCAGGGGTATACACAAACAGGATGATTGGGTGTGTCCCTGGGGGATGTAGCGTCTTCTGGTGGTAGCCTTGTGTTGGACTTATCCCTAAGCCTGGGAGCCTGCCTTAACCCTTCCCTCTCTTTGTATTGCAATAGAGGTTGGGATGAAGAATATTCTATCCTAAGGAACAATTCTGACAAGTGGGACACACTGGTCTGCATTCCAAGAGTTTAAACTGCCCCCTTCAAGGGCTAGCTTTATCTTGATGGCAAATAGCTGGAGACGATTCTACAAGTAGAACAATCTTGTCTGCATTGTGAGTCAATCCCCTTCAAGGGCTAGCTTCATTTGACAGCCAATAGCTGGGAATAATTCTACAAGTGGGACAATTTTGCCTGCATTGCGTGAGTCCAGCAGTCCCCTTCAAGGGCTAACTTCATTTGACAGCTAGGAGCAGTGTTTTGCCTAGCCTCCTGCCTCAGAGTACATGTCTGTTGAGTAAAAGAGGACTGCGATTCAAGAGTCAGTTTTTTACTCCAAAGGGTTTGCTTCTCTAGTTCCGCCCTGGAGTCCAGAAAGAATTGAAGAGAGAGTCCTCCACCAAGTAGTCAGCAAAGAGCTCCTCTAGTGAGGGGGAGGTTGCTTTCTGGCTTTTTCATATTCGTTTCACCCATACATATCGTATGGGTACCTGGTTGCTCCTCTTCTGCTAGGAAGATTTGGTCTCAGTCAGTTGGACCCTCAGGCCAAGCACTTCAGGCCATGTGGGTCAATCAGTCATCTTCAAGCCTCTGACTGTGTCAGAAGGGATTCCTTGGCTTAAGCAACAATAAGCAAGTTCTGCTAGCCAACATGGTCCTTACCGCCTCTAGGTATGGCAATTCTAATTCCAGCAGATGTGACTTTAAGAGGAGTACTATTGTTGCACAGAGGGATGCCCATTTCCAACTCCCAGAGCTGTCTGACATACCTCTGTTTCTACATGGATTAAGACGCCATACAGCATATATGTCTGCTGGTTGGGTTCTCAATCCACTCCTTCTCTAGTCAGGGATTCCTGTTAAGCATATGGAGGGAATTCTTAAAACCCTACAAGAGAATGACTGGCTAGACTTTTAAAAAGGGTCATGTAACTCCTACGCAAATCCTTGTGTATCTGAGAGCTTACTCCTTCACGGTTCAGAATACATAGTTTTTTCCACTAGAGCATTCTGGTGGTAGGACGCTGGGTAATCCTAGCTTTCCTCTCTTCACCTGTCAGCGTCTCAATACCTGATAAGGACCATGGTCTCTCCCATCCCTATATTGAGGTGTGCTCAATGGGAATGGCCTCCTGTCCTGAATGTTTTTTTTTTTTTTCTCCAATATTGATCGTGCACCCAGCGATTCATGTCTTGCAAACAGGCAGATGAAGCCTTGGGTGCTGGCACAGTAATTAATCTTCTGTGCTACTTAGTTATTGCCAGTGGAACTCCCCTGTCGGGAAGTTGTTTTGCCAGTGGAACTCCCTGGTTGGGAAGTCAGTTTGAAGATTCTGGTTTTCTGGCCAGCTCTTTCATGCTCCCTACTCCTTTTGTCACCTGACAGCAGGCTTTTTAGTTTCCAGTGAGGCTAATCAACTTCACAGTGGTGTCCTACATCAGGGGACAGGTCAGAACCTGCAAGGTCAGTCCACTGAATAGAGGTATAGATGACTGATCTGGGTGGAATAGAATCTTCCTTATCATCTCTTGTGGGACTATGTAGAATTTCTGGGAAGAATCCATATTCTGTGGCCCAATTGGGCAATAAGTGGTTCCTACATCCAGGTCCCTCAAAGTGGATTTTATCTCTGGACAATATTTCGGAGTTAGATTCGGTAGCATCTCATTACTGTTACAAGCTGGAAAGCTTTTCCCTAGGGGCCTGGGCCAAGTCCTGGGTGTGGCTTCTGTGTCAGATCAGTAAGGTCTCACAAACCATATGCTTTCCAGTTTGATCCACATACAGTTTTTTTTTTTTTTGGGGGGGGGGAGTAGGTTGCTAAAGAGCACTGCAATTTTTGCAGCAATTCCCTACTGGCCAAACAGGCTTTGTTTCCTGCCTTTGATACCGGGATATCGGATTGAAGCCCTTTCTCTCGGATGAGATCTTTTGTTGTAGAGAGCAATATTCCACCCATGTTCTTCCAGTTTCTTATCCTGGCAGGAAGAGACTGATCCAGCTTGGCTGTTTCTCTAAGCTATTATCTATAAATCCTACAAAATGGTTTTGAATAGAGCTTGTTTATTTTGGACTGCTTTGTTTTCTTTGCTTCATTCCTCTGGTCAGGTGCATCCCGGACTTAACTGATCCTGAAGCTTTCTTAGAGGGCAGATCTCTGCATTCCCTGGTATATCCAATGTTTCATGGGTAGACTATCTCTTACTCATCCAATACTTTGATGAAGGCTGAATCTGAGACTCGAAGGAGAGCCAAGACTCTCTACGTGGGGTTTCCTACCTTCTCTGGACTTCCTTGCCGGCTCCAGATGAGATCTTTTTGCAGTCCACCTTGGTTAAAGACTGAGCTACATGCACTCTAAGGGTTATCTCTTCAACCAGGAAGTTTGCCAAGATCAAAGCTTTAGGCTAGGAAGGATCCTTTGGTGACTTACAGCTCCAGTTGGGATGCCCTTCAGTCCAGTTGTGGTAAGGATTGAGCTATGATGTCAATCTCTCGAGGGCTACATCCTCAGCAGGAATTTTGGCCAGAATCAGGCCTTCAAGAACCTTTGACAGCTTGCTGCTCCAGATGGAATCTCTTTCAGTCCAGTTTTGAGTAAAGTCTCAGTTATGATGGCGGCCTTTCTGTGGGTTCTTTTTCCTTAGTCAGGAGATTGCCGGGGCCTTGAGCCGAGAGGGATTCTTGTGGCTTACTGCCCAGTACAGGTAGTGTTTATACCCATACTGGGTGACCATCTGAGATGGCCTTTGCATTCTATGAGAACAAAGGATTTGTTCCTCCTATATGCAGGATCACCAAGAATAACTGGTTCCATGCCATGGATTTTGGGATACTTCAAGCATGCTCTCAAGCTACAGCTTTGCTCAGAGATTTAGGACATATTTGTCACTCTCTCTAGCAGAATCAGCGGAACGGAGATGTTATCCAGAATTTTTGCTGGATGCGCCATTCCAGCTAGCCATTAGGCTTATAAAGTTCAGGGCTTGGTTTCTACGGAAGCAGTCACCACACACTCATCCATAAGTGTATAGGCTTTGTGGGCTCCCTGTGAAAGGGTCCCAGCAATAGTTGTAGGAGGATGACATGTCTTCCATTAAAGCTGTTCTGGCTCATTGTGGGGTGTAGTTAACTTCCTTATGCTGTTAATATCTATCCATAAGGTTACTTTTGGCTATGATTGAAACCCTACTTTTCCAACATCCAACCCTTGTTTTTTGGGCTACTTAGTTCCCAAACGTATGCTGCCATGAAAGTCTGTCAGGAAAATGAAAAATTTACCATCAAATACTTACTGTAATTTTCCTTTCCTGATGGACTCCATGGCAGCAGTTTCATCCCAGAGTCATGAGTAGGCTAGTAACAGAACGTGGCTTATGGCTCAACCTGAACATTTTTGGGAGGGGGGTCCTAGGGGGTAGGAGCGAGGGCGGGGCTACCCAAACAAGTCCATCAGGAAAGGAAAATTATGGTATTTGATAGTAAATTTTCCGTTATATGCCACGAGGAGTATTTTGAGTATGCTCTCATTTTTTATTATGGTTTGTGATTTCAAACAGGGTAATTTAATTAATTAGGTAATTCTGAGAAATTATTTGAACATGTGGAATAATCCACCTCTTTGATTTGTTTATAATACCTTGCTGCTGTGTTAACTGTGCTACACACAGGGACAACAGTTACTGGCCAATTATTTGTAGAACTGGTGTAATAAACCTGTGCCCCCCCCAATACCACAGATTGAAGCGGGGTGTTAGCTGAGTATACTTCCCTAAGTGTATTTGTGTCCTGCAACAATATTGCCTCTTTTGCTGCGTTAACTCTGATACACACAGTGCCAAACTCCCTGGCCAATTTTTTGAACAACTGGTTTGATAGACCAGTGGCCCCCCAATACCACATATTGAAGTGGGGTGTTATCTGAGTATACTTTTACAAGTGTATTTGTGTCCTGCAACACTATTGCCTCTTTTGCTGCGTTAACTCTGCTACACAGGGCCGGTACAAGGGGGGGCAGAGGGGGCGGGTGCCCTGGGCGGCACAATTTAGTGAAGGAAGGGGGGCGCAGTTCAGCGCAGGTGAAGTGTGTGTGTGACTAACACACCGGGCGGGCGAGCGGCCGCTAATCGCTGTAAGGAAGTGAGCCCCTCACTTCCTTACAGCGATTAGCGGCCGCTCGCCCGCCCCGGTGTGTTAGTTCATACCAGGGGGCGGGGCGGACTGACCCATCTGACCAAATGCCCAGGACCAGTGGGGGCCCCCATGATGAGACAATGAGGCTCCTGGGGATGAAATCAGTGCCGGATCAACGTCCGGCATTGTGCTCCACACTCCACTCAGTGAAGAACTGTCGGCTGCCTGCGTGGCGGGCGGGTGCAGCAGAACTCTGTGGAAGAAGTACATGTTCGGTGAGTAGTACAGTAGAGGGCTGTGCCTGTGTGTGATAGAGGCGGGATTGCCGTGTGCCCAATTGTAGAGGGGAGTTTGTGGGACTACAATGTCCAGCATGTCTATGGAGGAGGAGCACACCCCCATTTCTCTTCTCTCCTCCCCCCCATCCCCCATCCTTATCCCCCCATCCTCTCTCCCCCTCTCTATTCTCTCCCCCCCTCCCTCTCTCTCTGTCCTCTCTCCCCCTCTCTCTCACCCTCTCTCTCCCCCCTCTCCCTCTGTCCTCTCTCCCTCCCTCCTCTCTCTCTCCCTTCCACCGTCCTCTCTCTCTCTCCCTCCCCCTCCCTCCGTCCTCTCTCTCTCTCCCTCTGTCTCTCTCTCTCCCTCCCTCCCTCCATCATCTTTCTCTCTCCCCCTCCCTCTGTCCTCTCTCTCCCTCCCTCCCTCCCTCCCTCCCTCCATCCTCTCTCTCTCCATCCCTCCATCCTCTCTCTCTCTCTCTACCTCCCTCCGTCCTCTCTCTCTCTCTCCCTCCCTCTCTCCCTCCGTCCTCTCTCTCCCTCCCTCTGCCCTCTCTCTCTCTCTCTCCCTCCCTCCGTCCTCTCTCTCTCTATCTCCCTCCCTCCTCTCTCTCTCTCTCCCTCCGTCCTCTCTCCTCTCTCTCTCTCTCTCTCTCCCTCTCTCTCGCCCTCTCCCTCCATCCTCTCTCTCTCCCTCCGTCCTCTCTCTCTCTCTCTCTCGCTCCGTCCTCTCTCTCCCTCCATCCTCTTTCTCTCCCTCCGTCCTCTCTCTCTCTCCCTCCCTCTGTCCTCTCTCTCTCTCTCCCTCCCTCCGTCCTCTCTCTCCCTCCCTCCGTCCTCTCTCTCTCTCTCTCCCTCCCTCCGTCCTCTCTCTCTCCCTCCCTCTGTCCTCTCTCTCTCTCTCTCCCTCCCTCCGTCCTCTCTCTCTCTCCCTCCCTCCGTCCTCTCTCTCTCCCTCCCTCCGTCCTCTCTCTCTCCCTCCCTCCTTCATGTCTCTCTCTCTCTCTCTCCCTCCCTCATCTCTCTCTCTCCCTCCCTCCGTCCTCTCTCCCTCTCTCTCCCTCCCTCCCTCCGTCCTCTCTCTCTCTCCCTCCCTCCGTCCTCTCTCTCTCTCTCCCTCCGTCCTCTCTCTCTCTCTCTCCCTCTGTCCTCTCTCTCTCTCTCTCTCTCTCCCTCCCTCCCTCCGTCCTCTCTCTCCCTCTCTCCGTCCTCTCTCTCTCTCCCTCTCTCCGTCCTCTCTCTTTCTCCCTCCCTCCGTCCTCTCTCTCTCTCTCTCTCTCTCTCTCTCCCTCCCTCCCTCCGTCCTCTCTCTCTCCCTCCCTCCTCTCTCTCTCCCTCCCTCCCTCCGTCCTCTCTCTCCCTCCCTCCGTCCTCTCTCTCTCTCTCTCTCTCTCTCCCTCCTCTCTCTCTCTCCCTCCCTCCGTCCTCTCTCCCTCTCTCTCCCTCCCTCCCTCCCTCCCTCCCTCCGTCCTCTCTCTCTCTCTCCCTCTGTCCTCTCTCTCTCTCTCCCTCTGTCCTCTCTCTCTCTCTCTCTCTCTCTCCCTCTCTCCGTCCTCTCTCTCTCTCTCCCTCCCTCCGTCCTCTCTCTCTCTCTCCCTCCCTCCGTCCTCTCTCTCTCTCTCTCCCTCCGTCCTCTCTCTCTCTCCCCCTCTCTCTCCCCCCTCTCTCTCTCCCCCTCTCTATCCCCCTCCCTCTCTCCCCCCTCTCTCTCCCCTCCCCCCTATCTCTCTCCCCCCTCTCTCTCCCCCTCCCTCTCTCTCTCTCCTCCTCCCTCTCTCTAGTCTCTCTCTGTCCTCTCTCACCCCCCCTCTGTCTCCTTTCCCACCCCTCCCTTTGTCTCTGCTTTCACCCCCTCCCTCTGTCCTCTTCCCCTCTCTCTCTCTCTGTCCTCTTCCCCCTGCCCTCTCTCCCACTCTCCCTATCTGTCCTCTTCCCCCCCCACCCTGTTCTCTCCCCCCCCCCTCTTTCCCCTTTCCCCATCCTCTCTACTCCCCTTCCTCTGCCCCCCTCCTCTTCTTTCTGTTCCATTGTCATGTATAGCTTAAAGTGAAAGCCTTCCAAACTATCTCAGGGCATAAAAAGAGGCTCTGTAATTGCTGCATTGCACAATGAGGAGACTGGGGGAGGTGTGCTAGGAGTGGTGATATGGGGGGATTTGTGTTGGGATGGGGAATGGGTGAAAAGGATTTGTGCTAGGAGAGGGAATTTGGGGGGTTTGTGCTAGAAAAGGAAATATGGTGGGGGGAAAGAATTTGTGCTAACGTCGAACATACATTTTTCTTTGGGGGGGGGGGGGGGGGATTTACAAAAGTTGGGATTATTGGGGGGTATTTGTGCTAGGTGGGGGGGAGAGAGGATTTGTGCTCAGAGCGGATATTTCCAGGTGTAGATGATTTGTGCCAGGAGGGGGAATTTGTGCTGGGGGCATATGGGGAGAGACAGAATTTGAGCTGGGGCAAATATTTGTGCCCGGAGGGGGGATTTCAGCAGGAGAGTGGATTTGTACTGGGACAAAGGGGAGAGCATGCAGATTAGTGCTCGATTTTTTTTTTTTTGGAGGGGGGGGGCGCAATTTGGCATGTTCGCCCTGGGCTCCAGATGACCTTGTCCCAGCACTGCTGCTACACACAGTGCCAAACTCCCTGGCCATTTTTTTGAACAACTGGTGTGATAGACCAGTGGCCCCCCAATGCTACATATTGAAGTGGGGTGTTATTTAATAGTTTACTTTTCGAAGAGTGTATTTTAGTCCTGCAAAAATGTGGCCTCTTTTGCTGTGTTACCTGTGCCACACACAGTGACAACAGTTACTGGCCAATTATTTGTAGAACTGCTGTGATAAACCTGTGTCCCTCCAATACCACAGATTGAAGCGGGGTGTTGTATACCTTTTTCCAGATATACTACGATTCTCTAGAGACTTTTGTCACAGGGTAATTTAAAAACATGACAGGCAGAGGAAGAGGCAGACACGCAGGGGTAGTAGGGGTAGGGCAGGAGCAGAAGGCCGGAGCCAAAGTGTGAAGTTTCAGAAGGTGCGTTCTATTACGTCAAAGGACGCACCAGACTTGGTTGAGTGGCTCACTCAGCCTTCCTCTTCTGCACCCTCCTCATCCTCTCCATCTGCACCCTCTTCACTCTCTGCTGTGTGCATCCCCAAACACACCACCACCACATTCCCTCCGCTTGAGTCACTGGAATTATTTTCTGATCCATCACAAGACATTTGCGATGCGCAGCCATTGTTGGCATTGGATCACGAAGAGGAGGTAGCAACAGCCGCCACTCAGCAGTCTGACGACAGTACCCAGATCATCCCAAGGAGGTTGGTCCCCGCTGTTGCTGCCTACTCCGAGATCTCGATTGTTAGTGGTGGGGAAGGTGACGTGTCTATGGATGTCACGTGGGTGGCCACAAGAGAGGAAGAGGAGGGGAGTTCAGAGGGAGAGACGGACCGGCAGATAGGGAGGAGAGGCAGACAGATCTTGCATTGCACAAGAGGTACAAAGCAGACTGCAAATGTATCAGGAGCGAGCCATCAACCATGTACAGTCATATCTGGCGCTCCCAGGATGCCAGCACATGGCTCCGCAGTGTGGGCTTTTTTTAATGTGTCCGTTGCTGACAATAGTGTTGCCATCTGCAGCCTTTGCAGTCAACGCATAAGTTGCGGTTATGACGCCGGATAACCCTCTTGCCCAACGTTTGATTGCTGGCTTGTCGGAACTGATAGCCCGCCAACTATTGCCATATCAACTGGTGGACTCGGAGGCCTTTCGTAAATTTGTGGCCATTGGAACACCACAATGGAAGGTCCCAGGCAGGAAATATTTCTCGCAGAAGGACATTCCAGAGCTGTATGGCCATGTTCAGCGGCAAGTGAATATATCTCTGGAGTGTTGGTTCCAAGATACATCTGACCAAGGACACATGGTCTAGCAAACACGGGCAGGGAAGGTATATCACTTTTACTGCCCACTGGGTGAACCTTCTGATGGCCGTCAAGTATGTAACCCGTGGCACCCGTGTAGATTTGGTTGTACCGCCACGGATTGCATGCAGGCCTGCCTCTTCTCCTCATCCTCCTCCATCCTCCCTCTCCTCCTCGGCTGACTCCTCCTTTTCCGCTGCGCCGCCCAAGATCCCCAGAACCTATTCGACATGCCAGGTGAGACTTTGCCATGCTGTGCTGCGTCTGTTATGCCTGGAAGCCAAGAGCCACACTGGTCCTGCACTCCTTTCAGCTTTGCGTTCGCAGGCAGATCAGTGGTGGACACCGCTGAATTTGACATTTGGTAAAGTGGTGTGCGACAACGGTGCCAATCTGCTGAGCGCACTGAAATACCCTGGGGTCCAGGACGTCTTGAGCCAGGCCAGGAAAATCTCGGGCCATTTCAGAAGATCTTACACAGCCATGGCTCGCCTTGCTGACATTCAGCGGCGACAACCTGCCTGTCAGGCGTCTTATTTGTGACTGCCCGACACGATGGAACTCGATGTTGCATATGCTGCTCCGGCAGAAATGTGCAGTTAACGACTACCTGTACGAACTCTGCGGCAGGACAGGTTCTGGGGAGCTTGGTTTTTTTCACCTCGCCAGTGGCTGCTCATGCGCGACGCATGCAGACTTCTGCAGACTTCTGCAGCCATTCAATGAGATCACCAAACTGGTAAGTCACGGCCAGGGCGCCATCAGTGACGTCTTACCTAATGCCTTTTTTCTGGAGCGTGCATTGTGTTGTGTCATTGATCAAGCCGTCGAGGAGCAGGAGCAGGAAGATGAGGAAGTCGCAATGTTGAATGCATTCCCAGTGGGTGCTACTCCATCTGAGACAAGTCAACAGCAGGAGTCTGAAGAGGGGTCAGAGGAGGATGGTGCCGGGGGGGGGGGGGGATGAGGAGGAGCAAGAAGAGCATGCTTTAAACCTTTCTGGGATCCCTGCTGTTATCCATGGATGGGAGGAGGAGAACTAGGACGACATTATCCTGGATGATGAGCTGGAAGCAGGTCACTACAGCGCTTCCAGTATAGTGCGAATGGGGGCCTTCATGCTCCAGTGTTTTAAGGGGAATCCCCCATATAAAAAGCATAAAGGCCAAGGGACCAGTACTGGGTGGCAACGTACTTAGACCCCCGGTACAAACAAAAAATGGCGGAAATGTTACCACAATCACAGAGGGCGGTCAGAATGCAGCACTTCCAGTCCTTGCTGCGGGAAATGCTGCATTCTGCTTTTGCGTGCGCTGGCAGAGGAATTTCCAGTCATAGAGAGACAGTTGCGGGTCGCAATCCAACAGTGCCTGCAAGAAGAGGGCGGTTTGAAGATGTCCTGGTCACTTCAGATATGAGATCCTTCTTTCAGCCGAACCATCGACAGCTGTACTCCGGATCCAGCATCAGGGAACGCCTAGACCGACAGGTGTCTGACTACATCGGGTTAACGACCAATGTGGACGCTCTCAGGAGTGATGAACCCCTGGACTACTGGGTGGGAAGGCTTGACCTCTGGCCAGAGCTTGCACAATTTGCAAAGTAAATGTTGGCTTGCCCCCCATCCAGTGTCCTGTCCGAAAGGACGTTCAGCGCAGCAGGGGGGATCGTGACCAATAAGCGCACTCGCCTAGCTCATGACAGTGTAGACTACCTCACCTTTATAAAAATGAATGAGGCATGGATCTTTGAGGAATTCAACACATGTGACCAGTAGACCATGTTTCATTGAAATTCCTCATGCCAGGCCACAAATATCCGCCAGACCGCCATCCACCCACAACAATTCCTGGTCCTTGTCTTCGCTAAATACAGCGGCATAAATGGCATTTCATGTCCATGTACCTCCAGCCACAGAATACAACTTTCTTAGCTGTCAGGTAAACGCATGTGGGCTGATTTTTGGGGCCTATACTGGCCGAAACATACTTCCGTTACCTGTGAATGCTTAATGTACCTACAGCCATCAAATACTATGTTCTTAGTTGTCAAGTAAATCCATGTGGGCTAATTTTTGGGGCCTATACTGGCCGACACTTACTTCTGTTACCTGTGAATGCCTAATGTACCTCCAGCCATCAAATACTATGTTCTTTGCTGTCAGGTAAACCCATGTGGGCTAATTTCTGGGGCCTATACTGGCCGACACTTACTTCTGTATCCTGTGAATGCCTAATGTACCTACAGCCATCAAATACTATGTTCTTAGTTGTCAAGTAAATCCATGTGGGCTAATTTTTGGGGCCTATACTGGCCGACACTTACTTCTGTTACCTGTGAATGCCTATTGTACCTCCAGCCACCAAATACTATGTTCTTTGCTGTCAGGTAAACCCATGTGGGCTATTTTCTGGGGCCTATACTGGCCGACACTTACTTCTGTATCCTGTGAATGCCTAATGTACCTCCAGCCACCAAATACTACATTCTTTGCTGTCAGGTAAACCCATGTGGGCTAATTTCTGGGGCCTATACTGGCCGACACTTACTTCTTTAACCTGTGAATGCCTAATGTACCTCCGGCCATCAAATAGTACGTTCTTTGCTGTCAGGTAAACCCATGTGGGCTAATTTTTGGGGCCAATACTGGCCGACACTTCTGTATCCTGGGAATGCCTAATGTACCTCCCAGCCACCAAATACTCCATTCTTAGCTGTCAGGTAAACCCATGTGGTCTATTTTTTGGGGCCTAAACTGGCCGACACTTACTTCTGTATCCTGTGAATGCCTAATGTACCTGCAGCCACCAAATACTATGTTCTTTGCTGTCAGATAAACCCATGTGGGCTAATTTTTGGGGCCTATACTGGCCGACACTTACTTCTGTATCCTGTGAATGCCTAATGTACCTACAGCCACCAAATACTACATTCTTTGCTTTCAGGTAAACCCATGTGGGCTAATTTTTGGGGCCTATACTGGCCGACACTTACTTCTGTATCCTGTGAATGCCTAATGTACCTCCAGCCACCAAATACTACGTTCTTTGCGGTCAGGTAAACCCATGTGGGCTATTTTCTGGGGCCTATACTGGCCGACACTTACTTCTGTATCCTGAGAATGCCTAATGAACCTTCAGCCATAGAATACTACGTTCTTAGCTGTCAGGTAAACCCATGTGGGCTAATTTTTGGGGCCAATACTGTCCGACACTTACTTCTGTATCCTGTGAATGCCTAATGTACCTTCAGCCACAGAATACAACGTTCTTAGCTGTCAGGTATTCACAGGATACAGAAGTGTCGGCCAGTATTGTCCCCAAAAATTAGCCCACATGGGTTTGCCTGACAGCTAAGAACGTAGTATTCTGTGGCTGAAGATTCATTAGGCATTCACAGGATACAGAAGTGTCGGCCTGTATAGGCCCCAAAAATTAGTCAACATGGGTTTACCTGACAGCTAAGAACGTTGTATTCTGTGGCTGAAGGTACATTAGGCAAACCCATGTGGGCTAATTTTTTAGGCCAATACTGGCCGACACTTACTTCTGTATCCTGGGAATGCCTAATGTACCTCCAGCAACAGAATACAACGTTCTTAGCTGTCAGGTAAACGCATGTGGGCTAATTTTTGGGGCCTGGAATGGCCGACACTTACTTCTTTATCCTGTGAATGCCTAATTTTTTCAGACTGGAATTGAAAATCAATGGGTCTGTAAAGGTTCCGCCAAATTGTGGAATGGATGCGGACCCATTTTACAGAAGTGTGAATGGACCCTATATGTATTTGACATGTATTTACCGGCTGCTGTCAGTTCTGGCTGATTTATGAAAAAAAAAAAAACAATTTTTTGCTTTAAAAAAAAAAAAAAATTAGGGCAACATTTCCAATGGCAATACTTCTGTTATGACATTGTTCATGTGCTGGGACTATTTGTGCACAGCTAGTAAGTCTTTTGTGGCTCCAAATATGACCTAAAGGTTTTTAAAGTTGGCCTCCCATTAAAGTCAATGGGGCCCGCCGCGAACTTCGCAGACTTTTGAGAAAATTTGCGGCTGACGTTCGCGAATCGCCCCGGCCGATGTTCGTCCATCACTACCAGACAACAGACATCACTGCTCTGCAGCGCTATCCTCAGGTCCTCCAGTAGTTCCCAGAGATGTCAGTTCTCATCCTCCAGCCTCTTTAGCTCCTCGTTTCCCTCTGTCAGTTTCATCCCTGGGGTCTTGTTGCTGTTCAACTGGATATAACTCCCTTGGCTCCCAGGCAGGCGGAGGGCCTCGGCTTTCGAGCTGAAGTGCCCAGAGAGCATGCAATGGAAGTGTCGGAAAGGTGAGGCACTCTGGCAACTGCTCCAGCAGCCCCTTGCATTCATCCATTCCAGGCTCCAGGACCTTGCAGAGGGCGCAGAACCCTTCCCCAGAAATGGGGCCCTCTCCAGTCCAGCTGATGGAAGTCCAGATTGCCCACCAGCATGCTAATCTCATTGTCCATCCTGTGGTCCAGTCTGTAGTGATGAGCCAGGACACTGACCAGCCTTTGAGTGCGGTGGTCTGGCCGGGGGGGGGGGGGGAAAGGAGGTCCTTCCAGGTTCCTCCTCCACTAGCATGACGAGCGGTAAGGGATGATGCCTGTGCCAGCCTCTTGTTCCCTATGGCCAGTCCAGGCTTGGTGTCACCCCTCTGGCGGGTGTCACCCGGGTGCGATTAATACCCCCATAGCGATGCCACTGATTGCAATGACCTGACAATTTAGACCCAATTGTCAGGCTTGTAAATCACCCTGAGCAGTCTGCTTCTCAAAGGCATATGCAATTTAATAATCCAGAATGTATTTACTTATGTCCACATTTCCTACTTTAGAGAAAAAAGGGAAAAGTGAAAGATTGCACTCATTTTTTAGCACTAAAATATTTCATACTGAATGGCTGGCCAAAGGGAAAATGAAAATGTCCTCCAAAATTGGCAGAGTTTTTCAGTTTAATTAAACAGTTGATTATGATAGAATTATCGGTAAAAGTGAATGGTTTATTGTTCTCAAATACATGAAAATTGAACTGATAAAATTGATACACCAAAGACTCATGGGAGTTGGTAAATAAAGAAAAAATAAAAACAGAGCCTAGAATATATTATACTATAATGCTTAAACTGTGAAAATCGTGATCAAATGTCCAATCTGTGTGTAGCATGTTCAGCGGTGATTTTACAAACAATACTACTGTAACAGTAAGTTATTTTTATGCTAGATGGAAACACCTCAACATCCACAAGAAAATGTGATATATTATCTAATTCTAATGTTTTTTTTTTTTTTACGTATATTGTATTCATTACATTTTATTGCCATTTGAAGAATGGGGATAGACCTATGGATGGCTGTATATCACTGGCTCAGCTGTCCATGAGCTACAGTTAAGCTCTATGCTGCTTATAACAAGCAAACAGTGGTCTGCTGTAGTCAGAAAAAAACATGGCCAAGCAGGGGCCGTACAGCGTGCAGAGCTGGTGAAATTACTCTACTGATACCTGCTGTCTCTGTGTACAGCTGCCCATTGAGATGAATGAGAAGATGCAGCTGTAAGCAGGTATGTGCAGAAGGTTGCACAAAGCATCCACGGGCACCTGGATGTATGCTTCAAGCACAGCTAGCATGTTTTCAGAGAATATGTCATTGTGCATGTGGGTGCCTTACACAACCCCCAGCACATAACTACTTACAGGCACACCTTTCTCTCTGCATCCTGTATCGCTGCTGTACAGCAGTGTGCATAAAGCCTATTATAAGTATTCCAAAACAGTATAGAGGACTACAGGAAAGTTGATAGGATACAGATTAGGTCTTAATTAAAAGGCCCATAGGAACATTACTGGCAAGCCATGTTAACTTCTAAATGACAAACTCCCAGATCTTATGTGGCACACACGGAGGGTAGTAATATGTACACAAATAACAGCAGCTAAAACACAAACTTCACTGCATCAGTAATGTCAAACTTGAAATTAAAAGTAGACTGATCTGTGTAGAATAAATCTTGTAGGGGCCACATTGTGTCCATACCAACTACATCACAGAAAAGGATTATAGTGCTTTGGCCATAAACAATATTGTAACATTACACATTTCATTCAAGAGAAAATAAACTATTAACATTTTTAGAAGTATTTGTTGGCAAAATGGCTTTCATCAACTGGATATCAGCTAAGACTAAGTTTTAATCACTATGAGATGAAAAAGAGGAAGCAAGAGGGCTACATGTGGCCAAGAAAACACCGGTTTGATAAGCCTGGCATACAGGCATACAGATACTATACCACATACACATGAAGGACAAGTAGTTATATTGAGCAATTGTAGTTTTTATTTTAGGGCACATAGCAGTATCCAGTAGCATCAAACTCAATATTTTATGCACAAATAATCAGGGTGCCTGTAAAGCCACCAGAGCACTTCTACAGACTGTGGAAGTACTAGCTTTCCCCTTCCCCGGTGGTTCCTACACTTTCTTGCTCCTTAAAGCGGAACCATACATCCCCGTCCAGGTTGTGATCGTTGGCCACTTTCATTGGCCGAGCAGGTACAACGTCACTCCCACACATGCGTTTGAGCTCAGATAAATTCAGCAATGCCGAATTAGTACAGTGAGCTGTATGTGTGCAGCTCACTATACAAGGGCGGACAGGCAGGTGAGTAGCTTTAATGCAGAAGAAACATAGTGTGTGTCTTCTGCATTAAAATTTCTGCCTGTTGGCCCATTTTCAATTTTGCCCTAGTGTTCCACTTTAAAGCAAAACTTCACTCTCTCAATCAACATTGGCTATTTTTAAACCTTGGGTTGCTAGCATTAGGAAATATATAACATTTACTTTTTTTTTTTCAGTTACTTACTGGTTGTCAGACCTAAGCAAATTATGTCATACTTCCCAAGAGTCTTCAGGAGGAGGGGTTTTCTCAGTTAAACACACACTCATGCATGCATGCCTGAGCTAAGGGCTGATGGACTCTGGAAAGTCTGATACATGAATCATCTAACCTTAATCAAGATGGCCATGGCTAGAAATACTCGGGTTGTTTTTCAAAGTGATTTCTTAGCAAAATAAAGCACAGAGACATGTATGGACGAGCTTCAAAAAAATAATAATTTATGAAATAGTATAGTTTGTGGTAGTCAAATGCAGTGTATTTCCACTTTAAGAGATCCTATGACTATGCATAAAAAATACATCAGATATATATATATATATATATATATATATACATCTGCTCCTCAATCTCTCTTCCTTACTGTAAGCTCAGAGGTTTTTATAGACACCTGATGTCTCCAAAAAGAGGACCTGCCACCTGCACAATGCTATCACATAGGGAGCATGAGAGTCCCCTTGCAATAGCAATTATGGATTATGTGGAACAACATGTTAATTAGAAACTTGTGGTAAATTAAGCAGCCTGGATTTCATATCTCGTACATAACCTGGCATAAAAAGTACATTTGGCAAATAACTTCTCTGTTGACATACTGTGTGTAGATTTTGGGTTATACGGCTTTGACTTCTACTTGGACCTGAACACGTATGATAGTGTATAGTGCACATCTGTAAAATACATAAATCAGGTTGAAAAGACACAAGTCCATCTAGTTCAACCAATAAAAAAACAAAAACAAAAAAAAAAACAACCATACAGTCCCATATACACAGTCCTTTACCCACGGTTGATCCAGTGGAAGGGGAAAAACCCCCGCAAAGCATGATCCAATTTGCTACAGCAGGATGAACTTTACCTATAAATGTGAGCTCTTACTGTGAAGAAACCTTTCCATATTTAGAGATTAAATCTCTTTTCCTCTAGATGGAAAGAGTGCCCGCTGGTCCTCTGTGATTACCCAAAAGTGAATAACTCAACACCAAGTTCACTATATTGTACATTTTGATCATATCCCCCCTAATCTCCTCTTCTCAAGAGAAAATAAATTCAGTTCCTCTAATCTATCCTCATAGCTGAGCTCTTCCATGCCTCTTATCAGTTAGGTTGCCCTTCTCTGCACTTTCTCCAGTTCCCGGATATCCTTTTTGAGAACTGGTGCCCAAAACTGAACTGCATATTCAAGATGAGGTCTTACTAATGATTTGTACAGGGGCAAAATTAAATCTCTCTCTCTGGAGTCCATACCTCTCAATACAAGAAAGGACTTTGCTTGCTTTGGAAACTGCAGCTTGACATTGCCTGCTATTATTAAGCTTAGGATCTAACAAAACCCCCAGATCCTTCTCCACCATTGATTCCCCCAGTTGTACTCCCCCTAGTATATATGATGCATGCATATTCTTAGCCCACAAGTGCAGAACTTTACATTCATCAACATTAAACCTCATTGGCCGCATAGCCACCCAATTAAACAGTGCGTTGAGGTCGACTTGTAAGTAGGAGACATCCTGTAAGTATGTTATTCCACTGCATAGCTTGGTGTCATCTGCAAAGACTGAAATGGTACCTTTATTCCCAGACCCTATATCATTTATAAAGATATTAAAAAGTAAGGGTCCCAACACTGGCCCTACGCCAATTGTTTTTTATTCACACCCCTATATATATATAATTTATCTATTTATTTATTTTTTTATTGTTGCATTACCTCTCAGTCACCTTTACATACGATTGAATTTTTGGATTTTGCACTTAATTGCATTTATTATCTAAACACATTTATATATATTTTTTAGCACTGTGTCACGTTTATGTGCTTCTTTCTGGAGTAATTTTGATTCACTTAAGTGACTTTACACTAAGTCACTTTATATATTGTTTTTACTTCAATATCCATGAAGTATATGAACACGCTTTTTTCTTATGCACGTGGTCACTTTGATTGTATTTTTAGTGATTTTATAACCACGTACTGTTTGTATTGATATGGTACAGATGCACACTTTCAATTGAGTCTCCTTTATCCAGGTGTTAGCTAAATTTGACAATGCCATTTACCTCCCCCCCCATTCCCAATTCCTTCCCAGTCTAAGTCTTTAGGAGCAGCCCTTATCCTCTGAAAATTTGCTCTCTTAAAGTTAAGTGTTTTTATATTTCCCATATGTGTTTGTTGCTTACAGCAAACATTAAATGAAATCATGTTATGGTCACTGCTACCCAGATGTTCTTTTATATGAATATTAGTCATAAGCTCTGCATGGTTTGAGATTACCAGGTCCAGCAGAGCATCATTCTTAGTCGGGGCCTGAATAAACTGGAGGATAACATTTTCTTGTGGTTTATATATTTTTGCCCTTTAACTGTTCCAGCAGTTCCAATACTCCAGTCAATTTCCAGGTAATTAAAATCCCTGAGTTATTAATACTGTCCCAGCCCTTGTAGCCCTTTCTATCTGTGCAAGGAGCTGAGTCCCCACCTCCTCATTAACACTGGGAGGTCTATAACAAACTCCAATGATAACCTTTGTAGTCTGCACACCCATGTACATTTCCACCCATAATGTTTCAGACTCATCACACTCTCCATCAGCTAGGTCCTCTTTCACACTCGCTTTGAGATCACTTCTCACATAGAGACAGACACTGCCACCTTTCCTTTTTACCCTGTCTCTCCTAAAGAGCAAAGCCTGGAATATTAATAGCCCAGTCATGTGAAGAATGAAGCCAACATTTAGCAATACCGATTAAATCATACTTCTCTTCATGCACCAAAGCTTCCAACTCGCATACTTTGCTTGGCAGACTTCTGGCATTGGTAAACAAACACTTTAATGCATTATTAAATTTTGCATATCATTTTTAGTAGTACAAATAGCACCATCATTTTCAATGGTTGTTTGTGACATGGGAACCTTCTTGCCACCTGTCATAATGCTCTCCCCATCTATCCCCATTCCACCCTCTATTAATGTCTGACCCCTATCTGACATGTCTGCCCGATTGAATTCTGGTTTACCCTCCCCCCTTAATCCTAGTTTAAATAATTCTCCAGCCTCCCATAAACCTCCCCACCAACACAGCTGACCCCCTTCCATTTAGATGCAAACCATCTTTAGCATATAGGTTGAACCACAATGAAAAGTCAGCCCAGTACTCTAGAAACCCAAATCCCTCCTTCTTACACAAGGTCTTTAGCCATGCATTTAGCTCTCTAATCTCCCCGTCTTTCCTGTGTTGTGCATGGCACAGTCATCATTTCAGAGAATATCACCTTGGAGGTCCTTCCATCTGGGCATTTCCACTTGACATCTTTTGATATTATCCATCTTTTGCAGCCATGCCCTTTCCCACATTTGCTTCTGATTGTCAGGTCGGCATAATTAGTATTAGAAACTCTTGTTGTACTGTATTGAAGACATGTGAATGTTAACATGTAGATATCTGCCCCCCTACTTGAGTGAGTATGAGATTTATAGTGCCACCTGTTACTAATTCACAGAAAAGGAAATTGTATAAAAAAAAAAAATCCCACCCTTTTCTAAAAGAAGGTCCTTCATAAAAAAAATAGACAACATTCACCAATGTAAATTCATCATCAATCACAGGTTCCAGAGATGTAGATACTCGTAAATCACGTGACACATGACCTACAGCCATGACAATGCTGTTTCTGTTTCACCACAAAATAAATGACAGCTCCATGGCACTGTTGAAACGCAATTATAGCAGATGCCATCCCAGGTGATGTCATTGACTAAATTTGGTCATGATTAATGACATCCCCTAGGAACCCTGACTGGTGTGTGTACAAGCCAGCTAGCAGAGAACTGTCCTTTTTGTAAAAATTTTGTAAAATTTTTTAACATTATTGGCCAATTTGTTTTCTGCTACTTATGTTTGGTAAAAAAAAAAAAAATCGCAACAAGCGTATTATGATTGGTTTGTGCAAACGTTATTGCGTTTACTAACTAAGGGAAAGATTTTTGTCATTTTTGTTGTTTTTTTTTAATTAGTAATGACGGCGATCTGCGATTTTTTTTGCGGGACTGCGACATTGCAGCGGACAGATTGGACCCTTGACTGACATTTTTGACACTTTTGGGGGTACCAGTGACATTACTACAGTAATCAGTGCAATACATATGCACTGTTACTGTAAAAATGACACTGGCAGGGAAGGGGTTAACGTTATTAGTGATGCAGTGGCTAAGTGTGTCCCTAGGGGTGTGCTTCTTACTGTGCAGGGATGTGGCTTTTCATTTAACAGCAGAGATCTACGATCCTACATAGCAGGACTGTATGATCTCTGCTGTTACACAAGGGAGAATGATAGGCGGCTTTATTTACATTAGCCGCCTGCCTTTCTCCCTCTGTAACTGACGATCGGGAGTGACCGGCGGACATCGGGTCCGCCGGTCACTCGCGCGGAGGTGTCCGTGAACGAGCGGGAGTGCATATACTGCGGCGGTCAGTCCCATGCAGGCAAAGTGACGTATGTCACGTACGTCACTTGCCTGTGAGCCAATAGGGGGCGAGCGTGCCCCCCCGGAGGCGCGCTCCCGCTCGTTCATGGACACCTTCGCGCGAGTGACCGGCGGACCCGATGTCCGCCGGTCACTCCCGATCGTCAGTTACAGAGGGAGAAAGGCAGGCGGCTAAAGTAACGCAGTGCCGAATCGCAAAAAAATGGCCTGGTCATTAAGGGGGCAAATCCTTCCGGTCCAGAAGTGGTTAACTGATGCAGCAATTTAAAAAAATAAATCAACTATTTATAAATAAATAATAAATCCTTTTATTTATGTTAACCCCTCGATACATGTCTGGTCCTGAGTAAATATTTGGTAATAGTCTTTAAATTTTGGTGGATACTACATATAGGATGAAGATAAGATGTAACTAGTCTGTAATAATACAAATCATTCACTCCTTCAACTTATTTTTTTAGTTTAGCTTAACTATATAGCCATAATGGTACATTACTGTTAATAATGTTTAAAATTTGTTTCTCTATTTACAGTTGCTGGCTACGACATGATACTTATTTTATTTGGAGTTTTATAGGACCAGCTACATTAATAATTATGGTGAGTTTGTTTTGCTTTTGCTATATTCTGTTACACATCTCTTGTATCAATAATTACATAATTTTGAAATGTAGACAATAAGAGATTTGTCAATTCTAGTAGTAAATGAATGTGTCCTCAGTTTTCTTTACACATCTACAGTGGGAGTATAGGTTTGCTATGCCATTTTGTGGAGTCTGGAGAAACAGGTTGTAAACACGGAATTCATTGGCAAATTATGTAATTTTGGGACACGCTGCTGGTGCATTTGCTGGACTACCAGGAGAGGGCTTTGCCGATTTGCCTTTATTTAGTCTTTGGCTAAATAATGACACTTTGTAAATTGTTGACCTTTCCACTTCCAAAAAAAATGACAGTGGCACTGATATTAATGCTAGGCAACTCTGTTACTGCAGTTGCCAAGAAAGCACACCACAAGTTTGCCGGTTTGTATTTGCCAGATGAGCTGATATTTGTTAAATTGAGAAAAAACGCACATGGCAATCAGTAATAATATTTAACACTAGGGGTATCCTGTCCTCAGGAAAAAACAGACAGCCCAGGAGGGGTAGAAGAGGTAAATAAGGTGAGATAAGTTTGCTGAAATATTTAATAGTGTCCCAAATGTTGAGTGTATGTCGCATTAGAGGGCTTATGTATGTCAGTCTGGATTTTGGTGAAAACCATGAGAGTAAATGTGAGGAGACAGAGAAACAGGAAAATGTCTTTAGGTCAACTAAAAGATGGGCTTGTTGTTAGGCGTATAGGGAGACCAGTAGATTTGTGCAGCTGTGAAATATTTAGGTAAATTAAGAATTCCCTGTCCATCCTGCTTGTTATGTATAAATATTGTGTATTTTGAGATGTGTGGGTTTTTTTGTTGAACCAGATAGAATGCAGGACATGATTTTGGAAGGATTTCAAACCATAAGATGCAATGAGGATTGGGAGGGTGCAAAAACAGATATGAAATAGGAGATTTGGCAAGATGGTCATTTTGATGGCATTAATTTTTCCTAGCCTTGATAAGTTGAGGCAAGACCAGGAAGAAATCAAAGTCTTAAGCCACTGTAAAGTTGGAATGTGGTAAGCTGCATAAAGGATATGGTATGAGCGAGTGAGTTGGATTTCCAAGCAAGCGTGGTTGAAGGAGGACCAAGAAAAACTGTAATTTGCCTCAAGGAGCTTACCATTGCTTCTAAAAAAAAAAAAAAAAACAAAAAAAAACATACAGTAGATGGCTAGGGACTTATCCTCATTGATGGCAAGACCAGATATATTACAAAATTGCCTAAATATGGGGAGAACATCAGCAAAAATGCTTTTTTATTGAATTGGCTTCAGAGTTGACTGCTCAGATGTCAAGGTTAGATCTAATGAGGCACGCCAAGGGTTCCAAGGTCAATAAAAATAGAACAGGGAAGAGGAGACAACCTTGGTGTGTGCCTCTATGGTTTGCAAAAGACGTAGATTGGCAAGAGAGGTAGCCAACTGTGGTTGAGGGAAGATGGTACAGAGCTTTTAGCCAAGAGAGGAAGTGCGTTTGTAAACCCCATTTACTTAGGAATATACAGTATGCATTACATCCTAAGTAAGGGAATCAAACTCTTTATACATGTCTAGTCCAAGTGCCATTCTAGGAATTTGTTGTTGATGCATCATATGAATCAAGTGATTATTGTATATCTAGTATAAAGCCCACCTGATCTTTATGAATGAGGGAATGAAGAAATGTGTTATTTCTAGGTGCGAGAATATTGTTAGGAATTTGATATCTCTGTTTAGAAAACGAGATTGGATGAAACGATTTGAGTCTAAAGAGTCTTTACCTGGTTTTGGAAGCATGACTATATAGGTTAGTGAGGTGGGGGTCCAGGAGGTCTAAGAAAGTTTTGTAATATACAATTGAAAAGCCATCAGGGCCTAGGGTTTTCTGTTCTTTCAAAGATTTGATCACCTTCAGGACTTCAGCAGTAGTGATTTCCACTTGCATCATGTCCATCATAGATTTAAATAGGTCATCAGCTAGGTCCTAAGGAAACAAGAAACACAAAGAAAGGTGCATCGACCTAGCGCATTATCCTCAATATAGGCTTTATTGTTAAAACATAAAAATGGCTACTCACAAACAAAGGTAAAAATCAATCACATCGGACTCAAGATCTTGAGTATCGAGAGTAGTCCATACGAATGTCCCTTGTCCTATTAGGATGACGTCTGACGCGTTTCAAGGCCCAGGGCTCTGAGGAAGAGGCGTATGCCTTGAAATGCGTCAGCCGTCATCCTAATAGGACATTCGTATGGACTACTCTCAATACTCAAGATCTTGAGTCCGATGTGATTGATTTTTACCTTTGTTTGTGAGTAGCCATTTTTATGTTTTAACAATGAAGTCTATATTGAGGATAATGCGCTAGGTCGATGCGCCTTTCTTTGTGTTTCTTGTTTGCAGTATTGTTGGACTGCCCCAGTCCTTTTAGGCAGCAGGATCCTAGCCATCCAAGACGCCATTTTGAAAGTCCCGTGGGCAGAGCAGTCAAGGAGTCGGCTTTTCTGAGCGCAGGAGATAGGTGGTTTATCCACCTTGTTTTTGTTTGGAGGTCCTAAGGAAAGATTCAAAGAAATGGTGACCGCACTCAGGAGAAGTTGAAGGATGAAGTGTTTATTCTCCCGTAGGATATAATCCATACAACGCTTCACATAGACACAGGACAGGTAAACGCGTTTCACGATTCTAGGATCGCTTAATCATTACCAATAGTGGAAGAAAATGAGAGAGTCGCATATATATAGGCAGCCAACAATTGACTGAATGAGATTGAGAGCTGTGTAGAAACACGCCCAAGATCTAAAAATTAAATGTCCAACACGTGCGAGTCAATCACTTCATATCCACTAAAAACCAGGACAAAACATGATGTAGACAAAGACACACAGATGATTACTTCTTAACAGAAAAAGAAAAACATTTTCATAAAAGCAATAAACATATAGAAAATATCCAACACTAAACCTTTCTCTAATGTGCTTATATGGACAATTAAGTCCGCTACAGACTACACAGATAAAGGTGCAAAGAAGCTACACTTTATATGTTATAGGAACAAAAAAGTTTGATTATATAACCAAACATAACAGCGTGGAAAAGGAATTTACATGAACAAATGAAAAAGAAAACAATGTATATGTGTATATATATATATATGTAAAAAATGCATATATGAAATAAATCTATGTGAAAAAAAAACGTATTGGTATATACATATAAGGGATCTAACAATCTAATAAATAAATAAATAAATATAAATAGAAATACTGGATCCCAAAGTGTTAAGAGTGATTAAATGTGTGAACATTGGATACTAAAAAATGTGAACGTATAATAATAGTGAAACAAATAAATCTGATAAGTGAAAAAAGTGTGAATGAGTAAATTAAATGTACGTGAAAACATTCAAAAATATATATATAAAAGAAATGTATGTAAAAATATTTTTAGTATCGAAAGGAGACCGGAACCGATCTCACTAAACACAAATTAGATGGAAGTATATATTTGGTTAGAGTGAATATCGGTAAAAAAAACCCCATGTATCAATGTATATTAATATATAATGAAAAATATGAAGATATAATATACAAAACGGGCCATAACAAAACCAGGTACTCCTTAAATTTTGTCTAGATATGAAGAAAAGGGACTACAAATATATAAAATATCCAATATATAAATGCAATGTAAATATACACCATTGGATAAAAGGTGTGAACCAGGGAGATGGATAAGGCTGTAAAAATTGTTGAAGATATACGTATGTAAGTAAACCTGAGTATACCGATAGTTAGAACACTGTGAAATATGAAAATAACTGGGTTGATAAATGTATATGAGCGAACACAATATATCACAATAACTTTATATATTCAAAAGAAATATATAAAAAAAATATATATATATATCATCGAATATATGTCGAATAATAGCTTTAATTTTGTTATCCACTCCCTGATCACCGAAAATATCCAATGGTAATCACATTAATACAATAATATTACATTTATAAAAATATATGTTCTTAAAAGTCCTATATCTTCTAAAGAGCCTTACTACTAGAAAAATGTATCCTATTGAATCAATGAATTACGGACAGATCAATCTGTGAGGAATAAACAGACAAACTATTTAATACGCTTGAGATGCACTTCTATAAACCCCTCACTGAAGCAAGATGAATCGGAAGTAACAACTGTCCTCGTACACCCTACACACGTCGACGGAAAGAATCGGTCGGCGCGTGCAGGGGAGGAGGAAAAAAATTGTACACCCTACACACGTCGACAGAAAGAATCGGTCTGTGGCGAAGTGGATTTCCTAACGGGATAAAGTAAAGACGATCTGCTCCTGGCGCAGGCCTTATTAAGGGCTCTCCTTAAGGTAGTTCGGGAATAACCCCTTTGAAGGAGGCGATCCCGTAGAGAGTTGGCCTGTATATGAAAATCATCATCTCTAGAACAGTTGCGCCGCAGGCGCAAATATTGTGCAAAGGGAATACTTTGGATCAGTGGTTTGGGGTGCGCACTAGTCGCATGAAGAAGGGTATTTTCCGCAGATGGTTTGCGGTAAAGATCTGTGAAAATGGTCCCATGAGGGAGTTTTGAAATTGTGAGATCCAGAAAAGCAATTTGAGATGCATGATGAGTATGTAAATTGTAAATTCCAGTCGTTCACATTTAACATATCTAGAAAAGTATGCAACATGTCAACAGGGCCAGTCCACGCCAGGAGCAGATCGTCTATATATCTGTACCAAAATGGTACAAAAGACAAATAATGTACAAAGGTCTCGTCAGAAAACACATGTCTCTCCCACCCCCCAGGTAAAGATTCGCATATGAGGGAGCACATGTGGTCCCCATGGCCAAGCCCTGCCTTTGTAAATACATATCTTCCATGAAGATGAAATAGTTTCGAGTAAGAATGAAAGCATTTAATTTCCAGGTAGTTCTATCCTGTTCCATCTAAAAGCCGCTGACCGTCCCGATGCCCCGCTCGTGGGGGATACTGGAGTATAGTGCCTCCACATCAACAGCCACAAGGAGGGCATCAGCAGGGATCTGGATGCCTTCGATATGTTTCAAAAGATCTGTAGTGTCTTTGATATAAGAAGGTAGGGCGTGGACATGGGGAGCAAGGTGAGAATCTACGTATTGACTGGCACAGTCCGTGAGGGAACCTAAGCCCGATACGATAGGTCTACCTGGGGGGGAGGAGAGACGCTTATGCGTCTTCGGAAGAGTGTAAAACGTTGGTGTGCGGGGAAACTTGGTAAACAAAAATTCATACGTGTCCTTGTCAATAAGGCCCCGCTGCCAAGCTTGGAAAATTATGCCAGAGTATTCCTCCAGGAATCCCTGTACGTCCACTGGGCAAATAATCTGATACCAGGCCTCATTCTTTAGAACGTCCAAACACATAGTCTGATACTGTGTGTGGGTCATAACCACAATATTGCACCCCTTATCGGAGGGGTTGATTGCTATGTCCTGTCTCTTTTGTAGTTTCTTAAGGGCTTGGTTTTGTGTAGGGGTAAGGTTCGAACAGGGGTCTTCCCAATTGGTTCTTTTGAGATCCTGGATGGAATTGTGTAGGAAGGACCAGACAGTGGGACATGTCATCAAGTCTGGAAACTGTGATGATGGGGGTTTGAAAGGTCGTTTAGGAATAGTGGAAACTATCCGATTACTTTCAGAAAGATTGGGTGGAATGCCGCTGGCATCGACCATAACATGGGGTGGTTCGTCTATGTTGTTGCCCTCATCATAGAGGAGCATGAGATCACGTAAGGCTCTAAATTCAGCCATGGAAAAATGTTTAGTACGTAGGGTCAGCTAATTTTCCAAGTGCAGATTCTGTCTGTTTTTGTCAAAAATAAATTTATAGGTGAGATTTCTAGAAAATAAATAAAGATCTTTGATGGTATCCATAACGTCTATAGAGTCAGCCGGCAAAAACCCAAACCTAATTGAAGTAACGAGGTTTCATCTTCAGTGAGTGGGTGTGCAGTCAAATTTATTATGTTCAAACCTGTGGGTTGGTAGGAGCGGGAGTCAGGGGCGGTGGAGGTGTAGGTGCTGGGGCTTTGGGAAAATACATGTCCAGATTTCCTTGTGATTTTCTGTGCTCTTGTAAGGCCGGGTCTAAAAAACCATCATCGGCTAGTGTAGAGGGAATCTTGGATGTGCTAGCAATCATATTTAAAGCTTTAGGGATTGCATTGTGTAAAGTGGACATTGTGGGTGTGTTACTCATCGTGTTTTGTGCACCCTGAGGCCCGGTGGATCTAGGATTCGATGTCGCTTTTGGTAATTTGTTGTTTTTTTTACCTTTTTTAAGTTCAGTCGGTGAGATCCCAGGATGAGAACGTTTCCTGGATGATCCCTGACTGGATGGACCTGCTAGTCTAGAGTGGCTTTGCTGTGAAAAGGCTGAAGAAATCGATGAATCCGATTCAGAATATTCATAAGTTAGGGAGGGGTTCTGTATATTGGAACGGGGTAGGCCTCTTCACATATTGTATTCTCCTGAAGAAGCAGCCTAGTCCGCGAAACATGTAGAGAAAACTGTGGAGATATTCCGACTACTCTTCACATCCCAAGTTATTTTTAGCCGACTCCTACGGTGTCAGTTGTATGTTATTTATATCATATTATTGTAAATTCAATATTTGTTATTTCTTTATATTTAAGAAAGTTATTTTTAACAATGTTATCCAAGTTACATTAATTACAAAGATATCGGTACCCATAAATCCAGCCAACCCTCCTTTCCCATTCCCCTTTCCCAGTTTTGGGGAGCTCGAGGTCCCACTTACCCTTTCACCCCATTTTTCATATAGTGAAGTATGTTTTAGACAATTTATTAATAACCTCCAAGTGGAGAAAAACATACTCACAAACGGGGATAAAAACGAGCAGTGTACAGATTACAAGTTGTTGTGGACGCCGCTGTTGGCATGCGTTCCATGGCTGATCAGGAAGTGTAACCGGAAGTGACGATGCGTCAGAGCCGTACCGGCAGTGCTTCAAAGCATTTCGCCCGCCTACTGGGCGGTTTCAAAGACCTTTGAAAATGCCCAGTGGGCATGCGAAACGCATTGACGCACTTCCGGTATGGCTCTGACGCATCGTCACTTCCGGTTACACTTCCTGATCGGCCGTGGAACGCACGCCAATAGCGGCGTCCACAACAACTTGTAATCTGTACACTGCTCGTTTTTATCCCCGTTCGTGAGTATGTTTTTCTCCACTTGGAGCTTATTAATAAATTGTCTAAAACATACTTCACTATATGCAGTCCTTTGTTTCTAATTTGGGGTCCATGGAGGTGACTCGGACCAGCTCTATCTAAGAAAACACCTGGTACTACGTGGAATTCCATAGGAGAAGTCCTTGTGCAATATTCCATTGATTTCAGGCTATTTCTGTCTGCTGTTCTGGTGAGTGGGGAACCAAGAGGGGTCACCATCACCAGGAGCACCTATATATTTTATCTTGCACTGGAGCACTTTGGAATTTATCAATCACTTTAATGAAAGGACTTTTTTTCACTTAAATTGATTTATACACTTGTATGATTTATAGCACTATTTGCACATTATATATTTTTAATGTCTTAGTTTTAACATTCAATTGTATTTATGCTAGCGCTGTTTTAATTTTGATTTTATAATTTCATGAATCAATGCTGTCTGTTGCTTAAAATATTGGTCTTTTATTAAACTCTCCATTATCTTCCCGACTATAGAAGTTAAACTAACAGGTCTATAGTTACTTGGCAAAGATTTGGATCCATTTTTAAATATAGGCACCACATTGTCCCTATGCCAATCCAGTGGTACTATTCCAGTCCCTAACGAGTCCCTAAAAATTAGAAAAAAAGGCTTTGAAATTGCAGCGCTCAATTATTTTACGATGCACCCTTATTCTGTCTAAATATTTCTGGACCATATCACTTTTGAGCCATTGTGGATCATTTGGGGCTGTGTCAATACCATCCTCATTATGGTCATGAGCTCCCCCGTGCTCCTTTGTATACACAGAGCTGAAGAAAGTATTTTATTTGCCTTCTCTTTGTCCCCAGTCACCCACTCCTGATTATTTAGTAAAGTGCCTACATGTTCAGACCTAACCTTTTTACTATTAATATATTTAAAGAATTTTTCTGCGTTTGTCCTACTATCTTTTGCAATCTGTCGTTCATTTTGAATGTTTGCATCCTTGATTTCATTTTTACATATTCTGTTATATTCTTTATAACAATAAAACAATGAGAGTGTACCTTAATTTTTATATTTTTTTTAAAAGCTCTTTTCTTATTATTTATAGCTAATTTAACTTTGGCCGTGAGCCACATAGGTTTTATTTTTAGCCTTTTAAACTTATTGCCCATGGGAATATACTTTGCAGTGAGTTTGCATACAGTCTTTTTGAAAAATTCCCATTTCTGTTCTGTGCTCATTGATGCCAATATTCCCTCCCAGTCTAAATCCTGGAGAGCAGCCCTCATCCTTGGAAAATTTGCTCTCTTAAAGATTATGGTCACTGCTACCCAGATGTTCTTTTATATGAACATTATTAATAAGTTCTGCACAGTTTGAGATTACCAGGACCAACGGAGCATCATTTCTAGTCGGGGCCTCAGTAAACTGTACCATAAAATTGTCTTGTAATAGATTTATAAATGTTTGCCCTTTAACTGTTCCAGCAGTGCCATTACTTCAGTCAGTTTCTGGGTAGTTAAAATCCCCCATTATTATCACTGTTCCAGCCCTTGCAGCCCTTCCTATCTGTGCTAGGAGCTGAGTCTCCACCTCCTCATTAATACTGGGAGGTCTATAACAAACTCCTATGATATTCTTTGTATTACGCACACCCATGTACATTTCCACCCATACTGCTTCAGACTCATCACACCCTCCATCAATTAGGTCCTCTTTCACACTCACTTTGAGATCACTTCTCACATAGACAGACACCACCACCCTTCCGTTTTACCCTGTCTTTCCGAAAGAGAGCATAGCCAGGAATATTAATAGCCCAGTCATCTGAAGAATGAAGCCAAGATTCAGCAATACCAGTTAAATCATAGGTCTCCTCGTGCACCAGAGCTTCCAACTCACCTATTTAGCTTGGCAGACTTCTGATATTGTCACATTCTGCACACTTATTTTGCATATTTCTTATTTTGGTACAAATAGTACCATTTCCAATGGTTGTTTGTAACATGGGAACCTTCTTATCCTCTGCCATAACTCCCCCCCCATCTTTCCCCATTCCACCCACCAATAGGGGCTGACCTTTATCTGACCTGTCTGCCCCATTATAATCTAATTCACCCTCCCCCCTCAATCCCAGTTTAAAAACTCCTCCAGCCTTCCCATAAACCTCTCCCCTAGCACGAAAGACCCCCTTCCATTTAGGTGCAAACCATCTTTAGCATATTGGTTGCACCCCATTCAAAAGTGAGCCCAGTGCTCTAAAAACCCAAATCCCTCCTCCTTACACCAGGTCTTTAGCCATGCATTCGGCTCTCTAATCTCCCCCTGTCTTTCCTGTGTTGCGCGTGGCACAGGCAATATTTCAGAGAATATCACCTTGGAGGTCCTTCCTTTCAACTTACAGCCTAGTTCATTCAATTGGTTCTTAAGGAGCCTCCACCTTCCATATGTGGACCAAGACAGCTGGGTCATGTCCAGGCCCTCCCAGTAATTTGTCAACCCGGTCCACCACATGCCCAACCCTGGCAGCTGGGAGACAGCAAACCATTTGGTTGAGGTGATCCTGGTGAAAAAAATTATTCTATTAGTCCTTCTGATTGTAGAATCCCCAATTACCACCAACTGTCTAGGCCTACCTACAGTCCCCTCACCACCTCTAGTAGATGGATTGCTCTCCCGGCTGTTAGGGATAGCAGTGACATCTAGGGCTGCCACCTCTGAGCTTGCCACCCCTAAATCTTCACCCAACGTGGCAAATTAGTTAGGGTGCTCAAACCCAGGTTTGATTTAACAGAACTTGGACTGGTTGTATACACAAAAAAAAACCTGGACACAAAGCAGATTTTTTTGTATGTCTAATCCTACCTTACATCAGAGCCCCAGAGTGCCTCTTTACATCTGTGTCACCTTACATCAAAGTCCCAGAGTGCCACCTTTCATCAGGTGCCCCCAGAGTGCCACCTTTCATCAGTGCCCCCAGAGTGCCACCTTTCATCAGCTGCACACAAAATGCCACCTTACATCAGTGCACACAAAATGCCACCTTACATCAGTGTCCTAGAATTTCACCTTACATCAGAGTCCCAAGAGTGCCACCTATCATTAGTGCCCCCAGAATTTCACCTTACATCAGTGACCCCAAAGTGTCACCTTACATCAGAGCCCAAGAGTGCCCCCTTACATATGAGTCCCCAGAGTGCCACCATACATCTGAGTCCCCAGACTGCCACCTTACATCAGTACCCCTAGAGCAGTGGTCCTCAACTCCGGACCTCGGGGCCCACTAACAGGCCAGGTTTGCAAGATAACTAAATTACATCACAGGTGATCTCATTTGCTGCTCAGTGATTGCAGTATTCTAGTTTGCATCTCCCCAAGGTAGTACTTAAAATCTGGTCTGTTAGTGGGCCCCGAGGACCGGAGTTGAGGACCACTGCCCTAGAGTACTACCTTACATTAGAACTACCAGGGCCCTAACTTATATTAAAACCCCCAGAGTGCCACTTTATATCAGAGCCCCCAGAGTCCTAACTTACATTGGAGCCCCCAGCTTGCCCCCTTATATCAGAGCCCATTCATCAGTGCCCCAGTGTATCACCTTACATCAGAGCCCAAAGAGTGCAACTTACATCAGAGCCCCCATGGTCCTAAGTTACATCAGAGCCCCCAGAGTGCCACCTTACATCAGAGTCCTAGACTGCCACCTTTCATAAGTGCCACCTTAAATCAGAGTCCCCAGAGTGCCACCTTACGTCCTCGTCCCCAGACTGCCACCAAATATCAGTGCCCCTAGAGTACTACCTTACATCAGAGCTATCAGGGCCCAAACTTACATTAAAACCCCCCAGAGTGCCACTTTATATCAGAGCCCACAGAGTCCTAAATTACATTAGAGCCCCCAGTGTGCCTCCTTATGTCAGAGTCCCCAAAGTGCCACCTTTCATCATCGCCCCAAGAGTGCAACTTACATCAGAGTCCTGATGGTCCTAGCTTACATCAGAGTCCCAGAGTGCCACCTTTCATCAGTGCCACCTTACATAAGAGTCCTATTTACATCAGAATCCCCAGAGCGCCACCTTTTATCAGATTCCACAGAGTGCCACCTTACATCAGTGCCTCCAGAGTGCCCCCTTACATCATTGCCTGCAGGGTGCCACCTTATATCCATGCTACCTTACATCAGTGCACACAAAATGCCTCCCTTCATCATTGCCCCCAGAGTGTCACCTTACATCACAGCCCCAAGAGTGGCACCTTACATCAGTGCTCCCAGAATCTCACCTTACATCAGTGCCCCCAGAGTGTCACCTTACATCAGAGCCCCAAGAATGCCACCTACCATTAGTGCCCCCAAAATTTCACCTTACATCAGTGCCCCCAAGTGTCACCTTACATCAGAGCCCCAAGAATGCCACCTAGCATTAGTGCCCCCAGAATTTCACCTTACATCAGAGCCCCGAGAGTACAAATTATATGAGAGCCCCCATAGTCCTAACTTACATCAGAGCCCCCAGAGTGCCACCTTACATCAGAGTCCTAGAGTGCTGCCTTTCATAAGTGCCACCCAGCATCAGAGTTCCCAGAGTGCCACCTTACATCAGGGCCCCCAGATTCCTAACTTACATCAGAGCCCTCAGAGTGCCCACCTATATCAGAACCCAAGAGTGCCCCCTTAAATCTGAGTCCCCAGAGTGCTCCTTTACATCTGAGTCCCCAGACTGCTACCTTACATCTGAGTCCCCAGACTGCCACCTTACATCAGTGCCCCTAGAATGCTACCTTACATCAGAGCTACCAGGGTTCGAACTTACATTAAAATCCCCAGATTGCTACCTTAAATCAGTACACATTAAAAATTGTACACATAACAATGGACATATTATTTAACTGATTGTTACATATTAACAGAAGTCCATCTGAGTCAACCAATAAAAACAAAAAAAAACAGTAAAGAAAACCCAACCATACAATCCCATATACACAATCCTATACCCGCAGCTGATCCAGAGGAAGGCGAAAAACCCCTAGAAAAGCATGATCCAATTTACTACAGCAGGGGAAAAAATTCCTCTCTGATTTCCCAAGAGGCAAATCAGATTATGGGGAGGTAATTGAACCTGTGCTTTTCCTTCAACTTTAAGGGGGAAGCATTGATGATGTTGTAAATACCTGGAGAGAAAACTGATTTCAGGAGTGTGTCCAGAAGGGGGTGATTAATGAAATATTTTCCGAATGGTCTAGAATTGTGAGCAGGGTACCCCAGGGCTCTTCCCTGGGACCAATTCTGTTTTAACTTGTTCAGAAAATGATATAGAGGTTGGAATAGTTAAATCTAAGTGTTTGCTGACGATACAAAGCTAAGCAGGGCAATAACTTCATGGCATTAGATGGGCACCTTAAAGACTACAACATACAGGGGTATACAATGTACTAACACACACACATCATAGGTTGAACTGGATGGACTGATGTATTTTTTCAACCTCACAAACTATGTAACTATGGCATGATATAGCAACTTTTAAGAAGACCTAGTTAAAATAGAGGGGTGGGCAGCTAGATGGCAGAAAAGGTTTACTTCTGAAAAAAAAAATAATGCTCTTGGGAGCTAAAAACATGGATGCAAGTTACTCACTAGGGGGAAATCTCTGGGGGAATAGAAGATGGAAAAAGATCTGGGGGTCCTAATAGATCATAGACTCAACAATAGCATGCAGTACCAATCTGCAGAAAGCAAGGGTAGCAAACAATTCACATGAATTGAAAAGGGTAGTTACTCAAGGGATACAACTATAATTCTACCAGTTTACAAAACTGTGGTTCAGTCACATTTTGAATATGCCATCCAGTTTTGGTTACCAATACTCAGAAAGGATGTCCTTTAACTGGAGAGAGTCCAGAGAAAGGAAACAAAGCTGATAAGGAGGCTGGACAGCATCAATTATTAAAAACCCCTACAAGCATTCGTTCTGCCTGATTAGAGACCCTTAAGAGGGAATATGATCACAATATACAAATCTCTGAACAGTGACTGTGTCATTGGGAGGAATTTATTTAACCTAAGGAGACCCATGAAAGACAACAAAGAGGACAAAGAGGACAGACCACACAATGAACTTGGATGAGAAGTGGCTAAATCCTAAACTGCATAAGGTGTTCATTACTGTTAGAGCGGTAAGGATAGTTACATAGTTACATAGTTAGTGAGGTTGAAAAAAGACATCAGTCCATCCAGTTCAACCTATGATGTGTGTGTGTGTTTGCTTTTAACCGTACATTGTACACCCCTGTATGTTGTGGTCTTTAAGGTGTCCATCTAATAGTTTTTTTGAAACTATCAATGCTCCCTGCTGATACGACTACTTGTGGAAGAGAATTCCACATCCTTACCACTCTTACAGTGAAGAACCCCTTACGCACTTTAAGGTTAAACCGCCTTTCCTCTAGTTTTAGTGAGTGGCCACGTGTCTTATTGTTTCTCCTTTCTCTGAATAGTTTGTTCCTTATGCTAGGGTCGCCAGTACAGTATTTGTACATTGATATCATATCCCCCCTCAGTCGTCTCTTCTCCAGAGAGAATAGGTTCAGTGCTTGTAGTCTTTCCTCATAGCTGATGTCCTCCATTCCCCTAATTATTTTTGTTGCCCTTCTCTGGACTTTCTCCAGTTCCAGCACATCCTTCCTGAGGACCGGTGCCCAGAACTGGACAGCATACTCCAGATGTGGCCGGACCAGAGTCTTGTAGAGTGGGAGAATAATCTCTTTATTTCTGGAGTGAATCCCCTTTTTTATACATCCCAGTATTCTGTTGGCTTTGCTTGCGGCGGCTTGGCATTGCATGCCACTGCCAAGCCTGTTGTCTACCAGTACCCCCAAGTCCTTTTCCATCCTAGACTCACCCAGAGGTTCCCCCCCTAGTGAGTAGCTTGCTTTCCGGTTTCTTGCCCCCAAGTGCATTACTTTACATTTTTCAACATTAAATCTCATCTGCCATGTAGTTGCCCACCCCGTTATTTTGTTCAGATCCGCTTGCAAGGTTTCCACATCCTGCATAGAAGATATTGGCATGCCTAGTTTAGTATCATCTGCAAATACTGAGATTGTGCTGGATATCCCCTCCTCAGATCATTTATGAATAAATTAAACAGGATTGGTCCCAGGACAGAACCCTGGGGGACCCCACTTTCCACACCCGCCCAATCCGAGTACTCCCCATTAATCACCACCCTCTGTACTCTCCCCTGGAGCCAGTTCTCTATCCAGGTACTCACCTTATGGTCCATACCTACCTTCCTTAGTTTGTACAGTAAGCGTTTGTGGGGAACGGTGTCAAAGGCCTTTGCAAAGTCCAGATACACCACATCCACAGGCTTACCTTTATCTAGGTGGCAGCTCACTTCATCGTAGAAGGTTAATAGATTGGTTTGGCACAAACAATTTTTCATGAATTCGTGCTGATTACTACTTATAATACCGTTTTCATTACTAAAGTCTTGTCTGTGGTCCCTTCCACAGTTGGAAGTGCCAGCAGCAAATGTAGATAAATTCAGAATAACTTTTATATGCATGCCTCAGTGAACGCAATGTACAGGGATATGGAAAATGGTAGTGACATATACACACAAATGCACACTTAGGTTGAATTGGATTCATTGGTGTCTTTATTCAACCTTAGCAACTATGTAACTTTGTATATTTTCCCTTAGAATGTAACAAACCCTTTTTCAAATCAATTTGTAAATTTGACATTATATGGCACGGTTTTATTACCTATTATTAAATACATGTTCCCATTGGGCAGAATTGGTACGTTACAAAACACGTACACAATACTATCAGCAAAGTGTATCTCATTATCCTGACTAATGTTGCAAACAGACAGGCAGGTAAGAAGATGATTAAAGCACCTGTCTATCTTTTAAAAA